>NC_073647.1:157327848-158697223 GCF_029407905.1 Bubalus kerabau
ACATTTGTTGTGAATGAAGAGCTAATATTTTTAAAATGAATGAGTAAAGGAGGTTTAAAAGAGCACATAGGTTAACAATCATCCATAACAGGTTAGCAAAAGATTTTGTGTGACATAAAATAGACATACTAAAGAAGATTTTGAATAGAATTAAGTACATAAAAATTTAAAACACTAGAATATAACAAATAGACACAAATGTAACCTGTGTTCACTATACCCAGGTGACTGATAATGGTTCTGTTGCCACCACTTCTAAAGTAGATTTTCTTTGGGGAAAAAACTTTTAGTCTTTTAACATGCACATATACACTAATATATGTACATTCACATTCAGTTTTATTCTTGCTATTTTCTTAATGTATTATATAGTTGGATGACAATTGAATTTGTCAGTAAGATATTCACATTTAGAGTTTTTCTTTTGACTTCTGAATTGAGACTCGCTAAGACTTATGCTCTTTTGTTAAAAATATTAACATACATTGAACAGTTAATTTTATTGGAGCATGACTGATTAACAATACTTTGCTAATTTCTACTCTACAGCACAATGCTGGCATGCTGCAGTCCTTGGGGTAGAAAAGACTCAGAAATGACTTAGTGACTGAACAACAACCATACATCTATCCCTTCACTTTTAGACTTCCTTCCAATTTAGGCCACCACAGTGCATTAAGTAGAGTTCCCTGTGCTGTACATACACATCATAAGTGTATGTGTGTCAGTTTCCATCTCCCAATTGCTTCCACCACCACCCATTTCCTCCTTGTATCCTTACATTTCTTCTCTATGTCTGTATCCCTACCTCTGCTCAAATAAGATCATCTCTACCAGTTTTCTAGAGTCCATACATGCATTAATATGTGATATTTGTTTTCCTTTTTGTAATTTACTTCATTCTATATGACACTTTCTCAATCCACACACTTCTTTACAAATGACCTGATTTCATTCCTCTTTAAGACTGAGTAATACTGTATACATGTACCAATATTGTATCCTGAGTCTATTGTATACATGTACCAAATTATCTTTATCCATTCTTCTGTAGGTGGACACTTCTGTTGTTTCCAGGTCCTGATATTGTAAATATTGCCACCATCAGTATTGATGGCATAACCATCAATATTGGGGTTATGCATCTTTTGGAATTATGATTTTATTCAGGTAAATGACTAGTCCTGGGATTGTGGATCATATGGTAGCCTCACTCTTATTTTTTAAAGAACCCTCCATATTGCTCTCCATAGTGACTCCATCAATGTATATTCCCACCAAGAGGAGAGAAGGGTTCCCTTTTTTCCACACTCCCTCTAGCATTAATTTTTTGTAGATTTTTTGATACTTGCCATTTGGGCCAATGAGAGTTGATATGTCATTGAAGTTTTTAATTTCTTGTCTCTAACAGTTAGTGATGTTGAGCATTTCTTCATATATATTGGCCATCTCTATGTCTTCTTGGCAGAAATGTGTATTTCGTCTTCTGTCCAATTTTTTCAATTGGGTTGTTCATTTTTCTGTTATTGAGCCACATGAGCTGCTTGCATATGTTGGAGATTAATCTGTTGTAATTTCCTTCATTTGAAAATATTTTCTCCCATAGTGAGGATCATTTTCTGTCTTATGGTTTTGCGGTGCAAAACATTTAAGTTTAATTAGGTCCCATTTGCTTGGTTTACTTTTGGTTTATTTTCATTAAACTAGGAGGTGGGTGAAAAATAAAAAGATATGTTGATACAATTTATGGCAAAAAGGGTGCCTATGCGCTCCTCTAATATTATAGATTTAAACTGTCTGGCAATATATCTGGGTCTTTAATCCATCTTGAGGTTATCTTTTTGTATGGTGTTAAGGTTACTTTGGCCACCTCCTGCGAAGAGTTGACTCACTGGAAAAGACTCTGATGCTGGGAGGGATTGGGGGCAGGAGGAGAAGGGGACGACAGAGGATGAGATGGCTGGATGGCATCACTGACTCGATGGACGTGAGTCTGAGTGAACTCTGGGAGTTGGTGATGGACAGGGAGGCCTGGCGTGCTGCGATTCATGGGGTCGCAAACAGTCGGACATGACTGAGTGACTGACCTGAACCGAACTGAACTGAAGGTGTGACTAAATGTGATCCACTGGAGAAAGGCATGGTAAACCACTCGAGTACACTTGCTGTGAGACCCTCATGAATGTATAAAAAGGCAAAAAATACAAGACCCCAAAAGATGAGTCCTCCAGTTCAGAAGGTGTTCAGTACGCTACTGACGAAGAGCAGAGGGCAATTACTAATGGCTCTGGAAAACATGATGTGGTTGGACCAAAGCTGAAATGAAGCTCAGTTATGGATTTTTCTGCTGAGGGGTGTAAACCGTTTTTATTCTAGTTTTGTGGAAAATGCCATTGGTAATTGGATAGGAATTGCATTGAATCTGTAAACTGCTTCTTGTAGTGTAGGCATTTTCACAATATTGACTCTTCCACGCCAAGAAAATGGTATAGCTCTTCATCTCTTTGTGTCACTTTGTTTCATTCCTGCCTTATCGGTTTTAGCAAGCTGTGGAAGTTGGTGATGGACAGGGACAGGGAGGCCTGCCATGCAGCAGTCCATGGGATTGCAAAGAGTCAGCCATGACTGAGCAACTGAACTGAATATTCCATTGTGTATATGTACCATAATTTCTTTATCCATTCATCTGTCAATGAACATCTAGGGTGCTTCCATGGTCTCACTATTGTAAATAGTGCTGCAATGAAAAATGACATACATGTGTCTTTTTCAATTTTGGTTTCCTCAGGGTATATGCCTAGGAGTGGGATTGCTGGGTCAAATGGTGGTTTTATTCCTAGTTTTTTAAGGAATCTCCATAACGTCTTCCATAGTGGCTGTATCAATTTATATTCCCACCAACAGTTTGAGAGGGTTCCCTTTACTTCACACCCTCTCCAGCATTTATTGTTTGTAGACTTTTTGATGATGAGAATTCTGGCTGATGTGACATGATATCTCATTGTAGTTTTGATTTGCATTTCTGTAATAATGAGTGATATTGAGCATCTTTTCATGTGTTTGTTAGCCCTCTGTAAGTCTTCTTTGGAGAAATGTCTGTTTATGTCTTTTTCCCACTGTTTGATTGGATTGTTTCTTTTTCAGGAATTGAGTTGTATGAGCTGCTCGTATATTTTGGAAGTTAATCCTTTGTCAGTTGTTTCATTTGCTATTATTTACCCCCATTCTGAGGGGTGTCTTTTCACCTTGCTTATAGTTTCCCTTGCTGTGAAAAAGGTTTTAAGTTCGATCAGGTCCCATTTGTTTACTTTTGTTTTTATTTCCATTACTCTAGGAGGTGGGTCATAGGGGATCTTGTTTTGATTTATGTCATTGAGTGTTCTGCCTATGATTTCATCTAAGAGTTTTATAGTTTCTGGTCTTACATTTAGGTCTTTAATTCACTTTGAGTTGATCTTTGTGTATGGTGTTAGGAAGTGTTCTAATTTCATTCTTTTACATGTAGCTGTCCAGTTTTCCCAGCACCACTTATTGAAGAGGCTGTCTTTGCCCCATTGTATATTCTTGCCTCCTTTGTAAAACAATAAGGTACCCATAGGTGCATGGGTTTATTTCTGGGCTTTCTATCTTGTTCCATTGGTCTAGATTTCTGATTTTGTGCCAGTACCATACTTTCTCAATGACTATAGCTTTGTAGTATAATCTGATGTCAGGAGGGCTAATTCCTCCAATCCCATTCTTCTTTCTCAGGACTGTTTTGGCTGTTCGGGGTCTTTTGAGTTTCCATGTGAATTGTAAATTTTTTGTTCTAGCTCTGAAAAATGCCATTGGCAATTTGATAGGGGTCATAGTGAATCTGCAGATTGCACTTGGTAGTATAACCATTTTCACAATATTGATTCTTCCTCCTCAGGAACATGGAATATCTCTCATCTGTCTATATCATCTTTGATTTATTTCATCATTGTCTTATAGTTTTCTGTATACAGTTCTTTTGTCTCCTTAAGTAAGTTTTTCCTAGATATTTGATTCTTTTTGTTGCAGTGGTGAATGGGAATGATTCTTTAATTTCTCTTTCTGATTTTTCACTGTTAGTATATAGGAATGGAAGTGATTTCTGTATATTGACTTTGTATCCTGCAACTTTGCTAAATTCACTGATTAGCTTTAGTAATTCTCTGATAATATCTTTATGGCTTTCTATGTACAGTGTCATGTCATGCACAAACAGTGAGAGCTTTGCTTCTTTTCTGATCTATCACTGATTTTATTTTTCTTCTCTGATTGCTATAGCTAGGACTTCCAAAAGTATGTTGAATCATAGTGGTGAAAGTTGTCACCCTTGTCTTGTTCTCGATCTTAAGGGGAATGCTTTCAGTGTTTCACCATTGAGAATAATGTTTGCTGTGGGCTTATCATATGTGGCCTTTACTATGTGGAGGTACGTTCCTTCTATGCCCATTTTTTGAAGACTTTTAATCATAAATGGGTGCTGAATTCTGTCGAAGTCTTTTCTGCATCTACTGACATGATTATATGGTTTTTATGTTAAAATTGGTTAATATGGTGTATCACACTAATAGATTTGTGTATATTGAATAATCCTTGTGTCTATTGGAATAAACCCAACTTGATCATGGTGTATGAGCTTTTTGATGTGTTGTTGAATTGTGTTTGCTAAAATTTTGTTGAGGAATGTTTGCATCTATGTTCATTAGTAATATTGGCCTGTAGTTTTCTTTTTTTGTGTGTTGTGTTTGTCTGGTTTTGGTATCAGGGTGATGGTGGCCTCATAGAATGAGTTTGGAAGTGTTCCAAATTTTAAGAGAAACCTCTTTTTTCTATTTGTATAGAGAAGGGGAAATAATATAACACTAGTTTGTTTCATCCTGCCACTTAGTTCTGTTTAGTTCAGTTGCTCAGTCGTGTCTGACTCTTTGCGACCCCATGAATCGCAGCACGCCAGGCCTCCCTGTCCATCACCATCTCCCGGAGTTCACTCAAACTCACGTCCATCAAGTCGGTGATGCCATCCAAGAAAGATAAAAAAATGTTTGACACTTGCAGCCTGTTTCCTCCATTTGGAGACCCCTGTCCTTCCTACCTGTTACCCTCTCATTCCCCCATTTTCTTTTAGGAGAATTATGTTGCCTAGGGAAGGGGGCATTGTTCTCGTTCCATAACAGCTTCCGAGCTGATAAGGGGCATTGTCCCTAATTGGTGAGGCAACACATTCTCCTGACCCTCATATTGAGGGTCTCTGATCCAAGGGTCCAAGTAGTAGATGGAGGAAGCTGTAGCAGTCACAGGAGTTTGAGCAACCATTTGTAGCTTAAAAGCATTCATGCAACTAGAAATAAATCCAGCTACACAGTTACAGATTCAGGGAGCAAACAGCAAAAACAGAACCATCAGATTTCTTGGAATTAAGATAGTTTTCCACCATGAGGAACTAGTTAACTTCTCCCAAAGTGAGACAGTTGAGGCTTCAGGAGTATCCATAGCCTGAATCATCTTGTTCACAAGTTTAGTAAAATGAGTAACATTAGTGCTCATATCAGATATATATGTACAGCAATGGGTATGAATAATGGCACAAGTTCCTCCTTGTGCAGCTGTCAGAATATCTAAGGCCAATCTGTTTTGTAAAACCACCTTTCTAATTTGTATTTGTTCAGCATTAAGAGCTGAAATAGCTTTTTGAGGATCTTAGAAATCCCATTGAATAAAATTAGTCAAAGCATCCACTTGTAGCATAACATCTGTAGTTCCCAGAGAGGGAACAGCAGTGCAGCCAAATAATCATACCAGTGAAATACAGACCTTGCCCACCAAGTTTTAAGGTCTGGTAAATTAGAAGGCTTTTCTGGAAGCTCTGAAAGCATGAAGCCATGAGTAAAAGCTAGACGTAGGGTGCATCTCCCTATCCAGCCAAGGGGAAGCCATGCCCATAGGTAAGAGCCACATATCCAATAGGTCCTGCTTGGAGCAAGCCAGTGTGACTGAGATATCCAGTCCCAACCAGTGCCTGGCCAGGCAAAGGGAGGACCTGAACAGGGGTTGGAAAACATGAGAATGATTATGTTGTATATTTCCTGAGGCAAAAATTCCAGTTGTTTCCAATTCTTATAATTAAGTTGTTGGCTAACTTCTGGGGAAGGCTCTATTTGTTCCCAGCATATAGGGACAGTAGATATTAGTAGACTTCATTTTTCAGGAGTTAGCCATATAATCTCATCCCATATTTGATAAACATCAGGTAAGAAGCCACTAGATCTAGACCCATTTACCTTATGTGTAGCAAAATGGTCATTAAACTAAGACAATGTATAATCAAAATTAAAAGTCACATCATGTCCACAGTTAAAGTACAAAGTGTTGCACCAGTCCATCTTAGGGTTGTTAGATGTAATCAGATTAAGAAGAGGCATCATATATGATTGTTGTCAAAGGTATTTGAAGACTTGGAGAAAGTCTTTTCCTTGAAGTGGAGATGTCCACCGCGGGAAGCCTTCCACTGATGAAGAGGGTAGTGCTCCACAGACCCAGCAGTAGGACCAATTGTGGAATGCAGCATAGGAGGGGGCACAGGACAGGAAGGCATTGTCTAGAGGATCAAACGGCAGATGGGATTTTTGGAGTCAGCAGAAGTAGGCTCACATAGATTATCAGGCCCATCTGAAAAGAAAAAAGTCAGAGCATAGAAAGTAAAGACATAAAATGACATCACTTAGTTCTGGTCAGGGTGCCATCTCTTACCTCATGTGTGATGCACCCACGAATCAATTCCTGGAGCTTTGACAGCTATGGGAAAGAAAGAATAACCTCATAAGTGCCTTCCCAGAGGGGACTGAGGGATTGGCCCCCAGATTCCAATGTTTTAATCAGGACCTCCATTCTTGGCTCGAATAGAGGCTTGCTTGACTCAGAGGCTGGGTCAGGAGTCACCTCTCGGAGTTCCACTAATTCCTGTTGAAGAGCTAAGTTACATAATTAGTTAATTCTAAGACTTTAGTGTCTATAACAATGTCTGCATAAGAAAGGCCTTCCATAAATACATTCACAGGGGGACAGTCCCTCCTTTTTTGGGGCAGCCCAAGCCCTCATTACTTTAATCCAATTGTCCTGTGTCTCTTGAGTTAACTTGCGCAGATGCTTTTTGATAATGTCATTAGCTTTTTCAACCTTTCCTGAGGACTGGGGTCTCTAGGAAGAGTGGAAGTGATATTTTATTTCTAGAACTTTAGATATCCCCTGAGTTACACTAGCTTTAAAAGCGGAGCCATGGTCACTCTGAAGGCTCCATGGCAGCCCAAACCTGGGGATAATTTCATGGATTAAAATTCTTATAACTTCCTTAGCCTGTTCACTACCACAGGGAAAAGCCTCAACCCATCAGTAAAAGTATCCACACAAACTTGTAAGCAAAAATATCCATTAGCTTTTGGCATATGAGTAAAAGCAGTTTCCTGGTCCTCTCCAGGATATTTTCCACATCGTTGTGACCCCAATTTTGGTAGCTTTTCAGTCTTTGGGTTACTTTTCTGACAAACCTCACATCTTTTGATAATGTTCTTTAAAGTTTTCATTACATGTTTACCTTCAAACAAAGGAGCAGCCATATAGTAAGTACTCTGTACACCTACATGAAAACTCTGATGTAAACCCTTAAGAATTTACTATTGAGCATTTTCAGGAATTATTAATCATCCATCCTGGGACTGTCACCATCCTTTATCAGTAATCTTTGCTCCTCTTTTCTCATATCTTTCTAATTCCTCCTCAGTATATTGTGGTTTTTCCTGTTCCACAGGACCTGTCCAGATCAAGGAAGTCTGCAGAGAGCAGGGGTTTAGTAAAGAGCTGCTTTTCTGGCTTGACAGTCAGCCAGCTCATTACCTTTGGCTACTTTACTCCCATCCCTGCTATGCCCTTTGTGATGCATAACAGCTACTTCTTTAGGACAATATATAGCAGTTAAAAGTCTCTGGATCTCTCTGAAATGCTTAATAAGTTCTCCTGTCGCTGTTCTGCCTTTCTCTCCATACAGCAGCATGAGTATGTAAAGTCAAATAAGCATACTTAGAATCGGTGTAGGTATTTACTCGCTGGACTTTGCTTAACTCTTGAGCTCGGGTCAGAGCCACAAGCTCCATCGAGTGAGCACTGATTCCCTGGGAGAGAGATTGTGTATACAGAGTGAAGTAAGCCAGAAAGAAAAACACCAATACAGTATACTAACACATATATATGGACTTTTGAAAGATGGTAACGACAACCCTGTATGCGAGACCAAAAGAGACACAGATGTATAGAACAGTCTTTTGGACTCTGTGGGAGAGGGAGGCGGGGGATGATTTGGGAGAATGGCATTAAAACATGTATAATATCATATAAGAAAGGAATCGCCAGTCCAGATTTGATGCAGGATACAGGAAGCTTGGGGCTGGTGCACTGGGATGACCCAGAGGGATGGCATGGGGAGGGAGGTTGGAGGGGGGTTTAGGATGAGGAACACGTGTACACCCGTGGCAGATGCATTTTGATGTATGGCAAAACCAATACAATATTGTAAAGTAAAAAAATAAATAAATAAATAGTAAAACCTGTTCAGCCATCACCACGGTGTAACATGCTTTACACTTCCCATCCTGAACAAAAGAACTGCCATCTGTAAATATTTCCATGTCAAGATTGTCTAATGGTGTAGCCATTAGATCTTCTTGAGGTGCATAGTTTAAAGTTAGAAATTGGGAACAATCGTGATCAGGTGTTTCATTTTCCTTCTCAGGAAGGAAAGTGGCAGGATTGAAATTTCCACAAACTTTAAGCTTAGTTATGTGTCCTTCTAACAACAATGGCTGATATTTAAGAAGCTTACTATCTGCCATCCAAGTATTAACCTTAGAGTTTAAGATTCCACTCACATCATGAGAAGTCAGTACAGTAAGATTTCGTCCATTAATTATTTTTAAGGCCTTGGGTGTTAATAAAGCCATTGCCCCAATTACTCTTAGACAGTGTGGTCACCCACGTGAAATTACATCTAATTATCTCCTTTAACAGGCAATACAGTGCTGGTGAGGCTCTTGGGGTTGTGTCAAAACTCCCAAGGCCATACCTTTTCTTTCAGTGACAAATTAAATTCTGACCCTGTGGGCAAGCTCAAAGTGGCAGCTTGCAGTAGAGCAGTGTGACAAGCCTTAGAAGCCTTTTGAGTATCTGGAGACCAAACCAGTTTTTCGGTTTGGGCCTGCTGAGTCTCAGTAATAAGTTTATATAAAGGCTGGGCAAGTTCCCCATATCCTGGAGTCCAAATGTGGCAGTGGCCTGTGATTCCTAAAAATTCTCTCAATTGTTTTAAAGTCATAGGTAGGGGATTTAGTACAGGTTTAATTCTCTCAGGGCCTATGGCCCTAGTCCCTTCTGCTATGATTAGGTCCAGATATCTAATAGATTGTTGACAAAGCTGAGCCTTTTCTCTTGATGCTTTGTAACCGCAGCCTGCCAGAAAGTTTAAGAAGTCATCTGAGGCTTGTGAACAAGCTTCCTCTGTCTCAGCACAGAGCAGAATATAATCTACATATTGTAGTTCCACTGCTTCAGAGTTTTAATGTTTTGTAGATTACATGACACACTTTGCCCAAATAGGTGAGGGCTGTCACGAAATCAATGGGGCAACACTTTCCAGGTTAATTGCCACCTATGCTGGCTGCATAGGGTCTTCAAAGGCAAATAGAAATTGACTTCCCTCCACCAAAGGCACTGAATAGAAGGCTTCTTTTAAATCAATTACTGAGAAATATTTGGCTCTTTCAGGAATTTCAGACAATAGAGTATAAGGATTAGGCACCACGGGGTGTAAAGGAACTACAGACTCATTTATTATTCATAAATCTTGAACTAGTCTCCATTCACCATTTGATTTCTTTATACCCAAAATAGGAGTGTGCATATACTGCTACAGGGAATTAATAGCCCTTGCTCCTTTAAATTCTCAATAATGAGTTTTAACCCTTCCTTAACCTCAGGTTTCAGTGGATACTGCTTCTTATGTGGAAATAAGTGCAGCTTTTTGAGCTTGACAGCTACAGGAATAGCATATTTGCCTGACCCGCAGATTTTCCATCATCCTACACTCTAGGACTTCTATTTTGTTCAATTAAATGGAGGGAAAGGAAGGGCTCCATATTCATGAAAACAGAGGCATGGACCTTGCTCAGTATATCCCTGCCCAAAAGGGGTGAGGGAGACTCTGGCATGATCAGAAACTCGTGTGAAAATAGCAGAGTCCCAGTTACAGCTCAAAGAACAACTGAAGCAATACGTTTTGGCTCATCCAAACAGTACCACTATGGAAGAGGATCAGGAAGAAAGTGGGCCAAGGGCTTCAGTAAGCACAGAGTAAGTTGCCCCAGTGTCTAAAAGGGAATCAGTGGATTGGCCCCCCACAGTTATTAATACCCAGGTTTCCTCAGGTATAATTAGGACGGGAGCTTGTGTGGGGACCCGCAGGCACTTTCAGTCCTAATTGGCTTGAGAGTCCGACCCCTGAAATCTACGCCTCTGAGGACAGTCTCTCCTTCAGTGTGGTCCCTTGAAGACTGGACATGGAGCCGGGGGTGGCCTAGATGCCTGAAAGCAATCCTGCTTGAGGTGCCCCTCATTTCCACAGTAATAGCAAGCCCATCCCTTTTCACCTGGGTCCTTCTGGGCATTTTTCTCAGGCTGTTTAAGAACAGTTCTGACAGCCATTACAAGGGCTTCTGCCTGTTCCTTGGTCTTTTTCTGCCTTTCTTTTCCTCATATTCCCTACCATAATAGAGTGTTTGAGCCAGTTGCAACAGATTATCTAAAGACTGATTGGTCCATACTCCAGTTTTAATAGCTTATGGCAGATATCTGGAACTGACTGCATGAGAAATCTTTTAAGATCACTCTTCCCTCTTCACTTTCAGGATCAACCTCAGTGAATCTGCAAAGGACTTCTCTCAGTCTATCTAGGAATTTACCAAGTACTTCCTTCTCCTCCTGTTCTATGTTTGCCAATTTGGCATAGTTTAAAGTCTTAGCATGCTCTTGCCTGAGTCCTTCAAGAATACATCTGAAAAAATAACTCAGATCCCATCTTCCTTTAGCCATGTTATAGCCCCAATCTGGTTCTATAATTGAGACTTCCTGATTCCCAGTGGGGAGGGCGGCTATCTTGTCCTCCCTCTTCCCTACTGATTCATTACAAAGCCATTAATCTCCAAAAGCAATAGCTTTCCCCAAAACTCGAGTTTTTGAGTCGGGAGTCAGCGTTTTCCCCAAGATATACATCACACCCTTCCAAGTAAGGTCATAAAGCAGAGTAACACCTTTAAAAGTTCAAATATTTTTCTGGTCCTCTAAACAGTCTTCCAGATCCTCCCTCATTCTTTGTATTTTTTGATAAGAAAAGGGCTTATTAACTCTCATAGACTGATTATTTCTCCCAGTAGGTGCTTCATGAAGAAGCAACAGCTTGTGTGGCTGTTCCTCAGCCTCTCTGGCTGCTGTCTGCATATGTTCCCAGGGTTAGATTCAAGAAACCTGCTTTTCTTTATGTCTTTGTCTCCTGTCCTCCATCTCATCCTGTATTTCACCCTTAGTTTTTGCTATCTGAGCTTCTCTTCCTTTGATTGTCTGAGCTTCTATTGAATCCAGAATAGTCTGAGGCTGTACGGAGACAGGGGTTGCTTGGACCTCTACTTGGGCAGTTTGAATCTCAGTTTGGCTTTTTACTGAGATCGAGGCAACCCTTCCTGGGGGAGGGGGGGCAGTTCCCTGACTTTCAGTTTGCTCAGTTTGAAGCCCCAGGTATGGGGGCAAAGTAGGAGGACAGGCGGGAGCTGAAGGTTTCATACCCAAATCTATACTGTTAGGGCATAATTCTGGCATATATCACAGGGAGAAAAAGGTCAACACATATGCTACTTCTACCCATTTCCCTTGTTTTCTACAGAACTGATCTAATTGTAAAACAGTATTATAATTATATTATTATAATTTGGAGACCCGCCAACCAGCCACTGTTCTCCATCCTCCAATGGATACCATGGACATGCAGTATTACATAGGAAGATCAGGTATGTCTTCCCTAAGCTCTGAGGATCAAATATATCCCACTTTTTCAGGATACAGTTCAAATGAGTGAGGCTGGAATTGTTAGCTCCCATCTGTAAGAGAGAAAAAATTGACCAGCACCATCTTTCTACTGGAGGCTTCCCTCCCTGCTCTAGATGGGGGTGTAGACAGACTTTATACAGAAGATTTCCTTCCCTGGTTGGACTCAGTCTGTCCCTTACTGATGCAGGTGCCATACTCATCCCTCCTAGTTCTACCACTGAGGTGGGGTGGAGATGCACCAGGGGTAGATGGCATCCCAGACTGATGTCTAGTTCCTCACCATTAAAACCTTTCTTGCCTCTGATGCCACCCAAAGTGCAATCAGAGTAACCTTCTGGAATGCCTCCCAAGCTAAGACCGCTGGGGGAAACATTCATCACCTCAGTGCCTGTGCACAACCCTGAGTATATTCCTGACCACAATAAAAGCAGTACGAACATAAAATTGAGATGTTTCTTCCAAGCGTCACCATACCAGTATAAGCAATAGCAAAAGAGACGGTGAAGGGCTGGCCAGTGAGGAAAAAGTGATTTTGTCCTTGAGTTATTAGGGCTAGTCCTTCCAGTTCATTCCCACCGATTTCACAGAAAGACTATCTAAGGAGTTAGGACAAAAGCCACTGGAGAGTCTTCTCTGGTCCACTAAGAGCTAGCATTACCAAAGGAAGAAGTCTGCTGTACTTCCTGAGTAACCTTTCACCTGAGTGATGATCTTGGATCTAGAGCTCCATCTAGCTTCCGAACCTTTGACTCCTAAGGAGGCTAGGTACTTCCTGACTACCAATCCAAGTTTGGGAACTAAGTAACAGTACACAGTAACAACATAGATCACAAGTCCCTTGAAAGTCTATGATCAGACAGATTAGGTTAGTAGTTCTAATTCCCAAGAGGTTAGGAAATGGTCAAAGAGACTGGAATGTTTGACCTAGAAAGGAGAATTCAGTCCACATGCTTTGCCCATTTCTAGTCAGTCCCTGAAGGAGACATTGGCTGCCTTTTGGCACTGGCAGGCCAGTATAATCCTCAAACAGATTTCTGCCATAGCCATATGAGGTCACTGCAGAACCACAGAACAGGCTCCTCACTTGCTTCATGCAGGGAGTGTCGTTCATTCATACAAGCACACTGTAGAGTTAGTAAAGTACAGCCGAAAACGTGTTTGCTAGGAGAACAAAGAACTAGAGTTCCAAGCATCCTTACCTTGTCCTGAATAATCTCAGATGAGCCCCCAAGGTGAAAGGTTGTTGCTGAACCACAACAGACACTGGGATTCTTGGCCTCTGGAGGAGAAGAATTCAATCCTGGGCTTTGATCACTCAGAGCTGTTGTGTAATAAAGTTTTATTAAAGTATAAATGAGATAGAGAAAACTTCTGACATAGACATCAGAAGGGGGCAGGAAGAGTACCTCCCTGTGAGTCTTCAGCTGGATGTTCTGTAGCTACAAGCAGTCTGCTAATTAAAGAAACGAAATGTCTCAAAACTCAGAGAATGGCACCAGATGAGTCATCCTGGGCCATAAAACAATAGACATGAATCTTGAAGAACAGCAGATTTCCATACAAATATAGTTTCAGTAACATAGATTAGGAGAACAGTTTATGAGTATAACATACTGGTTTGTCAAATCAGTTCTGAGCCTTTATGTGGAACTGACTTGAAGACAGAGTCTAAGTTAAATGCATAGGGGGTGTATCTGTGTGCCTCCCACAGGGGTGTGTCCAGGTGCCTCGTGCAGGGGTGTATCCCAGCACCTCATGGAAGGGTGTAACTGGGTGCCTCCTGTGGGGTTGTATCCTGGCGCCTTGCACCAGGGTGTATCCAGTTGCCTTGCTGTACAGCACCCCTGCTGGCTCCCCAGCAGGCTTGTGCGCCTTCTGTCTGTCCAGCAATCCCTGCTGGAGAAGCAGCATGTACTGATCCAGCAGCACAAGGATGCCAGGGAGCTGAAGAAGAACCTGAACCGCTGGGAGGGCATCGTCTTCGACAACCTTCCTGGCCAGCTACCTGGGTCCTGAGAGCCTGGCAGACTATGAGCACGTCAAGGTGAAGTCAGTGCTCATCATCGAGCAGCACGAGCTGGAAGACAAAATAAACCTGGGTGAGGAGCAGCTGAAGTGCCTGTTGGACAGCCTGCAGCCCGAGAGAGGCAAATGAGGGCACACCCACCCCCCACCCCACCCGGCCTTCCCTGGAGGAGAAGGAAGATGCAGATGGGGTTGGCGGAGTCATCAGCTCCAGTCCTGTGGATGCAGCTGAAACCCGCAGCCTATATTTACCTCCTGTCAATGGGGATCGGGGGATGGGGGTGGGATCCTCTCACGGCCAGGTGGCGGTCAGCAAAGCAATAACTTCCATGTGTGCATTTGGGATGAGTTATTTAATTCTTAGGTTCCCTTTTGAAATGCTGAGCAGAGCGGCTCCCCTTGCCCCTTCCCCGGCGTGGCCCTGAAGCATCCCCACGTGGTGTGAGGGCTCAGGTGTGCCCTGCGTGCCTGCACACCGGGGTCACCCCTGTGGTCTCTGCCGGCCCTTCGTCCAGGCACTGAACCCCGTCCTCCGCGCGGGAAGGAACCAGCGCGTCTCTAAGAAGGTGCATGTGGGTTGGGGGCGGGGTGGGGAGGGGTCTCCTGGTGCACACGAGCTGTCCCGTGAATCGCGGGAGGCGCCGGGCAGCTGTTCTTTGGTGTGTCCGGAAGTGTTGCGCCGTTCGTTGTGTCTGTCCTGTAAGGATGACCCCTGACCCAGCAAAAAAAATCCTGAGGATGAGCATTATTTGAAGTCGCTCAGTCGTGTCCGACTCTTAGCGACCCCATGGACTGCAGCCTACCAGGCTCTGTCATCCACGGGATTTTCCAGGCAAGAGTACTGGAGTGGGGTGCCATTGCCTTCTCCGATTAGTGTGTTAGAAGGGAGAATAGTTGTCCCTGCGGTTTAAAGACCAGCGGTGAAATGACGAGCATTCAGCGGGCTGGGCTCACTCATGGTGAAATCCCCACTTGCACAGTGTGCATGCTTTAAGGCACAGGCAGAAGGGACATACTGGCTTCTGTTTTTCTGGGATGACACCCGTGTGCAAATGGTATTTTTCCTGCAAAGTGAGATTACCTGATTGAAAGTGTGTCCGGAGGGTATGTGCTTGCGAGGTTGTTTTTTTTTTTTTTTTCTTTTTCTTAAGGCCCCTGAGATATTTTCCTCATTTACTTTCCCCTCCGCCCCCCACCCCAGAGCATTTCTTTGTGCCCTGATTGTATTTCTGTGTGTATATGATTGTGGATTATAATTGGCAGCTCCTGTCTTGTTGCTTCTCTGGATTAGTTATGGCAGTGTTAAGGCCACGTTTCCTCTAAGAACCCGTGGTTCTGGCTTTCCAGAGGTCCCAGTGGACCACACAACTCCCAGACCTGGTCTTTATCTGCCACAGAGTTGACCACTGTCTGTTCCCTGTTTTATCATTTGATGTTGCAAGGTGGTCCAGAGAGTCTGTTCACTAAAGAAAACACTGTCGAGCTGTTGTTTTCCAGTGCCCGAGTCATGACTAGGAGAAGATAACTTGCAGATCCGGTGTGCTGCATTTGCATCCAGAACATATAAACAACTTTCCAAGTTAACAGTATGAAAACAGACAGCCCAGTTAAAACATGAGCCAGAGATTTAAATAGACACCTCACGAAAGAGGCTATGTGCATGTCAGTAGGCACAATAGATGTTCAGCCCCTCGTGGCTTGGTTCTCATGGTCTGATTTTTAACCTGATCATCTGTGTTCCGTCCCAGTTGGGTGAGATGCCTGCATAATGGCGGGAGAAGTCCTAAGATAACTTCATGTCAGGGTGATATTTGGAGGCCAGATCATGTTACTCCTTGTCTCCTTTTATGTCTGTGAAAGGAGTTTTCCGACAGGTAGGGAGATAGCCCTTTGTCACCAGTGGCCGGCACCTTCCCAAAGGCAGAAGGACACAATGTCTTATTAAAGGACACTACTCCACACGGAGCCAGAAGGACAAGCTGGACTGGCCACGGTGATATCTCTGCAGCCCTGGGGGGAACCGACCTGGCAGGCTTCATTGATTCTGGCAGTAAACATTCCTTTGGCAGCCCACCCATGGCAAAGAGAAAAGCCTTTTCCCCACACTTTTTACTCTTCTTAAATTAATCTGTTCCTGACTTGAAAAACCCCTCTTCTGCCAGTGAAGTGTTGTCCTCCTCCCCATGCTCTATGGTCACTTGCTGTGAAAATGGGTCATGGCAGAAAAGATAAAGCTGCCTGTCCACGGACCGCCCCCCTCCACCACCTTCCTACCTTGGGGAGATAACCACAGTGATGTCAGTGTGTTTTGATTTTCACAAAGCTTTCATCTGTGATTCTTGCCCTTGTCATACAGTATTGTGATCATTTTGATGATACGTCTGTAAAATGTGAAAATAGAGTTTTTGCCTGTAGCCAGCTTTTCAGTGTCTTTTGAGAATGTTGTCTTCTACATAGCAATACACAGGGCACTGGTGTCCTTTAAATGAAGCCCATAGAATCACAACGGTCCTGTCTATTTCCCCATCTGCCTCATAAATGTCTGGTGGTGGGGACATAGAGATTGCAGTGAGTCAGTGTGCACAACTTTGTGTATAGCTATATTACAGCATATGCAAACAATCTGGTGCTAACGTTTCTCCCGTGGCATTCCTGGGTGGTGGCTGATGGCTCACCCTGGGTCATTGCTCAGCTGAGAAGTGCTCTCTGTATCTCGAGGTTGCAGTCAGGGACCTTGCCGCAGACTTTGATCATGCCGCCCACCATGGAAGATGTGTACCAATTTCATGCTCAACACTTAACATTTACCTCTCAACAGATCATCCTGCTTGACCTTAATAAAATAAATGGTGTATTTCAGTGAATGGAGCGTGTCTTTGTTTTTCATATTTTTTAAGAATTGGAACTTCTTTCCCGTATGTCAGATCCTTCAGCTACTGATAAATCATGGGGTTGAATCTGTGTATGCAGGTGTTTGACTGTTTCTGCCTGTTGAGTTCAGGCCAGTCAGTCTGCAGCCGGGAAAACATCAGGGACACAGGTTGTATCAGTCAGCTGTTGCCACAGCCATGTTGTGTAACAACCACTATAAAATCGCGGCAGGGTGCATGGAGGAGTACTCCTTTAGAGTAGGAATTTGTAGATCATTCTGCCCCTCGTGCCTGTCATCTGCTCTTCGGGACCCATGCCTTTGGCTGGGGCACATTGATGGCCAACGACCAGAGAACAAGCCCAGTCACAATGGTGCTTGCCCTGGGTGTGGTTACGGCGCACCTACTCACCTTCCATTGCTGCACGTGCTAATTTCCATTGCTGCGGCAAGTCCTGCAGCCCAACCCGGAATCCAGAAGGTGTGGCGTGTGCTCCACCCCATGACTGCAGGGAGCTGTGAAGCATTGGAGCCATTGGTGGAGCCCTGTCATCTCCCAGGCCAGTTGCTGATATGGAGTAGCACCATGCAGTCCAGGACCTGAAGCCAAGTTCCTGGATCAAAGCCACCTCTGTCACTTGAAGGTCGTATGGCTGTGAGCAGTCGCTGGCCTCTGCACCCCTCAGCTTCCTCCTTCCCAGCCCTTGGGAGAGCAAGTGAGCTGATAACATCAACGTGCGTGGAACCCACGCCGGGTCAGAAGAGTGCCACATGGAGGGAGGTGTTCACACCTCTGGTGCTGTCGCTGCAGCCTGGGTCTGGAGGAAAAGCGTTCTCTGCACTGGGATGCCCCTGTTGGAACCAATGGAGGACAGATGACAGCTGCTCCTGGTCAGCAGTGGACAGATGGAGGTCTTGCTGCTCGGGCTTTTCTCTAGATGCGCTGTGTGGGCTTCTGGCATGTGGGCTTCAGTAGTTGTGGCGCATGGGCTTAGTTGCTCTGTGGCATGTGGCATCTTCCCAGATCAGGGGGTGAACTGTTTGTCTCCTGTATCGGTGGATTCTTTACCACAAAGCCACCAGGGAAGCCCGAGAGAGTCTTCTTAGTAAGAACTACTCAAACGTAGTAGGTGAATTTTTATTTGGGATGGGGGAAAAAACATTGTCACAAACTTAGGGACTTTAAGAAGTACACAAATGCTACATTCATTATCATTATTATTATTATTATGCTTCTACAGGGTCACCCCCACTTGTCTTGTGAGTTCTGAAAGGATGGAGGGATTCGTCCATGAGGGTGGTGGAGGTGCAGTTGTAGGCTGGGGTGGTGGTGGTGTGGCTGTGGGAGCCAGTGGTCCTCATGCTCTGAGGACTGAGATACTCAGACTTCTGTTTCTTCAAGGCGAGCCACCTTGGGCATGCTGAATCAGTCTCAGGCACGGGGGCACTGGACATGCTATCTGAGTCCTCACACCTGTTGGCTTGACCACGGCAGGACTACTGCACTCTGCAAGCCCAGGCATTCAGGGGTGGGGTGTTTTCTGCATTTCCCATCAAAAGAAAAGAACCTTGCATGTCATGTGTGTACACGTATAGGCTGTGCACTGAGTCACACTGAGCCAGGTAAAACATCCCACTAAACCCTACCCGTGTCATTCCCCCAGTCCACCAGATACCCAAAATGCCTGTGATGACTCTGGTGCCCTCCCCCTCTGTGAAACCTAGGAAGTGAGGTGCAGAGGAAGGCAAAGAGAAAAGGCCCTTAACCGGTGGCAGTGAACCCTCCTTTCTCATCTCAGCAAAGCCTAGGGCAGAGGAACATCGCTGGAAGCCCCGTCTCTTACCCCCCATCTTGGAAGGGTCATGCAGGGGGAGGCCTGCCCCTTTCAGCTCAAGGTCAGCATGTTTCTAGTTTATACCCACTTAGGAAACTCAAGTGTGAGGCCTACCTGATGGTGTCATGCAAGCAGGACAAGACCCTGTGGGCAGGGGCCCTCCATGCACAACAGTCCACGGCCTGGGCAGCAAGCCTGGACACTGTACACAGGATGTGCCAAGGGAGGACACTGTCTCCCTTTGGAGGTGTCCTCTCTAAAATATATCAGACAAACCCAAAGTGGTGGCAAAGTAATGTCTCTGCTTTTTAATATGCTGTCTAGATTGGTCATAACTTTCCTTCCAAGCATCTTTTAATTTCATGGCTGTAGTCACCATCTGCAGTGATTTTAGACCCCCCCCCAAATAAAGTCTGCCACTGTTTCCACTGTTTCCCCATCTCTCTCTCTCTCTCTCTCAGAGAGAGAGATGGGGAAAGAGTCAGACACTACTGAGCGACTGAACTGAACTGATATATATATATATATATATATATATATATAGTTGCTATATATATATATATATATATATAGTTGCTATATATATATATATATATATATATATAAAGTTCCCAATCTTTCCCTCCCCTCCCCCTTGGGAACCACAAGTCTGATTTCTGAGTCTGTTTTCCTTCATACATATGTTGATTTCTGTTGTATTTTAGATTCCACATCTAAGTGATATCATATGGTATTTGTCTTTCTGCTGCTGACTTGCTTTTTGTTGACTTAGTATGATCAGACCCATCCCTGTGGCTGCAGACTGCATTCTTTTGGGTTTTTTAATTTATGGTTGAGTAATAATTTCTCTGTATATATGTACCACATCTTCTTCATCCATTCATCTGCTGCTGGACATTTTGTTTGATTCCATGGCTTGGCTATTGTGAATAGTGCTATGAACATGGGAATGCATGTATCTTTTTGAATTAGTGTTGTCTGGATATACATCCAAGGATGGGATTGCTGGGTCATATGGTAGCTCTACTTTCAGTTTTTTAAGGAACCTTCCTACTCTTCTCCATAATGACTGCACCAATTTACATTCCTACTAACCATGTAGAAGGGTTCCCTTTTCTCCACACCTTCTCCAGCATTGTTTGTACATTTTTTAAGGACTGCCATTCTAACCAGTATGGGCGGTACCTCATTACAGTGTTGATTTGCATTTCTTTAATAATTAGCAGTAGTCCAGGTGAATTCCTTGATTCCCAGGGTCATGCTATGGTGACTGGTGTCATTTTCACTTGGTTAATCTTTGGTGAAGAATGTGATGCTGTTGTTGTGCTTAGTCACTCAGTCATGTCCGACTCTTTTCCACCCCATGGACTGTAGCCTGCCAGGCTCCTCTGTCCATGGGGTTTCCCATGCAAGAATACTGGAATGGGTTGCCATGCCCTCCTCCAGTGGATCTTCCCAACCTGGGGAATTGAACTCAGGTCTCCCACATTACTGGTGGATTCTTTACCACCTGAGCCACCAGGGAAGCCCAGAGAATACTGGAGTGGGTAGCCTATCCCTTCTTCAGGGAAACTTCCCAAAACAGGAATCGAACTGAGGTCTCCTGCAAGAATGTGTGGAGATGTGCTATTTGCATCTCTCTCTCTCTCTCTCTCTTTTTTTTTTTTCCCAGAGACTAAAAGTTTTTTTAGATGGAAAAGGTGCTCAACAGGTTGCTTTCCACAATTTCAAAGGAGGATTTCCTTCTGTACCTCCTCACTCCAGCACTTTCTTCCGGTGTGTGAGGGGAGCTTTAAAGCTGAGTTGGGAATAGTTCTTCATAACAGGAAGGCCAGCGTGGAGCTGGGGCCCTAGGACCTCTTGGGTTTTCAGAAGACTCCTGCTTTAAACCGTCAGTAAGTACTGGGGAGGGTGCTTATCTGTGCTTGTCCAGGTGGGTAGCTGATGTGGACAGGAGCAGTGAGCGTGGGCAGCCAGCCCATGGGGGCCAGGGGACAAGGGTGGGGTGGGGTGTGGAAAGCCAGGCCCTGAGAGGCAGGGCGCCCACACCAGGATACCAACGCCATCCCCTGAGTGTTCAGAAGCCAGACTTCAGCACTGGGGAAAAGGAACACAGGATTGCTGGCCCCTCAGTGGCAGAGGTTCAGTTCTTTCACCACCCCAGGTCTGTGCTGGGGGGGCAGGAGGTGTGTCGTAGTGGACGTGCATGTCCAGGTTTGCGCTCAGGCAGACCTGGTGGTACTACCCTCAGCCTTGAGGCGAGAAAGGGGTAGAGCTCCGACCCCGGGGGGTGGGGGTGGGGGTGGGGGGCAGCAGCCTGGGAAGGGAGGCCAGTATTTCACGGTTTCACAAACCCCTGGATCTCGGGCTGCACGTGGGGAGTATGGTTCCGCATGGAAGACCCTGATGCGCTGGAGCTGGCGCGCAAACACCCTGCACTCTGAGCGTGGAACGCTTCCCAGCAATCCTGCACTGAGGCACCAGATTTTAACTTTCCGATAGGGGTTTTCCCGAAGGCATGTGTGCCTGGACTGCCGCTGTACCCCCCACCCCCGCCTGCCCTGTCCCACCCTGCACCACATGATTAAACACTGAATGCAGATCAGAACTCCCCCATGTCTCCAGAGGCACCGTTCCAGGGGAATTGCAATTCCAGGTTGCTATTGCGGGACTCTTTTGAATGTTGGATACAAGGGCCTCCAGGCCCCTGAGGGTGGAGCTGGGGCGGGGGGTCGGGGGGCAGGGTCCTGTGACATCTCGGTATGAGACCCTGGTCTCATGTGATTTGTGTGTACATTCGTGCCCAGGTATGTGGTTTTTTTTTTTTTTTTTTTCCTGGCATGAAAGAAGATAGGGGAAACATACACACATAAACAGACAGTGATGCAAGTGTGTGGATGGCATTAGCTGACAGCTTTACAGCAATACTGGAGCTCCGCGTGCATGCATACTCGCCCGCCTTCTCATCTGGATGAAGAACCATCTTCCAGTACTGACAGGCCAGCCGCAGACCACGGTTTCTCCGGGGGACCGCCCCGTATCCCTTAAGGCCTCTCCTCAGAGCTCTCTCTCCCTGTGGTTTGCCAGCTGCCCTGGGAGCAGCGCCAGGATCTACTCAAGTGAGCTGAGGTTACTTTAGGCCCTTCACAGGTACTCCCTTCTGTTTCTGTGCCCGAGTCCTTCCTTCCCTGTACAGGACAGGATGCCAAGGCTCTCAGGGACCTACGGTGCCAAGTCAGGTAAGGTGTTGGTGTATCCCATCCCTCCCCTCACATCTCTCCATTTTCTTTTTTTCTTTTTTTTAAGAAACAAGATTCTTAACTACATACTTTTGTCTTTTTTTTAAGTTGAAGACTAGTTGCTTTAAAATGTGGTGCCCTTCTCTGCTGTACAGAAAACTGACTCAGTGATTCACACAAAGACATTCTTGTTTTATAGCCTTTTACACTTTGTCACAGGATACTGAATATAGCTCCATGCATTCTGCAGTAGGACCTTGTTGTTTATTCTAAATGTAGTAGTTTGTATCTACCAAATCCCTACACACAGTCCATCCTTCCACTCTCCCCCTTGGCAAACACAAGTCTGTTCTGTATGAGTCTTCTGTTTGTTTTACAGGTATGATCATTTGTGCCATATTCTGGCTTCCACCCCAGGCTTCCCTGGTGGCTCAGATGGAAAAGCATCTGCCTGCAATGCAGGAGACCCAGGTTCGATTCCTGTGTCAGGAAGATCCCCTGGAGAAGGAAATGGCAATCCATTCCAGCACTCTTGCCTGGAAAATCCCATGGACAGAAGAGCCTGATAGGCTACAGTCCATGGGGTCGAAAAGGGTCGGACATGACTGAGCAACTTCACTTTCACTTTTCCTGGCTTCCACCCCAGACATGCAGATGACACCACCCTTATGGGAGAAAGTGAAGAGGAACTAAAGAGCCTCTTGATGGAAATGAAAGAGGAGAGTGAAAAAGCTGGCTTAAAACTCAACATTAAGATCATGGCATCTGGTCCTATCACTTCATGGCAAATAGTTGGGGAAACAATGGAAACAGTGAGAAACTTAATTTTCCTGGGCTCCAAAATCACTGCAGATGGTGACTGCAGCCATGAAATCAAAAGATGCTTGCTCCTTGGAAGAAAAGCTATCATCAACCTAGACAGCATATTAAAAAGCAGAGACATTACTTTGCCGACAAAGGTCCATCTAGTCAAAGCTGTGGTTTTTCCAGTAGTTATGTACGGATGGGAGAAGGCAATGGCAACCCACTCCGGTGCTCTTGCCTGGAAAATCCCATGGATGGAGGAGCCTGGTAGGCTGCAGTCCATGGGGTCCCGAAGAGTCTGACATGACTGAGTGACTTCACTTTCACTTTTCACTTTCATGCATTGGAGAAGGAAGTGGCAACCCACTCCAGTGTTCTTGCCTGGAGAATCCCAGGGATGGTGGAGCCTGGTGGGCTGCAGTCTATGGGGTCGCACAGAGTAGGACATGACTGAAGCAACTTAGCCACAGCAGCATGTACAGATGTGAGAGTTGGAGTGTAAAGAAAGCTGAGCACCGAAGAATTGATGTTTTTGAACTATGGTGTTGGAGAAGACTCTTGAGAGTCTCTTGGAATGGAAGGAGATCAAATCAGGAGAATAAGGCAGGAGGAAAAGGGCGCAACAGAGGATGAGATGGTTGGATAGCATCACCAACTCAATGAACATTAGTTTGAGCAAGCTCCGGGAGTTGTTGATGGAAAGGGAAGCCTAGCATGCTGCGGTCCATTGGATCGTGAAGAGTCAGACACAACTAGTGACTGAACTGACCTGGCTTCCACATATAAGTGATAGCGTATGGTATTTGTCTTTTTCTGTCTGACTTATTCCACTTAGTATGATAGTCTCTTTGTTGTTGCGTAGTCACTGAGTCATGTCCAACTCTTTTGCAGTCCCATGCCCTGTAGCCCACTGGGCTTCTCTGTCCATGGGCTTTCCCAGGCAAGAATCCTGGAGTAAGTAGCCAGTCCTTTCTCCAGGGGATCTTCTCAACCCAGGGATCAAACCTGGGTCTCCTGCATTGCAGGCAGATTCTTTACCACTGAGCCACCTGGGAAGCCCATGATAATCTCTAGGTCCATCCACACTGGTGCATTGTTTCATTCTTTTCTTTGTGGCTGGGTGGTATTCCATTAAATAGGCATTATGTCATCTTTGTCCATTCACCTCTCCCTGGACTTTAGGTTGCTTCCATGTCTTGGCTCTTGTGTGTAGTGCTGCTGGGAACATAGGGGTGTATGTACGTTTTTGAATTACAGTTTTGTCTGGGTATGTTCCCAGGAGTGAGATGCTAGATCATATAGTAATTCTGTATTTAGTTTTTTGAGAAACCTCTTTACTGTTCTCCATAGTGGCTGCACAAATTTACATTTCCACCAACAGGGTTGGAGGATACCCTTTTCTCCACATCCTCGCCAGCATTTTCTTTTTTTTTTTTACTTTACAATATTGTATTGGTTTTGCCATACATCAACATGCATCCACCATGGGTGTACATGTGTTCCCAATCCTGAACCCCCCTCCCACCTCCCTCCTCATACCATCCCTCTGGGTCTTCCCAGTGCACCAGCCCCAAGCTTCCTGTATCCTGCATCGAACCTGGACTGGCGATTCATTTCTTATATGATATTATACATGTTTTAATGCCATTCTCCCAAATCAATCAGCTTTTTATTTAGCAGTACTAGGAGGATTTTTCTTCTTTATTCTTCATAATGTGGAATTGTGTTATATCCCATTGTAAGTTTATAAAATGGTTTACTGTACATATTCTCTGCCTGGGTTTTCTTCTCCCTATTTGTCCCGATTGTAAGTTCAGTCATAAAGCTCATTGGGTATGTGTGTTTCACTGACATGTTTGAAATTTCCTTGGGATAAATTTGTTACAGAAAAGTTGTACACAGAGGATTCCAGTGGCATTTAGACTTGTATGTGAAATGCAGTCCTCACTACAATGAGTCATGGCTCATTGACATGATGTCTCATTTCTTACAGAAGTCTCATCTGAAGCTCTCCCCTATCTTAGCAGCTACCTTATCTAGTCTGTACCGCATACTCCCATGGACCATCTGTGATCCAAGACTCAACAGGAAGGGGGTGTTTCCCATGAACTAAAAGTATGTTTCCTAATGTGTTTCTTGTCGTTGGTCTGTCTCAACTCAGTCTCCCCGATGTGGGCACCACTGCTGCTAACACCTCCATGTATAGGTTGCCATCGCTTTAAGAAAAAATGCCATTAACTCCAAGTGAGATGGGTTAGGTACCATGTCTGGGGGACAAGAGAAAGGGATGAGGGGACATACCTGAAGCAGTCACACAGATCTTAAAATTGAACTGTTAGGGTCTTTGGAGGAAATGTACTCCCCTCTGGCATAGGGCTGGGAGACAAAGAGGAGACCAGGTGAAGAGGGAATGCCACCATCAGCAACAGAAATGCCGCCATGGTGTCTGTGACCTAGCAACTGAGAATGCTGGAGGTGTGTACAGCGGAAACAGAATGCGGTGACTGCACAAGTCCAAGGAGAGAGCCTTGGCCTTACAGGCCAGACTAACTCACAGTGGGGCCAAAAGCTGTTCTGTGCTCAGAGTGAGGAGCCCAGGAGCAGAGAGCAGAGTGTGTAAGTGGGGGACATCTGCCCATAGGGAGGAGCTGCCCTTTGAACTAGTCACCTTCCTCACTAAATGCTGATTTCCTTGGAGACTGGTTAGTAGGTGCTCTGGCTTCGTTATTGTGTATGTTTTGGTGTGGTAAAATAGACAAGATACATATTTTTTTAACATCTATAAGTATACTGTTCTGTGGCGTTAAGGATATTAACACTTGTGCAACCATATCACCAGCAATCTTCAGAACTTTTTCATCTCCTCAGACTGAAGCTAACTGAAACTCACCATTGAACAAGTTCCCCCCCGCCCCGCCCCACCCAGCCCTGGTCACAGCTTTTTTATTTTCTGTGTCTGTGAATTGGACTAGTCTGGGTCCTAGGAAAAGTGAAATCGTTCAGTATTTGTCTCTCTCTAACTGGCTTATTCCTCTCAGCATAATTAGTCCTCAAGGTTCATCCTTTTTGTAACATTTGTCCAAGTTTCCTTACATTCAAAAACTGAGAAATTCCCTGTTATATGGATGGACCACATGTTGTCTATCCATTCATCCGTGGGTGCAGAATTGGGTCACTTGCACATCTTAGCTATTGTGAATAATGCTATTAAAACACAACTATACCACTATCTGAATCCCTCCTTTTACTTTGGGGTATGCTGTAAAGATTGGAGGCAAAAGGAAAAGGGGGTGACAGAGGATGAAATGGTTAGACAGCATCAACAGCTCAACGGACATGAGTTTAAGTAAACTCAGGGAGGTAGAAAATGATAGAGGAGCCTGGTGTGCTGCAGTCTGGAGTCACAAGGAGTCAGACTTGACTTACTGACTGAACAACAACAAATATGTCTATCCAGAAAAGAAATTCCTGAATCACGTGGTAAGTCTTTGTTTTAAGGAAACAATGTGCCATTTTTTAACAGCAGTTGTACCAGCTTATAGTCCTACCAGAAAAGCACAAAGGTTCTGCTTTCTCCACATTGTGGCCAACAGTTTTCTGTTTGTGTAACAGCAATTCTGTTGAGTGTGAAGGAGCATTTCATTGAATGTAAGACCTTTTAAGCAGGTCGAGTTAAGTAATAAGCAGGAGACTCTGATACAGATATGGAAGATAGAAAGATATATTCAGTAGTTAATATAACTAGAACTTAACTTGTAAAAAGCATCCTTTGTGTCCCTCTTGTTTGACTTTTCATTCTACAAATATTGATTAAGCAGCTTCTCTGGCCCAGGCTTGAGTTTTGAGGGCATCTCTTTCTGTCTTAATCTTTGGATCAGATTGTTTGAGAAAAACAAGGAGTCCTCTAAACATTTCTGGGAGCGGACAGATTTCAGGTTCTTGATGTATTATTGTACTGAAGAGATAGTGAAGTTGAAATGATCGAAGGGAAAATACAAGGGGAGTATTTGTATCCTGTAGATGGTGTGTGATGCATAAAGACTCCAACTTTCTGCTTGCCTACTCACAGTGTCATCCTTCAGTATTGTGGTAATAGCTGACTGATGTCTTGTGAATATGATGGGGACTTGGAGCTGAATCTATAACCGGAGATAAAAGCTTTCATTTCTGTAACTTTGCCACATTCCCATTATGTGACAGTCACCTTGGGAGCTGGCCTTGTTGGTCTCCCAAAAAGAGACACGCACAGCCTGATTACCACTAGTTCTGGTGGCCTTTCCTAGGATGAGCACATCCATCCTAAAGAGTGACCAGGTCATTCTCAGTTTGGCTGATGCCATAGTGGATGGTACTTTGTCTCCCCATTGCACCCATTGCAAGAGTCTCTGATGACATCCCTCACTCCAGCAAAAGGCACCTTGAGATCACATTTCTTTCACCATCACTTTGTTTCTCAAAAGGTCTTTCTTTTACCTTATTCAGTAGTTCTCACACCCTAGTTGCACACTGGAACCATCCTGGAGCTTTCAAAATCTCTGCCCTTTTCACTTACCCTGAGCAATGGACTGAATCTGTAGTTGGGAAGTGTTGCCCCAGTTTCCTCCTCTTCCTGGATGCTTTTCCTTTTCCAGATAGCTCTTTGAGCTTCCTGCCATTTTGCCCCTAAAAGGTGAAGTAGGATGATGTACTCTGAAGCCACTTCCCATGTAACTTTAGGCAAGTTCTCAGCCTCTGTTCTGAGTGCTTCCATCTATAAAATGAGGATAAGAATACTTAGTAGTTCTTTAGAAAGGTAAATGGAGTCAATAAATATAAACCCTACAGAAGTGAAACTTTTCAAGACTATCCAGTGTGTAGGTGGATTCCACAAGTGCAAAACTATTTTTTTTTTAATACTTACCATGGTGATACTAAAACACTATGTACCTTGCTCACTCTTACTCTCTCACAAGTATACAGTGGAGTCTTTCTCATTCTTTTGTTTTTCCTCTACCTATTTGCACTGATCACTGAGGAAGACTTTCTTATCTCTCCTTGCTATTCTTTGGAACTCTGCATTCAGATGAATATATCTTTCGTTTTCTCCTCTGCCTTTAGCTTCTCTTCTTTTCTCAGCTATTTGTTAGGCCTTCTCAGACAGCCATTTTACCTTTTTGCATTTCTTTTTCTTGGGGATGGTCTTGATCACCACCTCCTGTATAAGAGGTTCCGTGAGATTTGATGCTAAAAACAATGCCTTCTAAATTTTGTTTTGGGAAATAGTTAACTCTGTATAAAAATCCCTATGTTAACATGAGGTAGTGTATTATATGAATTAATAATTTAAAATTTCTCAATTTTAATCTCTAATAAATAACAAAAGATTCAACCTGCCTTAACAGAATCTCCTTGAGGGTCTCAATAATTTTCTTTTCTCTTACTGTGGTAAATATACATAAGATAAAAGCTGACCATTTTAACCATTTTTAAGTGTACAGTTCAGTGGCATTAACTACCTTTTTAATATTGTGCAACCATTACAAAATCCCCCTGCTCTTCCAACTTCTCATTTAATGGCTCCCTCTTCTTCTGTTCTGCCAGGAATTACCAGTTGACTGCTCAGCTCAGAGATGTTGTAACTTTCTGCTGCTCTGTTTCTCTCTCCGTTTTCAATTAATTGATGGATTAACTTTGCTGTAAGACTTGGAACTCAAACTGGGGTTCTGTAATAACCTAGAGGGGTGGGACTGGGTGGTAGGTGGGAGGGAGATTCAAGAGGGAGGGGACATATGTACACCCATGGTTAACTCATGTTAATTTAATTCATGTTGATGTATGACAGAAATCAAAGTAATATTGTAAACTAATCATCAATCAATTAAGAAAAGTAATGGATGTTTTGGACAAAAAGTTAAAGTTGTGGAAAGGAAGATGTTGTGTGTGATGGGAATGTTGAAAACAGAGAGAGAAAAGTATGCACTTGTAAGGAAAGCTATCCAAAATACCTTGCTGAAAAACACATAAGTTGCAGATGTTAGTGTAGAAATGTTCATACTTCTGTGAAAATTAAGAAAGATATTTCCCTTTATATATTTGTAAACAGAATATATATCAAAACTCCAAAGATATTTGCATAGCAAACAGAAGCCCATGACTTATCTCTCATTAATATTCATGTCCTTCGAAGCATTATTCTCTTGAATGTACTGTGGGTGCCAGGGGGGCTTTGGTTGCCCTGGGACAGCAGTCTGAGCCAACTTCTAAGTCTGGAAGCTGAGGTGGCATGCCATCTCCTTACTGTACTTGAATGTTTTCTGTTTAAAATGTTCAATTATCTGAACATTCAAATCCTTCCTAGCAGCCTGCCTGCTCCAGCAACCAGTAGTGAGTTAAGTGCACCCAGCTCAATTGTCTCGGTTCTTTGGCCATATGCCTCGTGGCCAAAATACCCAGAACATAAGCAGTATTATATTTAATAAAGGCTTTTGAAGGCAGCACACAATCAAAAAAAGAAAAAAAAATCTTAAGCAATTTAAATGGAACATTGGCAGAAATCAATGAGGCAGGAGCAAGGATTCAATGGAAGGGCATTAACGGGGTCCTAGGTGGGAGAGAGGAACAGGGTGAGAGATTCTGCCAGGTTGATACCAGCAGTCCCCTGTTATGAGCAGAATGCTCCTGATGGATGTGCGTTCATAAAGATCATTCTTTTTTTTTTTTTTTTTTTAAATAATCGTCTATATATCAAATTGAAGAAACAATTTAGGGAGTTCCCTGGTGGTCCTGTGGTTAGGACTTTGCCTTCCAGTGCAGTACTGTGTGGGTGTGGGCCCCTTCATAACTCATTGAGTTCTGCATTAGATTATGTACTCCTTCCTACATGCAACTGATTGTTCACAATACGAATAGCTTTCAGAATGCCTAACCCCTCTAACTCAGTTAAAGCAACCAAGTACTCGTACATGTTACAACATGGATGAACCTTGAGAAGAGTCAAAACACAAAATATTGCCCCTCATACAAGTCTAGTCTACTCTGAATGCTGCCATATAGGCCTCTTGCATGGATGTGCATAAATTACTTAACCAAGCCCTCTTGTTGCCCCTGAAATTTTTCCCACTTTCAATATTACAAAGAGGCTGTGTTGACTATTTTTTTTTTTTTTTGACTAAATGTTTGTGATCAATCTTAAATTACATCTTTGGGCAAATGCTCCGAAGTAGAATTGTCTGTTTGAAAATTTGCACATTTTAAGTCTTTTAGTAAATATTTCCAGATGGCCCTTCAGAAAATTTGCTTGTTACCATCTTTCTAAATTCCATATATATGCGTTAGTATACTGTATTGGTGTTTTTCTTTCTGGCTTACTTCACTCTGTATAATAGGCTCCAGTTTCATCCACCTCATTAGAACTGATTCAAATGTATTCTTTTTAATGGCTGAGTAATACTCCATTGTGTCTATGTACCACAGCTTTCTTATCCATTCATCTGCTGATGGACATCTAGGTTGCTTCCATGTCCTGGCTATTATAAACAGTGCTGCGATGAACATTGGGGTACACGTGTCTCTTTCCCTTCTGGTTTCCTCAGTGTGTATGCCCAGCAGTGGGAGAGGGAGAGGGTGGGGAGATTTGGGAGAATGGCATTGAAACATGTATAATATCATGTATGAAACGAGTCACCAGTCCGGGTTTGACGCACGATACTGGATGCTTGGGGCTGGTGCACTGGGACGACTCAGAGGGAGGGTATGGGGAGGGAGGAGGGAAGAGGGTTCAGGATGGGGAACACAGGTATACCTGTGGCAGATTCATTTCGATATTTGGCAAAACTAATACAATATTGTAAAGTTTAAAAATAAAATAAAATTAAACTAGAAAAATAAATAAATAAAACAAGAAAGAAAAAGAAAATATGCTTGGCCTGTGCTCCCCAGTGCAGAGCTTGAGGGTCAAATGTCTCTGGTGAGAAATAATAGTACTTAAATCTCAAATACAGTACTGCTTATCCACAGCAGTGTAAACGTAGGGGAGGAGAATGGAGATAGCGGCTTGAGTGTGTTGTTCTAGGCCAAATTTTCCAAACTCATGATGTCCTATATTTGTTTGCAGTTCACTTGGGTACACATCTACCATGTCCTTGCTCATCAATAGTGCCAATTGCCAAATAGTAGGTTTTGCAGTAGCCACTATTGGATGGATCCTCGGCACCACTGCCATGGGCTTCGTGGAGTGGCGAGTATGGTATCTAGATAACGCCTCACAATTCTCTGGTCTGGCCTGCCTGGGAATGTGGAGAGTCTGTGTCTTCCATCAAACCAACATCACCACAGCTACCTCATGTCACAGTTACAGCTACCATGATACTTACCTGCCTCTTGATATCCGTGTTTCTCAACACCTCTTACTGATGGCCAGCATTCTAGGACTCTTGGGGAAAGCCTCTGTTACTTTTGCACTTAAAAATGTGTCCACGGGAATTCTTGAGACTACTACTACCTACAAAGCATTTGTCATTTCAGGAATTCTCCACATAGCTGCTGGTATCTGTATCTCAGTTGCTGTCATCTGGAATTACCACTCTGTGATGACTGAAGAGGGTATTGTCTTCCCACCATCTTTCAATATACCCTTCAAGCCATATGCTCAGAAATTTGGCAACACTGTTATAGTGGCATGTCTAGCTGCCTTTGCGCTGTTCTTAAGTGGGTGGTTTTTTCTCTCTTACAAATTACCCCTGGATAACCAGGTGCATCCTGAAGTATCAGGAATGTAGATTCCTGTTTGCATTGACCTTACAAAAACAAACATTACTAAAAGTTTGTTGGAAATCTTACCATGATGCTTAATCAAATTTCCAAGGACTCGAGACCATGGCAATAAAGTTTTTGGCAGAAAGTAGTAAACCATTTACTTCAGTTGTAATCTGTGTCTGATTTGATTCATTGATTCAGTTAAGGAATTTCATTTTAAAAATCTTTCCAATCTGCCAGTTTTTATTTTAATTATTGCCTAATCACAATACTATAAATCTAGTGTATTGGAAATAACAGTTTCTGAGATTCTTTTATTTCCCGCCTCAATGATTGCTAAAAGCTGATTTATTTTCTATGTCTGGTATTATACATCTGTTATATAAAAATTTCCATTATATGGAGAAGTAGAGATGGTAAAGGACAGGGAAGCCTGGCATGCTGCGGTCCATGGTGTTGCAGTCAGACAAAACTGAGCAACAACAACAATGAGAAAATGAGGAATTCATTCCACTGTATTACTGGAAACCAGAATTAGTGAAATTGCTCTGTATATTACTGGAAACCAGAATTAGTGAAATTGCTCTGTATAAGGTTTATGTATCCTTTCTTTCCCCCTTTTAAATCTTTTTAAATGGTTATAAAGGAACATCTTGTCCCTTTATCCTAACAAAATGATTCCCTTGCTTAAAGAATATTAACAGTTATTCCTTGTTGTCACTGAATATTACAATTTTTAAATGCCTCAAAATAAATTCTTCAGATTTGTTTTTTTTTTCTACACAAAGTACTCACAATGACAAAAGTCTGAAACTAAAGCATCTCTCCTACCAACCTATCCTATCTGCCCTTTAAGAAAATTTTTAGATTTTTTAAATTTGTTGTTGATGTTCACTTGCTGAGTTGTGTCCAACATTTTGCAACCCCATGGGCTGAAGCACACAAGGTTTCCCTGCCCTTCACCATCTCCCGGAGCTTGCTCAAACTCATGTCCATTGACTCGGTGATGCCATACAACCATCTTGTCCCCTGTCGTCCCCTCCTCCCGCCTTCAGTCTTTCCCAGCATCAAGAGTCTTTTCTAATGAGTCAGCTCTTTGCATCAGGTAGCCAAATTATTGGAGCTTCAGCTTTAGCATCAGTCTTTCTAATGAATATTCAAGACTGATTCCTTTAGGACTGACTGATTTGATATCCTTGCAGTCCAAAAGACTCTCTCAAAGAGTCCTCTCCAACACCACAGTTCAAAAACTTCTGTTCTTTGGCACTGTGCTTTCTTTATGGTCCAACTCTCATATTCATACACGACTACTGGAAAAAACATTGCTTTGACGAGATGGACCTTTGTCAGCAAAGTAATGTCTCTGCTTTTTAATATGCTGTCTAGCTTGATCATAGCTTTTCTTTCAAAGAGCAAGCATCTTTTAATTTCATGGCTGCAGTCACGATCTGCAGTAATTTGGAGCCCAAGAAAATAAAGTTTCTCACTGTTTCCATTGTTTCCACTTCTATTTGCCATGAAGTGATGGGACAAGATGCCATTATCTTTGTTTTTTGAATTTTGAGTTTTAAGCCAACTTTTTCACTCTCTTTCAATTCTTCAAGAGGCTCTTTACGTCTTCACTTTCTGCCATAAGCATGGTGTCATCTGCATATCTGAGGTTATTGATATTTCTCCTGCAATCTTTATTTCAGCTTGTGCTTCATCTAACTTGGCATTTTACATGATATACTCTGCAAATAATAAATAGGCAGGGTGACAATATAGAGCCTTGATGTGCTCTTTTCTCAATTTGGAATCAGTCTGTTGTTCCACGTTTGGTTCTAACCGTTGCTTCCTGACCTGCATACAGATTTCTCAGGAAGTAGTTAAGGTACTCTGATATTCCCATCTCTTTAAGAATTTTCCAGTTTGTTGTGATCCACACAGTCAAAGACTTTGGCTGTCCTATTGAAAGGCTGTTGCTGAGCCATGAAAGACTCTGGGATTCTTGGCCTCCAAAGGAGATGAATCCAATTTGGGGCCAGTGACAAGGCTTGATCACTCAGAGCTTTTGGGTAATAAAGTTTTATTAAAGTATAAAAGAGATAGAGAAAGCTTCTGATATAGGCATCAGAAGGGGGCAGAAAGAGTGCCCCCTCCCCGCCCCCGCTAGTCTTTAACTGGATGTTATATAGCTACTAGCAGTCTGCTAACTGGAGAAAAGAAATGTCTCAAAACTCAGAGACTGGCGACAGGCCCCTCACTCACAATATGCATTGAGATTACATTGGCACAAAGTGAGTCACCCTGGGCCATAAAATGATTTATATGAATCTTGAAGAAAGGCAGGCTTCTAAGCAAATATAGTCTCACTAACATAGCTTAAGAAAACATTTACATGGGTAAAACATAGTGGTTTGTCAAGTCCTTCTGAGTCTTAGTCAGAACCAACTTGAAGACAGAATCTAGGGTTCGTTAACATAGCTTAAGGTAAATATACAGTGGAAGTGAGAAATAGATTTAAGGGCCTAGATCTGATAGAGTTCCTGATGACCTATGGACTGAGGTTCGTGACATTGTACAGGAGACAGGGATCAAGACCATCCCCAAGAAAAAGAAATGCAAAAAAGCAAAATGGCTGTCTGGGGAGGCCTTACAAAAAACTGTGAAAAGAAGAGAAGCAAAAAGCAAAGGAGAAAAGGAAAGATATAAGCATCTGAATGCAGAGTTCCAAAGAATAGCAAGGAGAGATAAGAAAGCCTTCTTCAGCAATCAGTCCAAAGAAATAGAGGAAAACAACAGAATGGGAAAGACTAGAGATCTTTTCAAGAAAATTAGAGATACCAAGGGAACATTTCATGCAAAGTTGGGCTCGATAAAGGACAGAAATGGTATGGACCTGACAGAAGCCGAAGATATTAAGAAGCGATGGCAAGAACAACAAAAGAACTGTACAAAAAAGATCTTCATGACCCAGATAATCACGATGGTGTGATCACTCACCTAGAGCCAGACATCCTGGAATGTGAAGTCAAGTGGGTGTTAGAAAGCATCTCTACGAACAAAGCTAGTGGAGGTGATGGAATTCCAGTTGAGCTATTTCAACTCCTGAAAGATGATGCTGTGAAAGTGCTGCACTCAATATGCCAGCAAATTTGGAAAACTCAGCAGTGGCCACAGGACTGGAAAAGGTCAGTTTTCATTCCAATCTCAAAGAAAGGCAATGCCAAAGAATGCTCAAACTACCACACAATTGCACTCATCTCACACGCTAGTAAAGTAATGCTCAAAATTCTCCAAGCCAGGCTTCAGCAATATATGAACCGTGAACTTCCTGATGTTCAAGCTGGTTTGAGAAAAGGCAGAGGAACCAGAGATCAAATTGCCAACATCTGCTGGATCATGGAAAAAGCAAGAGAGTTCCAGAAAAACATCTATTTCTGCTTTATTGACTATGCCAAAGCCTTTGACTGTGTGGATCACAGTAAACTGTGGAAAATTCTTCAAGAGATGGGAATACCAGACCACCTGATCTGCCTCTTGAGAAATTTGTATGCAGGTCAGGAAGCAACAGTTAGAACTGGACATGGAACAACAAACTGGTTCCAAATAGGAAAAGGAGTACGTCAAGGCTGTATACCGTCACCCCGCTTATTTAACTTATATGCAGAGTACATCATGAGAAATGCTGGACTGGAAGAAACACAAACTGGAATCAAGATTGCCGGGAGAAATATCAATAACCTCAAATATGCAGATGACACCACCCTTATGGCAGAAAGTGAAGAGGAACTCAAAAGCCTCTTTATGAAAGTGAAAGTGGAGAGTGAAAAAGTTGGCTGAAAGCTCAACATTCAGAAAACGAAGATCATGGCATCCGGTCCCATCACTTCATGGGAAATAGATGGGGAAACAGTGGAAACAGTGTCAGAATTTATTTTGGGGGGGCTCCAAAATCACTGCAGATGGTGACTGCAGCCATGAAATTAAAAGACGCTTACTCCTTGGAAGGAAAGTTATGACCAACCTAGATAGCATATTCAAAAGCAGAGACATTACTTTGCCAACAAAGGTCCGGCTAGTCAAGGCTATGGTTTTTCCTGTGGTCATGTATGGATGTGAGGGTTGGACTGTGAAGAAAACTAGTGCCAAAGAATTGATGGTTTTGAACTGTGGTGTTGGAGAAGACTGTTGAGAGTCCCTTGGACTGCAAGGAGATCCAACCAGCCCACTCTGAAGGAGATGAGCCCTGGGATTTCTTTGGAAGGAATGATACTAAAGCTGAAAGTCCAGTACTTTGGCCACCTCATGCGAAGAGTTGACTCATTGGAAAAGACTCTGATGCTGGGAGGGATTGGGGGCAGGAGGAGAAGGGGACGACAGAGGATGAGATGGCTGGATGGCATCACTAACTCGATAGACGTGAGTCTGAGTGAACTCCGGGAGTTGGTGATGGAGAGGGAGGCTTGGCGTGCTGCGATTCATTGGGTCGCAAAGAGTTGGACACGACTGAGCGACTGAACTGAAGTGAACTGAAGGTAAATATTTCTATAAGCAAAATGCATTGGTTAGCTCAGGAATTGAGATGAGTTAAGTTCAGGTGGAACCAGGTGTCATCATGGCAACAAAGAATTTTAAGAGAAACCTCTTTTTAAATTTGTATCGAAAAGGGGAAATAATCTAACACTTGTTTGTTTTCTCCTGCCACTTAAAAGAGAGGTAAAAATGTCTGACACTTGCAATCTATTTCTTCCGTTTGGAGACCCCTCGCCTTCCTACCTGTTACCCTCTCATTCCTCCATTTTCTTTTAGTAGAATTATGTTGCCTAGGGAAAGGGACATTGTTCTCATTCTGTAACTGCTTCCAAGCTGATAAGGAGCATCGTCTCTAAATTGGTGAGGCAACATATTCTCCTAACCCTCATATTGAGGGTCTCTGATCCAGGGGCCCCAAGTAGTAGTTGGAGGAAGCTGGAAAAGCCCATGAGCTGAGGAGCCTGGTAGGCTGCAGTCCATGGGGTCGCTAAGAGTCAGACACGACTGAGCGACTTCCCTTTCACTTTTCACTTTCATGCATTGGAGAAGGAAATGGCAACCCACTCCAGTGTTCTTGCCTGGAGAATCCCAGGGACAGGGGAGCCTGGTGGGCTGCCATCTATGGGATCGCACAGAGTTGGACACGACTGAAGGACTTAGCAGCAGCAGCAGCAGCAGCAGCCACAGTTGCAGAAGTTTGAGCAACCATTTGTAACTTAAAAGCCTTCATGCGACTGGAAACAAATCCAGCTACACAGTTACAGATGCAGGGAGCAAACAGAAAAAACAACCAGAATTATTGCAATTAAGATAGTTCCCCATGGGAAACTAGTTAACATCTCCAAAAGTGAGGCTTCAGGAGTATCCATAGCCTGAATCATCTTGTTCACAAGTTTAGTAAAATGAGCAACATTAATGCTCATATCAGGTATATATGTACAGCAATGGGTATGAATAATGGCACAAGTTCCTCCTTGTGCAGCTGTCAGAATATCTAAGGTCAATCTGTTTTGTAAAACCACCTTTCTAATTTGTATTTGTTCAGCATTAAGAGCTGAAATAGCTTTTTGAGAATCTTAGAAATCCCATTGAATAAAATTAGTCAAAGCATCCACTCGTAGCATAACATCTGTAGTTCCCAGAGAGGGAACAGCAGTGCAGCCAAATAATCATACCAGTGAAATACAGACCTTGCCCACCAAGTTTTAAGGTCTAGTAAATTAGCAGGTTTTTCTGGAAGCTCTGAGAGCATGAAGCCATGAGTAAAAGCTAGACCTAGGGTGCATCTCCCTATCCAGCCAGGGGAAAGCCAAGCAAATACGTAAGGGCCACATATCCAATAGGTCCCGTTTGGATCAAGCCAGAGTGACTGAGATATCCAGTCCCAATCAGTGCCTGGCCAGGCAAAGGGAGGACCTGAACTGGGGTTGGAAAACACGGGAATGATTACGCTAATTTCATAGTGTTGTGGTCGGAGAAGATGCTTCATATGATTTCAATTTTCTTAAATTTACTGAGGTTTGATTTGTAGCCAAGGTGTGGTCTATCCTAGAAAATGTTCCATGTGTACTTGAGAAGAAGGTGTATTCTTCTGCATTTGCATGGCATGTCCTGAGGATATCAATGAGATCCATCTCATCTCATTTATCATTTAAGACATGTGTTTCCTTATTAATTTTCTGTTTGATGATTTGTCCATTGGTGTGAGTGGGGTGTTAAAGTCTCCTACTTTGACTGTGTTGATGTCAGTTTTTCCTTTTATGTGTGTTAGTGTTTGTCTTATGTACTGAGGTGCTCCTATGTTGGGTGCATAGATATTTACAATTGTTATGTCTTCCTCTTAGATTGATCCCTTGATCATTATGTAGTGTCCTTCCTTGTCCCTGGTAGTACTCTTATTTTAAGGTCTATGTTGTCTTATATAAGGATTGCTACTCCAGCTTTCTTTTGCTTCCCATTTGCATGGAATATATTTTTCCATCCTCTCACTTTCGGTCTATATGTGTCTTTAGGTGTGAAGTGGGTTTCTTGTAGACAACATATATATGGGTCTTGTTTTTGTATTCATTCAGCCTGTCTGTGTCTTTTGGTTGGGGCATTTAATCCATTTATATTTAAGGTAATTATTGATATATATGTTCCTAGTATCATTTTCATAATTGACTGGGGTTGATTTTGTAGATCTTTTTTCTTCTTTTGTATTTCTTGACTATATAAGTCTAACATTTGTTGTAATGCTGCTTTGGTGGTACTGAATTGTCTTACCTTTTGCTTGTCTGAACAGATTTTGATTTCTCCATCAATTTTGAATGAGATCCTTGCTGGGTACAGTAATCTTGGTTGTAGATTTTTCCCTTTCGGGACTTTAAATATATTCTGCCATTCCCTACTGGCCTTCAGAGTTTCTGCTGAAAGAACAACTCTTACTGGTATAGGGTTTAACTTGTATGTTACTTGTTGCTTCTCCCTTGCTGCTTTCAATATTATTTCTTTGTGTTTAGTCTTTGTTAGTTTGGTCAGTATGTGTCTTGCTGGGTTTCTCCTTTGGATTATCCTGTATGGGGCTCTTTGTGCCTGTTGGACTTGATCGACTATTTCCTTTTCCATGTTGGGGAAATTATCAACTATAATGTCTTCAAAAGATTTCTCATCCCCTTTCTTTTTCTCGCTTCTTCTGGGACCCCTAATATTCGAATATTGGTGCATTTAATATTGTCCCAGAGGTCTCTGAGGCTATCCATTATTCTTTTCATTGTTTTTACTTTATTTTGACCTTAAGTGGTTTTATCCACCATTTTATCTTCCAGCTCACTGATACGTTCTTCTGCTTCAGATATTCTATTGGTTCATATTAAAGTATTTTAAATTGGAGTAATTGTGTTGTTTGTCCCTGTATGTTCATTCTTTAATTTGTCTAGGTCTTTGTTCATTGATTCTTGCATTTTCCCCATTCTGTTCTCAAGGTTTTTGATCGACTTTATTATCATTATTCTGAATTCTTTTTCAGACAGGTTGCCTATTTCCTCTTCATTTATTTGGACTTCTGTATTTCTAGCTTGTTCCTTCATTTGTGTAGTCTTTCTCTGCCTTTTCATTTTTAAAAATGTATTATGTTCAAGGTCTCCTTCTCCCAGGCTTCAAGGTTGAATTCTTTCTTCCTTTTGGTTTATGCCCTCCTAAGAAAGTGAAGAGGAACTAAAAAGCCTCTTGATGAAAGTGAAAGAGGAGAGTGAAAAAGTTGGCTTAAAGCTCAACATTCAGAAAACGAAGATCATGGCATCCGGTCCCATCACTTCATGGGAAATAGATGGGGAAACAGTGGAAGCAGTGTCAGAATTTATTTTGGGGGGCTCCAAAATCACTGCAGATGGTGATTGCAGCCATGAAATTAAAAGACGCTTGCTCCTTGGAAGAAAAGTTATGACCAACCTAGATAGCATATTCAAAAGCAGAGACATTACTTTGCCAACAAAGGTCCGGCTAGTCAAGGCTATGGTTTTTCCTGTGGTCATGTATGGATGTGAGAGTTGGACTGTGAAGAAGGCTGAGCACCGAAGAATTGATGGTTTTGAACTGTGGTGTTGGAGAAGACTCTTGAGAGTCCCTTGGACTGCAAGGAGATCCAAACAGTCCATTCTAAAGGAGATCAGTCCTGGGTGTTCTTTGGAAGGAATGATGCTAAAGCTGAAACTCTAGCACTTTGGCCACCTCCTGCAAAGAGCTGATTCATTGGAAAAGACTCTGATGCTGGGAGGGATTGGGGGCAGGAGGAGAAGGGGACGACAGAGGATGGGATGGCTGGATGGCATCACCGACTCGATGGACATGAGTTTGTGTGAATTCCGGGAATTGGTGATGGAGAGGGAGGCCTGGTGTGCTGCAATTCATGGGGTCACAAAGAATTGGACATGCCTGAGCGACTGAAGAGAACTGAACTAACTGAAGGTTGGTCCAGGGGTTTGTGTATGGTTCCTACAGGGTGAGATTTGTGCTGAGTTTTGTTTCTTTGTTTGTTTTTCCTCTGATTGGCAAGGGTGAGTGAGATGGTAATCCTGTCTGTTGATGATTGGGTTTTATTTTTGTTTTGTTTGTTTTTTTGGATAAGGTATTCTGCACAGGGTGCTACTGTTGGTTGGGTGATGCAGGATCTTGTATTGAAGTGGTTACCTTTGTGTGAGTTCTTACTATTTGAGAGTCACTAGGGTCAGTTCTCTGGTAGTCTAAGATCTTTGAGTTCCAAGTGGATCAAGAGCAAGTGTATTCAGTGCAGTCTCACAGCCTGAAGCAGGGGATTCAGACTGGAAACTAGAAAACTGAGGAGAGCTACATAGACACTGAGAAAAGGAGATAGGATGGAAAATATTTCTGGTAAGTGGCCCAGAAATAAATCGTCTTCAAGGTGCATTAAGAGCACCTGTAGGAGGAAAGTGGAAGGATTCTCATTTCCACAGCCTAATTTTCATGGACGGATTTTAGGCAAGATATTAAAACTACATAATTGTGAAACATGAGAGAGAACAGAATGAAATCCCAAATAATGTGGCTGTGAGGCAAGGTTGAAGGAGACACACTCTCCCTGCAATGTGGCCCATCTGAGTTAACTTAGAGTCTAGATGAGGATGGCAGGTGAGTTTGGAAGGCTATGTAGGGATATTAAAAATGCTCATTTCTCCCACCAACACATCTGAGTTGCTCCCCATCCTCTGCTAGAGGTGTCAGGATGGGGCTTTGTGATGTCAAGGCTCACCCAGGGCCACCATTGACAGGAGAAGTGACTTGCTGACCTCATAAAGCATAAGGGTGTGGCCCCTGGGGAGGGGTATATATGGGGTGCTCAGGAGCTCTGGAGCAGACCACTGGAAGTCTTCAAAATGACTAAGGTACTGGGAAGCCACAAGGCTCTAGAGCTGTTAGGGAACAGATGATTCCAGATGCCCAGGAGGGAAATAGGAAGACCTCTTATCAACTGAGGTCCAAAAGAAGTGTCAAGGTGAGCTAAACCCACCCAAGCTCCTCTTGCATGTTGACACCACCCCATAAGACCCGCCTCCCCTGTCTTTGCCTGGCCCATACCTCTTCTCTACCCAAATCTCTTCTCCTCAAGCCTTCAACTCCATCCATCATCACCCTCTTCCCCAAACCAGTGCTGTTCTTTGCTCCTTCTCTTATTTTCTCCAGTCGGCCAGGGTAACCGTGAGGATGAATAAGCAAATTCAACCAAAGCTGACCCAAAAAAGCTTCTCAGAAAACTCCCACCTCAGAGAAACTTTAAAAAATCAGAGGCTCAAAGCTCTGTAGCCAGTGTTCCAAGGTGAATGAAGAGCTGAATTAGAATGAACTGGAGGAGGTCGCAGAGACTGTGGAGACCCCTGCCATTCCAGCTGGACCAGTGGGCAGCCAGTCACTTCAGAGCATGGCTAGAGAGCTCAGAAATCTTCAGGGGTCTCGCTGCTAAGAAATGTCCAACAGTACAGATGTTGAATCTTATACCAACAGCACACATTAATAATGAAAATTCACTTCAGTTCATTCACTCAGTCTTGTCCGACTCTTTGCGACCCCATGAACCGCAGCACGCCAGGCCTCCCTGTCCATCACCAACTCCTGGAGTCCACCCAAACCCACGTCCACTGAGTTGGTGATGCCGTCCAACCATCTCATCCTCTTTCATCCCCTTCTCCTCGGGCCCTCAATCTTTCCCAGCATCAGGGTCTTTTCCAATGAGTCAGCACTCTGCATCAGGTGGCCAAAGTACTGGAGTTTCAGCTTCAATATCAATCCTTCCAATGAACACACAGGACTGATCTCCTTTAGGATGGACTGGTCGGATCTCCTTGCAGTCCAAGGGACTCTCAAGAGCTTCTCCAACACCACAGTTCAAAACTATCAATTCTTATGCACTCAGCTTTCTTTATAGTCCAACTCTCACATCCATACATGACCACTGGAAAAACCATAGCCTTGACTAGACAGGCCATTGTTGGAAAAGTAATGTCTCTGCTTTTTAATATGCTATTTCACTTGGTCATAACTTTCCTTCCAGGGAGCAAGTGTCTTTTAATTTCATGGCTGCAATCACCATCTGCAATGATTTTGGAGCCCCCCAAAAATAAAGTCAGCCACTGGCTCTACTGTTTCCCCATCTATTTGCCATGAAGTGATGGGACTGGATGCTATGATCTTAGTTTTCTGAATGTTGAGCTTTAAACCAACTTTTTCCACTCTCTTCTTTCACTTACATCAAGAGGCTCTTTAGTTCCTCTTCACTTTCTGCCATAAGGGTGGTGTCATCTGCATATCTGAGGTTATTGATATTTCTCCCGGCAATCTTGATTCAATCTTGTGTTTCCCCCAACCCAGCATTTCTCATGATGTACTCTGCATATAAGTTAAATAAGCAGGGTGACAATATACAGCCTTGATGTACTCCTTTTCCTATTTGGAACCAGTCTGTTGTTCTATGTCCAGTTCTAACTGTTGCTTCCTGACCTTCACAGATTTCTCAAGAAGCAGATCAGGTGGTCTGTTATTCCCATCTCTTTCAGAATTTTCCACAGTTTATTGTGATCCACACAGTCAAAGGCTTTGGCATAGTCAATAAAGCAGAAATAAATGTGTTTCTGGAACTCTCTTGCTTTTTTGATGATCCAGCAGATGTTTTATTGAATTGTTATGGAATTATGTGTCTCTGAGCTCTCTCATAGATAGTGGGGGGCAGAGACGGCAGGGAATGGATAAGTGTGTGAAGAGGGAGCCAGATGTGTCCTGGGGAGTTGATGAGACCAGAAGGTTCAGGTAGCCAGAAAGTAGGGGGAAGATCTGGGTCCAGACTGAGCCCCAAAGATACACTTCCCATGGGAGATGAGGAAGAGGACTTGGTGCTTCTGTGTGTGACTGCAGAGGTGGGAACTTAGCTGGGGAGCCATGTCATGTGTGGGATGGCAGTGCCATTAGCTAAAAAGGCATACAATGTAGTTGCCCCTAGGGCACCTACCTCAAAGTAGTGTTTATTACCCCTCAAAATAGGATGTCAGCAACTAACAGCATCAAAAACTCAATCTTCCCTTCTAAAAGGTAGTCTGTAGGAGTGAAATAATGGTGGTTTTCAGTATGGAGATTTCTCAAATAGCTAAAAGTGGAACAACACATGACCTAGCAGTTTCATTACTGGATATATATTAAAATATATATATATATATATATATATATATATATATATAAATATATATATATATACACACACACACACACTCAATGTATATATACACATAAATGTGTATAACATAATCACTTTACTGTAAGGTAGAAATTAACACATTGTTAACCAACTGTACTTCACTTGTACCCCACTTCATGACTGGGAAAAAAGATTGGTATATTTCATTGTATGTAAAGTTTATATCCAAAGAAAATTGCTGCAAACAAACACAGCTCACTACTTACTGGCAGGTTTGCTGAAATACTTAAGGAGATATATATGTATGTCTACAATTTACCGCAAAATGCACCAAGGAAAAAGATTAATTGATGATTGAATAGAGGGATGGACAAATGGATAGATAGGTGGCAAAGGAAGTATTGTAAAATGGTTTCAAAACCAGACCGCTATATATATACTGTCTACAAGAGACCCACCTCAAACCAAGGGACACATACAAACTGAAAGTGAAGGGTTGGAAAAAGGTATTTCATGCAAAAGGAGACCAGAAGAAAGTAGGAGTAGCAATACTCATATCAGATAAAATAGACTTTGAAATAAAGGCCATGAAAAGAGACAAGGACACTACATAATGATCAAAGGATCAATCCAAGAAGAAGATATAACAATTATAGATACATATGGACCCAACATAGGAGCACCTCAATATGTAAGGCAAATGCTAACAAGTATGAAAGGGGAAATTAACAATAACACAATAATAGTGGGAGACTTTATACCCCACTCACACCTATGGATAGATCAACCAAACAGAAAACTAGCAAGGAAACACACACTTCAAATGATACAATGGATCAGGTAGACCTAATTGATATTCATAGGACATTTCACCCCCAAAACAATGAATTTCACCTTTTTCTCAAGTACACACGGAACTTTCTCCAGGATAGATAACATCCTGGGCCATAAATCTACCTTGAAAAGTGAAAGTGAAAGTGAAGTCACTCAGTCGTGTCCGACTCTTTGCGACCCCATGGACTGTAGCCTACTATGCTCCTCCGTCCGTGGGATTCTCCAGGAAAGAATACTGGAGTGGGTTGCCATTTCCTTCTCCAGGAGATCTACCTTGGTAAATTCAAAAAATCGAAAACATTTCAAGCATCATTTTTGATCACAGTGCGGTAAGATTTGATGTCAACTACAGGCAAAAAACTATTAAAAATGAAAACACATGGATGCTAAACAATACGCTTCGGAATAACCAACAAATCACAGAAGAAATCAAAAAAGAAATTAAAATATGCATAGAAATGAATGAAAATGAAAACACGACAACCCAAAACCTATGGGATTCAGTAAAAGCAGTGCTTAAGAAGGTTCATAGCAATACAAGCTTACCTCAAGAAAAAAGAGAAACATCAAATAAATGACCTAACTTTACACCTAAAGCAACTAGAAAAAGAAGAAATGGAGAACCCTTGGGTTAGTAGAAGGAAAGAATTCATAAAACTTAGGGCAGAAATATAAATGAAAAAGAAACAAAGAACACTACAGCAAAAATCAACAAAACTAAAAGCTGGTTCTTTGAGAAGTTAAGTAAAATAGACAAACCATTAGCCAGACTCATCAAGAAAAAAAAAAGTAGAAGAATCAAATCAACAAAATTAGAAACGAAAATGGAGAAATCACAACAGACAACACAGAAATACAAAGGATCATAGAGACTGCTATGAGCAGCTATATGACAACAAAATGGACAACTTGGAGGAAATGGACAAATTCTTAGAAGAGTATAAATTTCCAAAACTGAACCAGGAAGAAATTGAAAATCTTAACAGACCCATCACAAGCACGGTCATCAAAACTGTAATCAAAAATCTTCGAACAAACAAAAGTCCAGGACCTGATGGCTTCACAGGTGAATTCTACGAAAAATTTAGAGAAGAGCTAACACCTATCCTACTCAAACTCTTTTGGAAAATTGCAGAGGAAGATAAATTCCCAAAATCAATCTATGAGGCCACCATCACCATAATACCAAAACCAGATAAAGATGCCACAAAAAGAGAAAACTACAGGTCAATATCACTGATGAACATAGATGAAACATCCTTAACAAAGTTATAGCAAACAGAATCCAAAAACATATTAAAAAGATCAGACATCATGATCAAGTGGGCTCTATCCCAGGGATGCAAGGATTCTTCAATATTTGCAAATCAATCAATGTGATACACCACATTAACAAACTGAAAGATAAAAACCATATGATTACCTCCATAGATGCAGAGAAAACCTTTGACAAAATTCAACATCCATTTATGATAAAAAAACCCTCCAGAAAGTAGGCATAGAAGGAATACACCTCAGCATAATACCTACCATATATGATAAACCCACAGCAAACTTTATCCTCAATGGTGAAGAATTGAAAACATTTCCCTTAAAGTCGGGAATAAGGCAAGGGTGCCCACTCTCACCACTACTATTCAACATAGGTTTGGAAGTTTTAGCCACATCAGAGGAGAAAAAGAAATTAAAGTGAATCCAGATTGGAAAAGAAGAAGTAAAATTCTCACTGTTTGCAGATAACATGAACCTCTACATTGAAAACCCTAAAGACACCACCAGAAAATTACTAGAGCTAATCAATGAATATAGTAAATTTTTAGGATATAAAGTTAAAATACAGAAATCCCTTGCATTCCTATACACTAATAATGAGAAATAGAGAAATCAAGGAAACAATCGCTTTCACCATTGCAATAAAAAGAATAAAATACTTAGGAATAAATCTACCTAAAGAAACAAAAGACCTATATATAGAAAACTTTAAAACGCTGATGAAAGAAATCAAAGATAACACAACTAGATGGAGAAATATCCTATGTTCATGGATCGGAAGAATCAATATAGTGAGAATGAGTATACTACCCAAAGCAATCTATAGATTCAATGCAATCCCTATCAAGCTACGAATGGAATTTTTCACGGAACTAGAACAAATAATTTCACAATCTGTATGGAAATAGAAAAACCTTGAATAGCAAAAGCAATCTTGAGAAAAAAAAAAAATGGAACTGGAGGAATAAACCTGCCTGACTTCAGACAATACTACAAAGCTACAGTCATGAAGACAGTATGGTACTGGCACAGAGACAGAAATATCAGTCAGTGGAACAAAATAGAAAGCCCAGAGATAAATCCATGCACCTATGGACACCTTATCTTTGACAAAGGAGGAAAGAATATACAATGGAGAAAAGACAATCTATTTAACAAGTGGTGCTGGGGAAACTGGTGAACCACTTGTAAAAGAAAGAAACTAGAATACTTTCTAACACCATACACAAAAAGAAACTCAACATTGATTAAAGATCCAAATGGAAAACTAGAAACCATAAAATTCCTAGAGGAAGGCATAGACAAAACACTCTCTGACATAAATCACAGCAGGATCCTCTATGACCCACCTCTCAGAGTAATGGAAATAAAAGCCAAAATAAACAAACAGGACCTAATTAAAATTAAAAGCTTTTTCACAAAGAAGGAAACTATAAGCAAGGTGAAAAGACAGCCTTCAGAATGGGAGAAAATAATAGCAAACGAAGCAACTGACAAAGAATTAATCTCAAAAATATACAAGCAGCTCAACACCAGAAAAATAAACGACCCAATCAAAAAATGGGCCAAAGAACTAAGCAGACATTTCTCCAAAGAAGACATACGATGGCTAACAAACACATGAAAAGATGCTTAACATGACTCATTATCAGAGAAATGCGAAAAAAAGCATGATGAGGTACCATCTCACTTTGATCATAATGGCTGCTATCCAAAAGTCTACAAGCAATAAATGCTGGAGAGGCTGCAGAGAAAAGGGAACCCTCTGACACTGTTGGTGGGAATGCAAACTAGTATAGCCACTATGGAGAACAGTGTGGAAATTCTTTAAAAAACTGGAAACAGAATTGCCATATGAGCCAGCAATCCCACTGCTGGGCATACACACTGAGGAAACCAGAATTGAAAAAGACATGTGTACCCCAATGTTCATCCCAGCACTGTTTACAATAGCTAGGACATGGAAGCAACCTACATGTCCATCAGCAGATGAATGGATAAGAAAGCTGTGGTACATATACACAATGGAATATTACTCATTTGAATCAGTTCTAATGAGGTGGATGAAACTGGAGCCTGTTATACAGAGCGGAATAAGTCAGAAAGAAAAACACCAATAGAGTATATTAACACATTTATACGAAAGTTAGAAAGATGGTAACAGTGATCCTATATGCAGGACAGCAAAAGAGACACAGAGATAAAGAATAGACTTTTGGACTCTGTGGGAGAAGGCCAGGGTGGGATGATTTGAGAGACTAGGATTCAAACATGTATGTTACCATATGTGAAATAGACCACCAGTCCAACTTCGATGCATGAAACAGGGCACTCAAAGCCAGTACACTGGGAAAACCATGACAGATGGCATGGGGAGGGAGGTGGGATGGGGGTTCAGGATGGGGAACACATGTACACCCATGGCTGTTTCAAGTCAATGTATTCATCAGTCAGTCAGTCAGTTCACTTGCCCAGTCATGTCCGACTCTTTGCGACCCCATGAATCGAAGCATGCCAGGCCTCCCTCTCCATCACCAACTCCTGGAATTCACTCAGACTTACGTCCATCAAGTCAGTGATGCCATTCAGCCATCTCATCCTCTGTCGTCCCCTTCTCCTCCTGCCCCCAATCCCCCCCAGCATCAGAGTCTTTTCCAATGAGTCAGCTCTTCACAAGAGGTGGCCAAAGTGCTGGAGTTTCAGCTTTAGCATCATTCCTTCCAAAGAACACCCAGGACTGATCTCCTTTAGAATGGACTGGTTGGATCTCCTTGCAGTCCAAGGGACTCTCAAGAGTCTTCTCCAACACCACTGTTCAAAACCATCAATTCTTCGGCGCTCAGCTTTCTTCACAGTCCAACTCTCACCATCCATACATGACCACTGTTAAAACCATAGCCTTGACTAGACGGACCTTTGTAGGCAAAGTGATGTCTCTGCTTTTCAATATGCTGTCTAGGTTGGTCATAACTTTCCTTCCAAGGAGTAAACGTCTTTTAATTTCATGGCTGCAGTCACCATCTGCAGTGATTTTGGAGCCCAAAAAAAATAAAGTCTGAAACTGTTTCTCCATCTATTTCCCATGAAGTGATGGGACCGGATGCCATGATCTTTGTTTTCTGAATGTTGAGCTTTAAGCCAACTTTTTCACTCTCCTCTTTCACTTTCATCAAGAGGCTCTTTAGTTCCTCTTCATTTTCTGCCATAAGGGTGGTGTCATCTGCATATCTGAGGTTATTGATATTTCTCCCAGCAATCTTGATTCCAGCTTGTGCTTCTTCCAGCCCAGCGTTTCTCATGATGTACTCTGCATATAAGTTAAATAAGCAGGGTGACAATACACAGCCTTGACGTACTCCTTTTCCTATTTGGAACCAGTCTGTTGTTTCATGTCCAGTTCTAACTGTTGCTTTCTGACCTGCATATAGGTTTCTCAAGAGGCAGGTCAGGTGGTCTGGTATTCCCATCTCTTTCAGAATTTTCTACAGTTTATTGTGATCCACACAGTCAAAGGCTTTGGCATAGTCAATAAAGCAGAAATACCCAGTTTTTGTATTGTATGCATAAACCACCACAATATTGTAAAGCAATTAGCCTCCAATTAAAATAAATTAATTTAAAAGAAAAAGATCCATATATGTGCTGTCTACAAGAAACCCACTTCAGACCTAAAGACACATATAGACTGGAAGTGAGAGGATGGAAAAATACATTCCAATGCAAATGGGAAACAAAAGAACGATGGAGTAGCAATCCTCCTATCAGACAAAATAGAACTTAAACTAAAGAGGATTACAAGAGGTAAGGAAAGACACTACATAATCATCAAAGGATCAATCCAAGATGAAGACATAACGATTGTAAATATCTACGCATCCCACTTAGGAGCACCTCAATACATAAGCCGAACACCAAGAGACATAAAAAGAGAAATTGACAATAACACAATCATAGTAGAAGACTTTAACACCCCACCCACACCAATGAACAGATCATTAAAACAGAAAATTTATGAGGAAGCACAATTCTTAAATGATACATGAGATGAGATGGATCTCATTGATATTCAGGACATGCCATCCAAATGCAGAAGAATACATCTTCTTCTCAAGTGCACATGGAACATTCTCCAGGATAAACCACATCTTGGATCACAAATGAAACCTCAGTAAAATTAAGAAAACTGAAATCATATCAAGCATCTTCTCTGATCACAACACTGTAAGACTAGATATCAATTACAAGGAAAAAACCTGTAAGAAACACAAACACATGGAAATTAAAGAACATGTGTCTAAATAACCAACAGGTTACTGAAGCAATCAAAAATTTTCTAGCAACAAATGACAATGAAAATACAACAAATCAAAACCTATGGGATGCAGCAAAAGCAGTTCTAAGAGGGAAGTTTATAGCAATACAATCCTAACTCAAGAAACAAGAAAAGCATTGAACAGACAATGTCAATTTACACCTAAGACAACTAAAAAAAAAAAAAAAGAAGAAGAAGAACCAAAAACAAACAAACAAACAAAAAAAAACCCTCCAAACATTACTAGAAGGAAAGAAATCATAAAGATCCAAGCAAAAAGAAATGAAAAAGAACTGAAAGAAACAATAGTAAAGATGAATAAAACTAAAAGGTGGTTCCTTCAGAAGATAAAATTGACAAACCTTTAGCCAGACTCATCAAGAAAAAAAGAGAAGAATCAAATCAACAAACTTAGAAATGAAAAAGGAGAGGTTACCACAGCCAATGCAGAAATACAAAGGATTATAAGAGGCTATTATGAACAACTCTATGTCAATAAAATGGATAACCTGGAAGAAATGGACAGAAAAGTTCAATCTTCCAAGACTGAACCAGGAAGAAATAGAAATTTTGAACAACCCAATTACAAGCTGTAAATCGAAGCTGTGAACAAAAATTTCACAAAAGACAAAAGCCCAGGAGCCGATGGCTTCACAGGTGAATTCTATCAAACATTTAGAGATGAGCAAATGTGTATCCTCTAAAACGCTTTCAAAATATTGTAGAGGAAGCAACACTTCCAAACTCATTCAATGAGGCTACTGTCATCCTGATACCAAAACCAGACAATGACAAGACCAAAAAAGAAAACTACAGGCCAATATCACTAATGAAAATGGATGCAAATAATCTTCAACAAAATTTTAGCAAACAGAATTCAACAACACATCAAAGAGCTCATACACCATGATCACGTTGGATTTATTCCAGGGATGCAAGGATTCTTCAGTATATGCAAATCAATCACTGTGACAGACCATATGAACCAACTGAAAGACAAAAATCATATGATAACCTAAATAGATGCAGAAAAAGTCATTAAATTAAAAAATGTAAAATTATTAAATTAAAAATAAAATTTAAAAAGAAATAAGCTAAAAAACGGAAAAAAAAATTGAAATGACCCAAATGTCCATCAACTGGTGATCAAATAAATAAAACATACAATGCAATGCAATGTTATTCAGCCATCAAATGAAGAGAGTTCTTATACATGTTATAACACACTGTAGCTCTGAAATGACTACATTAATGAAAAGAAACCAGGAACAAAAGGCTGCCTATTGCATTATTCCATTCATGTGAATAAATAAGTCCCATATTAGGTAATTCTCTGAAGACAGAAATTAGAGGACTGGATGCCAGATGAAGAGGGAAACGGAAAATGTCTGCCAACTGGACAATATTTTTCCATTGGAGTGATGAAAATACTCTAGAATGAGGCAGTGGCTGTGGTTATGCAACCTATGGATAAATTACAAATCAATGAATTATACAGTTTAACTGGTAAATTCATGGTACATGAACAACATGCCAATAAATAAAAAGTTTTCCTAAAAATACTACTGAACTTAACTTCTGTGTCCAGGAATATTATCCTTCAAAAATAAAGGAGAAGTAGATATTCTCAAATAAACAAAAAATTAAGGAATTTATTCTCAGCACGTATCTAGTCTGTAAGAAATGCCAAAAGAAGTTATTTACACAGGGTAAGATGATATTGAAGAGAAACTATGAGTTAATAAAGAGTGTCATGTTGAAGTCTGACAGAAAACAACAAAATTCTGGAAAGCAATTATCCTTCAATGAGAAAATAAATTTAAAAATAAATGAAGGCAAAGTGAAATTAAGGGGTTTTCTTATTATTAATTGGTAAAAGACAAATGCTTGTTTGGGTTTCTCCATCTTTACTTTTCACTGATTATGAATCTTCATAATTAATGTGGATTTCATGTATACAAGATATATTTTGGCTCAGCAGTAAAGAATCCGCCTGCAATGAAGGAGCTGTAGTGGATGCAAATTCCATCTCTGGGTCAGGAAGATCCCCTGCAGGACAGCAGACAGAGGAGACTGATGTACTTACAGTCCATGAGGTGGAAAAGAGTTGGACACGAATGAGCAACTCAACAACAACAGACACACCTTCTTACTAGAAACTCTGAAGATACTAGAAATAGATGAGAAAATTCTCAGCCTAAACAAAATGAAACAAAATGCGTAGACATTAGAGCTGAATTATAAAAACCTAGACACTGGAGCTGAAGTATAAAAGATTTTAGGCAATAAAATGTCTCCCAACAGTAGTGTTAACAGTGTGTTCCACACAAGAAAGAGGAATAATTTTTAATACACACTCAATAGAACAACTTCTAGTTACATTCATAAATTAAAGGAAATAAAAATGTCAAGAAAATATACATAGTATAAAATCTATTTTTCATTTTATATGTAATTAAGACTGTAAAACTGTAAAGAAATTTTTAAGAAAAACATCTGCAAAAGATAGTTTTAGCAGCCCCAATGAACGTAATTTTATTTTGTTTTCTCCATAGTCTCAAAATGACTGACAAGTAAGAATGAATTTCACTTTAAAACATAGTTTTCAAATTCAGCAGGATATTATATGTTCAAATATAAGAAGATTTTGTAATTTTCAAGCTAAAAAAGGTATACCTTTCAGTGAATACTTTGTTTCACTGATTTAGACATAAATAAAAGCACATTGTGTGTCTTTACATTGACAATTTTTGTGGTACAACTGTGTATTTAGAATCAACTGTTTGAATGTGGGATGTGTATTAGGACGTTCCCTCAGGGACTGCAGGCTGTGCAGGAAGTGATCTCAAGGCCTTGCAAACCATTAAGGATGCTCTGTGGAACGGAGCAGTGGTAAGCATGTCAAGGCTGTATATTGTCACCCTGCTTATTTAACTTCTATGCAGAGTACATCATGAGAAATGCTGGGCTGGAGGAAGCACAAGCTGGAATTAAGATTGCTGGGAGAAATATCAATAACCTCAGATATGCAGATGACACCACCCTTATGGCAGAAAGTGAAGAAGAACTAAAGAGCCTCCTGATGAAAGTGAAAGAGGAGAGTGAAAAAGTTGGCTTAAAGCTCAACATTCAGAAAACGAAGATCATGGCATCCGGTCCCATCACTTTATGGCAAATAGACGGGGAAACAGTGGAAACAGTGGCTGACTTTATTTTGGGGGGCTCCAAAATCAATGCAGCTGGTGTTTGCAGCCATGAAATTAAAAGATGCTTACTCCTTGGAAGGAAAGTTATGACCAACCTAGATTGCATATTAAAAACCAGAGACATTACTTTGTCAACAAAGGTCCATCTAGTCAAGGCAATGTTTTTTCCAGTGGTCATGTGTGGATGTGAGAGTTGGACTGTAAAGAAAGCTGAGTGCAGAAGAATTGATGGTTTTGAACAGTGGTGTTGGAGAAGACTCTTGAGAGTCCCTTGGACTGCAAGGAGATCCAACCAGTCCATACTAAAGAAGTTCAGTCCTGGGTGTTCATTGGTAGGACTGATGTTGAAGCTGAAACTCCAATATTTTGGCCAGCTGATGCAAAGAGCTGACTCATTGGAAAAGACCCTAATTCTGGGAAAGGTTGAGGGCAGGAGCATAAGGGGACGACAGAGGATGAGATGATTGGATGGCATCACCGAGTCAAGGGACATGGGTTTGGGTGGACTCCAGGAGTTGGTGATGGCCTGGCGTGTTGCGGTTCATGGGGTCACAGAGTCGGACACGACTGAGCAACTGAACTGAACTGAAGCCTGGCACCCTGTGTTGGCAACAACTGTTTAACAGGGTCTTCTCTTAATTAACTCCCTCACAGAAGACAATTAACTTTTAAAGAGAAGTACTGAAACAGTGGCCAAATGAAATTAGTGTGCATATGTATTTATATACATATTTTAAAAGTTTGTACCTCGTGAATAATAAAAAAATATTAAAAGCTAACATAAATGACAACAAACTTTTCAACTCAAGCCAACTAAATTTGGTTTTGCAGTGAAAAATATTTAATTACTGACATTATTTTAGAATACTGGAATATGGAGATGGTAATGAAAACAGAACCAGCTTTCACTTGGTTTTATTCTTGTAATAAAACTCTTCATGGACAATGCCCCCCAGTATCGCCTGCACTGGATGTGGGCCACTCCACCTGCCTTGCCTTTGGAAGGCCACTGCTCCATTTTAAATTCCTTAGCTAAAATGGGGCTAAAAAATTTTGGTTTTGTGACCTCCAAAAAACACCATTATTTTCCTTCCTTTCCTGCCTCCTATCTCCCGCTCTCTTTCTTTTATTTTCTTTCTTATTATACAATTGTTCAATTTTGCTTTCCATTCATACTTATTACAGAGTACTGGCTCTACTCCCCATGTTGTACAATACATCCTTGAGCTCATCTTACACTTAACACGGTGTGCCTCCCACTCCCCCACCTCTGTATTGCCCTTCCCTCTTCCCCTCCCCGCTGGTAACCAGTAGATTGTTCTCTATATCTGTGAGCCCCCATTTTTGTTATATTGTCTACTTTGTGGTGTTTTCAGATTCTATAAGTGATATCATACAGTATTTGTCTATCTCTGAGTTATTTTACTTAATAGTGTACCTTCCATGTTACTGAAAATGTCAATATTCCATTCTTTAACGGGGCAACTTCTTTGTATGCCTTTTAAGCAAATGGCACTGCCACCGCACACATGACATGGCTCCCCGGCTAAGTTTCCATCTCTGCACGCACGCAGAGGAACACCAAGTCTTCTTCCTCTTCTCCCATGGGAAGTGTATCTTTGAAGCTGAGTCTGGAACCAGTTCTTCCCCCCACCCCCCAATACTTTCTGGCAAACTGGACCTTCTGGTCCCATCTCCAACTCCACAGGACCCATCTCCCTCCCTCTATACACATTTATCCCTGTCCTGCCCGCTCTGCCCCCCACTCTCAGAGAACTCGGAGACAAACATAATCTCACATCAGGTTGATTTTATTTTCATTCTTAATGTATGCAGTTGGTATAATAGTCAACATCTGTACTGTTGGCCAGTAGTCAGCCACAAGACCCCCGAAGATTTCTGAGGTCTCTAGCCACGCCTTGAAGTCACTGGCTGCCCACCGGTCCCGCTGGAATGACAGGGGTCTCCACACTCTCTGGGACTTCCTCTGGTCCGTTCTGATTCAGCTCTTCATTCACCTTGGAACACTGGCTACAGAGCTTTGAGCCTCTGATTTTTCTAAGGTTCCTTGTGGTGGGCGGTTTCTGAGACGTTTTCTTTGTCATCTTTGCCTGAAGGTGATTATTCACCCCCACACTGACCCTGGCCACCTGGAGAAAACAAGAGAGGGGTAGAGAATGGCATTGGTTTGGGGAAGAGGGTGAAGGTGGCCGGGAACGACAGCTTCAGGAGAAGGGGTGTGGGCAGAGAAGGGTTATGTGCCAGGCAAAGACAGGGGAGGGGGGTCTTATGGGGTGGGGTCAATGGGCAAGAGGAGTTTGGGTGGGTTCAGCTCACCTTGACATGTTTTTTGGACCTCAATTGAGAGGAGGTCTCCATCCTTTTGTCCCGGGTAACAGGAGGCGGGTGTTTCATAACTACTCTGGAGCCTTGTGGCTTCCCAGTCACCTTAGTCATTTTGAGGCCTCCCACTGATCTGCTCCAGAGCCCCTGAGCACCCCTATATATACCGCTCCCCAGGGAGACACACCCTCATGCTTTATGAGGTCAGCAAATCCCTTTCCAAGCCAATGGTGGCCCTGGGTGAGCCTTGACATCACAAAGCCCCATCCTGACACCTCTAGCGGGGGTTGGGGAGCAATTCAGATGTTTTGGTGGGAGAAATGAGGCATTTGTAATTCCCCTAAAAGCCCTCCAAACTCACCTGCCATCCTCATCTCTCTAAGTCAAATCCGATGGGTCACATGGCAGGGAGGTTGTGTCTCCTCCAAACCTTGTCTATTATATCTATTTATGACTGTAAAAGTGTAAGGGAATTAAAACAAAAAATCTGCAAAAGATACAGCTGAAGCAGCCCCAGATAATGTAATTTATTTTCTCTAACATAAGACTATTTTCCATAGTCTCAAAATAACTGACAATCAAGAATGAATTTCATTTCAAACCTAGTTTTCAAATTCAGCAAGATATTTCATGTTCAAATATAAGGCAATTTTGTCCTTTTCAAGCTAAAAAAGTTTGTACCTTGCAGTGAATACTTTTTTTCACTGATTGAGATGTAAATAAAAGCACATTGTACATCTTAAGCTTGACAAATTTTGTGGTATAACTGTGTATTTAGAATCAACTGTTTGAATGTGGGGTGTGTATTAGTACATTCCCTCGGGGACTGCAGGCTGTGCAGGAAGGGATCTCAAGGCCTTGCAAACCAGTAAGGATGCTCTGTGGAAGGGAGCAGTGGTAACCATGGCAGCCTGTGTTGGTGACAATTGTTGAACAGGGTCTTCCCTTAATGAACTCCCTCATAGAAGACAATGAATTTTTAAAGACAAGTACTAAGACTGTGTCCGGATGAATTTATATACATATTTATATATGCACATACACACAATGTGTGTGCATTTGTATACACATATATATACACACATATGTGTGTGTTTGTATATATTTACACTAAAAGTTTGTACCTTGTGAATAATAAGTAAAATATAAACCCTGACATATATGACAACAAAGTTTTCAAATTTAAATCAACAAAATTTGGATTTGCAGAGGAAAATTATTTAGTTCCTGACATTATTTTAGAATACTTGAGAATGGAGATGGTAATCGAACAGAACCAGCATTTACTTGGATTTGCTAAGCTGCTAAGTCGCTTCAGTCGTGTCCGACTCTGTGCGACCCCATAGACGGCAGGCCACCAGGCTCCCCCTTCCCTGGGAGTCTCCAGGCAAGAACACTGGAGTGGGTTGCCATTTCCTTCTGAATGCATGAAAGTCAAAAGTGAAAGTGAAGTCGATCAGTCGTGTCCGACTCTTAGTGACTCCATGGACTGCAGTCTACTAGGCTCCTCCATCCATGAGATTTTCCAGTCAAGAGAATTGGAGTGTGGTTTATTCTTGTAATAAAGGTCTTTGTGGGCAATGCCGCCCAGTATTGCCTGCACGGGATGTGGGCTAGTCCCCCTGCCCTACCTGTGGGAGCCTACTGCTCCATTCTAAATTCCTCTGTTCTTAAGAACACTTACGGATGGCTAACAAACACATGAAAAGATGCTGAACATCACTCATTATCAGAGAAATGCAAATCAAAACCACAATGAAGTATCATCTCATGCCGGTCAGGATGGCTGCTATCCAAAAATCTACAAGCAATAAAGGCTGGAGAAGGTGTGCAGAATAGGGCACCCTCTTAGACTGTTGGTGGGAATGCAAACTAGTACAGCCACTATGGAGAACAGTGTGGAGATTCCTTAAAAACCTGGAACTAGAGCTGCCATATGAGCCAGCAAGCCCACTGCTGGGCATACACACCGAATAAACCAGAATTGAAAGAGACATGTGTACCCGAATGATCGTCACAGCACTGTTTACAATAGCCAGGACATGGAAGCAACCTAGATGTCCATCAGCAGACGAATGGATAAGAAAGCAGTGGTACATATACACAGTGGAATATTACTCAGCCATGTAAAAGAATATACTTGAATCAGTTCTAATGAGGTGGATGAAACTGGAGCTTATTACACAGAGTGAAATAAGTCAGAAAGAAAAACACCAATACTGTATTGTAACGCATATATATGGAATTTATAAAGATGGCAATGATAACAATGTATGTGAGACAGCAAAAGTGACACAGATGTACAGAACACTCTTTTGGACTCTATGGGAGAAGGCGAGGGTGGGATGAACTGATAGAATAGCATTGAAACATGTATATTGTCATATGTGAAACAGATGGCCAGTCCAGGTTCGATGCATGAGACAGGGTGCTCGGGGCTGGTGCACTGGGATCACCCAGAGGGATGGGATGGGCAGGGAGGTGGGAGGGGGGTTCAGGATGGGGAACACATGAACACCCGTGTCGGATTCATGTCAAATATGGAAAAAACCACTACAGCATTGTAAAGTAATTAGCCTCCAATAAAAATAAATAACTTAAAAAATAAATTCCTTTGCAAAAAGGGCCTAATCATTGTTGTCTTTGTGACCACCCAAAACACCATTATTTTCCTTCCTTTCTTCCCGTCTTCCTCCCCTCTCTTTCTTTCCTTTTCTTTCTTATTATACAATTGTGAAAGTTTGCTTTCCATTTATAGTCATTACACAGTACTGGTTCTATTCCCCATGTTGTACAATACATCCTTGGGCTCATCTTACACCTAACACAGTGTGCCTCCCACTCACCCACCTCTGTATTGTCCCTCCCTCTTCCCCTCCCCACTGGTAACCAGTAGCTTGTTATCTATATATGTGAGTCTCCATTTCTTTTATACTCTCTACTTTGTGGTATTTTTAGATTCTATAAGTGATATCATACAGTATTTGTCTATCTCTGAGTTATTTTGCTTCATAGTATACCTTCCATGTTGCTGCATATATCAATATTTCATTCTTTTTATGGGACATCTTCTTATGCCATTTTATCAAATGGCACTGCCACTCCACACATGACACGTCTCCACAGCTAAGCTTCCATCTCTGCATGCACGCAGAGAAACATCAAATCATCTTCCTCTTCTCCCATGGGAAGTATATCCTGAAGTTTGAGGCAACTAACTTGCCACTCCCCAGGACACACATGACAGCCATACATCAGGAGCGGTCAGAAACAAATCCTCCCTTGTGGCATGAGAACAAGGGTCCCAGAGGACCAAAGGGGACCCAGAGGGATGAGCGCATTGTCTTGTATGGCAGGGGCTGGGGATGTCAGTGTGGCGACTGGGCAAGTGGGAGTACCCAGATGCAGAGGCCAGCGATGCCAAAGGTGTACACCTTAAGGACCTCTCTGTGCCTGAGATGTCTTCCCCTTTACACTGCTTCTGTCAGGATGGATGCGGCATTCCCAGCCTCAGGCCAGTCACCATGAGCCTGAACTTGCTCAACTGGTTGTTGGACCACAACTCTCTGGGATGGAACAGGATTGCTAAGGTGGGGTCCATTTGGGCCTTCCCAGAATGGGCGATTGATATTGGGTTTCTTTGCTGCCCAGGAAGGTCTCAGGGCCTGGTCAGTCCCATGCTGATCCCCCTCGTGTGGCTAGCAGATCAGTAGGTACTGCCATGAGAGGTAAGTGACAAGACACAGAAGTTGTGAGGGGATCAGGAGGTGAGGCCTGAAGGCAGATCCGTGTAGAGGCCAGGACCCTCTCCTTTCCCCGGTGGGGAAGCTCAGGCTCATGCAGCCTGGATGCAGAGCCTGGATTCATGTCATGCGAGTAGCAGGTGACAGGCTGAGACTGGAGGCTTGGGGGCTTCAGGTGTCCTAGTCTCATTCAGAGCAGCTCTGCTTACAGCACGCGAGACCCAGGTGATTCTCATGGAGGCAGGCTGAATTAAGCACCTTTGTCGGCATCATCCTTCCCTGGGTCCTCAGCTCATGGAGATCCCGAGGCTTCTTCAGTGCAAGCCGCACGATTAAGGGTGCCGGGGCCCTGAGACCTGCTGGTGTGCTGGGGCCATCCGGGATGTCTCTGGCAGCAGGTGGCCCACCAGGCAAGGAGGAGGCCTTCTTCAGCAGGCAGGCAGTGGAGGAAGGAGCGGCCCTGGAAGACGGAGATGTGGTGCGGTACGGCAAGTGTTCTAGCTGCTGGTGGAAGACATCATTGAGAAGGTTGAAGTGGTGGTGGAAGAGGAGCAGGGGAAGCTGTCCTCGCAGGAGCCAGAGGAGAAGATGGAGGAGCAGGGCCAGGAACATCCAAGAACAGGAACCTCGAGCGACCAGCCCCCACTGGAGGCACGGGAGGTGTTGGCAGTCCTGCAGGTGCAGCTGAGCTCCCCGAGTGAGAAAGACCCCACAGCCTATCTTCGGCTACAGAGGAAGGCCCATCAAAGAGAAAGCGTCCCTTGAGTCAGAGAAGTGCCTTTATCCAGGGCAACGCTGGCTTGTGGGCCAAAGCTGTATCCTTAGTGTCGCTTGCTCAGGAACAGGAGCAAGAGGCGACGTGGGTGTGAGGGAACCCGCCAGCTGAGGGGGGGGGGCAAGGAAATTAGGGGGCAAGGGAATTGGGCACCAGGGGAGCTGTGATTTCCACAGCCGCAGTGCCAGCAGAGCCTATGAATCTTTCTACCTGTACGTGTCTGAGCAAATGACTATGGGAGGCTCAATTTGGCTCACATCTGAATAGAAGCCACACTCTTTGGCAGGGAATGAATGTCATCAGTGACCAGGGACAGTGTTCCAGATGACTCCAGTACATCCATGTGACAGGGTGCAAGAGAGAGAACCAGGCCTCTCTTGCTAAATGCACAGACACTGACACTTGTGCACGGAGAATGCAGGCTGCATGGACGGCAGATCCTGAAGTTTGAAGCAACTGACATGCCACTCCCCAGGACACACATGACAGCCATACATCAGGAGCAGTCAGACTAATCCTCCCTTGAGGGATGAGAACAAGGGTCCCAGAGGACCACGGGAGATCCAGAGGGATGAGCACATTGTCTTGTATGGCAGGGGCTGGGGATGTCAGTGTAGCTGCTGGGCAAGCGGGAGTACCTAGATGCAGAGGTCAGCGATGCCAAAGTCGTACTCCTTAATGACCTCTCTGTGCCTGAGACGTCTTCTCTGGTACACTGCTTCTGTGGGGATGGATGTGGCACTACCAACTTCAGGCCGGTCACCATGAGCCTGAACTTGCTCAACGGGTTGTTGGACCACAACTCTCCGGGATGGAACGGGATTGCTAAGGTGGGGTCCATTTGGGCCTCCCCATAATGGACGATTGTTATTGGGTTTCTTGTCTCCCCACAAAGTTATCGGGGCCTAGTTAGTCCCATGCTGACATCGCACGTGTGCCCAGCAGAGTAGCAGGTCCTGCCATGAGAGGTAAGTGACAAGACACAGAATTTGTGAGGGGATCAGGAGGTGAGGCCTGAAGGCAGAAACATGGAGAGGCCAGGAACCTTTCCTTTCCCTGGTGGGGAAGCTCAGGCTCATTCAGCCTGGAGGCATAGCCTGGATGCAGGTCATGTGAGTAGCAGGTGACAGGCTGAGACTGGAGGCTTGGGGACTTCATGTGTCCTAGTCTCATTCAGAGCAGCTCTGCTTACAGCACGCGAGACCCAGGTGATTCTCACGGAGGCAGGCTGAATTAAGCACCTTTGCCGGCATCATCCTTCCCTGGGTCCTCGGCTCACGGAACCCCGGGGCTTCCTCAGTGTGAGCCCGATGATTCAGAATGCCAGGGCCCTGAGACCTGCCAGTGCACTGGGGCCGTCTGTGATGTCGCTGGCAGCAGGTGGCACACAAGGCGAGGAGACCTGAGACTCAGGTGATTCTCACAGAGGCAGGCTGAATTAAGCACCTTTGTCGGCATCATCCTTCCCTGGGTCCTCTGCTCATGGAGACCCCGGGGTTTCTTCGATGTGAGCCCGCCGATTCAGGGTGCCGGGGCCCTGAGACTTGCTGGTGCGCCGGGGCCGTCGGGGATGTTGCTGGCAGCAGGTGGCCCACCAGGCAAGGAGGCTGCCTTCTTCAGCAGGCAGGCAGTGGGGGAAGGAGTGGCCCTGGAGGACGGAGAGGTGGTGCAGTCCGACAAGTGTTCCTGCTGCTGGTGGCAGACATTATTGAGGAGGCTGAAGTGGTGGTGGAAGAGGAGCAAGGGAAGCTGTCCTCGCAGGAGCGGGAGAAGAAGCCAGAGGAGCAGGGCCAGGAATATCCAAGAACGGGAGCCTTGAGCGACCAGCCCCCACTGGAGGCGCTGGCGGTCCGGCAGGTGGAGCTGAGCCCCACAAATGAGACAGACCCCAAAGCCTATCTTCGGCTCCAGAGGAAGGACCATCAGAGGCGAAAGCATCCCTTGAGTCAGACAAGTTGCATCATCCAGGGCAACCCTGGCTTGTGGGCCAATGCCGTATCCTTTGTGCCGCTTCTCAGAGGTCAGATGCTCAGGAGGATGAGAAGGAAGGACAGGAGCAGGAGGAGGGGTGGGGCTGAGGGAACCCGCCAGCCGAGGGGAGGCCAAGGGAAATGGGGGGCAAGGTAATTGCGGTTCGGGGGCGCTGTGATCTCCACAGGCACAGTGCCAGCAGAGCCTGGGAACCTCTCTACCTGTACGTGTCTGAGCAAATGACTGTGGGAGGCTCCATCTGGCTCGCATCTGAATAGGAGCCATACACTTTGGCAGGGAATGGGTGTCATCAGTGACTGGAGACAGTCTGACAGATGACTCCAGTACATCCATGCCACCTCTTGTCAAGACAGGGAGTAAGGAAGAGATCCAGGCCTCTCTTGCTAAACGCACAGACACACGCACTTGTGCACAGAGAATGCATGCTGCAGAGACTGCAGATCCTGAACTTTCAGGCAACTGACATGCTGCTTCCCAGGACACACATGCCAGGCATACATCAACAGTGGTCAGAAACAGATCCTCCCTTGGGGGATGCGGACAAGGGTCCCAGAAGACCACAGGGGACCCAGAGGGATGAGCGCATCGCATGGTGTGGCAGGGGCCGGGGTTGTCGGTGTGGCGGCTGGGCAACGGGAGTACCCAGATGCAGAGCACCAGCGATGCCAAAGTGGTACTCCTATATGACCTCTCTGTGCCTGAAGTACGGGTGGTCCCGAAAGGAAACAAGTACTCCAGAAAAGGAGTACTCACAGAGGCCTGTTCTGGTGCCCTTGCTCTGCCAGAGACTGACCCTGTTCCTCGAGACTCTTCCTTCCCCGGTATGTGGCATGACTGGCTCCTTGACTTTGAGCAGATTATGAACCACCGCCAGATGCCCGTCATGATCAGCGACTGAGATGAAGACTTGTTTAGCTCCATGATGGCTTTGAAGGGCAGGGAGGGAGCCTGAGGACAGGCGGGTGGGGGAGTTGGGCAGGCACGTGGGGGTCGGAGGATCCTATGACCTGGGTGCATGCGTTCGCCATGAGCCTTTGTAAAGGAAAAACGGAAGATGCAGATGCCTGCCTGGCAGGCAAGCTGCGGACCCTAGAAGCTTGTGCACCTTCACCTTTTCCATCCTCCCGGGCCCTGCGGGTGCCAGAACGAAGCCATCCCCTGTCCCGCTGCAAGCTGGTATTTTCCTTTCGGGACAAGCTGTCCTTCAGGAACAGAGAGATCATTAAGGAGTACTACTTTGGCATCGCTGGTGCCACCTGGCTCCCAGGGCAGTGTGGGTGGGTGGGAGAGGGAGTCAGATGAGCCGCCTACCTGAATCTTTCCTGTCTCCCCCGTCCTCCTTCGGGATATAGGGCATGTATGTCCTTTCTGGTCCACGGCTTCAGTGAGGATGGATGGGAGCTCCCAGGCTCAGACAGGACACTGCAGCGTGAACTTCCTCAACTGGTTGTCGGACCACAACTCTGCAGGATGTAACAGGATTGCTGAGGTAGGGTCCATCTGGGCCTCCCCAGAATAGACGATTGGTGTTGGGGTTCTTGGCTGCCCATGGGAGGGCTCGGGGCTGCTCATCCATATGCCGACCTCCCCCGTGCGGCCAGCAGGTCATTGGCGAGGGCCTGTGAGTCAACCCCCTGCAGTATTACCCCCAGGAGGAAGGTCCTGACATGAGAGGTAAGTGACAAGACACAGAGGTTGTGAGGGGGTCAGGAGGTGAGGCCTGAAGGCAGATCAGTGTAGAGGCCAGAACCCTCTCCTCTCCCCGGTGGGGATGCTCAGGCTCATACAACCTGGATGCACAACCTGGATGCACAGCCTGGATTCAGGTCATGCGGGTAGCAGGTGACAGGCTGAGACTGCAGGCTTGGGGGCTTCATGTATCCTAGTCTCATTCAGAGCAGCTCTGCTTCCAGCACGTGAGACCCAGGTGATTCTCATGGAGGCAGGCTGAATTAAGCACCTTTGTTGGCATCATTCTTCCCTGGGTCCTCTGCTCATGGAGACCCTGGGGCTTCTTCAATGCGAACCAAGGATTCAGGGTGCCAGGGCCCTGAGATGTGCCAGTGCACTGGGGCTGTCAGGGATGTCACCGGCAGCAGGTGGCCTACCAGGCGAGGCAGCTGCCTTCTTCAGTGGGGAGGCAGTGGAGGAAGCAGCAGCCCTGGAGAATAGAGAGGTGGTGCAGTACAGAAAGTGTTCAAGCTGCTGGTGGAAGACATCATTGAGGAGGCTGAAGTGATGGAGAAAGAGGAGCAAGGGAAGCTGTCCTCGCAGGAGTGGGAGGAGAAGCCGGAGGAGCAGGGCCAGGAATATCCAAGAACAGGAGCCTCGAGCGACCAGCCCCCACTGGAGGCACTGGAGGCATTGGCGGCCCTGCAGGTGGAGATAAGCTCCACACATGAGAAAACCACAAAGCCACATCCAAAACTTGGCCACTCAGCACCACTGCACAAGCAGAGGTAGAAAAGGCTTCAGAGTCTTCAGGCTAAGGTGCTGGGAACAGAGTCAGAGCTGCTTTTTAAGTCATGCAGCACAGGTCACCCAAGCAAGTAAAGTCCAGAGGGAGCTTTCTGTTAAAAACAGATTGTCTGGGGAACAGACGGGCTGGGTGGAGCTGAGCCCAAGCGGGCTCGGAGTCCATACTCAGAAACCCTGTATGCCTCTCTCTTGTCTCTGCCTCCTCATCTGCTTAACCCCCAGTCTGCCGACTGACACCACCTTTCCTGTGCACCTTCACACTCAGACTGTCCATTCAGTGACAGATATTTGTTTAGCACCTGCCTCTGGAACAGCCGTGAGGAGACAGACAATAACTCCAGTCCTTCTGGAGCAGAAATTCTACCAGAGGCCAAACCCTCCTACCTCACCCCAATTCCCAGCCCTAGGCTGCAGGGCCACTCCTCTTTCACCCGTCCCAGTCCTGATGCTCTCTACTATCCTGAGGAGCCTCTGTGGACATATAGGTCTGCACACCGCAATCGCTCTGCTGACCCCCTAACCACCACCCAGAACCCTGCTGGGAACCCCGGGGTGGGCACCTTCCGTTCTTCCCGGGGATTGGCAGGACACATGGCTCCTGGCCCTTGCCAGGGCAGGGTAGTATGGTTAGAAAAACCCAGTTTATTTAAGTTTGTAAATAAGTACACTTACTCATAGATAAAATCTGTTCATGTCAGACATGAAGTGATAACTGCTTGTGGGTGGACGGGGAGCTCCTCTGCCTTCTCTGGGATTCCCTAAGGACAGTGCGGCAATGTAGCCTCAGTTCCTGGGTGCTGCCCTGCTCCACAGCCATCCAGGCCCTGCTCACCCTGATCCAAGTCAGGCCACTGAGCACACAGACCCAGGAGACCAGGCAGGGGCCCCTCTGCACTGCCCCCTTCCCTCCCCAGTTGCACAGACCTGGATGACCGCTGTCCTGGGCTCCTGCCACCAGGCCAGATGAAGGTGCTCATTGGCAAGCTGTCCTTTGACACTGCGGGCTGCTGGAAGAAGAGGGGCCAGGAGAGCTTCTACCCATACATGGGCATGAGGGCCAGACGGGTGGAGCACTGAGATGCACTTTGACCCACAGGCTGGTCCTGCCCCCCCCCAATCCGAATGGGCACCTGCTCTGAGCCCCCAGCTTTGACCACTCCACGCCCATGCCAGCCAACCCCAAGGTCAGGCTGACTCACCCCCTGCAGACAGAGGCTCACCCGAGCCCCTCCAGTTCCCTGTCCACTTCGCATAACCTGTTCAGGGTGTCCTAACCCTTGGGAACCTCCAGGCCCAGGGGCCCCTCAAACCGAGTGCTTCCTCTGGGGGGGCCCCAGACCCACCCAAAGTGCCCCAGCTGGCCTTGGGGCTCCTGTCCCCTGACTCCAGCCCTGGGATGCTGGGCCCAGGGCAGCACTGGGCCAGGCTGTGAGCACTCCCAGTGCCCCGTCTGCCTGCAGGTCATTTTCACCATCACAGACGAGACCCACAAATTCCATGGGCTACCGCTGCTGAGCCCGTGGTCTTACACCACATACCGAGGGAGCTAGTGGCTGACTGGCAGCCAGCCTGTGACCCTGGACATGGTGCTATGGCAGACCGAGCCACCCCAAGCATCAGGGCGGGTGTGTTCCTCATGGGCACCAGGGTCACACTTTCCCTGGGACATTCTGGCCACATGTCACAGAGGCAGGTGTCACTCAGGCTTCAATAAGTTGCTGCTGGCGCCTGCAAGGTGGCTACGGTCACAAGGCAAGATCGACAGGAGCTGCCCCAGGGGGATGGGGGGAAGGCGTGAGCACAGGGGTGTGCTAGGGGAACCACTAGGGGAACCAGCCAGGGGCACTTCTCCACACAGCCACACAAGGACACACAGCTCACATGAAAAAAATAAAGTCTTCCACTATTTCCCATTGAATTTGCCATGAATTGATGGGACCAGATGCCATGATCCTAGTTTTCTGAACGTTAAGCTTTTAGCCAACTTTTTCACTCTCCTCTTTCATTTTCATCAACAGCCTCTTTAGTTCTGTTTCACTTTCTGCCATAAGGGTGGTGTCATATGTATATCTGAGGTTATTGATATTTCTCCCCACAATCTTGATTCCAGTTTGTGCTTCATCCAGGCCAGTGATCCTCATGATGTACTCTGCATATAAGGTAAATAAGCTGGGTGCTGATATACAGCCTTGATGGACTCCTTTTCTATTTGGAACCAGTCTGTTGTTCCATGATGAGTTCTATCTGTTGCTTCCTGATCTGCATATAGATATCTCAAGAGGCAGGTCAGGGGGTCTGGTATTCCCATCTCTTTCAGAATTTTCCACAGTTTATTGTGATCCACACGGTCTAAGCCTTTGACCTAGTCAATAAAGCAGAAATAGAGGTTTTTGTGAAATTCTTGCTTTTTTGATGATCCAGGGGATGCTGGCAACTTGATTGCTGGTTCCTCTGCCTTTTGTAAAATCAGCTTGAACATCTGGAAGTTCACAGTTCATGTATTGTTGAAGCTTGGCCTGGAGAATTTTGAGCATTACTTTGCTACCGTGTGCAATGAGTGTAATTGTGTAATACTTTGAGCGTTCGTTGACAGTGCCTTTCTTTGAGATTGAAATGAAAACTGACCTTTTCCCATCCTGTGGCCACTGCTGAGCTTTCCAAATTTGCTCGCATGTTGAGTGCAGTACTTTCACAGCATCATCGTTTAGGATTTGAAATAACTCAACTGGAATTCCATCACCCCCACTAGCTTTGTTCATAGTTGTGCTTCTTAAGGCCCACTTGGCTTCACATTCCAGGATATCTGGCTCTAGGTGAGTGATCACACCATCATGACTATCTGGGTCATGAAGATCTTTTTTGTACAGTTTTTCTCTGTATCCTTGCCACCTATTCTTAATATCTTCTGCTTCTGTTAGGTCCATACCATTTCTGTACTTTATTGAGCCCATCGTTGCATGAAACGTTCCCTTCATATCTCTGATTTTCTTGAAGAGATCTCTACACTTTCCCATTCTATTGTTTTCCTCTTTCTTTGCACTGATCACTGAGGAAGGCTTTATCTCTTCTTGCTATTCTTTGGAACTCTGCATTCAAATGGGTATATCATTCCTTTTCTCCTTTGCTTTTCACTTCTCTTCTTTTCACAGCTATCTGTAAGGCCTCCTCAGACAACCATTTTGCCTTTCTACATTTCTTCTTCCTAGGGATGGTCTTGGTCATTGCCTCCTGTACAATGTCACAAACCTCCATCCAAAGTTCAGCAGGCACTCTGTCAGATCTAGTCCCTTAAATCTATTTCTCACTTCCACTGTATAATCATAGGGATTTAATTTAGGTCATACCTGAATGACCTAGTGGTTTTCCCTACTTTCTTCAATTTACGTCTGAATTTGGCAATAATGAGGTCATGATCTGAGCCACAGTCAGCTCCTGGTCTTGTTTTGCTGACTGTATAGAGCTTCTCCATCTTTGGCTGCAAGAATATAATTGATTTGATTTTGGTGTTGATCATCTGGTGATGTCCATGTGTAGAGTCTTCTCTTGTGTTGTTGGAAGAGGGTGTTTGTTTTGACCAGTGTGTTCTCTTGGCAAAACTCTATTTGCCTATGCCCTGCTTCATTCTGTACTCTGAGGCCAAAGTTGCCTGTTACTCCAGATGTTTCTTGACTTCCTAATTTCACATTCCAGTCCCCTATAATGAAAAGGACATCTTTTTTGTGTGTCAGCTCTAAAAGGTCTTGTAGGTCTTCACAGAACAATTCAACATCAGCTTCTTCAGTACTACTGGTTGGGGCACAGACTTTCATTACCATGATACTGAATGGTTTGCCTTGGAAACGAACAGACATCATTCTGTCCTTTTTGAGATTGCATCCAAGCACTGCATTTTGAACTCTTTTTTTTAACTATGATGGCTATTCCATTTCTTCCAAGGGAATCTTGCCCACAGTAGTAGATATAATGGTCATCTACTATAATGAGTTAAATCCACCCATTCCAGTCCATTTTAGTTGCTGATTGCTAAAATGTCAATGTTCACTCTTGCCATCTCCTGTTTCACCACTTCCAATTTGCCTTGATTCACGCACCTAACATTCTAGGTTCCTATGCAGTATTGCTCTTTACAGTATTCGACCATGCTTTCATCACCAGTCACATCCACAACTGGGTGTTGTTTTTGCTTTGGCTCTGTCTCTTCATTCTTTCTGGAGTTATTTCTCCACTGATCTCCAGGAGCATATTGGGCACCTACCGACCTGAGGAGCTCACCTTTCAGTGTCCTATCTTTTTGCCTTTCATACTGTTCATGGGGTTCTCAAGACAAGAATACTGAAGTGGCTTGCCATTCCCTTCTCCTGTGGCCCACGTTTTGTCAGAACTCTCCACCATGACCCATCCCTCTTGGGCAGCCCTACACGGCATGGCTGATAGTTTCATTGAGTTAGGCAGGCTGTGGTCCATGTGATTAGACCACTCCTTACCTTGAACATGGGTTATCTATCGCCTCACAAGTGCCACTCCTGACCTTCGGCGTGGGGTATCTCCTCTCAGCTGCTCGCTGCTCCAATGCTACAGAGCCACCGCCCGCTGCTGATGCTGTGTGGTGGAAATAAAACTGAAAGTTCTGGGATAAACGTGCTGATTATAGAACACATTTAATCTAGCTTTCTTCAAAACACCAGCGACAACAATACTGCACATTTGTTTCACACTTTAGTTCATATCAGGTTTTTGTTTGTAATCTTTTCACTGCTGCTTTCTAATAACCAATTTCACTGGCTTTTCAATAAATCCTCTGGGCTCCTTTAGCAGCTCTGGTCTGACCTCTGGCTCTGGGACTGACATAGGGCCCTCAGCTCCTTGGAGCCAGATTAACCCCAGCCCCTCAGTCCCACTTTCCAGAGTTGTAACAAGTCGTTAAGAGCACTCCATCCCTCCCACACACCTGCAAGCAGACAGCTGTGTTTAGAGCTCAGCAAGTACGACAGTCTAGACCCCAGGGCTCCTGGCAAATGTGGGGCAGGACAGACAGAGGGCAAGCAGATGGGTGTTGGGCAGTGTCCACGGCCAGGCCTGGGAGCCATGGTTCCTTCCCAGACCTCGCGTAAACCCAAAGTTTTCTGACCCTCATCCCCTCCTGGCCAGCCTTTCCATCCCTGTGTCCTCAGAGGTCTCTGCCCATGTACTCTTTCACAAAACCTGGCTTTTCTTTTTTTTTGGCCTGGGAAATCCCATGGACAGAGGAGCCTGGTGGACCACAGTCCATAGGTTCACAAAGAGTCTAAAATGACTTAGCCAGTAAACAACAACAACAAATAGATGAGAAAGCTAAGGAACGTTTAAAAAAAAAAAAAGAACAGAAAGCAATGAAATCCTGTCACTGTGTTTAGAAGGTAATTGAGGACCTGCCATCACCCTAAGAAACTTTCAGATGAACACACAGTTGGAAACTGTACTGTGTTCCTATATCCTACCATACACATTCCTGCTACAATCTGACAGCAAAGACTTGTCAAATAACAATAATTATCATGATAATCAGTCTCTGCTATTCATCACTATACTCTGCATTTTCAACACATATTTGTTTAATATTTAATCAGTGCCAGCAGGCATTTTCTAAGGGCTTCCCTGGGGGCTCAGAGAGCAAGGAATCTGCCTGCAATGCAAGGGACCTAGCTTTGACCCTTTGGTGGGGAAAATCCCCTGGGGAAGGAAGTGGCTGACAGCTAACGACCTTAAGACTTTTGATCACTAGAGAACTCCTGGCCCCACAGAACATTAATAGGTGAGTGCCCTTCCAAAAGCCTCCATTTCAACACTAGGACTATGCCACACGCCAAAGCCAGCAAGCTGTAGTGTCAAACACCCCTCGCCTATCCTTCAGCCAGATAGGGGCGCAGCCTTGCACATCAGCAGACAGGCTGCTCAAAGCCATACTGAACCCATACATTCCAAACCACACTAGTGGACACAGCCACTGCCTTTCAGAAAGACACGATCTAGCTCCACCTACCAGAACACACACACACAAATCCCCCCAACCAGGAAACTATCACAAGGCATTGCTTCAATCCCACTCAGGAGAGGTAGACTCCATAGTTAAGAGGAACTACAGCCTTTCAACCAAGAAACAGATCACAAACACAGTAAATTAAATCACAAGGCATTGCTTCAATCCCACTCAGGAGAGGTAGACTCCATAGTTAAGAGGAACTACAGCCTTTCAACCAAGAAACAGATCACAAACACAGTAAATTAAACAAAACGAAATGACAGAGAAACAGCCAGCAGATGAAGGAACATGGCTAAAACCCAAAGGACTGAACAACAAAAATAAACAAAGCAGACTTAGGTAACTTAAAAGCTCCAGGAATATGCCTCCTCCCTGCCTGATCATAAACAAGCTCTCCCACCCACCAGTCAACCACGGCTTAACTCTTGTTGCTTAGGAACACATAGATTGGCCCCGCCCCAAATACATCCATGCCAGGTCAGCAAACAGACCACCCCAGCTCCGTCTATGCCGGGTCAGCACACAGACCACCCCAGCTCCATCCATGCCAGGTCAGTGCAGAGACCACCCCAGATCCATCAATGCCAGGTCAGCACACAGACCACCCCACCTCCATTCATGCCAGGTCAGCACACGGACACCCCAGCTCCATCCATGCCAGGTCAGTGCAGAGAACACTCCAGCTCCATCCATGCCAGGTCAGCACACAGACACCCCAGCTCCATCCATGCCAGGTCAGTGCAGAGAACACCCCAGCTCCATCCATGCCAGGTCAGTGCAGAGAACACTCCAGCTCCATCCATGCCAGGTCAGCACACAGACACCCCAGCTCCATCCATGCCAGGTCAGTGCAGAGAACACCCCAGCTCCATCCATGCCAGGTCAGTGCAGAGAACACCCCAGCTCCATCCATGCCAGGTCAGTGCAGAGAACACCCCAGCTCCATCCATTCCAGGTCAGCACACAGACCACCCCACCTCCATTCATGCCAGGTCAGCACACAGACACCCCAGCTCCATCCATGCCAGGTCAGTGCAGAGAACACTCCAGCTCCATCCATGCCAGGTCAGTGCAGAGAACACCCCAGCTCCATCCATGCCAGGTCAGTGCAGAGATCACCCCAGCTCCATCCATTCCAGGTCAGCACACAGACCACCCTAGCTCCATCAATGCCAGGTCAGTGCAGAGACACCCCAGATCCATCCCTGCCAGCTCAGCACACAGACTACCCCATATCCATCAATGCCAGGTCAGTGCAAAGACACCCCAGATCCATCCCTGCCAGGTCAGCACTCAGACCACCCAGCTCCATCCATGCCAGGTCAGTGCACAGACCACCCCACCTCCATCCATGCCAGGTCAGCACACAGACCACCCCAGCTCCATCCATTCCAGGTCAGTACACAGATCACCCCACCTCCAGATTTCCTAACCTGGGGATTTGGCAAAGGGACTGAGAATACCGAGGAGTTAGACTTTGGAGGACATTGGGATTTGATTATAGAACTTCCACAGGACTAGGGAAACAGATTCGTGGAGGGCACAAACAAAACCTTGTGTGCACCAGGACCCAGGAGAAAGGAGCAGTGACCACACAAGAGACTGACCCAGACTTGTGCGTGAGTGCCCAGGGGCCTCCAGATGAGGCACGGGTCAGTCGTGGCCTCCTGCAGTGTCGGGGGCACTGGCACCTTTTGAAGGAGGTCGCCATTGTCTTCATTACCTCCACCATAGTTTGGTCTCAGGTAAAACAACAGGGAGGGCCACAGTCCCACGCATTAACAGAAAGCTGTGTTGATAGGCATTTAATATTCATAAGGTCCAAGCATTTCTAAGTAAGCAACAACTGATCTCCTGGAGTCTCCTAGGGGTGATCATCAAAAAAGAATTCATAACTGGGTAGACTGTCACAAAGCCAATTTTAACAGGTACCTTTAACTCACACTTTAAAAATATCTCATGAAAAGATGTCAAAATTGCTAAATATTAGGAAAGGGTGTTCGGTATCACCTCACACCAATCAGAATGGTGATTGTCAAGCACTCTACAAAGGTTAAATCTGCCAGATGCCATGAAGAAAAGGGAACCATCCACCTCCACTGCTAAAATGAAAATAGGAGAAAGCCACTATGGAGGAGAGCGTGGACCTGCATCAATAATGAAAGCGAGAATGAAATTAGAATATCCCTCAAACCATACACAAATATAAACTTCAAAGAAGATAAAGATCTAAATGTTGGACGGATACTAGGCAATTTTGAGGACAATATAGGGGGGATATGCTGCAACATCAATTCCACCAAGTGTGCCCAGAATAATGAAAAACGAACCAAAACTAAGAAAACAGGACTGATTAACCTTAAAAGTGTTTGCACAGCAAAGGAACCCTAAATGAAAAAGAAAGACAGTCTTCAGAATGGGAAAAAATATTTGCAAACAAAGACGTCCATAAGGAATAAAGAAGATGGGATACATAGAAGATGAACCGTCACTCAGCCATAACAAGCAGGAAAGAATGCCATGGGAGGCCTCAGGGAATAAAGCAGAGATGATCATAGCAAGTGAGGTGAGGGAGACAGGGAGCGATATTAGTGTAAGATATCACTTGTAGCTGGGATCTAAAAGTGGATACAGATGAACTTCTTTACCAAAGAGAAACAGTCTCACAGACTTAGAAAATAGTCAGTGGACCCCAGAAAGAAAACAAAAACAAAACTGTGGGACAGGGAGTAATGAACTGATTCAGTCTAACACAGGGAGGCTGATATTATTAAAAAAACAACAACAAAAATCCCCCAGGAACCACTGTGTAAACAGGAATCCTATTCAACACTGTAACATCCTATATTGGAAAAGAACCTGGAAGAGAAGATATACACATCTATGTACAAGTGAATCAAATTGCTGTCGATCCAAATAAAAACAAAAAACACCCACAACCTTGTCTTTCAACTGCATCCGCCAATTCAAATTAGGGAAGAAAAGTATAAAAAAGGAATCAGAAAGGCTGACTCTACTGCCCTCAGGACATGGTGACCTGGATGGTGTCACATCCCTGAAGCCTGAGCTGGTTTTGGTCCCATGACTGGAGGGCCTCAGTGCAGATGGAGCTGGGAGCATGTGCCAGGAAATGTGACCCCACAATGGACCTGGGGTGCCTCCTTCCCTCTGCATGAGCACCCAATCTCCAGATGCAGGTGGAACTTCCTGCAGAGAAACCAAGCCTACATCACCCAAGAATTGGTGGAGCCTCCAGGCTGGAACAGGTTTGCAAGGTCCCCTGGCCACTCTATGTCCCCTAGGCTGGGGTTCCTACCTCCAGCCTCCGTCCTTAGGGTCACTCCACCTACAGACGACAGCACCCTCTGCAGAGTGGTGTCCACAAACTGGGATGTGTCCTGAGCACCCTGGGTAAGGGCGAAGGAGAAATGAGGCTCAAGCCTTGGCACATTCCACTCTAGCTGACAATCAATGAACAGAGTTTTCCATGAGACTCAATGACTGAGGACCAGAGTGGGGCAGGAAGCAAATGCTGTTTCCTTAGAACCATCTTCCAGAAAAACAACGTTAAACCTAGTGCTGTTGGGCTCTTCATATTCACAAGGCCTCTGGGACTGTAAACGACCCCTCCCTTCCAGTCATGTCCCAGGGTAGATCATCAGACAGGAATTCAAAACAGGGCCACCTTTCAAGAAAACAATGTCAAGAGATAAACTGTAGTCACTCTGTACAGTATCGAAAAGCACTGGAAAGTTCGTCCAGCTCACTATGTACTCAGTTCAGTTGCTCAGTTGTGTCCTACTCTTTGCAATCCCATGGACTGCAGCATGCCACTATGTATTAAATCCATGCAAATCACAACTCCCATGAAAAATCCCCTCCCACAGGTCAGAGTAGCCACTGTCTAAAAATCTACAGAGAATACGGGCTGAGAGGATGGAGGCAAAAGGAAATTCTCCTACACTCTCAGTGGGGGTGTAAATGGGTGCAGGAACTATCAAAACCTCAAGGAGGTTCTTTTTCAACTAAACACCCAGAAACCACGTCCGGGCTCAGACCCAGAGAAAATCAGAATTCACAGTGACCCATGCACCTTGTTTTCAGGGCAGCTCGATTGGCAATGGCCAAGAACTAGAATTGTTGCTGGCCAAAATCTTGGCTTTCTCCGCCCAGTGAAGCCAAATAAAAAATACAGAGACAGAGTTTGAAGGAGATACGAAAGTGGCTTTTATTCTCAAGCCAGCAGAGAGGGGAACACAGTAGGGTCATGCCTCAAGGACTGTGTCCCCCACCCCCCTCCCATGAAGAGTCTAGGGGCTTATATAAGGGAATGGCTCACAGTCAGGTGTCAGTGATGAGGAACAAGTGGGTAGGATCTAGATCTCTTCCTCGTGCAATTTTTCAAAAACAGTCTTGGACTGAAGTCAATAACCCAGTAACTGACTCTGGCAGTTGGGGTGGCTCTGCAGCCTTGTTTCTGATATGTAAGTACAAGGGGAAGGGTGTTGTAAGGGTAACCACCAGATAGCTGATGTATTTAGCATAGAGTCCAAGGAAAAAATGTTACTCGTAGCTCCTGCAGAGTTAGGGGGCTGAAAAGCAAACAGTCACAGACATTCAGAGTTATGAGCAGTTAACGTAAAAAACTAGGAATGTTCAGGCTGCTCACTGTTTTCTTGATCTCCTTTGTTCTAAAAAATGGGAAAGAATAAAATACTCATTTCTCTCTTTTTTTTTCCTTTGCATGTATTCTCAGTCGCTTCAGTCATGTCCAACACTTTGTGACCCCATGGACTGTAGGCCGCCAGGCTCCTCGGTCCATGGGATTCTCCAGGCAGGAATACTGGAGTGGGTTGTCATGCCCTTCTCCAGGGGATCTTCTCCACTCAGGGACTGAACCCACATCTCCTGCACTGGCAGGTGGATTCTCTACTGGCTGGGCCACCAGGGAAGCCTGCCCTGCAACAAATTCAACAAAGTTATTCATCGACAGGAAAATGAAGTCAGAGTGGTGCACCTCTGCACTGGAATGTTACCCAGCCCTGAATCACAATGGAATAATGCCAGTGACAACAGCGTGGATGGATAGAGTGAATACCATACTAAGTAAAGGAAGGCCGATAGAGAAAGACAAATATCAGAAGGTATCACTGACAGGTATCTTCTTGAAATTAATGCAAATGTAGGCTATTACACAGTAGAAAGAGACTCACAAACTTAGAAAACCAACTTATGATTATTAAAATAAGTTAGGGGTGTGAGATAAATGAAGAGTTTGCAAGGAACAAACAGGCGTTAATATACATCAAACAGATAACCAGGAAAAACAGTGTTGAATAGCAAAGGGCAGCCTACTGGAGACACTGTACTCCTCTCTCTGAGGAAAGTGAACTCAAGAAAGAATTGAAAAATGTCTGTGTATCACTGAATCCAGCTCCTGTACACCTGAAACAAACACGGCATCGGAAATCAACCCTACTTCAAAATAAAACAAGAATGAATGCACAAAAAAAGAAATTTACAGCAGGATCCTCTATGACCCACCCCCCAGAGTCATAGAAATAAAAGCAAAAATAAAAAATGGGACCTAATTAAACTTAAAAGCTTTTGCACAACGAAGGAAAGTATAAGCAAGGTGAAAAGACAGCCTTCAGAATGGGAGAAAAAAACAGCAAACGAAGCAACTGACAAAGAATTAATCTCAAAAATATAGAAGCAGCTCCTACAGCTCAATTCCAGAAAAATAAACGACCCAATCAAAAAAATGGGCCAAAGATCTAAACAGACATTTCTCCAAAGAAGACATACATATGGCAAACAAGCACATGAAAAGATGCTCAACATCACTCATTATCAGAGAAATGCAAATCAAAACCACAATGAGCTACCATCTCACTCCACTCAGGATAGCTGCTATCAAAAAGTTTACAAGCAATAAATGCTGGAGAGGGTGCGGAGAAAATGGAACTCTCTTACATTGTTGGTGAGAATGCAAACTAGTAAGGCCACTATGGAGAACAGGGTGGAGATTCCTTAAAAAACTGGAAATAGAATTGCCATACAACCCAGCAATCCCACTGGGCATACACACCGAGGAAACCAGAATTGAAAGAGACATGAGAACCCCAATGTTCACTGCAGCACTGCTTACAATCGCCAGGACATGGAAGCAACCGAGATGTCCATCAGCAGATGAATGGATAAGAAAGCTCTGGTAGATATACACAATGGAATATTACTCCGCTATTAAAAAGAATGCATTTGACTCAGTTCTAATGAGGTGGATGAAACTGGAGCCCATTATATAGAGTGAAGTAAGTCAGAGAGAAAAACACCAATACAGCATACTAACACATATATATGGAATTTAGAAAGAAGGCAACAATGACCCTGTATGTGAGACAGCAAAAGAGTCACAGATGTAAAGAACAGACTTTTGGACTCTGTGGGAGGAGGCGAGAGTGGGATGATTAGAGAGAATAGCATTGAAACATGTACATTACCATATATGAAATAGATTGCAGTCCAGGTTTGATGCATGAGACAGGGTGCTCAGGGCTGGTGTACTAGGATGACCCTTAGGGATGGGATGGGGAGGGAGGTGGGTGGGAGGTTCAGGATGGGGAACACATGAACACCCATGGTTGATTCATGTCAATGTATGGCAAAAAACACTACAATATTGTAAAGTAATCAGCCTCCCATTAAAATAAATTAATTAATTTAATAAAAAGAAATTTAGAAGTGGAGTGTGACGCAAAAGCAATGCTGACTCCTTGTGGCCATTTTTTTGTTAACAGCAACTCTAAAAGCTGTGTTCAGTTTAGTCCAGTTGCTCAGTCGTGTCTGACTCTTCATGACCCCATGGACTGCAGCAGTCCAGGCCTCCCTATCGATCACTGACTCCTGGAGTTTACCCAAACTCATGTCCATGGAGTCGGTGATGCAATCCAACCATCTCATCCTCTGTCACCCACCCCTTGTCCTCCTGACCTCAATCTTTCCCAGCATCATATATGTATGCGTGTGTGTGTTTGTGCACAGAAGGGGCTGGAGGGCCGGGACCACCTAGGGGAAGGGAGGTGGCCACTCGGCATCTCCACGTGGAAGTTGAGTCCTTCTGGGTCAGAGCACGGACCCTGAGGGAGCCCCTGGACTGCGGCTCACCGGGCACAGTGACAAGCCCCTCACGAGTCCTGAGCTGGTGCTGACCCTGTACTGGCCAGTGCCACTGGGGGAGGACACCTGATGACCCAGGCCTTGTGTCCTGCCCTTATATTTACGGGGTAGGACCATGGGCTTGTCGGAGTGGATGGGCATTTTGGGAGCCCGGAAAGTGCTTGGGGGACCCAGTGAGTGTTTCAGGGGGTTGGTGAGTGTTGGGGGACCCAGTAAGTGTTTCAGGGGCTAATGAGTATCTGGGGGACTCAGTGAGCATTTCAGGGGGCCAGTGAGTTTAGGGGACCCGGTGAGCATTTCAGGGGGCTGGTGAGTTTGGGGGCCTGAGCAAAGGTCTAGGAGCCTGGTGTTCGTGAAGTGGCCCTGCATGGCTCCATCCATTCGTTCACCTGAGAATGATTCCCTGAGCGCCTCTGTGCCAATCCCCACCCACAGATGTGTGTGAGGTCACACGGAACCTCCTCCAGTGTCTCACTGTGGGCCCACGGGGGCAGAACCTGACCTCACTGGCATGCACCCCACCTGCTCACCTGAGTGCATTGAGAACACAGAGGGCGCGGCAGACCCACAGGAGGAAGTGCCCCGCAGAGCGGAAGCCACCGGGGTGTTCAGGTGCACCCGGCTTGCTCCCTGGGGTGCTTTCCGAGGCCCCAAGGCTGGGTGGCACTCCTGCCGAGCACTCCTGAATCTGCACTTGGAAACCAGGCAGCTGGGTTCACAGACAAGGAAAAGAGGGTGGGTGACCCACACCTATGTACCTGGGGGAAGGGAGAGTGTCTTGCAAGTACAGGACTGGTGTCCACAGGTGATGGGACGTTATTCCTCCCATCACAGTGAACCCACCACCATCTCAGGCCAGCGCAAATGGGAGGATGAAGGGCTTGTGGCACACTGACCTGAATTCTGATGGAACAGAGGTCCAGGGATGTGGAGACAAGAGGGCTCAGGAGTGGGCAGGTGACCCGTGTTATGGGGAGAGTTGTGGACAGGACACCCAGTGGGCAGGTGACCTGTATTATGGGGAGGTCTCCTCTGTGAGGAGAAGACAGACACACACCCACAGGTGTCCCCAGGATGGTGACACAGACGCACCAAAGGAGCCCTACGTGATGGGGCACACACACCCACAGGTTCTCCCCATGGTGCCATGTTCAGGGTTCTGACATACTGTTTTGCTGCGTGTTCTACTTGCATCTCATTGAATATTTGGATTAGAAAGAGACTTTTATTCTGAAGGGTTATTGTGAAGAGGAAAGGGGACTATTACAGGAGGATAAGAGTCCTTCAGGGAGGACTACTACTCTAGAGAGGGCATGCTTACATAAAGTTAGGGGCAATATTACTGTAGAGAGGTGACTAATATGATAGAGGGGAGATACAACAATAAATGGGGCTATGACCATGTAGGGGGGGTGTTACTGTGGAGAAAGTGAAAGTCATTCATTCGTATCTGACTCTATACAGGCCATGGAATTCTCCAGGCCAGAATACTGGAGTGGGTAGCCTTTCCCTTCTCCAGGGGATCTTCCTAACCCAGGGAGCGAACCCAGGTCTCCTGCAATGCAGGTGGATCCTTTACCAGCTGAGCCACCAGGGAAGCCCTACTATGGAGAGGGGACTCATAATAAAGGAGGACCCTTACTGTAGTGGGAGACTATTACTGTGGAGGGGGAAAATTTATAATAGAGGGACTCTGATACCATGGGGGCTCTTACACAGGGGAGGGGCTATGACAATACAGAGAACTATCATAATAAAGGGAACTATTACAATAGAGGGGGACCATTCTGTAGAGGGGGACTATTACAGAAGTTCAGTTCAGTTCAGTTCAGTCGCTCAGTCGTGTCTGACTCTTTGCCACCCCATGAACCGCAGCACGCCAGGCCTCCCTGTCCATTACCAACTCCCAGAGCCCACTCAAACCCATGTTCATTGAGTTGGTGATGCCATCCAACCATCTCATCCTCTGTCGTCCCCTTCTCCTCCTGACCTCAATCTTTCCCTACATCAGGATCTTTTCAAATGAGTCAGCTCTTCGCATCAGGTGGCCAAAGTATTGGAGTTTCAGCTTTAGCATCAGTCCTTCCAATGAACACCCAGGACTGATCTCCTTTAGAATGGACTGGTTGGATCTCCTTGCACTCCAAGGGACTCTCAAGAGTCTTCTCCAACACCACAGTTCAAAAGCATCAATTCTTCAGCGCTCAGCTTTCTTTATAGTCCAACCCTTACATCCATACATGACCACTGGAAAAACCATAGCCTTGACTAGACAGACCTTTGTTGACAAAGTAATGTCTCTGCTTTGCTGTATTACAGAAGAGGTAAAACTGTTTATGAAGGGAAGACTCTTACCATAGAGGGAGGCTATTACAATAGAGGAGGACTCTCACTGTTGAGAGAGGACTATTATAGCATATATGAGACTATTACAGTAAAGAGTGGTCTATCATTGTAGGGGGAGCTATTACTGAACAGAGGGGACTACGACAAAGAGAGAGGGACTATTATAACAGAAAGAGGACTATTACCTTAGGGGGGACTATTATAATAAATGGGCATCTATTGCTGCAGACAGGGACTATTACAATAGAAAGGGACTACTGAAATTGAGGAAGACTATTACTATAGAGTGGGGACTACTAAGATAGAAAAGGGACTATTAATATACACTAGGGACAGCAGAAGGGGACTATTAGTGGAGAGGGGAAACTATGACAATAGAGGCAGGACTGTTACAGTAGAAGGGGGACTTGACTATGGAAGGGGAATACTGACAACAGAGGGAGATTACTAGATGGAGGGAGATTACTAGAATAGATTACTCTATTACCACAGAGACAGACTTATTACAATAGGGAGTGGACTATGACAGTAGAGGGGGACGTTTATGTAGAGGCAGATTATAGCAACGGAGGACTTTTACTCTAGAAGGGGGATATTAGAGGCAGACTATTATAATTTAAGGGAACTACCACAATCAAGGAGGACTATTATTCCAGAGAGGGGACTATGACAGTACTAGAAGGGGAACTTTGACAATAGAGGGGGGACTATCACTATATAGTAGGACTATGACATTAGAGGGGGGGCTATTTCAGTAGAGGAGATACTTTAACTGCAGAGAGGGGACTATTACAACAGAAAGTGAAGTATGACAATAGAGACAGGACTATTAGTGTATGGGGTGGAGGACTATGACAGTAAAGGAGAACTATGACTCTATTACTCTTGCCTTCCCTGGTGGCTCAGGCACTAAAAGCATCTGCCTACAATGTGGGAGACCCGGGTTTGATCCCTGGGTCAGGAAGATCCCCTGGAGAAGGAAATGGCAACCCACTCCAGTACTCTTGCCTGGAGAATCCCGTGGATGGAAGAGCCTGCTGCTACTGCTAAGTCGCTTCAGTCATGTCCGACTCTGTGCGACCCCATAGACGGCAGCCCACCAGGCTCCCCCGTCCCTGGGATTCTCCAGGCAAGAACACTGGAGTGGGTTGCCATAGAGCCTGGTAGGTTACAATCCACGGGGTCGCAAAGAGTCAGACATGACTGAGCAATTTCTCTTTCACTTTCATTACTCTATTAGATCTCTAATAGAGAACTGTTACCCTATAGGGAGAACTGTTACTATGACAACAGAGAGGAGCTAACACTGTAGAAGAGGAACCATTACTGTAGGGGGGCTATGACAATAGAAGAGGAGTAATACAATGAAGGGGGACTATTATTACAGAGGGGCGACTATGACAGTAGCGGAGCACAGTTACTGTAGAAGTGAAGTTTTGAGAATAGAGGGCTATTACTCTAAACCCTATGACATTAGTGTTGGTCGCTCAGTCGTGTCCGACTCTTTGTGACTCCATGGACTGACCGCACGGAGCCCACCAAGCTCCTCTGTCCATGGGATTCTCCAGCTAAGAATACTGGAGTGGGTTGCCATGCCTTTCTCCAACTATGATATTAGAGGGGGCTGTTACTATAGAAGGGGAACTATCACTGTACAGGGGAGAGTACGACAATAGAAGGGGAGTATTACTGTAGAGGGGGGACTATGACAACAGAAGGGGACTATTACTATAGAGAGGGGACCCTAAGAATAGAGACAACCCCTGTCCATGGAGAGCAGTAAACACAAATACAAAGGTCCAGGCATTTGTTTGCCATGAAAGGAGTCCTGATGGCATGCAGACCAACAGAACACCCACTCATAACAGGAGAGAGGGGACACTCAGACCCTAACTGGAGGCATTCCCAGCTTCTTAGCTGCTCAGGTGGGTGCTTCATCCTGGGAGCCTGTCCAGTCACTTTTACTGCAGGAACAGCCACCAGATGGAGAGACCGCCTCTGGGGAGTGAAGGGCGTGTGACCTTGTGCCTGGGCTCCATTGCACCTAGGATGGAAGCCCCCATACCTGGAGCCCACAGGCTCGACTGGGCCCCTCTCAGCCCCAAGAGGAGGGGGCTGGTGCACAGTGACAGAAAGGGGGACCCTCTGGATGGGGTCACCAGCTCTAGCCTCAGGGAGAGCAGGCTTGAGCTGCTGGGGTCTGTCTGTTGGTCCCTGTCTCCCCGCTCCTTGCTCCTCCTCAAACCCCCACTTAACCTCCTGTGTCTCTCTGCCCCCTCGCCCTACTGTCTGTCTCTCTTCATGTCTCTGTCCATTTCTCTCTGTGTCTGTTTCTCTGTCTCTAGAGCACTTCTCCCCTCTCCACCACCCCATCCTCCTTTCTCTTGGAGAGAAGTCCACAGGTACCAGTTTTTCAGAGCCACGCCTCCACGCCGCCAGCACCGGGTCTTCTGTATGTCCTGTTTTAATTATGCAACACCCCATTTCCTCCCCCAGATTGCCCAGGCTGGGCCTCCGATGGGCTGGCAGGTGAGCTTGCCCGGATCCTTCCTGTGCCACCAAGGTGAACGCAGACTGGATGTCGGCACTGAGTTCTTGGCTCTGGGACATGCCCCCGCACCACCTCTCCATCCCAGGTGAGGCCCCGCATGCTCGGCTCAGAGGGGATGCAGCTGCGAGACGGGTCCATGTGTGGGAAGCCTCAGAGCCAAACATGCACACATGCAGGCACACACAGGCACACTGAACACACACACACATGCACACACACACACCAAACACACATGCACACACACACCAAACACACATGCACACATACTGCACACACACACATACACACACCAGCACCTTCCCTTGTCTGTCGACTTTATCCCATTCAACCCGGAAGGTACGAGAACCCCCGAGAGCCTGCCTTCAGGACACATGCTGGCCTCCCTGGGGGGCGGGATTGTGTTTTCTCAGCCACTCTGTCCTACTCCTGGGGACCCCTCACCTTTCCACCCACGTTTTCCATCAGAGCTTGTGCAGCACCTTCTGCACTTGAGCCTGGAGGACCCAAAGTTTAAGGGGGCCACCCACCCCCAAAACAACTCGATAAGTGATACCAGAACTACCTAATTAAAATGAGGAACCTCTGACTCCAGCCAATTTGGTTGCAAAAAGTGCTGCAAAGCTCAGCTATAGGCGGGCATCTGGATTTGGGGATGGCCAGTGGTGACCAGGGTGGCGGGCACTTCCAGGGTGACACTGCTGTGCTCAGGCCATCTGAGGGGTGGCCACCAGACACCGTGGCCTGGGAGGGGAGGGTCCCTGCCAGACAGCACCCTGCTCACCTCCTCAAGGTGCAAACGTGCCCCATTCTCCACCGGCACTCCTCTGGCCGTGCAGACACTGGGCCCTGCCCTGGCTCTGTGACACTGGACACTGCCCGCTGGGAGCGCACATGGACAGTTGGACAAACAGGAAGTGCTGTTTTCTATGGAAGGCAGCTTTAGACTCTTTCTCACCCTCTCGACAGCTGTGGGGTTCTATGCCGGCCATCCCACCCTGCCTGGGAGGAGGGGCCCCACACGGCTCTTCCCTTGAGAGTGTGGAGCAGACAGGGAACTGTGGACCCAGTCTCTCGGCCCTTCCGGGTGCTTCCCCGTGGGGAAAGCTGTGGGGGCCCCACAAGGAGGAGGCTTCCGAGTCTTCAGGACCACAGAGGGGCCCTTGGCCGCTCTCCTTCCCGTACCCCTTACAAAATAACTCATGATGCCTCTCCCCCAAGCCCGGGCACCACTCATCTGCTTCTGTCTTTGAAAATTTGCCTGTTCTGGACATCTCTTATAAATGGACAGGTAAAATGTGTCCTTCTGTGTCTGCTTCTCTCACTGACCATCGTGTGTTCAAGGTCCATCCACGATGTAGCCTGTGTCAGAACTTCACTCCTTTTCATGGTGACTCATACACCACTGTGTGCATGGGCCACATGCTGCTGACCCACCCATCCATCCATCCACCCATCCATCCACTCATCTATCTGTCCATCCACCCACTCACCTATCCATCCACTCATCCATCCAACCACCCACTCATCCATCCATAAATCCACCCATCCAGCATCCATCCATCCATCCATCCACAAACCAATCCATCATGCACCCATCCACTGATTGATCCATCCACCCACTCACCATCCATCCATCCATCCATCCATCCATCCACTTATCTATCCACCCATCCATCCACTCTTCCATAACATCATCAAATCAAATTATATTATGAACTTGTAAATCCTCCTTCCCATCCCTTGACCCTGAGAATAAATAAGAAAAGAAAAAAAGAGAAAGAAATAAAGCTAGTCCAAACCTATGTTCAGAGACAGAAGGGAAGATTTCTGGATTGTCCCCAGGTGACTGCTAAAGTATGAACCTCTCCACACTGTCTCTGAAACAGATCACACAGATTTAAAAGGGAAAAGAATAAGTAAAACCACACATAAATGACCACAACATTGGCGTCATAAAGAGCCTGAAAATACTATGAATAATTTCAAAGCACTTGTAACTAGAGAGGGTCTGCCTGTGCTCAGTTGTGTCTGACTCTTTGCAGCCCCATGGACTGTACCCGCCAGGCTCCTCTGTCCATGGGATTCTCCAGGCAAGAATAATGGAGTAGGTTGTCATTCCCTTCCCAGGGGATCTTCCCAACCCAGGGATCTCCCCTGCATCTTTTATGCCTCCTGCTTTGGCAAGTAGGCTCTTTGCCACGAGCACCACCTGGGAAACAACAAACCATAAAATCAAAAGCCATCTTAAGGCTTTCCTGTCCCAAAACGGGATTCCTTAAATAAATTGACTTTCACTTTCACACTTCTGCAGAGACCCCCATTTCGAGACAAGATTCAGTTTCCAGGACTCAGTGGATATGACTTTCGGGACTCTGCCATACCCCGCGGTGCTATAGCTGTGCATCCTTAGGGCAGCTTGGGGGCACAGAGGACAGGCTCAGGGGGTGATGTGTCCCCCACCTGGTTTGCCTGCAGGGAGCCACAGCATAATGACCTACTGCCTGAACAAGAAGTCACCCATCTCTCACAAGGAGTCGAGGCTGCTGCAGCTTCTGGGCAAAGTGCTGCCATGTGTCACCTTGCCCGTGGTGTTCAAGAGGTCCACCACCCAGGTGAGAGTCTGCGGGCACTCTCGGGCCCTGGACCCAGCTCCAGCCACTAGTGTCACCCACAGGGGGCGGTTTCCTTATCCCTCTTGGGGAAATGGGATTGAGAACAAACCTGCTGTAAAGCAGAATTGCTGTTTAGTCACTCAGTCATGTCTGACTCATTGCGACCCCATGGACTGTGGTCTGCCAGGCTCCTCTGTTCATGGGATTCTGCAGGCAAGAATACTGGAGTGTGTTTCCATGTCCTCCTGCAGGAGATCTTCCAACCCAGAGAGCCTCCCAGAAAGGTAGGAAAGGACACAGCTTTACTGTAGAACCAGCCTGAAGCCAGAACAGGGACCCATGGACTAACAGCATCACCCTCTGAAGTCACAGAGGCCGGGGGAGCTGGGAGGGGAAGGGGGAGGCTGGGTCCCACCCTTTGTGCAGCTGAGCTGACACTAAAGCTCCTTCCTGGTCCCAGATAAGCAATAGCTGAGTTTCCATGTCCTCTGAGGTGGGTTTACGTTTGCACCCCAGCACCCCCTCCAGGGAGACTTTCTTGCTGGTGCAGATGGTAAAGAATCAGCCTGCAATGCGTGGGACCTGGGCTAGATCCCTGGATCGGGAAGATCCCATGGAGGAGAAAATGGCACCCCACTGTAGTATTCTCACATGGGAAGTCCCATGGACAGAGGAGCCTGGAAGGCTAGAGTCCATGGGGTCACAGAGAGTCGAGACGACTGAAGTGACTGAGAACACATGCACGCATTCACACCCCTCCCCTGTAGTGCTTCTCCTGGGTGGATCGGGGGTTTTATGGGGCACAGAGAAGCCAGGGTGGGAGGCAGTCATTGTGGAGGATGGAGAGGAGTCAATGGCGGGGGCCCTGTCTGTGCGGAGGGGGCACCCAATTGACAGTGGTCCTGTCACTGGCACACACATTGCCCAGGGGGTGGATGCAGGATGGGGTAGAAAACCCATCTGGGCTCAGGTGCCCTCAGGAGCAGGGGCCCACCTGGGCGGGACAGATGGCCCCTGCCTTCCTGTACCCGCACTTGAGGGGCACTCATATTCCTGGTTTTTCTGCTCCTGGGCTGGTCCTCCCAAGAGGACAAGAGGCTGTCAAGCACAGCTCTTACCTGTGTGATTGCTTCCTCCTGGGAGGTCCCCGGTTGCTGGAATCCTCCTCAGGGGATCTGATTGGCAGAGAGCCAGGGCTGGAATGGGAACAACTACATTCTTGCTTGCATCAGGTGCCTAAGCCTGGCCTTAAGAGCTCACACCCAGAGAAGGGAGCAAGCAGCAGGGGGTCCACCAGAGCCCGGGAGTCCTGCAGGACTGGGGTCCCTCTGCTCGGAGGGCCCCTTGGTGCTGGGTGCCTTTCTTCTGCATCCCTCCAGGGCAGGGTCCCCTCCATACTGGGGGACCTCGGTGCCATGGTCTCAAGTGGTATGGCTCCCAAAGAGACCTGGGTGTGTGTGGGGTGGGGGGCACAGGTGGTGGTCTTTCAGGGGGTGTTTAAGATCAGCGGCTGCAGCAGCACTTCATTTAATCCTTGTAGTGGATGGCAAGTGCCTGACAATAGCTGACAATATTCATATGAGTCTTTGTTTTTTCTTTTAATTTGGATTGGGGGGTGGGGCTGTGACATCCTTTCCCATTTTTTATCCTTATATCTTTTTCTTTTTCTATTATGACTCTGTGTAGAGAATACAGTACCATTTTCTGCTACTAGTTTATGTTAATATTAGTTTTTGCTTTTTCTTTTATTTTGGATAGAGAGAATCTATTATTTTCTTCCCCACTTTTTTATCCTTATGTTTTTTTTTTTTCTTTTTCCATTATGACTCCTCGTAGAGGACACAGTACATTTTCTGTTACAAATTTATATTAGGGCTTCCCTGGTGGCTAGTTGGTAAAGAATCTGCTTGCAATGAGGGTGATGTGGGTTCGATCCTGGGTTGGGAAGATCTGGAGAAGGGAAAGGCAACCCACTCCAGTAATCTTGCCTGGATAATTCCATGGACAGAGGGGTCTGGTGGGCTACAGTCCACCGGATCAAAATGACTTGGAAACAACTGAGCAACTTTCAATTTTCAATGTACGTTAAAGTTATTTTTTGCTTTTTCCTGTCTTATTTGTGTCATGGACAGATGTTTTGCCCTTTTGTTCTCTTCCCTTGATTCCTTTTTGTCTTTCCTAGTGCTGTTTGTGGGGGTGGGCACAGATCTCTGTGGGTCTAGTGTGTCCTCATATCCAAGGGTCCAGCTTGGGTGTCATGGAGCCTTGGCGTTGAGCCCACAGGGAGCTTCCACCCAGGGACTGCCTGAAGGAGTGTGAGGCTGGACTCTGCAGGAACACCCCCCCAAGACCACAATCTCAACCCGGGCTCTGTGCTCCACGTGACCATTGACCCTGGGGACCCTGTTCCCAGAAGCAGTGCCTCAACCCCAGCAGCACCAACATGGTTGATTTCACAGTGGCCGATGTGGCCCTCAGTTGGGCATCCTCAGTGCATGCCCAGCCCCTGAGTTGGGGGCTGCCCTCTGTGCCCAGCACAGATGACCAACCTCTGTGTGCAGGTGCTGAGCATCATGAAGCACCTGGATGCTGGCGTGAGGACCTGCAGATGCCGCACATGGAGGAGGCTACCGAGAGGAACCTGCACTCTGGCCACATGGTGTACATGACGGCCCTCATGGAGGTGGGGGTGGGGGCAGGGGTACGGACGGGGGGGTGGTCCGCCAGCCAGGGACACCCACGTCTGGTCCAGGCAGGAGGGGGAGGGCCTCTGAGGGGATGGGCACACGTCCACTCAGGTGGACATGTGGTCACTCCAGGCAGGAGAGGCTGACCTCTAAGGGGACAACACAGGTCTACTCCAGTAAGAAGACACTGACCTCTAAGGGGACAACACAGGTCCACTCCAGTTAGAAGATGCTGACCTCTAAGGGGACGGACACACATCCACTCAGACGGACACACGTCCACTCAGATGGACACACAGTCACTCCAGACAGGAGAGGCTGACCTCTGAGGGGACAACCTCTAATGGGACAGACACACGTCCACTCCAGGCATGAAAGGGCTGACCTCTGGCATCAGTCACTCAGAATTCCCGACCAACGTGCGTTTCTGAACTCACAACTGCACCCCTGGCCTCTGGGGTGTTTCCCAGAATTTGGCTATACCAGGTCCCTGACACATCTTTTCCTGTGTCCAGTTTTGGAGTGTCCAGTCCATTCTCTTGGCTGCTGGCCAAATCACTCAATGTCTCACTCTGGCCTCAGACCCCAGTGCCCCCACCACAGAACCTAAAGACCCTTGGGGTCTGGAGGTTCTGTCCTGGGCCTCAGTGTACATGTACCCTCCTGGCCTCATACGCTCCCTGGAGTACAGACTTCACACAGTATGATAAGCAATGCTCTCTGCTGCTGTGCATGCACACACACATGCATATCCGTGCACACACAGACCCTGAACACATGCACACCTGTGTGTGCACCTGTACCTACTGGAGTGTGTACATACACACACACACACACACACACACACACCAGCACACCAGAGCAATGCCACGGCTCCCCACTGCCACTCAGGAGAGGCTGGGTCCCTTGGGAGCATGACATAAAGACATGCTTTATGTCTTTGTGTGTCAGGACACCCCAACCTGACTGTAGAGTGGCTGTGCTGGGGGAATTCCCCACCCATGACCCTCTGTTTCTCACTACAAGGCCCTTCACCCCACCCCACCCAGGACATGATCATGGAGATCTGAGTGGCTGGAGAAGCACCCCCAGGAAGTGGTTATCCTGGCATGCAGGAACTTCGAGGGCATGATACAGGACCTGCACGAGTACCTGATGGGCTGCATCAAGAACATCTTTGGGGACATGCTGTGTCCCCGTGGGGTGTGAGCAGGGGCCACAGGCTCCCCATGCTCTTGGAAGCGCGGGTGGTGGGAGCACTAGGCCTCACTGTAATCAGACTATCTGCTCGCTGTGTGAGGCTGATTCAGGCACCAGGTGATGCTGCTCATGGAACCCCAGTAATCCACCCACCACTGTCTCCACTCAAACACCCCAATGACCAGCCCATCACTGGTCACAGGCACCCCCAATAATCCACCCTGCCTGGTCTCTATTCAGACACCCCCAAAATCCATCAATCATGCCTCACGATGCCCCAGTAATCCACCTGCTGTTTTCTATCAAAAAACCCCAATAATCCATCCACCTCTGTTTCCACTCAGGCACCCCAATAATCGACCCATCACTGCTCAAGACACCCAAGTAATCTACCCACCACTGTCTCCACTCAAACACCCCCAAAATCTACCAATCACTGCTCAAGACACCCCAATAACCCACCCATCACCGTCTCCACTCAGACACCCTAGTAATCGACCCACTAGTGTCTCTACTCAGACATGCCAATAACCCACCCATGACTGTCTCTTCTCACAGAGAACCCAATAACCAGCCCATCACTGCTCATAGACACCCTAATAATCCACACATCACTGTAGCTTCTCGGACACCCCCGATAACTGACACACTGTGTCACAGGGCACCCAATAACCCCTGTGCACATGTCTCATGGGCACCCGGATGATTCTCCCCCTAGGAGGTGCTGACTCTGCACCAGCTGGGGTCCCAGGGCCAGCAGGTCATCCTGTCGTACAAGGACGAGACATCCATGAGTCAGCATGCAGAACTGTGGCCCGGTATCCCCTACTGGTGGGGGAACCAGGTGAAGCCCTGAGACCTCGTCCAGTACCTGGAGCTCATGAAGAGCTGAAGCCACCCAGGGGAGTGCTGCTTTCAAACCGGGACATCTGGCCACATGCATGTCCTAGCGCATGGGGCTGGCTTTGGGTTCACGTGGAGAAATGGAACAGGACGTATTAGGGGACGTTATTCTGTTCAGCACATGGGGACCAGGGCATGGACATCCTTGGGGATGTTACTGTGTACACCACAGGGGGTCAGGATGTAGGCAGGATGTGGACATCCATGTGGACATTATTGTGTCCACCACACGGGGCCAGGACATGGACATCTTTGGGGTCACTGTCCAGCCCACCTGCCCTTTGTAACAGGAGAAATTCATGAATCAACACCCCTGTGAGCCCCTGCTGTCTGAACTTTGGTCTCTGTCGGACATCTGAATCTCTGACCTCTGCGGAGGCCAGAGTCTGGGTGAGTGATGGCACAGCTTGGTGACTGCGTGGGCAGGTGACCCCATGGGTTAGGGGTCACATGGGTGGGTGACTGCGTGGGTGGGTGACCCCATGGGTTACTGGTCACATGGGCAGGAGACCATGTTGGTTGGAGACTGCGTGGGTGGGTGAATGTGTGGGTGGGTGACCGGTTTGAGTTGCTGAGTGCAGGGTGGGTTACCATGTGAGTTGCTGACCAGGAGAGTGGGTGACCCCATGGGCGGGTGACGGTGTGAGTGGGTCATCATGTGGACAGGTGAGCGCATGTCCTCGCAGGTTAGTGACCCCATGGGTGGGTGACCACATGAGTCAGTGCCCACACGGTTTGGTTGGCCACATGACTCCATGGGTTAGTGGCTGCACACGTGGGCGGCTGACCCCACAGCTGGCACCATGAACAGCAGCCCCTCTCTTGTCCCAGGCAGGCTGATGGTGGCCGGCATCAACCTCTCAGAGAACCTGGAGTTTGTCCGCATCCACCCGGCCTGGTCCCTGGAGAAGCTGACCCAGTGGGGGCTCCCCCACCTTTGTGCATGGGTGCGGGGCCAGTGCCCGGGGTCGGCCACCGGCCGTACCAACACCGTCGCAGGCGAATTCATCTGGGCCAACAGGTTGGCGACATCATCGGGTTGAACTGGAAGCTGCTTCGGGCTGATGTACTGTGCATGTGTGGAGCTGGACATCACAGAGGCTGCGTCTCAGTCATGTCCTGCGACGTTACAGGCCTTAACCGGAAGCTGCCTCGGGGCTGAGGGATGGCGCACCGAGGAGCTGGGCCTTGCGGAGGCAGCTCCTCGTTCACATCCTGTGATGTCACTGGGCTGAACCGAAAGCTGCTTCGGGGCTGAGGGACGGCACATGGGTAGAGCTGGGTATCATGGAGGCTGCGTCTCAGTCACGTCCTGTGACGTCACCGGCCTGAACCGGAAGTGCCTCGGGGCTGTCCGTTGGCACGCTGAGGAGCTGGGCATTGTGGAGGCCATTCTCAGCCCTGTCCTTTGGGGCTTGTCATCCGTCCGCGCGTCCACTGAATGTGGGTGACTGCTGAGGTGGGCCAGGTGGCAGGGTCCATGGTCTCCTCGGTCCTCCGTGTGTCTCTCGGTGACTGCAGGGTGTGAGGTGTTGATTAAAGGTGAGTGTACTCAGAGAACCTGGAGTTTGTCCGCGTCCACCCGGCCTAGTCCCTGGAGAAGCTGACCCAGTGGGGGCTCCCCTACTTTTGCGCATGGGCGCGGGGCCAGTGCCCAGGGTCAGCCACCGGCCGTACCAACACCGTCGCAGGCAAATTCATCTGGGCCAACGGGTTTGTTGGTTCTCGGGTCTGTGGCTTCCCCATGGGAGAGGCTGGGGTGGCCGCCTCCCCCTGGGCACTGAGACTAGCAGACGGTGACCCCCCAGCTGGGGAGGGGAGGAGGCACTATGACATAGTGTCCATAGGAGGGGACTGAGCGCATAGCGATCCCACTGAGAAATCCCTTTTATTAGATAAGGGGCTTCCCTGGTGGCTCACTTAAGAAGGCCTTCTTATCTCTCCTTGCTAGTCTTTGGGACTCTGCCTTCAGGTCACTGTATCTTTCTGTGTCTCCTTTGCCTTTCTCTTCTCTTCTCATCTATTTGTAAGGCCTCCTCAGACACCCACTTTGCCTTTTTGATTTCTTTTTCTCGTGGATGGTTTTGATCACCACCTCCTGTACAATGTTAGGAACCTCCATCCATAGGTCTTCTGGTACTCTGTGTGCCAGATCTAACCCTTGAATCTACTTGTCACTTCCAAAGTATACTCACAAGGGATTTGAGTAAAGCAAAGAAACAGAGGAAAACAATACAGTGGAAAATGAGAAATGCCAAGGGAACATTCCATGCAAAGACAGGCACAATAAAGGACAGAAACGTTATGGGCATAACTAAAGCAGAAGAGATTAAGAAGAGGTAGCAAGAATACACAGAAGAACTGTTAAAAAAAACCTTAATAACCTGGATAACCACGATGGTGTGATCACTCACCTAGAGCCAGACATCCTGTAGTGCAGACACGTGGGCCTTAGGAAGCAGCAGTACCAGCAAAGCTAGTGGAGGTGATTAAATTGTAGCTGAACGCTTTCAAATCCTAAACGGTGGTACTGTTAAAGTGCTGCACTCAATATGCCAGCCAGTTTGGAAAACTTGGCAGTGGCCACAGGACGGGAAAAGGTCAGTTTTCATTTCAACCCCAAAGAAGGGCAATGCCAGGCAATTTTCAAACTACTGCACAACTGCACTCATTTCACATGCTAGGAAGGTAATGCTCAAAATCCTTCAAGCTAGGCTTCAAGAGTATATGACCTGAGAACTTCACAGTCCACACATTCATTTTTTTTAATTTAATTTAAGTTTTTAACTTTACAATATTGTATTGGTTTTGCCATATATCGAAATAAGCAACCTAGATGTCCATCAGCAGATGAATGGATAAGAAAGCTGTGGTACATATACACAATGGAGTATTACTCAGCCATTAAAAAGAATACATTTGAATCAGTTCTAATGAGGTGGATGAAACTGGAGCCTATTATACAGAGTGAAGTAAGCCAGAAAGAAAAACACCAATACAGTATACTCACTCATACATATGGAATTTAGAAAGATGGTAACAATAAACCCTGTATACGAGACACACATTCAAACAGTTGATTCTAAATGCACAGTGATGCCATAAAGATGGTCAAGGCAAAGACACAAAATGTGATTTTATTTATGTCTAAATCAGTGAACCAAAATATTCACTGCAAAGTACAAACTTTTTTATCATTAAAAATCTTATGTTTGAATATGAAATATTCTGCTGAAATTGAAAAATGTTTTAAAGTGAAATTCTTTAATTGTCAGTTATTTTGAGACTATGGGAAAAAAGAAAATAAAATTACGTTCATTGGGGCTGCTTCAGTTCAGTTCAGTCGCTCAGTCGTGTCCAACTCTTTTCATTGGGGGCTGCTTGAACTTTCACAGATTTTTTTTTCTTAAAAATTCCCTTACAGTTTTACAGTCTTAATTAGACATAAAATCATCAGTAGATTTTATACTATGTTTGTTTTCTGAACATTTTCATTTCCTTTAATTTATGAATGTAACTGGAATATTTTTCTATTAAGTGAGTATTAAAAATTACTCCTCTCTCCTGTGTGGAACACACTGCTTACCCTACTGTTGGGAGACATTTTAGTGCCTAAAACCTTTCATAATTCAGCTCTACAATCTAGGTTTTTTTGTTTGTTTGTCTTGCTTTGTTTAGGCTGAGAATTTTCTCATCTATTTTTAGTATCTTCAGAGTCTCTGTTAGGCATACGTCTGCTGTTGTTTCCTTGCACAGTCATGTCCCAACTCTTTGCCACCCCATGGACTGTAAGCCCACCAGTCTCTTCTGTTCACGGGGATTCTCCAGGCAAGAATACTGGAGTGGTTTGCCATGCTCTCCTTCAGGGGATCTTCCTGACCCAGAGATGGAATTCGCACCTGCTACGGCTCCTGCATTGCAGGCGGATTCTTTACCACTGAGTGAAAAGAGATCATGTATACATGAAACCCACTTTAATTATGAAGACTCATAATTGGTGAAAAGCAAAGATGGAGAAGCCCAAACAAGCATTCATCTTTTATCAATTAATAACAAGAAAAAAACCCTTCATTTCAATTTGTCTTCCTTTACTTTTTCAATTAACTTTTCATTGAAGGATGATTGCTTTCCAGAATATTGGTGTTTTCTGTCAAACTTCAACATAACAGTCTTTCTTAACTCATAGTTTCTCTTCAATATCATCTTATCCTGTGTAAATAACTTCTTTTAACATTTCTTACAGACAAGGTATCTGCTGAGAATGAATTCCCCAATTTTTGTTGATATGAGAATATCTCCTTCTCCTTTGTTTTTGAAGGATAATATTCCTGGACGTAGAAGTTAATTTCAGTAGTTTTTTTTTTTTTAAAGCATTTTATTTATTGACATGTTGTACCTGTACCATGGATTTACTAGTTAAGCTGTATAATTCATTGATTTTTAACTTATTCATAGGTTAAATAACCATTACCACAGCCTCATTCTAGAATATTTTCATCCCTCCAATGGGAAACACTCTCCGGTTGGCAGACATTTTCCATTTGCCCCTTCATCTGGGCGCTTTCATTCACTCCTTTGTTTTCGGTCTTTAGAGCATTACCTAATCTGGAACATATGCATTCACATGAACAGTATAATGCAATACACAGCCTTTTGTTCCTGGCTTCTTTTAATTAACATAATCATTTCAGAGCGCTAACATGTATTAGCTTGTATAAGAACTCCATTCATTTGATGGCCAAATAATTTTGCATTGCATGTTTTATTTATTCGATCACCAGTTGATGGACATTTGAGTTATTTACACTTTTTAAACTTTTTTTAGTTTATTTCTTTTTAAACTTTATTTTTAATTTAATAATTTACATTTTTTAAATTTAATGGCTTTTTCTGCATCCATTTAGGTTATCATATGATTTTTAGCTTTCCTTTGGTTAATATGGTCTGTCACATTGATTGATTTGCAAATATTGAAGAATCCTTGCATCCCTGGAATAAACCCAACTTGATCGTGGTTTTTGATGTGTTGTTGAATTCTGTTTGCTAAAATTTTGCTGAGGATGTTTTTGCCTCCATGTTCATCAGTGATATTGGTCTGTAGTTTTCTTATTTAGTCTTGTCTTTGTCTGGTTTTCATATCAGGGTGATGGTAGCCTTGCAGAATGAGTTTGGAAGTGTTCCTTCCTCTGCAGTTTTTTGAAAGAGTTTTAGAAGGATAGGCATTTGCTCATCTCTGAATGTTTGATAGAATTCACCTGTGAAGCCACCTGGTCCTAGGCTTTTGGCTTTGGGGAATTTTTCGATCACAGCTTCGATTTGGAGCTTGTAATTGGGTGGTTCATAATTTCTATTTCTTCCTGGTTCAGTCTTGGAAGATTGAGTTTTTCTAAACATCTGTCCATTTCTTCCATTTCTTCCAGGTTATCCATTTTATTGCCATAGAGTTGTTCATAATAGTCTCTTATAATCCTTTGTATTTCTGCATTTTCTGTTGTAACCTCTCCTTTTTCATTCCTAAGTTTGTTGATTTGGTTCATCTCTCTATTGTTCTTGATGAGTCTGGCTAAAGGTTTATCAATTTTGTTTATCTTCTCAAAGAACCAGCTTTTAGTTTATTAATCTTTGCTATTGTTTCTTTCATATATTTTTCATTTATTTCTGTTCATATCTTTATGATTTCTTTCCATGTACTAATTTTGGCTATTTTTGTTGTTGTTGTTGTTCTTCTTTATCGGTTGTTTTCGGAGTCAATTGAGGTTGTCTATTCGATGCTTTTCTTGTTTCTTGAGTTAGGGTCGTATTGCTACAAACTTCCCTCTTAGAACTGCTTTTACTGCATCCCATAGGTTTTCAGTTGTAGTGTTTTCATTGTCATTTTTTCCTAGAAAGTTTTCCATTTCCATTTTTATTTCTTCAGTAACCTGTTGGTTATTTAGAAACATGTTGTTTAATCTCCAGGTGTTTGTGTGTCTTACAGTTTTTTTTTCTTCTACTTGATATCTAGTCTCATAGTGTTGTGGTCAGAGAAGATGCTTGATACAAGTTCAATTTTGTTAATTTTACTGAGATTTGATTTGGGACCCAAGATGTGGTCTATCCTGGAGAATGTTCCATGTGCACTTGAGAAGAAGGTGTATTCTTCTCCATTTGGATGGCATGTCCTCAAGATATCAATGAGATTCATCTCATCTCATGTGTCATTTAAGAGATGTGTTTCTGTATTAATTTTCTCTTTCGATGACCTGTCCATTGGTATGAATGGGGTGTTAAAGTCGACTATGATTGTTTTACTGTCAGTTTCTCTTTTAATGTCTGTTAGTTTTTGTCTTATGTATTGAGGTGCTCCTGTGTTGGGGGCATAGATGTTTACAATTGCTATGTCTTCATCTTGTATTGATCCCTTCATCACGATGTAGTGTCCTTTAACTATTGTAATCTTCTTTAGTTTAAGGTATGATATGAGGATTGCTATTCCATCTTTCTTTTGATTCCCATTTGCATGGCATATATTTTTCCATCCTGTCACTTTCAGTCTATATGTGTCTTTAGGCCTGAAGTGGGTTTCTTGTAGACAGCATGTACATGGGTCTTTTTCTTTTAAATTAATATATTTATTTTAATTGGAGGCTACTTACTTTGCAGCATTGTGGTGGGTTTTGCCATATATTGAGTTGAATCAGCCATGGGTGTTCATATCTTCGCCATCCTGAAACCCCGACCACTTCTCTCCCCATCCGATCCCTCAGGGTTTTCCCAGTGCACCAGCTTTGTGTGCCCTATGTCATGTATCAAAGTTGGATGAGTGATCTATTTCACATATCGTAATATGCATGTTTCAGTGCTAGTCTCTCAAGTCATCTCACCCTGGCTTTCTCCCACAGAGTCCAAAAGTCTGTTTCTATGTGTCTGTTTTGCTGTCTCGCATATATGGTCATCGTTGCCATTTTTCCCATATATATGCGTTAATATACTCTATTGGTGTTTTTCTTTCTGACTTACTTCACTCTGTAAAATAGGCTCCAGTTTCATCCACCTCATTAGAACTAATTCAAATGCATTCTTTTTATTTGCTGAGTAATATTTTATTGTGTATATTTACCTCAGCTTTCTTATCCATTTGTCTGCCAAAGGACATCTAGGTTGCTTCCATGTCCTGACTATTGTAAACAGTGCTTCGATTAACAATGAGGTGCACATGTCTGTTTCAATTCTAGTTTCCTCGGTGTTTATGTCATATGGCAATTCTATTTCCAGTTTTTTTTAGGACTCTCCACACTGTTCTCTGGAGTGGCTGCACTAGTTTGCATTCAGTCAAAGAACTAGTCAGTTCTTTGCATCAGGTGGCCAAAGCATTGGATTTTCAGCTTCAGCATCAATCTTTCCAATGTATATTCAGGACTGATTTCCCTTAGGATTGATTGGTTTGGTTTCCTTGCAGATCAAGGGACTCTGCAGAGTATATATGTGTATGAATCAATATTTGTTGTGCTTATGCTGCCCTCTCATGGAGAAATAGAAGAATGCTAATGAATGTAACTTATAAAATCCAGATGTATTCTCTCATATGTACATGTGTGTATGAATAAATAATTACGGTGTTTATGCTGCCCTTTCATGAAGAATGCTTATGAATGTAATTTATAAAATCCAGATGTGTTCTCTCATATGTATATGTCAGTTCATATGTATATGTTAGTTGCTCAGTCGTGTCTGTCTCTTTGTGACCCCATGGACTGCAGCACACCAGGCTTCCCTGTCCATCACCAACTCCCGGAGCTTACTCAAACTCATGTCCATCGAGTCCATGATGGCATCCAACCACCTCATCATCTGTCATCCCCTTCTCCTCCGGTGTTCAATCTTTCCCAGCATCAGGGACTTTTCCAATGAGTCAGTTCTTCACATCAGGTGGCGAAAGTGTGTGGGTATGAATAAATATTTACTGTACTTTAGCTGCCCTCTCATTGAGAAATAGAAGGATGCTTATGAATTTACTTCATAAAATCTGAATGTATTCTCCCATATGTATCAGTTCAGCTCAGTCCCTTAGTCATGTTTGACTCTGCAACCCCATGAATTGCAGCACGCCAGGCCTCCCTGTCCATCACCAACTCCCAGAGTTCACTCAGACTCACGTCCATGGAGTCAGTGATGCCATCCAGCCATCTCATCCTCTGTCGTCCCCTTCTCCTCCTTCCCCCAATCCCTCCCAGCATCAGAGTCTTTTCCAATGAGTCAACTTTTCGCATGAGGAGGCCAAAGTACTGGAGTTTCAGCTTTAGCATCATTCCTTCCAAAGAAATCCCAGGGCTGATCTCCTTCAGAATGGACTGGTTGGATGCCCTTGCAGACCAAGGGACTCTCAAGAGTCTTCTCCAACACCACAGTTCAAAAGCATCAATTCTTTGGCGCTTAGCCTTCTTCACAGTCCAACTCTCACATCCATACATGACCACTGGAAAAACCATAGCCTTGACAAGACGGACCTTTGTTGGCAACGTAATGTCTCTGCTTTTGAATGTACTATCTAGGTTGGTCACAACTATCCTTCCAAGGAGGAAGTGTCTTTTAAATTCATGGCTGCAGTCACCATCTGCAGTGATTTTGGAGCCCAAAAAAATGTCTGACACTGTTTCCACTGTTTCCCCATCTATTTCCCATGAAGTGATGGGCCTGGATGGCATGATGTTTGTTTTCTGAATGTTTAGCTTTAAGCCAATTTTTTCACTCTCCACTTTCACATTTATCAAGAGGCTTTCTAGTTCCTCTTCACTTTCTGCCATAGCGTTGTTTCATCTGCGTTTCTGAGGTTATTGATATTTCTCCCGGCAATCTTGATTCCAGCTTGTGCTTCTTCCAGTCCAGCGTTTCTCATGATGTACTCTGCATAGAAGTTAAATAAGCAGGGTGACGGTATACAGCCTTGACGAACTCCTTTTCCTATTTAGAACCAGTCTGTTGTTCCATGTCCAGTTCGAACTGTTGCTTCCTGACCCGCATACAGATTTCTCAAGAGGCAGGTCAGGTGGTCTGCTATTCCCATCTCTCAGAATTTTCCACAGTTTATTGTGATCCACACAGTCAAAGGCTTTGGCATAGTCAATAAAGCAGAAATAGATGTTTTTCTGGAACTCTATTGTTTTTTCCATGATCCAGCGGATATTAGCAATTTGATCTCTTGTTCCTCTGCCTTTTCTAAAACCAGCTTGAACATCAGGAAATTCATGGTTCATGTATTGCTGAAATCTGGCTTGGAGAATTTTGAGCAAAGCTTTACTACCATGTGAGATGAGTGCAATTGTGCAGTAGTTTGAGCATTTTTTGGCATTGCCTTTCTTTGGGATTGGAGTGAAAACTGACCTTTTCCAGTCCTGTGGCCACTGTTGAGTTTTCCAAATTTGCTGGCATATTGAGTGCAGCACTTTCACGGCATCATCTTTCAGGATTTGAAATAGCTCATATGTATGCTGCTGTTAAGTCACTTCATTCATGTCTGACTCTGTGGGACCCCATAGGCGGCAGCCCACCAGGCTCCCCCGTCCCTGGGATTCTCCAGGCAAGAACACTGGAGTGGGTTGCCATTTCCTTCTCCAATGCATGAAAGTGAAGTCACTCAGTCATGTCCGACTCTTCGCGACCCCATGGACTGCAGCCTACCCGTTTCCTCCGTCCATGGGATTTTTCCAGGCAAGAGTACTGGAATGAGTTGCTATTGCCCTCTCTGTGTGTATGAATAAATATTTATTGTGCTTATGCTGCCATCTCGTGGAGAAATAGAAGAATGATTGTGAATGTATAAAATCCAGATGTATTCTTTACATGTTGAAAATGATACTGTATAACTGTTAAAAATTAATATATGCTCATAACAGAAAATATAAAGTTGGTAGAAAAGTACAAAGAAAGAACAAAATCACCCATGATCTCATTTAACGTTGGCTCAGAATTCTGAGTTCCTGGGACAAGGAGATAAAAAGATGAGGGTGTGCTAGTTCCTTTATTATAAAATCATCTTTTCTGCTATTAGAATGTTAACATAGAACTTGGTTTTGATACGTGATTCTTGCTTTGTTTATTATCTTTAAGTCTCTGCTTTTACAAAGACCTAGTAATTTGACTGCCTGTTTAGAGACTGTTTGCTTCAACGTTGTTTTGTTTTTCCCATTTTTGCTATAATTAAAAAAATGTTGCATGTCATGGCTATGGTAAATAGTGATGCAGTGAACATTGGGGTGCATGCATCTTTTTGAATTAAGGTTTTCTCCAGGAAAATGCCCCAGAGTAGGCCATATGGTCATCGTATTTTTTGTTTTCTAAGGAGCTGCCATAGAGTTCACCATATCGGTGGTACCAATTTAGATGCCCTCTGACAATGCAAGAGGGTTCCCTGTTCTCAACGCCCTCTCCAAATTATTGTTTGTAGAGTTTTTGATGAGGGCTATTTGGACTGGTGTGAAGTAATACCTCATTGCAGATTTGATTTGCATTTCTCTGATAACTAGTGATGTTGAGCATCTTTACAAGTGTTTGTTGGCCATCTGTATGTCTTCTTTGGAAAATGTCTATTTAGATCTGCCCATTTATTGAGTGTTTGTTTTTTTTTTCTAATCCTGGGCTACATGTGTTGTTTGTATATTTTGGAGAGTAATGCCATGATAACTAATGAGAACTCTCTGTATAGCACAGGTAACTGTCCTCAGTGCTATGTGGTGACCTAAATGGGAAGGAAACTGAAAAGGGACGATGCATACATATATATACAAATACACGCATACATGCAACTGATTTACTTTGCTGTACAGCAGTAAGTAACACAACACTGTAAAGCAACTACATGTGTACATACTGTAGGCTCCATTTACAGGAAGTTCTAGACTAGGCAAAGCTCATGTTTACTGATAGAACTGAGAACAGGGGTTGTATCGGGGAAGGGGAGTGTGGGGAAGGGGCCCAAGAGTTTTTCTAGGATGGTGGGAAAAAATATTCCAGTGAACATCATATATATAATCTTCTTGAAATTGCATAAATACTTCTGCAATGTAAATTCCAAACAAGGTCTTGCTAATTGGCTCCATGCGTTGATAAATGTACTGCTGCTGCTGCTGCTTAGTCGCTTCAGTCGTGTCCGACTGTGCGACCCCATAGACGGCAGCCCACCAGGCTTCCCCGTCCCTGGGATTCTCCAGGCAAGAACACTGGAGTGGGTTGCCATTTCCTTCTCCAATGCATGCAAGTGAAAAGTGAAAGTGAAGTCGCTCAGTCGTGTCTGACTCTAGCGACCCCATGAACTGCAGCCTACCAGGCTCCTCCGTCCATGGGATTTTCTAGGCAAAAGTACTGGAGTGGAGTGCCATTGCCTTCTCCAGATAAATTTACTAGATACTGTCAAATTGTCCTTCAGAAAGTTCCATCACTTTATGCTTTCACAACAACACATGAGCACTCATTTTCCAACCTCTCATCCTCAATTTAGAGGAAACATTTGGTATTACTCAATGCTTTCATTGAACTTTTGTCAGTTTTCATGGTGAGAAGTCGTATTCCATTATAGTTTTGGTTTGCATTTCTTTTATTACAAATTAGGTTCAACATTTTCTCCTGTTTTCTGGTAATCTTTATTTTTCTTCTGAGTAATTTGCATTTCTTTCTTCCCTTTGTTTACTTCGTGTTTGTCTTCTATTGGGTTTTTCATCTTCTTTTCTTATTTTAACTTTTGAACTCTGCATAAATTAGGTAAATGTGCCCTTTGTCAGCTCTCTTCCAAATATTTCTCAATTGCCATTTTATAATTCCTTGTTTATTAATTATTTACACATGCAGGAATTTTTCTGCAAAGTGTTAATTTTCCCTTTTTAGCTATTGGACAAAGATCAGTTGAATTAAGAAATTTAAATAACTGAGAAAAACTCCAGGGAACTAGAAGGTGTATGTTGAAAGATTGCAGGGAGGTGGGGCAACTCTCTCTGGGTTTATCTGTATGCCTTTCCATATGTACTTTTCAATGAACTATTTGCTTTACCCTGAAACACACACACACACACACACACACACACACACACACACACACATATATAAAGAGAAAAAATGAAGTGGAGGTGGGTAGCGCCATGATGGGCCAAGATGAAGCCAGGACGGAAGGGGCCACACCTTGGTGTCCCAAACATAGGAGTCAGCCATAGGTTTGGTCAGACCTGTGAAGCCAGTGGGGACACGTCTCTAGAGCTGGGATTGGAGGACCCTGTGATCCCCAGCAGGTGCTCAAAGCCAAGATCACCAGGAGGGGAGCACAAGCAGAGCGATGATGCTGCCCAGGAGGCCTGTCACCATTGGGCCAGAGGCAAAGTGATGCTACTTTTATTATTGAAAATGTAGTCTGTGGATATTGGGAAAAGAACTTGGTCAGGGCATGGAGTGTGAAAAAGTAAATAAAAACCATGTTTACTCTCACTACGGTTCATATTTTGGGGCTTCCTTGGTGGCTCACTGGTAAAGAACCCGCCTGCCAATGCAGGAGTCAGGAATTAGAAACCTGGGTCAGAAAGATCCCCTGGAGAAGGGATTGGTAACCCACTCCAGTATTCTTGCCTGGAGTATCCCATGGACATAGGAACCTGGTGGACTACAGTCTATGGGGTTGCAAAAAAATCAGACATGACTGAGTGACTGAGCACACAATATTTTACCCTATCTCCTCGGCATCTTTTTTCAGCTCATATTTTTAAATATGAAATTATGCTTCATGTGCATTTTGGTTTTCATTGTTCTCTGCTCTGTACATTCTGCAACACTTTATTATAAAATTTTCCAAACATACAACGAGGTTGAACATGTTTTCTACCTAATACACAAAGACTTCCCACCTAGATTCTACTGTAACTATTTTACAATATTTCCATCCCATCCATCAGGGTCTTCTTCTACCCATAAGTTTCTTGCCAGGTTGGATGTCCACTTCACCTTTGCGTGGGTGCTCGCTGCTGTGGCTTTTTGTATCCCACCTCTTGATTGCATCCCATGATATTTCTTGAGTTGACCCTCCTTCACTCAGTATGATGACCAGTACATTTATCTCTATCTCTGAAGACTGCCACTTTCATATTTCAACCCTTGATTCATAATTCATTCTAGACCTGTATCACATTTCTATATCCATTCCTCTGTCTAGGTATGCTGTCTTTACTTTCATCTCTTCGATGTTCTGAACATTGCTGTGGGACCCGGTTTGGGGTGTGTGGTGTTTGAAATCCGTTCATTTCTGAAATATTCCAGGAGAGGACCTGATTTATCATACTGTCTCTACCTCTTCAATTATTTATTTATCTCTCATGGGAGTGCACTTTTCTAGTCATGCTCATAGTGGCTCTTACCAGGTCCATCCCATCAGTACCCTAATGCGTCCACTGTACTAATGTTACTCTACCATTGATGCCAGGTCCAGCTTTCAACAGTGGCCTTTTTCATGCTCAGGCAGAGGTGATAATGTCCTTGCAGCTTACATGTTTGTATCTTCGAATTCACCCTATGTGTAAATTGTCATGTGTTTTTTTTAAAGAAACACGTAATTGTGTGTACCTGTGCATATCCTCTTCCTGTTAGCTTCCCCTGTGTTTACTTCAGTTTTTTCCCCCATATGAGCCCTGGCAATTCGTTAAGGGTTCACACTATTCACAGCACCTCTGTGAATAGTGTGTCCATCAGCAGGCATTTTAAAGTTGCTGTTAGAGAAAATGTCACAGGGCGGCAGCATTTCTTCATTCCCTCCTCTTGTGGCTATGGTAAAAGCAACCTGGGTGGTTATCCAGGGCCTGGTTGTAAATGAGAGTAAAATGATACACAAGAAGACGCCAAAAACTTTTGTCTCTGTATTCTTTGAGGCTTTTCTTTAAGTGATATATATTCTTTTATTTTTTTAAATTTATTTTAATTGGAGGGGAATTACTTTACAATATTGTAGTGGTTTTGCCATCCATTGACATGAATCAGCCATGGGTGTACATGTGTCCCCATCTTGACCCTCCCTCCCATCTCCCTCCCCATCCCATCCCTCAGGGTCATCCCACTGCACCAGCCCTGAGAACCCTGTCTCATGCATGTAACCTGGACTGGCGATCTGTTTCACATATGATAATATACATGTTTCAATGCTGTTCTCTCAGATCATCCCACCCTCGCCTTCTCCCACAGAGTCCAAAAGACTGTTCTGTACATCCGTGTCTCTTTTGCGGTCTCGCACATAGGGTCATCGTTACCATCTTTCTAAATTCCATATATATGTGTTAAGATACTGTATTGGTGTTTTTCTTTCTGACTTACTTTGCTCTGTATAATAGGCTCCAGTTTCATCCACCTCATTAGAACTGCTTCACATGCATTCTTTTTAATAGCTGAGTAATATTCCATTGTGTGCATGTACCACAGCTTTCTTATCCAGTTGTCTGCCAATGGACATCTAGGTTGCTTCCTTAAGTCTACAAATGACATTTTGTTTTTTATTTAAGACTATTTACACTGTTGTAGTTTTTGCAGGGAGACAGTTTCTCCTTCCGTTCCACACATAACTGGAGGTATTCAGCTGTTGTTACCGTCACAGCAATGGTTCCAGAATCTGTTAAGCACATGCCTCTTGATACAGGAGGTCCTCTGGATTATGAATTGCACAGGTATTTGTGGGTATAGCTTTATTCCAGCTTTCACCTTTAGGCCTCTCACCCACAGACTCCCTTTGCTAACCGTAATTTTCCTACCAGGAGTGTAAGTACATTTCACTTTTGTTTAGGTATTCATCGCCATCAATGTTTTTTTTTTTTTTTTCTTTTTTAATCCCCCCTGGAAGGTACATGATGTGATATCTCTTTAATCCACACTTCTTTGCTTATTGGGCTTCGCTCTAAATTTCATTTAGGAAAAAATGGAAGTTTTTTGCATTTTCATAAGGTTGGAGTCATATTTCATTGGGTATCTCTGTCTCATTTCTTTCTCTTTTTGTCTGCACTCAACAATTCTCTTTCCTTTCATCTCTTAGGCGATGTGAATGCTGCTGCAGTGCATGTTTGTGGGGGTGGCCTGTGTTTCCCATGATCTGTTGATTTCTCAAATAATCTAGGAATAGAATTGACATACGACATCATTTGTCTCATTTTTGATTCCCAGGCCCTTTGACAGTCATGCTCATAAAGGCTCTGACTGCTTACCTCCCACCAGTAGAATATAAGGGTCCCATTTACTAATACTGCCCTACTCCTTCTTGGTCTGTATAGTTTTGGATAGTGGCCTTTTTGGTTTCAGTGTTGATATCGCCTTGCTGTTTAAAATTTCGTATCACTGTTAAGAAAGTAAATGAGTCACATTTCCAGAGCTTTCTTTCTGAGCATTAAATTGCATTTACCTGTGGAAGTTTCCTTCCTGATCGTGTAGTTTGTTCTCGTTTTTATTTCAGTGTATGACCCCTGGCCATTTTATAAAGGTAGGTGTCATTTAGAGCCTGCCCGCCTTGTGAATCTTCAGTGTCCATCAGCACAAGGTTTAATGTTGCTGTTCCCGAGAGCGACCAACAGGTGGCAGCACTTCTTTAGGCTCTCTTCCTGTTACCATGGTAACTGCATCTTTAGAGGCATGTGACATTTCCGCTTGAAAATGAGAGTAGAATGAGCTAGGGGAAGCCCATGGAAGCTCGAGTCTCCTTCCTTCTCAGTTTTATTGTAGTTCATATTTCTTGTTTGACGAAGCTGATGTACAGAGTTGCCTTTGTTGTAGCTCTACCGATTCTTGCTCCCTTACATGGATACACAGAGGCATTCAGCAGTGTTTATTTCCTCCGACCTGCTCTCAGAAAGTGTGTAGTACATCATTCTTGCTATGTCAGTCCCTGTGGATTATGTATTTGACAGGCATTTGTGGGAATCCGTGAATTTCAGCCTTCCAATGTAAGCCTTCCTCTCACCCATCCCCTTTGCTAAGCATCAGGGCGTTCCCAGCACTGGGTGTCCATCTCACCTCTGTGAGGGTACTCACTGCCAGCAGTAGTGTCTTTCCCGTTTGAACGGTAAATCCTATGACATAGCTCTAATCTGCCCTTCTTCACTGACTCTGATTATCACTACACTTGTCTGTACCTCTGACAATGACATTATTTCCTTGTTTCAATACCTGAGTCATATTCCATCGTGAACCTGTGTCCCATTTCTTGATCCACTGATCTCTCTGTCCCTGTGTATTTTCTTTACTTTAATCTCTTATCAATGGGAATGCCCCTGCAGTGCATGTTCTGGGGCGCATGGTTTTAAAAATCTGTGTATTTCTGAGATGTCTTTGGAATGGAGAGGCCATGTCATACTTTCTGTCTCTTTTTATCTATAAAGGCACTTGGACAGTGATTCTTATACTGGCTCCTCCCACTGATATTCCCCCCACTACTATAAAATGATCCCCCTGACCAATGTCAACCTACCATTTCTGGTCTGGAGTGTTGTCCATGGTGGCCTTTTCCAGTGCTAAGAGTTGATGGCTCATGGCTGTTTAGCTTTTGTATCTCTGATAGGAAATCCTATGGAGCACTGTTGATGGGCTTTTGGCTTTTGGAAAGCATTTTGAGTTGTATTTACCTGTTGATGTTTTCTTCTGAGAGTTTCCGTTTTTTTTCTTTTTTTTTAATTTACTTATTCACTTTTGGATGTGTGACTCCTGACATGTTCAAGGATAGGTGTCATGTCCAGTCCAGCATCCTTGTGAATATCAGATGTCCATCAGTGATAAGTTTCAGGCTGTGGTTACAGAGAACAGCCTCCATGCTGCAGTTTCCTTATTCCGTCCTCTTTTAGGTTGGCCTCTGCCACCTTGGAGCTTTTGTCAAGCCTTGTTATACATTAGAATAGAATGAGCCAGAGAATGCCACCAAACCTGGTGTCTCCTCACTCTTGGATTTTATTTTAACTTAAAGTTTCTATTCTATTTAAGTTGACTGGCAAGGATGCTTTTGTCTTATGTGTACAGATTCTTGTTCCATGGCACTGAGAGTACCAGATCTATTCAACTGTGCTTGTTTTCACCTACATGAGATTAGAAAGTATTTCAACTGCTCCTCTTGTTGAAGTAGGTTTAACGTGGATTCCATATTTTATACGTATCTTTGGGAAGAAATTAACTCCAGGCTCCATACATATCCCCTCCATCCACCAGGGTCCTCTGCTTCCCATAAGTTTCTTGCCAGATTGGATATCTATTTAACCTTTGTCTGGGTGCTCACTGCTGTGGATTTTTGTATCCCACCTCTCCGTTACATCCCATGATGTAACTTGAATCGACCCTCCTTCACTCAGTGTGATGATCTCTGAATTTTTTTCTATCCAAAGTGAAATGGACACCCAGTGCTGGGAACACACTGATGCTTAACAAAGGGGATGGGTGAGAGGAAGGCTTACATTGGAAGTCTGAAAATCATGGATTCCCAGAAATACCTGTCAAATACATAATCCACAGGGACCGACTTAGCAAGACTGATGTACTACACATTTTCTGAGAGCAATTCAGAGGAAATAAACTGCTCCTGAATGCCTCTGTTCATCCATGTAAGGGAGTAAGAATAGGTATAGCTACAACAAAGGCAATTCTGTACATCAGCTTTGTCAAACAAGAAATATCAACTACAATAAAACTGAGAAGGAAGGAGACACAAGCTTTCGGGGGCTTCCTCTAACTCATTCTGCTCTCATTTACAATCAGAAATGGCGAATACCTCTAAAGATGCAATTCCCATGGTAACAAGAGGAGAATCCAAAGAAATGCTGCTACCTTGTGGCCGTATTCGGGAATGGCAACCTTAAACCTTGGGCTGATGGACACTGCCTATTCACGAGGTGGCCGGGCAATAAATGACACCTACCCTTACAAAATGGCCAGGGTTTGCACACCGAAATAAAAACGAGAACAAACCACACGATCAGGAAGGAAACATCAAACAGGTAACGGCAATTCAATGAAGAAAGATGCGTCTGGAAATGTGCCTCATTTGGTTTTTTTGTCAGTGATATGAAAAATTAAACTGCAAGGGGATATCACTACTGAGAAATCAAAAAGGCCACTATTGATATCTTCTGATTCTGTTAAGTCCATACAATTTATGTCTTTTATTATGCCCATCTTTGCATGAAATGTCCCTTAGTATCGCTATTTTCTTGAAGAGATCTCTAGTCTTTCTTATTATATTGTTTTCCTCTATTTCTATGCATTGATCACTGAGGAAGTCTTTCTTATCTCTCCTTGCTATTCTTTGAAACTCTGCATTCAAATGTGTATATCTTTTCTTTTCTCCTTTGCCTTTCACTTCTCTTCATTTTACGGCTATTGATAAGGCCTCCTCAGACAACCATTTTGCCTTTTTGCATTTCTTTTTCTTGGGGATGGTCTTGATCACTGCCTCCTGTCCAATGTCATGAACCTCTGTCCACAGTTCTTCAGACACTCTGTCTATCAGATGTAACCCCTTGAATCTACTTCTCACTTCCAGGGTATAATCATAAGGGATTTGATTTAGGTCATACCTGAATTGTCTAGGAGTTTTCCCTACTTCAATTTATGTCTCAGTTTGGCAACAAGGAGTTCATGATCTGATCCACAGTCAGCTCCTGGTCTTCTTTTTGTTGACTGTATAGAGATTCTCTGTCTTTGGCTGCAGAGAATGTAATCAATCTGATTTCATTATTGACCACCTGGTGATGTCCATTTGTAGAGTCTTCTCGTGTTGTTGGAAGAGGGTGTTTGGTATGACCAACGTGTTCTCTTGGCAAAACTCTATTAGTCTTTGCCCTGCTTCATTGTGTACTGCAAGGTCAAATTTGCCTGTTACTCCAGGTGTTTCTTGTCTTTCTACTTTTGCATTCCAGCCCCCTATAATGAAAAGGACAACTTTTTTGGGTGTTAGTTCTACAAAGTCTTGTAGGTCTTCATAAAACCATTCAGCTTGAGCTTCTTCAGCATTACTGGTCGGGGCATAGACTTGGATTACTGTGATATTAAACCGTTTGCCTTGGAAACGAACAGAGATCATTCTGTCATTTCTGAGATTGCATCCAAGTACTGCATTTCAGACTCTTTTGTTAACTATGATGGTTACTCCATTTCTTCTAAGGGATTCTTGCCCACAGTAGTAGATATAATGTTTATCTGAGTTAAATTCACTCATTCCAGTCCATTTTAGTTCCCTGATTCCTAAAATGTCGATGTTCACTCTTGCCATCTCCTGTTTGACCACTTCCAGTTTGCCTTGATTATGGACCTAACATCAAATGTTCCTATGCATTATTGCTCTTTACAGCATCAGATTTACTTCTATCACCAGTAACATCCACAACTGAGTGCTGTTTTTGCTTTGGCTCCATCTCTTCATTCTTTATGGTGTTATTTCTCCACTGATCTCCAGTAGCATATTGGGCACCTACAGACCTGGGGAGTTCATCTCTCCGTGTCCTATCTTTGTGCCTTTTCATACTGTTCCTGGGGTTCTCAAAGCAAGAGTACCAAAGGGATTTGGCTATTCCCTTCTCAAGTGGAACACGCTTTGTCAGAACTGTCCACTATGACCACTCCATCTTGGGAGGCCCTGCAGGGCATAGCTCATAGTTTCATTGAGGTAGACAAGACTGTGGTCCTTGTGATCAGATTGGCTAGTTTTCTGTGATTGTGGTTTTCCATCTGTCTGCCAGCTGATGGAGAATGATAACAGGCTTATGGAAGCTTCCTAATGGGAGAGACTGACTGAGGGGGGAAACTGGGTGTTGTTCTGATGGCCAGGGCCATGCTCAGTAAATCTTTAATCCACCTTTCTGTTTATGGATGGGGCTGTGTTCCCTCCCTGTCATTTGACCTGAGGCCAAACTATGGTGGAGGTAATGAAGATAATGGCAATCTCATTCAAAGGTCCCATGCACACAGTGGTACACTCAGCGTCCCCAACCCTACAGCAGGCCACCGCCGACCCACACCTCTGCCAGAGACTCCTGGACACTCACAGACAAGTCTGAGTCAGACTCTTGTGGGGTCACTGCTCCTTTCTCCTGGGTCCTAGTGTGCACAAGGTTCTGTTTGTGCCCTCCAAGAGTCTGTTTCCCAGTCCTGTGTAAGTTCTGGCAGCTCTATGGTGGGGTTAATGGTGACCTCCTCCAAGAGGGCTTATGCCATATGCAACTCTGTTGCAGCAGAGCCCCTACACCCGCAGTAGTCCACTGCTGACCCATACCTCCAGAGAAGACACTCAAACACACTTCTGTCTCAGTCTCTGTGGGGTGTCTGGGTTCCAGTGCACACAAGGTTTGTTTGAGCCCCCTGAGTGTCTCTGGCAGATATGGAGTTTGATTCTAAATGCAGTTTGCCCATCCTGCTGTCTTGCTGGGGCTTCTCTGTCCCTGGGCGTGGGGTAGTGTGAAATATTCTGGACTGATTTCCTTTAGGATTGATGGGTTTGATCTCATTGCAGTCCAAGGGACTCTCCAGAGTAAATGTTGGTATGAATAAATATTTTTTGTGCATATGCTTCACTCTTGTGGAGAAATAGAATACTTATGAATGTAATATATAAAACTCAGATGTATTCTCTTATATGTATATGTGTGTATGAATCAATATTTACTGTGCATTTGTTGCCGTCTTGTGGAGAAATAGAAGAATGATTATGAATGTAATTTTGTAAAATCCAGATGCATTCTTTACATGTTGAAAAAGATACTGCGTAACTTTTTAAAAATTAATACATGCTCATAAGAGAAAAGGTAAAATCGACAGAATAATATAAAGAAAGAAAAAAAAAAACCCATGATCTCACTTTACCGTTGGCTCAGAATTCTGAGTTCCTGGGACAGGGAGATAAAAAGACGATGGTGCGTTAGTCCTTTTAAAATAAAATCACCTTTTCTGCTGTTAGAACGCTAACATAGAACTTGGATTTGATACTTGACTCTTGCTTTGTTTACTTATCATTAAGCCTCTACTTTTTAAAATACCTAGGAATTTGAGCCCCTGTTCAGAGGCTGTTTGCTTCAAGTTGTTTTTTTTTTGTTTGTTTGTTTGTTTGTTTTTTTTCTGCTTTTGGTAAGATTTTCAAAAATTTGCATGTCTTGTCTATGGTAAATAGTGCTGCAATGAACATTGGGGTGCACGTATCTTTTGAAATTAAGGTTTTCCCCAGGAATATGGCCAGGAGTAGCATGACTGTGTCATATGGTAATACTAGTTTACATTCTTTAAGGAACTGCCATACTGTTCACCACAGTGGCAGTACCAATCTACATGCCCACTGACAGTGCAAGAGGGTTCCCTTTTCTCCACAACCTCTATAGGAATTATTGTTTCAGTTATACACATATATGTGTATATATGCATTGTGTGTGTGTGCATTCTTATATTTAATCTTTCTTTCTTGGCTACACTGTGCAGCATGTGGGATTAGTTCCCTGACCGGGGATTGAAGCTGGAAGTGTGTGGAGGTGTGGAGTCTTAACCACTGCACTGCCAGGGAAGTCCCATATATATTCTTTCCCATTATGATATATCATAGGATACTGAATATAGTTCTCTGTGCTCTACAGTAGGAACTTGTCTACCCATTCCATGTACTCGAGTTTATAGCTCTTAACCCCAGTCTCTTACTCCATCCCTCCCCCAGTTCTCTCTGCCTTGGAAGATACAAGTCTGTTCTCTATGTCCGTGTGTTTCTGTTTCAGGCATATGTTCATTTGTGTCATATCTTAGATTTCACATTTTAGCAATATCATTTGGTAGTTGTCTTTCTCTGACTCACTTCACTTAGTATGATCATCTCTCGGTCCATGCATGTTGCCTCAAATGGCCTTACTGTTGTAGCTGTACAGACTCTTGTATCCTTTTAATCATACATACAGGTATTCATCTGCAGTTATTTTCACGTATATATTATGAAAACATCTGTAGTACACCACTCTGGGCATAGTACATCCATTTTGAGGCTGTATTGGCATTTTATATGTATATGTTCAGTCGCTCAGTCGTGTCTGGCTCTTTGTGACCCCATGGACTGTAGCATGCCAGGTTTCCATGTCCATTACCAACTACCGGAGCCTGCTCAAACTCAGGTCCATTGAGTGGGTGATGCCATCCAACCACCTCATCCTCTGTTGTCCACTTCTCCTCCTGCCTTCAGTCTTTGCCAGCATCAGGGTCTTTTCCAATGAGTCAGTTCTTCACATCAGGTGGCCAAAGTATTGGAGTTTCAGCTTCAGCATCATTCCTTCCAATGAATATTCAGGACCGATTTCGTTCAGGATTGACTGGTTTGATCTCCTTGGGACTCTCCAGAGTATATGTGGATATGAATAAATATTTGTTGTGCTTATGAATGTAATTTATAAAATTCAGATGTATACTCTCGTATATATGTGTGTATGAATAAATATTTACTGTGCTTTTGCTGCCCTCTGGTGGAGAAGTAGAAGAAAGCTTATGAATGCAATTTATAAAATCCAGATGTATTCTTCACATGTTGGAAAAGATACTGTATTGCTTTATTAAATGATATATACTCATAACAGAAGAGATAAAGTTTCCAAAAAATAGAAAGAAACAAAAAAAATCACCCATGATTTCACTTTACCATTGGCTCAGAATTCTGAGTTCCTGGCTCGGGGCGATGATGGTGTGCTACTTCTTTTAGTATAAAATCATCATTTCAGCTATTTGTATGCTAACATAGAACTTGGTTTTGATAGTTGATTTTTGCTTTGTTTGCTTATCTTTAAGCCTTTACCGTTACAAATAACTAGTAATTTGATCCCCTGTTTAGAGACTGTTGGCTTCAAGGTGGTTTTTTTTTTTTTTTTTTTTTTTCTTCCATTTCTGCCTTTATTGAAAAATGCTGCATGTCTTGTCTACAGTACCTAATGCTGCAATGAACATTGGAGTGCATGTATCTTTTGGAATTCAGGTTTTTCTCCAGGAATGTGCCCAGGAGTGGAATTACTGGGTCATATTGTAATTTTATTTATAGTTTTTAAGGAGCTGCCATACTGTTCACCATAGTGGCTGTACCAATTTACATGTCCACTGACAGTGAAAGAGGGTCCCTTTTCCTCCAAACCCTCTCCAGAAATTATTGTTTGTATAATTTTTGATGATGGCTCTTTGGACTGGTGTGAAGTAATGCCTCATTGTAGTTTTGATGTGCATTTCTCTGATAATTAGTGATGTTGAGCATCTTTTCATGTGTTTGTTGGCCATTTGTATGTCTTCTTTGGATCAATGTCTATTTAGATCTGCCCATTTCTTGATTGAATTTTTTTTTTTATACTGGCCTACATGACCTGTTTGTATATTTTGGAGAATAATGCCTTGATAGCTAATGAGGTTCATGACATTGTAGAGAAAGCAGTGATCAAGACCATCCCCAAGAAAAAGAAATGCAAAAAAGCAAAATGGTTGTCTGATCAGGCTTTACAAACAGCTGAGAAAAGAAGAGAAGCAAAAGGCAAAGGAGAAAATGAAAGTTATAACCACTTAAATGCAGAGTTCTGAAGAGTAGCAGAGAGATAAGAAAGCCTTCCTCAGCGATCAAAGCAAACAAATATAGGAAAAAATAGAATAGAAAAGACTGGAGATTTCTTCAAGAAAATTAGAGATACCAAGGGCACATATCTCACAAAGATGAGCACAATAAAGGACAGAAATGGAATGGACCAAACAGAAGCAGAAGATATTAAGAAGAGGTGGCAAGAATACACAGAAGAACAGTACAAAAAAGATCTTCATGACCCATTTAACCACGATGGTGTGATAACTCACCTAGAGCCAGACATCCTGGAATGCGAAGTCAAGTGGGCCTTAGGAAACATCACTACGAACAAAGCTAGTGGAGGTGTTGGAATTTCAGTTGAGCTATTTCAAATCCTAAAAGATGATCCTGTGAAAGTGCTGCACTCTATATGCCAGCAAATCTGGAAATCTCAGCAGTGGCCACAGGACTGGAGAAGCTGTTTTCATTCCCATCCCAAAGAAAGGCAATGCCAAAGAATCCTCAAACTATCGCACAATTGCACTCATCTCACACTAGCAAAGTAATGCTCAAAATTCCCCAAGCCTGGTTTCAACAATATGTGAACCCTGAACTTCCAGATGTTCAAGCTGGATTTAGAAAAAGCAGAGGAACCAGAGATCAAATTGCCAACATCCGTTGGATCATCAAAAAAGCAAGAGAGTTTCAGAAAAACATCTACTTTTGCTTTATTGACTCTGCCAAAGACTTTGACTGTGTGGATCACAACAAACTGGAAAATTCTTCAAGAGATGGGAATACCAGACCACCTGACCTGCCTCCTGAGAAATCTGTATGCAGGTCAAGAAGCAACAGTAAGAACTGAACATGGAACAACAGACTGGTTCCAAATTAGGAAAGGAGTAAATCAAGGCTGTATATTGTCACCTTGCTTATTTAACTTATATGCAGAGTTCAGTTCAGCTCAGTCATTCAGTCATGTCCGGCTCTTTGTTATCCCATGGACTGCAGCACGCCAGGCCTCCCTGTCCATCACCAGTTTCCAGAGTTTACACAAACTCATGTCCATCTCAACTTCTGTCATCCCCTTCTCCTCCTGCCTTCAATCTTTCACACATCAGGGTCTTTTCAAATGAGTCAGTTCTTCACATCAGGTGGCCAAAGTATTCTACATCTCATGAAATGCTGGGCTGGATGAAGCACAAGCTGGAATCAAGATTGCTGGCAGAAATATCAATAGCCTCAGATATGCAGATGACATCATCCTTATGGCAGAAAGCAAAGAAGAACCAAAGAGCCTCTTGATGAAAGTGAAAGAGGAGAGTGAAAAAGTTGGCTTAAATCTCAGGATTCCGAAAACTAAGATCATGGCATTTGGTCCCATCACTTTGTGGCAAGTAGACGGGAAACAATGGAAACAGTGAGAGACTTAATTTTCTTGGGATCCAAAATCACTGAAGATGTTGACTGCAGCCATGAAATTAAAATACACTTGCTCCTTGGAAGAAAAGCTATGACCAATCTAGACAGCATTTTAAAAAGCAGAGAAATTACTTTGCCAATAATGGTCCACATAGTCAAAGCTATGGCTTTTCCAGTAGTCATGTATGGATGTGAGAGTTGGACTATAAAGAAAGCTGAGCACTGAAGAATTGATGGTTTTGAATTATGGTGTTGAAGAAGACTCTTGAGAGTTCCTTGGACTGCAAGGAGATCAAACCAGTGCATCCTAAAAGAAATCAGTCCTGAATATTCACTGGAAAGACTGATTCTGAAGTCAAAAGTGACGCAAAGAACTGACTCATTGGAAAAGACCCTGATGCTGGGGAAGATTGAAGGCGGGAGGAGAAGTGGATGACAGAGGATGAGATGGTTGGATGGCATTACCGACGGGATGGAAATAAGTTCGAGTAAGCTCCGGGAGTTGGTGATGGACAGGGAGGCATGGCATGCTGCAGACCATGGGGTTGCAAAGAGTCAGACACGACTGAGTCACTGAACTGAACTGACCTGAACTAATGAGAACCATCTGTGCATCACAGGGAACTGTCCTCGGTGCTCTGTGGTGATCTAAATGGGAAAGAAATTACAAAAAGGATATATATACCACACACCACATATGCACAGCTGATTTACTTTGCTGTACAGCAGGAAGTAATACAACATTGTAAAGCAACTACATGTGTACATACTGTAGGCTCCATTTATAGGAAGTTTTAGATGAGGCAAAATTAATGTATACTGATAGAACAGGTTGTGCATGGGAGAAGGGATGTGTGAGGAAGGGGCCCAAAGAGATTGTCTAGGATGATGGGAAAAGAAAAATATTGCAGTGAACATCATATATATAATCTTGGTGAAATTGCATAAATATTTCTGTAATGCAAATTCCAAACAGGGTCTTGCTAAGTGGCTCCATGCATTGGTAAGTTTACTAGATATTGTCCACTTGTCCTTCAGAAATTTGCATCATTTTATGCTTTCACAATTCTGCATGAGCACTGATTTTCTAATCCCTCATCCTCAAAGTGGAGGAAACATTTGGTATCATTCAAAGCTTTCACTGAACTTTTGGCGATGTGCTTGGTGAGAAATCATATTCCATTATTGTTTTGGTTTGCATTTCTTTTATTACCATTTGGGTTCAACACTTCTTCCTGTTTTTTGGTAGTTTTTCCTTTTTTCTTCTGAGTAATTTGTATATCTTTGTACCCTTTGTTTATTTCATGTTTGTTTTCTATTGAGTTTTTCATCTTATTTTCTTATTTTAACTTTTGAACTCTTCATAAATTAGGTAAATGTGCTCTTTGTCAGCTACCTTCCAAATATTTTTCAATTGTCACTTTATAATTCATTGCTTATTAATTATTTAGGCACACAGAAATTTTACTACAAAGAAAGGTATGTAAATTTTCCCTTTTTAGCTTCTGGACAAAGGACATGGTAAAATAGGAAATTTAAATAACTGAGAAGTTGTTCAGGAGGCTAGAAGGTGAGGTTAAAGGAATTGGGGGCGGGGGGGGGGGCAATTCTCTATCAGTGCACCTGTGTGCCTTTTCACGTGAACTTTACAATTAGCTATTTACTTTACCCTGAAATACACACACACACACACACACACACACACACACACACATATGTATATATATATATAGAGAGAGAGAAAATGAAGTGAAGGTGGGTGGCGCCATGATGGGTCAAGATGAAACCAGGACGGGTGGGGCTGTACCTGGGACTCCAAACAGATGAGTCAGCCATAGGCTTGGTCAGCCCTGTGAAGCCAACAGGGACACCTCTCTAGAGCTGTGATTGGAGGACTCCGGGAGCCCCAGCACGTGCTCAAAGCCAAGGTCACAAGGAGCTGCAGAAGCAGGGCGATGATGCTGCCAGTAAGCCTGTCTCCCTTGGGCCAGAGGGAAGTTGATGCTTCTTTCATTATGGACAATGTACTCTGTGGATATTGGGAAAAGAACTTGGTCAGTGCATGGAGTGTGAAAAAGTAAGCAAAAACCACGATTACTTTCACCACAGTTCATATTTTAGCCTATTTCTTCCCCATAATTTTTCAACTCACATTTTTAAAGTTAGAATTACACTTCATGTGCATTTTGCTTTCCATTGTTCTTTGTTCTGTACTTTCCCAAACATTTTATCATAAAAATTTCCAAACATTCAACAAAGTGGAAATTTTTTTTCTGGCTATTACACAAAGATTTCCCACTTAGATTTCACTGCAACTATTTTGCAATACTTCCTTTGTCACATATTTGTCCATTTGTCCATCCTTCTATCCATCCATCAATCGATCTTATTCCCTGGTACATTTTGTGGTAAATTGCAGATATCAGTATGTATCTCCTTAGGTATTTTAGGTAGCCTACCATTAAGTAGTGAACTGTATTTGTTTACAGCAGTTTTCTTTGAAAGATAAAGTTTACATACAATAAATTATACCAATCTTTTTTTCTAAGTCATGTTATTTTTTAGTTGAAGTATAGTTGATTTACAATGTTGTGTCATTTTCTGCTTTACAGCAAAGTGATTCAGTTATACACATATATATGTAATATACATTGTGTGTGTGTATCCATATACAGATTCATTTATTTAATCTTTTTTTTTTTTTGGCTACACTGTGCAGCATGTGAGATTAACTTCCTGACTAGCTATGGAACCTGAATCCCCTGCAGTGGAAGTGTGGAGTCTTAACCACTGGGCCACCAGGGAACTCCCATATATATTCTTTTCCATTATGATTTATCATCAGATACTGAATATAGTTGTCTATGCTCTACAGTAGGAACTAGTCTATCCATTCCATATACTCTAGTTTATAGCTCTTAACCCCAATCTCTTACTCCATTCCTCCCCCAGTGCTCTCTGCCTTGGAAGCCACAAGTCTGTTCTCTATGTCCATGAATGAGTTTCTTTGCCATATAAATGTTCATTTGTGTCATATCTTCAGTTCCACATTTAAGTGATATTTGGTGTCTGTCTTTCTCCATCTGACTCACTTCACTTAGTATGATCATCTCTCAGTCTATTCATCTTGCCTCAAATGGCCTTATTGTTGTAGTTGTACAGATTCTTATATCCTTTAAACCATACATAGAGGTATTCATCTGTGGTTATTTTCATGTATATATTATTAAAAGTGTTTAGTATACCACTCTTGGCATAGTACATCCATTTTGAGGTTGTATTAGGATTTTACATGTATACATTACTCAGTTCAGCTCAGTCACTAGGTCGTGTCTGACTCTTTGCCACCCCAAGGGCTGTAGCACACCAGGCTTCTCCATCCATCACCAACTACTGGAACCTGCTCAAACTCGGGTCCATTGAGTCGGTGATGCCATCCAATCATCTCACCCTCTGTCGTCCTCTTCTCCTCCTGCCTTCAATCTTTCCCAGCAGACTGAAGCAAAGATGGGGGCTATTTGAATTGGGCAGTTTGGGGACATCCAGACAGCAGAGTCCTGTGGCTTCTTGGTTCTCTAAAGGAAGATGTTAATAAAAGCAGGAAGATGGAAAAAGGAGCAAAGCTTTGAGCATCACAGACAGATGAACCAGGGGAAAAGGGGGAGGGTGAGAGGACAACAGGCGGTTTCTCACCATGCAAATTGACAAAAGTTCAATGAAAGCATCGAGTGATACAAAATGTTTCCATCAAATTGAGGATGAGTGGTTGGAAAATGAGTGCTCATGCAGTTTTCTGAAAGCATAAAGTGATGCAACTTTCTGAAGGACAAGTTGACACTATCTAGTAAATTTATAAATGCATGGAGCCAATTGGCAAGACCTTGCTTGGAATTTGCATTGCAGAAGAATTTATGCAATTTCACCAATATTGTCTATATGATGTTCACTGCAATAGCTTTTTCCCATCAGCCTAGAAAATCTCTTGGGCTCCTAACCCACACTACCCTTCCCCCATGTAACCCCTGTTCTCAGTTCTCTCAGTAAAGATTAGTTTTGCCTCATTTAGAACTTTCTATAAATGGAGCCTAGAGTATGTACACATGTAGTTGCTTTACAATGTTGTGTTACTTCCTACTGTACAGCAAAGTATTTCAGTTGTGCATAAGTTTCCTTCACATTTAGGTCACCAAGGAGCACTGAACATTGTTGCCCGTGCTAAACAGATAGTTTTCATTAGATATCAAAGCAGTTTTCATTAGTTATCAATGCATTATTCTCCAGAATATACAAACAGCACATGTAGCACAGTATACCCCCCCAAAAAAAACCTCATTGAACTCCTTATTGCCAAATTCAGACTGAAATTGAAGAAAGTGGAGAAAACCACTAGCACATTCAGGTATGACCTAAATCAAATCCCTTATGACTATACAGTGGAAGTGAGAAATAGATTTAAGGGACTAGATGTGATAGAGTGCCTGATGATCTATGGATGGAGGTTCGTGACATTGTACAAGAGACAGGAATCAAGACTATCCCCAAGAAAAAGAATTGCAAAAAAGCAAAATGGCTGTCTGAGGAGGCCTTACAAATAGCTGTGAAATGAAGGGAAGTGAAAAGCAAAGGAGAAAAGGAAAGATATACCCATTTGAATGCAGAGTTCCAAAGAATAGCAAGGAGAGATAACAAAGCCTTCCTCAGTGCTCAATGCAAAGAAATAGAGGAAAACAATAGAGTGGGAAAGACTAGACATCTCTTCAAGAAAATTGGATACCAAGGGAACATTTCATGAAAAATTGGGCTCAATAAAGGACAGAAATGGTATGGACCTAACAGAAGCAGAAGATATTAAGAAGAGATGGCAAGAATACACAGAAGAACCATACAAAAAAGATCTTCGCGACCCAGATAATCACGACCCAGATCACACACGATGGTGTGATCACTCGCCTAGAGCCAGACATCCTGGAATGTGAAGTCAAGTGGGCCTTAGCAAGCATCACTATGAACAAAGCTAGTGGAGGTGATGGAATCCCAGTTGAGCTATTCCAATCCTGAAAGATGATGCTGTGAAAGTGCTGCACTCAATATGTCAGCAAATGTGGAAAACTCAGCAGTGGCCACAGGACTGGAAAAGGTCGGTTTTCATTCCAATTCCAAAGAAAGGCAATACCAAAAAATGTTCTAACTACCGCACAATTGCACTCATCTCACACAGTAGTAAAGTGATGCTTAAAATTCTCCAAGCCAGGCTTCACCAATACGTGAACTGTGAACTTCCAGATGTTCAAGCTGGTTTTAGAAAAGGCAGAGGAACCAGAGATCAAATTGCCAACATCTGCTGGATCATCTAAAAAGCAAGAGAGTTCCATAAAAACATCTATTTCTGCTTTATTGACTATGCCAAAGCCTTTGACTGTGTGGATCACAATAAACTGTGGAAACTTCTTCAAGAGATGGGAATAACAGACCACCTGACCTGCCTCTTGAGAAACCTATAGGCAGGTCAGGAAGCAACAGTTAGAACTGGACATGGAACAACAGACTGGTTCCAAATAGGAAAAGGAGTACGTCAAGGCTGTATATTGTCAACCTGCTTATTTAATTTATATGCAGAGTACATAATGAGAAACGCTGGGCTGGAAGAAGCACAAGCTGGAATCAAGATTTCCAGGAGAAATATCAGTAACCTCAGATACGCAGATGACACCAGCCTTATGGCAGAAACTGAAGAGGAACTAGAAAGCCTCTTGAGGAAAGTGAAAGTGGAGAGTGAAAAAGTTGGCTTAAAGCTCAACATTCAGAAAACTAAGATCATGGCATCTGGTCCCATCTCTTCATGGGCAATAGATGGATAAACAGTGGAAACAGTGTCAGACTTTATTTTTTGGAGCTCCAAAATCACTGCAGATGGTGACTGCAGCCATGAAATTAAAAGACGCTTACTCCTTGGAAGGAAAGTTATGACCAACCTAGATAGCATATTCAAAAGCAGAGACATTACTTTGCCAACAAAGTTCCGTCTAGTCAAGGCTATGGTTTTTCCAGTGGTCATGTATGGATGTCAGAGTTGCATTATAAAGAAAGCTGAGCGCTGAAGAATTGATGGTTTTGAACTGTGGTGTTGGAGAAGACTCTTGAGAGTCCCTTGGACTGCAAGGAGATCCAACGAGTACATCCTTTAGGAGATCAGTCCTGGGTGGTCATTGGAAGCACTGATGCTGAGGGTGAAACTCCAATACTTTGGCCACCTCATGAGAAGTGTTGACTCATTGGAAAAGACCCTGATTCTGGGAGGAATTGGGGGCAGGAGGAGAAGGGGACAACAGGGGATGATGTGGCTGGATGGCATCACTGACTCGATGCACATGAGTTTGGGTGAATTCTGCGTGTTGGCGATGGACAGGGAGGCCTGGCGTGCTGCAATTCATGGGGTCACAATGAGTCTGACACGACTGAGCAATTGAACTGAACTGAATAGGAAAAAAGATTAAAAATAGAAACATATGGAGTCTAAACAATTTGCTTCTGAATAACCAAGAAATCACAAAAGAAATCAAAATATGCATAGAAAAGAAAGAAAATGAAAACATGACAACCCAAAACCTATGGCATTCAGTAAAATCAGTGCTTAGGGGAAGGCTTATAGCAATACAAGCTTACATCAAGAAATAAGAGAAAAATCAAATAAATGACATAACTTTATACTTAAAGCAACTAGAAAAAATAAATTAAGAACCCCTGGGTTAGTAGAAGGAAAGAAATCATAAAAATTAGTGCAGAAGTAAATAAAAAAGAAGCAAAGGGGACTATAGCAAAAATCAACAAAACTAAAAGCTGGTTCTTTCAGAAGATAAATAAAACAGACAAACCTTTAGCCAGATTCATCAAGAAAAAAAGGGAGAAGAATCATATCAACAAAGTTAGAAATGAAAAGGGAGAAATTAAAACCGACAACTCAGAAATACAAAGGATCATAAGAGACTACTATCAGCAGCTATATGACAACAAAATGGACAACTTGGAGGAAATGGACAAACACTCAGAAAAGTACAACCTTCCAAAACTGAACCAGGAAGAAACAGAAAATCTTAACAGATCCATCAGAAGCACAGAAATCAAAACTGTAATAAAAAATCTCCCAACAAACAAAAGCCCAGGACCAGATGGCTTCACAGGTGAATTCTACCAAAAATTGAGAGAAGAGCTAACACCTATCCTACTCACACTCTTCCAGAAAATTTCAGAGGAAGGTAAACTTCCAAACTCATAATATGAGGCCTCCATCACCATAATCCCCAAACCAAAGGTGCTATAGAAAAAGAAAACTATAGGCCAATATCACTGATGAATCTAGATGAAAAATCTTCAACAAAATTCTAGCAAACAGAATCCAACAACATATTAAAAAGATCAGACATCATGACCAAGTGGGCTTTATCCCAGGGATGCAAGGATTCTTCATTATTTGCAAATCAATGAATGTAATACACCACATTAACAAATGGAAAAATAAAACCCATATGATTATCTCCATAGATTCAGAGAAAGCCTTTGACAAAAGTCAACATCCATTTATGTTAAAAGCCCTCCAGAAAGAAGACATAGAAGGAACATACCTCAACATAATAAAAGCCATATATGATAAACCCACAGCAAACATTATCCTCAATGGCAAAAATTTGAAAGCATTTCCCCTAAAGTCAGGAAGAAGACAAGGGTGCCCACTGTCTCCAATACTACTCAACATAATTTTGAGTTTAGCCATAGCAATCAGAGAAGAAAAATAAATTAAATGGAATCTAGATTGGAAAAGAAGAAGTAAAACTATCACTGTTTGCAGATGACATGATCCTCTACATAGAAAACCCAAAGACACCACCAGAAAATAACTAAAGCTAATCTTTAGCATATTACAAAGTAGAGACATTACTTTTCCAACAAAGGCCCATCTAGTCAAGGCTGTGGTTTTTCCAGTAGTCATGTATGGATGTGAGAGTTGGACTGTGAAGAAAGCTGAGCACCGAAGAATTGATGCTTTTGAACTGTGGTGTTGGAGAAGACTCTTGAGAGTCCCATGGACTGCAAGGAGATCCAACCAGTCCATTCTAAAGGAGGTCAGTCCTGGGTGTTCTTTGGAAGGAATGATGCTAAAGCTGAAACTCCAGTACTTTGGCCACCTCATGCGAAGAGTTGACTCATTGGAAAAGACTCTGATGCTGGGAGGGACTGGGGGAAGGAGGAAAAGGGGACGACAGAGGATGAGATGGCTGGATGGCATCACCGACTTGATGGACGTGAGTTTGAGTGAATTCCGGGAATTGGTGATGGACAGGGAGGCCTGGCATGCTGCAATTCATGGTGTTGCAAAGAGTTGGACATGACTGAGCCACTGAAATGAACCGAATCTATGAATATAGTAAATCTTCAGGATATAAAATTAACACACAGAAATCCCTTGCATTCCTATACACTAACACAGAGAAAACAGAAAGAGAAATCAAGGACACAATCACTTTCACCATTGCAATGAAAAAAATAAAATATTTAATAATAAATCTACTTAAGGAAACAAAAGACCTATATATAGAAAACTTTAAAACACTGATGAAAGAAATCAAAGATGACACAAATTTATGGAGAAATATACCATATTTATGGACCTGAAGAATCCATGTAGTGAAAATGAGTGAACTACCCAAAGCAATTTATAGATTCAATGCAAGCCCTATGAAGCTACCAATGGTATTTTTCAGAGAACTAGAGCAAATAATTTCACAATGTGTATGGAAATACAAAAAACCTCGACTAGCCAAAGCAATCTGGAGAAAGAAGACAGAACTGGAGGAATCAACCTGCGTGACTTCAGACTAAACTACAAAGCTACAGCCATCAAGACAATATGGTATTGGCACAAAGACAGAAATATAGATCAATGGAACAAAATACAAAGCCCAGAGATAAATCCACCCACCAATGGACACCTTATCTTTGACAAAGGATGCAAGAATATACAGTGGAGAAAAGACAATCGCTTTAACAAGTGGTGCTGGGAAAACTGGCCAACCACTTATAAAAGAATGAAACTAGAACACTTTCTAACACCATACAAAAAATTAACTCAAAATTGATTACCGATCCAAATGTAGGACTAGAAGCTACAAAATTCCTGGAGGAAATCATAGGCAAAACACTCTTTGATATAAATCACAGCAGGATCCTCTATGACCCGCCTCCCAGAATAATGGAAATAAAAGCAAAAACAAACAAACAGGACGTAATTCAATGTAAAAGCTTTTGCACAACGAAGGAAACTATAAGCAGGGTGAAAAGACAGCCTTCAAAATGGGAGAAAATAATAGCAAATGAAGCAACTGACAAAGAATTAATCTAAAAAATATACAAGAAGCTCACTACCAGAAAAATAAACGACCCAATCAAAAAATGGGCCAAAGAACTAAACAGATAGTTCTCCAAGATGATGTACAAATGGTTATCAAACACATGAAAAAATGCTCAACATCACTCATTATCAGAGAAATTAAAATCAAAACCACAATTAGGTACCATCTCATGCCGGTCAGATTGGCTGCTATCAAAAATTCTACAATCAATAAATGGAGAGGCTGCAGAGAAAACGGAACCCTCTTACACTGTTGGTGGGAATGCAAACTAGCACAGCTACTATGGAGAACAGTGTGGAGATTCCTTAAAAAACTGGAAATGGAACTGGCATATGACCCAGCAAGCCCACTGCTGAGCATACACACTGAGGAAACCAGAACTGAAAGAGGCATGTGTACCCCAATGTTCATGGCAGCATTGTTTACAATAGCTAGGACCTGGAAGCAACTTAGATGTCCTTCAGAAGACGAATGGATGAGAAAGCCCTGGTACATATACACAATGGAATATTACTCAGCTATTAAAAAGAACAGATTTGAATCAGTACTAATCATGTGGATGAAACTGAAGCCTATTATATGGAGAGAAGTAAGTCAGAAAGAAAAACACCAATACAGCATATTAATGCATGTATATGGAATTTAGAAAGATGGTAATGATAACCCTGTATGTGAGACAGCAAAAGAGACACAGATGTATAGAACAGTCTTTTGGACTCTGTGGGAGAGAGAGAGGGTGGGATGATTTGGGAGAATAGCATTGAAACATGTATAATATCATATATGAAACGAATCGCCAGTCCAGGTTCGATGCAGGATATAGGATACTTGGGGCTGGTGCACTGGGATGACTCAGAGGGATGGTACGGGGAGGGAGGTGGGAAGGGGGTTCAGGATGGGGAACACATGTACACCCGTGGCAGATTCATGTTGATGTATGGCAAAACCAATACAATATTGTAAATTAATTAGCCTCCAATTAAAATAAATAAATTTAAATTTTAAAAAAAAGAAAAAAAAGAGAAAATAATCAAATCAACAAACTTAGAAATTAAAAAAATGAGGTTACAACAGACAAAGCTGAAATACAAAGGATTATAAGAGACTATTATGAACAACTCTATGGCAATAAAATGGATAACATGGAAGAAGTGAACAGATTCTTTAAAAAGCTCAATCTTCCATAACTGAACCAGGAAGAAAAAAAAAAAAAACTAGGCACAATCCAATTAAAAGTTCCAAACTGAGGCAGTGATCAAAAATTTCCCCAAAGACAAAAGACCAAGAGCAGATGGCTTCACAGGGAAATTCTAAACATCTACAGATGAGCAAATGCCTATCCTCTAAAACTAGTTCAAAGAATTGCAGAGGAAGGAACACTTTCACATTTATTCTATGAGGCTACCATCACCCTGATACCAAAACCAGACAAGGACAACATGAGAAAAGAAAACTACAGGTCAATATCACTGATGAACATAGATGCAAAAAATCCTCAACAAAATTTTAGCAAACAGAAGTCAACAACATATCAAAAAGCTCATACACCATGATCAAGTTGGGTTTATTCCAGAGATGCAAGTATTCTTCAATATATGCAAATCAATCAATGTGATAGACCATATTCACTAAATGAAAGACAAAATTCGTATGATAAACTAAATAGATGCAGAGAAAGCCATTAAATTTAAAAATTTAAAATTATTAAATAAAAACAAATAAAACTAAAAAAAGAGAAAAAGTTGAAATGACTCAAATGTCCATCAACTGGTGATCGAATAAATAAAACATGCAATGCAATAGTATTCGCTCATCAAATGCGTGGAGATCTTATACATGCTATAACATACTATAGCTCCAAAAAGATTACAGTAATTAAAAGAAGCCAGGAACAAAACGCTGCCTGTTGCCTTATCCCATTCATGTGAATGCATTTGTCCCAGATTAGATAATTCTCTGAAGACAGGAAATAGAGGAGTGGATGCCAGGGCCCAGATGAAGGGGGAAATGGAAAATGTCTACCAACTGGACAGTGTTTCCCATTGGAGTGATGAAAATATTCTAGAATGAGGCAGTGATTATGGTTATGCAACCTATGAATAAATAACAAATCAATGAATTATACAGTTTAACTGGTAAATTCATGGTACATGGACAACATGTCAATAAATAAAAAGTGTTTTTAAAAAAACTGCTGAACTTAACTTCTATGTCCTGGAATATTACCCTTGAAAAATAAAGGAGAAGTAGATATTATCATAGGCAAAAAAATTAGGGAATTTATTCTCAGCAGATATCTGGTCTGTAAGAAATGTTACAAGAAGTTATTTACACAGGATAAGATAATATTGAAGAGAAACTATGAGTTAAGAAAGAGTGTCATGCTGAAGTTTGTCAGAAAACAACAAAATTCTGGAATTATCCTTCAATGAAAAAATGAATTAGAAGAAGCATAAATGAAGGAAAACTGGAATGAAGGTTTCTTTCTTATTATTAATTGGTAAAGGATAAATGCTTGTTTGGGCTTCTCCATCTTTACTTTTTACGGATTATGAATCTTCATAATTAAAATGGGTTTCATGTATATAAGACATATTTTGGCTCAGCAGTATAGGATCCTCCTGCAATGCAGAAGCCATAGCAGACACGAGATCCATCTCTGGGTCGGGAAGATTCCCTACAGAAGAGCATGGCAACCCACTCCAGTATTCTTGCCTGAGAATCGCCGTGGACACACGAGACTGGTGGGCTTACAGTCCATGGGGTGGAAAAGAGTTGGAAACGACTGAGCAACTAAACAACAACAGACACACCTTCCTAAGTAACTCTGAAGATACTAGACATAGATGAGAAAATTCTCAGCCTAAACAAAGCAAAACAAAATGCTTAGACAGTAGAACTGAATTATAAAATACCTAGAGAGTAGAGCTGAAGTACAAAAGATTTTAGACAATAAAATCTCTCCCAACAGTAGTGTAAGCAGTGTGATCCACACAACAGAGAAGAGTAATTTTTAATACCCACTCAACAGAACTTTCTAGTCACATTCAGAAATTAAAGGAAACAAAAATGCTCAGAAAATAAACATGGTATAAAATTTATTGATCATTTTATGTCTAATTATGACTGTAAGAGTGTAAGGGAAATTTTAAGAAAAAACATCTGCAAAATATGCAGTTTTAGAAACACCAATGAATGTAATTTTATTTTCTTTTTTCCATAGTCTCAAAATAACTGAAAAGTAAGAATGAATTTCACTTTAAAGCATATTTTTCCAAATTCAGCAGGAAATTTTATGTTCAAATATAAAAAAGATTTTGTACTTTTCAAGCCAAGAAAGTTTGTACATTGCAGTGAATACTTTCTTTCACTGATTTAGACATAAATAAAAGCACACCGTGTGTCTTTACCTTGACTGTCTGTGGTATCACTATGTATTTAGAATCAACTGTTTGAACGTGGGGTGTATATTAGTACATTCCTTCAGGGACTGCAGGCTGTGCAGGAAGTGGTCCCAAGGCCTTTCAAACCATTAAGGATGCTCTGTGGAATGGAGAAATGGTAACATGGCAGCCTGTGTTGGCGACAAATGTTTAACAGAGTCTTCTCTTAATTAACCCCCTCATAGAAGACAGTGAATTTTTAAAGATAAGTACTAAAACTGTGGCCGTATGAAATTACATATATATGTACACACCTATCTACACATATGTGTGTGCATATGTGTATATATATAGACTAAAATTTTGTACCTTGTGAATAATAAATAAAATATTAAAACTTGACATATATCACAACAAACTTTTACAACTTAAACCAACAAAATTTGGTTTTGCAGGGGAAAAATATTTAATTACTGACACTATTTAAAAATTCTGAAGTATGGAGAGGGTAATAAAAATAGAACCAGCTTTTACTTGGTTTTATTCTTGTAATAAAACTCTTCATGGGCAATGCCCCCCAGTATTGCCTGCACTGGATGTGGGCCACTCCCTCTGCCCGGACTGTGGAAGGCCACTGTTACATTCTAAATTCCTTAGCTAAAAAGGTCCTAATCATTATTGGCTTTGTGACCTCCAAAAACCACCATTATTTCCCTTGCTTTCATCCCTCCTTCCTGCCCCCTCTTTCTTTCCTTTTCTTTCGTATTATACAATTGTTAAAGATTGCTTTCCATTTATAGTTATTACAAAATACTGGCTATATTCCCCATGTTGCACAATACATCCGTGAGTTCATCTTACACCTAAAACTTTCTACCTCCAACTCCTCCAACTCTGTATTGCCCCTTCCCCTCCTCCCTCCTCGCTGATAACCAATAGATTGTTCTCTCTATCTGTGAGCCCCCATTTTTGTTATATTCTCTACTTTGTGATATTTTAAGGTTCTAGAAGTGATATCATACAGTATTCTTCTTTCTTATTTTATTAAGTATTATACCTTACATGTTGCAGCAAATGGCATTATTTCATTCCTTTTATGGCTGAGCAGCATTCCATAGGTCTTCCTTGGTGGCTCCAGGGCAAAGAATCCGCCTGTCAAGAAGGACATATGGGTTCAATCCCTAGGTAAGGAAGATCCCTTGGAAAAGGAAATGGCAACCCACTGGAGTGTTCTTGCCTGGAAAATTCCATGGACAGAGGAGCCTGGAGGGGTAGGGTCCATAGGGTCGCAAAGAGTGGGACATGACTTAGTGACTGAACAATGAGTGTCCCATAGTATATATATAGGGATTCTCTGATGGCTCAGATGGTAAAGTGTCTGCCCAAAATGTGGGAGACCCTGGTTCGATCCGTGGGTTGGGAAGATCCCCTGGAGAAGGAAATGAAAACCCACTCCAGTACTCTTGCCTAGAAAATTCCATGGATGGAGGAGCCCGGTGGGGTACAGTCCATGGGGTCGCAAAGAGTCGGACACGAGTGAGTGACTTCCCTTAATGATTTCCCTTAGTGACTGAACAACAACGACTGTCCCATAGTATATATATACCGCATCTTTATCCATTCATCTGTCTATCATCTGATGGACATTTAAGTTGCTTCCATGTCTTGGTGAATGGTGTGCTTCAAGGAACATTGGGGTACATGTGTCTTTTAAATTAACATTGTGCTTTTTTTTTTTTAATATACAAGAATGACACTGCTAGGTCATGTGTTGTTACATTTTTCTTTTTTTTTTTAATTTTATTTTATTTCTAAACTTTACATAATTGTATTAGTTTTGCCAAATATCAAAATGAATCCGCCACAGGTATACATGTGTTCCCCATCCTGAAACCTCCTCCCTCCTCCCTCCCCATACCATCCCTCTGGGTCGTACATTTTTCATTTTTGAGAAATCTCCTGCCGGGGTCCAGCCCCGGCTGATCCAGGGAGTTCGAAGTGGGGACAGCGTTGGCGAGGATCAGGATACAATAGCTTCAATTAGATATTAATTAGAGGTATAAAGAGTAATAGAATGAGGATAGCTCAGTAGGAAAATTCAGTGGAGAAAAGAGGCTGAGTAGCTTGGTTTACGCGGGAGACCAATAAAACTTCAAGACAAGAAGTTTGCACCACTTACGTAGGCCACAGGCGTCCTTCCATTTTCCCGAAGGAGAAGAGACACTGAGGCCTCCCTGGTTGGATCTTAGAAGCCCAGGCATAATTAGTAAGCATGGCGGGTTCTGCACTCCAGATGGAGACTCAGCCAGAGTTAGAGAGAGAGAGAGACATGGGGAGACCAGTCTTTTGAGGAACTTATCCCAATTCTTTATTTTCCATGGTCTATTTTTATACACTGAGATGTTATGCAAAAGTCACGTGGGGTCAGCAGTCCTGACTTTTATCAAAGTCAGGTGCTTCATACAAATGTATACAGAGGTCTTAGGGATGTTACATCATCTTCTGGCCAGGGGGTCTGCTGGCAATTTATGACCTTCTCCTTGTGACAGCAGTCAGTCAACCAGGACACTCATTTCTCCAGGGGTGATTATTCTTAAAACAGATGCCACCCAAATAAAGTTACATTGCTATAGGGTGAGGGTGTAGTGGGTTTTAGTTAAGGAAAGAATTTACTTAGCCTAAAGTCTAATGTGATAAATATCAAAGGTTTATACTTATTTCTATATATTTATTAATGTGTGTAAGGGTAGGGGATGTGGAGACTTAGCAACAAACATTGGCTCAACAAATGAAAAACCCTTCACCAATACAATTTCTAATCAGCCCACTATACTTACACTAATAATTTTCTAACTACTTTAAGGAACCTGTTTTTAGAAGGTTTAAAGCATCTCGTGCCTCTCACGGTTGGGAGGCTGTGAGCAATCACATGTGGCCGGACAAGCCTGTCAGGCAGGCTAGAGAACCTTCAGAGGAGTTTGTAGGTTGAAACACTCCTATCACGCCCAGGAATTTTTATTAACTGGAGCTCTAAGTTAACTCCTTCTCCGAAAGAGGTGGTGGGGGACAGCCCCCCGTAAAGTCAGAGGTGTAGGTGAGAGCACAAAGTAGTAAAGTAGGCAGGCTCTGGTTATGGGGGTAGATGCTCGAGGATTTCCAGGGAGACTCCTCAGGCTCAATCCCGCCTTTGCGTATGTCGAGCCTCCTTCCTCATGACCTTTGCCACGGGTAGAGTGCCTCACGCTGGCCCCCAACAATTTCCGTACTGAAAACCACAAATATTTTACTCTTAAGAACTACCTTTTAGCAAGCAAGTTTGAGTTTTTTAGGCTGCTAGTTGCTGACATCCTACCTTGAGGTGTAATAAACACTACTGTGAGGTAGGTGCCAAAGGGGCAACTACTTTGTATGCCTTTTTTATCAAATAGCGCTGCCACCCCTCACATGGCACAGCTCCCCAGCTAAGCTCCCAACTCTGCAGTCACACACAGAAACACAAAGTCCTCTTCCTCTTCTCCCATGGGAAGTGTATCTTTCGGGCTCAGTCTGGACCCAGTTCTTCCTCCTATTTTCTGGCTAACTGGACCTTTTGGTCCCATCTCCAACTCCACAGGACACATCTCCCTCCCTCTTCACACATTTATCCCTTCCCTGTCCTCTCTGCCCCACGCACCCCCCCTCCACTGCTTATCAGAGAGCTCAGAGACAGATAATTCCACATTAGGTTGATTTTATTTAAAGTTCATTATTAATGTATGCTGTTGGTATAAGATTCAACGTCTGTACTGTTGGCCATTTCTCAGCGGCGAGACCCTTGAAGATTTCTGAGGCCTCTAGCCATGCTCTGAAGTCACTGGCTGCCCACTGGTCTAGCTGGAATGGCAGGGGTCCCCACGATCCCTGGGACCTCCTCCGGTTATTCTGATTCAGCTCCTCATTCACCTTGGAACACTGGCTACAGATTTTTGAGCCTTTGATTTTCTTCAGTTTCTTTAGGTGGGTGTTTCTGAGAAGATTCCTTGGTCAGCTTTGGTTGAATGTGCTTATTTACCCTCACGGTTACCCAGGCCACCTGGAGAAAACAAGAGAGTGAGTACAGAATGGCACTGGTTTGAGGAAGAGGGTGAAGATGGATGGGAATGATGGCTCCAGGAGAAGGGGTGTGGGCAGAGAAGAGGTATATGCCAGGCAAAGACAGGGGAGGGGTTCTTATGGGGAGGTGTCAATGGGCAAGAGGAGCTTGGGTGGGTTCAGGTCACCTTGACACATCTTTTGGACCTTAGCTGATAGGGGGTTTTCATCTTCTCCTCCTAGGTATCCGGAGTCCACTGTTCCATAACTGCTGTAGAGCCTTGTGGCTTCCCAGTCACCTTAGTCATTTTGAAAACACCCAGTGGTCTGCTCCAGAGCCCCCAAGCACCCTTATATATACCCCTACCCAGGGGGGCATATCCTTATGCTTTATGAGGTCAGCATGTCACTTCCCCAGGCAATGGTGGCCCTGGGTGAAACTTGACATCACAAAGCCCCATCCTGACAACATTAGGAAGGGATGCGAAGCAATTCAGATGATTTTGTGAGAGAAATGAGGTATTTTTAATGCCCCTTAAGAGCCCTTCAAACTCACCTCATCCTCATCTCTCTCAGACAACTCTCATGGGTTACATGACAGGGAGCATGCATCCCCTCCAAACCTTGTCTCACAGCCACAGTACTCAGGCTTTCATTCTGTTCTCTCACCTTTCACCAGTATCTAGTTTTTAATATCTTGCTTAAAATCCCTCCATGATAATTAGGCTGTATTGAAGTGTTTGCAGAAATCAGAATCATTCCACTTTCCTCCTACAAGGTGGTCTTAAAGCACCTTGAAGACCATTTAATTCTGGGCCATCTTCCAGAAACCTTTTCCATCCCACCTCCTTTTCTCAGTGTTCACATAGCTCTCCTCAGTTTTCTCGTTTCCAGTCTGAAACCCCAGTCTTCAGGCCGTGAGACTGCACTGAATACACTTGTCCTTCCTCCACTTGGAGCTGCCTTGTTTCAAGACTAGGATTCATGGTCATCTCACTAGGTGTAGCTACCCAGGCTTTGGTTTTAAGAGGGTGATGGGGATGAAGCAGATAAATGCATACTTCAGGTTGGGCTGGATGATCCCAAGATGGAAATGACCACCTGTGACTGACTAGTATTCCCAGGAAAGGGGTGGAGCTTGCCCAGAGGTGTGTGAGCCTGGTGTGCAAAGGTCTTATCAACGTGTGCCCTCACACATCTCTTTTCTCATCTTATTTTCCTGCTGGCATCTCCATTGGAGCTAACCTCACAGTCGAGACCACTATGGAATTCATTTCCATGAAGAGCTACCACAAGTTTCCAGCTTCTTGGAGGAAACACTGAGTAATCACGTCCTGTCCGTCCAGTTCCCACTGTCTCTCATTGAGGTGGTTGGTACTGGAGGAAAGAGGAAGGAGTTGTGTGCTTCACCTCAGTCCTTGTGTTATGAATTGACAAGCAGGGTCATCCAGCCTAAGGTGTGCCCCTGGGGACACAGTTTTTGGCTTCGTGGGGCTTCCTGTGTTTCCTGTGAAGTGCTTACTTTATGGTGTCCACGGGTTGCTTATTCACCTGGGATGCATCACACTGCTTAAAATTTTATGAGGTAGAACAAACCCAAAAGAGCTCTTAAAAATTTTTTAGAAGAACCTAAAACATGATAGGAGAATGTGAAACAGACACGAGCAAACATTTTTAAGAAAGATGTAGCACTGGCCATTCACTTTATTAAGAGATGTTTAAAAGACATGAGCAGCCAATTGACAAGAAAAATATGGGACTAGACCTAACCACATTAAAAATATATTTAATCTCACTACGGTAAGAACAATCATATTAAAATTCCCATGACAAACCAAACTAACCCAGAATTGGCATAGATTATAGAGACTGCAGACAGAGACATTAAAATACTTGGAATAGTTGTGTTTTGTATATTATAAAATTAAGTAGAGATATGGAAATAATAAAATAGATGCATTTTCATCTTATAGACATGAAATGTATAGAGTCAGATGACAAACACAGTGGATAGAATAAATGACTGATTAGACAGGGCAGCTGGAGAAAATTGTGCACTTGAAGAGGTAGCAATAGAAAGTGTCCAGAACGAAGCACAGACTACACTAATACATACAAAGTATGACACAGCATAATCTATTGATTTTTGTCCCCCTATGAGTCCAGCATTGGTTAAACATTTGAAAATCAATCAGTGTAATTCAACTTACTAAAGAACTAAAAATGAAACACAGTAGGGTCATCTCGATAGATGCTGAAAAACAATTTGATAAAATCAAACATCTATTCCTGGGTTGGGAAATCCCCTGGGGAAGAAATAGGCTACCCACTCCAGTATTCTTGGGCTTCCCTGGTGTCTCAGCTGGTAAAGGATCTGCCTGGCAGGCAGGACACCTGGGTTCCATCCCTGGGTTGGGAAGATCCCCTGGAAGAAGGCATTGCAACCCACTACAGTATTCTTGCCTGGAGAATCCCTAAGGCCAGAGGAGCCTGTTTGGCTTACACTACACGGGGTTGCAAAGAGCTGGACACAACTGAGCGACTGAGCACATACTGTGAAAAAACTCTTAGCAAACTAAAATTAGAAAACTTCCTTATCCTGATGAAGGTAATAAACTGTATAACTAACATCACCCTTTATGTTAGAACACTGAGTGTTTTACTTCTAAGATCAGAATCAGCAAAAGTTGTCCCCTCTCATTATATTGAATTTCTGTCCGTGAAGTCCTATAAGACAATGATAATGAAGTTATTCAGTTTGGAAAAGAAGAATTAAATTGTTTTTATTTGTCAGTGACATTTATGTAGAATACCCAATGAAATCTACAGCAACAACAGAATAAATAAAACTAAGAATTAATTTAGGCAATCTTGCAAGATATACAGATGATATATAAAATTTAATTAATTGCTTTTTTATATGGTAGGATGGATAATTGAAAATAAAATTTAAAAAATAACAGTAACATTGGAGTATGAGAAACTTAAGAAACTGACAAAATATATGAAAGGCACAAGGCCAAATAATGGACAAAAAATTTGAACATGAAATTCACTAAACGATATACAGATGGCAATTAAGCATGCAGGGCACACCAAAAGGATGGTTCTAATGAGAGAACAGATAACAAGTGTGATAAGGATGTGAAAAAAATTGAACTTTCATGTACTGCTTCTGGGAATACAAAATGGGACAGCCCTGGTGGAAAACACTTTCAAAGTTGCTTAAAAAGTTAAACATTGGGTTACCATATGACCCAGCAATCCCACTCCTACATTTATACCAACAAGAATGAAAAAACAAGGACTTGTACATGAATGTTCATAACAATCTTATTTCTAATAGTCAAAAAGTCGAGATGAACCAGATGGCAGAGGGGTAGGTGGATGTGGAATACATCTTGTTCCACACACATCAGGAATACACCTTCAGACACAGAAGTGTTTGCAGAACACCAGTTGAGTGTGGACAGGAGTACCTGATCAGTGGAAAAGAATATATCAAACCACAAATCTCAGTAGGATGAAGGAACTAGGGGGAAAAACAGGAGTGTTAGTAGGACTGGACCTGCCCTCGGTGGGTGGGAGAACTGAAGTAGATGTCCGATCGAGACATGGGAGCAACTGTCTGGATCAGAGGAGAAACATTTAAGGCTGAGAGTGAACCAGCTGATCTGTGGCAGCTTAAATTGAATGAGAATAAGACAGTCCTCACCACAGCCAAACACACCACAGACACAGGGACACAGGTCCCCTAGAAGGCACAGCAGCTTGGAGCTGGTGTTTGGGGAAGGTGGAACAATCCCAGGGCGAGGGCTGCTGTTGACTGTGGAGAGACAGATTAATGGGATGAGGGAAGAGATCAGGGTGGGAAATGCCTGTGGAGGATTACCAGGCAGAATGGAAGCAAGGCGATACTGCTGAGTTAGTCTAGGGGGTGCAGCCATCATCATAGCCTCTTTCTCCCTACATGTCAGCATTGGCAGCTAAACAGTAGAGAGGCTGGCCCATCAAGCACCTGACTCACAGGACTACAGAGTAGGACCCCAGCCAGGTGGCCCCTCTATGTGCCTGGTGCCCTAATAACAGAGAATGACCCCAGGCAAGGGAGCCCTCTAAATGCCTGAAAGAGCAGAACTATGGAGAAAGTCTGGCCAAAGAGTCCTCCTGAGCACCAGCTACAAGACGCTGGGAAAAAGACTCTGATAGGGTCATAACTCCTGCAGCAGAGGCAGTCCGTGTCCCTGCACAGTTGGCGCCTCCAGGGTATGCACAAGCCAAGAAGCTGCGCCACCTTCATGCTCAACTCTCATTAGGGCAGAGCTGCCACAGGCAAAAAAGTCTTGCGCCTATGCGGGCAGGGTCACTTCAGTAGTGCCCGACACTTTGCGACCCTGTAGACTGTGGCCTGCCTGGCTTCTCTGTCAGGGAAGGGGCTTCTACAGGCAAGAATACTGGTGCATATTGGCCAATACTGGTTGACATACCCTTCTAGAGCACTATATTTCCTGCTGCCCTAGCTGCCAACTCCCCTGAGTATCTTGTGCTGCCAGAACCCCTGTGACCCAAGCAACTGCACCTCCACATCTGGCCTCACAGGGGCAAATCCAAGTCCTGCAGGGTAGCCTCAGGAGAAAAAACCCAGGGGATAATCCACATGCAGAGGTGGAAATAAAACCACAATTGAAACCCAGGGGCAGTGTTGCTAAGGAAGAAGACCCTGTAAAACCCGCAGATTAAGTCTACACCATCAAGTAGGCAGACTCTGTGTCTATGGAATATATAAAAAGACATTGAAAGCTCCCAAAAAAGAAAATGCACTGGTTCTGATAGCTGTGAACACTGGAGGCAAGAAGACATAGGAGTCGGACCAGATTAGAGTCTGAGCTGCCCCCAAATCAAGTCCAGAGATCAGCACAGTTTTGGAGGGCATCCTAGAGAGATGAGGTGGACTGTGACACCCAGCAAGGGAAAAGACTCTGATAGAAGTGATGGAAGAAAAACAGGTTTTATTTTTATGGTTTGACTTCCTCTATAGATATATCAATAACCTCAGATATGCAGATGACACCACCCTTATGGCAGAAAGTGAAGAGGAACTAAAAAGCCTCTTGATGAAAGTGAAAGTGGAGAGTGAAAAAGTTGGCTTAAAGCTCAACATTCAGAAAACGAAGATCATGGCATCTGGTCCCATCACTTCATGGGAAATAGATGGGGAAACAATGGAAACTAACAGATTTTAATTTCTTGGGCTCCAAAATCACTGCAGATGGTGACTGTAGCCATGAAATTCAAAGATGCTTGCTCCTTGGAAGAAAAGCTCTGACCAACCTAGACAGCATATTAAAGAGCAGAATCATTACTTTGTCAACAAAGGTCCGTCTAGTCAAAGCTATGGGTTTTCCCAGTAGTCATGTATGGATGTGAGAGTTGGACTATAAAGAAAGCCAGCTGCCGAAGAATTGATACCTTTGAACTGTGGTCTTGGAGAAGACTCTTGAGAGTCCCTTGGACAGCAAGGAGATCCAACCAATCCATTCTAAAGGAAATCAGTCCTGAAGATTCATTGGAAGGACTGATGCTGAAGCTGAAGCTCCGATACTTTGGCCACCTGATGTGAAGAACTGACTCACTGGAAAAGATCCTGATGCTGGGAAAGATTGAAGGTGGGAGGAGAAGGGATGACAGAGCATGAGATGGTTGGATGGCATCACCGACTCAATGGACATGAGTTGAGCAAACTCTAGCGGTTATTAATGGACAGGGAAGCCTGCCATACTGTGGTACATGGCATCACAAAGAGTCACACACAACTGAGCGACTGAGCTGAACTGATAAGGGGAAAGAATATGAAGAAGAATAGATATCTATATCTGTACCAGACCAGCTGAAATGTAAAGGATGCTGATGGAGGCTGGTTCTGACCCTCAAGACTTCAATCAGCTGAAGCTTGGAGTCTGCCACAGCCCAAGACCCTTAATGAACATGTCTGTAAATTTACAGTGTTAGTCACTCACTCATGTCTGACTCTTTGCAACCTCATGGACCACCAGGCTCCTCTGTCTAGGGGATTCTCCAGGCAAGAATACTGGAGTGCGTTGCCATGCCCTCCTCTGGGGATCTTCCCCACCTAGGGATTGAACCCAGGTCTTCTGCTGTGGGCAGATTGCTTACCGTCTGAGCTACCATGGAAGCTTGAACATGCCTGTTCCCATAGATTAAAGCTTCCCCGCCTTTGTGGTTTAGAGAGACACTGCTCTGTAAAGCTGCATGGTGTTCTCCATAGTTCTGCAAGTAATACACTTTTCCTTCCCATGAGCTTTGGCTGGGTTGTATCTTCTGGCTCAACACCCACCAAGATGTAAACTCACTTTTCTGGTAACATTTCTCCATCCAGAGTCCCAACCACCACTAGATACTAATTCTACAGTCAGTCGTCTTGCTTCCAATACATGGAAATCACCTTATTTTTCTGTGAGCAAATCTACCTAATGGCCAGAAACAGTGTCCCTATTTTATCTCGTGAAGCTAGTAGGTGTCAAGCAAACTCGGCTCTGTGGATCCATTGTCCTCCAGTTCGATGCCTCGTTTTACAGAAAACATTTGCAAGACTTTGAGGTTTTATTTATATCTCATTTCTGAACGCTTTTGATACCTACATTAAATACACAGATTACTCATCAGTGCCACTTCTACTTTGAGGTTAAAAATCCTCCAAGTTTTTTCTAACATACCTATTCCATGCGTTTCATTTAAATCTTTGACCATACGTTGTTTATCTTGTGTCTCATCAGAATTTAGTTAATTACACCGTTTTCCCCTGAATAATGCGGTACTCACCCCATAGGAGATCTTGTCAAAACTGGATTTGACAAGGTAGGGCACAGGTGGGCCTAGGAGAAAGTCCGGGAGCACGACTGCCATCTGGTGGAGCTGAGATTCTACTTGAGGGCACTGAAAAGAAACATCCAGCCTGAGGACATCCCGCCCACTTGAGGGTACAGGCCTAAGAGGCAATGCCTGAAAACAAGCAAAGAAAATGGCCAAAATGCACCTGTGCGCTGGAGGCTTCTTGACAGAAACGCCCCCTGAGCAGCCAATCCCTGAGCGGTTGGGTGGGGCCTCCTTCTCTCTCCACACCCTTCCAGCACCTATTGGCAGGACTGCCTCCATCACAACGCCCATTGGTCGCTTGTGCCTGACAGGGTACAGGCCGGCTGCTCGCCCTTCACTTCGCCTCAACGAGGGAGGACTCCATGCCATCGAGCTCTGAACGAGCCTAGGACCGGGGTTGGCAGCGCTGCAGGACAGCTGGGAGACTTACCGGAACACACCCTGCACAACCCTCACAAACCCTTACCCTGACGGCTTCAAATTCCAGGGTGAGAGGCTCCAAATCCCATGAGCTTTGAAGAACCTGGGTCCTAACTTGAAGGGAGCTCACATCTCGTCAGCTTCAGGGACTACAAGTCCCTTCACCCCCAGAAACACCAAATCCCCTAGTGCTGTGACCCTCAAATACCTAGAGTAACCCCAGTTCCCCTCAGGCTGCTGTTGCGTCACCTCAGTTGTGTCCGACTCTTTGTGACCCCAGAGACGGCAGCCCACCAGGCTCCCCCGTCACTAGGACTCTCTAGGCAAGAACACTGTAGTGGGTTGCCATTTCCTTCTCCAATGCATGAAAGTGAAAAGTCAAAGTGAAGTCGCTCAGTTGTGTCCGACTCTTAGCGACCCCATGGACTGCAGCCCACCAGGCTCCTCTGTCCATGGGATTTTCCAGGCAAGAGTACTGGAGTGGGGTGCCATTGCCTTCTCCTCCCCTCAGGATGAGGCACCCTCAAAATAGTACCCGCAGAGAGACTAAATTTCCTTGACTTCGGGGACCCTGAATACCTCAGCCTGGGAGCTCTTAAAACTCTTCATCCTCAAGATTCCCACTGTCCTGCCTGTCAGAGACCTAAAGCCCCTTAATAAGAAACCTCCAATTTCCTAAGCCTCAAAGATCCCAAGTTCTCTCACCCTGCACATTCTACATCAGCCAAAACATCCCCAGTCTCCTCTGTCTGAGGATCCCAGTTCCTTCAGCCCCTGTGTCGCAGATCTCCTCAAGCAGAGCGACTTGTCTCTGAAACGTAGAACCCATGTTATGCCCAGATTTTTCCGAGTTCCCAGGCGGAGATCTTCAAAACACTTCTTGGAGAAATATTCCCTCTCGTGCACTGGAACAGAGCCCTGATTTCAGCCTGACCCCAGTCCAGCAGTTATGGGCTTCTAAGTCTCCTCAGGACTCCCTCTGTCATCCACAGACACGTCCCTCCCAGTGCCTTTCCTCAGAGGGCCTGAATTGTAGGGAACCATAGAAACCAAATCTAGTTCACCTTAGGCTGGCCTGTCATAGCTGGTCAGGATCCGTCCCTCTCACCAACACCCTCACTCCGACTTTCCCCACACCTTCCTGCCCTGGACACTCCACCCAAGGAAGACAGACCAGGCTCTGGACAGTGGTCTGGGCCATCTCAGCATCTTCTTCTCCCACAGGCACCTTGGCATTGAGGCAGTCCCATGGCCATGAGCCCAAACAGGTCTCCAGAGAACAGCACTGAGGGAGATGCTGGGAGAACAGAGTGGAAGCCCATGGTGAGAGGCGGAGGTGGCAAAGCTGGGCTCTAAGCCAGCTCTATAGGAAGGACATGGCGCTGGTCCCTGAAGGATCACAAACTGCTTGCCTGGGCAGCTGAGTGAACTTCTCTGTGAATGTACACAGGATGGGAATGCCTGGTCCTGTCTGAGATGGTGGGGAGGAGTGGGACAAAACAGGACACTAGCATCACCAACTGCTCTGTGTCCAGGGAGAGTTAGGAAAATGCTCAGTGTTTGTTCAGTTAAGCAGGACACAGGCAGGAAGGAAAGTCTTCATCCCTGTCTCACAGAGACCATCCAGTAGCTTCAGGCTACTCCCTGCACAAAAGGTGGAGGAGAAGTCAGCTCTAAGGTCTGACATATATTAGTAAGTCACTGATGGAATCTACTATTTTCCTTAAGCCAAAGATGCTTTCAAAGACATTTCCATATACTTCACCAAGGAAGAATGGGCAGAGATGGGAGAATGGGAAAAAATCCGATATAGGAATGTGAAAAGGAATTACGAAGCGCTGATTGCTATAGGTAACACGAAGTGCTGGGTGCCTGTGAGCCTGGGAAACATGAAACAGGTCTTCACCCTTAGTGTTTACTTGGCCCTCTCTTAGGTGGCTTCTGCTCACAGTCCCTTTTGTGTGGAGACTAACCTGAAGGGAATTTTTATTGTTTTGTACCAAAGTGGGGTTGACCCTGTCAGTGCAGAGCTCACATCTTGCCTTGTTCTACATTCTTCCAGCCCATCCTACTGATTTCCCTGACTATGTGACACTTTCCATCGCTTCTGTGCTTTGTGCCTCCTTCTTAGAACATATATTTTGCTTCTTTGCAGGTTTTCAGAGCCACTCAACCAGGTTTCATGCATCACCGCAGGCAGGTCCTCAAACCCCAGGTAGATGACACTGAGGATTCTGATGAAGAATGGACACCAAGGCAACAAGGTGAGGGGCCAGAAGGATTTAGAGGTGTCTTCAAGAAACCAGCCTGGGCTTAGGTCTCAACTGCATCTCAGCCATTAGCAAAGAAAACATAATTTTCAGCATTCTAAAGTGGTTGTGGCTGAGTATTGACATGAGCCTGAATGAAGGTGAAGGTATAGGTTTTCCAGTGTTTTATGTTTAAAATTTATCATTCTTTGTAAAAAGAATTATTTTTGCTAAACATCCTTAATGAAAGGCAATTAAACATACCCTAGACTATAAATTCACTTAGCTCTTAACTATAGGTTTAAAAAACAAAACACAAATAGGATTGTTTTCTTAATTTCCTTTTTGGAATGGTTGTTGTTCATGCATGGAAAGATATTTGAATGTTGATTTTCTACCATGTAACTTTCTGTGCAGGTTTTGTGTGTGTGTGTGTGTGTGTGTGTGTGTGTGTGTGTGTGTGTGTGTAATTTAAAAAATTTTTAAGACAGCAAAAGAGACACTGATGTATAGAACAGTCTTATGGACTCTGTTGGAGAGGGAGAGGGTAGGAAGATTTGGGAGAATGGCATTGAAACGTGTAATATCATGTATGAAACGAGTTGCCAGTCCAGGTTCAATGCACGATACTGGATGCTTGGGGCTGGTGCACTGGGACGACCCAGAGGGATGGTGTGGGGAGGGAGGAGGGAGGAGGGTTCAGGATGGGGAGCACATGTATACCTGTGGCGGATTCGTTTTGATGTTTGGCAAAACTAATACAGTGTTTCAGGTTTAAAAATAAAATAAAATTGAAAAAAAATTTTTTTTCTGCACGTAAAATCATGTCCTCTGTGAGCAGACATAATTTTACTTCTTTCTTTTCAACTGGAAGCCTTTTGTTTCCTTTTCTAATCTAATGCCCTGCCTAGGACTTCTAATATTATATTTAATAGAAGTATTGAGAATGGGCATCCTTGCCTTTTTCTCTTGATCGTAGAAGTTTTCAGCTTTTCATTGATGACTATGATGTTAGAGATAGACTTTTCATATATGACCTTTATTATATTGCAGTCACTTCCTTCTATTTTTACTTTGTTAAGTATTTTTGTCATGAAAGTCTAGTAAATTTATTAGATACTTTACGGGCATCAGATGAAGCACAGATGAAGTTTCATATTTTTTAAATTTTAATAAAATTATATTATGCTCCCAGTGGAAGCATAGGAGTTGATGATACAGAAATCACTTTCCATTCCTCCTTTGGTAATCCTTGTCCTTGTCACTCTCTGGCTCAGAATTTTGTGTCCTTAATTAGAATGCCCAGAGTTTGGAAACATTTACCAACCAAAACACTGATTCTCATCATTTTTTAGGTAAACCTTCTGGGATGGCCTTCAGAAGGGAGCCCAGTAAACACCAGAAGGTGAGTGTCTCCCAAATCCTGTTGACAAAAGAATCCTCCTCACGGATCCAGTCACAGGTGAGAATAGGAGGAAACACAGAGATCCTGGAGACTGCTGCCTTCCTGTCCTGAATCTTTAGCACAATGTCTGATATCATTACCGTCTTTATAGTTAGTAAGAACAGCAAATATAGTAGGCTGTTCTATTGTTACATTATTTTCACAATATTTCAGACTTTAAGCATTTTATGTGAATAAACTTACTTAAACCTTAAAACAATCCTACAGTACCTATAAGTAGGTATATAGCTATCACCATTATAGATCAAGAAACTGAGGTAAAAAAAATGTTTGATTATATTCGTGGGATCACAGTATCACTGGTGGTACAATCTAATGCAAAGCCCCCTCTCTAATCCCCTTACAAAGTCGTTAGAACTTCCATAGTTCTATAAAGTTTCTTCATACATCTTTATATCATTCATCTGAGAGATGTTTTCAAACTCAGTTCTTTTGTGCTGTGCTAGTGAGGGATATCTGACTAAGGGAAGCTTAAGGACATGTTGGGTAGTTTGTAGAGTGGACGGTCCAGGATGAAGAAGGTGACATGATCCCTACCTCAGAGACTCCTACTCCAATAAGAGGAAGTAACTTGCAGCTCTGACAAGCTTCAGGTTTATGACTCAAAAACAACAAATAAGAAAATAACTGAAGGGCTTCACATAGGTTACCAGCTTTTGAGTAGAAACTCATCATCTGGACATGATTTCAAATGCTCATTCTTGTAGGAGGAAGTAACAAGTCCTTCCTCTGAGCTCCGATTAGACAACTCTCCTGTTTGGAATCATTTGTTTAGCCTGCCCCTGTTTTGTGAGCTTTGAGAGCGTAGCCCATACCTGTTAATTCTCAGATGTCCAGGCCCAGCTCAAAGCCCCTAAGGGCCCTCTGAATGTTTTGTGAATGAGTGACTCCACATTTAAACATTCATCTAGGAATAAGAAGGTCAAGGAATACTGAGGGTGGTATTTGTGAGCTAGACTTCAAATATAGAAGCAGTCAAGGGGATATATTAATGGCAGGGATGTACACTCACATTCATACTGTATTAAAGAGCTCACACAATGATTTGTTGAATGTTATTAAACTTCATGTCCACTATAACATTAAGAATCAGCATGTATACCAATTTATAGATCAGGAAACTGAGGAGAGCCCACTAGTCGTACAGCCTTCTTCAAGGAGAATTGATGAGGCCAGCTACTTTAATTCCAAACATTGTCTCTAGGACATGGCAACCTGAAACTTTCAGCTCATTTTCTTTATTGTCTGAATGTGTTTCTGCAGATCATCTTTTCTCTTCTCAATCTCACTACTTTGTCACTTTATTTTCCAGATGCCTTTTGTCCCCTCTGTAATTTTCCATACTTCCTCCTCCATCAAAGGTCCACTAATTAGTAGAAAACCTCACGGATTTCTCTATGAGCCCTTACCCTCTTCTTTCCCTGACCTCAAGCTATTCTCCCTGCGTTGCTCTCACTTTTATGCAGAAAGTTGAAGAGAAAGAATCTTAAGATATGAATTCTAGTTTTGATTCACTACCCACTTAGGTCCTTTTTTTACACTCCAGTGTTCAGAGCCCCCCTCCACCAGGTATTTCCAAGAATTGTCAAAGTATTAACTAAAGTCATGCATGTAAAAACACTTCATACAGTCCTAAAGAACTAAAGAAGTACATGTTGTCTTTTACTCACATGGAAGAGGTTGTCCAGGGGACCATTAAATAAGGTAACTAGTTTGAAGAAATTGCCGGGAGCAGCAAAATTTCTGAAGAAAAGTGGCTCCAAACAGGCTCAGAAACCAGTGCCCCCTTCCAGAGAAGCGAGGACCCCTGGAAAGCACCCCAGACACAAAGTCGGTAAGATAAAGTTTGTGGAGTTCCTCTAATTAGTTCCTCTAATCCCTGTAGAAAAGCTAATAAGTATGGCCTAGGTGTGGGGTGTGGACTTTGGGTAGGCGTGGGTTTAAGCTGGACTGATCTGAGGCATAAAGTTAGCACTGGGGCCTTGGGAAAATCTTATACATTTTCTGAGGTCCTGATTGCTCATCTGTAAAGTGAAGCTGAGCATACGGTGTTTGGAAGGATTACATGAAATGCACAAGTGCTGACACCTACAAGTAGTTCAATAAATCCAGCTGTGATGATAGGGACCACACTTTGTTAGTGTTTATACACAGACCTCTGCTCAATGCTTTACGTGTCATGCCCTTCACATATATTTTCTGAGTAGATGTGTCAGTGAACTATTTCCTAAGTAAGAAGGTTGGGAAGTTAAACCTACTAACAGGAAGTGCGGGAAGCTAACACTGAACTGGGCATCTGTGGTCAGTGTGGAGCCTCAGTCTCCTGAACCAGTAGTTAAAGGGAGAAGAAACAAAGTATAGAGAAGGGACTTCCTGGTGGTTAAGTGGTTATGACTCCACACTTCCACTGCAGGAGGTGTGGGTTCCATTCCTGGTCAGGGAACTAAGATCTCACAAACCATACAGCATGGCCAATAAATAATGTATCATTAAAACATAAAAGTACAAAAGTAAAAGTTTGAAAAATAAATGTGAAAAAGTTTTAACAAACTGTATAGATGGACAAGTAGGAGATCTCACCCTTTCTGGTAAAACAGGGACTAATTCTCCAGACCCCACCAGCCTTGCTTAGCTTCTGTTCTCCATGTTAGAACTCAGAAGAAAGAAGACCAAAGTGAAGAGGTACAGCGTACGAGAAAGAAAGGGCCATGTGTACCAAGAGGTCAGCGAGCCCCAGGATGACAACTACCTGTGTGAGTGACCCTGCTGGCCCACTCATGGAGAAGGGGTTATGAGACCTTGGTACAATAACCTCACCTCACCATTTGGTCCCCCAATCATCCCCTTCCTCTAGGACTTGGGGTACAGGATCAAGGCCAAAGGCCGTGAGTGCCCCAGCTCTTTCTGAAGGTCTTTACGACCAGCAATATCACTATACCTCCCCTCATCCCTGTTGCTCTCACCTCCAGATTGTGAGGAATGTCAGAACTTCTTCATCGACAGCTGTGCTGCCCATGGGCCCCCAACCTTTGTAAAGGACTCTGCAGTGGAAAAGGGGCATGCCAACCGCTCAGCCCTCACTCTGCCCCCTGGGTTAAGTATCAGGCCATCGGGCATCCCTAAGGCTGGGCTTGGAGTGTGGAACGAGGCATCCGATCTGCCACTGGGCCTGCATTTTGGCCCCTACGAGGGTCAGATCATATACAATGAAGAGGACTCCCACAGTGGATACTGCTGGATGGTGAGAAATAGCCCTCTTTCCCTGTCCTCTGGCTCTAATCGTTTGTGTGTTGTGGGGGTGTACTTCATGTCTACATGCAAGGACACGGATGGTGATGACATGGTCGGCAATGACACAGTCAGCCCTGTGTACTGTGTGCACTGGGCATGAACACAGGATTTCTATCCAAAGGTCAGAGGAAGGTGGGAGGCAGTGGCACAGGCACACAAGACTTCTATCTAAAGATCAGAGGAGAGCTGGGAGACAGTGGTACAGGCATACAGAAGTGACCCTTCACTTGTGGAGCCCTTGCCTTCAATGTGCCAATAGACTCAGACTTGAAATGATTACTAAGGAGCTTACTGTGTGGTCCGACTGGCAGTTGAATCCATGCAGGCTGAAGAGCACCAATGCCAGCAGGGGGAAAGTTCTTCTATTACTTACTACCAAAAAAATAAAATAAAATAAAGTAAAAGAGAGAAGAAAGCTTGTATCTCTTTTCTGACACTCAGGTCACCAAAGGGAGAAACAGCTACGAGTATGTGGATGGAAAAGACACATCTTTGGCCAACTGGATGAGGTGGGTGCAGTGAGCCTGCAGTTTGTAGATGTCGCTCCTCCCTCAAACCCACACCCCTTTCCTTCTCAGTCCATCTCCCTCGGTAGCTTTCACATCTTCTTGCCTCTTTTCCCTCCATATCATGCTCTTTCATTTCAAAAGACATTAGAAAAAAAGAAAGAAAAATATAGCATGTGCCCTCAAAATATGTCTATATGCTCAACAAAACTGAGGCACTTGAACACAACTTGAGGAGTCTAGATTCACCAGGGACACTTTACCTCACTTAATTGACACTTACCAAACACTCTGTGTCCCAGTTTAGACAGTGAACTTCATTACTGAAGCAGATCACACAACCCATGTCCTTTTGGAGAACATACTGAAGACAGACATTAACCAATTGATTTTAGGAATAGTAACCTTACTTTTTCTATTTTTGAATAATTGCACAGCACCAGGATAACCTAACATGGGAGACCTTGAGTCCGTGTGGGCAACAACCTCCCCAGGCTCGGTTCCAGTGAGAAGTGGGCCCTGAGGCCTGAGAAGGAATGGGGAGCAGGATGGCCATGAGCATGGCCATTCTCTGAGGGCCTCTACTTTCATCAGGGCAGGCAGAAAGTGAATAAACTATTACTGTTCTCTGTCTCAAGCTATGTCAGAGCACTCTCCATGTTTCCATGGGAGAGGGTGGGCAAGTGAATAGGACCCTGGATACATGTCGGGAGATTGGAGAAAAGCCTCTGGAGAGAAGGAAGGCTGGGGTGAGTGCTGAGGGGTGCATGCTAGCCTAGGAGTACCAAGTCCTGCGGAATGAAAGAGAACTTAATTTAGAGTTTAGAGGAGCTGGAGGTCACCAGTCTTATGGACAGTCCAGGTGGAGACAAGTCTGGAACTGGGCTCTGGACAATGGCTAATTAGGTAAGGAGAGAAAAGCATTCCAGCCAGGAAGAGGACTGGAAACAGGATCTGGAAATAGGAATTCACACAGCCAGGTCTAAGGTGTGTACAGAAGGTCCCCATGAGGGGCGGTGGGAACCATGGCGGCCTCAGAGCCTGAAGGCAAGGAGCTGGGTGTGGTCCAATAGTGGAAGGGTCTCCTCACCTGTGGTTTCTTTCCCTTTCCTGGCCTTGATCCCAGGTATGTGAACTGTGCCCGGGATGATGAGGAGCAGAACCTGGTGGCCTTGCAGTATCACGGGCAGATCTTCTACCGAACCCGCCAGGTGGTCAGGCCGGGCTGTGAGCTGCTGGTCTGGTATGGGGACGAGTATGGCAAGGAACTCGGCATCAAGATGGACAACAGGGGGAAGAGCAAGCTCTCGGCCCGGAGAGGTGAGCGTCACCCCTCTTCCAGCGCTCCACCCCATCCTGGGGGGCTTCCTTGGTCCGATTCTGAAGCAGAGTCCAATCCAGTCTAAAGTCAGTCAAGTTGCAATTAAAATGCCTCAGAATTTGATTCATTTCATAAGACTGTTAGGAAAAATATTTATATTAAAAATATTAGTTCTAATTTTCAATATTTCATGCAAAAAATATGTAACATCACCTTCTGCTGAAAGGCTTAGAAGCAAAAAGCAAGTTTTTTAGCACCTACCTGCTCTCTCACCTTTACCAGTTTCTTCCTCATTTCCTCCACATTTCTAAGTGACATGCATACAGTGATTTGCATTCAGTTACTGTTTCAGTTTGTTGTCATGTGAATTCATACTTTGTGCCAGACAGGGCTACACACACTGAAACAGACAGAACCACTGCCTTGGGGCAGCATGGGCTTCATACCAGACAGGGGCTGGTGCTCTGAGGAAAACCAGTGCATGAAAAGTGCCTCGGATCAGCATGAACAGAGTGGGGTGTGGCGGAGGATGGTGGGGCAGGGTCTCTGCAGAGATAACACCTATGGATTCCAGGATTCCAGGCAAGGGAGCAGCCAGTGCTGCAGCCTCAGGGCCTGGAAGAGAGGCCATGTCAGTGGTTGCAGGAGGAAGCACAGAGGGAGAGGAAGGAGGCTGGATGGAACACAGAAGCCTCAGCGTCAATGTCCATGTGCAGGCCTTAGGGTCTTCCTGGGTGACACAGAACAACCATGTGGCTATTAGCTCCAAGCGGCATGTTCTCTGTTCTAAGATGATGTTCCACTTCATTTTTGGGAAGAGACAGCAGTGGGGAGTCCCCTCAGAGGTCAGTTCATTGCCAGACATGAGGGGAAAGTGGCCTGGGTAAAGATGCTTGGGAGTGAGGGTGTGAAGAGTCTGGCTGGAGATGTATTTTTAAGCAAGACTTCCTAGTGCATGTTAAATGGACTAAGACTGTGTGAAATTAGAGGTATGAATATTGGTGAGGCTTGAGAAAGGACATGTCTTTATTGTATGATGTATAGAAAACAGAGAGGAGCAATTTATGAACCAACCGGGGCCGCAGGAGCCAGAGACCTGTAGTCAGTAGGACCTGGGCCTCTTGGTCTCGTCCAGTCTCAAACCCACTTCCTGTAGAGTGGTTTCTTTGAAAGGCTGCTCTTTGAACAAGAAGCCTCAAATACAGCTTGACTCACACCTGCTCTAACCACCCCCTGTGCTGCCTCACATATGCAGAGAGCTCTAGGCCAGGTGCCCCTAACTTAATAGACCCTTTCCCCTCACACGGAGCCATTCAGGAAGATTCCACCTAAGTCATCAAGAGTCTTATCTCTCAGTAGGGTAAAATACCTGTGGCCACTGTGACACGACTTTTCAGATACTTACATGCAGGGAAAGGTCCCTGCAGATCCACCTGTATCAGGAGAGACGCTGCCTCTGATGCTACTGAAAGGTCCCTAGGCTGGGTGGTATGTAGAAAAGGCCCTTGATGCAAGCTTCCTGGATTTCTGTAGATGTAGAGAATAAGAATGGAATGGAAAAGTGGACTGTAAAGACACACTTGATGGGAGACAAATCGTGCACTGTCAACACTAAGATGATTACTGGGGCAGGCTTTACCATGGCAAACCAGCTACCTGACTAAAACTTCCTCTTTCAGCAGAACCAAAGCCCAAGATCCACCCATGTGCCTCCTGCTCTCTGTCCTTCTCCAGTCAGAAATTCCTCAGCCAACATGTCCAACGCAGTCACCCCTCTCAGATCATCCTGAGGCCATCTATAGGAGACCACCTCCAACCAGAGGATCCCTGCCCAGGCAGTCAAAATCAGCAGCAGCAATATTCTGATCCACACAGACCGAGTGGCAAACCAGAGGGTCGAGAGCCCAAGGAAAGGCCCCATCCTTTGCTGAAAGGCCCCAAACTTTGCATAAGGCTGAAGAGGATTTCAACGGCCTCTTCCTACACACCCAAAGGACAAATGGGGACTTCTGAGGTGCATGAGAGAATGGCCGAAGAGCCCAGCACAAGCCAGAAGCTGAATCCAGAGGACACAGGCAAATTATTCATGGAGGCAGGGGTCTCAGGGATTATAAGACTCAAGTACGGAGAGCATGAGCAAGGCTCCAAGGATAGGTCAAGTCTAATCACACCTGAGAAGATATACACAGGGGAGAAGCCCTATGTTTGCAATGAGTGTGGGAAAAGCTTCATTTGGAGGTCAGATCTCACCAAACATAAGAGGACACACACAGGGGAGAAGCCTTATGTTTGTGGGGAGTGTGGGCGAGGCTTCAGTGAGAAGTCAAATCTCACCAAACATAAGAGGACACACACAGGGGAGAAGCCCTATGTTTGTGAGGAGTGTGGGCGAAGCTTCAGTTTGAAGAAAAATCTCATTACACACCAGAGGACACACACAGGGGAGAAGCCCTATGTTTGTGGGGAGTGTGGGCGAAGCTTCAGTGAGAAGTCACGTCTCACCAGACATAAGAGGACACACACAGGGGAAAAGCCCTATGTTTGTGGTGATTGTGGGCAAAGCTTCAGTTTGAAGTCAGTTCTCATGACACACCAGAGGACACACACAGGGGAGAAGCCCTATGTTTGCAGGGAGTGTGGGCGAAGCTTCAGTGTGATGTCCAGTCTCATCAGACACCAAAGGACACACACAGGGGAGAAGCCATATGTTTGCAGGGAGTGTGGGCGAACCTTCAGTGTGATGTCCAATCTCGTCAGACACCAAAGGACACACACAGGGGAGAAGCCCTATGTTTGCGTGGAGTGTGAGTGAGTCATGACCAATAAACCACATCCTAGCCACAGGAGGATTACTGTAGCCACCCCATGCCTCAGCTCTAAGGGAGCCTCAGAGCAGGTTTATGATCTGTTACTGTCACCAAGAGTATGAGGAGAGACTTCCCAGATGGTCCAGTGGCTACTACTCCAATGCGTAGAGCCATGTTCAATACCTGATTTGGAAACTACCTCCCACATGCAGCAACCAAGACACAGTGCAGCCATGTAAATAAACACATAAGCAAATATTTTACAGAAGCAGTGTGATGAACACAGAATTAATTGATTAAACAGACTTGCCACTTTCATGACAGGAGAGGAGGTAGATAAACAGCAGATGGTTTCTTAAGTGTTCTGTAGATATTCATGCCAATTGCCTTCACGGTTTTTTGTACTTCTTCTAATAAATTTTGTCTCCAAACAAATCTGAAGCCCAGACTACGTACTCACCCCCTCCCCTTATTACTGACAGCAGTGGGGTCCAGTGATAGTGAACCCCTGGGAAGGCATTGTTCTGGAGCCAACTCAGTTAGGTCACTGGACAGTCACTTCCAGGGTCCAGGGAGAGGAATCTAGGATTTGAGACAGACTCATCAGGGAAGAGAAAACTCTGGCTTCCTGGGAGGTGTGGCCTCTCCTCCCTATAGACCTAGACTCTACTTTGGCCTCTCCTGGTTGCCCTCTGTCTTCCTCTGACTTCTGTAGCCCCAAAAGTGAAGGCCACGTGCATGTGTATGTGTGCATGTGCATGTGCCTCGCTCAGCCTGGGCCATCTGGTCTCCCTCACTCTGTCTTTGCCACTTCAGCAGGGTCATCACAGCATCTGGACTCCAGACTCGACCACAGGGGTCCAGTTCTCAGCTCTGCCCTCAGCATCTGTGTGACATGGGACAAGATGCTCAACCTCTCTGTGTCTCTATTCTCATCTGTGATACAGGGTGGGAGCATCAGCGTTTTGGTCTGTTGCATAAGCACAGGCAGAATCTGGCAGAGGCTGGCTGAGAATGCAAGCCCCGCCGTTGCTGTTATTTGTGTTTTTTTTCTTTAATCTTTTTAAATTTTTTAATCGAAGGATAGTTGCTTTACAGAATTGTGTTTTCTGCATGTCCTTCAGCCCCCACATCTTCCAGGTCTTCAGAGCTAGACGAGGAAGGGGCTGTTTAGGCACTTAGCTGCCCTGATGAGGACATGTGAGGTCAGGGATGCTAAGGGAGCACAACCTCCCTTCCCACCATTGCCGTTCTTACTGAGCTGGGCAGCCCCAGAGCCCCTCCACACAGACAGGCAGTGCTGACAGTCGTCCACCCTGCGGACAACAGAGCCTGGAGCCACGTGTGCAGGAAACTCCTGTCCAGACCCCATCCCACCCCCCACCTGGAGGGTCCTTGAAGCCCACACTGTGGCTTCTCTAATGCACGGGTCTTGTACCTGTGCCCACATGCTTTGGTCAATGCTGTTGCGACCTTGAAATTCTTAACTATGAAATAGTTCATCCTTACACTTCCCTTTTATGAGTGAAGTCTGATGGACCATAGGGTGCACTGTGAGCAGAGCAGATGCACACAGCACAGCCCCCAGGGCTGACCAGGCTGCACGTGGTGACAAGGTGGACAAAAAGTCCACCCCCGCAGGTGAGTGAAGGTGGTGACTGCACCAGGAAGCCACGCTTGCTTAGACCCAGAACTGAGTTCCAACACAGAGTGGAGGCAATGGTGTTCTTAGCAGTTGACCACACCCTTCCCTCTATGAAAGAAAAAAGAAAAAAAGAAAAAAAAATCTAGGCAAAAAGCCTACAGCACCCAGTATTCCCAGGTGGTCTCCCATCCAAGTCCTAACCAGGCCTGACCCTGCTTAGCTTTGGAGATCAGCTGAGATCGGGTGCCTTCAGGCTGATATGTGCAGAGACATATGCCCAATATGCTACTGGAGATGAGTGGAGAAATAACTCCAGAAAGAATGAAGGGATGGAACCAAAGCAAAAACAATACCCAGCTGTGGATGTTACTGGTGATAGAAGGTCCGATGCTGTAAAGAGCAATATTGCATAGGAACCTGGAATGTCAGGTCCATGAATCAAGGCAAATTGGAAGTGGTCAAACAAGAGATGGCAAGAGTGAATGACAACATTCTAGGAATCAGCGAACTGAAATGGACTGCAATGGGTGAATTTAACTCAGATGACCATTATATCTACTACTGCGGGCAGGAATCCCTCAGAAGAAATGGAGTGGCCATCATGGTCAACAAAAGAGTTCGAAATGCAGTACTTGGATGCAATCTCAAAAACGACAGAATGATCTCTGTTCATTTCCAAGGCAAATCATTCAATATCACAGTAATCCAAGTCTATGCCCCAACCAGTAACGCTGAAGAAGCTGAAGTTGAACGGTTCTATGAAGACCTACAAGTCCTTTTAGAACTAACACCCAAAAAAGATGTCCTTTTCATTATAGGGGACTTGAATGCAAAAGTAGGAAGTCAAGAAACTCTTGGAGTAACAGGCAAATTTGGCCTTGGAATACGGAATAAAGCAGGGCAAAGACTAATAGAGTTTTGCCAAGAAAATGCACTGGTCATAACAAACACCCTCTTCCAACAACACAAGAGAAGACTCTATACATGGACATCACCAGATGGTCAACATAGAAATCAGATTGATTATATTCTTTGCAGCCAAAGATGGAGAAGCTCTATACAGTCAGCAAAAATAAGACCAGGAGAAGACTGTGGCTCAGACCATGAACTCCTTATTGCCAAATTCAGACTTAAATTGAAGAAAGTAGGGAAAACCACTAGAGCATTCAGGTATGACCTAAATCAGATCCCTTATGATTATACAGTGGAAGTGAGAAATAGATTTAAGGGCCTAGATCTGATAGATAGAGTGCCTGATGAACTATGGAATGAGGTTCGTGACATTGTACAGGAGACAGGGATCAAGACTATTCCCATAGAAAAGAAATGCAAAAAAGCAAAATGGCTGTCTGGGGAGGCCTTACAAATAGCTGTGAAAAGAAGAGAAGCGAAAAGCAAAGGAGAAAAGGAAAGATATATAAACATCTGAATGCACAGTTTCAAAGAATAGCAAGAAGAAATAAGAAAGCCTTCTTCAGCGATCAATGCAAAGAAATAGAGGAAAACAACAGAATGGGAAAGACTAGGGATCTCTTCAAGAAAATCAGAGATACCAAGGGAACATTTCATGAAAAGATGGGCTCGATAAAGGACAGAAATGGTATGGACGTAGCAGAAGCAGAAGATATTAAGAAGAGATGGCAAGAATACACAGAAGAACTGTACAAAAAAGATCTTCACGACCCAGATAATCACGAAGGTGTGATCACTGACTGCCGGGAGCCGGCATATTGCATATTGAGTGCATATTGCATATTGAGTGCAGCACTTTCCACAGCATCGTCTTTCAGGATCTGGAATAGCTCAACTGGAATTCTATCACTACCGGGAGCCAGCGTGAGGAATTCCACCCATGACAAAGGTCATGAGGAAGGAGGCTCGGCATACGCAAAGGCGGGATCGAGCCTCAGGAGTCCCCCTGGAAATTCTCGAGCATCTACCCCCAAAACCAGCGTCTGCCTACTTTCTGCTTTGTGCTTTCACCTACACCTCTGACTTTACGGGGGGCTGTCCCCCACTACCTCTCTCTGAAAAAAGAGTTATCTTACAGCTCCAGTTAATAATTCCTGGGTGTGACAGTGTTTAACCTACAAACTCCTTTGGAAATCCTCTAGCTTGCCTGAATAGGTTTTTCCGGCCACATGTGATTGTTCAGAGCCTCCCAACTGTGAGAGGCAGGAGATGTTCTAAACTGTCTAAACACAGATTCCTTTGAGTAGTTAAAAGATTGATTAGAAATTGTATTGGTGAAGGGTTTTTCACTTATTGAGCCAATGTTTGCTGCTAAGTCTCCATACTCCTTACCTACTGTGTCCTTGGCAGTGTATTGATTGATATAATGGGTGTATAGAAATGTAAGTAGTAGCCTCAATGTTTGTAACGTTGGACCCTGGAGTTAATTCTTTTCTTGATTGAGCCCACCTCACCTTTGCCCTATAGGAATGCAGCTTTGTCCAATGCTTTTTTGGAGGCTGGTGCCTGACTTTGGAATAATCACCTTTAGAGAAAGATAAGTTTCTTAAAATGTTAACAGGCCTCCTGGCCAGAAGATGATGTAATTCACCTGAACTTTTGCATATGATAAGTTTGAAAGCCTGACTTCGATTAGGACCAGGAACTGCTGTCCTTGCATGACTCCACCCCTTCCCCCATTATCCTCTATGCACAACTTTAGGTATAAAAACTACTTTGGAAAATAAAGTGCGGGCCTTGTTCACTGAAACTTGGCCTCCCCATGTCGCTCTCTCTTTCAAATTCTGGCTGAGTCTCCATCTGGAGCGCGGAACCCACCATGCTTGCTAATTATGCCTGGGCTTCTAAGATCCGACCGGGGAGGCCTCAGTGTCTCCTCTCCTTCGGGAGAACGGAAGGACGCCTGCGGCCTATGTAAGTGGTGCAAACTTCTTGTCTTGAAGTTTTATTGGTCTCCCGCGTAAACCAAGCTACTCAGCCTCTTTTCTCCACTGAATTTTCCTACTGAGCTATCCTCATTCTATTACTCTTTATATCTTTGATGAATAAATAATTAAATAGGTCGCCGACGCCGTCCCCGCTTCGAATACCCTGGATCAGCCGGGGCTGGACCCCGGCAACTGACCTAGAGCCAGACATCCTGGAATGTGAAGTCAAGTGGACCTTAGAAAGCATCACTACAAACAAAGCTAGTGTAGGTGATGAAATTGCAGTTGAGCTATTTCAACTCCTGAAAGATGAGGCTGTGAAAGTGCTGCACTCAATATGTCAGCAAATTTGGAAAACTCAGCAGTGGCCACAGGACTGGAAAAGGTCAGTTTTCATTCCAATCCCAAAGAAAGGCAATGCCAAAGAATGCTCAAACTACTGCACAATTGCAGTCATCTCACACGCTAGTAAAGTAATGCTCAAAATTCTCCAAGCCAGGCTTCAGCAATATGTGAACCATGAACTTCCTGATGTTCAAGCTGGTTTTCGAAAAGGCAGAGGAACCAGAGATCAAATTGCCAACATCTGCTGGATCATGGAAAAAGCAAGAGAGTTCCAGAAAAACATCTATTTCTGCTTTATTGACTATGCCAAAGCCTTTGACTGTGTGGATCACAATAAACTGTGGGAAATTCTTCAAGAGATGGGAATACCAGACCATCTGACCTGCCTCTTCAGAAATTTGTATGCAGGTCAGGAAGCAACAGTTAGAACTGGACATGGAACAGACTGGTTCCAAATAGGAAAAGGAGTTCGTCAAGGCTGTATATTGTCACTCTGTTTATTTAACTTATATGCAGAGTACATCATGAGAAACGCTGGACTGGAAGAAACACAAGCTGGAATCAAGATTGCCGGGAGAAATATCAATAACCTCAGATAGGCAGATGACACCACCCTTATGGCAGAAAGTGAAGAGGAACTCAAAAGCCTCTTGATGAAAGTGAAAGTGGAGAGTGAAAAAGTTGGCTTAAAGCTCAACATTCAGAAAACAAAGATCATGGCATCCGGTCCCACCACTTCATTGGAAATAGATGGGGAAACAGTGGAAACAGTGTCAGATTTATTTTTCTGGGCTCCAAAATCACTACAGATGGTGACTGCAGCCATGAAATTAAAAGACGCTTACTCCTAGGAAGAAAATTTATGACCAACCTAGACAGCATATTCAAAAGCAGAGACATTACTTTGCCAACAAAGGTTCGTCTGGTCAAGGCTATGGTTTTTCCTGTGGTCATGTATGGATGTGAGAGTTGCACTGTGAAGAAGGCTGAGCACCGAAGAATTGATGCTTTTGAACTGTGGTGTTGGAGAAGACTCTTGAGAGTCCCTTGGACTGCAAGGAGATCCAACCAGTCCATTCTGAAGATCAGCCCTGGGATTTCTTTGGAAGGAATGATGCTAAAACTGAAACTCCAGTACTTTCACCACCTCATGCGAAGAGTTGACTCATTGGAAAAGACTCTGATGCTGGGAGAGATTGGGGGCAGGAGGAGAAGGGGACGACAGAGGATGAGATGGCTGGATGGCATCACTGACTCGATGGACGTGAGGCTGGGTAAATTCTGGAAGTTGGTAATGGACAGGGAGGCCTGGCGTGCTGTGATTCATGGGGTTGTAAAGAGTCGGACACGACTGAGAGACTGATCTGATCTGATCCCTCTCTGAATGAACTCTGCTCTGTCCTGATCCTTCCAGAATGGGTTGAGGAGCCTGAAGTCCAATCGGTCACCAGAGGACACCAAGGGGTGAGTGGGCTATGGGGCAGGGAGGGGTGGGAGGTGGTAACTCCAGGACTGGGGCAAATGGCCCTCAGTTCCCTCCCTGTTCCAGGCTTGTGAAGTGTCGCTACATGAACTGTGTCAGTAATAACCACCCACTGTTATTTTCTCGTTTCTTTCATGCTTTCCTAAAGGAACACGTTTGTCTGCTTGGTTTCCCTATTGGAAGGGAAGCCACGTAAACTCTCCATCTTCCATGGCTTGTGGCTGGGGCCACAGGAGTGAGAGAGAGTTAGGGGTGATGCAGGCAGAGGGGTTTCAACTGAAATACAGTGGAGACCCAGAAGCTTGCAGGGGCTTCTCACCTGCACCTCCCACCAGAGCAGGGCCTGGAATCCCCTGGAAGCCTGAGCAGGTCAAAGCTTCTCCATCCCCTCCCCTCCCCTCCCCTCTCCACCCCTCAAAAAGCTGGATCCTGGGCCAGCCCACAACACCCCCAAAACCCCCATCACCCACAGGCCTTCACAGGCCCTCCCTCACAGAAGTGGGAAGACCTGCATGGTGGCAGCGATGGTGTGTGACCCCAGAGCTTGGGGTCTCAGCTGACCTTGAGCAAGGGGGCTGGTGCTTTACACACCCTCCCAGCCCAGAGAGATGCCAGCAGCCACAAGCCACGAAGTGAAGCAGAGGTGAGGAAGAGGGCTGTTGATGTGAGCTGTCTGAGGTCCCATCCTGTCCCCATGACAGTGGCCAGGCCTCACCTGACACTATGACTGCGCTGCACGGGCAAACAAGACAGCAGCAGTCACAGTGACAGGACAGCCAGCTGCCTCCACTGCACGCTCCACTCGGACCTCAGAAGCCCCATAGCTGTACCTGACCCACCTGGCACTGCTCTGCTTGGCTGCCAGGGCTCGGGGACCCTGGGTGAGTAAGTGAGGGCAGAGCACCAGAGGCCAAGCCTGTTTTCAGCTGCCAGACCTGCCCTGGTCGCCAGACCCATGAGCCCAACCAGTATCTGAAGCCAAGATGCCTTTGGGAGAATGACACCACAGACGCTGACCTCAGAGCTCAGACTCCTGAAAATTTACTAAACAGGCTGTTTTTAGTCTTTTTTTTTTTTTTTTTAAGTAGGAGGTTGGCAGGAAGAGGGAGGGGAATGACTTCCTTGGTGGTGCAGTGGTTAAAAATCTGCCTGCCAATGCAGGAGACATGGGTTCATCCCCGATCTGGGAAGATCCCACATGCTGTGGAGCAACTAAGCCTGTGCACAACTACTGCAGCCCAAATGCCTAGTGCCCATGCTTCCCAACAAGAGAAGCCACCACAGTGAGAAGTTCAAGCACAAGAACTAGAGAGTAGCCCCCACTCCCTACAACCAGGAAAAAGCCCGCATAGCAACAAAGACCCAGCACAGCCAAAAATAAATAACATTTTTTTTTTAAGTAGGATGCTGCAGCATTCCCTGCTGGTCCAGAGGCTAAGATTCTGAGCTCCCAACACAGGGGGGCTGGGTTCAATCCCTGGTCAGGGCACTAGATCCCACATGCCTCAACTGAATACCCTGTGTACCACAACTAAGACCCAGCGCAGCTGATTAAATAAATATTTAAAAGTAAGAGGTGGGGCGGTCCTAAGATGGTGGAGGAATAGAAAGAGGAGACCACTTTCTTCCCCACAAATTCATCAAAATATCATTTGAATGCTGAGCAACTTCCACAAAACAACTTCTGAACGCTGGCGGAGGACACCAGGCACCCAGAAAGGCAGCCCATTCTCTTCAAAAGGAGGTAGGACAAAATGTAACAGACAAAAAGAGAGACAGAAGAGTTAGGGAAGGAGACCCGTCCTGGGGAGGGAGTCGTGAAGGAGGAGAAGTTTCCAACCACCAGGAAACCCTCTTACCAGGCCTGTGGGGAGTTTTGGAATTGCAGAGGGAAACATAAATGGGAGGGGAAAAAAATTCCACAGAATATGTGCCTTAACCACAACTCCCAGCGGAGAAATAGCCTAGACACTCACATCTGCCACAGCAAGCAGGAGAGGCGTGGGTTGCATGCTTAGGGTAAGGACTGGGCCTGAATGCCCTGAGGACAATCTGAGGGAGCTAAGGTGAGATAGCAACCCAAACTGTGGGATAGCCAGAGAGAGAGAGAATTTTCCTGTGAAAGCTCTAACCTAAGGCACAATCTGGCCACTTCACAGAACAAAGGACTGAGTGAACACCAAAGGAGAGCTAGCTAGCTGTGGACTGGCCCCTCACCCTGCCAGAGGCAGAGAGGCAGGTGGGCGACAGCCAGAGGTGGAAGACGAGGGGCAATCTCTGCCCCAGAGATGGCATCCTGCACCAAACTGTGAGCAGGCTCCTACTTGCTAACCACATGTTCCTGGGATCCTGGACGATTGGCATCTGCCAGGAGGGTCGCAACCTGAGATCAGCCCCCCAGAAGAGACATACAGCACACCTGAAACAGCACTCCTTTGGCACACATGGGACACCGAGCAGCCAGGACCAGGGAGGTGATTAAGACACATGGCCCACCTGGGGCAGTGTGCTTGCCAAGCACCTGGTCGCCTGAGCTGCTTGGACCTGGGAAGGGCACAAAACGCAGGTCCAACTGAGTCTGTGCCTTTGTGGAGTACCCGAGAACCTGAACCTGAGCAGCTCAGACCAGGGAAGTGCATGAAATGCAGGGCGAACTTTGGACAGTTCCCCTGCAGAGCAACCTGGAGCCTGAGCAGTGTAGACTGGGAAAGCACAGGCCATCATGAGCTGGGGCAAGCCCCATGTGGTCCATACACCATGAGTACTCCCCTCACATGCCAATGATATTTGTTTGCAGTGCTCCTCCCTCTCTACAACACAACTGAACAAGTGAGCCGAAATAAGTGACCCCTTCAGTCCCTTGTGTCACGGTGGAAATTAGACACTGAAAGGACTTGCAAACAGAGGAAGGTAAAATAAATAAAGAGGAAGCCGCTCTGGAAGTGACAGGTGCAGCAAATTAAAACCCTGTAGCTAGCATTGACTATGCATTGGAAGGGGCCTATAGACCTTGAGAAGAAGTATAAGCTGGAACAGGGAACTATCCGAAACTGAACTGACCCCACCCTGCTGGCAGCAGCTCCAGAGAAATTCCTAGATATATTTTTACAATTATAATTTTTAAATTATTTTATTTTTAAGTTCTTTATTACTCCTTTAATTTTCATTTTTAAAACCTACTATTACTTTGCAAAAAACCTATTTTTTAAAGCAAACCATATATATATATATATTATAATTTTTGTGATTTTTTTCTTTAATATTGTGTTTTTGAGAATCCAACCTCTACTCTAGGTTTTTAATCTTTGCTTTTTGGTATTTGTTACCAATTTTGTACCCTTAAGAATCTAATCTTCAGTACCCATTTTTACTTAGGGGTGTGAATACTGGCTTGATTTCTTTCTCCCCTTTTGACTCTCCCTTTTCTCCCCCATGTCACCTCTATCACCTCCCTCCCCCTTCTCTTCTCTACTTAACTCTGTGAAGTGTATTCTCAGCTGTGGAGAACACTTAGGGAACTGATTACTGGCTAGATTGCTCTCTCCCCTTTTGACTGACCCTCTTCTCCTCCTGGTCACCTCTGTCTCCCTCCTCCCTCTTCTCTTCTCCATATAACTCTGTGAACCTCTCTGGGTGTCCCTCACTGTGGAGAATCTTTTCACCATTAAGCTAGATGTTTTATCATCATTGCTGTATGGATGGAGAAGTCTTGAGGCTACTGTAAGAATAAGACTGAAAGCCAAGGGCAGGAGGCTTAAATACAAAACTTGAGAAAACCAGAGAACTCCTGACTCCATACCTGCACTGAAACAAAGCTCCACCCAAGAGCCAACAAGTTCCAGAGCAAGACACACCATGCTAATTCTCCAGCAATGCAGGAATATAGCCCCGAGCATTAAAATACAGGCTGCCCAAAGTCACACCAAACCCATAGACACCTCAAAACTCACTACTGGACACTTCATTGCACTCCAGAGAGAAGAGATCCAGCTCCACCCACCAGAACACTGACAAAAGCTTCCCTAACCAGGAAATCTTGACAAGCCACTAGTCCAACCCCACCCACAGGGAGGAACGTCCACAATAAAGAGGAACCAAAAACTTCCAGCATACAGAAAGGCCACCCCAAACACAGCAATCTAAACAAAATGAAAAGGCAGAGAAATATTCAGCAGGTAAAGGAACATGGTAAACGCCCACCAAACCAAACAAAAGAGGAGGAGATAGGAAGTCTACCTGAGAAAGAATTCAGAATAATGATAGGAAAGATGATCCAAAATCTTGAAAACAAAATGGAGTTAAAGATAAAGAGACTGAAGGCAAGGATTGAGGAGATGCAAGAAATGTTTAACAAGGACCTAGAAGAAATAAAAAAGTGTCAATCAATAATGAATAATGCAATAACTGAGATTAAAAGCACTCTGGAGCGAACCAATAGTAGAGTAACTGAGGCAGAAAATAGGATAAGTGAGGTTCAAGGTAGAATGGTGGAAATATATGAAGCAGACAGGAAAAAAGGAAAACGAATGAAAAGAAATGAGGACAACCTCAGAGACTTTTGGGACAATGTTAAATGCCCCAACATTCGAATCATAGGAGTCCCAGAAGAAGACAAAAAGAAAGGCCATGAGAAAATACTTGAGGAGATAATAGTTGAAAACTTCCTTAAAATGGGGAAGGAAATAACCACCCAATTCCAAGAAACCCAGAGGGCCCCAAACAGGATAAACCCAAAGAAAAACACCCCAAGGCACATATTAATCAAATTAATGAAGATCAAACTCAAAGAACAAACACTAAAAGCAGCAAGGGAAAGCAACAAGTAACACACAAGGGGATTCCCAAAAGGATAACAGCTGATCTTTCAATGGAAACTTCATGCCAGAAGGGAAGGGCAAGACATACTTAAAGTCATGAAAGAGAAAAACATACAACCCAGATTACTATACCCAGCAAGGATCTCATTCAAATATGAAGGAGAAATCAAAAGCTTTACAGATAAGCAAAAGCTGAGAGAATTCAGCACTACCAAACCAGCTCTTGAGCAAATGCTAAAGGATCTTCTCTACACAGGAAACAGAGAAAAGGTTTATAAACTTGAACTCAAAACACACAGTTACTGTAGAAGTGAAGTTTTGAGAATAGAGGGCTATTACTCTAAACCCTATGACATTAGTGTTGGTCGTTCAGTCGTGTCCGACTCTTTGTGACTCCATGGACTGACTGCATGGAGCCCACCAAGCTCCTCTGTCCATGGGATTCTCCAGCTAAGAATACTGGAGTGGGTTGCCATGCCTTTCTCCAACTATGATATTAGAGGGGGCTGTTACTATAGAAGGGGAACTATCACTGTACAGGGGAGAGTATGACAATAGAAGGGGAGTATTACTGTAGAGGGGGGACCATGACAACAGAAGGGGACTATTACTGTAGAGGGGGGACTATAACAACAGAAGGGAACTATTACTATAGAGAGGGGACCTTAAGAATAGAGACAACCCCTGTCCATGGAGAGCAGTAAACACAAATATAAAGGTCCAGGCATGTGTTTGCCATGAAAGGAGTCCTGATGGCATGCAGACCACCAGGACACCCACCCATAACAGGAGAGAGGGGACACTCAGACCCTGACTGGAGGCATTCCCAGCTTCTTAGCTGCTCAGGTGGGTGCTTCATCCTGGGAGCCTGTCCAGTCACTTTTACTGCAGCAACACTCATCAGATCGAGAGACCGCCTCCGGGGAGTGACGGGCATGTGACCTTGGGCCTGGACTCCATTGCCCCTAGGGTGGAAGCCCCCATACCTGGAGCCCACAGGCTCAACTGGGCCCCTCTCAGCCCCAAAAGGAGGGGGCTGGTGCACAGTGCGAGGAAGGGGGACCCTCTGGATGGGGTCGCCAGCTCTAGCCTCAGGGAGAACAGACTTGAGCTGCTGGGGTCTGTCTGTTAGTCCCTGTCTCCCCACTCCCTTGCTCCTCCTCAAACCCCCACTTAACCTCCTGTGTCTCTCTGCCCCCTCGCCCTACTTCTGTTTGTCTCTTTTCATGTCTCTGTCCATTTCTTTCTGTGTCTCAGTTTCTCCGTCTCTAGAGCACTTCTCCCCTCTTCACCACCCCATCCTCCTTTCTCTTGGAGAGAAGTCCACAGGTACAAGTTTCTCAGAGCCACACCTCCATGCCGCCAGCACCGGGTCTTCTGTATGTCCTGTTTTAATTATGCAACACCCCATTTCCTCCCCCAGATTGCCCAGGCTGGGCCTCCGATGGGCTGGCAGGTGAGCTTGCCCGGCTCCTTCCTGTGCCACCAAAGTGAACTCCAACTGGATGTCGGCACTGAGTTCTTGGCTCTGGGACATACCCCTGCACCACCTCTCCATCCCAGGTGAGGCCCCATAGGCTCGACTCAGCGGAGATGCGGCTGCAAGATGGGTCCAAGTGTGGGAAGCCTCAGAGCCAAACATGCACACATGCAGGCACACACAGGCATACTGAACACACACACGCATGCACACACACACACCAAACACACATGCACACACATGCACACATACTGCACACACACACATACACACACCAGCACCTTCCCTTGTCTGTCCACTTTATCCCATTCAACCCAGAAGGTATATGAACCCCCGAGAGCCCACCTTCAGGACACACGCTGGCCTCCCTGGGGGGCAGGGTTGTGTTTTTCTCAGCCACTCTGTCCTACTCCTGGGGACCCCTCAGCTTTCCACCCACGTTTTCCATCAGAGCTTGTGCAGCACTTTCTGCACTTGAGCTTGGAGGGCCCAAAGTTTAAGGGGGCCACCCGCCCCCAAAACAACTCGATAAGTGATACCAGAACTATCTAATTAAAATGAGGAACCTCTGACTCCAGCCAGTTTGGTTGCAAAAAGTGCTGCAAAGCTCAGCTATGGGCGGGCATCTGGATTTGGGGATGGCCAGTGGTGACCAGGCAGGCGGGCACTTCCAGGGTGACACTGCTGTGCTCAGGCCATCTGAGGGGTGGCCACCAGACACCGTGGCCTGGGAGGGGAGGGTCCCTGCCAGACAGCACCCTGCTCACCTCCTCAAGGTGTAAACATGCCCCATTCTCCACCAGCACTCCTCTGGCCGTGCAGACACTGGGCCCTGCCCTGGCTCTGTGACACTGGACACTGCCCGCTGGGAGCACACATGGACAGTTGGACAAACAGGAAGTGCTGTTTTCTATGGAAGGCAGCTTTAGACTCTTTCTCACCCTCTCGACAGCTGTGGGGTTCTATGCCGGCCATCCCACCCTGCCTGGGAGGAGGGGCCCCCACACGGCTCTTCCCTTGAGAGTGTGCAGCAGACAGGGAACCGTGGACCCAGTCTCTCGGCCCTTCCGGGTGCTTCCCCGTGGGGAAAGCTGTGGGGACCCCACATGGAGGAGGCTTCCAAGTCTTCAGGACCACAGAGTGGCCCTTGGCCGCTCTCCTTCCCATACCCCTTACAAAATAACTCGATGCCTCTCCCCCAAGCCCGGGCACCACTCATCTGCTTCTGTCTTTGTAAATTTGCCTGTTCTGGACATCTTTTATAAATGGACAGGTAAAATGTGTCCTTCTGTGTCTGCTTCTCTCACTGACCATCGTGTGTTCAAGGTCCATCCATGATGTAGCCTGTGTCAGAACTTCACTCCTTTTCATGGTGACTCATACACCACTGTGTGCATGGGCCACATGCTGCTGACCCACCCATCCATCCATCCACCCACACACCCACCCATCCACTCATCTATCTGTCCATCCACCCACTCACCTATCCATCCACTCATCCATCCAACCACCCACTCATCCATCCATAAATCCACCCATCCAGCATCCATCCATCCATCCATCCATCCACAAACCAATCCATCATCCACCCATCCACTGATTGATCCATCCACCCACTCACCATCCATTCATCCATCCATCCATCTACTTATCTATCCACCCATCCATCCACTCTTCCATAACATCATCAAATCAAATTATATTATGAACTTGTAAATCCTCCTTCCTATCCCTTGACCCTGAGAATAAATAAGAAAAGAAAAAAGAGAAAGAAATAAAGCTAGTCCAAACCTATGTTCAGAGACAGAAGGGAAGATTTCTGGATTGTCCCCAGGTGACTGCTAAAGTGTGAACCTCTCCACACTGTCTCTGAAACAGATCACACAGATTTAAAAGGGAAAAGAATAAGTAAAACCACACATAAATGACCACAACATTGGCGTCATAAAAAGCCTGAAAATACTATGAATAACTTCAAAGTACTTGTAACTAGAGAAGGTCTCTCTGTGCTCAGTTGTGTCTGACTCTTAGCAGCCCCATGGACTGTACCCACCAGGCCCCTCTGTCCATGGACTCTCCAGGCAAGAATAATGGAGTAGGTTATCATTCCCTTCCCAGGGGATCTTCCCAACCCAGGGATCACCACTGCATCCTTTATGCCTCCTGCTTTGGCAAGCAGGCTCTTTGCCACGAGCACCACCTGGGAAACAACAAACCATAAAATCAAAAGCCACCTTAAGCCTTTCCTGTCCAAAAACGGGATTCCTTAAATAAATTGACTTTCACTTTCTCACATCTGCAGAGACCCCATTTCGAGACAAGATTCAGTCCCCAGGACTCAGTGGATATGACTTTCGGGACTCCCCCATACCCCGCGGTGCTATAGCTGTGCATCCTTAGGGTGGCTTGGGGGCACAGAGGACAGGCTCAGGGGGTGATGTGTCCCCCGCCTGGTTTGCCTGCAGGGAGCCACAGCATGATGACCTACTGCCTGAACAAGAAGTCACCCATCTCTCACAAGGAGTCAAGGCTGCTGCAGCTTCTGGGCAAAGTGCTGCCATGTGTCACCCTGCCCATGGTGCTCAAGAGGTCCACCACCCAGGTGAGGGTCTGCGGGCACTCTCGGGCCCTGGACCCAGCTCCAGCCGCTAGTGTCACCCACAGGGGGCGGTGTCCTTATCCCTCTTGGGGAAACGAGATTGAGAATAAACCTGCTGTAAAGCAGAATTGCTGTTTAGTTGCTCAGTCATGTCTGACCCCATGGACTGTAGTCTGCCAGGCTTCTCTGTCCATGGGATTCTACAGGCAAGAATACTGGAGTGGGTTGCCATGCCCTCCTCCAGGAGATCTTCCCCACCCAGAGAGCCTCCCAGAAAGGTAGGAAAGTACACAGCTTTACTGTGGAACCAGCCTGAAGCCAGAACGGGGACCCATGGACTAACAGCATCACCGTCTGAAGTTACAGAGGCTGGGGGACCTGGGAAGGGAAGGGGAAGGCTGGGTTCCGCCCTTTGTGCAGCTGAGCTGACACCAGAGCTCCTTCCTGGTCCCAGATAAGCAATAGCTGAGTTCCCATGTTCTTTGAGGTGGGTTTATGTTTGCACCCCAGCACCCCCTCCAGGGAGACTTTCTTGGTGGCCCAGATGGGAAAGAATCAGCCTGCAATGCGTGGGGCCCGGGCTAGATCCCTGGATCGGGAAGATCCCATGGGGGAGAAAATGGCACCTCACTGTAGTATTCTCACATGGGAAGTCCCATGGACAGAGGAGCCCAGCAGGCTAGAGTCCATGGGGTCACAGAGAGTCAAGACAACTGAAGTGACTGAGAACACACGCACACACTCACACCCCTCCCCTGTAGTGCTTCTCCAGGGTGGATCGGGGGTTTTATGGGGTGCAGAGAAGCCGGGGTGGGAGGCAGTCATTGTGGAGGATGAAGAGGAGTCAATGTTGGGGGCCCTGTCTGTGGGGAGGGGGCACCCAATTGACAGTGGTCCTGTCACTGGCACACACGTTACCCAGGGGGTGGATGCAGGATGGGGTAGAAACCCACCGGGGCCCAGGTGCCCTCAGGAGCAGAGGCCCACCTGGGCGGGACAGATGGCCCCTGCCTTCCTGTACCCGCACTTGAGGGGCAGTCATATTCCTGGTTTTTCTGCTCCTGGGCTGGTCCTCCCAAGAGGACAAGAGGCTGTCAAGCACAGCTCTTACCTGTGTGATTGCTTCCTCCTGGGAGGTCCCTGGTTGCTGGAATCCTCCTCAGGGGATCTGATTGGCAGAGAGCCAGGGCTGGAATGTGGACAAACTACATTCTTGCTTGCATCAGCTGCCTACAGCCTGGCCTTAAGAGCTCACACCCAGAGGAGGGAGCGAGCAGCAGGGGGTCCACCAGAGCCCGGGAGTCCTGCAGGACTGGGGTCCCTCTGCTCAGAGGGTCCCTTGGTGCTGGGTCCCTTTCTTCTGCGTCCCTCCAGGGCAGGGTCCCCTCCATACTGGGGGACCTTGGTGCCATGGTCTCAAGTGGTATGGCTCCCAAAGAGACCTGGGTGTGTGCGGGGTGGGGGGCACAGGTGGTGGTCTTTCAGGGGGTGTTTAAGATCAGCGGCTGCAGCAGCACTTCATTTAATCCTTGTAGAGGTGGATGGCAAGTGCCTGACAATAGCTGACAATATTCATATGAGTCTTTCTTTTTTCTTTTAATTTGGATTGGGGGGTGGGGCTGTGACACCCTTTCCCATTTTTTATCTTTATATCTTTTTCTTTTTCCATTGTGACTGTGTAGAGAACACAGTACCATTTTCTGCGACTAGTTTATGTTAATATTAGTTTTTGCTTTTTCTTTTATTTTGGATAGAGAGAATCTATTATTTTCTTCCCCACTTTTTCATCCTTGTGTTTTTTTCTTTTTCCATTATGACTCCTTGTAGAGAACACAGTACATTTTCTGTTACAAATTTATATTAGGGCTTCCCTGGTGGCTAGTTGGTAAAGAATCTGCTTGCAATGAGGGTGATGTGGGTTCGATCCTGGGTTGGGAAGATCTGGAGAAGGGAAAGGCAACCCACTCTGGTAATCTTGCCTGGATAATTCCATGGACAGAGGGGTCTGGTGGGCTACAGTCCACCGGATCAAAATGACTTGGAAACAACTGAGCAACTTTCACTTTTCAATGTACGTTAAAGTTATTTTTTGCTTTTTCCTGTCTTATTTGTGTCGTGGACAGATGTTTTGTCCTTTTGTTCTCTTCCCTTGATTCCTTCTTGCCTTTCCTAGTGCTGTTTGTGGGGGTGGGCACAGATCTCTGTGGGTCTAGTGTGTCCTCATGTCCAAGGGTCCAGCTTGGGTGTCATGGAGCCTTGGCATTGAACCCACAGGGAGCTTCCACCCAGGGACTGCCTGAAGGAGTGTGAGGCTGGACTCTGCAGGAACACCCCCCCAAGACCACAATCTTGACCCGGGCTCTGTGCTCCACATGACCACTGACCCTGGGGACCCTGTTCCCAGAAGCAGTGCCTCAACCCCAGCAGCACCAACACGGTTGATTTCACAGTGGCCAATGTGGCCCTCAGTTGGGCATCCTCAGTGCATGCCCAGCCCCTGAGTGGGGCTGCCCTCTGTGACCAGCACAGATGACTGACCTCTGTGTGCAGGTTCTGAGCATCATGAAGCACCTGGATGCTGGTGTGAGGACCTGCAGTTGGCGCACATGGAGGAGGGCACTGAGAGGAACCTGCACTCTGGCCACATGGTGTACATGACGGCCCTCATGGAGGTGGGGGTGGGGGCAGGGTTACGGAGGGGGGGGTCCGCCAGCCAGGGACACCACGTCTGGTCCAAGCAGGAGGGGGAGGGCCTCTGAGGGGATGGGCACACGTCCACTCAGATGGACACACAGTCACTCCAGACAGGAGAGGCTGACCTCTAAGGGGACAACACAGGTCCACTCCCATTAGAGGACACTGACCTCTAATGGGACGGACACACATCCACTCCAGGCATGAGAGGGAGAACCTCTGGCATCAGTCACTCAGAATTCCCAACCAACACGCATTTCTGAACTCACACCTGCACCCCTGGCCTCTGGGGTGTCTCCCAGAATTTGGCTATACCAGGTCCCTGACATGTCTTTTCCTGTGTCCAGTTTTGGGGTGTCCAGTCCATTCTCTCGGCTGCTGGCCAAGTCACTTAAAGTCTCACACTGGCCTCGGCCCCCAGTGCCCCCACCACAGAACCTAAAGACCCTTGGGGTCTGGAGGTTCTGTCCTGGGCCTCAGTGTGCATGTACCCTGCTGGCCTTGCATGCTCCCTGGAGCACAGACTTCACACAATGTTATAAGCAATGCTCTCTGCTGCTGTGCATGCACACACACATGCATATCCATGCACACACAGACCCTGAACACATGCACACCTGTGTGTGCACTTGTACCTACTGGAGTGTGTACACACACACACACACACACCAGCACACCAGAGCAATGCCACGGTTCCCCACTGCCACTCAAGAGAGGCTGGGTCCCTTGGGACCAGGCACCATGCTTTATGTCTTTGTGTGTCAGGACACCCCAACCCATCTGTAGAGTGGCTGTGCCGGGGGAATTCCCCACCCATGACCCTCTGTCTCTCACTACAAGGCCCTTCACCCCACCCCCACCCAGGACATGCTCATGGAGATCTCAGAGTGGCTGGAGAACCACCCACAGGAAGTGGTTATCCTGGCATGCAGGAACTTCGAGGGCGTGATGGAGGACCTGCATGAGTATCTGATGGGCTGCATCAAGAACATCTTTGGGGACATGCTGTGTCCCCGTGGGGGTGTGAACAGGGGCCACAGGCTCCCCATGCTCTTGGCAGCGGGGGTGGTGGGAGTACTAGGCCTCACTGTAATCAGACTATCTGCTTGCTGCATGAGGCTGATTCAGGCACCAGGTGATGCTGCTCATGGAACCCCAGTAATCCACCCACCACTGTCTCCACTCAAACACCCCAATGACCAGCCCATCACTGGTCACAGGCACCCCCAATAATCCACCCTGCCTGGTCTCTATTCAGACATCCCCAAAATCCATCAATCATGCCTCACAATGCCCCAGTAATCCACCTGCTGTTTTCTATCAAAAACCCCAATAATCCATCCACCTCTGTTTCCACTCAGGCACCCCAATAATCGACCCATCACTGCTCAAGACACCCAAGTAATCTACCCACCACTGTCTCCACTCAAACACCCCCAAAATCTACCAATCACTGCTCAAGACACCCCAATAACCCACCATCACCATCTCCACTCAGACACCCCAGTAATCGACCCACTAGTGTCTCTACTCAGACATGCCAATAACCCACCCATGACTGTCTCTTCTCACAGAGAACCCAATAACCAGCCCATCACTGCTCATAGACACCCTAATAATCCACACATCACTGTAGCTTCTCGGACACCCCCGATAACTGACACATTATGTCACAAGGCACCCCAATAACCCCTGTGCACATGTCTCATGGGCACCCAGATGATTCTCCCCCTAGGAGGTGCTGACTCTGCACCAGCTGTGGTCCCAGGGCCAGCAGGTCATCCTGTCATACAAGGACGAGGCATCCATGAGTCAGCATGCAGAACTGTGGCCCGGTATCCCCTACTGGTGGGGGAACCAGGTGAAGCCCTGAGACCTCGTCCAGTACCTGGAGCTCATGAAGAGCTGCAGCCACCCAGGGGAGTGCTGCCTTGAAACTGGGACACCTGGTCGCACACATGTCCTCGTGCATGGGTCTGGCTTTGTGTTCAAGTGGAGAAATGGAACAGGATGTATTAGGGGACGTTATTCTGTTCAGCACATGGGGACCAGGGCGTGGACATCCTTGGGGATGTTACTGTGTCCACCACAGGGGTTAGGATGTAGACAGGATGTGGACATCCATGTGAACATTATTGTGTCCACCACACGGGGCCAGGACATGGACATCTTTGGTGTCACTGTCCAGCCCACCTGCCCTTTGTAACAGGAGAAATTCATGAGTCAACACCCCTATGAGCCCCTGCTGTCTGAACTTTGGTCTCTGTTGGACATCTGAATCTCTGACCTCTGCGGAGGCCAGAGTCTGGGTGAGTGATGGCACAGCTTGGTGACTGCGTGGGCAGGTGACCCCATGGGTTAGGGGTCTCATGGGTGGGTGACTGCGTGGGTGGGTGACCCCATGGATTACTGGTCACATAGGCCAGAGACCGTGTTGGTTGGAGACTGCGTGGGTGGGTGACTGTGTGGGTGGGTGACCAGTTTGAGTTGCTGAGTGCAGGGTGGGTTACCATGTGAGTTGCTGACTCGGTGAGTGGGTGACCCCATGGGCGGGTGACGGTGCGAGTGGGTCATCATGTGGACAGGTGAGCGCATGCCCTCACAGGTTAGTGACCCCATGGGTGGGTGCCCACAGGGGTTGGTGGCCAGTGGAGGGATCAGTGCATGGGGTAGTGACCCCATGGGTGGGTGACCACATGAGTCAGTGCCCACACGGTTTGGTTGGCCACATGACTCCATGGGTTAGTGGCCGCACGCCTGGGCAGCTGACCCAACAGCCTGCACCATGAACAGCAGCCCCTCTCTTGTCCCAGGCAGGCTGTGGGTGGCCAGCATCAACCTCACAGAGAACCTGGAGTTTGTCCGCATCCACCCGGCCTGGTCCCTGGAGAAGCTGACCCAGTGGGGGCTCCCCTACCTTTGCGCATGGGTGTGGGGCCGTACCAACACCTTCGCAGGCAACTTCATCTGGGCCGAGTGGTTTGTTGGTGACGTCATCGGGTTGAACTGGAAGCTGCTTTGGGGCTGACAGATGGTGCGTGTGTGGAGCTGGGCATCACAGAGGCTGCGTCTCAGTCACGTCCTGCAACGTTACCGGCCTGAACCAGAAGCCACCTCGGGGCTGAGGCATGGCGCACTGAGGAGCTGGGCGTTGCGGAGGCCGCTCCTCGTTCGCATCCTGTGACATCACTGGGCTGAACCAGAAGCTGCTTCAGGGCTGAGGGATGACGCATGGGTGAAGCTGGGTATCACGGAGGCTGCGTTTAAGTCACGTACTGTGATGTCACCGGCCTGAACCGGAAGCCACCTTGGGGCTGCCGGTGGGCACGTTGAGGAGCTGGGCTTTGCAGAGGCTATTCTCAGCCCTGTCTTGTGGGGCTTGTCATCCGTCCGCGCGTCCACTGAATGTGGGTGACTGCCGAGGTGGGGCCAGGTGGCAGGGTCCATGGTCTCTCGGCGACTGCAGGGTGTGAGGTGATGATTAAAGGTGAGTGCATGATTTGTACAATCACATCCTCAGGGAGACACACCTGGTTCTCGGGTCTGTGGCTTCCCCATGGGAGAGGCTGTGGTGCCCCCTCTCCCCAGGCACTCAGACTAGCAGACGGTGACCCCCAGCTGGGGAGGGGAGGAGGCACTATGACATAGTGTCCATAGGAGGAGACTGAGCGCATCGTGATCTCACTGAGAAATCCCTTTTATTAGATAAGGGACTTACCTGGTGGCTCACTTAAGAAGGCCTTCTTATCTCTCCTTGCTAGTCTTTGGGACTCTGCATTCAGGTGGCTGTATCTTTCTGTGTCTCCTTTGCCTTTCTCTTCTCTTCTCATCTATTTGTAGGGCCTCCTCAGACACCCACTTTGCCTTTTTGCATTTCTTTTTCTCGTGGATGGTTTTGATCTCCACCTCCTGTACAATGTTAGGAACCTCCATCCATAGGTCTTCTGGTACTCTGTGTGCCAGATCTAACCCTTGAATCTATTTGTCACTTCCAGTGTATACTCACAAGGGATTTGAAAAAAGCAAAGAAACAGAGGAAAACAATAGAGTGAGAAAGAGTAGAGATCTCTTCAAGAAAATGAGAAATGCCAGGGGAACATTTCATGCAAAGACAGGCACAATAAAAGACAGAAACGTTATGGGCCTAGCTAAAGCAGAAGAGATTAAGAAGAAGTAGCAAGAATACACAGAAGAACTGTTAAAAAAAATCTTAATAACCTGGATTACCATGATGATGTGATCACTCACCTAGAGCCAGACATCCTGTAGTGCAGACACGTGGGCCTTAGGAAGCAGCAGTACAAGCAAAGCTAGTGGAGGTGATTAAATTGTACCTGACTGCTTTCAAATCCTAAACGGTGGTACTGTTAAAGTGCTGCACTCAATACACCAGCCAGTTTGGAAAACTTGGCTGTGGCCACAGGACTGGAAAAGTTCAGTTTTCATTTCAATCCCAAAGAAGGGCAATGCCAGACAATGTTCAAACTACCACACAACTGCACTCATTTCACATGCTAGGAAGGTAATGCTCAAAATCCTTCAAGCTAGGCTTCAAGAGTATATGACCCGAGAACTTCACAGTCCACACATTCAAACCGTTGATACTAAATGCACAGTGATGCCATAAAGATGGTCAAGGCAAAGACACACAATGTGATTTTATTTATGTCTAAATCAGTGAAACAAAATATTCACTGCAAAGTACAAACTTTTTATCATGAAAAATCCTATGTTTGAATATGAAATATCCTGCTGAAATTGAAAAATACGTTTTAAAGTGAAATTCTTTGTCAGCTATTTTGAGACTATGGGAAAAAAGAAAATAAAATTACGTTCATTGGGGCTGCTTCAGTTCAGTTCAGTCGCTCAGTCGTGTCCAACTCTTTTCATTGGGGGCTGCTTGAACTTTCACAGATATTTTTTCTTAAAGATTCCCTTACAGTTTTGCAGTCTTAATTAGACATAAAATGATCAGTAGATTTTATACTATGTTTGTTTTCTGAACATTTTCATTTCCTTTAATTTATGAATATAACCGCAATATTTTTCTATTAAGTGAGTATTAAAAATTACTCCTCTCTCCTGTGTGGAACACACTGCTTACCCTACTGTTGGGAGACATTTTACTGCCTAAAACCTTTCATAATTCAGCTCTACAATCTAGGTTTTTTTGTTTGTTTGTCTTGCTTTGTTTAGGCTGAGAATTTTCTCATCTATTTTTAGTATCTTCAGAGTCTCTGTTAGGCATACGTCTGCTGTTGTTTCCTTGCACAGTCATGTCCCAACTCTTTGCCACCCCATGGACTGTAAGCCCACCAGTCTCTTCTGTTCACAGGGATTCTCCAGTCAAGAATACTGGAGTGGGTTGCCATGCTCTCCTTCAGGGGATCTTCCTGACCCAGAGATGGAATTCGCACCTGCTACGGCTCCTGCATTGCAGGCGGATTCTTTACCACTGAGTGAAAAGAGATCATGTATACATGAAACCCACCTTAATTATGAAGACTCATAATTGGCGAAAAGCAAAGATGGAGAAGCCCAAACAAGCATTTATCTTTTACCAATTAATAATAAGAAAACAACCCTTCATTTCAATTTGTCTTCCTTTATTTTTTCAATTAACTTTTCATTGAAGGATGATTGCTTTCCAGAATATTGGTGTTTTCTGTCAAACTTCAACATAACAGTCTTTCTTAACTCATAGTTTCTCTTCAATATCTTCTTATCCTGTGTAAATAACTTCTTTTAACATTTCTTACAGACAATGTATCTGCTGAGAATGAATTCCCCAATTTTTTGTTGATATGAGAGTATCTCCTTCTCCTTTGTTTTTGAAGGATAATATTCCTGGAAGTAGAAGTTAATTTCAGTAGTTTTTTTTTTTTTTTTAAGCATTTTATTTATTGACATGTTGTACCTGTACCATGGATTTACTAGTTAAGCTGTATAATTCATTGATTTGTAACTTATTCATAGGTTGAATAACCATAACCACAGCCTCATTCTAGAATATTTTCATCCCTCCAATGGGAAACACTCTCCAGTTGGCAGACATTTTCCATTTGCCCCTTCATCTGGGCACTTTCATTCACTCCTTTGTTTTCGGTCTTTAGAGCATTACCTAATCAGGGACATACGAATTCACATGAACAGTATAATGCAATACACAGCCTTTTGTTCCTGGCTTCTTTTAATTAACATAATCATTTCAGAGCGCTAGCATGTAATAGCTTGTATAAGAACTCCATTCATTTGATGGCCAAATAATTTTGCATTGCATGTTTTATTTATTCGATCACCAGTTGATGGACATTTGAGTTATTTAAACTTTTTAAACTTTTTTTAGTTTATTTCTTTTTAAACTTTATTTTTAATAATTTAAAATTAAATTTAATGGCTTTTTCTGCATCCATTTAGGTTATCATATGATTTTTAGCTTTCCTTTGGTTAATATGGTCTGTCACATTGATTGATTTGCAAATATTGAAGAATCCTTGCATCCCTGGAATAAACCCAACCTGATCGTGGTTTTTGATGTGTTGTTGAATTCTGTTTGCTAAAATTTTGCTGAGGATGTTTTTGCATCCATGTTCATCAGTGATATTGGTCTGTAGTTTTCTTATTTAGTCTTGTCCTTGGTTTTCATATCAGGGTGATGGTAGCCTTGCAGAATGAGTTTGGAAGTGTTCCTTCCTCTGCAGTTTTTTGGAAGAGTTTTAGAAGGATAGGCATTTGCTCCTCTCTGAATGTTTGATAGAATTCACCTGTGAAGCCACCTGGTCCTAGGCTTTTGGCTTTGGGGAACTTTTCGATCACAGCTTCGATTTGGAGCTTGTAATTGGGTTGTTCACAATTTCTATTTCTTCCTGGTTCAGTCTTGGAAGATTGAGCTTTTCTAAACATCTGTCCATTTCTTCCAGGTTATCCATTTTATTGCTGTAGAGTTGTTCATAATAGTCTCTTATAATCCTTTGTATTTCTGCATTTTCTGTTGTAACCTCTCCTTTTTCATTCCTAAGTTTGTTGATTTGGTTCATCTCTCTATTGTTCTTGATGAGTCTGGCTAAAGGTTTATCAATTTTGTTTATCTTCTCAAAGAACCAGCTTTTAGTTTATTAATCTTTGCTGTTGTTTCTTTCATTTATTTTTCATTTATTTCTGTTCATATCTTTATGATTTCTTTCCATGTACTAATTTTGGCTATTTTGTTGTTGTTGTTCTTCTTTATCGGTTGTTTTAGGAGTCAATTGAGGTTGTCTATTCGATGCTTTTCTTGTTTCTTGAGTTGGGGTCATATTGCTACAAACTTCCCTCTTAGAACTGCTTTTCCTGCATCCCATAGGTTTTGAGTTGTCGTGTTTTCATTGTCATTTTTTCCTAGAAAGTTGTCGATTTCCATTTTTATTTCTTCAGTAACCTGTTGGTTATTTAGAAACATGTTGTTTAATCTCCACGTGTTTGTGTGTCTTACAGTTTTTTTCTTCTACTTGATATCTAGTCTCATAGTGTTGTGGTCAGAGAAGATGCTTGATACAAGTTCAATTTTGTTAATTTTACTGAGGTTTGATTTGGGACCCAAGATGTGGTCTATCCTGGAGAATGTTCCATGTGCACTTGAGAAGAAGGTGTATTCTTCTCCATTTGGATGGCATGTCCTCAAGATATCAATGAGATTCATCTCATCTCATGTGTCATTTAAGAGATGTGTTTCTGTATTAATTTTCTGTTTTGATGACCTGTCCATTGGTATGAATGGGGTGTTAAAGTCGACTATGATTGTTTTACTGTCAGTTTCTCCTTTAATGTCTGTTAGTTTTTGTCTTATGTATTGAGGTGCTCCTGTGTTGGGGGCATAGATGTTTACAATTGCTATGTCTTCATCTTGTATTGATCCCTTCATCACGATGTAGTGTCCTTTAACTATTGTAATCTTCTTTAGTTTAAGGTATGATATGAGGATTGCTATTCCATCTATCTTTTGATTCCCATTTGCATGGCATATATTTTTCCATCCTGTCACTTTCAGTCTATATGTGTCTTTAGGCCTGAAGTGGGTTTCTTGTAGACAGCATGTACATGGGTCTTTTTCTTTTAAATTAATGTATTTATTTTAATTGGAGGCTACTTACTTTGCAGCATTGTGGTGGGTTTTGCCATATACTGAGTTGAATCAGCCATGGGTGTTCATATCTTCCCCATCCTGGAACCCCGACCACTTCTCTCCCCATCTGATCCCTCAGGGTTTTCCCAGTGCACCGGCTTTGTGTGCCCTATGTCATGTATCAAAGTTGGATGGGTGATCTATTTCACATATCGTAATATGCATGTTTCAGTGCTAGTCTCTCAAGTCATCTCACCCTGGCCTTCTCCCACAGAGTCCAAAAGTCTGTTTCTATGTGTCTGTTTTGCTGTCTCGCATATATGGTCATCGTTGCCATTTTCCCCATATATATGCGTTAATATACTCTATTGGTGTTTTTCTTTCTGACTTACTTCACTCTGTAAAATAGGCTCCAGTTTCATCCACCTCATTAGAACTAATTCAAATGCATTCTTTTTATTTGCTGAGTAATATTTTATTGTGTATATGTACCTCAGCTTTCTTATCCATTTGTCTGCCAAAGGACATCTAGGTTGCTTCCATGTCCTGACTATTGTAAACAGTGCTTCGATTAACAATGAGGTACACATGTCTGTTTCAATTCTAGTTTCCTCGGTGTTTATGTCATATGGCAATTCTATTTCCAGTTTTTTTTTAGGAATCTCCACACTGTTCTCTGGAGCGGCTGTACTAGTTTGCATTCAGTCAAAGAACTAGTCAGTTCTTTGCATCAGGTGGCCAAAGCATTGGATTTTCAGCTTCAGCATCAATCCTTCCATGTATATTCAGGACTGATTTCCCTTAGGATTGATTGGCTTGATTTCCTTGCAGATCTAGGGACTCTGCAGAGTATATATGTGTATGAATCAATATTTGTTGTGCTTATGCTGCCCTCTCATGGAGAAATAGAAGAATGTTAATGAATGTAACTTATAAAATCCAGATGTATTCTCTCATATGTATATGTGTGTAAGAATAAATATTTACGGTGTTTATGCTGCCCTTTCGTGAAGAATGCTTATGAATGTAATTTATAAAATCCAGATGTGTTCTCTCATATGTGTATGTCAGTTCATATGTATACGTTAGTTGCTCAGTCGTGTCTGTCTCTTTGTGACCCCATGGACTGCAGCACACCAGGCTTCCCTGTCCATCACCAACTCCCAGAGCTTAGTCAAACTCATGTCCATCGAGTCCATGATGGCATCCAACCACCTCATCATCTGTCATCCCCTTCTCCTCCGGTGTTCAATCTTTCCCAGCATCAGGGACTTTTCCACTGAGTCAGTTCTTCACATCAGGTGGCGAAAGTGTGTGGGTATGAATAAATATTTACTGTACTTTAGCTGCCCTCTCATTGAGAAATAGAAGGATGCTTATAAATTTACTTCATAAAATCTGAATGTATTCTCCCCTATGTATCAGTTCAGTTCAGTCGCTTAGTCGTGTTTGACTCTGCGACCCCATGAATTGCAGCACGCCAGGCCTCCCTGTCCATCACCAACTCCCAGAGTTCACTCAGACTCACGTCCATGGAGTCAGTGATGCCATCCAGCCATCTCATCCTCTGTCGTCCCCTTCTCCTCCTGCCCCCAATCCCTCCCAGCATCAGAGTCTTTTCCAATGAGTCAACTCTTTGCATGAGGTGGCAAAAGTACTGGAATTTCAGCTTTAGCATCATTCCTTCCAAAGAAATCCCAGGGCTGATCTCCTTCAGAATGGGCTGGTTGGATCTCCTTGCAGTCCAAGGGACTCTCAAGAGTCTTCTCCAACACCACAGTTCAAAAGCATCAATTCTTCGGCACTCAGCCTTCTTCACAGTCCTACTCTCACATCCATATATGACCACAGGAAAAACCACAGCCTTGACTAGACGGACCTTTGTTGGCAACGTAATGTCTCTGCTTTTGAATATGCTATCTAGGTTGGTCACAACTTTCCTTCCAAGGAGTAAGTGTCTTTTAAATTCATGGCTGCAGTCACCATCTGCAGTGATTTTGGAGCCCAAAAAAATAAAGTCTGACACTGTTTCCACTGTTTCCCCATCTATTTCCCATGAAGTGATGGGCCTGGATGGCATGATCTTTGTTTTCTGAATGTTGAGCTTTAAGCCAACTTTTTCACTCTCCACTTTCACTTTCATCAAGAGGCTTTTTAGTTCCTCTTCACTTTCTGCCATAAGGGTTGTGTCATCTGCATATCTGAGGTTATTGATATTTCTCCTTGCAACCTTGATTCCAGCTTGTGCTTCTTCCAGTCCAGCATTTCTCATGATGTACTCTGCATAGAAGTTAAATAAGCAGGGTGATGGTATACAGCCTTGACGTACTCCTTTTGCTATTTGGAACCAGTCTGTTGTTCCATGTCCAGTTCTAACTGTTGCTTCCTGACCTGCATACAGATTTCTCAAGAGACAGATCAGGTGGTCTGGTATTCCCATCTCTCAGAATGTTCCACAGTTTATTGTGATCCACACAGTCAAAGGCTTTGGTATAGTCAATAAAGCAGAAATAGATGTTTTTCTGGAACTCTTTTGTTTTTCCCATGATCCAGTGGATGTTAGCAATTTGATCTTTGATTCCTCTGCCTTTTCTAAATCCAGCTTGAACATCAGGAAGTTCATGGTTCATGTATTGCTGAAATCTGGCTTGGAGAAGTTTGAGCATAACTTTACTAGCATGTGAGATGAGTGCAATTGTGCAGTAGTTTGAGCATTCTTTGGCATTGCCTTTCTTTGGGATTGGAATGAAAACTGACCTTTTCCAGTCCTGTGGCCACTGCTGAGTTTTCCAAATTTGCAGGCATATTGACTGCAGCACTTTCACGGCATCATCTTTCAGGATTTGAAATAGCTCATATGTATGCTGCTGCTAAGTCACTTCAGTCATGTCTGACTCTGTGCGACCCCATAGATGGCAGCCCACCAGGCTCCCCCGTCCCTGGGATTTTCCAGGCAAGAACACTGGAGTTGGTTGCCATTTCCTTCTCCAATGCAGGAAAGTGAAAAATGAAAGTGAAGTCGCTCAGTCGTGTCCGACTCTTCACGACCCCATGGACTGTAGCCCACCAGGCTCCTCCGTCCTTGGGTTTTCCAGGCAAGAGCACTGGAGTGGGGGTGCCATCACCTTCTCTGATGTATATGTGGGTATAAATAAATATTTACTGTGCATATGATGACCTCTTGAGGAGAAACAGATATATGCTAATGAATGTAATTTATAAAATCCAAATGTAGTCACTCATATGTGTATGTATGTATGCTGCTGCTGCTGCTGTGTCACTTCAGTCGTCTCCGACTCCGTGTGACCCCATAGACGGCAGCCCACCAGGCTCCCCCATCCCTGGAATTCTCCAGGCAAGAACACTGGAGTGGGTTGCCATTTCCTTCTCCAATGCATGAAAGTGAAGTTGCTCAGCCATGTCCGACTCTTCGTGACCCCATGGACTGCAGCCTACCAGGCTCCTCCGTCCATGGGATTTTCCAGGCAAGAGTACTGGAATGAGTTGCCATTGTCTTCTCTGTGTGTATGAATAAATATTTATTGTGATTATGCTGCCATCTAGTGGAGAAATAGAAGAATGATTGTGAATGTATAAAATCCAGATGTATTCTTTACATGTTGAAAATGATACTGTATAACTTTGTTAAAAATTAATATATGCTCATAACAGAAAATATAAAGTTGGTAGAAAAGTACAAAGAAAGAACAAAATCACCCATGATCTCATTTAACATTGGCTCAGAATTCTGAGTTCCTGGGACAGGGAGATAAAAAGATGAGGGTGTGCTAGTTCTTTTATTATAAAATCATCTTTTCTGCTATTAGAATGTTAACATAGAACTTGGTTTTGATACGTGATTCTTGCTTTGTTTATTATCTTTAAGTCTCTGCTTTTACAAAGACCTAGTAATTTGACTCCCTGTTTAGAGACTGTTTGCTTCAACGTTGTTTTGTTTTTCCCATTTTTGCTATAATTAAAAAAATGTTGCATGTCATGGCTATGGTAAATAGTGATGCAGTGAACATTGGGGTGCATGCATCTTTTTTTTAAATTTTATTTTATTTTTAAATTTTACATAATTGTATTAGTTTTGCCAAATATCAAAATGAATCCGCCACAGGTATACGTGTGTTCCCCATCCTGAACCCTCCTCCCTCCTCCCTCCTCCCTCCCCATACTATCCCTCTGGGTCGTCCCAGTGCACCAGCCCCAAGCATCCAGTATCGTGCATCGAACCTGGACTGGCAACTCGTTTCATACATGATATTTTACATGTTTCAATGCCATTCTCCCAAATCTTCCCACCCTCTCCCTCTCCCACAGAGTCCATAAGACTGTTCTATACATCAGTGTCTCTTTTGCTGTCTCGTACACAGGGTTATTGTTACCATCTTTCTAAATTCCATATATATATATATGTATATGCTTTAGTATACTGTATTGGTGTTTTCTTTCTGGCTTACTTCACTCTGTATAATAGGCTCCAGTTTCATCCACCTCATTAGAACTGATTCAAATGTATTCTTTTTAATGGCTGAGTAATACTCCATTGTGTATATGTACCACTGCTTTCTTATCCATTCATCTGCTGATGGACATCTAGGTTGCTTTCATGTCCTGGCTATTATAAACAGTGGTGCAATGAACATTGGGGTACACGTGTCTCTTTCCCTTCTGGTTTCCTCAGTGTATATGCCCAGCAGTGGGATTGCTGGATCATAAGGCAGTTCTATTTCCAGTTTTTTAAGGAATCTCCACACTGTTCTCCATAGTGGCTGTACTAGTTTGCATTCCCACCAACAGTATAAGAGGGTTCCCTTTTCTCCACACCCTCTCCAGCATTTATTACTTGTAGACTTTTGGATCGCAGCCATTCTGACTGGTGTGAAATGATACCTCACAGTGGTTTTGATTTGCATTTCTCTGATAATGATTGATGTTGAGCATCTTTTCATGTGTTTGTTAGCCATCTGTATGTCTTCTTTGGAGAAATGTCAATTTAGTTCTTTGGCCCATTTTTTGATTGGGTTATTTATTTTTCTGGAGTTGAGCTGTAGGAGTTGCTTGTATATTTTTGAGATTAGTTGTTTGTCAGTTGCTTCATTTGCTATTATCTTCTCCCATTCTGAAGGCTGTCTTTTCACCTTGCTAATAGTTTTCCTTTGATGTGCAGAAGCTTTTAAGGTTAATTAGGTCCCATTTGTTTATTTTTGCTTTTATTTCCAATATTCTGGGAGGTGGGTCATAGAGGATCCTGCTGTGATGTATGTCAGAGTGTTTTGCCTATGTTCTCCTCTAGGAGTTTTATAGTTTCTGGTCTTACGTTTAGATCTTTAATCCATTTTGAGTTTATTTTTGTGTATGGTGTTAGAAAGTGTTCTAGTTTCATTCTTTTACAAGTGGTTGACCAGATTTCCCAGCACCACTTGTTAAAGAGATTGTCTTTAATCCATTGTATATTCTTGCCTCCTTTGTCAAAGATAAGGTGTCCATATGTGCGTGGATTTATCTCTGGGCTTTCTATTTTGTTCCATTGATCTATATTTCTGTCTTTGTGCCAGTACCATACTGTCTTGATAACTGTGGCTTTGTAGTAGAGCCTGAAGTCAGGTAGGTTGATTCCTCCAGTTCCATTCTTCTTTCTCAAGATTGCTTTGGCTATTCGAGGCTTTTTGTATTTCCATACAAATTGTGAAATTATTTGTTCTAGCTCTGTGAAGAATACTGTTGGTAGCTTGATAGGGATTGCATTGAATCTATAAATTGCTTTGGGTAGTATACTCATTTTCACTATGTTGATTCTTCCAATCCATGAACATGGTATATTTCTCCATCTGTTAGTGTCCTCTTTGATTTCTTTCACCAGTGTTTTATAGTTTTCTATATATAGGTCTTTAGTTTCTTTAGGTAGATATATTCCTAAGTATTTTATTCTTTCCATTGCAATGGTGAATGGAATTGTTTCCTTAATTTCTCTTTCTGTTTTCTCATTATTAGTGTATAGGAATGCAAGGGATTTCTGGGTGTTGATTTTATATCCTGCAACTTTACTATAGTCATTGATTAGTTCTAGTAATTTTCTGGTGGAGTCTTTAGGGTTTTCTATGTAGAGGATCATGTCATCTGCAAACAGTGAGAGCTTTACTTCTTCTTTTCCAATTTGGATTCCTTTTATTTCTTTTTCTGCTCTGATTGCTGTGGCCAAAACTTCCAAAACTATGTTGAATAGTAATGGTGAAAGTGGGCACCCTTGTCTTGTTCCTGACTTTAGAGGAAATGCTTTCAATTTTTCACCATTGAGGATAATGTTTGCTGTGGGTTTGTCATATATAGCTTTTATTATATTGAGGTATGTTCCTTCTATTCCTGCTTTCTGGAGAGTTTTTATCATAAATGGATGTTGAATTTTGTCAAAGGCTTTCTCTGCATCTATTGAGATAATCATATGGTTTTTATTTTTCAATTTGTTAATGTGGTGTATTACATTGATTGATTTGCGGATATTGAAGAATCCTTGCATCCCTGGGATAAAGCCCACTTGGTCATGGTGTATGATCTTTTTAATGTGTTGTTGGATTCTGATTGCTAGAATTTTGTTAAGGATTTTTGCATCTATGTTCATCAGTGATATTGGCCTGTAGTTTTCTTTTTTTGTGGGATCTTTGTCAGGTTTTGGTATTAGGGTGATGGTGGCCTCATAGAATGAGTTTGGAAGTTTACCATCCTCTGAAATTTTCTGGAAGAGTTTGAGCAGGATAGGTGTTAGCTCTTCTCTAAATTTTTGGTAGAATTCAGCTGTGAAGCCGTCTGGACCTGGGCTTTTGTTTGCTGGAAGATTTTTGATTACAGTTTCAATTTCCGTGCTTGTGATGGGTCTGTTAAGATTTTCTATTTCTTCCTGGTCGAGTTTTGGAAAGTTGTACTTTTCTAAGAATTTGTCCATTTCTTCCACGTTGTCCATTTTATTGGCATATAATTGTTGATAGTACTCTATTATGATCCTTTGTATTTCTGTGTTGTCTGTTGTGATCTCTCCATTTTCATTTCTAATTTTATTGATTTGATTTTTCTCCCTTTGTTTCTTGATGAGTCTGGCTAATGGTTTGTCAATTTTATTTATCCTTTCAAAAAACCAGCTTTTGGTTTTGTTGATTTTTGCTATGATCTCTTTTGTTTCTTTTGCATTTATTTCTGCTCTAAGTTTTAAGATTTCTTTCCTTCTACTAACCCTGGGGTTCTTCATTTCTTCCTTTTCTAGTTGCTTTGGGTGTAGAGTTAGGTTATTTATTTGACTTTTTTCTTGTTTCTTGAGGTGTGCCTGTATTGCTATGAACTTTCCCCTTAGGACTGCTTTTACCGTGTCTCACAGGTTTTGGATTGTTGTGTTTTCATTTTCATTCGTTTCTATGCAAATTTTGATTTCTTTTTTGATTTTTTCTGTGATTTGTTGGTTATTCAGCAGTGTGTTGTTCAGCCTCCATATGTTGGAATTTTTAATAGTTTTTCTCCTGTAATTGAGATCTAATCTTCCTGCATTGTGGTCAGAAAAGATGCTTGAAATGATTTCTATTTTTTTGAATTTACCAAGGCTAGCTTTATGGCCCAGGATGTGATCTATCCTGGAGAAGGTTCCATGTGCGCTTGAGAAGAAGGTGAAATTCATTGTTTTGGGATGAAATGACCTATAGATATCAATTAGGTCTAACTGGTCTATTGTATCGTTTAAAGTTTGTGTTTCCTTGTTAATTTTCTGTTTAGTTGATCTATCCATAGGTGTGAGTGGGGTATTAAAGTCTCCCACTATTATTGTGTTATTGTTAATTTCTCCTTTCATACTTGTTAGCATTTGTCTTACATACTGCGGTGCTCCCGTGTTGGGTGCATATATATTTATAATTGTTATATCTTCTTCTTGGATTGATCCTTTGAGCATTATGTAGTGACCTTCTTTGTCTCTTTTCACAGCCTTTGTTTTAAAGTCTATTTTATCTGATATGAGTATTGCTACTCCTGCTTTCTTTTGGTCCCTATTTGCATGGAAAATCTTTTTCCAGCCCTTCACTTTCAGTCTGTATGTGTCCCCTGTTTTGAGGTGGGTCTCTTGTAGACAACATATGTAGGGGTCTTGTTTTTGTATCCATTCAGCCAGTCTTTGTCTTTTGGTTGGGGCATTCAGCCCATTTACGTTTAAGGTAATTACTGATAAGTATGATCCCTTTGCCATTTACTTTATTGTTTTGGGTTTGAATTTACACACCGTTTTTGTGTTTCCTGTCTAGAGAATATCCTTTAGTATTTGTTGGAGAGCTGGTTTGGTGGTGCAGAATTCTCTCAGCTTTTGCTTGTCTGAAAAGCTTTTGATTTCTCCTTCATACTTGAGTGAGATCCTTGCTGGGTACAATAATCTGGGCTGTAGGTTATTTTCTTTCATCATTTTAAGTATGTCTTGCCATTCCCTCCTGGCTTGAAGAGTTTCTATTGAAAGATCAGCTGTTATCCATATGGGTATTCCCTTGTGTGTTATTTGTTGTTTTTCCCTTGCTGCTTTTAATATTTGTTCTTTGTGTTTGATCTTTGTTAATTTGATTAATATGTGTCTTGGGGTGTTTCGCCTTGGGTTTATCCTGTTTGGGACTCTCTGGGTTTCTTGGACTTGGGTGATTATTCCCTTCCCCATTTTAGGGAAGTTTTCAACTATTATCTCCTCAAGTATTTTCTCATGGTCTCTCTTTTTGTCTTCTTCTTCTGGGACCCCTATGATTCGAATGTTGTAGTGTTTAATATTGTCTTGGAGGTCTCTGAGATTGTCCTCATTTCTTTTAATTCGTTTTTCTTTTATCCTCTCTGATTCATTTATTTCTACCATTCTATCTTCTAATTCACTAATCCTATCTTCTGCCTCTGTTATTCTACTATTTGTTGCCTCCAGAGTGTTTTTAATTTCACTTGTTGCATTATTCATTATATATTGACTCTTTTTTATTTCTTCTAAGTCCTTGTTAAGCCTTTCTTGCATCTTCTCAATCCTTGCCTCCAGGCTATTTATCTGTGATTCCATTTTAATTTCAAGATTTTGGATCAATTTCACTATCATTATTCGGAATTCTTTATCAGGTAGATTCCCTATCTCTTCCTCTTTTGTTTGGTTTGGTGGGCATTTATCCTGTTCCTTTATCTGCCGGGTATTCCTCTGTCTCTTCATCTTGTTTAAATTGCTGAGTTTGGGGTGTCCTTTCTGTATTCTGGCAGTTTGTGGAGTTCTCTTTAATGTGGCGTTTCCTCGCTGTGTGTGGGTTTGTACAGGTGGCTTGTCAAGGTTTCCTGGTTAGGGAAGCTTGTGTCGATGTTCTGGTGGATGGAGCTGTATTTCTTCTCTCTGGAGTGTAATGAAATGTCCAGTAATGAGTTATGAGATGTCTATGGTTTTGGGGTGACTTTGGGCAGCCTGTATCTTGAAGCTCAGGGCTGTGTTCCTTTGTTGCTGGAGAATTTGCTTGGTAGGTCTTGCCCTGGAACTTGTTGGCCCTTGTGTGGTGCTTGGTTTCAGTGTCGGTATGGAGGCGTTTGATGAGCTCCTGTCAATTAATGTTCCTTGGAGTCAGGAGTTCCCTGGAGTCAGGGTTTGGACTTAAGCCTCCTACTTCCAGTTATCGGTTTTATTTTTACAGTAGTTCCAAAACTTCTCCTTCTATACAGCACTATTGATAAAACATCTACGTTAAAGATGAGAAGTTTCTCTACTGTGAGGGTCACTCAGAGAGGTTCACAGCGTTACATGGAGAAGAGAAGAGGGAGGAGGGAGTTAGAGGTGACCCAAATGAGATGAGGTGGAATCAATAGTGGAGAGAGTGGGCTAGCCAGTAGTCACTTCCTTATGTGCACTCCACAACTGGACCACTCAGAGATGTTCATGGAGTTATACAGAGAAGAGAAGAAAGAGGAAGGAGGCAGAGGTGGCTAGAAGGATAAAAGGGGGAAATGAAAAGGAGGGAGACAGATCCAGCCAGTAATCAGTTCCCTAAGTGTTCTCCACCGTCTGGAACACACAGAAATTCACAGAGTTGGGTAGAGTAGAGAGGAGTTAGGGAGGAGATACAGGCGACCTGGTGGAGAAAACGGAGAGTCCAAAGGGAGAGAGAGCAGTCAAGCCAGTAATCTCGCTCCCTAGTGAAAAATGGGTCCTGAAGATTGGGTTCTTAAAGGTACAAAATTGGTAACGAATACATAAAAGCAAAAATTAAAAATCTAGAGTAGAGTTTGGAATTTCAAAAATACGATGTTAAAGAAAAGAAGAAGGAAAAGAAAGAGAGAAAAAACGAACAAAGAAAAACAAACAAGGTCGCGAAAATTATAAAGAAACTACAGGTACAAAATTGATAACTAATACCAAAAAGCAAAAATTAAAAATCTAGAGTAGAGTTTAGAATTTCAAAAATACAATGTTAAAAAAAAAGAAGAAGAAAAATAAAGAGAGAAAACAAACAAACCAACAAAAACAATGTCGCAAAAATTATAAAGAAAATACAGGTACAAAATTGATATCAAATACCAAAAAGCATAAATTAAAAATCTTGAGTAGAGTTTGGAATTGCAGATATACGATGTTATATAAAAGAAGAAGAGAAAGAAACAGAGGGGAAAAAAAAGTCACAGAAATTATAAAAAAAAAAACTATAGGTACAAAATTGATAATGTATACCAAAAGGCTAAAATTAAAAATCTAGAGTAGAGTTTGTAATTTCAAAAATACAATGTTAAAGAAAAGAAGAAAAAGAAAAAAAAAAAAACACGGTCAAAAAATTATAAAATATATATATGAAGTTTGCTGAAGAAGAAAAAAATAGGGTCTTTTTTTTTGCAAAGTAATAGGTTATAAAAGTGAAAATTAAAGGACAATAGAGGACTTAAATTTTTTTTTAATTAAAAAAAAAGAAAGATTGATTGTAAAAATAGTAAAAATATATCTAGGTCTTTCTCTGGTTTTGTTGTGAGTATTGTGGGTTCAGTTCATTTTTGGCTAGTTCCTTGGTCCGACTTATATTTCTCAAGATCTATAGGCCCCTTCCTATGTAGTCCATAGTAACCACAGGGTTTTAATCTATGGCCTGTAGCTTCCAAGGTGTTTCCCTCTGTTATAGCTTCTTCTGTTTGCTGGTCTCTTCAGTGTCTGATTTCCACCCTGACACAAAGGGGACGGTGGAGGACACATTTTTTTTTTTTTTTTTTTTTTTAGGCTCACTTGTTCAGTCGCACTGTGGGGAGGGAGGAAGGGATGCTGCAAACAAATAACACTGGCGTGCGCTCGCAGTGCCTCAGCCACACTGGGTCTGCCCCCGCTCACGGCGCGTGTAGCCTCCCTGCCCACACTGCTCGGGCTCTAGGTTGTTCCGCCGGGAACAATCAGAGGCAGGCCCTGGGCTGACCTCCCAGGTCCAAGCTGCTCAGGTTCAGGCACTCAGGTAGTCCTCAGAGGCGCAGACTCGGTTGGGCCTGCGTTTTGTGCTCTTCCCAGGTCCAAGCAGCTCAGGTGATGAGGTGTTTGGCGAGCGCCAATGCTGCGACTTATCGCCTCCCCGCCACTCGGTTATCTGGGTGTAAAACCGGCGCACCTTCTCAGGCAGATGTTGACCGTCCAGACCCCCAAGAAGTTTTAGTTAGCAAAGAAGCCTGCTTACAGTTTTATAGATAGTGTCTCTCTGGGGCTGCGATTGCCCCCTTCTGGCTCTGGCTGCCTGTCACCGGAGGGGCAAGTTCTGCAGCCGGCTATCTCTGTTCAGTCCTTTGTTCCGTGCGCAGGCCTGGCGGTGTCTTAGGTTAGGGCTGGCTTTTCACGTGGTAGATATCCCACAGTCTGGTTTGCTGGCCCAAATTATTTCGCTCAGATAGCGCTCAGGACATTCAGGCCAGATTCTTACTCTAAGTGATGCAGCCCACGCCGTGCTTCCCTGCCCAGCCCCTGCTTGCTAATGGCGTGTGCAGGCGTCTGTGCTGCTTCTCCACTGGGGGAGTTACCGTAGGGCTCACAATCTGTGATTTTTAATTGTTTATTTATTTTTTTCTCCCTGTTATGTTGCCCTCTGTGCTTCCAAAGCTCGGCACAGATTCGGCAGTGAGAAGGTTTCCTGGTGTTTGGAAACTTCTCTCTTTTTAAGACACCCTTCCCGGGAAGGAACTCCGTCCCTCCCTCTTTTGTCTCTTTTTTTGTCTTTTACATTTTTTCCTACCTCCTTTCGAAGAGTTGGGTTGCTTTTCTGGGTGCCTGATGTCCTCTGCCGGCATTCAGAAGTTGTTTTGTGGAATTTACTCGACGTTTAAATGCTCTTTTGATGAATTTGTGGGGGAGAAAGTGTTCCCCGTCCTACTCCTCCGCCATCTTGGTTCCTCCTCCGCATGCATCTTTTTGAATTAAGGTTTTCTCCAGGAAAATGCCCCGGAGTAGGCCATATGGTCACCGTATTTTTTGTTTTCTAAGGAGCTGCCATAGAGTTCACTATATCGGTGGTACCAATTTACATGCCCTCTGACAATGCAAGAGGGTTCCCTGTTCTCAACGCCCTCTCCAAATTATTGTTTGTAGAGTTTTTGATGAGGGCTATTTGGACTAGTGTGAAGTAATACCTCATTGTAGTTTTGATTTGCATTTCTCTGATAACTAGTGATGTTGAGCATCTTTTCAAGTGTTTGTTGGCCATCTGTATGTCTTCTTTGGAAAAATGTCTATTTAGATCTGCCCATTTATTGAGTGTTTTTTTTTTTTTTTTAATCCTGGGCTACATGTGCTGTTTGTATATTTTGGAGAGTAATGCCATGATAACTAATGAGAACTCTCTGTATAGCACAGGTAACTGTCCTCAGTGCTATGTGGTGACCTAAATGGGAAGGAAACTGAAAAAAGAACGGTGCATACATATATATACAAACACACACATACATGCAACTGATTTACTTTGCTGTACAGCAGTAAGTAACACAACACTGTAAAGCAACTACATGTGTACATACTGTAGGCCCCATTTATAGAAAGTTCTAGACGAGGCAAAGCTCATGTTTACTGATAGAACTGAGAACAGGGGTTGCATCAGGGAAGGGGAGTGTGGGGAAGGGGCCCAAGAGTTTTTCTGGAATGGTGGGAAAAAATATTGCAGTGAACATCATATATGTAATCTTCGTGAAATTGCATAAATATTTCTGCAATGTAAATTCCAAACAAGGTATTGCTAGTTGGCTCCATGGGTTGATAAATGTATTGCTGCTGCTGCTGCTGCTGCTTAGTTGCTTCAATCGTGTTCGACTGTGCGACCCCATAGATGGCAGCCAACCAGGCTTCCCTGTCCCTGGGATTCTCCAGGCAAGAACACTGGAGTGGGTTGCCATTTCCTTCTCCAATGCATGCAAGTGAAAAGTGAAAGTGAAGTCGCTCAGTCGTGTCTGACTCTAGCGACCCCATGAACTGCAGCCTACCGTCTGTGGGATTTTCTAGGCAAAAGTACTGGAGTGGGGTGCCATTGCCTTCTCCGGATAAATTTACTAGATACTGTCAAATTGTCCTTCAGAAAGTTGCATCACTTTATGCTTTCACAACAACACATGAGCACTGATATTCCAACCTCTCATCCTCAATTTAGAGGAAACATTTGGTATTACTCAATGCTTTCATTGAACTTTTGTCAGTTTTCATGGTGAGAAGTCATATTCCATTATTGTTTTGGTTTGCATTTCTTTTTACCAATTAGGTTCAACATTTTCTCCTGTTTTCTGGTAATCTTTATTTTTCTTCTGAGTAATTTGCATTTCTTTCTTCCCTTTGTTTACTTCGTGTTTGTCTTCTATTGGGTTTTTCATCTTCTTTTCTTATTTTAACTTTTGAACTCTGCATAAATTAGGTAAATGTGCCCTTTGTCAGCTCTCTTCCAAATATTTCTCAATTGCCATTTTATAATTCCTTGTTTATTAATTATTTACACATGCAGGAATTTTTCTGCAAAGTGTTAATTTTCCCTTTTTAGCTATTGGACAAAGATCAGTTGAATTAAGAAATTTAAATAACTGAGAAAAACTCCAGGGAACTAGAAGGTGTATGTTGAAAGATTGCAGGGAGGTGGGGCAACTCTCTCTGGGTTTATCTGTATGCCTTTCCATATGTACTTTTCAATGCACTATTTGCTTTACCGTGAAACACACACACACACACACACACACACACACACACACACATACATATATAAAGAGAAAAAATGAAGTGAAGGTGGGTAGCGCCATGATGGGCCAAGATGAAGCCAGGACAGGTGGGGCCGCACCTTGGTGTCCCAAACATAGGAGTCAGCCATAGTTTTGGTCAGACCTGTGAAGCCAGTGGGGACACGTCTCTAGAGCTGTGATTGGAGGACCCTGTGATCCCCAACAGGTGCTCAAAGCCAAGATCACCAGGAGGGGAGCACAAGCAGAGCGATGATGCTGCCCAGGAGGCCTGTCACCATTGGGCCAGAGGCAAAGTGATGCTACTTTTATTATTGAAAATGTAGTCTGTGGATATTGGGAAAAGAACTTGGTCAGGGCATGGAGTGTGAAAAAGTAAATAAAAACCATGTTTACTCTCACTACGGTTCATATTTTGGGGCTTCCTTGGTGGCTCACTGGTAAAGAACCCGCCTGCCAATGCAGGAGTCAGGAATTAGAAACCTGGGTCAGAAAGATCCCCTGGAGAAGGGATTGGTAACCCACTCCAGTATTCTTGCCTGGAGTATCCCATGGACATAGGAACCTGGTGGACTACAGTCTATGGGGTTGCAAAAAAATCAGACATGACTGAGTGACTGAGCACACAATATTTTACCCTATCTCCTCGGCATCTTTTTTCAGCTCATATTTTTTAATATGAAATTATGCTTCATGTGCATTTTGGTTTTCATTGTTCTCTGCTCTGTACATTCCGCAACACTTTATTATAAAATTTTCCAAACATACAACGAGGTTGAACATGTTTTCTACCTAATACACAAAGACTTCCCACCTAGATTCTACTGTAACTATTTTACAATACTTCCATCCCATCCATCAGGGTCTTCTACCCATAAGTTTCTTGCCAGGTTGGATGTCCACTTCACCTTTGCGTGGGTGCTCGCTGCTGTGGCTTTTTGTATCCCACCTCTTGATTGCATCCCATGATATTTCTTGAGTTGACCCTCCTTCACTCAGTATGATGACCAGTACATTTATCTCTATCTCTGAAGACTGCCACTTTCATATTTCAACCCTTGATTCATAATTCATTCTAGACCTCTATCACATTTCTCTATCCATTCCTCTGTCTAGGTACGCTGTCTTTACTTTCATCTCTTCGATGTTCTGAACTTTGCTGTGGGACCCGGTTTGGGGTGTGTGGTGTTTGAAATCTGTTCATTTCTGAAATATTCCAGGAGAGGACCTGATTTATCATACTGTCTCTACCTCTTCAATTATTTATTTATTTATCTCTCATGGGAGTGCACTTTTCTAGTCATGCTCATAGTGGCTCTTACCAGGTCCATCCCATCAGTACCCTAATGCGTCCACTGTACTAACGTTACTCTACCATTGATGCCAGGTCCAGCTTTCAACAGTGGCCTTTTTCATGCTCAGGCAGAGGTGATAATGTCCTTGCAGCTTGCATGTTTGTATCTTCAAATTCACCCTATGTGTAAACTGTCATGTGTTTTTTTTAAAAGAAACACGTAATTGTGTTTACCTGTTCATATCCTCTTCCTGTTAGCTTCCCCTGTGTTTACTTGTGTTTTTTCCCCCTATATGAGCCCTGGCAATTCGTTAAGGGTTCACACTATTCACAGCACCTCTGTGAATAGTGTGTCCATCAGCAGGCATTTTAAGGTTGCTGTTAGAGAAAATGTCCACAGGGCGGCAGCATTTCTTCATTCCCTCCTCTTGTGGCTATGGTAAAAGCAACCTGGGTGATTATCCAGGGCCTGGTTGTAAATGAGAGTAAAATGATACACAAGAAGTCACCAAAAACTTTTGTCTCTGTATTCTTTGAGACTTTTCTTTAAGTGATATATATTCTTTTATTTTTTAAAATTTATTTTAATTGGAGGCAAATTACTTTACAATATTGTAGTGGTTTTGCCATCCATTGACATGAATCAGCCATGGGTGTACATGTGTCCCCATCCTGACCCTCCCTCCCATCTCCCTCCCCATCCCATCCCTCAGGGTCATCCCACTGCACCAGCCCTGAGCACCCTGTCTCATGCATGTAACCTGGACTGGTGATCTGTTTCACATATGATAATATACATGTTTCAATGCTATTCTCTCAGATGATCCCACCCTCGCATTCTCCTACAGAGTCCAAAAGACTGTTCTGTACATCTGTGTCTCTTTTGCAGTCTCGCACATAGGGTCATCGTTACCATCTTTCTAAATTCCATATATATGCGTTAAGATACTGTATTGGTATTTTTCTTTCTGAATTAATTTGCTCTGTATAATAGGCTCCAGTTTCATCCACCTCATTAGAACTGCTTCACATGCACTCTTTTTAATAGCTGAGTAATATTCCATTGTGTGCATGTACCACAGCTTTCTTATCCAGTTGTCTGCCAATGGACATCTAGGTTGCTTCCTTAAGTCTACAAATGATATTTTGTTTTTTATTTAAGACTATTTACACTGTTGTAGCTTTTGCAGGGAGACAGTTTCTCCTTCCGTTCCACACATAACTGGAGGTATTCAGCTGTTGTTACCGTCACAGCAATGGTTCCAGAATCTGTTAAGCACATGCCACTTGATACAGGAGGTCCTCTGGATTATGAATTTGTGGCACAGGTATCTGTGGGTATACCTTTATTCCAGCTTTCACCTCTAGGCCTCTCACCCACGGACTCCCTTTGCTAACCGTAATTTTCCTACCAGGAGTATAAGTACATTTCACTTTTGTTTAGGTATTCATCGCCATCAATGTTTTTTTTTTTAATCCCCCCTGGAATGTACATGATGTGATATCTCTTTAATCCACATTTCTTTGCTTACTGGGCTTCGCTCTAAATTTCATTTAGGAAAAAATGGAAGTTTTTTGCATTTTCATAAGGTTGGAGTCATATTTCATTGGGTATCTCTGTCTCATTTCTTTCTCTTTTTGTCTGCACTCAACAATTCTCTTTCCTTTCATCTCTTAGGCGATGTGAATGCTGCTGCAGTGCATGTTTGTGGGGGTGGCCTGTGTTTTCCATGATCTGTTGATTTCTCAAATAATCTAGGAATAGAATTGACATATGACATCATCTGCCTCATTTTTGATTCCCAGGCCCTTTGACAGTCATGCTCATAAAGACTCTGACTGCTTACCTCCCACCAGTAGAATATAAGGGTCCCACTTACTAATACTGCCCTACTCCTTCTTGGTCTGTATAGTTTTGGATAGTGGCCTTTTTGGTTTCAGTATTGATATCGCCTTGCTGTTTAAAATTTCGTATCACTGTTAAGAAAGTAAATGAGTCACATTTCCAGAGCTTTCTTTCTGAGCATTAAATTGCATTTACCTGTGGAAGTTTCCTTCCTGATCGTGTAGTTTGTTCTCGTTTTTATTTCAGTGTATGACCCCTGGCCATTTTATAAAGGTAGGTGTCATTTAGAGCCTGCCCGCCTTGTGAATCTTCAGTGTCCATCAGCACAAGGTTTAATGTTGCTGTTCCCGAGAGCGACCAACAGGTGGCAGCACTTCTTTAGGCTCTCCTCCTGTTACCATGGTAACTGCATCTTTAGAGGCATGTGACATTTCCGCTTGAAAATGAGAGTAGAATGAGCTAGGGGAAGCCCATGGAAGCTCGAGTCTCCTTCCTTCTCAGTTTTATTGTAGTTCATATTTCTTGTTTGACGAAGCTGATGTACAGAGTTGCCTTTGTTGTAGCTCTACCGATTCTTGCTCCCTTACATGGATACACAGAGGCATTCAGCAGTGTTTATTTCCTCCGACCTGCTCTCAGAAAGTGTGTAGTACATCATTCTTGCTATGTCAGTCCCTGTGGATTATGTATTTGACAGGCATTTGTGGGAATCCGTGAATTTCAGCCTTCCAATGTAAGCCTTCCTCTCACCCATCCCCTTTGCTAAGCATCAGGGCGTTCCCAGCACTGGGTGTCCATCTCACCTCTGTCAGGGTACTCACTGCCAGCAGTATTGTCTTTCCCGTTTGAACGGTAAATCCTATGACATAGCTCTAATCTGCCCTTCTTCACTGACTCTGATTATCACTACACTTGTCTGTACCTCTGACAATGACATTATTTCCTTGTTTCAATACCTGAGTCATATTCCATCGTGAACCTGTGTCCCATTTCTTGATCCACTGATCTCTCTGTCCCTGTGTATTTTCTTTACTTTAATCTCTTATCAATGGGAATGCCCCTGCAGTGCATGTTCTGGGGCGTGTGGTTTTAAAAATCTGTGTATTTCTGAGATGTCTTTGGAATGGAGAGGCCATGTCATACTTTCTGTCTCTTTTTATCTATAAAGGCACTTGGACAGTGATTCTTATACTGGCTCCTCCCACTGATATTCCCCCCACTACTATAAAATGATCCCCCTGACCAATGTCAACCTACCATTTCTGGTCTGGAGTGTTGTCCATGGTGGCCTTTTCCAGTGCTAAGAGTTGATGGCTCATGGCCGTTTAGCTTTTGTATCTCTGATAAGAAATCCTATGGAGCACTATTGATGGGCTTTTGGCTTTTGGAAAGCATTTTGAGTTGTATTTACCTATTGATGTTTTCTTCTGAGAGATTTTGGGTTTTGTTTTTGTTTGTTTGTTTTTTTTTTTGTTTGTTTTTATTTACTTATTCACTTTTGGATGTGTGACTCCTGACATGTTCAAGGATAGGTGTCATGTCCAATCCAGCATCCTTGTGAATATCAGATGTCCATCAGTGATAAGTTTCAGGCTGTGGTTACAGAGAACAGCCTCCATGTTGCAGTTTCCTTATTCCGTCCTCTTTTAGGTTGGCCTCTGCCACCTTGGAGCTTTTGTCAAGCCTTGTTATACATTAGAATAGAATGAGCCAGAGAATGCCACCAAACCTGGTGTCTCCTCACTCTTGGATTTTATTTTAACTTAAAGTTTCTATTCTATTTAAGTTGACTGGCAAGGAAGCTTTTGTCTTATGTGTACAGATTCTTGTTCCATGGCACTGAGAGTACCAGATCTATTCAGCTGTGCTTGTTTTCACCTGCATGAGATTAGAAAGTATTTCAACTGCTCCTCTTGTTGAAGTAGGTTTAACATGGATTCCATATTTTATATGTATCTTTGGAAAGAAATTAACTCCAGGCTCCATATATACCCCCTCCATCCACCAGGGTCCTCTGCTTCCCATAAGTTTCTTGTCAGGTTGGATATCCATTTAACCTTTGTCTGGGTGCTCACTGCTGTGGATTTTTGTATCCCACCTCTCCATTACATCCCATGATGTAACTTGAATCGACCCTCCTTCACTCAGTGTGATGATCTCTGAATTTTTCTCTATCCAAAGTGAAATGGACACCCAGTGCTGGGAACACACTGATGTTTAACAAAGGGGATGGGTGAGAAGAAGGCTTACATTGGAAGTCTGAAAATCATGGATTCCCAGAAATACCTGTCAAATACATAATCCACAGGGACTGACATAGCAAGAATGATGTACTACACACTTTCTGAGAGCAGGTCAGAGGAAATAAACTGCTCCTGAATGCCTCTGTTCATCCATGTAAGGGAGCAAGAATAGGTATAGCTACAACAAAGGCAATTCTGTACATCAGCTTTGTCAAACAAGAAATATCAACTACAATAAAACTGAGAAGGAAGGAGACACAAGCTTTTGGGGGCTTCCTCTAACTCATTCTACTCTCATTTACAATCAGAAATGGCGAATACCTCTAAAGATGGAATTCCCATGATAACAAGAGGAGAATCCAAAGAAATGCTGCTACCTTGTGGCCGTATTCGGGAATGGCAACCTTAAACCTTGGGCTGATGGACACTGCCTATTCACGAGGTGGCCGGGCAATAAATGACACCTACCCTTACAAAATGGCCAGGGTTTGCACACCGAAATAAAAACGAGAACAAACCACACGATCAGGAAGGAAACATCAACAGGTAACGGCAATTCAATGAAGAAAGATGCGTCTGGAAATGTGCCTCATTTGGTTTTTTTGTCAGTGATATGAAAAATTAAACTGCAAGGGGATATCACTACTGAGAAATCAAAAAGGCCACTATTGATATCTTCTGATTCTGTTAAGTCCATACAATTTATGTCTTTTATTATGCCCATCTTTGCATGAAATGTCCCTTAGTATCGCTATTTTCTTGAAGAGATCTCTAGTCTTTCTTGTTATATTGTTTTCCTCTATTTCTATGCATTGATCACTGAGGAAGTCTTTCTTATCTCTCCTTGCTATTCTTTGAAACTCTGCATTCAAATGTGTATATCTTTTCTTTTCTCCTTTGCCTTTCACTTCTCTTCATTTTACGGCTATTGATAAGGCCTCCTCAGACAACCATTTTGCCTTTTTGCATTTCTTTTTCTTGGGGATGGTCTTGATCACTGCCTCCTGTCCAATGTCATAAACCTCTGTCCACAGTTCTTCAGACATTCTGTCTATCAGATCTAAGCCCTTGAATCTATTTCTCACTTCCAGGGTATAATCATAAGGGATTTGATTTAGGTCATACCTGAATTGTCTAGGAGTTTTCCCTACTTCAATGTATGTCTCAATTTGGCAACAGGGAGTTCATGATCTGATCCACAGTCAGCTCCTGGTCTTCTTTTTGTTGACTGTATGGAGAGTCTGTCTTTGGCTGCAAAGAGTATAATCAATCTGATTTCAGTATTGACTACCTGGTGATGTCCATTTGTAGAGTCTTCTCGTGTTGTTGGAAGAGGGTGTTTGCTGTGACCAGTGTGTTCTCTTGGCAAAACTCTATTAGTCTTTGCCCTGCTTCATTGTGTACTGCAAGGTCAAATTTGCCTGTTACTCCAGGTGTTTCTTGTCTTTCTACTTTTGCATTCCAGTCCCCTATAATGAAAAGGATATCTTTTTTGGGTGTTAGTTCTACAATGTCTTGTAGGTCTTCATAAAACCATTCAGCTTGAGCTTCTTCAGCATTACTGGTCGGGGCATAGACTTGGATTACTGTGATATTAAACCGTTTGCCTTGGAAACGAACAGAGATCATTCTGTCATTTCTGAGATTGCATCCAAGTACTGCATTTCAGACTCTTTTGTTAACTATGATGGTTACTCCATTTCTTCTAAGGGATTCTTGCCCACAGTAGTAGATATAATGTTTATCTGAGTTAAATTCACTCATTCCAGTCCATTTTAGTTCCCTGATTCCTAAAATGTCAATGTTCACTCTTGCCATCTCCTGTTTGACCACTTCCAATTTGCCTTGATTATGGACCTAACATCAAATGTTCCTATGCGTTATTGCTCTTTACAGCATCAGATTTACTTCTGTCTCCAGTAACATCCACAACTGAGTGCTGTTTTTGCTTTGGCTCCATCTCTTCATTCTTTATGGAGTTATTTCTCCACTGATCTCCAGTAGCATATTGGGCACCTACAGACCTGGGGAGTTCATCTCTCCGTGTCCTATCTTTATGCCTTTTCATACTGTTCCTGGGGTTCTCAAAGCAAGAATACCAAAGGGATTTGCTGTTCCCTTCTCAAGTGGACCACGTTTTGTCAGAACTCTCCACCATGACCACTCCATCTTGGGAGGCCCTGCAGGGCATGGCTCATAGCTTCATTGAGGTAGACAAGACTGTGGTCCTTGTGATCAGATTGGTTAGTTTTCTGTGATTGTGGTTTTCCATCTGTCTGCCAGCTGATGGAGAATGATAACAGGCTTATGGAAGCTTCCTAATGGGAGAGACTGACTGAGGGGGGAAACTGGGTGTTGTTCGGATGGCCAGGGCCATGCTCAGTAAATCTTTAATCCACCTTTCTGTTTATGGATGGGGCTGTGTTCCCTCCCTGTCATTTGACCTGAGGCCAAACTATGGTGGAGGTAATGAAGATAATGGCAATCTCATTCAAAGGTCCCATGCACACAGTGGTACACTCAGCGTCCCCAACCCTACAGCAGGCCACCGCCGACCCACACCTCTGCCAGAGACTCCTGGACACTCACAGACAAGTCTGAGTCAGACTCTTGTGGGGTCACTGCTCCTTTCTCCTGGGTCCTAGTGTGCACAAGGTTCTGTTTGTGCACTCCAAGAGCCTGTTTCCCAGTCCTGTGTAAGTTCTGGCAGCTCTATGGTGGGGTTAATGGTGACCTCCTCCAAGAGGGCTTATGCCATATGCAACTCTGTTGCAGCAGAGCCCCTGCACCCGCAGTAGTCCACTGCTGACCCATACCTCCACAGAAGACACTCAAACACACTTCTGTCTCAGTCTCTGTGGGGTGTCTGGGTTCCAGTGCACACAAGGTTTGTTTGAGCCCCCTGAGTGTCTCTGGCAGATATGGAGTTTGATTCTAAATGCAGTTTGCCCATCCTACTGTCTTGCTGGGGCTTCTCTGTCCCTGGGAGTGGGGTACTGTGAAATATTCTGGACTGATTTCCTTTAGGATTGATGGGTTTGATCTCATTGCAGTCCAAGGGACTCTCCAGAGTAAATGTGGGTATGAATAAATATTTTTTGTGCATATGCTTCACTCTTGTGGAGAAATAGAATACTTATGAATGTAATATATAAAACTCAGATGTATTCTCTTATATGTATATGTGTGTATGAATCAATATTCACTGTGCATTTATTGCCCTCTTGTGGAGAAATAGAAGAATGATTATGAATGTAATTTATAAAATCCAGATGCATTCTTTACATGTTGAAAAAGATACTGCGTAACTTTTTAAAAATTAATACATGCTCATAAGAGAAAATGTAAAATTGACAGAATAATACAAAGAAAGAAAAAAAAAAAAAAACCATGATCTCACTTTACTGTTGGCTCAGAATTCTGAGTTCCTGGGACAGGGAGATAAAAAGACGAGGGTGCGTTAGTTCTTTTAAAATAAAATCACCTTTTCTGCTGTTAGAATGCTAACATAGAACTTGGATTTGATACTTGACTCTTGCTTTGTTTACTTATCATTAAGCCTCTACTTTTTAAAATACCTAGGAATTTGAGCCCCTGTTTAGAGGCTGTTTGCTTCAAGTTGTTTTCTTTTCTTTTTTTTTTTTTTTCCTTCTGCTTTTGGTAAGATTTTTAAAAATTTCATGTCTTGACTATGGTAAATAGTGCTGCAATGAACATTGGGGTGCATGTATCTTTTGGAATTAAGGTTTTCCCCAGGAATATGGCCAGGAGTTGCATGACTGTGTCATATGGTAATACTAGTTTACGTTCTTTAAGGAACTGCCATACTGTTCACCACAGTGGCAGTACCAATCTACATGCCAACTGAAAGTGCAAGAGGGTTCCCTTTTCTCCACAACCTCTATAGGAATTATTGTTTCAGTTATACACATATATGTGTATATATGCATTGTGTGTGTGTGCATTCTTATAGTTAATCTTTCTTTCTTGGCTACACTGTGCGGCATGTGGGATTAGTTCCCTGACCGGGGATTGAAGCTGGAAGTGTGTGGAGGTGTGGAGTCTTAACCACTGCACTGCCAGGGAAGTCCCATTATATATTCTTTTCCATTATGATTTATCATAGGATACTGGATATAGTTCTCTGTGCTCTACAGTAGGAACTTGTCTACCCATTCCATGTACTCGAGTTTATAGCTCTTAACCCCAGTCTCTTACTCCATCCCTCCCCCAGTTCTCTCTGCCTTGGAAGATACAAGTCTGCTCTCTATGTCCGTGTGTTTCTGTTTCACGCATGTGTTCATTTGTGTCATATTTTAGATTTCACATTTTAGTAATATCATTTGGTAGTTGTCTTTCTCTGACTCACTTCACTTAGTATGATCATCTCTCGGTCCATGCATGTTGCCTCAAATGGCCTTACTGTTGTAGCTGTACAGACTCTTGTATCCTTTTAATCATACATACAGGTATTCATCTGCAGTTATTTTCATGTATATATTATGAAAACATCTGTAGTACACCACTCTGGGCATAGTACATCCATTTTGAGGCTGTATTGGCATTTTATATGTATATGTTCAGTCACTCAGTCGTGTCTGACTCTTTGCGACCCCATGGACCGTAGCATGCCAGGTTTCCATGTCCATTACCAACTACCGGAGCCTGCTCAAACTCAGGTCCATTGAGTGGGTGATGCCATCCAACCACCTCATCCTCTGTTGTCCACTTCTCCTCCTGCCTTCAATCTTTGCCAGCATCAGGGTCTTTTCCAATGAGTCAGTTCTTCACATCAGGTGGCCAAAGTATTGCAGTTTCAGCTTCAGCATCATTCCTTCCAATGAATATTCAGGACCGATTTCATTCAGGATTGACTGGTTTGATCTCCTTGGGACTCTCCAGAGTATATGTGGGTATGAATAAGTATTTGTTGTGCTTATGAATGTAATTTATAAAATTCAGATGTATACTCTCGTATATATGTGTGTATGAATAAATATTTACTGTGCTTTTGCTGCCCTCTGGTGGAGAAGTAGAAGAAAGCTTATGAATGCAATTTATAAAATCCAGATGTATTCTTCACATGTTGGAAAAGATACTGTATTGCTTTATTAAATGATATATACTCATAACAGAAGCGATAAAGTTGCCAAAAAATAAAAAGAAACAAAAAAATCACCCATGATTTCACTTTACCATTGGCTCAGAATTCTGAGTTCCTGGCTCGGGGCGATGATGGTGTGCTACTTCTTTTAGTATAAAATCATCATTTCAGCTATTTGTATGCTAACATAGAACTTGGTTTTGATAGTTGATTTTTGCTTTGTTTGCTTATCTTTAAGCCTTTACTGTTACAAATACCTAGTAATTTGATCCCCTGTTTAGAGATTGTTGGCTTCAAGGTGTTTTATTTTTTATTTATTTATTTATTTTTTTTTGCCATTTCTGCTTTTATTAAAAAATGCTGCATGTCTTGTCTACAGTACATAATGCTGCAATGAACATTGGAGTGCATGAATCTTTTGGAATTCAGGTTTTTCTCCAGGAATGTGCCCAGGAGTGGAATTGCTGGGTCATATGGTAATTTTATTTATAGTTTTTAAGGAGCTGCCATACTGTTCACCATAGTGGCTGTACCAATTTACATGCCCACTGACAGTGAAAGATGGTCCCTTTTCCTCCAAACCCTCTCCAGAAATCATTGTTTGTATAATTTTTGATGATGGCTCTTCGGACTGGTGTGAAGTAATACCTCATTGTAGTTCTGATGTGCATTTCTCTGATAATTAGTGATGTTGAGCATCTTTTCATGTGTTTGTTGGCCATTTGTATGTCTTCTTTGGAACAATATCTATTTAGATCTGCCCATTTCATGATTGAATTTTTTTTTTTTTTTATACTGGACTACATGACCTGTTTGTATATTTTGGAGAATAATGCCTTGATAGCTAATGAGGTTCATGACATTGTAGAGAAAGCAGTGATCAAGACCATCCCCAAGAAAAAGAAATGCAAAAAAGCAAAATGGTTGTCTGATCAGGCTTTACAAACAGCTGAGAAAAGAAGAGAAGCAAAAGGCAAAGGAGAAAATGAAAGTTATAACCACTTAAATGCAGAGTTCTGAAGAGTAGCAGAGAGATAAGAAGATAAGCCTTCCTCAGCGATCAAAGCAAACAAATAGAGGAAAAAATAGAATAGGAAAGACTGGAGATTTCTTCAAGAAAATTAGAGATACCAAGGGAACATTTCTCACAAAGATGAGCACAATAAAGGACAGAAATGGAATGGACCAAACAGAAGCAGAAGATATTAAGAAGAGGTGGCAAGAATACACAGAAGAACTGTACAAAAAAGATCTTCACGACCCAGATAACCACGATGGTGTGATAACTCACCTAGAGCCAGACATCCTGGAATGCGAAGTCAAGTGGGCCTTAGGAAACATCACTACGAACAAAGCTAGTGGAGGTGTTGGAATTTCAGTTGAGCTATTTCAAATCCTAAAAGATGATCCTGTGAAAGTGCTGCACTCTATATGCCAGCAAATCTGGAAATCTCAGCAGTGGCCACAGGACTGGAAAAGCTCAGCTTTCATTCCCATCCCAAAGAAAGGCAATGCCAAAGAATCCTCAAACTATTGCACAATTGCACTCATCCCACACACTAGCAAAGTAATGCTCAAAATTCTCCAAGCCTGGTTTCAACAATATGTGAACCGTGAACTTCCAGATGTTCAAGCTGGATTTAGAAAAAGCAGAGGAACCAGAGATCAAATTGCCAACATCCACTGGATCATCAAAAAAGCAAGAGAGTTTCAGAAAAACATCTACTTTGCTTTATTGACTATGCCAAAGACTTTGACTGTGTGGATCACAACAAACTGGAAAATTCTTCAAGAGATGGGAATACCAGACCACCTGACCTGCCTCCTGAGAAATCTGTATGCAGGTCAAGAAGCAACAGTAGGAACTGAACATGGAACAACAGACTGGTTCCAAATTAGGAAAGGAGTACATCAAGGCTGTATATTGTCACCTTGCTTATTTAACTTATATGCAGAGTTCAGTTCAGCTCAGTCATTCAGTCATGTCCGACTCTTTGTTATCCCATGGACTGCAGCATGCCAGGCCTCCCTGTCCATCACCAGTTTTCAGAGTTTACACAAACTCATGTCCATTGAGTCAGTGATGCTCTCCAACCATCTCAACTTCTGCCATCCCCTTCTCCTCCTGTCTTCAATCTTTCCGACATCAAGGTCTTTTCAAATGAGTCAGTTCTTCACATCAGGTGGCCAAAGTATTCTACATCTCATGAAATGCTGGGCTGGATGAAGCACAAGCTGGAATCAAGATTGCTCGCAGAAATATCAATAGCCTCAGATATGCAGATGACATCACCCTTATGGCAGAAAGCAAAGAAGAACCAAAGAGCCTCTTGATGAAGGTGAAAGAGGAGAGTGAAAAAGTTGGCTTAAAGCTCAACATTCCAAAAACTAAGATCATGGCATTTGGTCCCACCACTTTGTGGCAAGTAGACGGGGAAACGATGGAAACAGTGAGAGACTTAATTTTCTTGGGATCCAAAATCACTGAAGATGTTGACTGCAGCCATGAAATTAAAATACACTTGCTCCTTGGAAGAAAAGCTATGACCAACCTAGACAGCATATTAAAAAGCAGAGAAATTACTTTGCCAATAATGGTCCATATAGTCAAAGCTATGGCTTTTCCAGTAGTCATGTATGGATGTGAGAGTTGGACTATAAAGAAAGCTGAGCACTGAAGAATTGATGGTTTTGGACTGTGGTGTTGGAGAAGACTCTTGAGAGTCCCTTGGACTGCAAGGAGATCAAACCAGTGCATCCTAAAAGAAATCAGTCCTGAATATTCACTGGAAAGACTGATTCTGAAGTCAAAAGTGACGCAAAGAACTGACTCATTGGAAAAGACCCTGATGCTGGGGAAGATTGAAGGCGGGAGGAGAAGTGGATGACAGAGGATGAGATGGTTGGATGGCATTACCGATGGGATGGAAATAAGTTCGAGTAAGCTCCGGGAGTTGGTGATGGACAGGGAGGCATGGCATGCTGCAGACCATGGGGTTGCAAAGAGTCAGACACGACTGAGTCACTGAACTGAACTGACCTGAACTAATGAGAACTATCTGTGTATCACAGGGAACTGTCCTCAGTGCTCTGTGGTGATCTAAATGGGAAAGAAATTACAAAAAGGATATATATACCACCCACACACATATGCACAGCTGATTTACTTTGCTGTACAGCAGGAAGTAATACAACATTGTAAAGCAACTACATGTGTACATACTGTAGGCTCCATTTATAGGAAGTTTGAGATGAGGCAAAATTAATGTATACTGATAGAACAGGTTGTGCATGGGAGAAGGGATGTGTGAGGAAGGGGCCCAAAGAGATTGTCTAGGATGATGGGAAAAAAAAATATTGCCGAGAACATCATATATTATAATCTTGGTGAAATTGCATAAATATTTCTGCAATGCAAATTCCAAACAGGGTCTTGCTAAGTGGCTCCATGCATTGATAAGTTTACTAGATATTGTCAACTTGTCCTTCAGAAATTTGCATCATTTTATGCTTTCACAATTCTGCATGAGCACTGATTTTCTAATCCCTCATCCTCAAAGTGGAGGAAACATTTGGTATCATTCAAAGCTTTCACTGAACTTTTGGGGATGTGCTTGATGAGAAATCATATTCCATTATTGTTTTGGTTTGCATTTCTTTTATTACCAATTAGGTTCAACACTTCCTCCTGTTTTTTGGTAGTTTTTCTTTTTTTCTTCTGAGTAATTTGTGTATCTTTGTACCCTTTGTTTATTTCATGTTTGTTTTCTATTGAGTTTTTCATCTTATTTTCTTATTTTAACTTTTGAACTCTTCATAAATTAGGTAAATGCGTTCTTTGTCAGCTACCTTCCAAATATTTTTCAATTGTTGCTTTATAATTCCTTGTTTATTAATTATTTAGGCACGCAGAAATTTTACTACAAAGAAAGGTATGTAAATTTTCCCTTTTTAGCTTCTGGACAAAGGACATGGTAAAATAGGAAATTTAAATAACTGAGAAGTTGTTCAGGAGGCTAGAAGGTGAGGTTAAAAGAATTGGGGGGCGCAATTCTCTATGAGTGCAACTGTATGCCTTTTCACGTGAACTTTACAATTAGCTATTTACTTTACCCTGAAATACACACACACACACACACACACACACACACATATATATATATATATATAGAGAGAGAGAGAGAGAGAGAGAATGAAGTGGAGGCGGGTGGCGCCATGATGGGTCAAGATGAAACCAGGACGGGTGGGGCTGTACCTGGGACTCCAAACAGATGAGTCAGCCATAGGCTTGGTCAGCCCTGTGAAGCCAACAGGGACACCTCTCTAGAGCTGTGATTGGAGGACTCCGGGAGCCCCAGCACGTGCTCAAAGCCAAGGTCACAAGGAGCTGCACAAGCAGGGCGATGATGCTGCCAGTAAGCCTGTCTCCCTTGGGCCAGAGGGAAGGTGATGCTTCTTTCATTATGGACAATGTACTCTGTGGATATTGGGAACAGAACTTGGTCAGTGCACGGAGTGTGAAAAAGTAAGCAAAAACCACGATTACTTTGACCACAGTTCATATTTTAGCCTATTTCTTCCCCATCATTTTTCAACTCACATTTTTAAAGTTAGAATTACACTTCATGTGCATTTTGCTTTCCATTGTTCTTTGCTCTGTACTTTCCCAAACATTTTATCATAAAAATTTCCAAACATTCAAAAAGGGGAAAATTTTTTTCTAACTAATACACAAAGATTTCCCACTTAGATTTCACTGCAACTATTTTGCAATACTTCCTTTGTCACATATCTGTCCATTTGTCCATCCTTCTATCCATCCATCAATCGATCTTATTCCCTGGTACATTTTGTGGTAAATTGCAGATATCAGTATGTATCTCCTTAGGTATTTTAGGTAGCCTACCATTAAGTAGTGAACTGTATTTGTTTACAGCAGTTTTCTTTGAAAGATAAAGTTTACATACAATAAATTATACCAATCTTTTTTTCTAAGTCATGTTATTTTTTAGTTGAAGTATAGTTGATTTACAATGTTGTGTGATTTTCTGCTTTACAGCAAAGTGATTCAGTTATACACATATATATGTATATACTTTGTGTGTGTGTGTGTATCCATATACAGATTCATTTATTTAATCTTTTTTTTTTTTTTTTTTTTTTTTGGCTACACTGTGCAGCATGTGAGATTAACTTCCTGACCAGCTATTGAACCTGCATCCCCTGCAGTGGAAGTGTGGAGTCTTAACCACTGGACCACCAGGGAACTCCCATATATATTCTTTTCCATTATGATTTATCATCAGATACTGAATATAGTTGTCTATGCTCTACAGTAGGAACTAGTCTATCCATTCCATATACTCTAGTTTATAGCTCTTAACCCCAATCTCTTACTCCATTCCTCCCCCAGTGCTCTCTGCCTTCCTTGGAAGCCATAAGTCTGTTCTCTATGTCCATAAATGAGTTTCTTTGTCATACATATGTTCATTTGTGTCATATCTTCAATGGTGTCCATCTTTCTCCATCTGACTCACTTCACTTAGTATGATCATCTCTCAGTCTATTCATCTTGCCTCAAATGGCCTTATTGTTGTAGTTGTACAGATTCTTATATCCTTTAAACCATACATAGAGGTATTCATCTGTGGTTATTTTCACGTATATATTATTAAAAGTGTTTAGTATACCACTCTTGGCATAGTACATCCATTTTGAGGTTGTATTAGGATTTTACATGTATACGTTAGTCAGTTCAGCTCAGTCACTAAGTCGTGTCTGACTCTTTGCCACCCCAAGGGCTGTAGCACACCAGGCTTCTCCATCCATCACCAACTACTGGAACCTTCTCAACTCGGGTCCATTGAGTCGATGACGCCATCCAATCATCTCACCCTCTGTCGTCCTCTTCTCCTCTGCCTTCAATCTTTCCCAGCAGACTGAAGCAAAGATGGGGGCTATTTGAATTGGGCAGTTTGGGGACACCCAGACAGCAGAGCCCTGTGGCTTCTTGGTTCTGTAAAGGAAGATGTTAATAAAAGCAGGAAGATGGAAAAAGGAGCAAAGCTTTGAGCATCAAAGACAGGACCACAGACAGATGAACCAGGGGAAAATGGGGAGGGTGAGAGGACAACAGCCGGTTTCTCACCATGCAAATTGACAAAAGTTCAAGGAAAGCATCGAGTGATACAAAATGTTTCCACCAAATTGAGGATGAGTGGTTGGAAAATGAGTGCTCATGCAGTTTTCTGAAAGCATAAAGTGATGCAACTTTCTGAAGGACAAGTTGACACTATCTAGTAAATTTATAAATGCATGGAGTCAATTAGCAAGACCTTGTTTGGAATTTGCATTGCAGAAGAATTTATGCAATTTCACCAATATTGTCTATATGATGTTCACTGCAATAGCTTTTTCCCATCAGCCTAGAAAATCTCTTGGGCTCCTAACCCACACTACCCTTCCCCCATGTAACCCCTGTTCTCAGTTCTCTCAGTAAAGATTAGTTTTGCCTCATTTAGAACTTTCTATAAATGGAGCCTAGAGTATGTACACATGTAGTTGCTTTACAATGTTGTGTTACTTCCTACTGTACAGCAAAGTATTTCAGTTGTGCATAAGTTTCCTTCTCATTTAGGTCACCAAGGAGCATTGAACATTGTTGCCCATGCTAAACAGATAGTTTTCATTAGATATCAAGGCAGTTTTCATTAGTTATCAACGCAGTATTCTCCAGAATATACAAACAGCACATGTCGCCCAGTATACCCACCCCCCCCAAAAAAAAAACCCAAAACCTCAATGTACTCCTTATTGCCAAATTCAGACTGAAATTGAAGAAAGTGGAGAAAACCACTTCAGGTATGACCTAAATCAAATCCCTTATGACTATACAGTGCAAGTGAGAAATAGATTTAACAGACTAGATATGATAGACAGAATGCCTAATGAACTATGGATGGAGGTTCGTGACATTGTACAGGAGACAGGAATCAAGACCATCTCCAAGGAAAATGAATTGCAAAAAAGCAAAATGGCTGTCTGAGGAGGCCTTACAAATAGCTGTGAAATGAAGGGAAGTGAAAAGCAAAGGAGAAAAGGAAAGATATACCCATTTGAATGCAGAGTTCCAAAGAATAGCAAGGAGAGATAACAAAGCCTTCCTCAGTGCTCAATGCAAAGAAATAGAGGAAAACAATACAGTGGGAAAGACTAGAGATCTCTTCAAGAAAATTATATACCAAGGGAACATTTCATGAAAAATTGGGCTCAATAAAGGACAGAAATGGTATGGACCTAACAGAAGCAGAAGATATTAAGAAGAGATGGCAAGAATACACAGAAGAACTGTACAAAAAAGATCTTCACGACCCAGATAATCACAATGGTGTGATCACTGACCTAGAGCCAGACATCCTGGAATGTGAAGTCAAGAGGGCCTTAGCAAGCATCAGTATGAACAAAGCTAGTGGAGGTGATGGAATCCCAGTTGAGCTATTCCAATCCTGAAAGATGATGCTGTGAAAGTGCTGCATTCCATATGCCAGCAAATTTGGAAAACTCAGCAGTGGCCACAGGACTGGAAAAGTTCAGTTTCATTTCAATCCCAAAGAAAGGCAATACCAAAAAATGTCCTAACTACCGCACAATTGCACTCATCTCACACACTAGTAAAGTGATGCTTAAAATTCTCCAAGCCAGGCTTCAGCAATACGTGAACGTGCACTTCCAGATGTTCAAGCTGGATTTAGAAAAGGCAGAGGAACCAGAGATCAAATTGCCAACATCAGCTGGATCATGGAAAAAGCAAGAGAGTTCCAGAAAAACATCTATTTCTGCTTTATTGACTATGCCAAGGCCTTTGACTGTGTGGATCACAATAAACGGTGGAAACTTCTTCAAGAGATGGGAATAACAGACCACCTGACCTGCCTCTTGAGAAACCTGTATGCAAGTCAGGAAGCAACAGTTAGAACTGGACATGAACAACAGATTGGTTCCAAGTAGGAAAAGGAGTACATCAAGGCTGTATATTGTCACCCTGCTTACTTATATGCAGAGTACATCATGAGAAATGCTGGGCTGGATAAAGCACAAGCTGGAATCAAGATTGCCAGGAGAAATATCAATAACCTCAGATATGCAGATGACACCACCCTAATGGCAGAAAGTGAAGAAGAACTAAAGAGCCTCTTGATGAAAGTGAAAGAGGAGAGTGAAAAGGTTGGCTTAAAGCTCAATATTCAGAAAACTAGGATCTTGGCATCCGGCCTCATCACTTCATGGGAAATAGATGGGGAAACAGTGGAAACAGTGACTGACTTTATTTATCTGGGCTCCAAAATCACTGCAGATGGTGATTGCAGTCCTGAAAGTAAAAGACGCTTACTCCTTGGAAGGAAAGTTGTGACCAACCTAGATAGCATATTAAAAAGCAGAGACATTACTTTGCCAACAAATGTCCGTCTAGTCAAGGCTATGGTTTTACCAGTGGTCATGTATGGATGTGAGAGTTGGACTATAAAGAAAGCTGAGCACAGAAGAATTGATGGTTTTGAACTGCAGTGTTGGAGAAGACTCTTGCGAGTCCCTTGGACAGCAAGGAGATCCACCAAGTCCATCCTAAAAGAGACCAGTCCTGGGTGTTCATTGGAAGGACTGATGCTGAAGCTGAAACTCCAGTACTTTGGCCACCTCAGCAAAGAGCTGACTCATTTGAAAAGACCCTCATGCTGGAAAAGATTGAGAGCAGGAGGAGAAGGTGACGACAGAGGATGAGATGGTTGGATGGCATCACCGACTCAATGGACATTGGTTTGTGTGGACTCTGGTAGTTTGTTATGGACAGTGAGGCCTGGCATGCTGTGGTTCATGGGGTCGCAAAGAGTCAGACACGACTGAGTGACTGAACTGAACTCAACTGAATAAATGGGCAGATCTAAATAGACATTTTTCCAAAGAAGGCATACAGATAGCCAACAAACATTTGAAAAGATGCTCAACATCACAAGTTATTAGAGAAATGCAATTCAAAACTACAATGAGGTATTGCTTCACACCAGTCCAAATAGCCATCATCAAAAACTCTACAAACAATAATTTGGAGAGGGTGTGGAGAAAAGGGAACCCTCTTGCACTGTCGGTGGGCATGTAAATTAGTACCACCACTATGTTGAACTGCATGGCACCTTCTTAAAAAACTAAAAATATAATCACCATATGACCTAACCCTGGGCATTTTCCTGGAGAAAACCTTAATTCAAAAAGATGCATGCACCCCAATGTTCATTGCAGCACTATTTACCGTAGCCACGACATGCAACATTATTTAATCATAGCAAAAGTTAAAAAACAAACAAACAAAACAAAACAAAAACCTTGAAGTAAACAGTCTCTAAACAAGGGGTCAAATTACTAGGTATTTGTAAAAGTAGAGGCTTAAAGATAAGTAAACAAATCAATAAGCACCTATCAGAACCATGTTCTATGTTAGCATTCAAAGAGCAGAAAAGCTGATTTTATACTGAAAGAATTAGGGCACCCTCAAATTTTTTTCTCCCCATGCCAGGAACTCAGAATTTTGGGTCAATGGTAAATGAGATCATGGGTGATTTTTTTCTTTCTTTGTATTTGTGTATCAACTTTACGTTTTCTTATGAGCATGTATTAATTCTTTCTTTCTTTTATTTTTTTACTTTACAATATTGTATTGGTTTTGCCATACATCAACATGAATCTGCCACGGGTGTACACGTGTTCCCCATCCTGATCCCCCCTCCCACCTCCGTCCCCATACCATCCCTCTGGGTCATCCCAATACACCAGCCCCAAGCTTCCTGTATCCTGCATTGAACCTGGACTGGCGATTCGTTTCTTATATGATATTATACATGTTTCAATGCCATTCTCCCAAATCATCCCTCCTCCTCCCTCTCCCACAGAGTCCAAAAGACTGATGTATACATCTGTGTCTCTTTTGCTGTCTCACATACATTATGGGTTGTCATTACCATCTTTCTAAATTCCATATATATGCTTTAGTATACTGTATTGGTCTTTTTCTTTCTGGCTTACTTCACTCTGTATAATCGGCTCCAATTTCATCCACCTCATTAGAACTGATTCAAATATATTCTTTTTAATGGCTGAGTAACACTCCATTGTGTATATGTACCACAGCTTTCTTATCCATTCATCTGCTGATGGACATCTAGGTTGTTTCCATGTCCTGGCTATTATAAACAGTGCTACGATGAACATTGGGGTACACATGTCTCTTTCAATTCTGGTTTCCTCGGTGTGTATGCCCAGCAATGGGATTGTTGGGTCGTATGGCAGTTCTGTTTCCAGTTTTTTAAGGACTCTCCACACTGTTCTCCATAGTGGCTGTACTAGTTTGCACTCCCACCAACAGTGTAAGAGGGTTCCCTTTTCTTCACATCCTCTCCAGCATTTATTGCTTGTGGACTTTTGGATCGCAGCCATTCTGACTGGCGTGAAATGGTACCTCATTGTGGTTTTGATTTGTATTTCTCTGATAATGAGTGATGTTGAGCATCTTTTCATGTGTTTGTTAGCCATCTGTATGTCTTCTTTGGAGAAATATCTAGTTCTTTGGCCCATTTTTTGATTGGGTCATTTATTTTTCTGGAATTGAGCTGCAGGAGTTGCTTGTATATTTTTGAGATTAGTTGTTTATCAGTTGCTTCATTTGCTATTATTTTCTCCCATTCTGAAGGCTATCTTTTCACCTTGCTTATAGTTTCTTTTGTTAAAAATATGGAGTGTTTCACAAATTTGCATGTCATCCTTGCGCAGGGGCCATGCTAATCTTCTCTGTATCGTTCCAATTTTAGTATATGTGCTGCCGAAGCGAGCACTGTATTAATTCTTAATAAAGTTATATCGTATCTTTTTCAACATGTAGAGAATACATCTGGATTTTTATAAATTCCATTCATAAGCATTCTTCTATTTCTCCTCGAGAGGGCAGCATAAGCACAGTATATATTTAGTCATACGCAGAATACATTTGGATTTTATGAATTCCACTTATAAGCATTCTTCTATTTCTCCACGAGAGGGCAGCAAAAGTACAGTAAATATTAATTCATACCCACACATTTTGGCAACCTGATGTAAAGAACTGACTCATTGGAAAAGTCTCTGATGCTGGGAAAGATTGAAGGTGGGGGGAGAAGGGCACAACAGAGGATGAGATGGTTAGATGGCATCACGGACTCGATGGACATGAGTTTGAGTAGGTGCCAGGAGTTGCTGATGGACAGAGAAGCCTGGCATGCTATAGTCCATGGGGTCGCAAAGAGTCAGACACAACTGACTAACTGAACTGAACTGACTGGCATATGCATATAAAATCCTAAGACAGACTCAAAATGGACATACTATCCCAAGAGTTGTGTACAACATACGTTTTAATAATATAACTGGGAAAATAACCACAGATGAATAATTTTATATATAGTTAAAAGTATACAAGAATCTGTACATCTACAACAATAAAGCCATTTGAGGTAACATGCATGGACCGAGAAATGATGATACTAAGTGAAGTGAGGCACACAGAGAAAGACAAATACCAAATGATATCACTTAAATGTGGAATCTAAAATATGGTACAAATGAACATGGGTATGAAACAGAAATATACTCATGGACATAGAGAACAGACTTGTGGCTTCCAAGGCAGAGAGAATTGGGGGAGCAATGGAGTAGGAGATTGCGGTTAAGAGATACAAACTAAAGTATATGGAATGGATGGACAAGTTCCTGCTGTAGAGCACAGAGATCTATATTCAGTATCCTAATATAAATCATAATGGAAAAAATATACACAGACTTCTCTGGCAGACCATTGGTTAAGACTCCACACTTTCACTGCAGGGGATGCAGGTTCAGTCCCTGGTCAGGAGACAAATCCCACATGCTGGACAGTGTAGCCAAAAACAAAACAAAACAAAAAAAAGATTAAATAAAATAATGTGTAAATACATACACACATACACAATGTATATGTACACATACATGTGTATAATAGAAACACTTTGCTGTAAAGCGGAAATTAACAGAACATTGGAAAGCAGCTGTGCTTCACTTAAAAAGTATCATCACTGGGAAAAAAAAAAAGATTGGTATGTTTCATTGTACGTAAAGTTTATATCCAAAGAAAACTGCTATAAAAAAAACATGGCTCACTACTTAATGGCAGGCTTGCAGAAATACCTAAGGAGATGCATACTGATGTCTGCAATTTACCACAAAATGCACCAAGGAAAAAGATTGATGATTGGATAGAGGGATGGGAAAATGGATAGATAGATGACAAAGGAAGTATTGTAAAATGGTTACAAAAGCAGACCCCTATATATGCTGTCTACAAGAGACCCACCTCAAACTAAGGGGCACATACAGACTGAAAGTGAAGGGTTGGAAAAAGGTATTTCATGCAAATAGAGAGAAGAAGAAAGCAGGAGTATTAATACTCATATGAGATAAAATAGACTTTGAAATAAAGGCTGTGAAAAGAGACAAAGAAGGACACTACATAATGATCAAAGGATCAATCCAAGAAGAAGATATAATATTTATAAATATATATGCATGCAACACAGGAAAACCTCAATACCTAAGGCAAATGCTAACAAGTATGAAAGGGGAAATTAACAGTAACACAATAATAGTGTGAGACTTTAATACCTCACTGACACCTATGGATAGATCAACCAAACAGAAAATTAGCCAGGAAACACAAACTTTAAATGATACAATGGGGTAGTTAGACCTAATCGATATCTATAGGACATTTCAATTTCACCTTTTTCTCAAGAGCACAGAGAACATTCTCCAGGATAGATAACATCCTGGGCGATAAATCTAGCCTTGGTAAATTCAAAAAAATCGAAATGTTTCAAGCATCTTTTCTGATCACAATGCAGTAAGATTAGTTTTCATTCCAATCTCAAAGAAAGGCAATGCTAAAGAATGCTCAAACTACCACACAATTGCACTCATCTCACACACTAGTAAAGTAATGCTCAAAATTCTCCAAGCCAGGCTTCAGCAATACGTGAACCATGAATTTCCAGATGTTCATGCTTGTTTTAGAAAACGCAGAGGAACCAGAGATCAAATTGCCAACATCCGCTGGATCATCAAAAAAGCAAGAGAGTTCCAGAAAAACATCTATTTCTGCTTTATTGACTATGACAAAGCGTTTGACTGTGTGGATAAACAAACTGTGGAAAATTCTTCAAGAGATGGGAATACCAGACCACCTGACCTGCCTCTTGAGAAACCTATAAGCTGGTCAGGAAGCAACAGTTAGAACTGGACATGGAACAACAGACTGGTTCCAAATAGGAAAAGGAGTACGTCAAGGCTGTATATTGTCACCCTCCTTATTTAACTTATATGCAGAGTACACCATGAGAAACGCTGGGCTGGAAGAAGCACGAGCTGGAATCAAGATTTCCAGGAGAAGTATCAGTAACCTCAGATATGCAGATGACACCAGCCTTATGGCAGAAAGTGAAGAGGAACTAGAAAGCCTCTTTACGAAAGTGAAAGTGGAGAGTGAAAAAGTTGGCTTAAAGCTCAACATTAAGAAAACTAAGATCATGGCATCTGGTCCCATCTCTTCATGGGAAATAGATGTATGCTAACAAAGTTCCGTCTAGTCAAGGCTATGGTTTTTCCAGTGGTCATGTATGGATGTGAGAGTTTGATTATAAAGAAAGTTGAGCGCTGAAGAATTGATGGTTTTGAACTGTGGTGTTGGAGAAGACTCTTGAGAATCCCTTGGACTGCAAGGAGATCCAACGTGTACATCCTTTAGGAGTCAGTCCTGGATTTTCATTGGAAGCACTGATGCTGAGGGTGAAACTCCAATACTTTGGCCAACTCATGAGAAGTGTTGACTCATTGGAAAAGACCCTGATGCTGGGAGGGATTGAGGGCAGGAGGAGAAGGGGACAACAGAGGATGATGTGGCTGGATGGCATCACTGACTTGATGCACATGAGTTTGGGTGAATTCTGGGTGTTGGCGATGGACAGGGAGGCCTGGCGTGCTGCAATTCATGGGGTCGCAAAGAGTCAGACATGACTGAGCAACTGAACTGAACTGAATAGGAAAAAAGATTAAAAATAGAAACATATGGAGTCTAAACAATATGCTTCTGAATAACCAAGAAATCACAAAAGAAATCAAAAGAAACCAAAATATGCATAGAAACGAATGAAAATGAAAACATGACAACCCAAAACCTATGGCATTCAGTAAAATCAGTGCTTAGGGGAAGGTTTATAGCAATACAAGCTTACATCAAGAAATAAGAGAAAAATCAAATAAATGACATAACTTTATACTTAAAGCAACTAGAAAAAGAAGAAATTAAGTACCCCTGGGTTAGTAGAAGGAAAGAAATCATGAAAATTAGTGCAGAAATTAAAAAAAAAAAAAGGGACTATAGCAAAAATCAACAAAACTAAAAGCTGGTTCTTTCAGAAGATAAATAAAACAGACAAACCTTTAGCCAGATTCATCAAGATAAAAAGGGAGAAGAATCAAATCAACAAAGTTAGAAATGAAAAGGGAGAAATAACAACAGACAACTCAGAAATACAAAGGATCACAAGAGACTACTATCAGCAGCTATATGACAACAAAATGGACAACTTGGAGGAAATGGACAAACACTCAGAAAAGTACAACCTTCCAAAACTGAATCAGGAAGAAACAGAAAATCTTAACAGATCCATCAGAAGCACAGAAATCAAAACTGTAATAAAAAATCTCCCAGCAAACAAAAGCCCCGGACCAGATGGCTTCACAGGTGAATTCTACCAAAAATTGAGAGAAGAGCTAACACCTATCCTACTCACACTCTTCCAGAAAATTTCAGAGGAGGGTAAACTTCCAAACTCATAATATGAGGCCTTTGTCACCATAATTCCCAAACCAAAGATGCTATAGAAAAAGAAAACTATAGGCCAATATCACTGATGAATCTAGATGAAATATCTTCAACAAAATTCTAGCAAACAGAATCCAACAACATATTAAAAAGATCAGACATCATGACCAAGTGGGCTTTATCCCAGGGATGCAAGGATTCTTCAATATTTGCAAATCAATGAATGTAATACACCACATTAACAAATGGAAAAATAAAACCCATATGATTATCTCCATAGATTCAGAGAAAGCCTTTGACAAAAGTAAACATCCCTTTATGTTAAAAGCCCTCCAGAAAGAAGACATAGAAGGAACATACCTCAACATAATAAAAGCCATATATGATAAACCCACAGCAAACATTATCCTCAATGGCGAAAATTTGAAAGCATTTCCCCTAAAGTCAGGAAGAAGACAAGGGTGCCCACTGTCTCCAATACTACTCAACATAATTTTGGAAGTTTAGCCATAGCAATCAGAGAAGAAAAATAAATTAAACGGAATCTAGATTGGAAAAGAAGAAGTAAAACTATCACTGTTTGCAGATGACATGATCCTCTACAAAGAAAACCCAAAGACACCACCAGAAAATAATTAAAGCTAATCTTTAGCATATTACAAAGTAGAGACATTACTTTGCCAACAAAGGCCCATCTAGTCAAGGCTGTGGTTTTTCCAGTAGTCATGTATGGATGTGAGAGTTGGACTGTGAAGAAAGCTGAGCACGGAAGAATTGATGCTTTTGAACTGTGGTGTTGGAGAAGACTCTTGAGAGTCCCATGGACTGCAAGGAGATCCAACCAGTCCATTCTAAAGGAGGTCAGTCCTGGGTGTTCTTTGGAAGGAATGATGCTAAAGCTGAAACTCCAGTACTTTGGCCACCTCATGCGAAGAGTTGACTCATTGACAAAGACTCTGATGCTGGGAGGGATTGGGGGAAGGAGGAAAAGGGGATGACAGAAGACGAGATGGCTGGATGGCATCATCGACTCGATGGACGTGAGTTTGTGTGAATTCCGGGAATTGGTGATGGACAGGGAGGCCTGGCGTGCTGCGATTCATGGGGTTGCAAAGAGTTGGACACGACTGAGCCACTGAACTGAACCGAATCTATGAATATAGTAAATCTGCAGGATATAAAATTAACACACAGAAATCCCTTGCATTCCTATACACTAACACAGAGAAAACAGAAAGAGAAATCAAGGACAGAATCTCTTTCACCATTGCAATGAAAAAAATAAAATATTTAATAATAAATCTACTTAAGGAAACAAAAGACCTATATATAGAAAACTTTAAAACACTGATAAAAGAAATCAAAGATGACACAAATTTCTGGAGAAATATACCATGTTTACGGACCTGAAGAATCAATGTAGTGAAAATGAGTGTACTACCCAAAGCAATTTATAGATTCAATGCCACCCCTATGAAGCTACCAACGGTATTTTTCAGAGAACTAGAGCAAATAATTTCACAATGTGTATGGAAATACAAAAAACCTCGACTGGCCAAAGCAATCTGGAGAAAGAAGATGGAACTGGAGGAATCAACCTGCTTGACTTCAGACTAAACTACAAAGCTACAGCCATCAAGACAATATGGTATTGGCACAAAGACAGAAATATAGATCAATGGAACAAAATACAAAGCCCAGAGATAAATCCACCCACCAATGGACACCTTATCTTTGACAAAGGATGCAAGAATATACAGTGCAGAAAAGACAATCCCTTTAACAAGTGGTGCTGGGAAAACTGGCCAACCACATATAAAAGAATGAAACTAGAGCACTTTCTAACACCATACAAAAAAATAACTCAAAATTGATTACAGATCCAAATGTAGGACTAGAAGCTACAAAATTCCTAGAGGAAATCATAGGCAAAACACTCTTTGATATAAATCACAGCAGGATCCTCTATGACCAGTCTCCCAGAATAATGGAAATAAAAGCAAAAATAAACAGGACGTAATTCAATGTAAAAGCTTTTGCACAACGAAGAAAACTATAAGCAGGGTGAAAAGACAGCCTTCAAAATGGGAGAAAATAATAGCAAATGAAGCAACTGACAAAGAATTAATCTAAAAAATATACAAGAAGCTCACTACCAATAAAATAAACGACCCAATCAAAAAATGGGCCAAAGAACTAAACAGACATTTCTCCAAGATGATGTACAAATAGCTATCAAATACATGAGAAGATGCTCAACATCACTCATTATCAGAGAAATTAAAATCAAAACCACAATTAGGTACCATCTCACACCGGTCAGATTGGCTGCTATCAAAAATTCTACAATCAATAAATGGAGAGGCTGCAGAGACAACGGAACCCTCTTACACTGTTGGTGGGAATGCAAACTAGCACAGCTACTATGGAGAACAGTGTGGAGATTCCTTAAAAAACTGGAAATGGAACTGGCATATGACCCAGCAATCCCACTGCTGAGCATACACACTGAGGAAACCAGAACTGAAAGAGGCATGTGTACCCCAATGTTCATGGCAGCATTGTTTACAATAGCTAGGACCTGGAAGCAACTTAGATGTCCTTCAGAAGACGAATGGATGAGAAAGCCCTGGTACATATACACAATGGAATATTACTCAGCTATTAAAAAGAACAGATTTGAATCAGTACTAATCATGTGGATGAAACTGAAGCCTATTATATGGAGAGAAGTAAGTCAGAAAGAAAAACACCAATACAGTATATTAATGCATATATATGGAATTTAGAAAGATGGTAACGATAACCCTGTATGTGAGACAGCAAAAGAGACACAGATGTATAGATCAGTCTTTTGGACTCTGTGGAAGAGAGAGAGGGTGGGATGATTTGGGAGAATGGCATTGAAACATGTATAATATCATATATGAAACGAATTGCCAGTCCAGGTTCAATGCAGGATACAGGATACTTGGGGCTGGTGCACTGGGATGACCCAGAGGGATGGTACGGGGAGGGAGGTGGGAAGGGGGTTCAGGATGGGGAACACGTGTACACCCGTGGAAAATTCATGTTGATGTATGGCAAAACCAATACAATATTGTAAATAATTAGCCTCCAATTAAAATAAAGAAATTTAAATTAAAAAAAAAAAGAAAAAGAAAAAAGAAGAATCAAATCAACAAACTTAGAAATTAAAAAAATATAGGTTACAACAGACAAAGCTGAGATACAAAGGATTATAAGAGACTATTATGAACAACTCTATGGCAATAAAATGAATAACATGGAAGAAATGAACAGATTCTTTAAAAAGCTCAATCTTCCATAACTGAAGCAGGAAGAAAAAAAAAAAAACTAGGCACAATCCAACTAGAAGTTCCAAATCGAGGCTGTGATCAAAATTTTTCACAAAGACAAAAGACCAAGAGCATATGGCTTCACAGGTAAATTCTAAACATTTACAGATGAGCAAATGACTATCCTCTAAAACTCATTCAAAGAATTGCAGAGGAAGGAACACTTCCACATTTATTCTACGAGGCTGCCATCACCCTGATACCAAAACCAGACAAGGACAACATGAAAAAAGAAAACTACAGGTCAATATTACTGATGAACATAGATGCAAAAAATCCTCAACAAAATTTTAGCAAACAGAACTCAGAAACATATCAAAAAGCTCATACACCATGATCAAGTTGGGTTTATTCCAGAGATGCAAGTATTCTTCAATATATGCAAATCAATCAATGTGATAGACCATATTCACTAAATGAAAGACAAAATTCGTATGATAAACTAAATAGATGCAGAGAAAGCCATTAAATTTAAAATTTTTAAATTATTAAATTAAAAACAAATAAAAAAACTAAAAAAAGAGAAAAAGTTGAAATGACTCAAATGTCCATCAACTGGTGATCGAATAAATAAAACATGCAATGCAATAGTATTTGCTCATCAAATGTGTGGAGTTCTTATACATGCTATAACATACTATAGCTCCAAAAAGATTACATTAATTAAAAGAAGCCAGGAACAAAACACTGCCTGTTGCATTATTCCATTCATGTGAATGCATTTGTCCCAGATTAGATAATTCTCTGAAGACAGGAAATAGAGGAGTGGATGCCAGGGCCCAGATGAGGGGAAAATGAAAAATGTCTACCAACTGGACAGTGTTTCCCATTGGAGTGATGAAAATATTCTAGAATGAGGCAGTGATTATGGCTATGCAACCTATGAATAAATAACAAATCAATGAATTATACATTTTAACTGATAAATTCATGGTACATGGACAACATGTCAATAAATAAAAAGTGTTTTTAAAAAAACTGCTGAACTTCTTTTTTTTTAATTTTATTTTATTTTTAAACTTTACAATATTGTATTAGTTTTGCCAAATATCAAAATGAATCCGCCACAGTCCTGGAATATTACCCTTGAAAAATAAAGGAGAAGTAGATATTATCACAGGAAAAAAAATTAGGGAATTTATTCTCAGCAGATATCTGGTCTGTAAGAAATGTTACAAGAAGTTATTTACACAGGATAAGATAATATTGAAGAGAAACTATGAGTTAAGAAAAAGTGTCATGCTGAAGTTTGTCAGAAAACAACAAAATTCTGGAATTATCCTTCAATGAATTAGAAGAAGCATAAATGAAAGAAAATTGGAATGAAGGTTTCTTTCTTATTATTAATTGGTAAAGGATAAATGCTTGTTTGGGCTTCTCCATCTTTACTTTTTACAGATTATGAATCTTCATAATTAAAATGGGTTTCATGTATATAAGACATATTTTGGCTCAGCAGTATAGGATCCCCCTGCAATGCAGAAGCCATAGAAGACACGAGATTCATCTCTGGGTCGGGAAGATTCCCTACAGAAGAGCATGGCAACCCACTCCAGTATTCTTGCCTGAGAATCGCCATGGACACACGAGACTGGTGGGCTTACAGTCCATGGGGTGGAAAAGAGTTGGAAACGACTGAGCAACTAGACAACAACAGACACACCTTCCTAAGTAACTCTGAAGATACGAGACATAGATGAGAAAATTCTCAGCCTAAACAAAGCAAAACAAAATGCTTAGACAGTAGAACTGAATTATAAAATACCTAGAGAGTAGAGCTGAAGTACAAAAGATTTTAGACAATAAAATCTCTCCCAACAGTAGTGTAAGCAGTGTGATCCACACAACAGAGAAGAGTAATTTTTAATACCCACTCAACAGAACTTTCTAGTCACATTCAGAAATTAAAGGAAACAAAAATGCTCAGAAAATAAACATGGTATAAAATTTATTGATCATTTTATGTCTAATTATGACTGTAAAAGTGTAAGGGAAATTTTAAGAAAAAACATCTGCAAAATATGCAGTTTTAGAAACACCAATGAATGTAATTTTATTTTCTTTTTTCCATAGTCTCAAAATAACTGAAAAGTAAGAAGGAATTTCACTTTAAAGCATATTTTTCCAAATTCAGCAGGAAATTTTATGTTCAAATATAAAAAAGATTTTGTACTTTTCAAGCCAAGAAAGTTTGTACATTGCAGTGACTACTTTCTTTCACTGATTTAGACATAAATAAAACCACATCGTGTGTCTTTACCTTGACTGTCTGTGGTATCACTATGTATTTAGAATCAACTGTTTGAATGTGGGGTGTATATTAGTACATTCCTTCAGGGACTGCAGGCTGTGCAGGAAGTGGTCCCAAGGCCTTGCAAACCATTAAGGATGCTCTGTGGAATGGAGAAATGGTAACATGGCAGCCTGTGTTGGCGACAAATGTTTAACAGAATCTTCTCTTAATTAACCCCCTCATAGAAGACAGTGAATTTTTAAAGATAAGTACTAAAACTGTGGCCATATGAAATTACATATATATGTACACACCTATCTACACATATGTGTGTGCATATGTGTATATATATGTGTATATATATTGACTAAAATTTTGTACCTTGTGAATAATAAATAAAATATTAAAACCTGACATATATGACAACAAACTTTTACAACTTAAACCAACAAAATTTGGTTTTGCAGGGGAAAAATATTTAATTACTGACACTATTTAAAAATTCTGAAGTATGGAGATGGTAAAAAAAATAGAACCAGCTTTTACTTGGTTTTATTCTTGTAATAAAACTCTTCATGGGCAATGCCCCCCAGTATTGCCTGCACTGGATGTGGGCCACTCCCTCTGCCCCGCCTGTGGAAGGCCACTGTTACATTCTAAATTCCTTAGCTAAAAAGGTCCTAATTATTATTGGCTTTGTGACCTCCAGAAACCACCATTATTTTCCTTGCTTTCCTCCCTCCTTCTTTGTTGGGGGCCGGCGTGAGGCACTCCGCCCGTGGCAAAGGTCATGAGGAAGGAGGCTTGACATACGCAAAGGCGGGATCGAGCCTCAGGAGTCCCCCTGGAAATCCTCAAGCATCTACCCCCATAACCAGAGCCTGCCTACTTTACTACTTTGTGCTCTCACCTACACCTCTGACTTTACGGGGGGCTGTCCCCCACCACCTCTTTCGGAGAAGGAGTTAACTTAGAGCTCCAGTTAATAATAATTCCTGGGCGTGATAGCAGTGTTTCAACCTACAAACTCCTCTGAAGGTTCTCTAGCCTGCCTGACAGGCTTGTCCGGCCACATGTGATTGCTCACAGTCTCCCAACTGTGACAGGAACGAGATGCTTTAAACCTTCTAAAAACAGGTTCTTTAGAAAAGTTAGAAAATTATTAGTATAAGTATAGTGGGCTGATTAGAAATTGTATTGGTGAAGGGTTTTTTCATTTGTTGAGCCAATGTTTGTTGCTAAGTCTCCATATCCCCTGCCCTTACACACATTAATGAATATATAAAAGAAATAAGTATTAACCTTTGATATAAATCACGTTAGACCTTAGGCTAAGTAAATTCTTTCCTTAACTAAAACCCACTACACCCTCACCCTATAGGAATGTAACTTTCTTTGGGTGGCGTCTGTTTTAAGAATAATCACCCCTGGAGAAATAAGTGTCCTGGTTGACTGACCGCTGTCACAAGGAGAGGGTCATAAATTGTCAGCAGGCCCCCCGGCCAGAAGATGATGTAACACCCCTAAGACCTCTGTATACTTTTGAATGAAGCACCTGACTTTGATAAAAGTCAGGACTGCTGACCCCACGTGACTTTTGCATAACATCTCAGTGTATAAAAGTAGACCATGGAAAATAAAGAATTGGGATAAGTTCCTCGAAAGACTGGTCTCCCCATGTCTCTCTCTCTCTCACTCTGGTTGAGTCTCCATCTGGAGCGCGGAACCCACCATGCTTACTAATTATGCCTGGGCTTCTAAGATCCGACTGGGGAGGCCTCAGTGTCTCCTCTCCTTCGGGAGAACAGAAGGACGCCTGTGGCCTACGTAAGTGGTGCAAACTTCTTGTCTTGAAGTTTTATTGGTCCCCCGCGTAAACCAAGCTACTCAGCCTCTTTTCTCCACTGAATTTTCCTACTGAGCTATCCTCATTCTATTACTCTTTATATCCTTAATTAACGTTTAATTAAGCAGTTGTTCCCTGACCCTCGCCTACGCCGTCTCTCCTTCGAATACCCTGGATCAGCTGGGGCTGGACCCCGGCACTTCCTGCCCCCTCTTTCTTTCCTTTTCTTTCTTATTATACAATTGTTAAAGATTGTTTTCCATTTATACTTATTACAAAATACTGGCTATATTCCCCATGTTGCACAATACATCCGTGAGCTCTTCTTACACCTAAAATTTTGTACCTCCAACTCCTCCAACTCTGTATTGCCCCTTCCCCTCCCCACTCCTCGCTGATAACCAGTAGATTGTTCTCTCTATCTGTGAGCCCCTATTTTTGTTCTATTCTCTACTTTGTGGTATTTTAAGGTTCTATAAGTGATATCATACAGTATTTTTCTTTCTTACTTTATTAAGTATTATACCTTACATGTTGCAGCAAATGGCATTATTTCATTCCTTTTATGGCTGAGCCGCATTCCATAGGTCTTCCTTGGTGGCTCCAGGGCGAAGAATCCGCCTTTCAAGAAGGACATATGTGTTCAATCCCTAGGTAAGGAAGATCCCTTGGAAAAGGAAATGGCAACCCACTGGAGTGTTCTTTCCTAGAAAATTCCATGGACAGAGGAGCCTGGAGGGGTATGGTCCATAGGGTCACAAAGAGTGGGACATGACTTAGTGACTGAACAATGAGTGTCCCATAGTATATATATATAGGGATTCCCTGATGGCTCAGATGGTAAAGTGTCTGCCCAAAATGTGGGAGACCCTGGTTTGATCCGTGGGTTGGGAAGATCCCCTGGAGAAGGAAATAGCATCCCACTCCAGTACTCTTGCCTAGAAAATACTATGGATGGAGGAGCCCGGTAGGTTACAGTCCATGGGGTCGCAAAGAGTTGGACATGAGTGAGTGACTTCCCTTAATGATTTCCCTTAGTGACTGAACAACAATGTCTGTCCCATAGTATATATATACCATATCTCTATCCATTCATCTGTCTATCATCTGATGGACACTTAAGTTGCTTCCATGTCTTGGTGAATGGTGTACTTCAAGGAACATTGGGGTACATGTGTCTTTTTAATTAACATTGTGCTTTTTTTTTTTTTTTAATATATATCCAAGAATGACACTGTTAGGTCATGTGTTGTTACATTTTTCATTTTTGAGAAATCTCCTGCCAGGGTCCAGCCCCAGCTGATCCAGGGAGTTCGAAGTGGGGATGGCGTCGGTGGGGATCAGGATACAATAGCTTCAATTAGATATTAATTAGAGATATAAAGAGTAATAGAATGAGGATAGCTCAGTAGGAAAATTCAGTGGAGAAAAGAGGCTGAGTAGCTTGGTTTACGCGGGAGACCAATAAAACTTCAAGACAAGAAGTTTGCACCACTTACTTAGGCCACAGGCGTCCTTCCGTTCTCCCGAAGGAGAGGAGACACTGAGGCCTCCCCAGTCGGATCTTAGAAGCCCAGGCATAATTAGTAAGCATGGTGGGTTCCGCGCTCCAGATGGAGACTCAACCAGAGTGAGAGAGAGAGAGACATGGGGAGACCAGTCTTTCGAGGAAATTATCCCAATTCTTTATTTTCCATGGTCTACTTTTATACACTGAGATGTTATGCAAAAGTCACGTGGGGTCAGCAGTCCTGACTTTTATCAAAGTCAGGTGCTTCATTCAAAAGTATACAGAGGTCTTAGGGGTGTTACATCATCTTCTGGCCGGGGGGCCTGCTGACAATTTATGACCCTCTCCTTGTGACAGCGGTCAGTCAACCAGGACACTTATTTCTCCAGGGGTGATTATTCTTAAAACAGACGCCACCCAAAGAAAGTTACATTCCTATAGGGTGAGGGTGTAGTGGGTTTTAGTTAAGGAAAGAATTTACTTAGCCTAAGGTCTAACGTGATGAATATCAAAGGTTAATACTTATTTCTATATATTCATTAATGTGTGTAAGGGCAGGGGATGTGGAGACTTAGCAACAAACATTGGCTCAACAAATGAAAAACCCTTCACCAATACAATTTCTAATCAGCCCACTATACTTATACTAATAATTTTCTAACTTCTCTAAAGAACCTGTTTTTGGAAGGTTTAAAGCATCTCGTGCCTCTCACGGTTGGGAGACTGTGAGCAATCACATGTGGCCGGACAAGCCTGTCAGGCAGGCTAGAGAACCTTCAGAGGAGTTTGTAGGTTGAAACACTGCTATCACGCCCAGGAATTTTTATTAACTGGAGCTCTAAGTTAACTCCTTCTCCAAAAGAGGTGGTGGGGGACAGCCCCCCGTAAAGTCAGAGGTGTAGGTGAGAGCACAAAGTAGTAAAGTAGGCAGGCTCTGGTTATGGGGGTAGATGCTCGAGGATTTCCAGGGGGACTCCTGAGGCTCGATCCCGCCTTTGCGTATGTCGAGCCTCCTTCCTCATGACCTTTGCCACGGGTGGAGTGCCTCAGGCTGGCCCCCAACAATCTCCATACTGAAAACCACAAATATTATACTCTTAAGAACTACCTTTTAGCAAGCAAGTTTGAGTTTTTGAGGCTGCTAGTTGCTGACATCATACCTTGAGGTGTAATAAACACTACTGTGAGGTAGGTGCCAAAGGGGCAACTACTTTGTATGCCTTTTTTATCAAATAGCACTGCCACCCCTCACATGGCACAGCTCCCCAGCTAAGCTCCCAAATCTGCAGTCACATACAGAAACACAAAGTCCTCTTCCTCTTCTCCCATGGGAAGTGTATCTTTTGGGCTCAGTCTGGACCCAGTTCTTCCTCCTATTTTCTGGCTAACTAGACCTTTTGGTCCCATCTCCAACTCCACAGGACGCATCTCCCTCCCTCTTCACACATTTATCCCTTCCCTGTCCTCTCTGACCCACCCCCACCCCCCCACTGCTTATCAGAGAGCTCAGAGACAGAAAATTCCACATTAGGTGGATTTTATTTAAAGTTCATTATTATGTATGCTCTTGGTATAAGACTCAACGTCTGTACTGTTGGCCATTTCTCAGCGGCGAGACCCTTGAAGATTTCTGAGGTCTGTAGCCATGCTCTGAAGTCACTGGCTGCCCACTGGTCTAGCTGGAATGGCAAGGGTCCCCACGATCCCTGGGACCTCCTCTGATTATTCTGATTCAGCTCTTCATTCACCTTGGAACACTGGCTACAGATTTTTGAGCCTTTGATTTTCTTCAGTTTCTTTAGGTGGGTGTTTCTGAGAAGATTCCTTGGTCAGCTACAGTTGAATGTGCTTATTTACCCTCATGGTTACCCAGGCCATCTGGAGAAAACAAGAGAGTGAGTACAGAATGGCATTGGTTTGAGGAAGAGGGTGAAGATGGATGGGAATGATGGCTTCAGGAGAAGGGGTGTGGGCAGAGAAGAGGTATATGCCAGGCAAAGACAGGGGAGGGGTTCTTATGGGGAGGTGTCAATGGGCAAGAGGAGTTTGGGTGGGTTCAGGTCACCTTGACACATCCTTTGGACTTTAGCTGATAGGGGGTTTTCATCTTTTCCTCCTGGGTATCTGGAGTCCACTGTTCCATAACTGCTCTAGAGCCTTGTGGCTTCCCAGTCACCTTAGTCATTTTGAAGACTTCCAGTGGTCTGCTCCAGAGCCCCCAAGCACCCTTATATATACCCCTACCCAGGGGGGCATATCCTTATGCTTTATGAGGTCAGCATGTCACTTCCCCAGGCAATGGTGGCCCTGGGTGAAACTTGACATCACAAAGCCCCATCCTGACAACATTAGGAAAGCATGCGGAGCAACTCAGATGATTTTGTGGGAGAAATGAGGCATTTTTAATGCCCCTTAAGAGCCCTTCAAATTCACCTCATCCTCATCTCTCTCAGACAACTCTCATGGGTTACATGACAGGGAGCATGCATCCCCTCCAAACCTTGCCTCACAGCCACAGTACTCAGGCTTTCATTCTGTTCTCTCTCACCTTTCACCATTATCTAGCTTTTAATATCTTGCCTAAAATCCCTCCATGATAATTAGGCTGTATTGAAGTGTTTGCAGAAATCAGAATCATTCCACTTTCCTCCTACAAGGTGGTCTTAAAGCACCTTGAAGACCATTTAATTCTAGGCCATCTTCCAGAAACCTTTTCCATCCCACCTCCTTTTCTCAGTGTTCACATAGCTCTCCTCAGTTTTCTCGTTTCCAGTCTGAAACCCCAGTCTTCAGGCCGTGAGACTGCACTGAATACACTTGCCCTTCCTCCACTTGGAGTTGCCTTGTTTCAAGACTAGGATTCATGGTCATCTCACTAGGTGTAGCTACCCAGGCTTTGGTTTTAAGAGGATGATGGGGATGAAGCAGATAAATGCATGCTTCAGGTTGGGCTGGATGATCCCAAGATGGAAATGACCACCTGCGACTGACTAGTATTCCCAGGAAAGGGGTGGAGCTTGCCCAGAGGTGTGTGAGCCTGGTGTGCAAAGGTCTTATCAACATGTGCCCTCACACATCTCTTTTCTCATTTTGTTTTCCTGCTGGCATCTCCATTGGAGCTAACTTCACAGTCGAGACCACTATGGAATTCATTTCCATGAAGAGCTACCACAAGTTTCCAGCTTCTTGGAGGAAACACTGAGTAATCATGTCCTGTCCATCCAGTTCCCACGGTCTCTCATTGAGGTGGTTGGTACTGGAGGAAAGAGGAAGGAGTTGTGTGCTTCACCTCAGTCCTTGTGTTATGAATTGACAAGCAGGGTCATCCAGCCTAAGGTGTGCCCCTGGGGACACAGTTTTTGGCTTCGTGGGGCTTCCTGTGTTTCCTGTGAAGTGCTTACTTTATGGTGTCCACGGGTTGCTTATTCACCCAGGATGCATCACACTGCTTAAAATTTTATGAGGTAGAACAAACCCAAAAGAGCTCTTAAAAAAATTTTAGAACAAAGAACCTAAAACAGATAGGAAAATGTGAAACAGACACGAGCAAACATTTATAAGAAAGATGTAGCACTGGCCATTCACTTTATTAAGAGATGTTTAAAAGACATGAGCAGCCAATTGACAAGAAAAATATGGGACTAGACCCTAAACACATTAAAAATATATTTAATCTCACTACAGTAAGAACAATCATATTAAAATTCCCATGGCAAACCAAACTAACCCAGAAGTGGCATAGATTTTAGAGACTGCAGACAGAGACATTAAAATACTTGGAATAGTTGTGTTTTGTATATTATAAAATTAAGTAGAGATATGGAAATAATAAAATAGAAGCATTTTCATCTTATAGACATGAAATCTATAGAGTCAGATGACAAACACAGTGGATAGAATAAATGACTGATTAGACAGGGCAGCTGGAGAAAATTGTGCACTTGAAGAGGTAGCAATAGAAAGTGTCCAGAACGAAGCACAGACTACACTAATACATACAAAGTATGACACAGCATAATCTATTGATTTTTGTCCCCCTATGAGTCCAGCATTGGTTAAACATTTGAAAATCAATCAGTGTAATTCAACTTACTAAAGAACTAAAAATGAAACACAGTAGGGTCATCTCGATAGATGCTGAAAAACAATTTGATAAAATCAAACATCTATTCCTGGGTTGGGAAATCCCCTGGAGAAGAACTAGGCTACCCACTCCAGTATTCTTGGGCTTCCCTGGTGTCTCAGCTGGTAAAGGATCTGCCTGGCAGGCAGGACACCTGGGTTCCATCCCTGGGTTGGGAAGATCCCCTGGAGGAAGGCATTGCAACCCACTACAGTATTCTTGCCTGGAGAATCCCTAAGGCCAGAGGAGCCTGTTTGGCTTACACTACACGGGGTTGCAAAGAGCTGGACACAACTGAGCGACTGAGCACATACTGTGAAAAAACTCTTAGCAAACTAAAATTAGAAAACTTCCTTATCCTGATGAAGGTAATAAACTGTATAACTAACATCACCCTTTATGTTAGAACACTGAGTGTTTTACTTCTAAGATCAGAATCAGCAAAAGTTGTCCCCTCTCATTATATTGAATTTCTGTCCATGAAGTCCTATAAGACAATGATAATGAAGTTATTCAGTTTGGAAAAGAAGAATTAAACTGTTTTTATTTGTCAGTGACATTTATGTAGAATACCCAATGAAATCTACAGCAACAGCAGAATAAATAAAACTAAGAATTAATTTAAGCAATCTTGCAAGATATACAGATGATATATAAAATTTAATTAATTGCTTTTTTATATGGTAGGATGGATAATTGAAAATTAAATTTAAAAAATAACAGTAACATTGGAGTATGAGAAACTTAAGAAACTGACAAAATATATGAAAGGCACAAGGCCAAATAATGGACAAAAAATTTGAACATGAAATTCACTAAACGATATACAGATGGCAATTAAGCATGCAGGGCACACCAAAAGGATGGTTCTAATGAGAGAACAGATAACAAGTGTGATAAGGATGTGAAAAAAATTGAACTTTCAGGTACTGCTTCTGGGAATACAAAATGGGACAGCCCTGGTGGAAAACACTTTCAAAGTTGCTTAAAAAGTTAAACATTGGGTTACCATATGACCCAGCAATCCCACTCCTACATTTATACCAACAAGAATGAAAAAAAAAAGGACTTGTACATGAATGTTCATAGCAATCTTATTTCTAATAGTCAAAAATTCGAGATGAACCAGATGGCAGAGGGGTAGGTGGATGTGGAATACATCTTCTTCCACATACATCAGGAATACACCTTTAGACACAGAAGTGTTTGCAGAACACCAGTTGAGTGTGGAAAGGAGTACCTGATCAGTGGAAAAGAATATATTAAACCACAAATCTCAGTAGGATGAAGGAACTAGGGGGAAAAACAGGAATGTTAGTAGGACTGGACCTGCCCTCGGTGGGTGGGAGAACTGAAGTAGATGTCCGATCGTGACATGGGAGCAACTGTCTGGATCAGAGGAGAAACATTTAAGGCTGAGAGTGAACCAGCTGATCTGTGGCAACTTAAAGTGAATGAGAATAAGACAGTCCTCACCCCAGCCAAGCACACTACAGACACAGGGACACAGGTCCCCTAGAAGGCACAGCAGCTTGGAGCTGGTGTTTGGGGAAGGTGGAACAATCCCAGGGCGAGGGCTGCTGTTGACTGTGGAGACACAGATTAATGGGTTGTGAGGGAAGAGATCAGGGTGGGAAATGCCTGTGGAGGATTACCAGGCAGAATGGAAGAAAGGCGATACTGCTGAGTTGGTCTAGGGGGTGCAGCCATCATCATAGCCTCTTTCTCCCTACATGTCAGCACTGGCAGCTAAACAGTAGAGAGGCTGGCCCATCAAGCACCTGACTCACAGGACTACAGAGTAGGACCCCAGCCAGGTGGCCCCTCTATGTACCTGGTGCCCTAATAACAGAGAATGACCCCAGGCAAGGGAGCCCTCTAAATGCCTGAAAGAGCAGAACTATGGAGAAAGTCTGGCCAAAGAGTCCTCCTGAGCGCCAGCTACAAGATGCTGGAAAAAAGACTCTGATAGGGTCATAACTCCTGCAGCAGAGGCAGTCCGTGTCCCTGCACAGTTGGCGCCTCCAGGGTACCCACAAGCCAAGAAGCTGTGCCACCTTCATGCTCAACTCTCACTAGGGCAGAGCTGCCACAGGCAAAAAAGTCTTGCGTCTATGCGGGCAGGATCACTTCAGTAGTGCCCAACACTTTGCGACCCTGTAGACTGTGGCCTGCCTGGCTTCTCTGTCAGGGAAGGGGCTTCTACAGGCAAGAATACTGGTGCATATTGGCCAATACTGGTTGACATACCCTTCTAGAGCACTATATTTCCTGCTGCCCTAGCTGCCAACTCCCCTGAGTATCTTGTGCTGCCAGAACCCCTGTGACCCAAGCAACTGCACCTCCACATCTGGCCTCACAGGGGCAAATCCAAGTCCTGCAGGGTAGCCTCAGGAGAAAAAACCCAGGGGATAATCCACAGGCAGAGGTGGAAATAAAATCACAATTGAAACCCAGGGGCAGTGTTGCTAAGGAAGAAGACCCTGTAAAACCTGCAGATTAAGTCTACACCATCAAGTAGGCAGACTCTGTGTCTATGGAATATATAAAAGGACATTGAAAGCTCCCAAAAAAGAAAATGCACTGGTTCTGATAGCTGTGAACATTGGAGGCAAGAACACATAGGAGTCGGACCAGATTAGAATCTGAGCTGCCCCCAAATCAAGTCCAGAGATCAGCACAGTTTTGGAGGGCATCCTAGAGAGATGAGGTGGACTGTGACACCCAGCAAGGGAAAAGACTCTGATAGAAGTGATGGAAGAAAAACAGGTTTTATTTTTATGGTTTGACTTCCTCTATAGATATATCAATAACCTCAGATATGCAGATGACACCACCCTTATGGCAGAAAGTGAAGAGGAACTCAAAAGCCTCTTGATGAAAGTGAAAGTGGAGAGTGAAAAAGTTGGCTTAAAGCTCAACATTCAGAAAACGAAGATCATGGCATCTGGTCCCATCACTTCATGGGAAATAGATGGGGAAACAATGGAAACTAACAGATTTTAATTTCTTGGGCTCCAAAATCACTGCAGATGGTGACTGCAGCCAGGAAATTCAAAGATGCTTGCTCCTTGGAAGAAAAGCTCTGACCAACCTAGACAGCATATTAAAGAGCAGAATCATTACTTTGTCAACAAAGGTCCATCTAGTCAAAGCTATGGGTTTTCCCAGTAGTCATGTATGGATGTGAGAGTTGGACTATAAAGAAAGCCAGCTGCCGAAGAATTGATACCTTTGAACTGTGGTCTTGGAGAAGACTCTTGAGAGTCCCTTGGACAGCAAGGAGATCCAACCAATCCATTCTAAAGGAAATCAGTCCTGAAGATTCATTGGAAGGACTGATGCTGAAGCTGAAGCTCCGATACTTTGGCCACCTGATGCGAAGAATTGACACATTGGAAAAGATCCTGATGCTGGGAAAGATTGAAGGTGGGAGGAGAAGGGATGACAGAGCATGAGATGGTTGGATGGCATCAACGACTCGATGGACATGAGTTGAGCAAACTCTAGCGGTTATTAATGGACAGGGAAGCCTGCCATACTGTGGTACATGGCATCACAAAGAGTCACACACAACTGAGCGACTGAGCTGAACTGATAAGGGGAAAGAATATGAAGAAGAATAGATATCTATATCTGTACCAGACCAGCTGAAATGTAAAGGATGCTGATGGAGGCTGGTTCTGACCCTCAAGACTTCAATCAGCTGAAGCTTGGAGTCTGCCACAGCCCAAGACCCTTAATGAACATGTCTGTAAATTTACAGTGTTAGTCACTCACTCATGTCTGACTCTTTGCAACCTCATGGACCACCAGGCTCCTCTGTCTATGGGGTTCTCCAGGCAAGAATACTGGAGTGCGTTGCCATGCCCTCCTCTGGGGATCTTCCCCACCTAGGGATTGAACCCAGGTCTTCTGCTGTGGGCAGATTGCTTACCGTCTGAGCTACCATGGAAGCTTGAACATGCCTGTTCCCATAGATTAAAGCTTCCCCACCTTTGCGGTTTAGAGAGACACTGCTCTGGAAAGCTGCATGATGTTCTCCATAGTTCTGCAAGTAATACACTTTTCCTTCCCATGAGCTTTGGCTGGGTTGTATCTTCTGGCTCAACACCCACCAAGATGTAAACTCACTTTTCTGGTAACATTTCTCCATCCAGAGTCCCAACCACCACTAGATACTAATTCTACAGTCAGTCGTCTTGCTTCCAATACATGGAAATCACCTTATTTTTCTGTGAGCAAATCTACCTAACGGCCAGAAACAGTGTCCCTATTTTATCTTGTGGGGCTAGTAGGTGTCAAGCAAACTCAGCTCTATGGATCCATTGTCCTCCAGTTCGATGCCTTGTTTTGAGGTTTTATTTATATTTCATTTCTGAAGGCTTTTGATACCTACATTAAACACACAGATTACTCATCAGTGCCACTTCTACTTTGAGGTTAAAAATCCTCCAAGTTTTTTCCAACATACCTATTTCATGCATTGCATTTAAATCTTTGACCATACGTTGTTTATCTTGTGTCTTATCAGAATTTAGTTAATTACACCGTTTTCCCCTGAATAATGTGGTACTCACCCCATAGGCGATCTTGTCAAAACTGGATTTGACAAGGTAGGGCACAGGTGGGCCTAGGAGAAAGTCCGGGAGCACGACTGCCATCTGGTGGAGCTGAGATTCTACTTGAGGGCACTGGAAGGAAACATCCAGCCTGAGGACATCCCGCCCACTTGAGGATACAGGCCTAAGAGGCAATGCCTGAAAACAAGCAAAGAAAATGGCCAAAATGCGCCTGTGCGCTGGAGGCTTCTTGACAGAAACGCCCCCTGAGCAGCCAATCCCTGAGCAGTTGGGTGGGGCCTCCTTCTCTCTCCACACCCTCCCAGCGCCTATTGGCAGGACTGCCTCCATCACAACGCCCATTGGTCGCTTGTGCCTGACAGGGTACAGGCCGGCTGCTCGCCCTTCACTTCGCCTCAACGAGGGAGGACTCCATGCCATCGAGCTCAGAACGAGCCTCGGACCGGGGTTGGCAGTGCCGCAGGACAGCTGGGAGACTTACCAGAACACACCCTGCACAACCCTCACAAACCTTTACCCTGACGGCTTCAAATTCCAGGATGAGAGGCCCCAAATCCCGTCAGCTTTGAAGAACCTGGGTCCTAACTTGAAGGGAGCTCGCATCTCGTCAGCTTCAGGGACTACAAGTCCCTTCACCCCCAGAAAAACCAAATCCCCTAGTGCCAGGAGCCAGCATATTGCATGTTGAGTGCATATTGCATATTGCATACTGAGTGCAGCACTTTCCACAGCATCATCTTTCAGGATCTGGAATAGCTCAACTGGAATTTTATCACTGCCGGGAGCCAGCGTGAGGAGCTCCACCCATGACAAAGGTCATGAGGAAGGAGGCTCGGCATACGCAAAGGCGGGATTGTGCCTCAGGAGTCCCCCTGGAAATTCTCGAGCATCTACCCCCAAAACCAGAATCTGCCTACTTTCTGCTTTGTGCTTTCACCTACACCTCTGACTTCACGGGGGGCTGTCTCCCACTACCTCTCTCTGAAAAAAGAGTTAGCTTACAGCTCCAGTTAATAATTCCTGGGTGTGACAGTGTTTCAACCTACAAACTCCTTTGGAAATCCTCTAGCCTGCCTGAATAGGTTTTTCCGGCCACGTGTGATTGTTCAGAGCCTCCCAACTGTGAGAGGCAGGAGATGTTCTAAACTGTCTAAACACAGATTCTTTTGAGTAGTTAAAAGATTGATTAGAAATTGTATTGGTGAAGGGATTTTCACTTATTGGGCCAATGTTTGCTGCTAAGTCTCCATACTCCTTACCTACTGTGTCCTTGGCAGTGTATTGATTGATATAATGGGTGTATAGAAATGTAAGTAGTAGCCTCAATGTTTGTAACCTTGGACCCTTGAGTTAATTCTTTTCTTGATTGAGCCCACCTCACCTTTGCCCTATAGGAATGCAGCTTTATCCAGTGCTTTTTTGGAGGCTGGTGCCTGACTTTGGAATAATCACCTTTAGAGAAAAATAAGTTTCTTAAAATGTTAACAGGCCTCCTGGCCAGGAGATGATGTAATTCACCTGAACTTTTGCATATGAAAAGTTTGAAAGCCTGGCTTCGATTAGGACCAGGAACTGCTGTCCTTGCATGACTCTACCCCCTTCCCCCATTATCCTCTATGCACAACTTAAGGTATAAAAACTACTTTGGAAAATAAAGTGCGGGCCTTGTTCACTGAAACTTGGTCTCCCCATGTCGCTCTCTCTTTCAAATTCTGGCTGAGTCTCCATCTGGAGTGCAGAACCCGCCATGCTTGCTAATTATGCCTGGGCTTCTAAGATCCGACCGGGGAGGCCTCAGTGTCTCCTCTCCTTCGGGAGGACGGAAGGACGCCTGCGGCGTACGTAAGTGGTGCAAACTTCTTGTCTTGAAGTTTTATTGGTCTCCCGCGTAAACCAAGCTACTCAGCCTCTTTTCTCCACTGAATTTTCCTACTGAGCTATCCTCATTCTATTACTCTTTACATCTCTAATTAATATCTAATTGAAGCTATTGTATCCTGATCCTCGCCAACGCCATCCCCGCTTCAAATACCCTGGATCAGCCGGGGCTGGACCCCGGCACCCTAGTGCTGTGACCCTCAAATACCTAGAGTAACCTCAGTTCCCCTCAGGCTGAGGCACCCTCAAAATAGTACCCGCAGAGAGACCAAATTTCCTTAACCTCGGCGACCCTGAATACCTCAGCCTGGGAGCTCTTAAAACTCTTCATCCTCAAGACTCCCACTGTCCTGCCTGTCAGAGACCTAAAGCCCCTTAATAAGAAACCTCCAATTTCCTCAGCCTCAAAGATCCCAAGTTCTCTCACCCTGCACATTCTACATCAGCCAAAACATCCCCAGTCTCCTCTGTCTGAGGATCTCAGTTCCTTCAGCCCCCGTATCGCAGAACTCCTCAAGCAGAGCGACTTGTCTCTGAAACGTAGAACCCATGTTATGCCCAGATTTTTCCGAGTTTCCAGGTGGAGATCCTCAAAACACTTCTTGGAGAAATATTCCCTCTCATGCACTGGAACAGAGCCCTGATTTCAGCCTGACCCCAGTCCAGCAGTTATGGGCTTCTAAGTCTCCTCAGGACTCCCTCTGTCATCCACAGACACGTCCCTCCCAGTGCCTTTCCTCAGAGGGCCTGAATTGTAGGGAACCATAGAAACCAAATCTAGTTCACCTTAGGCTGGCCTGTCATAGCTGGTCAGGATCCGTCCCTCTCACCAACACCCTCACTCCGACTTTCCCCACACCTTCCTGCCCTGGACACTCCACCCAAGGAAGACAGACCAGGCTCTGGACAGTGGTCTGGGCCATCTCAGCATCTTCTTCTCCCACAGGCACCTTGGCATTGAGGCAGTCCCATGGCCATGAGCCCAAACAGGTCTCCAGAGAACAGCACTGAGGGAGATGCTGGGAGAACAGAGTGGAAGCCCATGGTGAGAGGCGGAGGTGGCAAAGCTGGGCTCTAAGCCAGCTCTATAGGAAGGACATGGCGCTGGTCCCTGAAGGATCACAAACTGCTTGCCTGGGCAGCTGAGTGAACTTCTCTGTGAATGTACACAGGATGGGAATGCCTGGTCCTGTCTGAGATGGTGGGGAGGAGTGGGACAAAACAGGACACTAGCATCACCAACTGCTCTGTGTCCAGGGAGAGTTAGGAAAATGCTCAGTGTTTGTTCAGTTAAGCAGGACACAGGCAGGAAGGAAAGTCTTCATCCCTGTCTCACAGAGACCATCCAGTAGCTTCAGGCTACTCCCTGCACAAAAGGTGGAGGAGAAGTCAGCTCTAAGGTCTGACATATATTAGTAAGTCACTGATGGAATCTCCTATTTTCCTTAAGCCAAAGATGCTTTCAAAGACATTTCCATATACTTCACCAAGGAAGAATGGGCAGAGATGGGAGAATGGGAAAAAATCCGATATAGGAATGTGAAAAGGAATTACGAAGCGCTGATTGCTATAGGTAACACGAAGTGCTGGGTGCCTGTGAGCCTGGGAAACATGAAACAGGTCTTCACCCTTAGTGTTTACTTGGCCCTCTCTTAGGTGGCTTCTTCTGCTCACAGTCCCTTTTGTGTGGAGACTAACCTGGAGGGAATTTTTATTGTTTTGTACCAAAGTGGGGTTGACCCTGTCAGTGCAGAGCTCACATCTTGCCTTGTTCTACATTCTTCCAGCCCATCCTACTGATTTCCCTGACTTTGTGACACTTTCCGTCGCTTCTGTGCTTTGTGCCTCCTTCTTAGAACATATATTTTGCTTCTTTCCAGGTTTTCAGAGCCACTCAACCAGGTTTCATGCATCACCGCAGGCAGGTCCTCAAACCCCAGGTAGATGACACTGAGGATTCTGATGAAGAATGGACACCAAGGCAACAAGGTGAGGGGCCAGAAGGATTTAGAGGTGTCTTCAAGAAACCAGCCTGGGCTTAGGTCTCAACTGCATCTCAGTCATTAGCAAAGAAAACATAATTTTCAGCATTCTAAAGTGGTTGTGGCTGAGTATTGACATGAGCCTGAATGAAGGTGAAGGTATAGGTTTTCCAGTGTTTTATGTTTAAAATTTATCATTCTTTGTAAAAAGAATTATTTTTGCGAAACATCCTTAATGAAAGGCAATTAAACATACCCTAGACTATAAATTCACTTAACTCTTGACTATAGGTTTAAAAAACAAAACACAAATAGGATTGTTTTCTTATTTTCCTTTTTGGAATGGTTGTTGTTCATGCATGGAAAGATATTTGAATGTTGATTTTCTACCATGCAACTTTCTGTGCAGGTTGTGTGTGTGTGTGTGTGATTTAAAAGTTTTTCTGCACATAAAATCATGTCCTCTGTGAACAGACATAATTTTACTTCTTTCTTTCCAACTGGAAGCCTTTTGTTTCCTTTTCTAACCTAATGCCCTGGCTAGGACTTCTAATATTATATTTAATAGAAGTATTGAGAATGGGCATCCTTGCCTTTTTCTCTTGATCTTGGAAGTTTTCAGCTTTTCATTGATGACTATGATGTTAGAGATAGACTTTTCATATATGACCTTTATTATATTGCAGTCACTTCCTTCTATTTTTACTTTGTTAAGTATTTTTGTCATGAAAGTCTAGTAAATTTATTAGATACTTTACGGGCATCAGATGAAGCACAGATGAAGTTTCATATTTTTTAAATTTTAATAAAATTATATTATGCTCCCAGTGGAAGCATAGGAGTTGATGATACAGAAATCACTTTCCATTCCTCCTTTGGTAATCCTTGTCCTTGTCACTCTCTGGCTCAGAATTTTGTGTCCTTAATTAGAATGCCCAGAGTTTGGAAACATTTACCAACCAAAACACTGATTCTCATCATTTTTTAGGTAAACCTTCTGGGATGGCCTTCAGAGGGGAGCCCAGTAAACACCAGAAGGTGAGTGTCTCCCAAATCCTGTTGACAAAAGAATCCTCCTCACGGATCCAGTCACAGGTGAGAATAGGAGGAAACACAGAGATCCTGGAGACTGCTGCCTTCCTGTCCTGAATCTTTAGCACAATGTCTGATATCATTACCGTCTTTATAGTTAGTAAGAACAGCAAATATAGTAGGCTGTTCTATTGTTACATTATTTTCACAATATTTCAGACTTTAAGCATTTTATGTGAATAAACTTACTTAAACCTTAAAACAATCCTACAGTACCTATAAGTAGGTATATAGCTATCACCATTATAGATCAAGAAACTGAGGTAAAAAAATGTTTGATTATATTCGTGGGATCACAGTATCACTGGTGGTACAATCTAATGCAAAGCCCCCTCTCTAAACCCCTTACAAAGTCGTTAGAACTGCCATAGTTCTATAAAGTTTCTTCATACATCTTTATATCATTCATCTGAGAGATGTTTTCAAACTCAGTTCTTTTGTGCTGTGCTAGTGAGGGATATCTGACTAAGGGAAGCTTAAGGACATGTTGGACAGTTTGTAGAGTGGACGGTCCAAGATGAAGAAGCTGAAGGACATGTTGGACAGTTTGTAGAGTGGACGGTCCAGGATGAAGAAGGTGACATGATCCCTACCTCAGAGACTCCTACTCCAATAAGAGGAAGTAACTTGCAGCTCTGACAAGCTTCAGGTTTATGACTCAAAAACAACAAATAAGAAAATAACTGAAGGGCTTCACATAGGTTACCAGCTTTTGAGTAGAAACTCATCATCTGGACATGATTTCAAATGCTCATTCTTGTAGGAGGAAGTAACAAGTCCTTCCTCTGAGCTCCGATTAGACAACTCTCCTGTTTGGAATCATTTGTTTAGCCTGCCCCTGTTTTGTGAGCTTTGAGAGCGTAGCCCATACCTGTTAATTCTCAGATGTCCAGGCCCAGCTCAAAGCCCCTAAGGGCCCTCTGAATGTTTTGTGAATGAGTGACTCCACATATAAACATTCATCTAGGAATAAGAAGGTCAAGAAATACTGAGGATAGCATTTGTGAGCTAGACTTCAAATATAGAAGCAGTCAAGGGGATATATTGATGGCAGGGATGTACACTCACATTCATACTGTATTAAAGAGCTCACACAATGATTTGTTGAATGTTATTAAACTTCATGTCCACTATAACATTAAGAATCAGCATGTATACCAATTTATAGATCAGGAAACTGAGGAGAACCCACTAGTCGTACAGCCTTCTTCAAGGAGAATTGATGAGGCCAGCTACTTTAACTCCAAACATTGTCTCTAGGACACGGCAACCTGCAACTTCCAGCTCATTTTCTTTATTGTCTGAATGTGTTTCTGCAGATCATCTTTTCTCTTCTCAATCTCACTGGTTTGTCACCTTATTTTCCAGATGTGTTTTGTCCCCTCTGTAATTTTCCATACTTCCTCGTCCATCAAAGGTCCACTAATTAGTAGAAAACCTCACAGATTTCTCTATGAGCCCTTGCCCTCTTCTTTCCCTGACCTCAAGCTATTCTCCCTGCGTTGCTGTCACTTTTATGCAGAAAGTGAAGGGAAAGAATCTTAAGATATGAATTCTAGTTTTGATTCACTACCCACTTAGCTCCTTTTTTTACACTCCAGTGTTCAGAGCCCCCCTCCACCAGGTATTTCCAAGAATTGTCGAAGTATTAACTAAAGTCATGCATGTAAAAACACTTCACACAGTCCTAAAGATCTAAAGAAATACATGTTGTCTTTTACTCACATGGAAGAGGTTGTCCAGGGGACCATTAAATAAGGTATCTAGTTTGAAGAAATTGCCGGGAGCAGCAAAATTTCTGAAGAAAAGTGGCTCCAAACAGGCTCAGAAACCAGTGCCCCCTCCCAGAGAAGCGAGGACCCCTGGAAAGCACCCCAGACACAAAGTCGGTAAGATAAAGTTTGTGGAGTTCCTCTAATTAGTTCCTCTAATCCCTGTAGAAAAGCTAATAAGTATGGCCTAGGTGTGGGGTGTGGACTTTGGGTAGGCGTGGGTTTAAGCTGGACTGATCTGAGGCATAAAGTTAGCACTGGGGCCTTGGGAAAATCTTATACATTTTCTGAGGTCCTGATTGCTCATCTGTAAAGTGAAGATACAGATACATAACTCATATGGTGTTTGGAAGCATTACATGAAATGCAAAAGTGCTGACACCTACAAGAAGTTCAATAAATCCAGCTGTGATGATAGGGACCACACTTTGTTAGTATTTATACACAGACCTCTGCTCAATGCTTTACGTGTCATGCCCTTCACATATATTTTCTAAGTAGATGTGTCAGTGAACTATTTCCTAGGTAAGAAGGTTGGGAAGTTAAACCTACTAACTGGAAGTGCAGGAAGCTAACACTGAACTGGGCATCTGTGGTCAGTGTGGAGCCTCAGTCTCCTGAACCAGTAGTTAAAGGGGGAAGAAACAAAGTATAGAGAAGGGACTTCCTGGTGGTTAAGTGGTTATGACTCCACACTTCCACTGCAGGAGGTGTGGGTTCCATTCCTGGTCAGGGAACTAAGATCCCACAAACCATGCAGCATGGCCAATAAATAATGTATCATTAAAACATAAAAATACAAAAGTAAAAGTTTCAAAAATAAATGTGAAAAAGTTTTAACAAACTGTATAGATGGACAAGTAGGAGATCTCACCCTTTCTGATAAAACAGGGACTAATTCTCCAGACCCCACCAGCCTTGCTTAGCTTCTGTTCTCCATGTTAGAACTCAGAAGAAAGGAGACCGAAGTGAAGAGGTACAGTGTACGAGAAAGAAAGGGCCATGTGTACCAAGAGGCCAGCGAGCCCCAGGATGACGACTACCTGTGTGAGTGACCCTGCTGGCCCACTCATGGAGAAGGGGTTATGAGACCTTGGTACAATAACCTCACCTCACCATTTGGTCCCTCAAACATCCCCTTCCTCTAGGACTTAGGGTACAGGATCAAGGCCAAAGGCCGTCAGTTCCCCAGCTCTTTCTGAAGGTCTTTACAACCAGCAACATCACTATACCTCCCCTCATCCCTGTTGCTCTCACCTCCAGATTGTGAGGAATGTCAGAACTTCTTCATCGACAGCTGTGCTGCCCATGGGCCCCCAACCTTTGTAAAGGACTCTGCAGTGGAAAGGGGGCATGCCAACCGCTCAGCCCTCACTCTGCCCCCTGGGTTAAGTATCAGGCCATCGGGCATCCCTAAGGCTGGGCTTGGAGTGTGGAATGAGGCATCCGATCTGCCACTGGGCCTGCATTTTGGCCCCTACGAGGGTCAGATCATATACAACGAAGAGGACTCCCACAGTGGATACTGCTGGATGGTGAGAAATAGCCCTCTTTCCCTGTCCTCTGGCTCTAATTGTTTGTGTGTTGTGGGGGTGTACTTCATGTCTACATGCAAGGACACGGATGGTGATGACATGGTCGGCAATGACACAGTCAGCCCTGTGTACTGTGTGCACTGGGCATGAACACAGGACTTCTATCCAAAGGTCAGAGGAAGGTGGGAGGCAGTGGTACAGGCACACAGAAATGACCCTTCACTTGTGGAGCCTGCCGGGGTCCAGCCCCGGTGGATCCAGGGAATTCGAAGCGGGGACGGCGTCGGCGAGGATCAGGAAACAACTGCTTAATTAAACTTTAATTAAGGATATAAAGAGTAATAGAATAAGGATAGCTCAGTGAGGAAATTCAGTGGAGAAAAGAGGCTGAAATAAGGATAGCTCAGTGAGGAAATTCAGTGGAGAAAAGAGGCTGAATAATTCAGCCAGAAGGTGAGAGAAAGAACGACATGGGGAGACCAAGTTTCGGTGAACAAGGCCCGCACTTTATTTTCCAAAGTAGTTTTTATACCTTAAGTTATGCATAGAGGAAAATGGGGGAAGGGGTAGAGTCATGCAGCAAGCCAGGCTTTCTTCCTGCAAACTTATCATATGCAAAAGCTTAGGTGATTTGCATCATCTTCTGGCCCGGAGGCCTGTTAACATTTTAAGACCCTTTCTTCAGAAAACTTATTTTTCTCTAAAGGTGATTGGTCAGGAGCCACCCTCCAAAAGCATTAGATAAAGTTGCATTCCTACAGAGCAAAGATGTGGTGGGCTATAACAAGAAAAAGAATTAACTCAAGGGTCCCAGGTTACAAACATTAAAGCTACTACTTACACCAATTATATTAATCAATATACTTCCAGGGACACAGCAGGTAAGGGATATGGAAACTTAGCAGCAAACATGGGCCCAACAAGTGAAAATCCCTTCACCAATACAATTTCTAATGAATCTTTTAACTGCTCAAAGGAATCTGTGTTTAGACAGTTTAGAACATCTCCTGCCTCTCACAGTTGGGAGGCTCTGAGCAATCACATGTGGCCGGAAAAACCTATTCAGGCAGGCTAGAGGATTTCCAAAGGAGTTTGTAGGTTGAAACACTGTCACACCCAGGAATTGTTAACTGGAGCTGTAAGCTAACTCTTTTTTCAGAGAGAGGTAGTGGGGGACAGCCCCCGTAAAGTCAGAGGTGTAGGTGAAAGCACAAAGCAGAAAGTAGGCAGACTCTGGTTTTGGGGGTAGATGCTCGAGAATTTCCAGGGGGACTCCTGAGGCTCGATCCCGCCTTTGCGTATGCCGAGCCTCCTTCCTCATGACCTTTGTCATGAGTGGAGCTCCTCACACTGGCTCCCGGCAGTGATAGAATTCCAGTTGAGCTATTCCAGATCCTGAAAGATGATGCTGTGGAACGTGCTGCACTCAATATGCAATATGCCGACTCCCGGCAGGAGCCCTTGCCTTCAATGTGCCAATAGACTCAGACTTGAAATGATTACTAAGGAGCTTACTGTGTGGTCCGACTGGCAGTTGAATCCATGCAGGCTGAAGAGCACCAATGCCAGCAGGGGGAAAGTTCTTCTATTACTTACTACCAAAAAAATAAAATAAAATAGAGAAGAAAGCTTGTATCTCTTTTCTGACACTCAGGTCACCAAAGGGAGAAACAGCTACGAGTATATGGATGGAAAAGACAGGTCTTTGGCCAACTGGATGAGGTGGGTGCAGTGAGCCTGCAGTTTGTAGATGTCGCTCCTCCCTCAAGCCCACACCCCTTTCCTTCTCAGTCCATCTCCCTCAGTAGCTTTCACATCTTCTTGCCTCTTTTCCCTCCATATCATGCTCTTTCATTTCAAAAGACATTAGAAAGAAAGAAAGAAAAAGATAGCATGTGCCCTCAAAATATGTCTATATGCTCAACAAAACTGAGGCACTTGAACACAACTTGAGGAGTCTAGATTCACCAGGGACACTTTACCTCACTTAATTGACACTTACCAAACACTCTATGTCCCAGTTTAGACAGTGAACTTCATTACTGAAGCAGATCACACAACCCATGTCCTTTTGGAGAACATACTGAAGACAGACATTAACCAATTGATTTTAGGAATAGTAACCTTACTTTTTCTATTTTTGAATAACTGCACAGCACCAGGATAACCTAACATGGGAGACCTTGAGTCCGTGTGGGCAACAACCTCCCCAGGCTCGGTTCCAGTGAGAAGTGGGCCCTGAGGCCTGAGAAGGAATGGGGAGCAGGATGGCCGTGAGCATGGCCATTCTCTGAGGGCCTCTACTTTCATCAGGGCAGGCAGAAAGTGAATAAACTATTACTGTTCTCTGTCTCAAGCTATGTCAGAGCACTCTCCATGTTTCCATGGGAGAGGGTGGGCAAGTGAGTTGGACCCTGGATACATGTCAGGAGATTGGAGAAAAGCCTCTGGAGAGAAGGCAGGCTGGGATGAGTGCTGAGGGGTGCATGCTAGCCTAGGAGCACCAAGTCCTGCAGAATGAAAGAGAACTTAATTTAGAGTTTAGAGGAGCTGGAGGTCACCAGTCTTATGGACAGTCCAGGTGGAGACAAGTCTGGAACTGGGCTCTGGACAATGGCTAATTAGGTAAGGAGAGAAAAGCATTCCAGCCAGGAAGAGGACCGGAAACAGGATCTGGAAATAGGAATTCACACAGCCAGGTCTAAGGTGTGCTTTAAAAGCACTCCTGTGGACCCCTCAGTCTGTAGGGCATAGCCTGCCCTGTGAAAATGTTGGACGTGGCTAGGGCAGGACCCCCGATTTTGAAGAGGCCAAGGACCTTCAAAAAGGGCAGAAAGTGGGAGGAGAAGGCACATAAAGAAAGCCTGCTGCACTGGAGACAAGTTCCACACAGGTGAGAAGGCGATAGGAAGCCAGGGGGAGGTCCTGAGCTACTGCTGCCTAGGATTAGACTGGCAGCAGCATGCTCCCTCCCCAAGTGTGGCACATATAGGCACTATGCAGGACAATTGACATGCTAAGGTGGGCTCTCAGTGTGAAACCCCAGGCATCCTTGGAGAGACAGGGTGTAAGGGTGGTATCCATGTGGGGAGTCCCAGCCTACCTGGCAGTGCAGAAAGGTGAAGAAGGCCCAGAAGTGAGGTGTATGTGTGGGCCCCTATGCCAGTGTGTGCCTGTGAGGGAGGGAACAGGGAGGAAGCAGTGGTAGCAGGCTGTCTGCATGCAGGGAATCTGGGACAGTGAAAGACAAGGATGCCCCTGGGGGCAGTTCAGAGCCTGCTGGTTTTCAGGCTCCAGGGTCTTGGGAATAGCCATCCTACCAAAGACACCCCACTGCCCATGCCAAATGTCTTCTTGTGAATTCCTTCCTTTCTCTGGAGTCTCGTCCTTGGCTGTGGAGGGCGGAGGGGCAAAGGTGTGAGTCTGCACCTGAGAGAGGGTTCTGACGTTGTTTTTGGAGCTGAATCTCTGATGCTGTCATGGGGTTGTAAAAGAGATCTGTACCACGTGACACTCACAGGGACACTGTATGCTAAGTGATTGTCGTGGATATCCCCCAGCCCAACCAATAGCTGGGTTCCATGGACCACAGGCTGTGTAGGCTAGCAAGGATGCCAGAGCTGTAGGCAGAACTACCACAGCCTACCAAAGGCAGCAGAAAGAGAGCCTCGGCAGATACAAAGTCAGTGAGGCCTGGGGTGAAATCAAGCCGCCCTTTTAGTGTAATTGGGAGAAGAATGCTGCTTTCTGCACAAGAGAGGCAGAACTGTGGTCTGAGTACAGGCAGGCTTCTCAGGTGTCATCCGTGTGGTGGTTTTGTGTATGGATTTGGATAGTAGTGAAAGGTTGTTGCTGAGCCATGAAAGATGCCGGATTCTTGGCCTCTGGGGAAGAAGAATTCAATCTGGGGCCAGTGATGAGGCTTGATTGCTTAGAGTTTTTGTGTAATAAAGTTTTATTAAAGTATGAAAGAGATAGAGAAAGCTTCTGACATAGACATCAGAAGGGGGAAGAAAGACTACCCCCTGCTAGTCTTTAGCCAGATGTTATATAGCTACTAGCAGTTTGCAATGAGAGAAAGGAAACGTCTCAAAACTCAGAGACTGGCACCAGGCCCCTCACCCACAACATACATTTTGAGATAACGTTGGCACAAGGTGAGTTGTCCAGGGCCATAAAATGATCGACATGAATTTTGAAGAAAGGCAGGTTTCCAAGCACATACAGTCTCATTAACATAGCTTAAGAGAACATGTGCATGAGTAAAACATACTGGTTTGTCAACTCGGTTGTGAGTCTTAGGCAGAACCGACTTGAAGACAGAGTCTAGGGTAAATATGTAGCTCATTAACATAGTTGAAGTCAAACATTTCCATAAGGAAAATGTATTGGTTAGCTCAAGGTCTGAGAAAAGTTACCTTCAGGTGAAACCAGGTGTCGTCAGGGCAACACAGAATTTTAATTTTTTAAATTTGTATAGAGAAGGGGAAAAAAATCTTAACACTTGTAATTTGTTTCTTCCTGCCGCTTAAGAGAGAGAGAAAAATGTCTGACACTTGAAGCCTATTTCCTCTGTTTGGAGACCTCTGGCCTTCCTGCCTGTTACCCTCTCAGTAGTAAATTATAGAGCCTATGAGAAGGGAGGTCACCTTACCTTTTTGGTCTCAGGTTCAGTGCTTGTTTAGGCAGAGACCCTTTGGATCTGTTAGGTAGTTAGAATAGGAAAAAAGAGTCCAGAATGGCGGTGGCTAAAAGACAAGGAAGGGAAAAGCCCGTGAAAATAGACCAAAGGAAGATCCAAAGACTGGAGTGAGGACCTCAGGGAGAACAAACAGCACTCCTGGGTAGCCCAGTTTACTTAGGAGAGGCCCAGGGGGGAGGAGAAAAAACATACTAAAAGAGGAGCCATAGGGCTGGGGATCTCTCTCCTCTTTGCGTCTTTTGGGTCGGCAAGCCCTCACGCCTCAGGGATGTATTTCCCTTTATTTTCTAAATAAAACAGAGCTGTGACACGAAGCTGTAGCACTGATCTGTTGAGAGCTGTGACACTGATCTGTCCGAGAGCTGTGACATGGTCTGTCCAAGAGCTGTGACACAGTCTGTCCGAGGGCGTTAACACTGGTCCGTCGCTCCAAATTTTTGTTGTGATGAGACAGAACTGAGGAAATTACACACTCCCACGACAGATCCATGTGCATCTTCTTCGTGACATTGTATCAGACACAGGACTGTCTGGTTCTCTTTGGCCTTTTGGAGGATGGGGTGTATATTTGGTTTTTTTCCTGATGCAAGGAGATAACCCTTGGGGAAAAAGGAAAACAGTTGCAGACAGGAAGCTACACAATTAGGAAGAGATGGGGGAACCTGTCTCAGAAAGACACAGGCCTGAGGTTGTGCTGGGCATGTGATGAGGGTGCAACATTGACAAGGAATGATCTTGGGAGGTGCAGGCTGAGAACGGGTTGCTCCAAGTCAGCTGAGACAAAAGCCCCTGGCCATTTCTGTGTGGTTCCTGGAAGGAAAGAACAGGGAATGGGATCATGCCAACGTGATTGGCACTGTGAGTCTGTCTAAGGTGATGGGAGGATACAGAACACAGACTCATGCCACTCTCTATGGCAGGAATTTCCAACCCAGCCCACCTCTTTGCAAGTCGGTCCCTTCATGAGAAAATCCCAAGATTTGTAAACTTCCAGGATAAGTCTTAGAGTTATAAGAGGACACTGATTTGATTGAGAAGAGAGTGAAAGAAAATGACCTGGAAAAAAGAGAGATGCTTAACAAAATCCATCATAGTGGACAAGTACACCTACAATTCTGTAAGTATGCAAGTTTCCTTTCAGGAGTGTGTGTGTGTGTGTGTGTGTGTGTGTGTGTGTGTGTGTGTGTGCGTGTGTTGGCTCAGATGTGTATGTGAGCTGTTGGAACTTGGCTGACCACAGGATGGAAGAATGGACAGAAAATGTGGGGTGGGAATGACAGAAAATATTAAAAACATCATATCATAGAGGTAGTGAATCTCATCAGAAAAGTAGAGGAGTGATAGGTCCTGATGTCTCTTCTGTGGAGTAAAGATATGCATAAACAGATTTTTGAGGACCCCTTCTGCTTTGTAGTCTTCGAATGCTGTGTTTTTGACTTACCTGGAAATAGTAGTAAGAGTGGAAGAGACTGATGCTTGGCCTAATGGTAATTCTAGTGTCAGGGCAGCTAATTAGTGGTATTTTATCTTCCTTGAAAATTTCTTGTAGGGATAGGATAAAAGGTGGAATAAGTGGTAGGACATAGTGATGGAACATGTTACAGCCATCCTTGAAATACCACATCAGCAGCCATTGTTCCACATAGTTCTAGAAGCATGCTGTAAGCATATTTATTTTCTTCAATGGTAGATAACCTAAATTTAACACCAATCAACCCCTGTATGACTTCCTCATTGGCACTGATGCTTCTAGATAACACAACAAACTTCTCTTCAACCCAGCACCAACCTATACTTCATATTTTAACTGTAGGTACAAAGTCTACCACTATGCCTAGTACTTATTGATCTTGTTGCAAAGCATGTCCAGGAGGGAAGAGTGGCAACAAGTTTTTAATTTGCAATTGGTACTGCATGCCTAAGTGTTCTATGTCCGTTGGGACTTGCCAATAGCTGATCTCTACAATCTGTTACACAGAGCATAAGCACTGGACATACTGACTTATTCCCTGAGGCCAGAGGGAAAAATTAGTGCCACTAGCTCATGGGCCTGTTTACTGCCAACACCAAGGCAACACAAGGTCTGCATATAGTTACTAGGGAGGTGACACCAACACATCTGCAAACTCTCTGGGGGAGAGGGCCAGGTGGCTTCAATGGTTTGGGAGGGCTTGTAATCCTCTAGGCTTCCCCATGGCTACTGCAGCCTAGTGTCTTGGTTAGGGGAGATTTAGAGAGGCATGGTTGACATGACATCACAACTTTGTGACATCAGTAAAGCAATTGGCAGCAATGCTTTGGTCACTGCCATTTGCTTCCTAAGGACTTAGAAAGAGACTGTGGTAAGGATTATAAGAGAGGACTGTATCTTTTTTATGAGGTCAGGCTGCCTTCCTGATATGCTTATTTTCTTCTACCTCTTCCTATAAATTATGCTTATTCTAATATTTCCTAGGTCAACTTTACCCATGAAATAGGAATAAGTTCTAGTGAAGTCGAATCTATAGAGGAGCAGTGAAAACTCTTAAGGAACATTAGGAATCTGTGAGGGAGCATTAGCAATCTGTGAGGATTATAAGTTTATGAGTAAGAGAGTGCTTTATCAGCTTCCTTTCCCAGAGAACAGTGGTAAGAAAAGGAGGCCTTACTTGAAATTGAAAGCCTCTTTTCAAGAAAAAGTGGGTGTATTGCTTTGCTAGGGTTGCCATAACAGGGTGCCCGCAAACAAAGTAGCTTAAATCCTCAAACTTCAGGGGAAAAGTCAGTAATAATAGGGTCAACAGATTTGTTTTCTTCTGGATTGTGACTGCGCATCTTCTGGCTTAGTCTTCACATAGTAACTCTCTCTGTGTTGTCTGAGACTGATCTCCTTTTCTTATATAGAGCCAGTCGTATTAATACAATACCTATTCAGAGAACCTATTTCCATATAGGGTCAGAAATAAATGACAATTTACTCACGTTTTGACTAAATACAAAGTACAGAGATTTAGGAATTCAACATACAAATTTTGAAAGAATGCAACTTATTCATAATATTGGTTTTCTTTTTTCTGGTTGGCACTGCTGTATGTTTATCTGTCCCCCAGTGTTTATCCCACTAACCAGGTCTCCCCACCTCAGAAAGCAGCTCTGTAAGAAAAACGGGTTGTTCAGGAGTAATACAGATGAATACAAAATTCTAAATTTCTTATCAGTATAGAAATCCTCTCCACAAAGGCATAATGGATGGAAAACATTTCTATTATTGAAAAAGCATTAAACCGTAATGTGATACAGATGATAATGAAACTGCTAAAAGATTGCAAATAAAAAAGATACATTTTATATAGGTATCCTAGCAAACTTTTGACTACACAAAAGCCCTTTATGTGAGGATCACAACAAACTGTGGCAAATTTTTAAGAGATGGAAATACCAGACCACCTTAACTGCCTCTTCAGAAATCTGTATGCAAGTTAATACACAGCACTTTGAACAGACATGGAATCATGGAATAATGGACTGGTTCCAAGCTATGAAAGGAGTACATCAAGGCTGAATATTGTCATCTTGCTTATTTAACTTATATGCAGAGTACATCATGTGAAGTGCAGGACTGGATGAAGCACAAACTGGAATCAAGATTGTGAGAAATAGCAATAATCTCAGATATACATATGACACCAAGCTTATGGCAGAAATTGAAGAGGAACTAAAGAGCCTCTGGTTGAAAGTGTAAGAGGTGAGTGAACAAGCTGACTTAAAACTCAACATTCAGAAAACTAATATCATGGCATTCGGTCCCATCACTTCATGGAAAATGGATGGGGAAACAATACAAATATTGACAGACTTTATTTTCTTGGGCTCCAGAATCACTGCAGAAGGTGACTGCAGCCTGAAATTAAGACACTTGCTCTTTGGAAGAAAAGATATGACACACTTAAACAGCATATAAGAAAGCAGACCCATTATTACTGACAAAGGTCTGTATAGTTAAAGCTATGTCTTTTTGCAGTAGTCATGTATTGATGTGAGAGTTGGACCACAAAGAAAGCCGAGCAGAAGAACTATGGTATTACAGAAAGCTCTTGAAAATCAAGGAGATCAAAACAATCAATACTAAAGGAAATCAGTCCTGAATATTCATTGGGAGGATTGATGTTGAAGCTGAAACTGCAATGCTTTGGCTACATAGTGCTAAGAGCCAACTCATTAGAAAAGACCCTGATGCTTGGAAAGAGCAAAGGTAGTAGGAGAAGGGGACAACAGGGGATGAGATCGTTGGATGGAATCACAGACTCGATGGACATGAATTTGAGCAAGATCCGGGAGATGGAGCAAGTCCACAGGTCACAAAAACTTGGACACGACTGAGCAACTGAACTGATCCTAGCCTGCACAGTTCATTACAAAATCTTTAATAAGTATTACTCAAATATGACCTAATGACAAAATTTGTCACAGTTGATTTGTCGTAAATACACCTGGTAATTGGGGTAGCCATCAGTGTTTGCTAATTTGCTTTCTACAGAAGAATAATAAACTTCACATACTTTTGTGACTGAATGTGGTTTTGGAATGAGGCATTCTCTCAGATAGTTTGTTAACCCTGCACAGAAATGAAAGATAAGATGCTACTGTTAATGAATACCTATGTACCCAGCATAATTAGGCCAAGCAGTATCAGAACATTGGAGTTTAAAGCCGAGAGGGTTTATTGCAGGGCCATGCAAGGAGATGAGTGGCTTATGTCTTTAAAAATCCTGAACTCCCCAAAAGCTTTCAGAAAAGCCCACTTATGGGAAAGGTGAGAGAGGGGTGTGATTCAGTTCAGCTCAGTCGCTCAGTTGTGTCCGACTCTTTGTAACCCTGCAGCACGCCAGGCCTCCCTGTCCATCACCGACTCCCGGAGCCTACCCGAACTCATATCTATTGAGTCTTGCTGTGAGATCCTCTGTTCTTGAAGTAAGGTCACGGTGAGGTAACTGTGTTTCTGCAAACATCTAGCAAAAAAATATTATTCACTATGCTGAAAGGAAAGGTTCCAAGCTTGATTTTCGCCCTCCAAGGTCCTGGTTAGGAGGAGGGAGTCCCTGGGCAGGCTGGTTACCCTGCCTCAGAGCATTCATCCAGTACCCAGTCCTGGTCCTCCCACACATGCTCAGTGCCAGCTGACGAGGCAGCTCTCAGTTCTGTGTGCCCTTTTCTTACCAAGATGCCTATACACTGCACAGAAATCTTCAGTGAGGGAGCCAGATGCACAGCCCAAATCTGGCCCTCAGTCTCCTCAGTCTACCCAAATGGGGGGCTGGGTCCTGTAGACGGTGACCCATGCAGATTGCCACAAGCCTTAGGTCATGGAGATGGGGATGGGAGATGTAGGCTGGCTATTTCTTTGAACCCTGGGTCAAGCAAGCAAGTGGCTCTAGCAAGGGCTTGTCACCTCTGCAAGACACAGCATTTAGCCTGTCCACAAGCTCTGCAACTTGCTATCGAGCCCAAAGCCAGATGGCCTGGAAGTCCCTGGGCAAAGGCTGCACTATATCTTTTACTACACTCTGCTAAGAGGCTGACTGTTGATGGAGTGGACTTGTCACTTCTCTAATGATTTTGAGCTGAGTGCTGCAACACCATGTCTGTCCTGTCCCATTACAATATCTTCATTGGTGAGATTCTTCAACCTATGACTAAAAATTGGTAACTTGGACCATCATGTCCATTTCCACTAGCCCCAGATAACAACATTCCATTCTCTCTTTCTATAACTCAAGGATTCTAACTAACAATATCATGTGATAATAAAGTTATTGTCTTCCTCTAACTGAAATATTTTGCTTAGCATAATGTCCTCAAGGACATATATATTACAAGTGGGGGAACCATTTATTCACTGCTGGAGGTATAGTTGAATTGTCATATTTTTAAAACGATTTTTATTGGAGTAAAGTTGCTTTGCAATATTAGTTTCTGCTGTACATCAAAGTGAATCAATTATATGCATACTTATGTCATTTCATTTTTGGATCGCCTTCCCATTTAGGTCACTACAGAGCACTGAGGAGAGTTCCTTGTACATGTTTGTGTATGTTTTTTTATTTAAATTTAAAATTAACTTATTTGTTTTAACTGGAGCATAATTTGTCTACAATATCATGATGGTTTTTACCATATATCAACATTAATGAGCGATAGGTATACATGTGTCCACACATTCTTAAGTCCCTCCCACTTCCCTCCACACCCTATTCCCCTGGGTTGTTCCAGAGCACTGGCTTTGAATGCACTGCTTCATGCATATGAAAAGCTGAATAGTGATTTTCCTGCATGAAATATGTAATTTTCTATATTTCACATATGAATGCAATTTTTTTCTGTAAAATATGAAATATGTATTACATGTTGGGAAATCTAGTTTTTTTTTTCATCATGATATAGGGAATATTGCATGTTTCACATCTGAATTATCTGTGCATACTTTTTCATACATGATTATGGAATTCTGTATATTTCACGTATGAAAGAGCATCTATTTTTCTGATTATAGTATGAAATTGTGTTTCCTATATTAAAATCTCAATTAAGGTTTTCATACATGAAGTATGTAATTCTCTATAGTTCACATATGAAGACCTGAGAGAAAGCTTTCATTTATACAATAGACAAGTTGTACATTTCACAAATGAAAATTTAGGTAAATTATCCTATATGATATTTGGTATATTTTATATTTCACAGAAAGTTATCTCAGCACACATTTCCTTGATCTGGAATACTCTATATTTCACATATGAATATATGAGTATTGTTGTTGATACATTAAATATGTAATTCAGTAAGCTCACATTTGAAAATCTAGGCACAGATTTTGCTGTGTGAAATGTGCAGTACAATATATGAAAATCTGGAAAAAAGATTTTCCTGCCTGAAAGACTGAATTCTTTATATTACATTTATGAAAACCTATGCCAAAGCCTTTAACTGTGTGGATCACAATAAACTGTGGGAAATTCTGAAAGAGATGGGAATACCAGACCACCTGACCTGCCTCTTGAGAAACCTATATGCAGGTCAGGAAGCAACAGTTAGAACTGGACATGGAACAACAGACTGGTTCCAAATAGGAAAAGGAGTACGTCAAGGCTGTATATTGTCACCTTGCTTATTTAACTTATATGCAGAGAACATCATGAGAAACGCTGGGCTGGATGAATCACAAGCTGAATTCAAGATTGCCGGGAGAAATATCAATAACCTCAGATATGCAGATGATACCACCCTTATGGCAGAAAGTGAAGAGGAACTAAAAAGCCTCTTGAGGAAAGTGAAAGTGGAGAGTGAAAAAGTTGGCTTAAAGCTCAACATTCAGAAAACGAAGATCATGGCATCCGGTCCCATCACTTCATGGGAAATAGATGGGGAAACAGTGTCAGACTTTATTTTTTTTGGGCTCCAAAATCACTGCAGATGGTGACTGCAGCCATGAAATTAAAAGACGCTTACTCCTTGGAAGGAAAGTTACGACCAACCTAGATAGCATATTGAAAAGCAGAGACATTACTTTGCCAACAAAGGTCCATCTAGTCAAGGCTATGGTTTTTCCCGTGGTCATGTATGGATGTGAGAGTTGGACTGTGAAGACAGCTGAGCACGGAAGAATTGATGGTTTTGAACTGTGGTGTTGGAGAAGACTCTTGAGAGTCCCTTGGACTGCAAGGAGATCCAACCAGTCCATCCTAAAGGAGATCAGTCCTGGGTGTTCATTGGAAGGACTGATGCTAAAGCTGAAACTCCGATACTTTGGCCACCTCATGCGAAGAGTTGACTCATTGGAAAAGACTCTGATGCTGCGAAGGATTGAAGGCAGGAGGAGAAGGGGACGACAGAGGATGAGATGACTGGATGGCATCACCGACTCGATGGACATGAGTTTGAGTGAACTCCGGGAGTTGGTGATGGACAGGGAGGCCTGGCGTGCTGCGATTCATGGGGTCACGAAGAGTCGGACACGACTAAGTGACTGGACTGAACTGAACTGATGCAAAGATTTTCTGCATGATATATGGAATACTCTGTATTTAACCTTTTAAAATACAGACATTCATTTTCCTACATTAAATATTAAATTCTCTATAAAACACATATGATAATATTAGCATGGCTTTTGTTGGTACAGATTTTCAAATGTGAAATTTGTAATTCTGTATGTTTCACGTGTGGAAATCAGAGTGCAGTGTTTTTAAATGAAGTATGGAATCATGTATATTTTACAGATGATAATTTAAGTATAGATTTTTCTGCTATATTGATATGTGGGATTCTGCATATTTCATATAAGAAAATCATAGATATGATCTTTTAACATAAAATATGTAAATCTAATTTCACATATAGGTATCCAGGAACATATTTTCCTATATGAAATATGACATATCTATATTTCACATATAAAAATCTGTGAACAGATATTCATACATGACATAAGAAATTTTTTCATTTTTCATAGGTGGAAATTTCAGTCCAGATATTTTTGAAAAATATATGGGACTCTTTACATTTCCATATAATAACCTGATGAGAAATTTTAGACATGCAATATGGAATTTTGTTCATTTCACATATGAAAACCAGGGTATAGATTTTCTTACATGACATATGAACTGGGTATATTTTAGATATGAAAATTTGAGTATAGGATTTGTACAAGAAATATGGAATTTTCTGTGTTTCAAATATGGAAATCTTACCTCAGATATTCTTCTAGGAAATATAGAATTCCTATATTTCATATATAAAATCTGAACACTGATTTTTCTCCATAATATCTACAGTTTGCTTGTCACATGTCACATATGAATATCTGGGTGAGATTTTCCCACATTAAATATGGAATTCTCTATTTCCCTTTTCAAAATATGAGGACAGGTTTACTTTCTAAAAGATGGTATTCTTTATATATCACATTTGAAAATCTATGACATATGAAATTCTGTTCTTGTATTGAGAGGGTAACAGGCAGGAAGGCCAGGGGTTTCCAAACGGAGGAAATAGCCTGCAAGTGTCAGACATTTTTATCTCTCTTAAGTGGCAGGAGGAAACAAATGCGATATTTTTTTCCTTCTCTATACAAATTTAAAAGGAGGTTTCTCTTAAAATGCTGTGCTAACATAATGACACCTGGTTTCACCTGAAGTTAACCAATGCCTTTTTCTTATGGAAATGTTTGTCTTAAGCTATGCTAATGTATTATGCATTTACCCCCAAACTCTGTCTTCAAGTCAGTTCAGCCTCTTGGCTCAGAGCCTACTTGACAAACCAGTATGTTGTACTCAGACATTGTTCCCCTAATCTATGTAAATGAAACTATTTTTATGGTGGTCTGCTCTTCTTCAAGATTCAAGTTAATCATTTTATGGCCCAGGATAAACCATTTGGTGCCAAGATTATCCCAAAATGCATCTTATGGGTGAGGGACCTGGTGCCATTCTGAATTTTAAGACATTCCTTTCTTTCATTAACAGACTGCTAGTGACTATATAACATCCAGCTGAAGACTAGCAGGGAGGTACTCTTCTGCCCCCTTCTGATGCCTATGTCAGAAGCTTTCTCTGTCTCCTTTATACTTTAATAAAACTTTATTACACAAAAGCTCTGAGCGACCAAGCCTCGTCTCTGGCCCCGGATTGAATTCTTCTCCTCTGGGGGCCAAAAATCCCGGAGTCTTTGCATGATTCAACAACAACCTTTCAGTTATCTAAGTATTAGTACAGATTTTCCTGCTTAAAATACGGAATTCTCTACATTTCACATATGACAACCTGAATGATGACTTTGCTGTTGAATGATGAAATAGGCAATTTTCTATATGTCACATATGAAAATACAGATGCAGATTTTTCTACATGAAATAGGAAAACTGTATTTCACTTTTGAAAATCTCAGTTCATTCCACTTGCTCAATCGTGTCCAATTCTTTGCAACCCCATGGACTGCAGCACACCAGGCTTCCCTATCCATCACCAACTCCCGGAGCTTGCTCAGACTCACATCTATCGAGTCGGTGATGCCATCCAACCATTGTTTTTGATCATGCTATATGGAATATTGCATGTTTCACATGTGGATATAGGTGCACATATTTTCCTGCATGAATATAGAATTCTGTATTATACACAAAGGAAAATTTGAGCATACATTTTCCAACTCTCAGTAAGGAAGTTTATATTTTATAAATGAATTACTCAATTAAATTTTCTGACAAGAGATATGTAACCCTCTATAGTTCATATATGACACTGCGAGACCAACTTTTCATTCCTGAACTACTGAATGTGTACATTTCACAAATGAAAATCTAGATAGAGATTACCTTACATGAACTTTGGTCCTCTTTATATTTCATTAAAAAAAAAAAATCTGAACACAGATTTCCTTGATTCAAATATTGGAGAAGGCAACTGCACCCCACTCCAGTACTCTCGCCTGGAAAATCCTATGGATAGAGGAGCCTGGTAGGCTGCATGTAGAATACTCTATATTTCATCTATGAAAATATGGGTGCTCTTTGTTTTACATTAAATATTTAATTCTCTCTAATTCACAAATGAAAATCTAGGCATAGATTTTCCTGCATAAATATGGAATTCACTATATTCCAAATATGAAAAAATTTGAAAAAATATTTTCCTGAATGAAATATGGTAATCTTTATATTGCAATTATGAATATCTGTTGCACTTTTTACCACACAATACATGATAGATGGGTAAACAGTGGAAACAGTATCAGACTTTATTTTTGGGGGCTCCAAAATCACTGCAGATGGTGACTGCAGCCATGAAATTAAAAGACGCTTAACTCCTTGGAAGGAAAGTTATGACCAACCTAGATAGCATATTCAAAAGCAGAGACATTACTTTGCCAACAAAGGTCCGTCTAGTCAAGGCTATGGTTTTTCCTGTGGTCATGTATGGATGTGAGAGTTGGACTGTAAAGAAAGCCGAGCACCGAAGAATTGATGGTTTTGAACTGTGGTGTTGGAGAAGACTCTTGAGAGTCCCTTGGACTGCAAGGAGATCCAACCAGTCCATTCTGAAGGAGATCAGCCCTAGATTTCTTTGGAAGGAATGATGCTAAAGCTGAAACTCCAGTACTTTGGCCTCCTCATGCGAAGGGTTGACTCATTGGAAAGGACTCTGATGCTGGGAGGGATTGGGGGCAGGAGGAGAAGGGGACGACAGAGGATGAAATGGCTGGATGGCATCACTGACTCGATGGACGTGAGTCTGAGTGAACTCCAGGAGTTGGTAATGGACAGGGAGGCCTGGCGTGCTGCGATTCATGGGGTCACAAAGAGTCGGACATGACTGAGCGACTGAACTGAACTGATATGGAATTGAGTGTGTTTAACATTTGAATATATGGACATTCATTTTCCTACATTAAATATTAAATTTTCTATACTTCACATATGAAATTATTAGCATGGGTTTTGAAGGCATAGCTTTTCAAGTGTGAAATAGTGAATTTTGTATGTTTTGCATGTGGACATCACATTAACAGTTTTCCTAAATGAAATATGGAATTATGTTTATTTCAGAAATGATGATTAGGAAAAGATTTTTCTGCTATATTGATATATGGGATTCAGTATATTTCATATGTGAAAATCTAAAGATTTTCTGACATAAACATGTAATTTTCTATATTTCAAGTTATAGAAATCTGGGAACACATTTTACTGTATGAAATATGAAATCTCCTCATTTCACATGTAAAAATCTTTAAATAGATTTTCATATATGTCATATGAAAATTTTCATGTTTCATGTAAGGCAATCTCAGGCCAGATAGTCCTACAAAAATATGGAACTCTCTATATTTCTTATATGGAAATATGGGTGCCAGTTTTCCCATATGAAATATGAATTTCAGTATAAATCACATTTGAAGTCTGGCCACCCATTTTCTACATGAATTATGAAATACTCTATGTATCATATATGAAGTTCTGTGCTCAATTTTCCTATAAGGAAGTATTGAACATTATGTATATCACATATGAAAAACTGGGTGCCAGTTTCCCCACATGCAATCTGGAATTCTGTATAATTTAGATATCAAAATCTACACACTGATTTTACAACATAAAATGTGGAATTGTGTATATTTCACATATGAAAATTGGGAGGATAATTCTACTCTATGTAAAATGGATTTCTCTATATTTTACATATGAAAATCTCGATGCTGATTTTACTTCATGAAATAATGAATCTGTAGGCAGATTTTCTTACATCAAATATGGAATTCTCTATACTTCATATATGAAAGTCTGGGTGGTGATTTTCTTACATTAAATACAGAATTCTCTATATTTCACACAGGAAAATCTTGGCCTTGGCTTTATTAAGATATGGAGAACCAGTATGGTATTGGAGTTGTTAGGTAGTTAGAATAGGGAAAAGGAGTCCAAAATGGCAGTGGCTAAAAGACAAGGAAGGGAAAAGCCCGCAATAATAGAACAGAGGAAGGTCAAAGAAAGGTCTGAGGACCAGAGTGAGGACTTCAGGTAGAACAGCACTCCTGACTAAGGCCAATTTGCATAGGGCAGGCTCAAGGGGGGGAAAAAAAAAAAAACATATAAAAAGAGGAGCCAAAGGGCGCACTCTCTCTCTCTCTCCTGTGCGCTGGGGCACTCTTCTCTTCGCATCTTTAGATCGGCATGCCCTCAGGCCTTGAAGATGAATTTTCCTGCTATCTTCTAAATAAAATAGAGCTGTAACACTGGATTTATCTAAGAGCTATAACACGGTCTGTCCAAGATCCGAGAGCTGTGACAAGCCAAGGGCTATAATGTCCATCACCCCAAATCTTTGTTGTGATGAGACAAAAACCTAAGGAGCATACACTCGCCTGACATCTATGGTGCCGTGATTCGGGTTTAACCTGGCTGGAACAACCTCCGCGTGAAGAGGCCAAGCACAGCAGGAACCCAACTCAGTGAAAGCTCCCACAGTAGAAGCGGAAGGTGAAGAAAACCCAGCACAAGAAAAGTGACAAGAGGCCCATCATGCTGGAGATAGGGACCGTGAAAAACGAACTCAGCAGAAAGCTCACGCAGCTCAGTCTCAGATTCCAGAAGACCTCTGGTTAAGGTAGGAGGTCCTCGCTCCTATGGCTGGAAGGACATACCTAACAAAATCTTAATTCCTTTATAATCTCTCGTTTCTTGTTTCCTTGATACCCCTGCGAACAGGTGGGCGGCAGTGGGCACAATTGAGGGACTCTGGAGAGGCTACTCTTCAGTATGTCCCAAAGGCACTATCTGCTGGGCCCCAGTAGCTGTTACCTAAGCCGGTGGGTGTTCTTCTGTCCTTACTCTTCTCTGTGCCGAGAATCAAACCAATGAAAACTGTGAGCACAGGTCAGGAATTTAGCAGGTTTTCCAGCAGGCTATGAAGGGGATTCCTTGGCACGTTTTTCCCGCTGCTTTTTCCTCCTGTCCTTCAGCTCTATCCTGGGACTTGAGCCAGGCCAAAAAGTAAGAGGTGGATTTGTTAGGATTCAGAGAGAGAAGCCATGCTTCAGGGTGTGGGCCATTGCTGAGGGCAAGGGCTCCGGCCATGGAATGCGGCCTGGCTAGGTTTTCGAGGGGGGTTAATTCATATGCTAATGAGTGGGATTGGAATGAAAACTGACCTTTTCCAGTCCTGTGGCCACTGCTGAGTTTTCCAAATTTGCTGGCATATTGAGTGCAGCACTTTCACAGCCTCATCTTTCAGGATTTGAAATAGCTCAACTGGAATTCCATCAGCTCCACTAGCTTTGTTCATAGTGATACTTTCTAAGGCCCACTTGACTTCACATTCCAGGATATCTGGCTCTAGGTGAGTGGTCACACTATTGTGATTATCTTGGTTGTGAAGATCTTTTTGTACAGTTCTGCTGTGTATTCTTGCCGCCTCTTCTTAATATCTTCTGCTTCTGTTAGGTCCATACCATTTCTGGCCTTTATCGAGCCCATCTTTGCATGAAATGTTCCCTTGGTATCTCTAATTTTCTTGAAGAGATCTCTAGTGTTTCCCATTCTATTGTTTTCCTCTATTTCTTTGCATTGATCGCTGAGGAAGGATTTCTTATTCCAGGCAAATTTGGCCTTGGAATACAGCATGAAGCAGGGCAAAGGCTAATAGAGTTTTGCCAAGAGAACCCACTGGTCATAGTAAACACCCTCTTCCAACAACACAAGAGAAGGCTCTACACATGGCCATCACCAGATAGTCAACATAGAAATCAGATTGATTATATTCTTTGCAGCCAAAGATGGAGAAGCTCTATACAGTCAGCAAAAACAAGAGTGGGAGCTGACTGTGGCTCAGATCATGAACTCCATATTGCCAAATTCAGACTTAAATTGAAGAAAGTGGGGAAAACCACTAGACCATTCAGATATGACCTAAATCAAATCCCTTATGCTTATACAGTGGAAGTGAGAAATAGATTTAAGGGCTTAGATCTGATAGATAGAGTGCCTGATGAACTATGGATGGAGGTTCCTGACATTGTACAGGAGACAGGGATCAAGACCATCCCCAAGGAAAAGAAATGCAAAAAAGCAAAATGGCTGTCTGAGGAGGCCTTACAAATAGCTGTGAAAAGAAGAGAAGCGAAAAGCAAAGGAGAAAAGGAAATATGTAAGCATGTGAATGCAGAGTTCCAAAGAATAGCAAGGAGAGATAAGAAAGCCTTCCTCAGTGATCAATGCAAAGAAATAGAGGAAAACAATAGAACGGGATAAGCTTACATCATGATATCTATTCCCATCCATGGTGGGCAAAGCAGCAATGAGTTAAGATTACAACCCCTTAATCCTACCCAGCACTGGTCACACTGGAGATCTTGGGGATGCCCAATTCCAGTCCGGGGGTCCCAGGAGGTCAACCTGCCTTGACCTGCCTAGGGATCTGGCCCTCGAAAGGTTGTCATGCCTCAACCTGCTCGGGGATCCACCAGTCCCAGGGGTCCCAGGAGGTCGTCATGCCTCGACCCGCCAGGGACCCAATTCTCGGGAGGCCGTCATGGCTCAACCTGCCCGGGGATTTGATCTCTAGGAGGCTGTCACTCCTCAGCCTGCCTGGGGATCTGCACCCTGACCCAGGGACGCCTGGCTCTCAGGTTGCAACAGTACTGGGTAGGATAAGCTTCAGAAAAACTCACCCCTAAGGAAGTCCACCCATGGAAAGTGAAGGAGGCCTATTAGTTCTTTTCTTTTCTTTTCCCTCCCTTTCATGACTGTCTTTCAGATGGGAAATAACCAATCCACTTCCCAGCAGATGCCCTTGAGATGCACCCTCAATAACTGGAAGCTGTTTGATCCTCTAACCCTGAGGAGGAGTCACTTAAAATTCTTTTGTGCCACTGCGTGGCCACAGTATCTACTGGGGGACGAGGAACACTGGCCTGAGGATGGGAGTTTAAATTACAATACCATCCTGCAGCTAAAATTATTCTGCAAAAGGCAAGGAAAATGGACAGAGATCCCCTATGTCCCAATTTTCTTTTAACTAAGAGATGTGAAGGAACTATGTCTTAAGTATGGGATTGTTGTATGCCCTAAAAGTGAGCCTACTAGGCAAAGGCAACCAAGAAAATGAGCCCCCCTGTGAAGGCTCACCTCCCACAGCTCCTGAGTTGTCTGGTGCTCCTTCCTTGTATCCAAACATGCCCTCATATCTGGGAGCACCCCCTCCACAAAAGCCAGCTCGAGTATGTCCCTTAGTTGAAACTGGAGGAGAATTCGGACCAACCTAGGTCCATAAGCCCTTCTCCCTCTTAGAACTAAGACAGATCAAACAAGACCTGGGAAGCTATATAGATGACCCAGGCAAATATATAGATACGTTCCAACATATCACCTTGGCCTTTGACTTGATGTGGAAAGACATCATGTTCATATTTAGTCAAACTTTATCTGACCCTGAACATACTAGGGTCTTAAAGGAAACCCAAAGGTATGCAACAGGGCTTCACATGTCAAGTGATAGATACCCAGTAGGGGAAACTGCAGTCCCATCCTCCGATCCTAATTGGAATTATAATGACCCTGAGCACATCTGGGAAAGGGATCATTTTCTAATCTGTGTGAAAGCAGGACTAAAATCAGCCCAGTAAAAAGTAATCAGCTATGCCTGGGTCTCAGCAATAACTCAGGAGTCCAACGAGAACCCCATTGCCTTTCTGGAAAGGCTAAAAGAGGCCCTCCAAAAGTTTACCAATCTGGACTTAGACTCTTACGAGAGACAGGTGATTTTAAAGGACAAATTCCTGTCCCAATGTGCATCAGATATCAGAATTAAGTTACAACAGTTACAGCAGCAGGACCTTGCTGACTCTTTAGATGAGATGATCCAGACAGCCACCAATACCTTTTATAACAGAGAAGAGGACAAGGAGGCCAAGGCCCAGGAGAGGGAGAGAAGGAAAGAGACAAGGCCATGCCCAGATGCTGGCTGCCCTCCAGAGAAGCCCTATGGCACACCCCGATTCCTTGAAAGACAAGGCGCGAGGCAAATGCCTAATCTGTAGACAGGTGGGGCATTGGGCCAAAGAGTGTCCAAACCATGACAAGTCTCCTAAAACGGCTTGCCACAAATGCCATCAACTGGGACATTGGGCGGCACTCTGCCCTTGGGACCCAAGAGCCTCAAGGTCAAGTGCCAAGCCTTCCCTCATGATGGTTCAAGAGGACTGAAGCGGCCTGCTCCAGCCAGCCCGTCTGTCACAGATAATCATCACGGGGCTGGAGCCAAGGGTGCAACTGGATGTAGCAGGTAGGTCCGAGAATTTCTTGGTTGACACAGGGGCTACCTACTCTGTCTTGATCTCCTACTCTGGAGCCTTCTCCTCCCAAACCTGTACCATTTTGGGTGCTACAGGAAAAGCAACTACTAAAAGATTCACCCGAGCACTTCTTTGTTGCTGGGATGGACAAATATTTTCCCACCAGTTTCTGGTGGTCCCTGAGTGTCCTTTTCCCTTATTCAGAAGAGATATACTCACTAAATTGGGGACCACCCTTGTGGTGGGAAGTTTTTCAGCCCCTAGAGCTCTACAGCTCTTGGTTGCTACTGAAGAACCCATTACACCTTCTTCAATAGAGAGGCACCAAAAACTATGGGAAGACGAAATTAACCCCCAGGTGTGGGACCAGGGAATTTCTGGATGAGCCCACCAAGCTGAACCGGTCATCATTGTCCTCTGAGATCCCACTCGGTTTCCTAACTGGAAACAGTATCCCCTCAAAAGAGAGGCTTGGGAGGGACTACAGCCTTTAATAAATAAATTTCTTGGTTGTGGGCTATTGGTCCCCACCAATTTGCCATGTAACACCCCATCCTCTCAGTAAAGAAAAAAGACGGAACCCGGTGAATGGTTCAAGATCTCTGGATCATAAATGAAGCTGTAGTCCCCCTCCATGCCACAGTACCCAATCCCTATGTAATCTTGGAAGAAATCCCACCCAGTGCCAAGTGGTTTACAGTCTTGGATCTCAAAGATGCATTTTTTGCATACCATTGGCTAAAGAATCCCAGTATCTTTTTGACTTTGAGTGGGAGGCCCCAGGAGAAAAACACCAACAGATGACTTGGACAGTATTACCTCAGGGGTTCAGAGATAGCCCCCACTTGTTTGGACAGGCCCTTAGCCAGGATCTCCTAGATCTGGACCTGGGACCTAATGGGAAAATATTACAATACATAGATGACCTACTAATCTGCTCTCCAGATGAGAAAAATGCCAAACAACATGTAATTCAGGTTCTAAACTTTTTGGCAGAAAGGGGATATAAAGTCTCACATGCTAAGGCACTGTTGGTTGAGACAAAGGTCACTTGCCTGGGAGTTCAGATTACACATGGGTCCAGGAGGCTGTCCTCTGATCGCGTACAAGGAATCCTCCAGTTGCCCTCCCCCACGACTCGAAAACAATTGCGAGCTTTCCTGGGGCTAACTGGATAGTGTAGAATCTGGATACCCAACTATGGTTTAATTGCCCAGCCCTTATATGAAAGCTTGAAGGGACGAGATGATTCAATCCCACTGATGTGGGGAACTCCTCAAAAGAAGGCAGAGGCTACACTAAACCAGGCCTTAACTCAGGCACCTGCCTTGAGGTTGACAGACCCAGAAAAAGCATTTCAACTTTATGTCCATGAAAGAGAGGTAATAGCCTTGGGAGTGTTAACTCAAAGGTTGGGATCTAAGCCCCAGCCTGTAGCTTACTTATCCAAGAGACTGGATCCAACCGCCCGAGGCTGGCCCCCCTGCCTTCGAAATCTTGCAGCTATTGCAATCATGATAGAAGATGCTTTAAAACTCTCCTTTGGGGGCAAACTTAACTATTTGTACCAGCCACCAAGTAAAACAACTCCTAAATGGGAGAGGCCATTTATGGATGTCTGATCAAAGAATCCTCAGATATCAAGTAATGCTGATGGAAAATCCAGGCCTCACTATATCCCCTTGTGAGGTTCTTAACCCAGCCACCCTCCTGCCTACCCCTGAGGGCGCTCTCCCCTTTCATTCTTGTCTAGATACCTCGGACCACTGGACAAAACCCTGAGAGAGATTGTCAGAAGATCCTCTGACCAATCCTGGGGAAATCTGGTACACTGATGGAAGCAGCTTTGTCTTAGATGGAAAAAGAAGAGCTGGGTATGCAATAGTCTCCAATTTTGAGACCATAGAGGCTAAGCCTCTGCCACGAGGTACTTCAGCCCAATTAGCTGAGCTCATAGCCCTGATTCGAGCTTTAGAGCTGGGAAAAGGAAAAAGAATAGCCATTTACACGGACTCCAAGTATGCCTTTCTGATGCTACATGCACATGCGGCTATTTGGAAAGAAAGGGGCCACTTGACCACCCGAGGGTCCCCAACCAAATATGGTGATCATATTCTTAGACTCTTGGAGGCAGTCCATCTGCCCACTGAGGTTTCAGTCTCCCACTGTAAAGGACACGAAAAAGGGAGCACAGAAGTGGCACGAGGGAACCAAGCAGCTGATCAAGCAGCTAAGAGAGCAGCATTACAGAACCATGACCTAATAGGGATTGCCACCTTAGTTTCACAGAATAATTTGCCAGAAACTCCTTCATATACTGAAGGTAAGACTCTTAAAGCTAAGAGTGAGGACTTTCAAGATCATATGGGGTGGTTCCAAAAGGAGGGATTCCTTTTTCTGCCTGGGAACCTCCAATGGAAGTTGGTTAACTCCTTACATGCCACCACTCATTTAGGGGAAAAGGCCCTCCAAAAATTACTTGAAAGGTCCTTCAGAGGAACAGGCCTCCAAACAACTATAAGGCAAGTGGTCTCCTCTTGTCCCACTTGCCAATTAAGCAACCCCCAAGGAGCTCAAAGACCCCAGCTGGCCCAGCCCATCCAATGAAGTAGGACATATCCAGGAGAGGACTGGCAGATGGACTTCACCCAGATGCCAGTTTCTCAAGGGTATAAATACCTATTAGTCATGATAGATACATTCACAGGATGGACTGAAGGCTTTCCCACCCAGACTGAGAAGGCTGAAGAGGTGGTGAAAAAACTGCTCCATGAAATCATTCCAAAACTTGATCTGCCCAGGTCATTACAAAGTGACAATGGGACATCATTTACTTCTAAGGTCACCCAAGCGGTCTCTAAAGCATTCAGTTCAGTTCAGTTCAGTCGCTCAGTCGTGTCCGACTCTTTGCGACCCCATGAATCACAGCACGCCAGGCCTCCCTGTCCATCACCAACTCCCGGAGTTCACTCAGACTCACGTCCATCGAGTCAGTGATGCCATCCAGCCATCTCATCCTCTTTATTTTTCGGGGCCCCAAAATCACTACAGTTGGTGATTGCAGCCATAAAATTAAAAGAAGCTTACTCCTTGGAAGGAAAGTTATGACCAACCTAGACAGCATATTGAAAAGCAGAGACACTACTTTGTCAACAAAGGTCCATCTAGTCAAGGCTATGGTTTTTCCAGTGGTCATGTATGGCTGTGAGAGTTGGACTATCAAGAAAGTTGAGCACCTAAGAATTGATGCTTTTGAACTGTGGTGTTGGAAAAGGCTCTTGAGAGTCCCTTGGGCAGCAAGGAGATCCAACCAGTCCATCCTAAAGGAAATCAGTCCTGAATATTCACTGGAAGGACTGATACTAAAGCTGAAACTCCAATACTTTAGCCACCTGATGTGAAGAGCTGACTCATTGGAAAAGACCCTGATGCTGGGAAAGATTGAGGACAGGAGGAGAAGGGGATGACAGAGGATGAGATGTTTTGATGGCATCACCGACTCGATGGACATGGGTTTGGGTCGACTCTGGGAGTTGGTGATGGACAGGAAGGCCTGGCGTGCTAGGTCCATGGGGTCACAGAGTCAGACACGACTGAGTAACTGAACTGAACTTCAAAATAAAGTATCTCACTGCTTCCATTTTTTCCCCCATCTGTTTGCCAGTAAGTGATGGGAGACTGGATGCCATGATCTTTGTAATTTGAAAGCTGAGTTTTAAGCCAACTTCTTCACACTCCTCTTTCACTTTCATCAAGAGGCTCTTTAGTTCCCCTTTGTATTCTGCCATAAGGTAGTGTCATCTGAATATCTAAGGTTATTGATATTTCTCCCAGCAACCTTGATTCCAGCTTTTGCTTTATCCAGACTGGCATTCTGCATGATATCCTTTGCATATACGTTAAATAAGGAGGGTGGCAATATACAGCTTTGATGTACCCTTCTCCCAGTTTGGAACCAGTCTGCTGTTTCATGACTGGTTCTAACTTTTGCCTCCTGACATGCACACAGAGTTGTGAAAAGGCAGGTAACATGGTCTGGCATTCCATCTCCTTACGTATATTCCAGAGTTTGTTGTGATCCGCACAGTCAAATGCTTTGGCTGTGCCAATAAAGCAGGAGGAGATTTTTTATGGAACTCTCTTGCTTTTTTGATGATCCAATGGATGTTGGCAATTTGATCTCTGGCTCCTCTGTCTTTTCTAAATCCAGCTTGAGCATCTGGAAGTTGACAGTTCACGTAATATTAAAGCCTGGCTTGGTGAATTTTGAGCATTACTTTGCTAGCGTGTGAGATGAATGCAATTGTGTGGTAGTTTGAACATTTTTGGCATTGCCTTTCCTTGGATTGGAATGAAAACTGACCTTTTCCAGTCCTGTGGCCACTGCTGAGTTTTCCAAACTTGCTGGCGTATTGAGTGTGGCACTTTCACAGCATCAACTTGTAGGATTTGAAATAACTTAACTGGAATTCCCAGAGAAGGCAGTGGCATCCCACTCCAGTACTCTTGCCTGGAAAATCCCATGGATGGAGAAGCCTGGTAGGCTGCAGTCCATGGGGTCGCTAAGAGTCGAACACGACTGAGCAACTTCACTTTCACTTTTCACTTTCATGCATTGGAGAAGGAAATGGCAACCCACTCCAGTGTTCTTGCCTGGAGAATCCCAGGGATGGGGGAGCCTAGTGGGCTGCCGTCTATGGGGTCGCACAGAGTTGGACACGACTGAAGTGACTTAGCAGCAGCAGCAACTGGAATTCCATCACTTCCACTAGCTTTGTTAGCAGTAATGCTTCCTAAGGCCTGCTTGACTTTGCATTCCAGGATGTCTGGCTCTAGGTGAGTGATCACACCATCGTGGTTATCTGGGTCATGAAGATCTATTTTGTATAGTTCTCTTGGGTATTTTTGCTACCTCTTCTTAATATCTTCTCCTTCTGCTGGGTCCATACCATTTGTGTCCTTCATTGTGCCCCTCTTTGCATGAAATATTCCTTTGGTATGTCTAGTTTTCTTAAAGAGATCTCTAGTCTTTCCCATTCTATTGTTTTCCACTATTTCTTTGTATTGATCACTGAGAATGGCTTTCTTACCTCTCCTTGGTATTCTTTGGAAGTCTGCATTCAAATGGGAATATATTTCCTTTTCTCTTTTGCCTTTAGCTTCTTCAGTGACTATAGCCATGAAAATAAAAGACCCTTGCTTCTGGGAAGAAAAGCTCTGACGAATCTAGAGAAAATGTATTCAAAAGCAGATACATCACTTTGCTGCCGAAGTGCCATATAGTCAGAGCATGTTTTTTTGTTTTGTTTCGTTTCGTTTTTTGTTTTTTTTTTTTTTTCAGTTATCCATGTACCGATATGAGAGTTTGACTGTAAAGACGGTTGAGTGCCAAAGGGCTGAAGCTTTGGAACTGTGGTGCTGAAAATAACTCCTGAGAGTCCCTTGCACAGAAAGGAGTTCAATCCAGTCAATCCTAAAGGAAACTAACCCTGAATATTCATCTGAAGAACTGATGCTGAAGCTGAAACTCCAATACTTTGGCTATCTTCCGTGAAGAGCTGATTCACTGGAAAAGATGCTGAAGACAGGAGAAGAAGGGGACAGCAGAGGGTGTAATGGTTAGATGGCATCATTGACTCACTGATCATGAGTTTGAGCAAACTGTGGATGACAGTGAAGGACAGGGAATCCTGGAGGGCTGCAGTCTATGGTGTTGCAAAGAGTTGGACATGATGTTGCAAAGAGTTGTGATTGACACCTAGGTGTAGATGGTTCTCCCTGAAATATGGAATTCTCTATATTTCACATATTTAAATTTGCAAGGAGATTTTTCTGCATGCAACAATGTGGGGAAAATTGGTGCCATGATTTTCAAAGGTGATATAGACATAATTCCATACCTCATGCAGGAAAAACTGCACCCATATTTTCAGATGTGAAAAATAGTTACTTGTTTTATGTCATAAAATCTGTGCTCAGATTTAGATCTTGAAAATAATGAGAATTTCACATTTAATGTGGGAAAACAAACATCCAACTTTTCTAATGTTAAATATACAGAATTTCACACTTCATGTAGGAAAACTGCACCCAGATATTCATAAAAGAAATATAGAGAATGTCATATTACATGCAGGAAAATTGGCATCCAGATTTTGATATGTGAAAATACAGATTTTCATATTTATATAGGAAAATCAAAATGAAGAATTCAAATGTTCATGTAGAGAATTACCCAATTAATGTAGAAATATTGGCTCCTAGATTTTCATGTGTGAATATAGATTATTCCATATCTCATGCAGGGAAATCTTCACCTATGTATTCATAATTGAAATACAGAGAATTCCATATTTATTAGGACAATTTGTGACCAGATTTTCACAGAGGAAATATAGAGGATTCTATATTCAAACATTCTGCCCAGATTATAATTTCTGAATCATAGAAAATTCATATTTTATGTGTGAAAATCTGTCCACAAACTTTCATAAGTGAAATACTGAGATTTCGTATTTCACATAAGAAAATCTGTTCCAAAATGTGAAATATATAGGATTCTACATTTCATTTTTGAAAACTTTTATTCCAATTTTCTTGGTGAAATACAGAGAATTTCATATCTCAAGCAGGATCGATTTTCATATGTGAAACAGAAAATTCCATTATTTCTTGTAGGAAAATTGATGTCAAATTGCTCAAATGTTACATATCAAGGATTCCATACTTCGTGAAGGAAAATCAACAGAGATTTTCAAATGAGAAAGGTGAAAAATTCCACATTTCACATTAGAAAATCTATGACCATGTATATTATCACATGAGAAATAGATCGTCAAGCCAGGTTCAATGAATGAGACAGGGTGCTCAGGGCTGGTGCATGGGGATGACCCTGAGGTCATGGGGAGGGAAGTAGGAGGGCAGTTCAGGGGATGGGGAAGGGGAGGGAGGTAAGAGGGCGGTTCAGGATGGGGAACACATGTACACCCGTGGCAGATTCATGTCAATGTATGGCAAAAACCACTACAATATTGTAAAGTAATTAGCCTCCAATTAAAATTAATTAATTAATTAAAAGAAAGAAAAATTATGACCATATTTTGATATGTGAAATGTAAAGGTTTTTATATTTCATGTTAGAAAATCTGCATCCAGATTTTCATAAATGAAATATGAAAAATTACATATTTCATGCAGAAAGACCTGTGTCCATATTTACATATGTGAAATACAGAAAATTCTGTATTTCAGATTGGAAAATTTGTAACAAGATTTTCGTATATGAAATATAGAGAATTTCATATTTCATGTCCTAAAATCTGCACTTTGTCATATGTGAAATTGAGAATTTCCTAATCCATGTAGGAATATCTGGTGTCAAATTTCAAAACATGAAACAGAAAATTCCATATAGCACTCAAAATCATATGTGAAATATAGATAGTTCATATTTCCTATAAGGAAATCTACCCCAAGGGTTTCATATATGATATATACAATATTACATATTTCATATAAAAATAGTTTTATTCAGATTTTGATGCATAATAATTGAACTCTCATTGATTGATCTCTCTGAAATGCTTAATAGGTTCTCCTGTCGCTGTTCTGCCTTTCTTTCCATATTGTAGCATGAGTATGTAAAGTCAAATAAGCATACTTAGATCGGTGTAGATATTTACTCGCTGGACTTTGCATAACTCTAGAGCTTGGGTCAGAGCCACAAGCTCCACTGACTGAGCACTGATTCCCTGGGGGAGAGATTGTGCTTCTAAAACCTGTTCAGCCATCACCACAGTGTAACATGCTTTACGCTCCCCATCCTGATCAAAAGAACTGCCATCTGTAAATATTTCCAGGTCAGGATTGTCTAAGGGGTATCCATTAGATCTTCCCGAGTTGCATAGTTTAAAGTTAGAAATTGGGAACAATCGTGATCAGGTGTTTCATTTTCCTTCTCAGGAAGGAAAGTGGCAGGATTTAAATTTCCACAAACTTTAAGCTTAGTTATGGGTCCTTCTAACAACAGTGACTGATATTTAAGAAGCCTACTGTCTGTCATCCAAATATTAACCTTAGAATTTAAGATTCCACTCACATCATGGGAAGTCAGTACAGCAAGGTTTCAACCATTAATTATTTTTAAAGCTTCAGGTGCTAATAAAGCCACTGCCCCAATTATTCTTAGGCAGTGGGGCCACCCACATGAAATTACACCTAATTCTCTGCTTAGATAAGCAATAGGTTGCTGGTGAGGCCCTCGGGGTTGTGTCAAAACTCCCAAGGCCATACCTTTTCTTTCAGTGACAAACAAATTAAATTCTGACCCTGTGGGCAAGCTCAGAGCTGGAGCTTGCAGGAGAGCAGCCTGAAGAATCTTAAAAGCCTTTTGAGTTTCTGGAGACCAAACCAGTTTGTCAGTTTGGGCCTGCTGAGTTTCAGCTATAAGTTTATATAAAGGCGGGGCAAGTTCCCCATAACCCGGAATCCAAATGCGACAGTAACCTGTGATTCCCCAAAATCCTCTCAATTGTCTTAAAGTCATAGGCAGGGGATGATTTAGTATAGGTTTAATTCTCAGGGCCTATGGCCCTAGTCCCTTCTGATATGATTAGGCCCAGATATCTAACCGATTGTTGACAAAGCTGAGCCTTTTCTCTTGATGCCTTGTAACCACAGCCTGCCAGGAAGTTTAAGAAATCTTCTGAGGCTCGCGAATAAGCTTCTCTGCCTCAGCACAGAGCAAAATATCATCTACATATTGTAACACCACCGCTTCAGAGCTATTAAAGTTTTGTAGATCCCGTGACAAACTTTGTCCAAATAAGTGAGGACTGTCACGAAATCCCTGAGGCAAAACTGTCCTGGTTAACTGAGAAGCTGGCTGCGTAGGGTCTTCAAAGGCAAATAGAAATGGACTTTCTTCCACCAAAGGCACTGAATAGAAGGTATCTTTTAAATCAACTACTGAGAAATATTTGGCCCGTTCAGGAATTTCAGACAATGGAGTATAAGGATTAGGCACCACGGGGTGGAAAGGAACTACAGCCTCATTTATTATTCGTAAATCTTGAACTAGTCTCCATTTACCATTTGATTTCTTTATACCCAAAATAGGAGTGCTGCAAGGACTGGTACAGGGAATTAATAGTCCCTGCTCCTTTAAATTTTTGATGATGGGTTTTAACCCTTCCCTAACCTCAGGTTTCAGTGGATACTGCTTCTTAAGTGCAAATAAGTGCGGGTCTTTGAGCTTGACAGCTACAGGAATAGCATTTCGTGCTCGACCCACAGATTTTCCATCAGCCCATACTCTAGGATTTACATTTTGTTCAACTAAAGGGAGAGAAAGGGAGGGCTCCATATTCATGAAAACAGAGGCATAGACCTTGCTCAGTATATCCCTCCCCAAAAGGGGTGAGGGAGATCCTGGCAGGATCAGAAACACTTATGAAAATAGCACAGAATCCCAGTTGCAAGATAAAGAATAACTGAAATAATACCTTTTGGCTTGTCCAGACAGTTGCATTACGGAAGTGAATCGGGAAGAAAGTGGGCCAGGGGCTTCAGTAAACACAGAGTAAGTTGCCCCAGTATCTAAAAGGAAACCGACGGATTGGCCCCCCACAATTATTAATACCCAGGGTTCCTCAGGTGTAATTAGGACAGGAGCTTGTGTGGGGACCCCCGGGCACCTTCAGTCCTGATTGTCTTGAGAGTCCGACCCCGGAGACCTACGCCTCTGGGGGCAGTCTCTCCTCCAGTGTGGTCCTTTGCAGACCGGACATGGAGCCAGGGGCGGCTTAGATGCCTGAGGGCAATCCCGCTTGAGGTGCCCCTCCTTTCCACAGTAATAGCAAGCCCATCCCTTTTCACCTGGGTCCTTCTGGGCATTTTTCTCAGCCTGTTTACGAACAGTTCTGACAGCCATTACAAGGGCTTCTGCCTGTTCCTTGGTCTTTTTCTGCCTTTCTTTCTTTTCCTCATATTCCCTACCATAATAGACTATTTGAGCCAGTTGCAACAGATTATCTAAAGACTGATTGGTCCATACTCCAGTTTTAATAGCTTACGGCAGACATCTGGAACTGACTGCATGAGAAATCTTTTAAGATCACTCTTCCCTCTTCACTTTCAGGATCAATCTCAGTGAATCTGCAAAGGGCTTCTCTCAGTCTATCTAGGAATTTACCAAGTGCTTCCTTCTCCTCCTGTTCTATGTTTGCCAATTTGGCATAGTTTAAAGTCTCAGCACGTGCTTGCCTGAGTCCTTCAAGAATACATCTGACAAAATGACTCAGATCCATCTTCCGTTAGCCATATTATAGTCCAATCTGGTTCTAGAATTCAGACTGCCTGATTCCCAGTAGGGAGAGCAGCTATCTCGTCCTCCCTCTTCCCTACTGATTCATTACCAAGCCATTCATCTCCATAGGCAACAGCTTTCCCAAAAAGTTGAGTTTTTGAGGCAGGAGTCAGCGTTTGTCCCAAGATATACATCACATCCTTCCAAGTAAGGTCATAAAGCAGAGTAACACCTTTAAAAGCTCAAATATATTTTTCTGGGTCCTCTAAATATTCTCCTAGATCATCCTTGATTCTTTGTATTTCTTGATTTAAAAAGGGCTTATTAGCTCTCATAGACTGATTATTTCTCCTGGTGGGTGCTTCATGAAGAGGCAACAGCTTGTGTGGCTGTTTCTCAGCCTCTCTGGCTGCTCTGCACATAGGATCCCGGGGATAGATTGGAGAAACTTGCTTGTATTTCTCTCTTTGTGTCCCGTCCTCCATCTCATCTTGTGTTTCACCCTTAGTTTTTACTGTTTGAGCTTCTCTTACTTCAATTGTCTGAGTTTCTATTGAAACCAGAGTAGTCTGAGGTCGTACTGAGACAGGGGTTGCTTGGACCTCTACTTGGGCAGTTTGAATCTCAGTTTGGCTTTTTACTGAGATCGAGGCAATCCTTACTGGGGGGGGGGGGGGGGCGGGAGGAGTTCCCTGTCTTTCAGTTTGCTCAGTTTGGAGCCCCGGGTATGGGGGCAAAGTAGGAGGACAGGAGAGAGCTGAAGGTTTCACACCCAAATCTATACCCTTAGGACATTAAGTCTGGCATATATTGCAGAGAGAAAAAGGGCAACACATATGCTACTTCTACCCATTTCCCTTGTTTTCTACAGAACTGGTCTAATTGTAAAACAGTATTATAATTAAGAGACCCTCCAACCGGCCACCATTTGCTGTCCTCCAATGGATATCGTGGCCATTCAGTATCACATAGGAAGATCAGGCATGTCTTCTTTAAGCTCTGGGGATCAAATTTATCCCAGTTTTTCATGATACAGTTCAAAGGAGTGAGGCTAGAATTGTTAGCTCCCATCTGTAAAAAACGACAAATGCCATCTTTCTACTGGAGGGGTCACTCCCTACTCTAGATGGGGTTGTAGACAGACTTTACACCAAAGCTTTCCTTCTCTGGTCAGACTCAGTCTGTCCCTTACCAATGCGGATGCCGTACTCATCCCTCCCAGTTCTACCACTGAGACAGGTTGGAGATGCACCAGGGGTAGACCTGATGACATCCCTGACTGATGTCCAGTTCCTCACCAATAAAACCTTGCTTGCCTCTGATGCCACCCAGGGTGCAGAGTAACCTTCCAGAATGCCTCCCAAGCTAAGACCACTGGGGGGAACATTTGTCACCTGAGTGCCTGTGCACAACCCTGAGTATATTCCTGACCACAATAAGACCGATACAAACATAAAACTGAGATGTTCCTTCCAAGTGTCACCACACCAGTATAAGCAATAGCAAAAGAGATGGTGAAGGGCTGGCCAGTGAGGAAAAAGTGATTTTCGTCCTCGAGTTATTAGGGTCAGTCCTTCCATTTCATTCCCACAGATTCCACAGAAAGAATAAGGAGTTGGGACAAAATCCACTGGATAGCCTCCTCTGGTCCATAAGAGCTAGCATTACCACAGGAAGAAACCCATTGTACTTCCAATCCGAGTAACCTTTAACCTAAGAGATGTTCTTGGAGCTAGAGCTCTATCTAGCTTCCGAACTTTCAACACCTAGCAAGGCTAGGCACTTCCTGACTACCAATCCAAGCTTGGGACCTAAGTAACAGTACACAGTAACAGCATAGATCACAAGTCCCTTGAAAGTCTATGATCCGACAGATAGGTTAGTAGTTCTAATTCCCAAGAAGTTATGAAATGGCCAATGAGACCAGAAAGTTTGACCAAGAAAGGAGAGTTCGGTCCACACACTTTGCCCATTTCTGGTCAGTTCCTGAAGGAGACATTGGGTGCCTCTTGGCATTGGCAGGTCGGTATAAACCCCCAACGGGTTTCTGCCATAAGCCATATAAGGTCACCATGGAACCGCAGAAAAGGGCTCCTCACTTGTTTCATGTAGGGCATGTCATTCATTCACACAAGCACACTGTAGAGTTAGTAAAGTACAGCAGAAAACTTGCTCGCTAGAAGAACAAAGAACTAGAGTTCCAAGCATCCTTACCTTGTCCTGAAGAATCCTGGACGAGTGACCAAGATGAAAGGTTGTTGCTGGACCACAACCGACACCGGGATTCTTGGCCTCCGGAGGAGAAGAATTCAATCCAGGGCCAGAGACGAGGCTTGATCACTCAGAACTTTTGTGTAATAGAGTTTTATTAAAGTATAAAAGGGATAGAGAAAGCTTCTGACATAGACATCAGAAGGGGGGCAGAAAGAGTACCCCCCACTAGTGTTAGCAATGAAGTTATATACTTTTAGTTAGTTATTACAGTGAATCAAAAAGAATGCCAGGAGGTTGTAAAGACCTTACTAGACCCATTCCCATATTTTACATTTTAAGATAACTGGATTAGTCAGAAAGTTTTTTTCCAGAGACTGTTCTCCAGTGGGATACATCATTGTTCTAGAATCCTAAGGAATGTAGAGGGGGGGAAAAAAGTTTGTCCTTTTCTCCTTCTTGAGAATTCCAGACCCCTCTGTCCTTGGGGGCCCCCTGGACTTCTTATCAACCTGCCTAGGAATTGACTTTTGCTGGGGTCCAGCCCCAGCAGGATCCAGGGGTACCCTCAGGATGATGGCCTAGGCGATAAGGATAGCAAAGCGGAGAGATCAGAGGCTTGATCTTCCTTGATTAACACAGAAAGCCAATAAAGCTCCCGTGTTCCAAGGAGTCATCCTGAAAGAAGAACAGAGAGAGAAAAGGAGGGAAAAGGAATAAAAGAACAACACGGGGAAACCAAGCTTCGGTGAGTGAGGCCCATAACTTTATTTTCAAAAGGACCTTTTATACCTTGACTTGTACATAGAGGGAAATGAAAGATGCAAAGTCATACAGAGTCAGCCCAAACATTACATCTGTTTTGTCTTTATCAAAACCAGGATTTTTTCTGCATACCTTTCCCATAAACAATGTTGTGTACAATATCTTCTGGCCTTGGAGGCCTGTGGACATTTTATGACCCTTTTTTGATAAAGGCTGCTCAGCCAGAAAACTTATTTTCCCTTGAAGTGTTTTTTCTTTATTTCTCCCAGCCTCAGAAAGTACTAAACAGAGTTACATTCTCACGGAGCAAAGGTGCAGTGGGTTACAACAAAGAAAGAACCAATTAGCTCAAAGGTCTGATGTGGTTAATTCCAAGGCTGCTACTTGTTTTTCTTACATTCCAACTATGTTAACCAATGCACTCCCAGGTGCACAATGGATAAGGGATATGGGAACTTGGCAGCAAGCACTGGCCCAATAATGAAGCCCTTTACCAATACTATCTATTCTAATAATTTTTCATCCCTTAAAGGGCTCTATGCTCATTAGGACTTTTAGAATGCTTTGGCTTCCCGTGCCTTTCAAGGTTGGGGAGTTGTGAACAATCATGTGTGTTAATTGCAAGAGTATGGATAAACCTGTCAGGTAAGCTAGAATGCCAACAGAGGGGTTAAAATAGAAATATTCCTTTCATGCCCAGGAGACTTATTAACTAAAGCCCTAAGGTGACTTCTTCCAGAGAAAGGTGGTCAGGGATAGCCCCCTGCTAATGTCAGAAGAGTTGGTGAAAGGCATAATATAATAAACAGTTGACAGATTTTGGTTTTGGGGTAGACACTCGAGCAGATTCAGGGGGTCCCTTGAGGCCTGATCTGCCTTTGCCTGTCAGGTCTCTTCTGCATGACCTTTGTTATGGGTGGGATCTCCCGTGGTGGCTCCCGGCAGACTTCTCCCTACCTTAGCCATACCTACCTTTTCCATGGCAGCCAATGCTCCACAGTCAGAGGGTTCCATAGGCAGTGGTTTTAAAGGCCTAAACCACTTGATCTACTCTGGGTGACTCCTAAATCCTCTACCCTTGCTTAACAACACAAACAGACAAAACGACACAGCAGAAATTGTGAGCTTGTTTATGTCTATTTATGTAATTGCAGATTTGTAGACCCACTGTCTGGAGCTGTCCCTGGCCATCCTTCCTTCATTGCTGTCCTGGGCATGGACACCACACAGATGCGTGAGCCAGTCTCCCCAAGGCTGTGGATGCCTTGTGCCTCTCTTCTTCTTGTTCCATGTCTCATGTTCTTTGACCCTCATCTCTGTGTCTGCAGTGGCCCAGAACCATGCCCCATCCACAAACACAGGTGATACAAACACACGCCTGTACATGCACATGTGCAAGGCACAGGGACAGAAACATAACAGAGAACATGTTTCAGTACCCAAAGAACCAGTGGTTCAATCAAAATATAGAGATTTCCATATTTCTTATAGGAAATTCCCCATTCTGATCTTCAAATGTGAAATATAGAGAAGCCCAACTTTATGAAAGAGTATTAGCACCTAGATTTTGAAATAAGAAATACAGAGAATTCCATATTTCATGGCAGAAAATTATCTTGGTATGTGTGAGAAATACAAAGAATTCCATATTTCATGAAGAAACAGTGGTGCCCATAGTTTCGTTTTTGAAATAAGAGACAACTCTGTCAGGGGAGTGTATGCTCCTCGGTTTCGGTCTTGTCACAACAAAGACTTTGAGTGACGAACATTAAAGCCCCCTCAGTGTGTCACAGCTCTTGGGTCTTGGACAGACCGTGTTATAGCTCTCAGGTCTCGAACGGACCCTGTTATAGCTCTTAGAAAAATCAGTGTTACAGCTCTATTTTATTTAGAAGATAGAAGGAAAATCCATCTTCAACGCTTGAGGGCATGCTGATCCAAAGACTCGAAGAGAAGAGCGCCCCAGTGCGTGGGGTGGGGTGGGGGGGGGGAGGGGAGGGGAGAGAGAGAGCCCTTTGGCTCCTCTTCTTATATGTTTTTTTCTTCCCCCTGGGCCTGTCCTAAGCAAATTGGCCTTAGTCAGGAGTGCTGTTCTACCTGAAGTCCTCACTCTGGTCCTCGGATCTTCCTTTGACCTTCCTCTGTTCTATTTTCACGAGCTTTTCCCTTCCTTGTCTTTTAGCCACCGCCATTTTGGACTCCTTTTCCCTATTCTAACTACCTAACATTCCCCCATCAAGAGATGGGAGGCCCAATTCTTTGGGAATAGGGGCGTCGAGGTCTTTCTGGCTATTTCCTGTTGAATTGGGACTGCGAGGGGTATTGGGCCTCCCCCTCTTGTTACTCTCAAGCCTCGGAGTCCTTATAGCCATTTCCATCTAAGGGTGAGTGATATTTTTCATGGTCGGCTGTAGTTTTATATCTTTGTTGAACTGGCACTGTATGTTGTAGCTGGTTGACCTGGGCAGAAACAAAACAGGTTAGACAATTGACAGTACATGGAACAATCATAAGCAGCATCAATATGGCATAACAAGGACTAGTTGGGGCATTAGCCAATTCCAAATTCACATCACCAGGATGGCTCAAGTCCCTCCGTGTACAGGGATCAGAGTATCTATCTCCTGTCTGTTTTGGAGTACAATCTCTGCCAAGCTGTTGGCTCTTTAGAGCTATCCGGAGAAATCTTATCCCCAGAAACCAGATTTTGGGGGTGCTCATTAGAATGGTACTCGTTTGTAGTTCTGAATAGGTATCTGAGATCTCCCAGGGGCTCAAAGGTGTATTGAGTGTCCTCTTCTGTTTTCTTCCATGGCTTGACTAGTAAGTAGTGAGTCCAGGAGTCATATCCTGGTACCTTGACTGCTGTGGGGGTAGAAAGTATTACAGGGTAGGGGCCCTTCCATGTGGGCTGGAGTTGAGCCTTTGGGGCCCATCTTTCCAGGCTTTAATTAGGACTTGAGTCCCTAGAGCATGTAGTGGTGACTCCTTAGAATCTTTTGGGTCCTGGTTCATACCCCACAAGTGTATATCCAGTCTCCAGTCGGAATTGCCCAATGGCCATTGTATAAGACTGGAGGGTCTGAACCTCTGGATCTAGGAAGAGGTCATTGACATAAACTAAAGGTATTGAAAGGTTGTTGTTGAGTCACACGAATACACTGGGATTCTTGGCCCCCGGAGGAGAAGAATTCAATCTGGGGCCAGAGACGAGGCTTGATCACTCAGAGCTTTTGTGTAATAAAGTTTTATTAAAGTATAAAGGAGATAGAGAAAGCTTCTGACATAGGCATCAGAAGGGGGCAGAAAGAGTACCCGCTTGCTAGTGTTAACAATGAAGTTATATACTCTCCAATGAATCCAAAGAATGTCTGCAGGTTGTAAAGACCTCATCAGACCTACTCCCATAATTTACATTTTAAGATAACAGAAGGTTTAATCCAAAGACTGTCCTTAGGCAGGATACATTATTGTTATATAATCCTAAGGAATGTGGAAAAAGAAAAAAAGTTTGTCCTTTCTTCCTCCTTGAGAATTCCAGACCCCTCTCTCCTTGGGGACCCCTAGACTCCCTATCAACCTGCCTAGGAAATGACTCTCTCAGTATCCCATATAGCATCTCATAAGGACTAAGACCAACCTGTTGCTTAGGGACAATATGGGTGCAGAGGAGAGCTATTGGTAAAGCCTCCTTCCATCCCAGGGACGTCTCCTGGGTTATATTTTTATCATTGACTTTAGGAATTGGTTGGCTCTTTCTTCCTTTCCTGAAGACTGAGGCCTCCAGGCACAATGGAGATAATAAGTAATGCCCAATGCTTTAGAAAGCATCACTACGAACAGAGCTAGTGGAGGTGATGGAATTCCAGTTGAGCTATTTCAAATCCTCAAAGATGATGCTGTGAAAGTGCTGCACTCAATATGCCAGCAAATTTGGAAAACTCAGCAGTGGCTACAGGACTGGAAAAGGTCCGTTTTCATTCAAATCTCAAAGAAAGGCAATGCCAAAGAATGCTCAAACTACTGCACAATTGCTCTCATCTCACACACTAGTAAAGTAATGCTCAAAATTATCCAAGCCAGGCTTCAGCAATATGTGAACCGTGTTCAAGCTGGTTTTAGAAAAGGCAGAGGAACCAGAGATCAAATTGCCAAAATCTGCTGGATCATTGAAAAAGCAAGAGGGTTCTAGAAAAACATCTATTTCTGCTTTATTGACCACGCCAAAGCCTTTGACTGTGTGGATCACAATAAACTGTGGAAAATTCTGAAAGAGATGGGAATACCAAACCACCTGATGTGCCTCTTGAGAAACCTGTATGCAAGTCAGGAAGCAACAGCTAGAACTGGACATGGAACAACAGACTGGTTCCAAATAGGAAAAGGAGTATGTCAAGGCTGTATAATGTCACCCTGCTTATTTAACTTCTATGCAGAGTCCATCATGAGAAACGCTGGGCTGGAAGAAGCACAAACTGGAATCAAGATTGCCGGGAGAAATATCAATAACCTCAGCTATGCAGATGACACCACCCTTATGGCAGAAAATGAAGAGGAACTCAAAAGCCTCTTGATGAAAGTGAAAGAGGAGAGTGAAAAAGTTGGCTTAAAGCTCAACATTCAGAAAACGAAGATCATGGCATCTGGCCCCATCACTTCATGGCAAATAGTTGGGGAAACAGTGGAAACAGTGTCAGACTTTATTTTTTGGGGCTCCAAAATCGCTGCAGATGGTGATCGCAGCCATGAAATTAAAAGACACTTACTCCTTGGAAGAAAAGTTATGACCAACCTAGATAGCATATTCAAAAGCAGAGACATTGCCAACAAAGGTCCATCTAGTGAAGGCTATGGTTTTTCCCGTGGTCATGTATGGATGTGAGAGTTGGACTGTGAAGAAAGCTGAGCGCCGAAGAATTGATGCTTTTGGACTATGGTGTTGGAGAAGACTCTTGAGAGTCCCTTGGACTGCAAGGAGATCCAACCAGTCCATTCTGAAGGAGATCAGCCCTAGGATTTCTTTGGAAGGAATAATGCTAAAGCTAAAACTCCAGTACTTTGGCCTCCTCATGCGAAGAGTTGACTCATTGGCAAAGACTCTGATGCTGGGAGGGATTGGGGGCAGGAGGAGAAGGGGATGACAGAGGATGAGATGGCTGGATGGCATCACTGACTCGATGGACGTGAGTCTGAGTGAACTCCGGGAGTTGGTGATGGACAGGGAGGCCTGGCGTGCTGTGATTCATGGGGTCGCAAAGAGTCGGACACGACTGAGCGACTGAACTGAACTGAACTGAATGCTTTAGAGACCGCTTGGGTGACCTTAGAAGTAAATGATGTCCCATTGTCACTTTGTAATGACCTGGGCAGATCAAGTTTTGGAATGATTTCATGGAGCAGTTTTTTCACCACCTCTTCAGCCTTCTCAGTCTGGGTGGGAAAGCCTTCAGTCCATCCTGTGAATGTATCTATCATGACTAATAGGTATTTATACCCTTGAGAAACTGGCATCTGGGTGAAGTCCATCTGCCAGTCCTCTCCTGGATATGTCCTACTTCATTGGATGGGCTGGGCCAGCTGGGGTCTTTGAGCTCCTTGGGGGTTGCTTAATTGGCAAGTGGGACAAGAGGAGACCACTTGCCTTATAGTTGTTTGGAGGCCTGTTCCTCTGAAGGACCTTTCAAGTAATTTTTGGAGGGCCTTTTCCCCTAAATGAGTGGTGGCATGTAAGGAGTTAACCAACTTCCATTGGAGGTTCCCAGGCAGAAAAAGGAATCCCTCCTTTTGGAACCACCCCATATGATCTTGAAAGTCCTCACTCTTAGCTTTAAGAGTCTTACCTTCAGTATATGAAGGAGTTTCTGGCAAATTATTCTGTGAAACTAAGGTGGCAATCCCTATTAGGTCATGGTTCTGTAATGCTGCTCTCTTAGCTGCTTGATCAGCTGCTTGGTTCCCTCGTGCCACTTCTGTGCTCCCTTTTTCGTGTCCTTTACAGTGGGAGACTGAAACCTCAGTGGGCAGATGGACTGCCTCCAAGAGTCTAAGAATATGATCACCATATTTGGTTGGGGACCCTCGGGTGGTCAAGTGGCCCCTTTCTTTCCAAATAGCCGCATGTGCATGTAGCATCAGAAAGGCATACTTGGAGTCCGTGTAAATGGCTATTCTTTTTCCTTTTCCCAGCTCTAAAGCTCGAATCAGGGCTATGAGCTCAGCTAATTGGGCTGAAGTACCTCGTGGCAGAGGCTTAGCCTCTATGGTCTCAAAATTGGAGACTATTGCATACCCAGCTCTTCTTTTTCCATCTAAGACAAAGCTGCTTCCATCAGTGTACCAGATTTCCCCAGGATTGGTCAGAGGATCTTCTGACAATCTCTCTCAGGGTTTTGTCCAGTGGTCCGAGGTATCTAGACAAGAATGAAAGGGGAGAGCGCCCTCAGGGGTAGGCAGGAGGGTGGCTGGGTTAAGAACCTCACAAGGGGATATAGTGAGGCCTGGATTTTCCATCAGCATTACTTGATATCTGAGGATTCTTTGATCAGACATCCATAAATGGCCTCTCCCATTTAGGAGTTGTTTTACTTGGTGGCTGGTACAAATAGTTAAGTTTGCCCCCAAAGGAGAGTTTTAAAGCATCTTCTATCATGATTGCAATAGCTGCAAGATTTCGAAGGCAGGGGGGCCAGCCTCGGGCGGTTGGATCCAGTCTCTTGGATAAGTAAGCTACAGGCTGGGGCTTAGATCCCAACCTTTGAGTTAACACTCCCAAGGCTATTACCTCTCTTTCATGGACATAAAGTTGAAATGCTTTTTCTGGGTCTGTCAACCTCAAGGCAGGTGCCTGAGTTAAGGCCTGGTTTAGTGTAGCCTCTGCCTTCTTTTGAGGAGTTCCCCACATCAGTGGGATTGAATCATCTCGTCCCTTCAAGCTTTCATATAAGGGCTGGGCAATTAAACCATAGTTGGGTATCCAGATTCTACACTATCCAGTTAGCCCCAGGAAAGCTCGCAATTGTTTTCGAGTCGTGGGGGAGGGCAACTGGAGGATTCCTTGTACGCGATCAGAGGACAGCCTCCTGGACCCATGTGTAATCTGAACTCCCAGGCAAGTGACCTTTGTCTCAACCAACAGTGCCTTAGCATGTGAGACTTTATATCCCCTTTCTGCCAAAAAGTTTAGAACCTGAATTACATGTTGTTTGGCATTTTTCTCATCTGGAGAGCAGATTAGTAGGTCATCTATGTATTGTAATATTTTCCCATTAGGTCCCAGGTCCAGATCTAGGAGATCCTGGCTAAGGGCCTGTCCAAACAAGTGGGGGCTATCTCTGAACCCCTGAGGTAATACTGTCCAAGTCATCTGTTGGTGTTTTTCTCCTGGGGCCTCCCACTCAAAGTCAAAAAGATACTGGGATTCTTTAGCCAATGGTATGCAAAAAATGCATCTTTGAGATCCAAGACTGTAAACCACTTGGCACTGGGTGGGATTTCTTCCAAGATTACATAGGGATTGGGTACTGTGGCATGGAGGGGGACTACAGCTTCATTTATGATCCAGAGATCTTGAACCATTCACCGGGTTCCGTCTTTTTTCTTTACTGAGAGGATGGGGTGTTACATGGCAAATTGGTGGGGACCAATAGCCCACAACCAAGAAATTTATTTATTAAAGGCTGTAGTCCCTCCCAAGCCTCTCTTTTGAGGGGATACTGTTTCCAGTTAGGAAACCGAGTGGGATCTCAGAGGACAATGATGACCGGTTCAGCTTGGTGGGCTCATCCAGAAATTCCCTGGTCCCACACCTGGGGGTTAATTTCGTCTTCCCATAGTTTTGGGTGCCTCTCTATTGAAGAAGGTGTAATGGGTTCTTCAGTAGCAACCAAGAGCTGTAGAGCTCTAGGGGCTGAAAAACTTCCCACCACAAGGGTGGTCCCCAATTTAGTGAGTATATCTCTTCTGAATAAGGGAAAAGGACACTCAGGGACCACCAGAAACTGGTGGGAAAATATTTGTCCATCCCAGCAACAAAGAAGTGCTCGGGTGAATCTTTTAGTAGTTGCTTTTCCTGTAGCACCCAAAATGGTACAGGTTTGGGAGGAGAAGGCTCCAGAGTAGGAGATCAAGACAGAGTAGGTAGCCCCTGTGTCAACCAAGAAATTCTCGGACCTACCTGCTACATCCAGTTGCACCCTTGGCTCCAGCCCCGTGATGATTATCTGTGACAGACGGGCTGGCTGGAGCAGGCCACTTCAGTCCTCTTGAACCATCATGAGGGAAGGCTTGGCACTTGACCTTGAGGCTCTTGGGTCCCAAGGGCAGAGTGCCGCCCAATGTCCCAGTTGATGGCATTTGTGGCAAGCCGTTTTAGGAGACTTGTCATGGTTTGGACACTCTTTGGCCCAATGCCCCACCTGTCTACAGATTAGGCATTTGCCTCGCGCCTTGTCTTTCAAGGAATCGGGGTGTGCCATAGGGCTTCTCTGGAGGGCAGCCAGCATCTGGGCATGGCCTTGTCTCTTTCCTTCTCTCCCTCTCCTGGGCCTTGGCCTCCTTGTCCTCTTCTCTGTTATAAAAGGTATTGGTGGCTGTCTGGATCATCTCATCTAAAGAGTCAGCAAGGTCCTGCTGCTGTAACTGTTGTAACTTAATTCTGATATCTGATGCACATTGGGACAGGAATTTGTCCTTTAAAATCACCTGTCTCTCGTAAGAGTCTAAGTCCAGATTGGTAAACTTTTGGAGGGCCTCTTTTAGCCTTTCCAGAAAGGCAATGGGGTTCTCGTTGGACTCCTGAGTTATTGCTGAGACCCAGGCATAGCTGATTACTTTTTACTGGGCTGATTTTAGTCCTGCTTTCACACAGATTAGAAAATGATCCCTTTCCCAGATGTGCTCAGGGTCATTATAATTCCAATTAGGATCGGAGGATGGGACTGCAGTTTCCCCTACTGGGTATCTATCACTTGACATGTGAAGCCCTGTTGCATACCTTTGGGTTTCCTTTAAGACCCTAGTATGTTCAGGGTCAGATAAAGTTTGACTAAATATGAACATGATGTCTTTCCACATCAAGTCAAAGGCCAAGGTGATATGTTGGAACGTATCTATATATTTGCCTGGGTCATCTATATAGCTTCCCAGGTCTTGTTTGATCTGTCTTAGTTCTAAGAGGGAGAAGGGCTTATGGACCTAGGTTGGTCCGAATTCTCCTCCAGTTTCAACTAAGGGACATACTCGAGCTGGCTTTTGTGGAGGGGGTGCTCCCAGATATGAGGGCATGTTTGGATACAAGGAAGGAGCACCAGACAACTCAGGAGCTGTGGGAGGTGAGCCTTCACAGGGGGGCTCATTTTCTTGGTTGCCTTTGCCTAGTAGGCTCACTTTTAGGGCATACAACAATCCCATACTTAAGACATAGTTCCTTCACATCTCTTAGTTAAAAGAAAATTGGGACATAGGGGATCTCTGTCCATTTTCCTTGCCTTTTGCAGAATAATTTTAGCTGCAGGATGGTATTGTAATTTAAACTCCCATCCTCAGGCCAGTGTTCCTCGTCCCCCAGTAGATACTGTGGCCACGCAGTGGCACAAAAGAATTTTAAGTGACTCCTCCTCAGGGTTAGAGGATCAAACAGCTTCCAGTTATTGAGGGTGCATCTCAAGGGCATCTGCTGGGAAGTGGATTGGTTATTTCCCATCTGAAAGACAGTCATGAAAGGGAGGGAAAAGAAAAGAAAAGAACTAATAGGCCTCCTTCACTTTCCATGGGTGGACTTCCTTAGGGGTGAGTTTTTCTGAAGCTTATCCTACCCAGTACTGTTGCAACCTGAGAGCCAGGCGTCCCTGGGTCAGGGTGCAGATCCCCAGGCAGGCTGAGGAGTGACAGCCTCCTAGAGATCAAATCCCCGGGCAGGTTGAGCCATGACGGCCTCCCGAGAATTGGGTCCCTGGCGGGTCGAGGCATGACGACCTCCTGGGACCCCTGGGACTGGTGGATCCCCGAGCAGGTTGAGGCATGACAACCTTTCGAGGGCCAGATCCCTAGGCAGGTCAAGGCAGGTTGACCTCCTGGGACCCCCGGACTGGAATTGGGCATCCCCAAGATCTCCAGTGTGACCAGTGCTGGGTAGGATTAAGGGGTTGTAATCTTAACTCATTGCTGCTTTGCCCACCATGGATGGGAATAGATATCATGATGTAAGCTTATCCCGTTCTATTGTTTTCCTCTATTTCTTTGCATTGATCACTGAGGAAGGCTTTCTTATCTCTCCTTGCTATTCTTTGGAACTCTGCATTCACATGCTTACATATTTCCTTTTCTCCTTTGCTTTTCGCTTCTCTTCTTTTCACAGCTATTTGTAAGGCCTCCTCAGACAGCCATTTTGCTTTTTTGCATTTCTTTTCCTTGGGGATGGTCTTGATCCCTGTCTCCTGTACAATGTCAGGAACCTCCATCCATAGTTCATCAGGCACTCTATCTATCAGATCTAAGCCCTTAAATCTATTTCTCACTTCCACTGTATAAGCATAAGGGATTTGATTTAGGTCATATCTGAATGGTCTAGTGGTTTTCCCCACTTTCTTCAATTTAAGTCTGAATTTGGCAATATGGAGTTCATGATCTGAGCCACAGTCAGCTCCCACTCTTGTTTTTGCTGACTGTATAGAGCTTCTCCATCTTTGGCTGCAAAGAATATAATCAATCTGATTTCTATGTTGACTATCTGGTGATGGCCATGTGTAGAGCCTTCTCTTGTGTTGTTGGAAGAGGGTGTTTACTATGACCAGTGGGTTCTCTTGGCAAAACTCTATTAGCCTTTGCCCTGCTTCATGCTGTATTCCAAGGCCAAATTTGCCTGGAATAAGAAATCCTTCCTCAGCGATCAATGCAAAGAAATAGAGGAAAACAATAGAATGGGAAACACTAGAGATCTCTTCAAGAAAATTAGAGATACCAAGGGAACATTTCATGCAAAGATGGGCTCGATAAAGGCCAGAAATGGTATGGACCTAACAGAAGCAGAAGATATTAAGAAGAGGCGGCAAGAATACACAGCAGAACTGTACAAAAAGATCTTCACAACCAAGATAATCACAATAGTGTGACCACTCACCTAGAGCCAGATATCCTGGAATGTGAAGTCAAGTGGGCCTTAGAAAGTATCACTATGAACAAAGCTAGTGGAGCTGATGGAATTCCAGTTGAGCTATTTCAAATCCTGAAAGATGAGGCTGTGAAAGTGCTGCACTCAATATGCCAGCAAATTTGGAAAACTCAGCAGTGGCCACAGGACTGGAAAAGGTCAGTTTTCATTCCAATCCCACTCATTAGCATATGAATTAACCCCCCTCGAAAACCTAGCCAGGCCGCATTCCATGGCCGGAGCCCTTGCCCTCAGCAATGGCCCACACCCTGAAGCATGGCTTCTCTCTCTGAATCCTAACAAATCCACCTCTTACTTTTTGGCCTGGCTCAAGTCCCAGGATAGAGCTGAAGGACAGGAGGAAAAAGCAGCGGGAAAAACGTGCCAAGGAATCCCCTTCATAGCCTGCTGGAAAACCTGCTAAATTCCTGACCTGTGCTCACAGTTTTCATTGGTTTGATTCTCGGCACAGAGAAGAGTAAGGACAGAAGAACACCCACCGGCTTAGGTAACAGCTACTGGGGCCCAGCAGATAGTGCCTTTGGGACATACTGAAGAGTAGCCTCTCCAGAGTCCCTCAATTGTGCCCACTGCCGCCCACCTGTTCGCAGGGGTATCAAGGAAACAAGAAACGAGAGATTATAAAGGAATTAAGATTTTGTTAGGTATGTCCTTCCAGCCATAGGAGCGAGGACCTCCTACCTTAACCAGAGGTCTTCTGGAATCTGAGACTGAGCTGCGTGAGCTTTCTGCTGAGTTCGTTTTTCACGGTCCCTATCTCCAGCATGATGGGCCTCTTGTCACTTTTCTTGTGCTGGGTTTTCTTCACCTTCCGCTTCTACTGTGGGAGCTTTCACTGAGTTGGGTTCCTGCTGTGCTTGGCCTCTTCACGCGGAGGTTGTTCCAGCCAGGTTAAACCCGAATCACGGCACCATAGATGTCAGGCGAGTGTATGCTCCTTAGGTTTTTGTCTCATCACAACAAAGATTTGGGGTGATGGACATTATAGCCCTTGGCTTGTCACAGCTCTCGGATCTTGGACAGACCGTGTTATAGCTCTTAGATAAATCCAGTGTTACAGCTCTATTTTATTTAGAAGATAGCAGGAAAATTCATCTTCAAGGCCTGAGGGCATGCCGATCTAAAGATGCGAAGAGAAGAGTGCCCCAGCGCACAGGAGAGAGAGAGAGAGTGCGCCCTTTGGCTCCTCTTTTTATATGTTTTTTTTTTTTTCCCCCCCTTGAGCCTGCCCTATGCAAATTGGCCTTAGTCAGGAGTGCTGTTCTACCTGAAGTCCTCACTCTGGTCCTCAGACCTTTCTTTGACCTTCCTCTGTTCTATTATTGCGGGCTTTTCCCTTCCTTGTCTTTTAGCCACTGCCATTTTGGACTCCTTTTCCCTATTCTAACTACCTAACAACTCCAATACCATACTGGTTCTCCATATCTTAATAAAGCCAAGGCCAAGATTTTCCTGTGTGAAATATAGAGAATTCTGTATTTAATGTAAGAAAATCACCACCCAGACTTTCATATATGAAGTATAGAGAATTCCATATTTGATGTAAGAAAATCTGCCTACAGATTCATTATTTCATGAAGTAAAATCAGCATCGAGATTTTCATATGTAAAATATAGAGAAATCCATTTTACATAGAGTAGAATTATCCTCCCAATTTTCATATGTGAAATATACACAATTCCACATTTTATGTTGTAAAATCAGTGTGTAGATTTTGATATCTAAATTATACAGAATTCCAGATTGCATGTGGGGAAACTGGCACCCAGTTTTTCATATGTGATATACATAATGTTCAATACTTCCTTATAGGAAAATTGAGCACAGAACTTCATATATGATACATAGAGTATTTCATAATTCATGTAGAAAATGGGTGGCCAGACTTCAAATGTGATTTATACTGAAATTCATATTTCATATGGGAAAACTGGCACCCATATTTCCATATAAGAAATATAGAGAGTTCCATATTTTTGTAGGACTATCTGGCCTGAGATTGCCTTACATGAAACATGAAAATTTTCATATGACATATATGAAAATCTATTTAAAGATTTTTACATGTGAAATGAGGAGATTTCATATTTCATACAGTAAAATGTGTTCCCAGATTTCTATAACTTGAAATATAGAAAATTACATGTTTATGTCAGAAAATCTTTAGATTTTCACATATGAAATATACTGAATCCCATATATCAATATAGCAGAAAAATCTTTTCCTAATCATCATTTCTGAAATAAACATAATTCCATATTTCATTTAGGAAAACTGTTAATGTGATGTCCACATGCAAAACATACAAAATTCACTATTTCACACTTGAAAAGCTATGCCTTCAAAACCCATGCTAATAATTTCATATGTGAAGTATAGAAAATTTAATATTTAATGTAGGAAAATGAATGTCCATATATTCAAATGTTAAACACACTCAATTCCATATCAGTTCAGTTCAGTCGCTCAGTCATGTCCGACTCTTTGTGACCCCATGAATCGCAGCACGCCAGGCCTCCCTGTCCATTACCAACTCCTGGAGTTCACTCAGACTCACGTCCATCGAGTCAGTGATGCCATCCAGCCATTTCATCCTCTGTCGTCCCCTTCTCCTCCTGCCCCCAATCCCTCCCAGCATCAGAGTCCTTTCCAATGAGTCAACCCTTCGCATGAGGAGGCCAAAGTACTGGAGTTTCAGCTTTAGCATCATTCCTTCCAAAGAAATCTAGGGCTGATCTCCTTCAGAATGGACTGGTTGGATCTCCTTGCAGTCCAAGGGACTCTCAAGAGTCTTCTCCAACACCACAGTTCAAAACCATCAATTCTTCGGTGCTCGGCTTTCTTTACAGTCCAACTCTCACATCCATACATGACCACAGGAAAAACCATAGCCTTGACTAGACGGACCTTTGTTGGCAAAGTAATGTCTCTGCTTTTGAATATGCTATCTAGGTTGGTCATAACTTTCCTTCCAAGGAGTTAAGCGTCTTTTAATTTCATGGCTGCAGTCACCATCTGCAGTGATTTTGGAGCCCCCAAAAATAAAGTCTGATACTGTTTCCACTGTTTACCCATCTATCATGTATTGTGTGGTAAAAAGTGCAACAGATATTCATAATTGCAATATAAAGATTACCATATTTCATTCAGGAAAATATTTTTTCAAATTTTTTCATATTTGGAATATAGTGAATTCCATATTTATGCAGGAAAATCTATGCCTAGATTTTCATTTGTGAATTAGAGAGAATTAAATATTTAATGTAAAACAAAGAGCACCCATATTTTCATAGATGAAATATAGAGTATTCTACATGCAGCCTACCAGGCTCCTCTATCCATAGGATTTTCCAGGCGAGAGTACTGGAGTGGGGTGCAGTTGCCTTCTCCAATATTTGAATCAAGGAAATCTGTGTTCAGATTTTTTTTTTTTAATGAAATATAAAGAGGACCAAAGTTCATGTAAGGTAATCTCTATCTAGATTTTCATTTGTGAAATGTACACATTCAGTAGTTCAGGAATGAAAAGTTGGTCTCGCAGTGTCATATATGAACTATAGAGGGTTACATATCTCTTGTCAGAAAATTTAATTGAGTAATTCATTTATAAAATATAAACTTCCTTACTGAGAGTTGGAAAATGTATGCTCAAATTTTCCTTTGTGTATAATACAGAATTCTATATTCATGCAGGAAAATATGTGCACCTATATCCACATGTGAAACATGCAATATTCCATATAGCATGATCAAAAACAATGGTTGGATGGCATCACCGACTCGATAGATGTGAGTCTGAGCAAGCTCCGGGAGTTGGTGATGGATAGGGAAGCCTGGTGTGCTGCAGTCCATGGGGTTGCAAAGAATTGGACACGATTGAGCAAGTGGAATGAACTGAGATTTTCAAAAGTGAAATACAGTTTTCCTATTTCATGTAGAAAAATCTGCATCTGTATTTTCATATGTGACATATAGAAAATTGCCTATTTCATCATTCAACAGCAAAGTCATCATTCAGGTTGTCATATGTGAAATGTAGAGAATTCCGTATTTTAAGCAGGAAAATCTGTACTAATACTTAGATAACTGAAAGGTTGTTGTTGAATCATGCAAAGACTCCGGGATTTTTGGCCCCCAGAGGAGAAGAATTCAATCCGGGGCCAGAGACGAGGCTTGGTCGCTCAGAGCTTTTGTGTAATAAAGTTTTATTAAAGTATAAAGGAGACAGAGAAAGCTTCTGACATAGGCATCAGAAGGGGGCAGAAGAGTACCTCCCTGCTAGTCTTCAGCTGGATGTTATATAGTCACTAGCAGTCTGTTAATGAAAGAAAGGAATGTCTTAAAATTCAGAATGGCACCAGGTCCCTCACCCATAAGATGCATTTTGGGATAATCTTGGCACCAAATGGTTTATCCTGGGCCATAAAATGATTAACTTGAATCTTGAAGAAGAGCAGACCACCATAAAAATAGTTTCATTTACATAGATTAGGGGAACAATGTCTGAGTACAACATACTGGTTTGTCAAGTAGGCTCTGAGCCAAGAGGCTGAACTGACTTGAAGACAGAGTTTGGGGGTAAATGCATAATACATTAGCATAGCTTAAGACAAACATTTCCATAAGAAAAAGGCATTGGTTAACTTCAGGTGAAACCAGGTGTCATTATGTTAGCACAGCATTTTAAGAGAAACCTCCTTTTAAATTTGTATAGAGAAGGAAAAAAATATCGCATTTGTTTCCTCCTGCCACTTAAGAGAGATAAAAATGTCTGACACTTGCAGGCTATTTCCTCCGTTTGGAAACCCCTGGCCTTCCTGCCTGTTACCCTCTCAATACAAGAACAGAATTTCATATGTCATAGATTTTCAAATGTGATATATAAAGAATACCATCTTTTAGAAAGTAAACCTGTCCTCATATTTTGAAAAGGGAAATAGAGAATTCCATATTTAATGTGGGAAAATCTCACCCAGATATTCATATGTGACATGTGACAAGCAAACTGTAGATATTATGGAGAAAAATCAGTGTTCAGATTTTATATATGAAATATAGGAATTCTATATTTCCTAGAAGAATATCTGAGGTAAGATTTCCATATTTGAAACACAGAAAATTCCATATTTCTTGTACAAATCCTATACTCAAATTTTCATATCTAAAATATACCCAGTTCATATGTCATGTAAGAAAATCTATACCCTGGTTTTCATATGTGAAATGAACAAAATTCCATATTGCATGTCTAAAATTTCTCATCAGGTTATTATATGGAAATGTAAAGAGTCCCATATATTTTTCAAAAATATCTGGACTGAAATTTCCACCTATGAAAACTGAAAAAATTTCTTATGTCATGTATGAATATCTGTTCACAGATTTTTATATGTGAAATATAGATATGTCATATTTCATATAGGAAAATATGTTCCTGGATACCTATATGTGAAATTAGATTTACATATTTTATGTTAAAAGATCATATCTATGATTTTCTTATATGAAATATGCAGAATCCCACATATCAATATAGCAGAAAAATCTATACTTAAATTATCATCTGTAAAATATACATGATTCCATACTTCATTTAAAAACACTGCACTCTGATTTCCACACGTGAAACATACAGAATTACAAATTTCACATTTGAAAATCTGTACCAACAAAAGCCATGCTAATATTATCATATGTGTTTTATAGAGAATTTAATATTTAATGTAGGAAAATGAATGTCTGTATTTTAAAAGGTTAAATACAGAGTATTCCATATATCATGCAGAAAATCTTTGCATCAGTTCAGTTCAGTCCAGTCACTTAGTCGTGTCCGACTCTTCGTGACCCCATGAATCGCAGCACGCCAGGCCTCCCTGTCCATCACCAACTCCCGGAGTTCACTCAAACTCATGTCCATCGAGTCGGTGATGCCATCCAGTCATCTCATCCTCTGTCGTCCCCTTCTCCTCCTGCCTTCAATCCTTCGCAGCATCAGAGTCTTTTCCAATGAGTCAACTCTTCGCATGAGGTGGCCAAAGTATCGGAGTTTCAGCTTTAGCATCAGTCCTTCCAATGAACACCCAGGACTGATCTCCTTTAGGATGGACTGGTTGGATCTCCTTGCAGTCCAAGGGACTCTCAAGAGTCTTCTCCAACACCACAGTTCAAAACCATCAATTCTTCCGTGCTCAGCTGTCTTCACAGTCCAACTCTCACATCCATACATGACCACGGGAAAAACCATAGCCTTGACTAGATGGACCTTTGTTGGCAAAGTAATGTCTCTGCTTTTCAATATGCTATCTAGGTTGGTCGTAACTTTCCTTCCAAGGAGTAAGCGTCTTTTAATTTCATGGCTGCAGTCACCATCTGCAGTGATTTTGGAGCCCAAAAAAAATAAAGTCTGACACTGTTTCCCCATCTATTTCCCATGAAGTGATGGGACCGGATGCCATGATCTTCGTTTTCTGAATGTTGAGCTTTAAGCCAACTTTTTCACTCTCCACTTTCACTTTCCTCAAGAGGCTTTTTAGTTCCTCTTCACTTTCTGCCATAAGGGTGGTATCATCTGCATATCTGAGGTTATTGATATTTCTCCCGGCAATCTTGAATTCAGCTTGTGATTCATCCAGCCCAGCGTTTCTCATGATGTTCTCTGCATATAAGTTAAATAAGCAAGGTGACAATATACAGCCTTGACGTACTCCTTTTCCTATTTGGAACCAGTCTGTTGTTCCATGTCCAGTTCTAACTGTTGCTTCCTGACCTGCATATAGGTTTCTCAAGAGGCAGGTCAGGTGGTCTGGTATTCCCATCTCTTTCAGAATTTCCCACAGTTTATTGTGATCCACACAGTTAAAGGCTTTGGCATAGGTTTTCATAAATGTAATATAAAGAATTCAGTCTTTCAGGCAGGAAAATCTTTTTTCCAGATTTTCATATATTGTACTGCACATTTCACACAGCAAAATCTGTGCCTAGATTTTCAAATGTGAGCTTACTGAATTACATATTTAATGTATCAACAACAATACTCATATATTCATATGTGAAATATAGAGTATTCCAGATCAAGGAAATGTGTGCTGAGATAACTTTCTGTGAAATATAAAATATACCAAATATCATATAGGATAATTTACCTAAATTTTCATTTGTGAAATGTACAACTTGTCTATTGTATAAATGAAAGCTTTCTCTCAGGTCTTCATATGTGAACTATAGAGAATTACATACTTCATGTATGAAAACCTTAATTGAGATTTTAATATAGGAAACACAATTTCATACTATAATCAGAAAAATAGATGCTCTTTCATACGTGAAATATACAGAATTCCATAATCATGTATGAAAAAGTATGCACAGATAATTCAGATGTGAAACATGCAATATTCCCTATATCATGATGAAAAAAAAAACTAGATTTCCCAACATGTAATACATATTTCATATTTTACAGAAAAAAATTGCATTCATATGTGAAATATAGAAAATTACATATTTCATGCAGGAAAATCACTATTCAGCTTTTCATATGCATGAAGCAGTGCATTCAAAGCCAGTGCTCTGGAACAACCCAGGGGAATAGGGTGTGGAGGGAAGTGGGAGGGACTTAAGAATGTGTGGACACATGTATACCTATCGCTCATTAATGTTGATATATGGTAAAAACCATCATGATATTGTAGACAAATTATGCTCCAGTTAAAACAAATAAGTTAATTTTAAATTTAAATAAAAAAACATACACAAACATGTACAAGGAACTCTCCTCAGTGCTCTGTAGTGACCTAAATGGGAAGGCGATCCAAAAATGAAATGACATAAGTATGCATATAATTGATTCACTTTGATGTACAGCAGAAACTAATATTGCAAAGCAACTTTACTCCAATAAAAATCGTTTTAAAAATATGACAATTCAACTATACCTCCAGCAGTGAATAAATGGTTCCCCCACTTGTAATATATATGTCCTTGAGGACATTATGCTAAGCAAAATATTTCAGTTAGAGGAAGACAATAACTTTATTATCACATGATATTGTTAGTTAGAATCCTTGAGTTATAGAAAGAGAGAATGGAATGTTGTTATCTGGGGCTAGTGGAAATGGACATGATGGTCCAAGTTACCAATTTTTAGTCATAGGTTGAAGAATCTCACCAATGAAGATATTGTAATGGGACAGGACAGACATGGTGTTGCAGCACTCAGCTCAAAATCATTAGAGAAGTGACAAGTCCACTCCATCAACAGTCAGCCTCTTAGCAGAGTGTAGTAAAAGATATAGTGCAGCCTTTGCCCAGGGACTTCCAGGCCATCTGGCTTTGGGCTCGATAGCAAGTTGCAGAGCTTGTGGACAGGCTAAATGCTGTGTCTTGCAGAGGTGACAAGCCCTTGCTAGAGCCACTTGCTTGCTTGACCCAGGGTTCAAAGAAATAGCCAGCCTACATCTCCCATCCCCATCTCCATGACCTAAGGCTTGTGGCAATCTGCATGGGTCACCGTCTACAGGACCCAGCCCCCCATTTGGGTAGACTGAGGAGACTGAGGGCCAGATTTGGGCTGTGCATCTGGCTCCCTCACTGAAGATTTCTGTGCAGTGTATAGGCATCTTGGTAAGAAAAGGGCACACAGAACTGAGAGCTGCCTCGTCAGCTGGCACTGAGCATGTGTGGGAGGACCAGGACTGGGTACTGGATGAATGCTCTGAGGCAGGGTAACCAGCCTGCCCAGGGACTCCCTCCTCCTAACCAGGACCTTGGAGGGCGAAAATCAAGCTTGGAACCTTTCCTTTCAGCATAGTGAATAATATTTTTTTGCTAGATGTTTGCAGAAACACAGTTACCTCACCGTGACCTTACTTCAAGAACAGAGGATCTCACAGCAAGACTCAATAGATATGAGTTCGGGTAGGCTCCGGGAGTCGGTGATGGACAGGGAGGCCTGGCGTGCTGCAGGGTTACAAAGAGTCGGACACAACTGAGCGACTGAGCTGAACTGAATCACACCCCTCTCTCACCTTTCCCATAAGTGGGCTTTTCTGAAAGCTTTTGGGGAGTTCAGGATTTTTAAAGACATAAGCCACTCATCTCCTTGCATGGCCCTGCAATAAACCCTCTCGGCTTTAAACTCCAATGTTCTGATACTGCTTGGCCTAATTATGCTGGGTACATAGGTATTCATTAACAGTAGCATCTTATCTTTCATTTCTGTGCAGGGTTAACAAACTATCTGAGAGAATGCCTCATTCCAAAACCACATTCAGTCACAAAAGTATGTGAAGTTTATTATTCTTCTGTAGAAAGCAAATTAGCAAACACTGATGGCTACCCCAATTACCAGGTGTATTTACGACAAATCAACTGTGACAAATTTTGTCATTAGGTCATATTTGAGTAATACTTATTAAAGATTTTGTAATGAACTGTGCAGGCTAGGATCAGTTCAGTTGCTCAGTCGTGTCCAAGTTTTTGTGACCTGTGGACTTGCTCCATCTCCCGGATCTTGCTCAAATTCATGTCCATCGAGTCTGTGATTCCATCCAACGATCTCATCCCCTGTTGTCCCCTTCTCCTACTACCTTTGCTCTTTCCAAGCATCAGGGTCTTTTCTAATGAGTTGGCTCTTAGCACTATGTAGCCAAAGCATTGCAGTTTCAGCTTCAACATCAATCCTCCCAATGAATATTCAGGACTGATTTCCTTTAGTATTGATTGTTTTGATCTCCTTGATTTTCAAGAGCTTTCTGTAATACCATAGTTCTTCTGCTCGGCTTTCTTTGTGGTCCAACTCTCACATCAATACATGACTACTGCAAAAAGACATAGCTTTAACTATACAGACCTTTGTCAGTAATAATGGGTCTGCTTTCTTATATGCTGTTTAAGTGTGTCATATCTTTTCTTCCAAAGAGCAAGTGTCTTAATTTCAGGCTGCAGTCACCTTCTGCAGTGATTCTGGAGCCCAAGAAAATAAAGTCTGTCAATATTTGTATTGTTTCCCCATCCATTTTCCATGAAGTGATGGGACCGAATGCCATGATATTAGTTTTCTGAATGTTGAGTTTTAAGTCAGCTTGTTCACTCACCTCTTACACTTTCAACCAGAGGCTCTTTAGTTCCTCTTCAATTTCTGCCATAAGCTTGGTGTCATATGTATATCTGAGATTATTGCTATTTCTCACAATCTTGATTCCAGTTTGTGCTTCATCCAGTCCTGCACTTCACATGATGTACTCTGCATATAAGTTAAATAAGCAAGATGACAATATTCAGCCTTGATGTACTCCTTTCATAGCTTGGAACCAGTCCATTATTCCATGATTCCATGTCTGTTCAAAGTGCTGTGTATTAACTTGCATACAGATTTCTGAAGAGGCAGTTAAGGTGGTCTGGTATTTCCATCTCTTAAAAATTTGCCACAGTTTGTTGTGATCCTCACATAAAGGGCTTTTGTGTAGTCAAAAGTTTGCTGGGATACCTATATAAAATGTATCTTTTTTATTTGCAATCTTTTAGCAGTTTCATTATCATCTGTATCACATTACGGTTTAATGCTTTTTCAATAATAGAAATGTTTTCCATCCATTATGCCTTTGTGGAGAGGATTTCTATACTGATAAGAAATTTAGAATTTTGTATTCATCTGTATTACTCCTGAACAACCCGTTTTTCTTACAGAGCTGCTTTCTGAGGTGGGGAGACCTGGTTAGTGGGATAAACACTGGGGGACAGATAAACATACAGCAGTGCCAACCAGAAAAAAGAAAACCAATATTATGAATAAGTTGCATTCTTTCAAAATTTGTATGTTGAATTCCTAAATCTCTGTACTTTGTATTTAGTCAAAACGTGAGTAAATTGTCATTTATTTCTGACCCTATATGGAAATAGGTTCTCTGAATAGGTATTGTATTAATACGACTGGCTCTATATAAGAAAAGGAGATCAGTCTCAGACAACACAGAGAGAGTTACTATGTGAAGACTAAGCCAGAAGATGCGCAGTCACAATCCAGAAGAAAACAAATCTGTTGACCCTATTATTACTGACTTTTCCCCTGAAGTTTGAGGATTTAAGCTACTTTGTTTGCGGGCACCCTGTTATGGCAACCCTAGCAAAGCAATACACCCACTTTTTCTTGAAAAGAGGCTTTCAATTTCAAGTAAGGCCTCCTTTTCTTACCACTGTTCTCTGGGAAAGGAAGCTGATAAAGCACTCTCTTACTCATAAACTTATAATCCTCACAGATTGCTAATGCTCCCTCACAGATTCCTAATGTTCCTTAAGAGTTTTCACTGCTCCTCTATAGATTCGACTTCACTAGAACTTATTCCTATTTCATGGGTAAAGTTGACCTAGGAAATATTAGAATAAGCATAATTTATAGGAAGAGGTAGAAGAAAATAAGCATATCAGGAAGGCAGCCTGACCTCATAAAAAAGATACAGTCCTCTCTTATAATCCTTACCACAGTCTCTTTCTAAGTCCTTAGGAAGCAAATGGCAGTGACCAAAGCATTGCTGCCAATTGCTTTACTGATGTCACAAAGTTGTGATGTCATGTCAACCATGCCTCTCTAAATCTCCCCTAACCAAGACACTAGGCTGCAGTAGCCATGGGGAAGCCTAGAGGATTACAAGCCCTCCCAAACCATTGAAGCCACCTGGCCCTCTCCCCCAGAGAGTTTGCAGATGTGTTGGTGTCACCTCCCTAGTAACTATATGCAGACCTTGTGTTGCCTTGGTGTTGGCAGTAAACAGGCCCATGAGCTAGTGGCACTAATTTTTCCCTCTGGCCTCAGGGAATAAGTCAGTATGTCCAGTGCTTATGCTCTGTGTAACAGATTGTAGAGATCAGCTATTGGCAAGTCCCAACGGACATAGAACACTTAGGCATGCAGTACCAATTGCAAATTAAAAACTTGTTGCCACTCTTCCCTCCTGGACATGCTTTGCAACAAGATCAATAAGTACTAGGCATAGTGGTAGACTTTGTACCTACAGTTAAAATATGAAGTATAGGTTGGTGCTGGGTTGAAGAGAAGTTTGTTGTGTTATCTAGAAGCATCAGTGCCAATGAGGAAGTCATACAGGGGTTGATTGGTGTTAAATTTAGGTTATCTACCATTGAAGAAAATAAATATGCTTACAGCATGCTTCTAGAACTATGTGGAACAATGGCTGCTGATGTGGTATTTCAAGGATGGCTGTAACATGTTCCATCACTATGTCCTACCACTTATTCCACCTTTTATCCTATCCCTACAAGAAATTTTCAAGGAAGATAAAATACCACTAATTAGCTGCCCTGACACTAGAATTACCATTAGGCCAAGCATCAGTCTCTTCCACTCTTACTACTATTTCCAGGTAAGTCAAAAACACAGCATTCGAAGACTACAAAGCAGAAGGGGTCCTCAAAAATCTGTTTATGCATATCTTTACTCCACAGAAGAGACATCAGGACCTATCACTCCTCTACTTTTCTGATGAGATTCACTACCTCTATGATATGATGTTTTTAATATTTTCTGTCATTCCCACCCCACATTTTCTGTCCATTCTTCCATCCTGTGGTCAGCCAAGTTCCAACAGCTCACATACACATCTGAGCTAACACACGCACACACACACACACACACACACACACACACACACACACACTCCTGAAAGGAAACTTGCATACTTACAGAATTGTAGGTGTACTTGTCCACTATGATGGATTTTGTTAAGCATCTCTCTTTTTTCCAGGTCATTTTCTTTCACTCTCTTCTCAATCAAATCAGTGTCCTCTTATAACTCTAAGACTTATCCTGGAAGTTTACAAATCTTGGGATTTTCTCATGAAGGGACCGACTTGCAAAGAGGTGGGCTGGGTTGGAAATTCCTGCCATAGAGAGTGGCATGAGTCTGTGTTCTGTATCCTCCCATCACCTTAGACAGACTCACAGTGCCAATCACGTTGGCATGATCCCATTCCCTGTTCTTTCCTTCCAGGAACCACACAGAAATGGCCAGGGGCTTTTGTCTCAGCTGACTTGGAGCAACCCGTTCTCAGCCTGCACCTCCCAAGATCATTCCTTGTCAATGTTGCACCCTCATCACATGCCCAGCACAACCTCAGGCCTGTGTCTTTCTGAGACAGGTTCCCCCATCTCTTCCTAATTGTGTAGCTTCCTGTCTGCAACTGTTTTCCTTTTTCCCCAAGGGTTATCTCCTTGCATCAGGAAAAAAACCAAATATACACCCCATCCTCCAAAAGGCCAAAGAGAACCAGACAGTCCTGTGTCTGATACAATGTCACGAAGAAGATGCACATGGATCTGTCGTGGGAGTGTGTAATTTCCTCAGTTCTGTCTCATCACAACAAAAATTTGGAGCGACGGACCAGTGTTAACGCCCTCGGACAGACTGTGTCACAGCTCTTGGACAGACCATGTCACAGCTCTCGGACAGATCAGTGTCACAGCTCTCAACAGATCAGTGCTACAGCTTCGTGTCACAGCTCTGTTTTATTTAGAAAATAAAGGGAAATACATCCCTGAGGCGTGAGGGCTTGCCGACCCAAAAGACGCAAAGAGGAGAGAGATCCCCAGCCCTATGGCTCCTCTTTTAGTATGTTTTTTCTCCTCCCCCCTGGGCCTCTCCTAAGTAAACTGGGCTACCCAGGAGTGCTGTTTGTTCTCCCTGAGGTCCTCACTCCAGTCTTTGGATCTTCCTTTGGTCTATTTTCACGGGCTTTTCCCTTCCTTGTCTTTTAGCCACCGCCATTCTGGACTCTTTTTTCCTATTCTAACTACCTAACAGATCCAAAGGGTCTCTGCCTAAACAAGCACTGAACCTGAGACCAAAAAGGTAAGGTGACCTCCCTTCTCATAGGCTCTATAATTTACTACTGAGAGGGTAACAGGCAGGAAGGCCAGAGGTCTCCAAACAGAGGAAATAGGCTTCAAGTGTCAGACATTTTTCTCTCTCTCTTAAGCGGCAGGAAGAAACAAATTACAAGTGTTAAGATTTTTTTCCCCTTCTCTATACAAATTTAAAAAATTAAAATTCTGTGTTGCCCTGACGACACCTGGTTTCACCTGAAGGTAACTTTTCTCAGACCTTGAGCTAACCAATACATTTTCCTTATGGAAATGTTTGACTTCAACTATGTTAATGAGCTACATATTTACCCTAGACTCTGTCTTCAAGTCGGTTCTGCCTAAGACTCACAACCGAGTTGACAAACCAGTATGTTTTACTCATGCACATGTTCTCTTAAGCTATGTTAATGAGACTGTATGTGCTTGGAAACCTGCCTTTCTTCAAAATTCATGTCGATCATTTTATGGCCCTGGACAACTCACCTTGTGCCAACGTTATCTCAAAATGTATGTTGTGGGTGAGGGGCCTGGTGCCAGTCTCTGAGTTTTGAGACGTTTCCTTTCTCTCATTGCAAACTGCTAGTAGCTATATAACATCTGGCTAAAGACTAGCAGGGGGTAGTCTTTCTTCCCCCTTCTGATGTCTATGTCAGAAGCTTTCTCTATCTCTTTCATACTTTAATAAAACTTTATTACACAAAAACTCTAAGCAATCAAGCCTCATCACTGGCCCCAGATTGAATTCTTCTTCCCCAGAGGCCAAGAATCCGGCATCTTTCATGGCTCAGCAACAACCTTTCACTACTATCCAAATCCATACACAAAACCACCACACGGATGACACCTGAGAAGCCTGCCTGTACTCAGACCACAGTTCTGCCTCTCTTGTGCAGAAAGCAGCATTCTTCTCCCAATTACACTAAAAGGGCGGCTTGATTTCACCCCAGGCCTCACTGACTTTGTATCTGCCGAGGCTCTCTTTCTGCTGCCTTTGGTAGGCTGTGGTAGTTCTGCCTACAGCTCTGGCATCCTTGCTAGCCTACACAGCCTGTGGTCCATGGAACCCAGCTATTGGTTGGGCTGGGGGATATCCACGACAATCACTTAGCATACAGTGTCCCTGTGAGTGTCACGTGGTACAGATCTCTTTTACAACCCCATGACAGCATCAGAGATTCAGCTCCAAAAACAACGTCAGAACCCTCTCTCAGGTGCAGACTCACACCTTTGCCCCTCCGCCCTCCACAGCCAAGGACGAGACTCCAGAGAAAGGAAGGAATTCACAAGAAGACATTTGGCATGGGCAGTGGGGTGTCTTTGGTAGGATGGCTATTCCCAAGACCCTGGAGCCTGAAAACCAGCAGGCTCTGAACTGCCCCCAGGGGCATCCTTGTCTTTCACTGTCCCAGATTCCCTGCATGCAGACAGCCTGCTACCACTGCTTCCTCCCTGTTCCCTCCCTCACAGGCACACACTGGCATAGGGGCCCACACATACACCTCACTTCTGGGCCTTCTTCACCTTTCTGCACTGCCAGGTAGGCTGGGACTCCCCACATGGATACCACCCTTACACCCTGTCTCTCCAAGGATGCCTGGGGTTTCACACTGAGAGCCCACCTTAGCATGTCAATTGTCCTGCATAGTGCCTATATGTGCCACACTTGGGGAGGGAGCATGCTGCTGCCAGTCTAATCCTAGGCAGCAGTAGCTCAGGACCTCCCCCTGGCTTCCTATCGCCTTCTCACCTGTGTGGAACTTGTCTCCAGTGCAGCAGGCTTTCTTTATGTGCCTTCTCCTCCCACTTTCTGCCCTTTTTGAAGGTCCTTGGCCTCTTCAAAATCGGGGGTCCTGCCCTAGCCACGTCCAACATTTTCACAGGGCAGGCTATGCCCTACAGACTGAGGGGTCCACAGGAGTGCTTTTAAAGCACACCTTAGACCTGGCTGTGTGAATTCCTATTTCCAGATCCTGTTTCCGGTCCTCTTCCTGGCTGGAATGCTTTTCTCTCCTTACCTAATTAGCCATTGTCCAGAGCCCAGTTCCAGACTTGTCTCCACCTGGACTGTCCATAAGACTGGTGACCTCCAGCTCCTCTAAACTCTAAATTAAGTTCTCTTTCATTCTGCAGGACTTGGTGCTCCTAGGCTAGCATGCACCCCTCAGCACTCATCCCAGCCTGCCTTCTCTCCAGAGGCTTTTCTCCAATCTCCTGACATGTATCCAGGGTCCAACTCACTTGCCCACCCTCTCCCATGGAAACATGGAGAGTGCTCTGACATAGCTTGAGACAGAGAACAGTAATAGTTTATTCACTTTCTGCCTGCCCTGATGAAAGTAGAGGCCCTCAGAGAATGGCCATGCTCACGGCCATCCTGCTCCCCATTCCTTCTCAGGCCTCAGGGCCCACTTCTCACTGGAACCGAGCCTGGGGAGGTTGTTGCCCACACGGACTCAAGGTCTCCCATGTTAGGTTATCCTGGTGCTGTGCAGTTATTCAAAAATAGAAAAAGTAAGGTTACTATTCCTAAAATCAATTGGTTAATGTCTGTCTTCAGTATGTTCTCCAAAAGGACATGGGTTGTGTGATCTGCTTCAGTAATGAAGTTCACTGTCTAAACTGGGACATAGAGTGTTTGGTAAGTGTCAATTAAGTGAGGTAAAGTGTCCCTGGTGAATCTAGACTCCTCAAGTTGTGTTCAAGTGCCTCAGTTTTGTTGAGCATATAGACATATTTTGAGGGCACATGCTATCTTTTTCTTTCTTTCTTTCTAATGTCTTTTGAAATGAAAGAGCATGATATGGAGGGAAAAGAGGCAAGAAGATGTGAAAGCTACTGAGGGAGATGGACTGAGAAGGAAAGGGGTGTGGGCTTGAGGGAGGAGCGACATCTACAAACTGCAGGCTCACTGCACCCACCTCATCCAGTTGGCCAAAGACCTGTCTTTTCCATCCATATACTCGTAGCTGTTTCTCCCTTTGGTGACCTGAGTGTCAGAAAAGAGATACAAGCTTTCTTCTCTATTTTATTTTATTTTTTTGGTAGTAAGTAATAGAAGAACTTTCCCCCTGCTGGCATTGGTGCTCTTCAGCCTGCATGGATTCAACTGCCAGTCGGACCACACAGTAAGCTCCTTAGTAATCATTTCAAGTCTGAGTCTATTGGCACATTGAAGGCAAGGGCTCCTGCCGGGAGTCGGCATATTGCATATTGAGTGCAGCACGTTCCACAGCATCATCTTTCAGGATCTGGAATAGCTCAACTGGAATTCTATCACTGCCGGGAGCCAGTGTGAGGAGCTCCACTCATGACAAAGGTCATGAGGAAGGAGGCTCGGCATACGCAAAGGCGGGATCGAGCCTCAGGAGTCCCCCTGGAAATTCTCGAGCATCTACCCCCAAAACCAGAGTCTGCCTACTTTCTGCTTTGTGCTTTCACCTACACCTCTGACTTTACGGGGGCTGTCCCCCACTACCTCTCTCTGAAAAAAGAGTTAGCTTACAGCTCCAGTTAACAATTCCTGGGTGTGACAGTGTTTCAACCTACAAACTCCTTTGGAAATCCTCTAGCCTGCCTGAATAGGTTTTTCCGGCCACATGTGATTGCTCAGAGCCTCCCAACTGTGAGAGGCAGGAGATGTTCTAAACTGTCTAAACACAGATTCCTTTGAGCAGTTAAAAGATTCATTAGAAATTGTATTGGTGAAGGGATTTTCACTTGTTGGGCCCATGTTTGCTGCTAAGTTTCCATATCCCTTACCTGCTGTGTCCCTGGAAGTATATTGATTAATATAATTGGTGTAAGTAGTAGCTTTAATGTTTGTAACCTGGGACCCTTGAGTTAATTCTTTTTCTTGTTATAGCCCACCACATCTTTGCTCTGTAGGAATGCAACTTTATCTAATGCTTTTGGAGGGTGGCTCCTGACCAATCACCTTTAGAGAAAAATAAGTTTTCTGAAGAAAGGGTCTTAAAATGTTAACAGGCCTCCGGGCCAGAAGATGATGCAAATCACTTAAGCTTTTGCATATGATAAGTTTGCAGGAAGAAAGCCTGGCTTGCTGCATGACTCTACCCCTTCCCCCATTTTCCTCTATGCATAACTTAAGGTATAAAAACTACTTTGGAAAATAAAGTGCGGGCCTTGTTCACCGAAACTTGGTCTCCCCATGTCGTTCTTTCTCTCACCTTCTGGCTGAATTATTCAGCCTCTTTTCTCCACTGAATTTCCTCACTGAGCTATCCTTATTTCAGCCTCTTTTCTCCACTGAATTTCCTCACTGAGCTATCCTTATTCTATTACTCTTTATATCCTTAATTAAAGTTTAATTAAGCAGTTGTTTCCTGATCCTCGCTGACGCCGTCCCCGCTTCGAATTCCCTGGATCCACCGGGGCTGGACCCCGGCAGGCTCCACAAGTGAAGGGTCATTTCTGTGTGCCTGTACCACTGCCTCCCACCTTCCTCTGACCTTTGGATAGAAGTCCTGTGTTCATGCCCAGTGCACACAGTACACAGGGCTGACTGTGTCATTGCCGACCATGTCATCACCATCCGTGTCCTTGCATGTAGACATGAAGTACACCCCCACAACACACAAACAATTAGAGCCAGAGGACAGGGAAAGAGGGCTATTTCTCACCATCCAGCAGTATCCACTGTGGGAGTCCTCTTCGTTGTATATGATCTGACCCTCGTAGGGGCCAAAATGCAGGCCCAGTGGCAGATCGGATGCCTCATTCCACACTCCAAGCCCAGCCTTAGGGATGCCCGATGGCCTGATACTTAACCCAGGGGGCAGAGTGAGGGCTGAGCGGTTGGCATGCCCCCTTTCCACTGCAGAGTCCTTTACAAAGGTTGGGGGCCCATGGGCAGCACAGCTGTCGATGAAGAAGTTCTGACATTCCTCACAATCTGGAGGTGAGAGCAACAGGGATGAGGGGAGGTATAGTGATGTTGCTGGTTGTAAAGACCTTCAGAAAGAGCTGGGGAACTGACGGCCTTTGGCCTTGATCCTGTACCCTAAGTCCTAGAGGAAGGGGATGATTGAGGGACCAAATGGTGAGGTGAGGTTATTGTACCAAGGTCTCATAACCCCTTCTCCATGAGTGGGCCAGCAGGGTCACTCACACAGGTAGTCGTCATCCTGGGGCTCGCTGGCCTCTTGGTACACATGGCCCTTTCTTTCTCGTACACTGTACCTCTTCACTTCGGTCTCCTTTCTTCTGAGTTCTAACATGGAGAACAGAAGCTAAGCAAGGCTGGTGGGGTCTGGAGAATTAGTCCCTGTTTTATCAGAAAGGGTGAGATCTCCTACTTGTCCATCTATACAGTTTGTTAAAACTTTTTCACATTTATTTTTGAAACTTTTACTTTTGTATTTTTATGTTTTAATGATACATTATTTATTGGCCATGCTGCATGGTTTGTGGGATCTTAGTTCCCTGACCAGGAATGGAACCCACACCTCCTGCAGTGGAAGTGTGGAGTCATAACCACTTAACCACCAGGAAGTCCCTTCTCTATACTTTGTTTCTTCCCCCTTTAACTACTGGTTCAGGAGACTGAGGCTCCACACTGACCACAGATGCCCAGTTCAGTGTTAGCTTCCTGCACTTCCAGTTAGTAGGTTTAACTTCCCAACCTTCTTACCTAGGAAATAGTTCACTGACACATCTACTTAGAAAATATATGTGAAGGGCATGACACGTAAAGCATTGAGCAGAGGTCTGTGTATAAATACTAACAAAGTGTGGTCCCTATCATCACAGCTGGATTTATTGAACTTCTTGTAGGTGTCAGCACTTTTGCATTTCATGTAATGCTTCCAAACACCATATGAGTTATGTATCTGTATCTTCACTTTACAGATGAGCAATCAGGACCTCAGAAAATGTATAAGATTTTCCCAAGGCCCCAGTGCTAACTTTATGCCTCAGATCAGTCCAGCTTAAACCCACGCCTACCCAAAGTCCACACCCCACACCTAGGCCATACTTATTAGCTTTTCTACAGGGATTAGAGGAACTAATTAGAGGAACTCCACAAACTTTATCTTACCGACTTTGTGTCTGGGGTGCTTTCCAGGGGTCCTCGCTTCTCTGGGAGGGGGTACTGGTTTCTGAGCCTGTTTGGAGCCACTTTTCTTCAGAAATTTTGCTGCTCCCGGCAATTTCTTCAAACTAGATACCTTATTTAATGGTCCCCTGGACAACCTCTTCCATGTGAGTAAAAGACAACATGTATTTCTTTAGATCTTTAGGACTGTGTGAAGTGTTTTTACATGCATGACTTTAGTTAATACTTCGACAATTCTTGGAAATACCTGGTGGAGGGGGGCTCTGAACACTGGAGTGTAAAAAAAGGAGCTAAGTGGGTAGTGAATCAAAACTAGAATTCATATCTTAAGATTCTTTCCCTTCACTTTCTGCATAAAAGTGACAGCAACGCAGGGAGAATAGCTTGAGGTCAGGGAAAGAAGAGGGCAAGGGCTCATAGAGAAATCTGTGAGGTTTTCTACTAATTAGTGGACCTTTGATGGACGAGGAAGTATGGAAAATTACAGAGGGGACAAAACACATCTGGAAAATAAGGTGACAAACCAGTGAGATTGAGAAGAGAAAAGATGATCTGCAGAAACACATTCAGACAATAAAGAAAATGAGCTGGAAGTTGCAGGTTGCCGTGTCCTAGAGACAATGTTTGGAGTTAAAGTAGCTGGCCTCATCAATTCTCCTTGAAGAAGGCTGTACGACTAGTGGGCTCTCCTCAGTTTCCTGATCTATAAATTGGTATACATGCTGATTCTTAATGTTATAGTGGACATGAAGTTTAATAACATTCAACAAATCATTGTGTGAGCTCTTTAATACAGTATGAATGTGAGTGTACATCCCTGCCATCAATATATCCCCTTGACTGCTTCTATATTTGAAGTCTAGCTCACAAATGCTATCCTCAGTATTCCTTGACCTTCTTATTCCTAGATGAATGTTTATATGTGGAGTCACTCATTCACAAAACATTCAGAGGGCCCTTAGGGGCTTTGAGCTGGGCCTGGACATCTGAGAATTAACAGGTATGGGCTACGCTCTCAAAGCTCACAAAACAGGGGCAGGCTAAACAAATGATTCCAAACAGGAGAGTTGTCTAATCGGAGCTCAGAGGAAGGACTTGTTACTTCCTCCTACAAGAATGAGCATTTGAAATCATGTCCAGATGATGAGTTTCTACTCAAAAGCTGGTAACCTATGTGAAGCCCTTCAGTTATTTTCTTATTTGTTGTTTTTGAGTCATAAACCTGAAGCTTGTCAGAGCTGCAAGTTACTTCCTCTTATTGGAGTAGGAGTCTCTGAGGTAGGGATCATGTCACCTTCTTCATCCTGGACCGTCCACTCTACAAACTGTCCAACATGTCCTTCAGCATCTTCATCTTGGACCGTCCACTCTACAAACTGTCCAACATGTCCTTAAGCTTCCCTTAGTCAGATATCCCTCACTAGCACAGCACAAAAGAACTGAGTTTGAAAACATCTCTCAGATGAATGATATAAAGATGTATGAAGAAACTTTATAGAACTATGGCAGTTCTAACGACTTTGTAAGGGGTTTAGAGAGGGGGCTTTGCATTAGATTGTACCACCAGTGATACTGTGATCCCACGAATATAATCAAATATTTTTTTACCTCAGTTTCTTGATCTATAATGGTGATAGCTATATACCTACTTATAGGTACTGTAGGATTGTTTTAAAGTTTAAGTAAGTTTATTCACATAAAATGCTTAAAGTCTGAAATATTGTGAAAATAATGTAACAATAGAACAGCCTACTATATTTGCTGTTCTTACTAACTATAAAGACGGTAATGATATCAGACATTGTGCTAAAGATTCAGGACAGGAAGGCAGCAGTCTCCAGGATCTCTGTGTTTCCTCCTATTCTCACCTGTGACTGGATCCGTGAGGAGGATTCTTTTGTCAACAGGATTTGGGAGACACTCACCTTCTGGTGTTTACTGGGCTCCCCTCTGAAGGCCATCCCAGAAGGTTTACCTAAAAAATGATGAGAATCAGTGTTTTGGTTGGTAAATGTTTCCAAACTCTGGGCATTCTAATTAAGGACACAAAATTCTGAGCCAGAGAGTGACAAGGACAAGGATTACCAAAGGAGGAATGGAAAGTGATTTCTGTATCATCAACTCCTATGCTTCCACTGGGAGCATAACATAATTTTATTAAAATTTAAAAAATATGAAACTTCATCTGTACTTCATCTGATGCCTGTAAAGTATCTAATAAATTTACTAGACTTTCATGACAAAAATACTTAACAAAGTAAAAATAGAAGGAAGTGACTGCAATATAATAAAGGTCATATATGAAAAGTCTATCTCTAACATCATAGTCATCATTGAAAAGCTGAAAACTTCCAAGATCAAGAGAAAAAGGCAAGGATGCCCATTTTCAATACTTCTATTAAATATAATATTAGAAGTCCTAGCCAGGGCATTAGGTTAGAAAAGGAAACAAAAGGCTTCCAGTTGGAAAGAAAGAAGTAAAATTATGTCTGTTCACAGAGGACATGATTTTATGTGCAGAAAAACTTTTAAATCACACACACACACACAAAACCTGCACAGAAAGTTGCATGGTAGAAAATCAACATTCAAATATCTTTCCATGCATGAACAACAACCATTCCAAAAAGGAAAATAAGAAAACAATCCTATTTGTGTTTTGTTTTTTAAACCTATAGTCAAGAGCTAAGTGAATTTATAGTCTAGGGTATGTTTAATTGCCTTTCATTAAGGATGTTTAGCAAAAATAATTCTTTTTACAAAGAATGATAAATTTTAAACATAAAACACTGGAAAACCTATACCTTCACCTTCATTCAGGCTCATGTCAATACTCAGCCACAACCACTTTAGAATGCTGAAAATTATGTTTTCTTTGCTAATGGCTGAGATGCAGTTGAGACCTAAGCCCAGGCTGGTTTCTTGAAGACACCTCTAAATCCTTCTGGCCCCTCACCTTGTTGCCTTGGTGTCCATTCTTCATCAGAATCCTCAGTGTCATCTACCTGGGGTTTGAGGACCTGCCTGCGGTGATGCATGAAACCTGGTTGAGTGGCTCTGAAAACCTGGAAAGAAGCAAACTATATGTTCTAAGAAGGAGGCACAAAGCACAGAAGCGATGGAAAGTGTCACATAATCAGGGAAATCAGTAGGATGGGCTGGAAGAATGTAGAACAAGGCAAGATGTGAGCTCTGCACTGACAGGGTCAACCCCACTTTGGTACAAAACAATAAAAATTCCCTCCAGGTTAGTCTCCACATAAAAGGGACTGTGAGCAGAAGAAGCCACCTAAGAGAGGGCCAAATAAACACTAAGGGTGAAGACCTGTTTCATGTTTCCCAGGCTCACAGGCACCCAGCACTTCGTGTTACCTATAGCAATCAGCGCTTCGTAATTCCTTTTCACATTCCTATATCGGATTTTTTCCCATTCTCCCATCTCTGCCCATTCTTCCTTGGTGAAGTATATGGAAATGTCTTTGAAAGCATCTTTGGCTTAAGGAAAATAGTAGATTCCATCAGTGACTTACTAATATATGTCAGACCTTAGAGCTGACTTCTCCTCCACCTTTTGTGCAGGGAGTAGCCTGAAGCTACTGGATGGTCTCTGTGAGACAGGGATGAAGACTTTCCTTCCTGCCTGTGTCCTGCTTAACTGAACAAACACTGAGCATTTTCCTACCTCTCCCTGGACACAGAGCAGTTGGTGATGCTAGTGTCCTGTTTTGTCCCACTCCTCCCCACCATCTCAGACAGGACCAGGCATTCCCATCCTGTGTACATTCACAGAGAAGTTCACCCAGCTGCCCAGGCAAGCAGTTTGTGGTCCTTCAGGGACCAGCGCCATGTCCTTCCTATAGAGCTGGCTTAGAGCCCAGCTTTGCCACCTCCGCCTCTCACCATGGACTTCCACTCTGTTCTCCCAGCATCTCCCTCAGTGCTGTTCTCTGGAGACCTGTTTGGGCTCATGGCCATGGGACTGCCTCAATGCCAAGGTGCCTGTGAAAGAAGAAGATGCTGAGATAGCCCTGACCACTGTCCAGAGCCTGGTCTGTCTTCCTTGGGTGGAGTGTCCAGGGCAGGAAGGTGTGGGGAAAGTCGGAGTGAGGGTGTTGGTGAGATGGACAGATCCTGACCAGCTATGAGAGGCCAGCCTAATATGAACTAGATTTGGTTTCTATGGTTCCCCTCCAATTCAGCCCCTCTGGGGAAAGGCACTGGGAGGGACGTGTCTGTGGGTGACAGAGGGAGTCCTGAGGAGACCTAGAAGCCCATAACTGCTGGACTGGGGTCAGGCTGAAATCAGGACTCTGTTCCAGTGCATGAGAGGGAATATTTCTCCAAGAAGTGTTTTGAGGATCTCCGCCTGGAAACTCGGAAAAATCTGGGCATAACATGGGTTCTACGTTTCAGAGACAAGTCGCTCTGCTTGAGGAGATCTGCGATACGGGGGCTGAAGGAACTGAGATCCTCAGACAGAGGAGACTGGGGATGTTTTGGCTGATGTAGAATGTGCAGGGTGAGAGAACTTGGGATCTTTGAGGCTGAGGAAATTGGAGGTTTCTTATTAAGGGGCTTTAGGTCTCTGACAGGCAGGACAGTGGGAGTCTTGAGGATGAAGAGTTTTAAGAGCTCCCAGGCTGAGGTATTCAGGGTCGCCGAGGTTAAGGAAATTTGGTCTCTCTGCGGGTACTATTTTGAGGGTGCCTCAGCCTGAGGGGAACTGAGGTTACTCTAGGTATTTGAGGGTCACAGCACTAGGGTGCCGGGGTCCAGCCCCGGCTGATCCAGGGTATTTGAAGCGGGGATGGCGTTGGCGAGGATCAGGATACAATAGCTTCAATTAGATATTAATTAGAGATGTAAAGAGTAATAGAATGAGGATAGCTCAGTAGGAAAATTCAGTGGAGAAAAGAGGCTGAGTAGCTTGGTTTACGCGGGAGACCAATAAAACTTCAAGACAAGAAGTTTGCACCACTTACGTACGCCGCAGGCGTCCTTCCGTCCTCCCGAAGGAGAGGAGACACTGAGGCCTCCCCGGTCGGATCTTAGAAGCCCAGGCATAATTAGCAAGCATGGCGGGTTCTGCACTCCAGATGGAGACTCAGCCAGAATTTGAAAGAGAGAGCGACATGGGGAGACCAAGTTTCAGTGAACAAGGCCCGCACTTTATTTTCCAAAGTAGTTTTTATACCTTAAGTTGTGCATAGAGGATAATGGGGGAAGGGGGTAGAGTCATGCAAGGACAGCAGTTCCTGGTCCTAATCGAAGCCAGGCTTTCAAACTTTTCATATGCAAAAGTTCAGGTGAATTACATCATCTCCTGGCCAGGAGGCCTGTTAACATTTTAAGAAACTTATTTTTCTCTAAAGGTGATTATTCCAAAGTCAGGCACCAGCCTCCAAAAAAGCACTGGATAAAGCTGCATTCCTATAGGGCAAAGGTGAGGTGGGCTCAATCAAGAAAAGAATTAACTCAAGGGTCCAAGGTTACAAACATTGAGGCTACTACTTACATTTCTATACACCCATTATATCAATCAATACACTGCCAAGGACACAGTAGGTAAGGAGTATGGAGACTTAGCAGCAAACATTGGCCCAATAAGTGAAAATCCCTTCACCAATACAATTTCTAATCAATCTTTTAACTACTCAAAAGAATCTGTGTTTAGACAGTTTAGAACATCTCCTGCCTCTCACAGTTGGGAGGCTCTGAACAATCACACGTGGCCGGAAAAACCTATTCAGGCAGGCTAGAGGATTTCCAAAGGAGTTTGTAGGTTGAAACACTGTCACACCCAGGAATTATTAACTGGAGCTGTAAGCTAACTCTTTTTTCAGAGAGAGGTAGTGGGAGACAGCCCCCCGTGAAGTCAGAGGTGTAGGTGAAAGCACAAAGCAGAAAGTAGGCAGATTCTGGTTTTGGGGGTAGATGCTCGAGAATTTCCAGGGGGACTCCTGAGGCACAATCCCGCCTTTGCGTATGCCGAGCCTCCTTCCTCATGACCTTTGTCATGGGTGGAGCTCCTCACGCTGGCTCCCGGCAGTGATAAAATTCCAGTTGAGCTATTCCAGATCCTGAAAGATGATGCTGTGGAAAGTGCTGCACTCAGTATGCAATATGCAATATGCACTCAACATGCAATATGCTGGCTCCTGGCACTAGGGGATTTGGTTTTTCTGGGGGTGAAGGGACTTGTAGTCCCTGAAGCTGACGAGATGCGAGCTCCCTTCAAGTTAGGACCCAGGTTCTTCAAAGCTGACGGGATTTGGGGCCTCTCATCCTGGAATTTGAAGCCGTCAGGGTAAAGGTTTGTGAGGGTTGTGCAGGGTGTGTTCTGGTAAGTCTCCCAGCTGTCCTGCGGCACTGCCAACCCCGGTCCTAGGCTCGTTCAGAGCTCGATGGCATGGAGTCCTCCTGCGTTGAGGCGAAGTGAAGGGCGAGCTGCCGGCCTGTTCCCTGTCAGGCACAAGCGACCAATCGGTGTTGTCATGGAGGCAGTCCTGCCAATAGGCACTGGGAGTGTGTGGAGAGAGAAGGAGGCCCCACCCAACTGCTCAGGGATTGGCTGCTCAGGGGGCGTTTCTGTCAAGAAGCCTCCAGCGCACAGGCGCATTTTGGCCATTTTCTTTGCTTGTTTTCAGGCATTGCCTCTTAGGCCTGTATCCTCAAGTGGGCGGGATGTCCTCAGGCTGGATGTTTCCTTCCAGTGCCCTCAAGTAGAATCTCAGCTCCACCAGATGGCAGTCGTGCTCCCGGACTTTCTCCTAGGCCCACCTGTGCCCTACCTTGTCAAATCCAGTTTTGACAAGATCGCCTATGGGGTGAGTACCACATTATTCAGGGGAAAACGGTGTAATTAACTAAATTCTGATGAGACACAAGATAAACAACGTATGGTCAAAGATTTAAATGCAACGCATGAAATAGGTATGTTGGAAAAAACTTGGAGGATTTTTAACCTCAAAGTAGAAGTGGCACTGATGAGTAATCTGTGTGTTTAATGTAGGTATCAAAAGCCTTCAGAAATGAAATATAAATAAAACCTCAAAACAAGGCATTGAACTGGAGGACAATGGATCCACAGAGCTGAGTTTGCTTGACACCTACTAGCCCCACAAGATAAAATAGGGACACTGTTTCTGGCCGTTAGGTAGATTTGCTCACAGAAAAATAAGGTGATTTCCATGTATTGGAAGCAAGACGACTGACTGTAGAATTAGTATCTAGTGGTGGTTGGGACTCTGGATGGAGAAATGTTACCAGAAAAGTGAGTTTACATCTTGGTGGGTGTTGAGCCAGAAGATACAACCCAGCCAAAGCTCATGGGAAGGAAAAGTGTATTACTTGCAGAACTATGGAGAACACCATGCAGCTTTCCAGAGCAGTGTCTCTCTAAACCGCAAAGGCGGGGAAGCTTTAATCTATGGGAACAGGCATGTTCAAGCTTCCATGGTAGTTCAGACGGTAAGCAATCTGCCCACAGCAGAAGACCTGGGTTCAATCCCTAGGTGGGGAAGATCCCCAGAGGAGGGCATGGCAACGCACTCCAGTATTCTTGCCTGGAGAACCCCATAGACAGAGGAGCCTGGTGGTCCATGAGGTTGCAAAGAGTCAGACATGAGTGAGTGACTAACACTGTAAATTTACAGACATGTTCATTAAGGGTCTTGGGCTGTGGCAGACTCCAAGCTTCAGCTGATTGAAGTCTTGAGGGTCAGAACCAGCCTCCATCAGCATCCTTTACATTTCAGCTGGTCTGGTACAGATATAGATATCTATTCTTCTTCATATTCTTTCCCCTTATCAGTTCAGCTCAGTCGCTCAGTTGTGTGTGACTCTTTGTGATGCCATGTACCACAGTATGGCAGGCTTCCCTGTCCATTAATAACCGCTAGAGTTTGCTCAACTCCTGTCCATTGAGTCGGTGATGCCATCCAACCATCTCATCCTCTGTCATCCCTTCTCCTCCCACCTTCAATCTTTCCCAGCATCAGGATCTTTTCCAATGAGTCAATTCTTTGCATCAGGTGTCCAAAGTATCAGAGCTTCAGCTTCAGCATCAGTCCTTCCAATGAATCTTCAGGACTGATTTCCTTTAGAATGGATTGGTTGGATCTCCTTGCTGTCCAAGGGACTCTCAAGAGTCTTCTCCAAGACCACAGTTCAAAGGTATCAATTCTTCGGCAGCTGGCTTTCTTTATAGTCCAACTCTCACATCCATACATGACTACTGGGAAAACCCATAGCTTTGACTAGATGGACCTTTGTTGACAAAGTAATGATTCTGCTCTTTAATATGCTGTCTAGGTTGGTCAGAGCTTTTCTTCCAAGGAGCAAGCATCTTTGAATTTCCTGGCTGCAGTCACCATCTGCAGTGATTTTGGAGCCCAAGAAATTAAAATCTGTTAGTTTCCATTGTTTCCCCATCTATTTCCCATGAAGTGATGGGACCAGATGCCATGATCTTCATTTTCTGAATGTTGAGCTTTAAGCCAACTTTTTCACTCTCCACTTTCACTTTCATCAAGAGGCTTTTGAGTTCCTCTTCACTTTCTGCCATAAGGGTGGTGTCATCTGCATATCTGAGGTTATTGATATATCTATAGAGGAAGTCAAACCATAAAAATAAAACCTGTTTTTCTTCCATCACTTCTATCAGAGTCTTTTCCCTTGCTGGGTGTCACAGTCCACCTCATCTCTCTAGGATGCCCTCCAAAACTGTGCTGATCTCTGGACTTGATTTGGGGGCAGCTCAGATTCTAATCTGGTCCGACTCCTATGTGTTCTTGCCTCCAATGTTCACAGCTGTCAGAACCAGTGCATTTTCTTTTTTGGGAGCTTTCAATGTCCTTTTATATATTCCATAGACACAGAGTCTGCCTACTTGATGGTGTAGACTTAATCTGCAGGTTTTACAGGGTCTTCTTCCTTAGCAACACTGCCCCTGGGTTTCAATTGTGATTTTATTTCCACCTCTGCCTGTGGATTATCCCCTGGGTTTTTTCTCCTGAGGCTACCCTGCAGGACTTGGATTTGCCCCTGTGAGGCCAGATGTGGAGGTGCAGTTGCTTGGGTCACAGGGGTTCTGGCAGCACAAGATACTCAGGGGAGTTGGCAGCTAGGGCAGCAGGAAATATAGTGCTCTAGAAGGGTATGTCAACCAGTATTGGCCAATATGCACCAGTATTCTTGCCTGTAGAAGCCCCTTCCCTGACAGAGAAGCCAGGCAGGCCACAGTCTACAGGGTCGCAAAGTGTTGGGCACTACTGAAGTGACCCTGCCCGCATAGATGCAAGACTTTTTTGCCTGTGGCAGATCTGCCCTAGTGAGAGTTGAGCATGAAGGTGGCGCAGCTTCTTGGCTTGTGGGTACCCTGGAGGCGCCAACTGTGCAGGGACACGGACTGCCTCTGCTGCAGGAGTTATGACCTTATCAGAGTCTTTTTTCCAGCATCTTGTAGCTGGCGCTCAGGAGGACTCTTTGGCCAGACTTTCTCCATAGTTCTGCTCTTTCAGGCATTTAGAGGGCTCCCTTGCCTGGGGTCATTCTCTGTTATTAGGGCACCAGGTACATAGAGGGGCCACCTGGCTGGGGTCCTACTCTGTAGTCCTGTGAGTCAGGTGCTTGATGGGCCAGCCTCTCTACTGTTTAGCTGCCAATGCTGACATGTAGGGAGAAAGAGGCTATGATAATGGCTGCACCCCCTAGACCAACTCAGCAGTATCGCCTTGCTTCCATTCTGCCTGGTAATCCTCCACAGGCATTTCCCACCCTGATCTCTTCCCTCATCCCATTAATCTGTCTCTCCACAGTCAACAGCAGCCCTAGCCCTGGGATTGTTCCACCTTCCCCAAGCACCAGCTCCAAGCTGCTGTGCCTTCTAGCGGACCTGTGTCCCTGTGTCTGTAGTGTGTTTGGCTGGGGTGAGGACTGTCTTATTCTCATTCACTTTAAGCTGCCACAGATCAGCTGGTTCACTCTCAGCCTTAAATGTTTCTCCTCTGATCCAGACAGTTGCTCCCATGTCACGATCGGACATCTACTTCAGTTCTCCCACCCACCGAGGGCAGGTCCAGTCCTACTAACACTCCTGTTTTTCCCCCTAGTTCCTTCATCCTACTGAGATTTGTGGTTTAATATATTCTTTTCCACTGATCAGGTACTCCTGTCCACACTCAACTGGTGTTCTGCAAACACTTCTGTGTCTAAAGGTGTATTCCTGATGTATGTGGAAGAAGATGTATTCCACATCCACCTACCCCTCTGCCATCTGGTTCATCTCGACTTTTTGACTATTAGAAATAAGATTGTTATGAACATTCATGTACAAGTCCTTTTTTTTTCATTCTTGTTGGTATAAATGTAGGAGTGGGATTGCTGGGTCATATGGTAACCCAATGTTTAACTTTTTAAGCAACTTTGAAAGTGTTTTCCACCAGGGCTGTCCCATTTTGTATTCCCAGAAGCAGTACATGAAAGTTCAATTTTTTTCACATCCTTATCACACTTGTTATCTGTTCTCTCATTAGAACCATCCTTTTGGTGTGCTCTGCATGCTTAATTGCCATCTGTATATCGTTTAGTGAATTTCATGTTCAAATTTTTTGTCCATTATTTGGCCTTGTGCCTTTCATATATTTTGTCAGTTTCTTAAGTTTCTCATGCTCCAATGTTACTGTTATTTTTTAAATTTAATTTTCAATTATCCATCCTACCATATAAAAAAGCAATTAATTAAATTTTATATATCATCTGTATATCTTGCAAGATTGCTTAAATTAATTCTTAGTTTTATTTATTCTGTTGTTGCTGTAGATTTCATTGGGTATTCTACATAAATGTCACTGACAAATAAAAACAGTTTAATTCTTCTTTTCCAAACTGAATAACTTCATTATCATTGTCTTATAGGACTTCATGGACAGAAATTCAATATAATGAGAGGGGACAACTTTTGCTGATTCTGATCTTAGAAGTAAAACACTCAGTGTTCTAACATAAAGGGTGATGTTAGTTATACAGTTTATTACCTTCATCAGGATAAGGAAGTTTTCTAATTTTAGTTTGCTAAGAGTTTTTTCACAGTATGTGCTCAGTCGCTCAGTTGTGTCCAGCTCTTTGCAACCCCGTGTAGTGTAAGCCAAACAGGCTCCTCTGGCCTTAGGGATTCTCCAGGCAAGAATACTGTAGTGGGTTGCAATGCCTTCCTCCAGGGGATCTTCCCAACCCAGGGATGGAACCCAGGTGTCCTGCCTGCCAGGCAGATCCTTTACCAGCTGAGACACCAGGGAAGCCCAAGAATACTGGAGTGGGTAGCCTAGTTCTTCTCCAGGGGATTTCCCAACCCAGGAATAGATGTTTGATTTTATCAAATTGTTTTTCAGCATCTATCGAGATGACCCTACTGTGTTTCATTTTTAGTTCTTTAGTAAGTTGAATTACACTGATTGATTTTCAAATGTTTAACCAATGCTGGACTCATAGGGGGACAAAAATCAATAGATTATGCTGTGTCATACTTTGTATGTATTAGTGTAGTCTGTGCTTCGTTCTGGACACTTTCTATTGCTACCTCTTCAAGTGCACAATTTTCTCCAGCTGCCCTGTCTAATCAGTCATTTATTCTATCCACTGTGTTTGTCATCTGACTCTATAGATTTCATGTCTATAAGATGAAAATGCTTCTATTTTATTATTTCCATATCTCTACTTAATTTTATAATATACAAAACACAACTATTCCAAGTATTTTAATGTCTCTGTCTGCAGTCTCTAAAATCTATGCCACTTCTGGGTTAGTTTGGTTTGCCATGGGAATTTTAATATGATTGTTCTTACTGTAGTGAGATTAAATATATTTTTAATGTGTTTAGGGTCTAGTCCCATATTTTTCTTGTCAATTGGCTGCTCATGTCTTTTAAACATCTCTTAATAAAGTGAATGGCCAGTGCTACATCTTTCTTATAAATGTTTGCTCGTGTCTGTTTCACATTTTCCTATCTGTTTTAGGTTCTTTGTTCTAAAAAATTTTTAAGAGCTCTTTTGGGTTTGTTCTACCTCATAAAATTTTAAGCAGTGTGATGCATCCTGGGTGAATAAGCAACCCGTGGACACCATGAAGTAAGCACTTCACAGGAAACACAGGAAGCCCCACGAAGCCAAAAACTGTGTCCCCAGGGGCACACCTTAGGCTGGATGACCCTGCTTGTCAATTCATAACACAAGGACTGCGGTGAAGCACACAACTCCTTCCTCTTTCCTCCAGTACCAACCACCTCAATGAGAGACCGTGGGAACTGGATGGACAGGACGTGATTACTCAGTGTTTCCTCCAAGAAGCTGGAAACTTGTGGTAGCTCTTCATGGAAATGAATTCCATAGTGGTCTCGACTGTGAAGTTAGCTCCAATGGAGATGCCAGCAGGAAAACAAAATGAGAAAAGAGATGTGTGAGGGCACATGTTGATAAGACCTTTGCACACCAGGCTCACACACCTCTGGGCAAGCTCCACCCCTTTCCCGGGAATACTAGTCAGTCGCAGGTGGTCATTTCCATCTTGGGATCATCCAGCCCAACCTGAAGCATGCATTTATCTGCTTCATCCCCATCATCCTCTTAAAACCAAAGCCTGGGTAGCTACACCTAGTGAGATGACCATGAATCCTAGTCTTGAAACAAGGCAACTCCAAGTGGAGGAAGGGCAAGTGTATTCAGTGCAGTCTCACGGCCTGAAGACTGGGGTTTCAGACTGGAAACGAGAAAACTGAGGAGAGCTATGTGAACACTGAGAAAAGGAGGTGGGATGGAAAAGGTTTCTGGAAGATGGCCCAGAATTAAATGGTCTTCAAGGTGCTTTAAGACCACCTTGTAGGAGGAAAGTGGAATGATTCTGATTTCTGTAAACACTTCAATACAGCCTAATTATCATGGAGGGATTTTAGGCAAGATATTAAAAATTAGATAATGGTGAAAGGTGAGAGAGAACAGAATGAAAGCCTGAGTACTGTGGCTGTGAGGCAAGGTTTGGAGGGGATGCATGCTCCCTGTCATGTAACCCATGAGAGTTGTCTGAGAGAGATGAGGATGAGGTGAATTTGAAGGGCTCTTAAGGGGCATTAAAAATGCCTCATTTCTCCCACAAAATCATCTGAGTTGCTCCGCATGCTTTCCTAATGTTGTCAGGATGGGGCTTTGTGATGTCAAGTTTCACCCAGGTCCACCATTGCCTGGGGAAGTGACATGCTGACCTCATAAAGCATAAGGATATGCCCCCCTGGGTAGGGGTATATATAAGGGTGCTTGGGGGCTCTGGAGCAGACCACTGGAAGTCTTCAAAATGACTAAGGTGACTGGGAAGCCACAAGGCTCTAGAGCAGTTATGGAACAGTGGACTCCAGATACCCAGGAGGAAAAGATGAAAACCCCCTATCAGCTAAAGTCCAAAGGATGTGTCAAGGTGACCTGAACCCACCCAAACTCCTCTTGCCCATTGACACCTCCCCATAAGAACCCCTCCCCTGTCTTTGCCCGGCATATACCTCTTCTCTGCCCACACCCCTTCTCCTGAAGCCATCATTCCCATCCATCTTCACCCTCTTCCTCAAACCAATGCCATTCTGTACTCACTCTCTTGTTTTCTCCAGATGGCCTGGGTAACCATGAGGGTAAATAAGCACATTCAACTGTAGCTGACCAAGGAATCTTCTCAGAAACACCCACCTAAAGAAACTGAAGAAAATCAAAGGCTCAAAAATCTGTAGCCAGTGTTCCAAGGTGAATGAAGAGCTGAATCAGAATAATCAGAGGAGGTCCCAGGGATCGTGGGGACCCCTGCCATTCCAGCTAGACCAGTGGGCAGCCAGTGACTTCAGAGCATGGCTACAGACCTCAGAAATCTTCAAGGGTCTCGCCGCTGAGAAATGGCCAACAGTACAGACGTTGAGTCTTATACCAAGAGCATACATAATAATGAACTTTAAATAAAATCCACCTAATGTGGAATTTTCTGTCTCTGAGCTCTCTGATAAGCAGTGGGGGGGGGGGCGTGGGGGGGGTCAGAGAGAACAGGGAAGGGATAAATGTGTGAAGAGGGAGGGAGATGCATCCTGTGGAGTTGGAGATGGGACCAAAAGGTCTAGTTAGCCAGAAAATAGGAGGAAGAACTGGGTCCAGACTGAGCCCAAAAGATACACTTCCCATGGGAGAAGAGGAAGAGGACTTTGTGTTTCTGTATGTGACTGCAGATTTGGGAGCTTAGCTGGGGAGCTGTGCCATGTGAGGGGTGGCAGTGCTATTTGATAAAAAAGGCATACAAAGTAGTTGCCCCTTTGGCACCTACCTCACAGTAGTGTTTATTACACCTCAAGGTATGATGTCAGCAACTAGCAGCCTCAAAAACTCAAACTTGCTTGCTAAAAGGTAGTTCTTAAGAGTAAAATATTTGTGGTTTTCAGTATGGAGATTGTTGGGGGCCAGCCTGAGGCACTCCACCCGTGGCAAAGGTCATGAGGAAGGAGGCTCGACATACGCAAAGGCAGGATCGAGCCTCAGGAGTCCCCCTGGAAATCCTCGAGCATCTACCCCCATAACCAGAGCCTGCCTACTTTACTACTTTGTGCTCTCACCTACACCTCTGACTTTACGGGGGGCTGTCCCCCACCACCTCTTTCGGAGAAGGAGTTAACTTAGAGCTCCAGTTAATAATAATTCCTGGGCGTGATAGCAGTGTTTCAACCTACAAACTCCTCTGAAGGTTCTCTAGCCTGCCTGACAGGCTTGTCTGGCCACATGTGATTGCTCACAGCCTCCCAACCGTGAGAGGCACGAGATGCTTTAAACCTTCTAAAAACAGGTTCTTTAGAGAAGTTAGAAAATTATTAGTATAAGTATAGTGGGCTGATTAGAAATTGTATTGGTGAAGGGTTTTTCATTTGTTGAGCCAATGTTTGTTGCTAAGTCTCCACATCCCCTGCCCTTACACACATTAATGAATATATAGAAATAAGTATTAAACTTTGATATTCATCACGTTAGACCTTAGGCTAAGTAAATTCTTTCCTTAACTAAAACCCACTACACCCTCACCCTATAGGAATGTAACTTTCTTTGGGTGGCGTCTGTTTTAAGAATAATCACCCCTGGAGAAATGAGTGTCCTGGTTGACTGACTGCTGTCACAAGGAGAGGGTTATAAATTGTCAGCAGGCCCCCTGGCCAGAAGATGATGTAACATCCCTAAGACTTCTGTATACATTTGTATGAAGCACATGACTTTGATAAAAGTCAGGACTGCTGACCCCGTGTGACTTTTGCATAACATCTCAGTGTATAAAAGTAGACCATGGAAAATAAAGAATTGGGATAAGTTCCTCGAAAGACTGGTCTCCCCATGTCTCTCTCTCTTTCACTCTGGTTGAGTCTCCATCTGGAGTGCAGAAACCGCCATGCTTACTAATTATGCCTGGGCTTCTAAGATCCGACCGTGGAGGCCTCAGTGTCTCCTCTCCTTCGGGAGAATGGAAGGACGCCTGTGGCCTAAGTAAGTGGTGCAAACTTCTTGTCTTGAAGTTTTATTGGTCTCCCGCGTAAACCAAGCTACTCAGCCTCTTTTCTCCACTGAATTTTCCTACTGAGCTATCCTCATTCTATTACTCTTTATATCTCTAATTAATATCTAATTGAAGCTATTGTATCCTGATCCCCGCTGACGCCGTCCCCACTTCAAACTCCCTGGATCAGCTGGGGCTGGACCCTGGCAGGAGATTTCTCAAAAATGAAAAATGTAACAACACATGACCTAACAGTGTCATTCTTGGATATATATTAAAAAAAAAAAAAAAGCACAATGTTAATTAAAAAGACACATGTACCCCAATGTTCCTTGAAGTACACCATTCACCAAGACATGGAAGCAACTTAAGTGTCCATCAGATGATAGACAGATGAATGGATAGAGATATGGTATATATATACTATGGGACAGACATTGTTCAGTCACTAAGGGAAATCATTAAGGGAAGTCACTCACTCATGTCCAACTCTTTGCGACCCCATGGACTGTAACCTACCGGGCTCCTCCATCCATAGAATTTTCTAGGCAAGAGTACTGGAGTGGGTTGCTATTTCCTTCTCCAGGGGATCTTCCCAACCCACGGATCAAACCAGGGTCTCCCACGTTTTGGGCAGACACTTTACCATCTGAGCCATCAGGGAATCCCTATATATATACTATGGGACACTCATTGTTCAGTCACTAAGTCATGTCCCACTCTTTGTGACCCTATGGACCCTACCCCTCCAGGCTCCTCTGTCCATGGAATTTTCTAGGAAAGAACACTCCAGTGGGTTGCCATTTCCTTTTCCAAGGGATCTTCCTTACCTAGGGATTGAACCCATATGTCCTTCTTGAAAGGCGGATTCTTCGCCCTGGAGCCACCAAGAAAGACCTATGGAATGCGGCTCAGCCATAAAAGGAATGAAATAATGCCATTTGCTGCAACATGTAAGGTATAATACTTAATAAAGTAAGAAAGAAAAATACTGTATGATATCACTGATAGAACCTTAAAATACCACAAAGTAGAGAATATAACAAAAATAGGGGCTCACAGATAGAGAGAACAATCTACTGGTTATCAGCGAGGAGTGGGGAGGGGAAGGGGCAATACAGAGTTGGAGGAGTTGGAGGTAGAAAGTTTTAGGTGTAAGATGAGCTCACGGATGTATTGTGCAACATGGGGAATATAGCCAGTATTTTGTAATAACTATAAATGGAAAGCAATCTTTAACAATTGTATAATAAGAAAGAAAAGGAAAGAAAGAGGGGGCAGGAAGTGCCGGGGTCCAGCCCCAGCTGATCCAGGGTATTCGAAGGAGAGACGGCGTAGGCGAGGGTCAGGGAACAACTGCTTAATTAAACGTTAATTAAGGATATAAAGAGTAATAGAATGAGGATAGCTCAGTAGGAAAATTCAGTGGAGAAAAGAGGCTGAGTAGCTTGGTTTACGCGGGGGACCAATAAAACTTCAAGACAAGAAGTTTGCACCACTTACGTAGGCCACAGGCGTCCTTCTGTTCTCCCGAAGGAGAGGAGACACTGAGGCCTCCACGGTCGGATCTTAGAAGCCCAGGCATAATTAGTAAGCATGGTGGGTTCCGCGCTTCAGATGGAGACTCAACCAGAGTGAGAGAGAGAGAGACATGGGGAGACCAGTCTTTCGAGGAATTTATCCCAATTCTTTATTTTCCATGGTCTACTTTTATACACTGAGATGTTATGCAAAAGTCACGTGGGGTCAGCAGTCCTGACTTTTATCAAAGTCAGGTGCTTCATTCAAAAGTATACAGAGGTCTTAGGGGTGTTACATCATCTTCTGGCCGGGGGGCCTGCTGACAATTTATGACCCTCTCCTTGTGACAGCGGTCAGTCAACCAGGACACTTATTTCTCCAGGGGTGATTATTCTTAAAACAGACGCCACCCAAAGAAAGTTACATTCCTATAGGGTGAGGGTGTAGTGGGTTTTAGTTAAGGAAAGAATTTACTTAGCCTAAGGTCTAACGTGATTTATATCAAAGGTTAATACTTATTTCTTTTATATATTCATTAATGTGTGTAAGGGCAGGGGATATGGAGACTTAGCAACAAACATTGGCTCAACAAATGAAAAAACCCTTCACCAATACAATTTCTAATCAGCCCACTATACTTATACTAATAATTTTCTAACTTTTCTAAAGAACCTGTTTTTAGAAGGTTTAAAGCATCTCGTGCCTCTCACGGTTGGGAGGCTGTGAGCAATCACATGTGGCCAGACAAGCCTGTCAGGCAGGCTAGAGAACCTTCAGAGGAGTTTGTAGGTTAAAACATATACTCCTATCATGCCCAGGAATTATTATTAACTGGAACTCTAAGTTAACTCCTTCTCCGAAAGAGGTGGTGGGGGACAGCCCCCCGTAAAGTCAGAGGTGTAGGTGAGAGCACAAAGTAGTAAAGTAGGCAGGCTCTGGTTATGGGGGTAGATGCTCGAGGATTTCCAGGGGGACTCCTGAGGCTCGATCCCGCCTTTGCGTACATCGAGCCTCCTTCCTCATGACCTTTGCCATGGGCGGAGTGCCTCATGCCGGCCCCCAACAAGGAAGGAGGGAGGAAAGCAAGGAAAATAATGGTGGTTTCTGGAGGTCACAAAGCCAATAATAATTAGGACCTTTTTAGCTAAGGAATTTAGAATGTAACAGTGGCCTTCCACAGGCGGGGCAGAGGGAGTGGCCCACATCCAGTGCAGGCAATACTGGGGGGCATTGCCCATGAAGAGTTTTATTACAAGAATAAAACCAAGTAAAAGCTGGTTCTATTTTTATTACCCTCTCCATACTTCAGAATTTTTAAATAATGTCAGTAATTAAATATTTTTCCCCTGCAAAACCAAATTTTGTTGGTTTAAGTTGTAAAAGTTTGTTGTCATATATGTCAGGTTTTAATATTTTATTTATTATTCACAAGGTACAAAATTTTAGTCAATATATATACACATATATATACACATATGCACACACATATGTGTAGATAGGTGTGTACATATATATGTAATTTCATATGGCCACAGTTTTAGTACTTATCTTTAAAAATTCACTGTCTTCTATGAGGGGGTTAATTAAGAGAAGATTCTGTTAAACATTTGTCGCCAACACAGGCTGCCATGTTACCATTTCTCCATTCCACAGAGCATCCTTAATGGTTTGCAAGGCCTTGGGACCACTTCCTGCACAGCCTGCAGTCCCTGAAGGAATGTACTAATATACACCCCACATTCAAACAGTTGATTCTAAATACATAGTGATACCACAGACAGTCAAGGTAAAGACACACGATGTGGTTTTATTTATGTCTAAATCAGTGAAAGAAAGTAGTCACTGCAATGTACAAACTTTCTTGGCTTGAAAAGTACAAAATCTTTTTTATATTTGAACATAAAATTTCCTGCTGAATTTTGTAAACTATGTTTTAAAGTGAAATTCATTCTTACTTTTCAGTTATTTTGAGACTATGGAAAAAAGAAAATAAAATTACATTCATTGGTGTTTCTAAAACTGCATATTTTGCAGATGTTTTTTCTTAAAATTTCCCTTACACTTTTACAGTCATAATTAGACATAAAATGATCAATAAATTTTATACCATGTTTATTTTCTGAGCATTTTTGTTTCCTTTAATTTCTGAATGTGACTAGAAAGTTCTGTTGAGTGGGTATTAAAAATTACTCTTCTCTGTTGTGTGGATCACACTGCTTACACTACTGTTGGGAGAGATTTTATTGTCTAAAATCTTTTGTACTTCAGCTCTACTCTAGGTATTTTATAATTCAGTTCTACTGTCTAGGCATTTTGTTTTGCTTTGTTTAGGCTGAGAATTTTCTCATCTATGTCTAGTATCTTCAGAGTTACTTAGGAAGGTGTGTCTGTTGTTGTCTAGTTGCTCAGTCGTTTCCAACTCTTTTCCACCCCATGGACTGTAAGCCCACCAGTCTCGTGTGTCCACGGCGATTCTCAGGCAAGAATACTGGAGTGGGTTGCCATGCTCTTCTGTAGGGAATCTTCCCGACCCAGAGATGGATCTCGTGTCTGCTATGGCTTCTGCATTGCAGGAGGATCCTATACTGCTGAGCCAAAATATGTCTTATATACATGAAACCCATTTTAATTATGAAGATTCATAATCAGTAAAAAGTAAAGATGGAGAAGCCCAAACAAGCATTTATCCTTTACCAATTAATAATAAGAAAGAAACCTTCATTTCAATTTTCCTTCATTTATGCTTCTTCTAATTCATTGAAGGATAATTCCAGAATTTTGTTGTTTTCTGACAAACTTCAGCATGACACTTTTTCTTAACTCATAGTTTCTCTTCAATATTATCTTATCCTGTGTAAATAACTTCTTGTAACATTTCTTACAGACCAGATATCTGCTGAGAATAAATTCCCTAATTTTTTTTCCTGTGATAATGTCTACTTCTCCTTTATTTTTCAAGGGTAATATTCCAGGACTGTGGCGGATTCATTTCGATATTTGGCAAAACTAATACAATATTGTAAAGTTTAAAAATAAAATAAAATTAAAAAAAGAAGTTCAGCAGTTTTTTTAAAAACACTTTTTATTTATTGACATGTTGTCCATGTACCATGAATTTACCAGTTAAACTGTATAATTCATTGATTTGTTATTTATTCATAGGTTGCATAACCATAATCACTGCCTCATTCTAGAATATTTTCATCACTCCAATGGGAAACACTGTCCAGTTGGTAGACATTTTTCATTTTCCCCTCATCTGGGCCCTGGCATCCACTCCTCTATTTCCTGTCTTCAGAGAATTATCTAATCTGGGACAAATGCATTCACATGAATGGAATAATGCAACAGGCAGCGTTTTGTTCCTGGCTTCTTTTAATTAATGTAATCTTTTTGGAGCTATAGTATGTTATAGCATGTATAAGAACTCCACTCATTTGATGAGCGAATACTATTGCATTGCATGTTTTATTTATTCAATCACCAGTTGATGGACATTTGAGTCATTTCAACTTTTTCTCTTTTTTTAGTTTTTTAATTTGTTTTTAATTTAATAATTTTAAATTTTTAAATTTAATGGCTTTCTCTGCATCTATTTAGTTTATCATACGAATTTTGTCTTTCATTTAGTGAATATGGTCTATCACATTGATTGATTTGCATATATTGAAGAATACTTGCATCTCTGGAATAAACCCAACTTGATCATGGTGTATGAGCTTTTTGATATGTTTCTGAGTTCTGTTTGCTAAAATTTTGTTGAGGATTTTTTGCATCTATGTTCATCAGTGATATTGACCTGTAGTTTTCTTTTTTCATGTTGTCCTTGTCTGGTTTTGGTATCAGGGTGATGGCAGCCTCGTAGAATAAATGTGGAAGTGTTCCTTCCTCTGCAATTCTTTGAATGAGTTTTAGAGGATAGGCATTTGCTCATCTGTAAATGTTTAGAATTTACCTGTGAAGCCATATGCTCTTGGTCTTTTGTCTTTGTGAAAAATTTTGATCACAGCCTCGATTTGGAACTTCTAGTTGGATTGTGCCTAGTTTTTTTTTTTTTTTTCTTCCTGGTTCAGTTATGGAAGATTGAGATTTTTAAAGAATCTGTTCATTTCTTCCATGTTATTCATTTTATTGCCATAGAGTTGTTCATAATAGTCTCTTATAATCCTTTGTATTTCAGCTTTGTCTGTTGTAACCTATTTTTTTTAATTTCTAAGTTTGTTGATTTGATTCTTCTCTCTTTTTTTCTTTTTCTTTTTTTTTTTAAATTTAAATTTCTTTATTTTAATTGGAGGCTAATTATTTACAATATTGTATTGGTTTTGCCATACATCAACATGAATTTTCCACGGGTGTACACGTGTTCCCCATCCTGAACCCCCTTCCCACCTCCCTCCCCGTACCATCCCTCTGGGTCATCCCAGTGCACCAGCCCCAAGTATCCTGTATCCTGCATTGAACCTGGACTGGCAATTCGTTTCATATATGATATTATACATGTTTCAATGCCATTCTCCCAAATCATCCCACCCTCTCTCTCTCCCACAGAGTCCAAAAGACTGATCTATACATCTGTGTCTCTTTTGCTGTCTCACATACAGGGTTATCGTTACCATCTTTCTAAATTCCATATATATGCATTAATGTACTGTATTGGTGTTTTTCTTTCTGACTTACTTCTCTCCATATAATAGGCTTCAGTTTCATCCACATGATTAGTACTGATTCAAATCTGTTCTTTTTAATAGCTGAGTAATATTCCATTGTGTATATGTACCAGGGCTTTCTCATCCATTCGTCTTCTGAAGGACATCTAAGTTGTTTCCAGGTCCTAGCTATTGTAAACAATGCTGCCATGAACATTGGGGTACACATGCCTCTTTCAGTTCTGGTTTCCTCAGTGTGTATGCTCAGCAGTGGGCTTGCTGGGTCATATGCCAGTTCCATTTCCAGTTTTTTAAGGAATCTCCACACTGTTCTCCATAGTGGCTGTACTAGTTTGCATTCCCACCAACAGTGTAAGAGGGTTCCGTTGTCTCTGCAGCCTCTCCATTTATTGATTGTAGAATTTTTGATAGCAGCCAATCTGACCGGTGTGAGATGGTACCTAATTGTGGTTTTGATTTTAATTTCTCTGATAATGAGTGATGTTGAGCATCTTCTCATGTATTTGATAGCTATTTGTACATCGTCTTGGAGAAATGTCTGTTTAGTTCTTTGGCCCATTTTTTGATTGGGTCGTTTATTTTATTGGTAGTGAGCTTCTTGTATATTTTTTAGATTAATTCTTTGTCAGTTGCTTCATTTGCTATTATTTTCTCCCATTTTGAAGGCTGTCTTTTCACCCTGCTTATAGTTTTCTTCGTTGTGCAAAAGCTTTTACATTGAATTACGTCCTGTTTATTTTTGCTTTTATTTCCATTATTCTGGGAGACTGGTCATAGAGGATCCTGCTGTGATTTATATCAAAGAGTGTTTTGCCTATGATTTCCTCTAGGAATTTTGTAGCTTCTAGTCCTACATTTGGATCTGTAATCAATTTTGAGTTATTTTTTTGTATGGTGTTAGAAAGTGCTCTAGTTTCATTCTTTTATAAGTGGTTGGCCAGTTTTCCCAGCACCACTTGTTAAAGGGATTGTCTTTTCTGCACTGTATATTCTTGCATCCTTTGTCAAAGATAAGGTGTCCATTGGTGGGTGGATTTATCTCTGGGCTTTGTATTTTGTTCCATTGATCTATATTTCTGTCTTTGTGCCAATACCATATTGTCTTGATGGCTGTAGCTTTGTAGTTTAGTCTGAAGTCAAGCAGGTTGATTCCTCCAGTTCCATCTTCTTTCTCCAGATTGCTTTGGCCAGTCGAGGTTTTTTGTATTTCCATACACATTGTGAAATTATTTGCTCTAGTTCTCTGAAAAATACCGTTGGTAGCTTCATAGGGGTGGCATTGAATCTATAAATTGCTTTGGGTAGTACACTCATTTTCACTACATTGATTCTTCAGGTCCGTAAACATGGTATATTTCTCCAGAAATTTGTGTCATCTTTGATTTCTTTTATCAGTGTTTTAAAGTTTTCTATATATAGGTCTTTTGTTTCCTTAAGTAGATTTATTATTAAATATTTTATTTTTTTCATTGCAATGGTGAAAGAGATTCTGTCCTTGATTTCTCTTTCTGTTTTCTCTGTGTTAGTGTATAGGAATGCAAGGGATTTCTGTGTGTTAATTTTATATCCTGCAGATTTACTATATTCATAGATTCGGTTCAGTTCAGTGGCTCAGTCGTGTCCAACTCTTTGCAACCCCATGAATCGCAGCACGCCAGGCCTCCCTGTCCATCACCAATTCCCGGAATTCACACAAACTCACGTCCATCGAGTCGATGATGCCATCCAGCCATCTCATCCTCTGTCATCCCCTTTTCCTCCTTCCCCCAATCCCTCCCAGCATCAGAGTCTTTTCCAATGAGTCAACTCTTCGCATGAGGTGGCCAAAGTACTGGAGTTTCAGCTTTAGCATCATTGCTTCCAAAGAACACCCAGGACTGACCTCCTTTAAAATGGACTGGTTGGATCTCCTTGCAGTCCATGGGACTCTCAAGAGTCTTCTCCAACACCACAGTTCAAAAGCATCAATTCTTCAGTGCTCAGCTTTCTTCACAGTCCAACTCTCACATCCATACATGACTACTGGAAAAACCACAGCCTTGACTAGATGGGCCTTTGTTGGCAAAGTAATGTCTCTACTTTGTAATATGCTAAAGATTAGCTTTAATTATTTTCTGGTGGTGTCTTTGGGTTTTCTTTGTAGAGGATCATGTCATCTGCAAACAGTGATAGTTTTACTTCTTCTTTTCCAATCTAGATTCCGTTTAATTTATTTTTCTTCTCTGATTGCTATGGCTAAACTTCCAAAATTATGTTGAGTAGTATTGGAGACAGTGGGCACCCTTGTCTTCTTCCTGACTTTAGGGGAAATGCTTTCAAATTTTCGCCATTGAGGATAATGTTTGCTGTGGGTTTATCATATATGGCTTTTATTATGTTGAGGTATGTTCCTTCTATGTCTTCTTTCTGGAGGGCTTTTAACATAAAAGGATGTTTACTTATGTCAAAGGCTTTCTCTGAATCTATGGAGATAATCATATGGGGTTTATTTTTCTATTTGTTAATGTGGTGTATTACATTCATTGATTTGCAAATATTGAAGAATCCTTGCATCCCTGGGATAAAGCCCACTTGGTCATGATGTCTGATCTTTTTAATATGTTGTTGGATTCTGTTTGCTAGAATTTTGTTGAAGATATTTCATCTAGATTCATCAGTGATATTGGCCTATAGTTTTCTTTTTCTATAGCATCTTTGGTTTGGGAATTATGGTGACAAAGGCCTCATATTATGAGTTTGGAAGTTTACCCTCCTCTGAAATTTTCTGGAAGAGTGTGAGTAGGATAGGTGTTAGCTCTTCTCTCAATTTTTGGTAGAATTCACCTGTGAAGCCATCTGGTCCTGGGCTTTTGTTTGCTGGGAGATTTTTTATTACAGTTTTGATTTCTGTGCTTCTGATGGATCTGTTAAGATTTTCTGTTTCTTCCTGATTCAGTTTTGGAAGGTTGTACTTTTCTGAGTGTTTGTCCATTTCCTCCAAGTTGTCCATTTTGTTGTCATATAGCTGCTGATAGTAGTCTCTTGTGATCCTTTGTATTTCTGAGTTGTCTGTTGTTATTTCTCCCTTTTCATTTCTAACTTTGTTGATTTGATTCTTCTCCCTTTTTTTCTTGATGAATCTGGCTAATGGTTTGTCTGTTTTATTTATCTTCTGAAAGAACCAGCTTTTAGTTTTGTTGATTTTTGCTATAGTCCCTTTTTTTTTTTTTTTTTTTTTCTGCACTAATTTTCATGATTTCTTTCCTTCTACTAACCCAGGGGTACTTAATTTCTTCTTTTTCTAGTTGCTTTAAGTATAAAGTTATGTCATTTATTTGATTTTTCTCTTATTTCTTGATGTAAGCTTGTATTGCTATAAACCTTCCCCTAAGCACTGATTTTACTGAATGCCATAGGTTTTGGGTTGTCATGTTTTCATTTTCATTCATTTCTATGCATATTTTGGTTTCTTTTGATTTCTTTTGTGATTTCTTGGTTATTCAGAAGCATATTGTTTAGACTCCATATGTTTCTATTTTTAATCTTTTTTTCCTATTCAGTTCAGTTCAGTTGCTCAGTCATGTCTGACTCTTTGCGACCCCATGAATTGCAGCACGCCAGGCCTCCCTGTCCATCGCCAACACCCAGAATTCACCCAAACTCATGTGCATCAAGTCAGTGATGCCATCCAGCCACATCATCCTCTGTTGTCCCCTTCTCCTCCTGCCCTCAATCCCTCCCAGCATCAGGGTCTTTTCCAATGAGTCAACACTTCTCATGAGTTGGCCAAAGTATTGGAGTTTCACCCTCAGCATCAGTGCTTCCAATGAAAATCCAGGACTGACTCCTAAAGGATGTACTCGTTGGATCTCCTTGCAGTCCAAGGGACTCTCAAGAGTCTTCTCCAACACCACAGTTCAAAACCATCAATTCTTCAGCGCTCAGCTTTCTTTATAATCCAACTCTCACATCCATACATGACCACTGGAAAAACCATAGCCTTGACTAGACTGAACTTTGTTGGCAAAGTAATGCCTCTGCTTTTTAATATGTAATATAGGTTGGTCATAACTTTCCTTCCAAGGAGTAAGCGTCTTTTAATTTCATGGCTGCAGTCACCATCTGCAGTGATTTTGGAGCTCCAAAAAATAAAGTCTGACACTGTTTCCACTGTTTATCCATCTATTGCCCATGAAGAGATGGGACCAGATGTCATGATCTTAGTTTTCTTAATGTTGAGCTTTAAGCCAACTTTTTCACTCTCCACTTTCACTTTCCTCAAGAGGCTTTCTAGTTCCTCTTCAGTTTCTGCCATAAGGCTGGTGTCATCTGCATATCTGAGGTTACTGATACTTCTCCTGGAAATCTTGATTCCAGCTTGTGCTTCTTCCAGCCCAGCGTATCTCATGGTGTACTCTGCATATAAGTTAAATAAGGAGGGTGACAATATACAGCCTTGACGTACTCCTTTTCTTATTTGGAACCAGTCTGTTGTTCCATGTCCAGTTCTAACTGTTGCTTCCTGACCAGCTTATAGGTTTCTCAAGAGGCAGGTCAGGTGGTCTGGTATTCCCATCTCTTGAAGAATTTTCCACAGTTTGTTTATCCACACAGTCAAACGCTTTGTCATAGTCAATAAAGCAGAAATAGATGTTTTTCTGGAACTCTCTTGCTTTTTTGATGATCCAGCGGATGTTGGCAATTTGATCTCTGGTTCCTCTGCGTTTTCTAAAACAAGCATGAACATCTGGAAATTCATGGTTCACGTATTGCTGAAGCCTGGCTTGGAGAATTTTGAGCATTACTTTACTAGTGTGTGAGATGAGTGCAATTGTGTGGTAGTTTGAGCATTCTTTAGCATTGCCTTTCTTTGAGATTGGAATGAAAACTAATCTTACTGCATTGTGATCAGAAAAGATGCTTGAAACATTTCGATTTTTTTGAATTTACCAAGGCTAGATTTATCGCCCAGGATGTTATCTATCCTGGAGAATGTTCTCTGTGCTCTTGAAGAAAAGGTGAAATTGAAATGTCCTATAGATATCGATTAGGTCTAACTACCCCATTGTATCATTTAAAGTTTGTGTTTCCTGGCTAATTTTCTGTTTGGTTGATCTATCCATAGGTGTCAGTGAGGTATTAAAGTCTCACACTATTATTGTGTTACTGTTAATTTCCCCTTTCATACTTGTTAGCATTTGCCTTAGGTATTGAGGTTTTCCTGTGTTGCATGCATATATATTTATAAATATTATATCTTCTTCTTGGATTGATCCTTTGATCATTATGTAGTGTCCTTCTTTGTCTCTTTTCACAGCCTTTATTTCAAAGTCTATTTTATCTCATATGAGTATTAATACTCCTGCTTTCTTCTTCTCTCTATTTGCATGAAATACCTTTTTCCAACCCTTCACTTTCAGTCTGTATGTGCCCCTTAGTTTGAGGTGGGTCTCTTGTAGACAGCATATATAGGGGTCTTCTTTTGTAACCATTTTACAATACTTCCTTTGTCATCTATCTATCCATTTTCCCATCCCTCTATCCAATCATCAATCTTTTTCCTTGGTGCATTTTGTGGTAAATTGCAGACATCAGTATGCATCTCCTTAGGTATTTCTGCAAGCCTGCCATTAAGTAGTGAGCCATGTTTTTTTTATAGCAGTTTTCTTTGGATATAAACTTTACGTACAATGAAACATACCAATCTTTTTTTTTTTCCCAGTGATGATACTTTTTAAGTGAAGCACAGCTACTTTCCAATGTTCTGTTAATTTCCGCTTTACAGCAAAGTGTTTCTATTATACACATGTATGTGTACATATACATTGTGTATGTGTGTATGTATTTACACATTATTTTATTTAATCTTTTTTTTGTTTTGTTTTGTTTTTGGCTACACTGTCCAGCATGTGGGATTTGTCTCCTGACCAGGGACTGAACCTGCATCCCCTGCAGTGAAAGTGTGGAGTCTTAACCAATGGTCTGCCAGAGAAGTCTGTGTATATTTTTTCCATTATGATTTATATTAGGATACTGAATATAGATCTCTGTGCTCTACAGCAGGAACTTGTCCATCCATTCCATATACTTTAGTTTGTATCTCTTAACCCCAATCTCCTACTCCATTGCTCCCCCAATTCTCTCTGCCTTGGAAGCCACAAGTCTGTTCTCTATGTCCATGAGTATATTTCTGTTTCATACCCATGTTCATTTGTACCATATTTTAGATTCCACATTTAAGTGATATCATTTGGTATTTGTCTTTCTCTGTGTGCCTCACTTCACTTAGTATCATCATTTCTCGGTCCATGCATGTTGCCTCAAATGGCTTTATTGTTGTAGATGTACAGATTCTTGTATACTTTTAACTATATATAAAATTATTCATCTGTGGTTATTTTCCCAGTTATATTATTAAAACGTATGTTGTACACAACTCTTGGGATAGTATGTCCATTTTGAGTCTGTCTTAGGATTTTATATGCATATGCCAGTCAGTTCAGTTCAGTTCAGTTAGTCAGTTGTGTCTGACTCTTTGCGACCCCATGGACTATAGCATGCCAGGCTTCTCTGTCCATCAGCAACTCCTGGCACCTACTCAAACTCATGTCCATCGAGTCCGTGATGCCATCTAACCATCTCATCCTCTGTTGTGCCCTTCTCCCCCCACCTTCAATCTTTCCCAGCATCAGAGACTTTTCCAATGAGTCAGTTCTTTACATCAGGTTGCCAAAATGTGTGGGTATGAATTAATATTTACTGTACTTTTGCTGCCCTCTCGTGGAGAAATAGAAGAATGCTTATAAGTGGAATTCATAAAATCCAAATGTATTCTGCGTATGACTAAATATATACTGTGCTTATGCTGCCCTCTCGAGGAGAAATAGAAGAATGCTTATGAATGGAATTTATAAAAATCCAGATGTATTCTCTACATGTTGAAAAAGATACGGTATAACTTTATTAAGAATTAATACAGTGCTCGCTTCGGCAGCACATATACTAAAATTGGAACGATACAGAGAAGATTAGCATGGCCCCTGCGCAAGGATGACATGCAAATTTGTGAAACACTCCATATTTTTAACAAAAGAAACTATAAGCAAGGTGAAAAGATAGCCTTCAGAATGGGAGAAAATAATAGCAAATGAAGCAACTGATAAACAACTAATCTCAAAAATATACAAGCAACTCCTGCAGCTTAATTCCAGAAAAATAAATGACCCAATCAAAAAATGGGCCAAAGAACTAGATATTTCTCCAAAGAAGACATACAGATGGCTAACAAACACATGAAAAGATGCTCAACATCACTCATTATCAGAGAAATACAAATCAAAACCACAATGAGGTACCATTTCACGCCAGTCAGAATGGCTGCGATCCAAAAGTCCACAAGCAATAAATGCTGGAGAGGATGTGAAGAAAAGGGAACCCTCTTACACTGTTGGTGGGAATGCAAACTAGTACAGCCACTATGGAGAACAGTGTGGAGAGTCCTTAAAAAACTGGAAACAGAACTGCCATACGACCCAACAATCCCATTGCTGGGCATACACACCGAGGAAACCAGAATTGAAAGAGACATGTGTACCCCAATGTTCATCGTAGCACTGTTTATAATAGCCAGGACATGGAAACAACCTAGATGTCCATCAGCAGATGAATGGATAAGAAAGCTGTGGTACATATACACAATGGAGTGTTACTCAGCCATTAAAAAGAATATATTTGAATCAGTTCTAATGAGGTGGATGAAATTGGAGCCGATTATACAGAGTGAAGTAAGCCAGAAAGAAAAAGACCAATACAGTATACTAAAGCATATATATGGAATTTAGAAAGATGGTAATGACAACCCATAATGTATGTGAGACAGCAAAAGAGACACAGATGTATACATCAGTCTTTTGGACTCTGTGGGAGAGGGAGGAGGAGGGATGATTTGGGAGAATGGCATTAAAACATGTATAATATCATATAAGAAACAAATCGCCAGTCCAGGTTCAATGCAGGATACAGGAAGCTTGGGGCTGGTGTATTGGGATGACCCAGAGGGATGGTATGGGGACGGAGGTGGGAGGGGGGATCAGGATGGGGAACACGTGTACACCCGTGGCAGATTCATGTTGATGTATGGCAAAACCAATACAATATTGTAAAGTAAAAAAATAAAAGAAAGAAAGAATTAATACATGCTCATAAGAAAACGTAAAGTTGATACACAAATACAAAGAAAGAAAAAAATCACCCATGATCTCATTTACCATTGACCCAAAATTCTGAGTTCCTGGCATGGGGAGAAAAAAATTTGAGGGTGCCCTAATTCTTTCAGTATAAAATCAGCTTTTCTGCTCTTTGAATGCTAACATAGAACATGGTTCTGATAGGTGCTTATTGATTTGTTTACTTATCTTTAAGCCTCTACTTTTACAAATACCTAGTAATTTGACCCCTTGTTTAGAGACTGTTTACTTCAAGGTTTTTGTTTTGTTTTGTTTGTTTGTTTTTTAACTTTTGCTATGATTAAATAATGTTGCATGTCGTGGCTACGGTAAATAGTGCTGCAATGAACATTGGGGTGCATGCATCTTTTTGAATTAAGGTTTTCTCCAGGAAAATGCCCAGGGTTAGGTCATATGGTGATTATATTTTTAGTTTTTTAAGAAGGTGCCATGCAGTTCAACATAGTGGTGGTACTAATTTACATGCCCACTGACAGTGCAAGAGGGTTCCCTTTTCTCCACACCCTCTCCAAATTATTGTTTGTAGAGTTTTTGATGATGGCTATTTGGACTGGTGTGAAGCAATACCTCATTGTAGTTTTGAATTGCATTTCTCTAATAACTTGTGATGTTGAGCATCTTTTCAAATGTTTGTTGGCTATCTGTATGCCTTCTTTGGAAAAATGTCTATTTAGATCTGCCCATTTATTCAGTTGAGTTCAGTTCAGTCGCTCAGTCGTGTCTGACTCTTTGCGACCCCATGAACCACAGCATGCCAGGCCTCACTGTCCATAACAAACTACCAGAGTCCACACAAACCAATGTCCATTGAGTCGGTGATGCCATCCAACCATCTCATCCTCTGTCGTCACCTTCTCCTCCTGCTCTCAATCTTTTCCAGCATGAGGGTCTTTTCAAATGAGTCAGCTCTTTGCTGAGGTGGCCAAAGTACTGGAGTTTCAGCTTCAGCATCAGTCCTTCCAATGAACACCCAGGACTGGTCTCTTTTAGGATGGACTTGGTGGATCTCCTTGCTGTCCAAGGGACTCGCAAGAGTCTTCTCCAACACTGCAGTTCAAAACCATCAATTCTTCTGTGCTCAGCTTTCTTTATAGTCCAACTCTCACATCCATACATGACCACTGGTAAAACCATAGCCTTGACTAGATGGACACTTGTTGGCAAAGTAATGTCTCTGTTTTTTAATATGCTATCTAGGTTGGTCACAACTTTCCTTCCAAGGAGTAAGCGTCTTTTACTTTCAGGACTGCAATCACCATCTGCAGTGATTTTGGAGCCCAGATAAATAAAGTCAGTCACTGTTTCCACTGTTTCCCCATCTATTTCCCATGAAGTGATGAGACCGGATGCCAAGATCGTAGTTTTCTGAATATTGAGCTTTAAGCCAACCTTTTCACTCTCCTCTTTCACTTTCATCAAGAGGCTCTTTAGTTCTTCTTCACTTTCTGCCATTAGGGTGGTGTCATCTGCATATCTGAGGTTATTGATATTTCTCCTGGCAATCTTGATTCCAGCTTGTGCTTCATCCAGCCCAGCATTTCTCATGATGTACTCTGCATATAAGTAAGCAGGGTGACAATATACAGCCTTGATGTACTCCTTTTCCTACTTGGAACCAATCTGTTGTTCATGTCCAGTTCTAACTGTTGCTTCCTGACTTGCATACAGGTTTCTCAAGAGGCAGGTCAGGTGGTCTGTTATTCCCATCTCTTGAAGAAGTTTCCACAGTTTATTGTGATCCACACAGTCAAAGGCCTTGGCATAGTCAATAAAGCAGAAATAGATGTTTTCCTGGAACTCTCTTGCTTTTCCCATGATCCAGCAGATGTTGGCAATTTGATCTCTGGTTCCTCTGCCTTTTCTAAATCCAGCTTGAACATCTGGAAGTGCACGTTCATGTATTGCTGAAGCCTGGCTTGGAGAATTTTAAGCATCACTTTACTAGTGTGTGAGATGAGTGCAATTGTGCGGTAGTTAGGACATTTTTTGGTATTGCCTTTCTTTGGGATTGAAATGAAAACTGAACTTTTCCAGTCCTGTGGCCACTGCTGAGTTTTCCAAATTTGCTGGCATATGGAGTGCAGCACTTTCACAGCATCATCTTTCAGGATTGGAATAGCTCAACTGGGATTCCATCACCTCCACTAGCTTTGTTCATACTGATGCTTGCTAAGGCCCACTTGACTTCACATTCCAGGATGTCTGGCTCTAGGTCAGTGATCACACCATTGTGATTATCTGGGTCGTGAAGATCTTTTTTGTACAGTTCTTCTGTGTATTCTTGCCATCTCTTCTTAATATCTTCTGCTTCTGTTAGGTCCATACCATTTCTGTCCTTTATTGAGCCCAATTTTTCATGAAATGTTCCCTTGGTATATAATTTTCTTGAAGAGATCTCTAGTCTTTCCCACTGTATTGTTTTCCTCTATTTCTTTGCATTGAGCACTGAGGAAGGCTTTGTTATCTCTCCTTGCTATTCTTTGGAACTCTGCATTCAAATGGGTATATCTTTCCTTTTCTCCTTTGCTTTTCACTTCCCTTCATTTCACAGCTATTTGTAAGGCCTCCTCAGACAGCCATTTTGCTTTTTTGCAATTCTTTTTCTTGGAGATGGTCTTGATTCCTGTCTCCTGTACAATGTCACAAACCTCCATCCATAGTTCATTAGGCATTCTGTCTATCATATCTAGTCTGTTAAATCTATTTCTCACTTGCACTGTATAGTCATAAGGGATTTGATTTAGGTCATACCTGAAGTGGTTTTCTCCACTTTCTTCAATTTCAGTCTGAATTTGGCAATAAGGAATACATTGAGGTTTTTTTTTTTTTTTTTTTTTTTTTGGGGGGGGGTGGGTATACTGGGCGAATTGTGCTGTTTGTATATTCTGGAGAATACTGCGTTGATAACTAATGAAAACTGCCTTGATATCTAATGAAAACTACCTGTTTAGCATGGGCAACAATGTTCAATGCTCCTTGGTGACCTAAATGAGAAGGAAACTTATGCACAACTGAAATACTTTGCTGTACAGTAGGAAGTAACACAACATTGTAAAGCAACTACATGTGTACATACTCTAGGCTCCATTTATAGAAAGTTCTAAATGAGGCAAAACTAATCTTTACTGAGAGAACTGAGAACAGGGGTTACATGGGGGAAGGGTAGTGTGGGTTAGGAGCCCAAGAGATTTTCTAGGCTGATGGGAAAAAGCTATTGCAGTGAACATCATATAGACAATATTGGTGAAATTGCATAAATTCTTCTGCAATGCAAATTCCAAACAAGGTCTTGCTAATTGACTCCATGCATTTATAAATTTACTAGATAGTGTCAACTTGTCCTTCAGAAAGTTGCATCACTTTATGCTTTCAGAAAACTGCATGAGCACTCATTTTCCAACCACTCATCCTCAATTTGGTGGAAACATTTTGTATCACTCGATGCTTTCCTTGAACTTTTGTCAATTTGCATGGTGAGAAACCGGCTGTTGTCCTCTCACCCTCCCCATTTTCCCCTGGTTCATCTGTCTGTGGTCCTGTCTTTGATGCTCAAAGCTTTGCTCCTTTTTCCATCTTCCTGCTTTTATTAACATCTTCCTTTACAGAACCAAGAAGCCACAGGGCTCTGCTGTCTGGGTGTCCCCAAACTGCCCAATTCAAATAGCCCCCATCTTTGCTTCAGTCTGCTGGGAAAGATTGAAGGCAGAGGAGAAGAGGACGACAGAGGGTGAGATGATTGGATGGCGTCATCGACTCAATGGACCCGAGTTGAGAAGGTTCCAGTAGTTGGTGATGGATGGAGAAGCCTGGTGTGCTACAGCCCTTGGGGTGGCAAAGAGTCAGACACGACTTAGTGACTGAGCTGAACTGACTAACGTATACATGTAAAATCCTAATACAACCTCAAAATGGATGTACTATGCCAAGAGTGGTATACTAAACACTTTTAATAATATATACGTGAAAATAACCACAGATGAATACCTCTATGTATGGTTTAAAGGATATAAGAATCTGTACAACTACAACAATAAGGCCATTTGAGGCAAGATGAATAGACTGAGAGATGATCATACTAAGTGAAGTGAGTCAGATGGAGAAAGATGGACACCATTGAAGATATGACACAAATGAACATATGTATGACAAAGAAACTCATTTATGGACATAGAGAACAGACTTATGGCTTCCAAGGAAGGCAGAGAGCACTGGGGGAGGAATGGAGTAAGAGATTGGGGTTAAGAGCTATAAACTAGAGTATATGGAATGGATAGACTAGTTCCTACTGTAGAGCATAGACAACTATATTCAGTATCTGATGATAAATCATAATGGAAAAGAATATATATGGGAGTTCCCTGGTGGTCCAGTGGTTAAGACTCCACACTTCCACTGCAGGGGATGCAGGTTCAATAGCTGGTCAGGAAGTTAATCTCACATGCTGCACAGTGTAGCCAAAAAAAAAAAAAAAAAAAAGATTAAATAAATGAATCTGTATATGGATACACACACACACACAAAGTATATACATATATATGTGTATAACTGAATCACTTTGCTGTAAAGCAGAAAATCACACAACATTGTAAATCAACTATACTTCAACTAAAAAATAACATGACTTAGAAAAAAAGATTGGTATAATTTATTGTATGTAAACTTTATCTTTCAAAGAAAACTGCTGTAAACAAATACAGTTCACTACTTAATGGTAGGCTACCTAAAATACCTAAGGAGATACATACTGATATCTGCAATTTACCACAAAATGTACCAGGGAATAAGATCGATTGATGGATGGATAGAAGGATGGACAAATGGACAGATATGTGACAAAGGAAGTATTGCAAAATAGTTGCAGTGAAATCTAAGTGGGAAATCTTTGTGTATTAGTTAGAAAAAAATTTTCCCCTTTTTGAATGTTTGGAAATTTTTATGATAAAATGTTTGGGAAAGTACAGAGCAAAGAACAATGGAAAGCAAAATGCACATGAAGTGTAATTCTAACTTTAAAAATGTGAGTTGAAAAATGATGGGGAAGAAATAGGCTAAAATATGAACTGTGGTCAAAGTAATCGTGGTTTTTGCTTACTTTTTCACACTCCGTGCACTGACCAAGTTCTGTTCCCAATATCCACAGAGTACATTGTCCATAATGAAAGAAGCATCACCTTCCCTCTGGCCCAAGGGAGACAGGCTTACTGGCAGCATCATCGCCCTGCTTGTGCAGCTCCTTGTGACCTTGGCTTTGAGCACGTGCTGGGGCTCCCGGAGTCCTCCAATCACAGCTCTAGAGAGGTGTCCCTGTTGGCTTCACAGGGCTGACCAAGCCTATGGCTGACTCATCTGTTTGGAGTCCCAGGTACAGCCCCACCCGTCCTGGTTTCATCTTGACCCATCATGGCGCCACCCGCCTCCACTTCATTCTCTCTCTCTCTCTCTCTCTCTCTATATATATATATATATGTGTGTGTGTGTGTGTGTGTGTGTGTGTGTATTTCAGGGTAAAGTAAATAGCTAATTGTAAAGTTCACGTGAAAAGGCATACAGTTGCACTCATAGAGAATTGCGCCCCCCAATTCTTTTAACCTCACCTTCTAGCCTCCTGAACAACTTCTCAGTTATTTAAATTTCCTATTTTACCATGTCCTTTGTCCAGAAGCTAAAAAGGGAAAATTTACATACCTTTCTTTGTAGTAAAATTTCTGCGTGCCTAAATAATTAATAAACAAGGAATTATAAAGCAACAATTGAAAAATATTTGGAAGGTAGCTGACAAAGAACGCATTTACCTAATTTATGAAGAGTTCAAAAGTTAAAATAAGAAAATAAGATGAAAAACTCAATAGAAAACAAACATGAAATAAACAAAGGGTACAAAGATACACAAATTACTCAGAAGAAAAAAAGAAAAACTACCAAAAAACAGGAGGAAGTGTTGAACCTAATTGGTAATAAAAGAAATGCAAACCAAAACAATAATGGAATATGATTTCTCATCAAGCACATCCCCAAAAGTTCAGTGAAAGCTTTGAATGATACCAAATGTTTCCTCCACTTTGAGGATGAGGGATTAGAAAATCAGTGCTCATGCAGAATTGTGAAAGCATAAAATGATGCAAATTTCTGAAGGACAAGTTGACAATATCTAGTAAACTTATCAATGCATGGAGCCACTTAGCAAGACCCTGTTTGGAATTTGCATTGCAGAAATATTTATGCAATTTCACCAAGATTATAATATATGATGTTCTCGGCAATATTTTTTTTTCCCATCATCCTAGACAATCTCTTTGGGCCCCTTCCTCACACATCCCTTCTCCCATGCACAACCTGTTCTATCAGTATACATTAATTTTGCCTCATCTCAAACTTCCTATAAATGGAGCCTACAGTATGTACACATGTAGTTGCTTTACAATGTTGTATTACTTCCTGCTGTACAGCAAAGTAAATCAGCTGTGCATATGTGTGTGGGTGGTATATATATCCTTTTTGTAATTTCTTTCCCATTTAGATCACCACAGAGCACTGAGGACAGTTCCCTGTGATACACAGATAGTTCTCATTAGTTCAGGTCAGTTCAGTTCAGTGACTCAGTCGTGTCTGACTCTTTGCAACCCCATGGTCTGCAGCATGCCATGCCTCCCTGTCCATCACCAACTCCCGGAGCTTACTCGAACTTATTTCCATCCCATCGGTAATGCCATCCAACCATCTCATCCTCTGTCATCCACTTCTCCTCCCGCCTTCAATCTTCCCCAGCATCAGGGTCTTTTCCAATGAGTCAGTTCTTTGCGTCACTTTTGACTTCAGAATCAGTCTTTCCAGTGAATATTCAGGACTGATTTCTTTTAGGATGCACTGGTTTGATCTCCTTGCAGTCCAAGGGACTCTCAAGAGTCTTCTCCAACACCACAGTCCAAAACCATCAATTCTTCAGTGCTCAGCTTTCTTTATAGTCCAACTCTCACATCCATACATGACTACTGGAAAAGCCATAGCTTTGACTATATGGACCATTATTGGCAAAGTAATTTCTCTGCTTTTTAATATGCTGTCTAGGTTGGTCATAGCTTTTCTTCCAAGGAGCAAGTGTATTTTAATTTCATGGCTGCAGTCAACATCTTCAGTGATTTTGGATCCCAAGAAAATTAAGTCTCTCACTGTTTCCATCGTTTCCCCGTCTACTTGCCACAAAGTGGTGGGACCAAATGCCATGATCTTAGTTTTTGGAATGTTGAGCTTTAAGCCAACTTTTTCACTCTCCTCTTTCACCTTCATCAAGAGGCTCTTTGGTTCTTCTTTGCTTTCTGCCATAAGGGTGATGTCATCTGCATATCTGAGGCTATTGATATTTCTGCGAGCAATCTTGATTCCAGCTTGTGCTTCATCCAGCCCAGCATTTCATGAGATGTAGAATACTTTGGCCACCTGATGTGAAGAACTGACTCATTTGAAAAGACCTTGATGTCGGAAAGATTGAAGACAGGAGGAGAAGGGGATGGCAGAAGTTGAGATGGTTGGAGAGCATCACTGACTCAATGGACATGAGTTTGTGTAAACTCTGAAAACTGGTGATGGACAGGGAGGCCTGGCATGCTGCAGTCCATGGGATAACAAAGAGTCGGACATGACTGAATGACTGAGCTGAACTGAACTCTGCATATAAGTTAAATAAGCAAGGTGACAATATACAGCCTTGATGTACTCCTTTCCTAATTTGGAACCAGTCTGTTGTTCCATGTTCAGTTCCTACTGTTGCTTCTTGACCTGCATACAGATTTCTCAGGAGGCAGGTCAGGTGGTCTGGTATTCCCATCTCTTGAAGAATTTTCCAGTTTGTTGTGATCCACACAGTCAAAGTCTTTGGCATAGTCAATAAAGCAAAGTAGATGTTTTTCTGAAACTCTCTTGCTTTTTTGATGATCCAGTGGATGTTGGCAATTTGATCTCTGGTTCCTCTGCTTTTTCTAAATCCAGCTTGAACATCTGGAAGTTCACGGTTCACATATTGTTGAAACCAGGCTTGGAGAATTTTGAGCATTACTTTGCTAGTGTGTGGGATGAGTGCAATTGTGCAATAGTTTGAGGATTCTTTGGCATTGCCTTTCTTTGGGATGGGAATGAAAGCTGAGCTTTTCCAGTCCTGTGGCCACTGCTGAGATTTCCAGATTTGCTGGCATATAGAGTGCAGCACTTTCACAGGATCATCTTTTAGGATTTGAAATAGCTCAACTGAAATTCCAACACCTCCACTAGCTTTGTTCGTAGTGATGTTTCCTAAGGCCCACTTGACTTCGCATTCCAGGATGTCTGGCTCTAGGTGAGTTATCACACCATCGTGGTTATCTGGGTCGTGAAGATCTTTTTTGTACAGTTCTTCTGTGTATTCTTGCCACCTCTTCTTAATATCTTCTGCTTCTGTTTGGTCCATTCCATTTCTGTCCTTTATTGTGCTCATCTTTGTGAGAAATGTTCCCTTGGTATCTCTAATTTTCTTGAAGAAATCTCCAGTCTTTCCTATTCTATTTTTTCCTCTATTTGTTTGCTTTGATCGCTGAGGAAGGCTTATCTTCTTATCTCTCTGCTACTCTTCAGAACTCTGCATTTAAGTGGTTATAACTTTCATTTTCTCCTTTGCCTTTTGCTTCTCTTCTTTTCTCAGCTGTTTGTAAAGCCTGATCAGACAACCATTTTGCTTTTTTGCATTTCTTTTTCTTGGGGATGGTCTTGATCACTGCTTTCTCTACAATGTCATGAACCTCATTAGCTATCAAGGCATTATTCTCCAAAATATACAAACAGGTCATGTAGTCCAGTATAAAAAAAAAAAAAATTCAATCATGAAATGGGCAGATCTAAATAGATATTGTTCCAAAGAAGACATACAAATGGCCAACAAACACATGAAAAGATGCTCAACATCACTAATTATCAGAGAAATGCACATCAGAACTACAATGAGGTATTACTTCACACCAGTCCGAAGAGCCATCATCAAAAATTATACAAACAATGATTTCTGGAGAGGGTTTGGAGGAAAAGGGACCATCTTTCACTGTCAGTGGGCATGTAAATTGGTACAGCCACTATGGTGAACAGTATGGCAGCTCCTTAAAAACTATAAATAAAATTACCATATGACCCAGCAATTCCACTCCTGGGCACATTCCTGGAGAAAAACCTGAATTCCAAAAGATTCATGCACTCCAATGTTCATTGCAGCATTATGTACTGTAGACAAGACATGCAGCATTTTTTAATAAAAGCAGAAATGGCAAAAAAAAAAAAAAATAAATAAATAAAAAATAAAACACCTTGAAGCCAACAATCTCTAAACAGGGGATCAAATTACTAGGTATTTGTAACAGTAAAGGCTTAAAGATAAGCAAACAAAGCAAAAATCAACTATCAAAACCAAGTTCTATGTTAGCATACAAATAGCTGAAATGATGATTTTATACTAAAAGAAGTAGCACACCATCATCGCCCCGAGCCAGGAACTCAGAATTCTGAGCCAATGGTAAAGTGAAATCATGGGTGATTTTTTTGTTTCTTTTTATTTTTTGGCAACTTTATCGCTTCTGTTATGAGTATATATCATTTAATAAAGCAATACAGTATCTTTTCCAACATGTGAAGAATACATCTGGATTTTATAAATTGCATTCATAAGCTTTCTTCTACTTCTCCACCAGAGGGCAGCAAAAGCACAGTAAATATTTATTCATACACACATATATACGAGAGTATACATCTGAATTTTATAAATTACATTCATAAGCACAACAAATACTTATTCATACCCACATATACTCTGGAGAGTCCCAAGGAGATCAAACCAGTCAATCCTGAATGAAATCGGTCCTGAATATTCATTGGAAGGAATGATGCTGAAGCTGAAACTGCAATACTTTGGCCACCTGATGTGAAGAACTGACTCATTGGAAAAGACCCTGATGCTGGCAAAGATTGAAGGCAGGAGGAGAAGTGGACAACAGAGGATGAGGTGGTTGGATGGCATCACCCACTCAATGGACCTGAGTTTGAGCAGGCTCCGGTAGTTGGTAATGGACATGGAAACCTGGCATGCTACGGTCCATGGGGTCGCAAAGAGTCAGACACGACTGAGTGACTGAACATATACATATAAAATGCCAATACAGCCTCAAAATGGATGTACTATGCCCAGAGTGGTGTACTACAGATGTTTTCATAATATATACATGAAAATAACTGCAGATGAATACCTGTATGTATGATTAAAAGGATACAAGAGTCTGTACAGCTACAACAGTAAGGCCATTTGAGGCAACATGCATGGACCGAGAGATGATCATACTAAGTGAAGTGAGTCAGAGAAAGACAACTACCAAATGATATTACTAAAATGTGAAATCTAAAATATGACACAAATGAACACATGCGTGAAACAGAAACACACGGACATAGAGAGCAGACTTGTATCTTCCAAGGCAGAGAGAACTGGGGGAGGGATGGAGTAAGAGACTGGGGTTAAGAGCTATAAACTCGAGTACATGGAATGGGTAGACAAGTTCCTACTGTAGAGCACAGAGAACTATATCCAGTATCCTATGATAAATCATAATGGAAAAGAATATATAATGGGACTTCCCTGGCAGTGCAGTGGTTAAGACTCCACACCTCCACACACTTCCAGCTTCAATCCCCGGTCAGGGAACTAATCCCACATGCCGCACAGTGTAGCCAAGAAAGAAAGATTAACTATAAGAATGCACACACACACAATGCATATATACACATATATGTGTATAACTGAAACAATAATTCCTATAGAGGTTGTGGAGAAAAGGGAACCCTCTTGCACTGTCAGTGGGCATGTAGATTGGTACTGCCACTGTGGTGAACAGTATGGCAGTTCCTTAAAGAACGTAAACTAGTATTACCATATGACACAGTCATGCAACTCCTGGCCATATTCCTGGGGAAAACCTTAATTCCAAAAGATACATGCACCCCAATGTTCATTGCAGCACTATTTACCATAGTCAAGACATGAAATTTTTAAAAATCTTACCAAAAGCAGAAGGAAAAAAAAAAAAAGAAAGAAAGAAAACAACTTGAAGCAAACAGCCTCTAAACAGGGGCTCAAATTCCTAGGTATTTTAAAAAGTAGAGGCTTAATGATAAGTAAACAAAGCAAGAGTCAAGTATCAAATCCAAGTCCTATGTTAGCATTCTAACAGCAGAAAAGGTGATTTTATTTTAAAAGAACTAACGCACCCTCGTCTTTTTATCTCCCTGTCCCAGGAACTCAGAATTCTGAGCCAACGGTAAAGTGAGATCATGGGTTTTTTTCTTTCTTTCTTTCTTTGTATTATTCTGTCAATTTTACATTTTCTGTTATGAGCATGTATTAATTTTTAAAAAGTTACGCAGTATCTTTTTCAACATGTAAAGAATGCATCTGGATTTTATAAATTACATTCATAATCATTCTTCTATTTCTCCACAAGAGGGCAATAAATGCACAGTGAATATTGATTCATACACACATATACATATAAGAGAATACATTTGAGTTTTATATATTACATTCATAAGTATTCTATTTCTCCACAAGAGTGAAGCGTATGCACAAAAAATATTTATTCATACCCACATTTACTCTGGAGAGTCCCTTGGACTGCAATGAGATCAAACCCATCAATCCTAAAGGAAATCAGTGCAGAATATTTCACAGTACCCCACGCCCAGGGACAGAGAAGCCCCAGCAAGACAGCAGGATGGGCAAACTGCATTTAGAATCAAACTCCATATCTGCCAGAGACACTCAGGGGGCTCAAACAAACCTTGTGTGCACTGGAACCCAGACACCCCACAGAGACTGAGACAGAAGTGTGTTTGAGTGTCTTCTGTGGAGGTATGGGTCAGCAGTGGACTACTGCAGGTGCAGGGGCTCTGCTGCAACAGAGTTGCATATGGCATAAGCCCTCTTGGAGGAGGTCACCATTAACCCCACCATAGAGCTGCCAGAACTTACACAGGACTGGGAAACAGGCTCTTGGAGGGCACAAACAGAACCTTGTGCACACTAGGACCCAGGAGAAAGGAGCAGTGACCCCACAAGAGTCTGACTCAGACTTGTCTGTGAGTGTCCAGGAGTCTCTGGCAGAGGTGTGGGTCGGCGGTGGCCTGCTGTAGGGTTGGGGACGCTGAGTGTACCACTGTGTGCATGGGACCTTTGAATGAGATTGCCATTATCTTCATTACCTCCACCATAGTTTGGCCTCAGGTCAAATGACAGGGAGGGAACACAGCCCCATCCATAAACAGAAAGGTGGATTAAAGATTTACTGAGCATGGCCCTGGCCATCCGAACAACACCCAGTTTCCCCCCTCAGTCAGTCTCTCCCATTAGGAAGCTTCCATAAGCCTGTTATCATTCTCCATCAGCTGGCAGACAGATGGAAAACCACAATCACAGAAAACTAACCAATCTGATCACAAGGACCACAGTCTTTTCTAACTCAATGAAACTATGAGCCATGCCCTGCAGGGCCTCCCAAGATGGAGTGGTCATGGTGGAGAGTTCTGACAAAGCGTGGTCCACTTGAGAAGGGAATAGCAAATCCCTTTGGTATTCTTGCTTTGAGAACCCCAGGAACAGTATGAAAAGGCATAAAGATAGGACACGGAGAGATGAACTCCCCAGGTCTGTAGGTGCCCAATATGCTACTGGAGATCAGTGGAGAAATAACTCCATAAAGAATGAAGAGATGGAGCCAAAGCAAAAACAGCACTCAGTTGTGGATGTTACTGGTGATAGAAGTAAATCTGATGCTGTAAAGAGCAATAACGCATAGGAACATTTGATGTTAGGTCCATAATCAAGGCAAATTGGAAGTGGTCAAACAGGAGATGGCAAGAGTGAACATCGACATTTTAGGAATCAGGGAACTAAAATGGACTGGAATGAGTGAATTTAACTCAGATAAACATTATATCTACTACTGTGGGCAAGAATCCCTTAGAAGAAATGGAGTAACCATCATAGTTAACAAAAGAGTCTGAAATGCAGTACTTGGATGCAATCTCAGAAATGACAGAATGATCTCTGTTCGTTTCCAAGGCAAACGGTTTAATATCACAGTAATCCAAGTCTATGCCCCGACCAGTAATGCTGAAGAAGCTCAAGCTGAATGGTTTTATGAAGACCTACAAGACATTGTAGAACTAACACCCAAAAAAGATATCCTTTTCATTATAGGGGGCTGGAATGCAAAAGTAGAAAGACAAGAAACACCTGGAGTAACAGGCAAATTTGACCTTGCAGTACACAATGGAGCAGGGCAAAGACTAATAGAGTTTTGCCAAGAGAACACACTGGTCACAGCAGACACCCTCTTCCTACAACACAAGAAGACTCTACAAATGGACATCACCAGGTAGTCAATACTGAAATCAGATTGATTATACTCTTTGCAGCCAAAGACAGAATCTCCATACAGTCAACAAAAAGAAGACCAGGAGCTGACTGTGGATCAGATCATGAACTCCCTGTTGCCAAACTGAGACATAAATTGAAGTAGGGAAAACTCCTAGACAATTCAGGTATGACCTAAATCAAATCCCTTATGATTATACCCTGGAAGTGAGAAATAGATTCAAGGGCTTAGATCTGATAGACAGAATGTCTGAAGAACTGTGGACAGAGGTTTATGACATTGTACAGGAGGCAGTGATCAAGACCATCCCCAAGAAAAAGAAATGCAAAAAGGCAAAATGGTTGTCTGAGGAGGCCTTATCAATAGCCATAAAATGAAGAGAAGTGAAAGGCAAAGGAGAAAAGAAAAGATATACACATTTGAATGCAGAGTTTCAAAGAATAGCAAGGAGAGATAAGAAAGACTTCCTCAGTGATCAATGCATAGAAATAGAGGAAAACAATATAACAAGAAAGACTAGAGATCTCTTCAAGAAAATAGCGATACTAAGGGACATTTCATGCAAAGATGGGCATAATAAAAGACATAAATTGTATGGACTTAACAGAATCAGAAGATATCAATAGTGGCCTTTTTGATTTCTCAGTAGTGATATCCCCTTGCAGTTTAATTTTTCATATCACTGACAAAAAAAAACAAATGAGGCACATTTCCAGACGCATCTTTCTTCATTGAATTGCCGTTACCTGTTGATGTTTCCTTCCTGATCGTGTGGTTTGTTCTCGTTTTTATTTCGGTGTGCAAACCCTGGCCATTTTGTAAGGGTAGGTGTCATTTATTGCCCGGCCACCTCGTGAATAGGCAGTGTCCATCAGCCCAAGGTTTAAGGTTGCCATTCCAGAATACGGCCTCAAGGTAGCAGCATTTCTTTGGATTCTCCTCTTGTTATCATGGGAATTCCATCTTTAGAGGTATTCGTCATTTCTGATTGTAAATGAGAGTAGAATGAGTTAGAGGAAGCCCCCAAAAGCTTGTGTCTCCTTCCTTCTCAGTTTTATTGTAGTTGATATTTCTTGTTTGACAAAGCTGATGTACAGAATTGCCTTTGTTGTAGCTATACCTATTCTTGCTCCCTTACATGGATGAACAGAGGCATTCAGGAGCAGTTTATTTCCTCTGACCTGCTCTCAGAAAATGTGTAGTACATCAGTCTTGCTAAGTCGATTCCTGTGGATTATGTATTTGACAGGTATTTCTGGGAATCCATGATTTTCAGACTTCCAATGTAAGCCTTCCTCTCACCCATCCCCTTTGTTAAACATCAGTGTGTTCCCAGCACTGGGTGTCCATTTCACTTTGGATAGAGAAAAATTCAGAGATCATCACACTGAGTGAAGGAGGGTCGATTCAAGTTACATCATGGGATGTAAGGGAGAGGTGGGATACAAAAATCCACAGCAGTGAGCACCCAGACAAAGGTTAAATGGATATCCAACCTGACAAGAAACTTATGGGAAGCAGAGGACCCTGGTGGATGGAGGGGGTATATATGGAGCCTGGAGTTAATTTCTTCCCAAAGATACATATAAAATATGGAATCCACTTTAAACCTACTTCAACAAGAGGAGCAGTTGAAATACTTTCTAATCTCATGCAGGTGAAAACAAGCACAGCTGAATAGATCTGGTACTCTCAGTGCCATGGAACAAGAATCTGTACACATAAAACAAAAGCATCCTTGCCAGTCAACTTAAATAGAATAGAAACTTTAAGTTAAAATAAAATCCAAGAGTGAGGAGACACCAGGTTTGGTGGCATTCTCTGGCTCATTCTATTCTAATGTATAACAAGGCTTGACAAAAGCTCCAAGGTGGCAGAGGCCAACCTAAAAGAGGACGGAATAAGGAAACTGCAACATGGAGGCTGTTCTCTGTAACCACAGCCTGAAACTTATCACTGATGGACATCTGATATTCACAAGGATGCTGGACTGGACATGACACCTATCCTTGAACATGTCAGGAGTCACACATCCAAAAGTGAATAAGTAAATAAAAACAAACAAACAAACAAAAAAAAACAAACAAAAACAAAACCCAAAATCTCTCAGAAGAAAACATCAACAGGTAAATACAACTCAAAATGCTTTCCAAAAGCCAAAAGCCCATCAATAGTGCTCCATAGGATTTCTTATCAGAGATACAAAAGCTAAACGGCCATGAGCCATCAACTCTTAGCACTGGAAAAGGCCACCATGGACAACACTCCAGACCAGAAATGGTAGGTTGACATTGGTCAGGGGGATCATTTTATAGTAGTGGGGGGAATATCAGTGGGAGGAGCCAGTATAAGAATCACTGTCCAAGTGCCTTTATAGATAAAAAGAGACAGAAAGTATGACATGGCCTCTCCATTCCAAAGACATCTCAGAAATACACAGATTTTTAAAACCACACGCCCCAGAACATGCACTGCAGGGGCATTCCCATTGATAAGAGATTAAAGTAAAGAAAATACACAGGGACAGAGAGATCAGTGGATCAAGAAATGGGACACAGGTTCACGATGGAATATGACTCAAGTATTGAAACAAGGAAATAATGTCATTGTCAGAGGTACAGACAAGTGTAGTGATAATCAGAGTCAGTGAAGAAGGGCAGATTAGAGCTATGTCATAGGATTTACCGTTCAAATGGGAAAGACAATACTGCTGGCAGTGAGTACCCTGACAGAGGTGAGATGGACACCCAGTGCTGGGAACGCCCTGATGCTTAGCAAAGGGGATGGGTGAGAGGAAGGCTTACATTGGAAGGCTGAAATTCACGGATTCCCACAAATGCCTGTCAAATACATAATCCACAGGGACTGACATAGCAAGAATGATGTACTACACACTTTCTGAGAGCAGGTCGGAGGAAATAAACACTGCTGAATGCCTCTGTGTATCCATGTAAGGGAGCAAGAATCGGTAGAGCTACAACAAAGGCAACTCTGTACATCAGCTTCGTCAAACAAGAAATATGAACTACAATAAAACTGAGAAGGAAGGAGACTCAAGCTTCCATGGGCTTCCCCTAGCTCATTCTACTCTCATTTTCAAGCGGAAATGTCACATGCCTCTAAAGATGCAGTTACCATGGTAACAGGAGGAGAGCCTAAAGAAGTGCTGCCACCTGTTGGTCGCTCTCGGGAACAGCAACATTAAACCTTGTGCTGATGGACACTGAAGATTCACAAGGCGGGCAGGCTCTAAATGACACCTACCTTTATAAAATGGCCAGGGGTCATACACTGAAATAAAAACGAGAACAAACTACACGATCAGGAAGGAAACTTCCACAGGTAAATGCAATTTAATGCTCAGAAAGAAAGCTCTGGAAATGTGACTCATTTACTTTCTTATCAGTGATACGAAATTTTAAACAGCAAGGCGATATCAATACTGAAACCAAAAAGGCCACTATCCAAAACTATACAGACCAAGTTTTAAGGAGTAGGGCAGTATTAGTAAATGGGACCCTTATATTCTACTTGTGGGAGGTAAGCAGTCCGAGTCTTTATGAGCATGACTGTCAAAGGGCCTGGGAATCAAAAATGAGGCAGATGATGTCATATGTCAATTCTATTCCTAGATTATTTGAGAAATCAACAGATCATGGAAAACACAGGCCACCCCCACGAACATGCACTGCAGCAGCATTCACATCGCCTAAGAGATGAAAGGAAAGAGAATTGTTGAGTGCAGACAAAAAGAGAAAGAAATGAGACAGAGATACCCAATGAAATATGACTCCAACCTTATGAAAAGGCAAAAAACTTCCATTTTTTCCTAAATGAAATTTAGAGTGAAGCCCAGTAAGCAAAGAAGTGTGGATTAAAGAGATATCACATCATGTACATTCCAGGGGGGATTAAAAAAAAAAACAAAACATTGATGGCGATGAATACCTAAACAAAAGTGAAATGTACTTACACTCCTGGTAGGAAAATTACGGTTAGCAAAGGGAGTCCGTGGGTGAGAGGCCTAAAGGTGAAAGCTGGAATAAAGGTATACCCACAGATACCTGTGCCACAAATTCATAATCCAGAGGACCTCCTGTATCAAGAGGCATGTGCTTAACAGATTCTGGAACCATTGCTGTGACGGTAACAACAGCTGAATACCTCCAGTTATGTGTGGAACGGAAGGAGAAACTGTCTCCCTGCAAAAACTACAACAGTGTAAATAGTCTTAAATAAAAAACAAAATATCATTTGTAGACTTAAGGAAGCAACCTAGATGTCCATTGGCAGACAACTGGATAAGAAAGCTGTGGTACATGCACACAATGGAATATTACTCAGCTATTAAAAAGAATGCATGTGAAGCAGTTCTAATGAGGTGGATGAAACTGGAGCCTATTATACAGAGCAAATTAAGTCAGAAAGAAAAATACCAATACAGTATCTTAACGCATATATATGGAATTTAGAAAGATGGTAACGATGACCCTATGTGCGAGACTGCAAAAGAGACACAGATGTACAGAACAGTCTTTTGGACTCTGTAGGAGAAGGCGAGGGTGGGATCATCTGAGAGAATAGCATTGAAACATGTATATTATCATATGTGAAACAGATCACCAGTCCAGGTTACATGCATGAGACAGGGTGCTCAGGGCTGGTGCAGTGGGATGACCCTGAGGGATGGGATGGGGAGGGAGATGGGAGGGAGGGTCAGGATGGGGACACATGTACACCCATGGCTGATTCATGTCAATGGATGGCAAAACCACTACAATATTGTAAAGTAATTTGCCTCCAATTAAAATAAATTTTAAAAAATAAAGGAATATATATCACTTAAAGAAAAGTCTCAAAGAATACAGAGACAAAAGTTTTTGGTGACTTCTTGTGTATCATTTTACTCTCATTTACAACCAGGCCCTGGATAATCACCCAGGTTGCTTTTACCATAGCCACAAGAGGAGGGAATGAAGAAATGCTGCCGCCCTGTGGACATTTTCTCTAACAGCAACCTTAAAATGCCTGCTGATGGACACACTATTCACAGAGGTGCTGTGAATAGTGTGAACTCTTAACGAATTGCCAGGGCTCATATAGGGGGAAAAAACACAAGTAAACACAGGGGAAGCTAACAGGAAGAGGATATGAACAGGTAAACACAATTACGTGTTTCTTTAAAAAAAACACATGACAATTTACACATAGGGTGAATTTGAAGATACAAACATGCAAGCTGCAAGGACATTATCACCTCTGCCTGAGCATGAAAAAGGCCACTGTTGAAAGCTGGACCTGGCATCAATGGTAGAGTAACGTTAGTACAGTGGACACATTAGGGTACTGATGGGATGGACCTGGTAAGAGCCACTATGAGCATGACTAGAAAAGTGCACTCCCATGAGAGATAAATAAATAAATAATTGAAGAGGTAGAGACAGTATGATAAATCAGGTCCTCTCCTGGAATATTTCAGAAATGAACAGATTTCAAACACCACACACCCCAAACCGGGTCCCACAGCAAAGTTCAGAACATCGAAGAGATGAAAGTAAAGACAGCGTACCTAGACAGAGGAATGGATAGAGAAATGTGATACAGGTCTAGAATGAATTATGAATCAAGGGTTGAAATATGAAAGTGGCAGTCTTCAGAGATAGAGATAAATGTACTGGTCATCATACTGAGTGAAGGAGGGTCAACTCAAGAAGTATCATGGGATGCAATCAAGAGGTGGGATACAAAAAGCCACAGCAGTGAGCACCCACGCAAAGGTGAAGTGGACATCCAACCTGGCAAGAAACTTATGGGTAGAAGAAGACCCTGATGGATGGGATGGAAGTATTGTAAAATAGTTACAGTAGAATCTAGGTGGGAAGTCTTTGTGTATTAGGTAGAAAACATGTTCAACCTCGTTGTATGTTTGGAAAATTTTATAATAAAGTGTTGCGGAATGTACAGAGCAGAGAACAATGAAAACCAAAATGCACATGAAGCATAATTTCATATTTAAAAAAATGAGCTGAAAAAAGATGCCGAGGAGATAGGGTAAAATATTGTGTGCTCAGTCACTCAGTCATGTCTGATATTTTTGCAACCCCATAGACTGTAGTCCACCAGGTTCCTATGTCCATGGGATACTCCAGGCAAGAATACTGGAGTGGGTTACCAATCCCTTCTCCAGGGGATCTTTCTGACCCAGGTTTCTAATTCCTGACTCCTGCATTGGCAGGCGGGTTCTTTACCAGTGAGCCACCAAGGAAGCCCCAAAATATGAACCGTAGTGAGAGTAAACATGGTTTTTATTTACTTTTTCACACTCCATGCCCTGACCAAGTTCTTTTCCCAATATCCACAGACTACATTTTCAATAATAAAAGTAGCATCACTTTGCCTCTGGCCCAATGGTGACAGGCCTCCTGGGCAGCATCATCGCTCTGCTTGTGCTCCCCTCCTGGTGATCTTGGCTTTGAGCACCTGCTGGGGATCACAGGGTCCTCCAATCACAGCTCTAGAGACGTGTCCCCACTGGCTTCACAGGTCTGACCAAACCTATGGCTGACTCCTATGTTTGGGACACCAAGGTGCGGCCCCACCCATCCTGGCTTCATCTTGGCCCATCATGGCGCTACCCACCTTCACTTCATTTTTTCTCTTTATATATGTATATGTGTGTGTGTGTGTGTGTGTGTGTGTTTCACGGTAAAGCAAATAGTTCATTGAAAAGTACATATGGAAAGGCATACAGATAAACCCAGAGAGAGTTGCCCCACCTCCCTGCAATCTTTCAACATACACCTTCTAGTTCCCTGGAGTTTTTCTCAGTTATTTAAATTTCTTAATTCAACTGATCTTTGTCCAATAGCTAAAAAGGGAAAATTAACACTTTGCAGAAAAATTCCTGCATGTGTAAATAATTAATAAACAAGGAATTATAAAATGGCAATTGAGAAATATTTGGAAGAGAGCTGACAAAGGGCACATTTACCTAATTTATGCAGAGTTCAAAAGTTAAAATAAGAAAAGAAGATGAAAAACCCAATAGAAGACAAACACGAAGTAAACAAAGGGAAGAAAGAAATGCAAATTACTCAGAAGAAAAATAAAGATTACCAGAAAACAGGAGAAAATGTTGAACCTAATTGGTAAAAAGAAATGCAAACCAAAACAATAATGGAATATGACTTCTCACCATGAAAACTGACAAAAGTTCAATGAAAGCATTGAGTAATACCAAATGTTTCCTCTAAATTGAGGATGAGAGGTTGGAAAATGAGTGCTCATGTGTTGTTGTGAAAGCATAAAGTGATGCAACTTTCTGAAGGACAATTTGACAGTATCTAGTAAATTTATCCTGAGAAGGCAATGGCACCCCACTCCAGTACTTTTGCCTAGAAAATCCCACAGACGGTAGGCTGCAGTTCATGGGGTCGCTAGAGTCAGACACGACTGAGCGACTTCACTTTCACTTTTCACTTGCATGCATTGGAGAAGGAAATGGCAACCCACTCCAGTGTTCTTGCCTGGAGAATCCCAGGGACAGGGAAGCCTGGTTGGCTGCCATCTATGGGGTCGCACAGTCGGACACGATTGAAGCAACTAAGCAGCAGCAGCAGCAGCAGCAATACATTTATCAACCCATGGAGCCAACTAGCAATACCTTGTTTGGAATTTACATTGCAGAAGTATTTATGCAATTTCACGAAGATTACATATATGATGTTCACTGCAATATTTTTTCCCACCATTCCAGAAAAACTCTTGGGCCCCTTCCCCACACTCCCCTTCCCTGATGCAACCCCTGTTCTCAGTTCTATCAGTAAACATGAGCTTTGCCTCGTCTAGAACTTTCTATAAATGGGGCCTACAGTATGTACACATGTAGTTGCTTTACAGTGTTGTGTTACTTACTGCTGTACAGCAAAGTAAATCAGTTGCATGTATGTGTGTGTTTGTATATATATGTATGCACCGTTCTTTTTTCAGTTTCCTTCCCATTTAGGTCACCACATAGCACTGAGGACAGTTACCTGTGCTATACAGAGAGTTCTCATTAGTTATCATGGCATTACTCTCCAAAATATACAAACAGCACATGTAGCTCAGGATTAAAAAAAAAAAAAAAAAAAACACTCAATAAATGGGCAGATCTAAATAGACATTTTTCCAAAGAAGACATACAGATGGCCAACAAACACTTGAAAAGATGCTCAACATCACTAGTTATCAGAGAAATGCAAATCAAAACTACAATGAGGTATTACTTCACACTAGTCCAAATAGCCCTCATCAAAAACTCTACAAACAATAATTTGGAGAGGGCGTTGAGAACAGGGAACCCTCTTGCATTGTCAGAGGGCATGTAAATTGGTACCACCGATATAGTGAACTCTATGGCAGCTCCTTAGAAAACAAAAAATACGGTGACCATATGGCCTACTCCAGGGCATTTTCCTGGAGAAAACCTTAATTCAAAAAGATGCAATGCGGAGGAGGAGCCAAGATGGCGGAGGAGTAGGACGGGGAACACTTTCTCCCCCACAAATTCATCAAAAGAGCATTTAAACGTCGAGTAAATTCCACAAAACAACTTCTGAATGCCTGCAGAGGACATCAGGCACCCAGAAAAGCAACCCAACTCTTCGAAAGGAGGTAGGAAAAAATGTAAAAGACAAAAAAAGAGACAAAAGAGGGAGGGATGGAGTTCCTTCCTGGGAAGGGTGTCTTAAAAAGAGAGAAGTTTCCAAACACCAGGAAACCTTCTCACTGCCGAATCTGTGCCGAGCTTTGGAAGCACAGAGGGCAACATAACAGGGAGAAAAAAATAAATAAACAATTAAAAAATCACAGATTGTGAGCCCTACGGTAACTCCCCCAGTGGAGAAGCAGCACAGACGCCTGCACACGCCATTAGCAAGCAGGGGCTGGGCAGGGAAGCGCGGCGCGGGCTGCATCACTTAGAGTAAGAATCTGGCCCGAATGTCCTGAGCGCTATCTGAGCGAAATAATTTGGGCTAGCAAACCAGACTGTGGGATATCTACCACGTGAAAAGCCAGCCCTAACCTAAGACACCGCCAGGCCTGCACACGGAACAAAGGACTGAACAGAGATAGCCGGCTGCAGAACTTCCCCCTCTGGTGACAGGCAGCCAGAGCCAGAAGGGGGCAATCGCAGCCCCAGAGAGACACTATCTATAAAACTGTAAGCAGGCTTCTTTGCTAACTAAAACTTCTTGGGGGTCTGGACGGTCAACATCTGCCTGAGAAGGTGCGCCGGTTTTACACCCAGATAACTGAGTGGCGGGGAGGCGAAAAGTCGCAGCATTGGCGCTCGCCAAACACCTCATCACCTGAGCTGCTTGGACCTGGGAAGAGCACAAAACGCAGGCCCAACCGAGTCTGCGCCTCTGAGGACTACCTGAGTGCCTGAACCTGAGCAGCTTGGACCTGGGAGGTCAGCCCAGGGCCGGCCTCTGATTGTTCCCGGCGGAACAACCTAGAGCCCGAGCAGTGTGGGCTGGGAGGCTACACGCGCCGTGAGCGGGGGCAGACGCAGTGTGGCTGAGGCACTGCGAGCGCACGCCAGTGTTATTTGTTTGCAGCATCACTTCCTCCCTCCCCACAGTGCGACTGAACAAGTGAGCCTAAAAAAAAAAAAAAAAAAAAAGTGTCCTCCACCGTCCCCTTTGTGTCAGGGTGGAAATCAGACACTGAAGAGACCAGCAAACAGAAGAAGCTATAACAGAGGGAAACACCTTGGAAGCTACAGGCCATAGATTAAAACCCTGTGGTTACTATGGACTACATAGGAAGGGGCCTATAGATCTTGAGAAATATAAGTCGGACCAAGAACTAGCCAAAAATGACCTGAACCCACAATACTCACAACAAAACCAGAGAAAGACCTAGATATATTTTTACTATTTTTACGATCAATCTTTCTTTTTTTTTTTAATTAAAAAAAAATTTAAGTCCTCTATTGTCCTTTAATTTTCACTTTTATAACCTATTACTTTGCAAAAAAAAAAGACCCTATTTTTTTCTTCTTCAGCAAACTTCATATATATATTTTATAATTTTTTGACCGTGTTTTTTTTTTTCTTTTTCTTCTTTTCTTTAACATTGTATTTTTGAAATTCCAAACTCTACTCTAGATTTTTAATTTTAGCCTTTTGGTATACATTATCAATTTTGTACCTATAGTTTTTTTTTTTATAATTTCTGTGACTTTTTTTTCCCTCTGTTTCTTTCTCTTCTTCTTTTATATAACATCGTATATCTGCAATTCCAAACTCTACTCAAGATTTTTAATTTATGCTTTTTGGTATTTGATATCAATTTTGTACCTGTATTTTCTTTATAATTTTTGCGACATTGTTTTGGTTTGTTTGTTTGTTTTCGCTCTTTATTTTTCTTCTTCTTTTTTTTTAACATTGTATTTTTGAAATTATAAACTCTACTCTAGATTTTTAATTTTTGCTTTTTGGTATTAGTTATCAATTTTGTACCTGTAGTTTCTTTATAATTTTTGCGACCTTGTTTGTTTTTCTTTGTTCGTTTTTTCTCTCTTTCTTTTCCTTCTTCTTTTCTTTAACATCGTATTTTTGAAATTCCAAACTCTACTCTAGATTTTTAATTTTTGCTTTTATGTATTCGTTACCAATTTTGTACCTTTAAGAACCCAATCTTCAGGACCCATTTTTCACTAGGGAGCGAGATTACTGGCTTGACTGCTCTCTCTCCCTTTGGACTCTCCGTTTTCTCCACCAGGTCGCCTGTATCTCCTCCCTAACTCCTCTCTACTCTACCCAACTCTGTGAATTTCTGTGTGTTCCAGACGGTGGAGAACACTTAGGGAACTGATTACTGGCTGGATCTGTCTCCCTCCTTTTCATTTCCCCCTTTTATCCTTCTGGCCACCTCTGCCTCCTTCCTCTTTCTTCTCTTCTCTGTATAACTCCATGAACATCTCTGAGTGGTCCAGTTGTGGAGTGCACATAAGGAAGTGACTACTGGCTAGCCCACTCTCTCCACTATTGATTCCACCTCATCTCATTTGGGTCACCTCTAACTCCCTCCTCCCTCTTCTCTTCTCCATGTAACGCTGTGAACCTCTCTGAGTGACCCTCACAGTAGAGAAACTTCTCATCTTTAACGTAGATGTTTTATCAATGGTGCTGTATAGAAGGAGAAGTTTTGGAACTACTGTAAAAATAAAACCGATAACTGGAAGTAGGAGGCTTAAGTCCAAACCCTGACTCCAGGGAACTCCTGACTCCAAGGAACATTAATTGACAGGAGCTCATCAAACGCCTCCATACCGACACTGAAACCAAGCACCACACAAGGGCCAACAAGTTCCAGGGCAAGACCTACCAAGCAAATTCTCCAGCAACAAAGGAACACAGCCCTGAGCTTCAAGATAGAGGCTGCCCAAAGTCAACCAAAAACCATAGACATCTCATAACTCATTACTGGACATTTCATTACACTCCAGAGAGAAGAAATACAGCTCCATCCACCAGAACATCGACACAAGCTTCCCTAACCAGGAAACCTTGACAAGCCACCTGTACAAACCCACACACAGCGAGGAAAAGCCACAATAAAGAGAACTCCACAAACTGCCAGAATACAGAAAGGACACCCCAAACTCAGCAATTTAAACAAGATGAAGAGACAGAGGAATACCCGGCAGATAAAGGAACAGGATAAATGCCCACCAAACCAAACAAAAGAGGAAGAGATAGGGAATCTACCTGATAAAGAATTCCGAATAATGATAGTGAAATTGATCCAAAATCTTGAAATTAAAATGGAATCACAGATAAATAGCCTGGAGGCAAGGATTGAGAAGATGCAAGAAAGGCTTAACAAGGACTTAGAAGAAATAAAAAAGAGTCAATATATAATGAATAATGCAATAAGTGAAATTAAAAACACTCTGGAGGCAACAAATAGTAGAATAACAGAGGCAGAAGATAGGATTAGTGAATTAGAAGATAGAATGGTAGAAATAAATTAATCAGAGAGGATAAAAGAAAAACGAATTAAAAGAAATGAGGACAATCTCAGAGACCTCCAGGACAATATTAAACGCTACAACATTCGAATCATAGGGGTCCCAGAAGAAGAAGACAAAAAGAAAGACCATGAGAAAATACTTGAGGAGATAATAGTTGAAAACTTCCCTAAAATGGGGAAGGGAATAATCACCCAAGTCCAAGAAACCCAGAGAGTCCCAAACAGGATAAACCCAAGGCGAAACACCCCAAGACACATATTAATCAAATTAACAAAGATCAAACACAAAGAACAAATATTAAAAGCAGCAAGGGAAAAACAACAAATAACACACAAGGGAATACCCATAAGGATAACAGCTGATCTTTCAATAGAACCTCTTCAAGCCAGGAGGGAATGGCAAGACATACTTAAAATGATGAAAGAAAATAACCTACAGCCCAGATTATTGTACCCAGCAAGGATCTCACTCAAGTATGAAGGAGAAATCAAAAGCTTTTCAGACAAGCAAAAGCTGAGAGAATTCTGCACCACCAAACCAGCTCTCCAACAAATACTAAAGGATATTCTCTAGACAGGAAACACAAAAACGGTGTGTAAATTCAAACCCAAAACAATAAAGTAAATGGCAACGGGATCATACTTATCAGTAATTACCTTAAACGTAAATGGGCTGAATGCCCCAACCAAAAGACAAAGACTGGCTGAATGGATACAAAAACAAGACCCCTACATATGTTGTCTACAAGAGACCCACCTCAAAACAGGGGACACATACAGACTGAAAGTGAAGGGCTGGAAAAAGATTTTCCATGCAAATAGGGACCAAAAGAAAGCAGGAGTAGCAATACTCATATCAGATAAAATAGACTTTAAAACAAAGGCTGTGAAAAGAGACAAAGAAGGTCACTACATAATGCTCAAAGGATCAATCCAAGAAGAAGATATAACAATTATAAATATATATGCACCCAACACGGGAGCACCGCAGTATGTAAGACAAATGCTAACAAGTATGAAAGGAGAAATTAACAATAACACAATAATAGTGGGAGACTTTAATACCCCACTCACACCTATGGATAGATCAACTAAACAGAAAATTAACAAGGAAACACAAACTTTAAACGATACAATAGACCAGTTAGACCTAATTGATATCTATAGGTCATTTCATCCCAAAACAATGAATTTCACCTTCTTCTCAAGCGCACATGGAACCTTCTCCAGGATAGATCACATCCTGGGCCATAAAGCTAGCCTTGGTAAATTCAAAAAAATAGAAATCATTTCAAGCATCTTTTCTGACCACAATGCAGGAAGATTAGATCTCAATTACAGGAGAAAAACTATTAAAAATTCCAACATATGGAGGCTGAACAACACGCTGCTGAATAACCAACAAATCACAGAAGAAATCAAAAAAGAAATCAAAATGTGCATAGAAACGAATGAAAATGAAAACACAACAACCCAAAAGCAGTCCTAAGGGGAAAGTTCATAGCAATACAGGCACACCTCAAGAAACAAGAAAAAAGTCAAATAAATAACCTAACTCTACACCCAAAGCAACTAGAAAAGGAAGAAATGAAGAACCCCAGGGTTAGTAGAAGGAAAGAAATCTTAAAACTTAGAGCAGAAATAAATGCAAAAGAAACAAAAGAGATCATAGCAAAAATCAACAAAACCAAAAGCTGGTTTTTTGAAAGGATAAATAAAATTGACAAACCATTAGCCAGACTCATCAAGAAACAAAGGGAGAAAAATCAAATCAATAAAATTAGAAATGAAAATGGAGAGATCACAACAGACAACACAGAAATACAAAGGATCATAAGAGAGTACTATCAACAATTATATGCCAATAAAATGGACAACGAGGAAGAAATGGACAAATTCTTAGAAAAGTACAACTTTCCAGAACTCGACCAGGAAGAAATAGAAAATCTTAACAGACCCATCACAAGCACGGAAATTGAAACTGTAATCAAAAATCTTCCAGCAAACAAAAGCCCAGGTCCAGACGGCTTCACAGCTGAATTCTACCAAAAATTTAGAGAAGAGCTAACACCTATCCTGCTCAAACTCTTCCAGAAAATTGCAGAGGATGGTAAACTTCCAAACTCATTCTATGAGGCCACCATCACCCTAATACCAAAACCTGACAAAGATCCCACAAAAAAAGAAAACTACAGGCCAATATCACTGATGAACATAGATGCAAAAATCCTTAACAAAATTCTAGCAATCAGAATCCAACAGCACATTAAAAAGATCATACACCATGACCAAGTGGGCTTTATCCCAGGGATGCAAGGATTCGTCAATATCCGCAAATCAATCAATGTAATACACCACATTAACAAATTGAAAAATAAAAACCATATGATTATCTCAATAGATGCAGAGAAAGCCTTTGACAAAATTCAACATCCATTTATGATAAAAACTCTCCAGAAAGCAGGAATAGAAGGAACATACCTCAACATAATCAAAGCTATATATGACAAACCCACAGCAAACATTATCCTCAATGGTGAAAAATTGAAAGCATTTCCTCTAAAGTCAGGAACAAGACAAGGGTGCCCACTTTCACCATTACTATTCAACATAGTTTTGGAAGTTTTGGCCACAGCAATCAGAGCAGAAAAAGAAATAAAAGGAATCCAAATTGGAAAAGAAGAAGTAAAGCTCTCACTGTTTGCAGATGACATGATCCTCTACATAGAAAACCCTAAAGACTCCACCAGAAAATTACTAGAACTAATCAATGACTATAGTAAAGTTGCAGGATATAAAATCAACACCCAGAAATCCCTTGCATTCCTATACACTAATAATGAGAAAACAGAGAAATTAAGGAAACAATTCCATTCACCATTGCAATGGAAAGAATAAAATACTTAGGAATATATCTACCTAAAGAAACTAAAGACCTATATATAGAAAACTATAAAACACTGGTGAAAGAAATCAAAGAGGACACTAACAGATGGAGAAATATACCATGTTCATGGATTGGAAGAATCAACATAGTGAAAATGAGTATACTACCCAAAGCAATTTATAGATTCAATGCAATCCCTATCAAGCTACCAACAGTATTCTTCACAGAGCTAGAACAAATAATTTCACAATTTGTATGGAAATACAAAAAGCCTCGAATAGCCAAAGCAATCTTGAGAAAGAAGAATGGAACTGGAGGAATCAACCTACCTGACTTCAGGCTCTACTACAAAGCCACAGTTATCAAGACAGTATGGTACTGGCACAAAGACAGAAATATAGATCAATGGAACAAAATAGAAAGCCCAGAGATAAATCCACGCACATATGGACACCTTATCTTTGACAAAGGAGGCAAGAATATACAATGGATTAAAGACAATCTCTTTAACAAGTGGTGCTGGGAAATCTGGTCAACCACTTGTAAAAGAATGAAACTAGAACACTTTCTAACACCATACACAAAAATAAACTCAAAATGGATTAAAGATCTAAACGTAAGACCAGAAACTATAAAACTCCTAGAGGAGAACATAGGCAAAACACTCTGACATACATCACAGCAGGATCCTCTATGACCCACCTCCCAGAATATTGGAAATAAAAGCAAAAATAAACAAATGGGACCTAATTAACCTTAAAAGCTTCTGCACATCAAAGGAAAACTATTAGCAAGGTGAAAAGACAGCCTTCAGAATGGGAGAAGATAATAGCAAATGAAGCAACTGACAAACAACTAATCTCAAAAATATACAAGCAACTCCTACAGCTCAACTCCAGAAAAATAAATAACCCAATCAAAAAATGGGCCAAAGAACTAAATTGACATTTCTCCAAAGAAGACATACAGATGGCTAACAAACACATGAAAAGATGCTCAACATCAATCATTATCAGAGAAATGCAAATCAAAACCACTGTGAGGTATCATTTCACACCAGTCAGAATGGCTGTGATCCAAAAGTCTACAAGTAATAAATGCTGGAGAGGGTGTGGAGAAAAGGGAACCCTCTTATACTGTTGGTGGGAATGCAAACTAGTACAGCCACTATGGAGAACAGTGTGGAGATTTCTTAAAAAACTGGAAATAGAACTGCCTTACGATCCAGCAATCCCACTGCTGGGCATATACACTGAGGAAACCAGAAGGGAAAGAGACACGTGTACCCCAATGTTCATTGCACCACTGTTTATAATAGCCAGGACATGAAAGCAACCTAGATGTCCATCAGCAGATGAATGGATAAGAAAGCAGTGGTACATATACACAATGGAGTATTACTCAGCCATTAAAAAGAATACATTTGAATCAGTTCTAATGAGGTGGATGAAACTGGAGCCTATTATACAGAATGAAGTAAGCCAGAAAGAAAACACCAATACAGTATACTAACGCATATATATATATATATATATATATATATATATGGAATTTAGAAAGATGGTAACAATAACCCTGTGTACGAGACAGCAAAAGAGACACTGATGTATAGAACAGTCTTATGGACTCTGTGGGAGAGGGAGAGGGTGGGAAGATTTGGGAGAATGGCATTGAAACATGTAAAATATCATGTATGAAACGAGTTGCCAGTCCAGGTTCGATGCACGATACTGGATGCTTGGGGCTGGTGCACTGGGACGACCCAGAGGGATGGTATGGGGAGGGAGGAGGGAGGAGGGCTCAGGATGGGGAACACATGTATACCTGTGGCGGATTCATTTTGATATTTGGCAAAACTAATACAATTATGTAAAATTAAAAAAAAAAAAAAGATGCATGCACCCCAATGTTCACTGCATCACTATTTACCATAGCCATGACATGCAACATTTTTTTAATTATAGCCAAAATGGGAAAAACAAAACAACCTTGAAGCAAACAGTCTCTAAACAGGGAGTCAAATTACTAGGTCTTTGTAAAAGCAGAGACTTAAAGATAATAAACAAAGCAAGAATCACGTATCAAAACCAAGTTCTATGTTAACATTCTAATAGCAGAAAAGATGATTTTATAATAAAAGAACTAGCATACCCTCATCTTTTTATCTCCTTGTCCCAGGAACTCAGAATTCTGAGCCAATGTTAAATGAGATCATGGGTGATTTTGTTCTTTCTTTGTACTTTTCTACCAACTTTATATTTTCTGTTATGAGCATATATTAATTTTGAACAAAGTTATACAGTATCATTTTCAACATGTAAAGAAGACATCTGGATTTTATACATTCACAATCATTCTTCTATTTCTCCACTAGATGGCAGCATAATCACAATAAATATTTATTCATACACACAGAGAAGACAATGGCAACTCATTCCAGTACTCTTGCCTGGAAAATCCCATGGACGGAGGAGCCTGGTAGGCTGCAGTCCATGGGGTCACGAAGAGTCAGACATGGCTGAGCAACTTCACTTTCATGCATTGGAGAAGGAAATGGCAACCCACTCCAGTGTTCTTGCCTGGAGAATTCCAGGGATGGGGGAGCCTGGTGGGCTGCCGTCTATGGAGTCACACGGAGTCGGAGACGACTGAAGTGACACAGCAGCAGCAGCAGCATACATACATACACATATGAGTGACTACATTTGGATTTTATAAATTACATTCATTAGCATATATCTGTTTCTCCTCAAGAAGTCATCATATGCACAATAAATATTTATTTATACCCACATATACATCAGAGAAGGCGATGGCACCCCACTCCAGTGCTCTTGCCTGGAAAACCCAAGGACGGAGGAGCCTGGTGGGCTACAGTCCATGGGGTCGTGAAGAGTTGGACACGACTGAGCGACTTCACTTTCATTTTTCACTTTCCTGCATTGGAGAAGGAAATGGCAACCAACTCCAGTGTTCTTGCCTGGAAAATCCCAGGGACGGGGGAGCCTGGTGGGCTGCCATCTATGGGGTCGCACAGAGTCAGACATGACTGAAGTGACTTAGCAGCAGCATACATATGAGCTATTTCAAATCCTGAAAGATGATGCCGTGAAAGTGCTGCAGTCAATATGCCTGCAAATTTGGAAAACTCAGCAGTGGCCACAGGACTGGAAAAGGTCAGTTTTCATTCCAATCCCAAAGAAAGGCAATGCTAAAGAATGCTCAAACTACCACACAATTGCACTCATCTCACATGCTAGTAAAGTTATGCTCAAACTTCTCCAAGCCAGATTTCAGCAATACATGAACCATGAACTTCCTGATGTTCAAGCTGGATTTAGAAAAGGCAGAGGAATCAAAGATCAAATTGCTAACATCCACTGGATCATGGGAAAAACAAAAGAGTTCCAGAAAAACATCTATTTCTGCTTTATTGACTATGCCAAAGCCTTTGACTGTGTGGATCACAATAAACTGTGGAACATTCTGAGAGATGGGAATACCAGAACACCTGATCTGCCTCTTGAGAAATCTGTATGCAGGTCAGGAAGCAACAGTTAGAACTGGACATGGAACAACAGACTGGTTCCAAATAGCAAAAGGAGTACGTCAAGGCTGTATACCATCACCCTGCTTATTTAACTTCTATGCAGAGTACATCACGAGAAACGCTGGACTGGAAGAAGCACAAGCTGGAATCAAGATTGCCGGGAGAAATATCAATAACCTCAGATATGCAGATGACACAACCCTTATGGCAGAAAGTGAAGAGGAACTAAAAAGCCTCTTGATGAAAGTGAAAGTGGAGAGTGAAAAAGTTGGCTTAAAGCTCAACATTCAGAAAACAAAGATCATGCCATCCAGGCCCATCACTTCATGGGAAATAGATGGGGAAACAGTGGAAACAGTGTCAGACTTTATTTTTTTGGGCTCCAAAATCACTGCAGATGGTGACTGCAGCCATGAATTTAAAAGACACTTACTCCTTGGAAGGAAAGTTGTGACCAACCTAGATAGCATATTCAAAAGCAGAGACATTGCGTTGCCAACAAAGGTCCGTCTAGTCAAGGCTGTGGTTTTTCCTGTGGTCATATATGGATGTGAGAGTTGGACTGTGAAGAAGGCTGAGCGCCGAAGAATTGATGCTTTTGAACTGTGGTGTTGGAGAAGACTCTTGAGAGTCCCTTGGACTGCAAGGAGATCCAACCAGCCCATTCTGAAGGAGATCAGCCCTGGGATTTCTTTGGAAGGAATGATGCTAAAGCTGAAATTCCAGTACTTTTGCCACCTCATGCAAAGAGTTGACTCATTGGAAAAGACTCTGATGCTGGGAGGGATTGGGGGCAGGAGGAGAAGGGGACGACAGAGGATGAGATGGCTGGATGGCATCACTGACTCCATGGACGTGAGTCTGAGTGAACTCTGGGAGTTGGTGATGGACAGGGAGGCCTGGCGTGCTGCAATTCATGGGGTCGCAGAGTCAAACACGACTAAGCGACTGAACTGAACTGATACATAGGGGAGAATACATTCAGATTTTATGAAGTAAATTTATAAGCATCCTTCTATTTCTCAATGAGAGGGCAGCTAAAGTACAGTAAATATTTATTCATACCCACACACTTTCGCCACCTGATGTGAAGAACTGACTCATTGGAAAAGTCCCTGATGCTGGGAAAGATTGAACACCGGAGGAGAAGGGGATGACAGATGATGAGGTGGTTGGATGCCATCATGGACTCGATGGACATGAGTTTGACTAAGCTCTGGGAGTTGGTGATGGACAGGGAAGCCTGGTGTGCTGCAGTCCATGGGGTCACAAAGAGACAGACACGACTGAGCAACTAACATATACATATGAACTGACATACACATATGAGAGAACACATCTGGATTTTATAAATTACATTCATAAGCATTCTTCACGAAAGGGCAGCATAAACACCGTAAATATTTATTCTTACACACATATACATATGAGAGAATACATCTGGATTTTATAAGTTACATTCATTAGCATTCTTCTATTTCTCCATGAGAGGGCAGCATAAGCACAACAAATATTGATTCATACACATATATACTCTGCAGAGTCCCTTGATCTGCAAGGAAATCAAACCAGTCAATCCTAAGGGAAATCAGTCCTGAATATACATGGAAGGATTGATGCTGAAGCTGAAAATCCAATGCTTTGGCCACCTGATGCAAAGAACTGACTAGTTCTTTGACTGAATGCAAACTAGTACAGCCACTCCAGAGAACAGTGTGGAGATTCCTAAAAAAAAAACTGGAAATAGAATTGCCATATGACATAAACACCGAGGAAACTAAAATTGAAACAGACATGTGCACCTCATTGTTAATCGAAGCACTGTTTACAATAGTCAGGACATGGAAGCAACCTAGATGTCCTTTGGCAGACAAATGGATAAGAAAGCTGAGGTAAATATACACAATAAAATATTACTCAGCAAATAAAAAGAATGCATTTGAATTAGTTCTAATGAGGTGGATGAAACTGGAGCCTATTTTACAGAGTGAAGTAAGTCAGAAAGAAAAACACCAATAGAGTATATTAACGCATATATATGGGGAAAATGGCAACGATGACCATATATGCGAGACAGCAAAACAGACACATAGAAACAGACTTTTGGACTCTGTGGGAGAAGGCCAGGGTGAGATGACTTGAGAGACTAGCACTGAAACATGCATATTACGATATGTGAAATAGATCACCCATCCAACTTTGATACATGACATAGGGCACACAAAGCTGGTGCACTGGGAAAACCCTGAGGGATCAGATGGGGAGAGAAGTGGTCGGGGTTCCAGGATGGGGAAGATATGAACACCCATGGCCGATTCAACTCAATATATGGCAAAACCCACCACAATGCTGCAAAGTAAGTAGCCTCCAATTAAAATAAATATATTAATTTAAAAGAAAAAGACCCATGTACATGCTGTCTACAAGAAACCCACTTCAGACCTAAAGACACATATAGACTGAAAGTGACAGGATGGAAAAATATATGCCATGCAAATGGGAATCAAAAGATAGATGGAATAGCAATCCTCATATCATACCTTAAACTAAAGAAGATTACAATAGTTAAAGGACACTACATCGTGATGAAGGGATCAATACAAGATGAAGACATAGCAATTGTAAACATCTATGCCCCCAACACAGGAGCACCTCAATACATAAGACAAAAACTAACAGACATTAAAAGAGAAACTGACAGTAAAACAATCAGAGTCGACTTTAACACCCCATTCATACCAATGAACAGGTCATCAAAACAGAAAATTAATACAGAAACACATCTCTTAAATGACACATGAGATGAGATGAATCTCATTGATATCTTGAGGACATGCCATCCAAATGGAGAAGAATACACCTTCTTCTCAAGTGCACATGGAACATTCTCCAGGATAGACCACATCTTGGGTCCCAAATCAAACCTCAGTAAAATTAACAAAATTGAACTTGTATCAAGCATCTTCTCTGACCACAACACTATGAGATTAGATATCAAGTAGAAGAAAAAAACTGTAAGACACACAAATACGTGGAGATTAAACAACATGTTTCTAAATAACCAACAGGTTACTGAAGAAATAAAAATGGAAATGGAAAACTTTCTAGGAAAAAATGACAATGAAAACACGACCACTCAAAACCTATGGGATGCAGTAAAAGCAGTTCTAAGAGGGAAGTTTGTAGCAATATGACCCCAACTCAAGAAACAAGAAAAGCATCGAATAGACAACCTCAATTGACTCCTAAAACAACCGATAAAGAAGAACAAAAAAAAAATAGCCAAAATTAGTACATGGAAAGAAATCATAAAGATATGAACAGAAATAAATGAAAAATAAATGAAAGAAACAACAGCAAAGATTAATAAACTAAAAGCTGGTTCTTTGAGAAGATAAACAAAATTGATAAACCTTTAGCCAGACTCATCAAGAACAATAGAGAGATGAACCAAATCAACAAACTTAGGAATGAAAAAGGAGAGGTTACAACAGAAAATGCAGAAATACAAAGGATTATAAGAGACTATTATGAACAACTCTACAGCAATAAAATGGATAACCTGGAAGAAATGGACAGATGTTTAGAAAAGCTCAATCTTCCAAGACTGAACCAGGAAGAAATAGAAATTGTGAACAACCCAATTACAAGCTCCAAATCGAAGCTGTGATCGAAAAGTTCCCCAAAGCCAAAAGCCTAGGACCAGGTGGCTTCACAGGTGAATTCTATCAAACATTCAGAGAGGAGCAAATGCCTATCCTTCTAAAACTCTTTCAAAAAACTGCAGAGGAAGGAACACTTCCAAACTCATTCTGCAAGGCTACCATCACCCTGATATGAAAACTAAGGACAAGACTAAATAAGAAAACTACAGACCAATATCACTGATGAACATGGATGCAAAAACATCCTCAGCAAAATTTTAGCAAACAGAATTCAACAACACATCAAAAACCACGATCAGGTTGGGTTTATTCCAGGGATGCAAGGATTCTTCAATATTTGCAAATCAATCAATGTGACAGACCATATTAACCAAAGGAAAGCTAAAAATCATATGATAACCTAAATAGATGCAGAAAAAGCCATTAAATTTAATTTTAAATTATTAAAAATAAAGTTTAAAAAGAAATAAACTAAAAAAAGTTTAAAAAGTGTAAATAACTCAAATGTCCATCAACTGGTGATCGAATAAATAAAACATGCAATGCAAAATTATTTGGCCATCAAATGAATGGAGTTCTTATACAAGCTATTACATGCTAGCGCTCTGAAATGATTATGTTAATTAAAAGAAGCCAGGAACAAAAGGCTGTGTATTGCATTATACTGTTCATGTGAATGCGTATGTCCCTGATTAGGTAATGCTCTAAAGACCGAAAACAAAGGAGTGAATGAAAGCGCCCAGATGAAGGGGCAAATGGAAAATGTCTGCCAACTGGAGAGTGTTTCCCATTGGAGGGATGAAAATATTCTAGAATGAGGCTGTGGTTATGGTTATTCAACCTATGAATAAGTTACAAATCAATGAATTATACAGCTTAACTAGTAAATCCATGGTACAGGTACAACATGTCAATAAATAAAATGCTTTAAAAAAAAAAAAACTACTGAAATTAACTTCTACTTCCAGGAATATTATCCTTCAAAATCAAAGGGGAAGTAGATACTCTCATATCAACAAAAAATTGGGGAATTCATTCTCAGCAGATACCTTGTCTGTAAGAAATGTTAAAAAGAAGTTATTTACACAGGATAAGAAGATATTGAAGAGAAACTATGAGTTAAGAAAGACTGTTATGTTGAAGTTTGACAGAAAACACCAATATTCTGGAAAGCAATCATCCTTCAATGAAAAGTTAATTGAAAAAATAAAGGAAGACAAATTGAAATGAAGGGTTGTTTTCTTATTATTAATTGGTAAAAGATGAATGCTTGTTTGGGCTTCTCCATCTTTGCTTTTCGCCAATTATGAGTCTTCATAATTAAGGTGGGTTTCATGTATACATGATCTCTTTTCACTCAGTGGTAAAGAATCCGCCTGCAATGCAGGAGCCGTAGCAGGTGCGAATTCCATCTCTGGGTCAGGAAGATCCCCTGAAGGAGAGCATGACAACCCACTCCAGTATTCTTGACTGGAGAATCCCTGTGAACAGAAGAGACTGGTGGGCTTACAGTCCATGGGGTGGCAAAGAGTTGGGACATGACTGTGCAAGGAAACAACAGCAGACGTATGCCTAACAGAGACTCTGAAGATACTAAAAATAGATGAGAAAATTCTCAGCCTAAACAAAGCAAGACAAACAAACAAAAAAACCTAGATTGTAGAGCTGAATTATGAAAGGTTTTAGGCAGTAAAATGTCTCCCAACAGTAGGGTAAGCAGTGTGTTCCACACAGGAGAGAGGAGTAATTTTTAATACTCACTTAATAGAAAAACATTCTAGTTACATTCATAAATTAAAGGAAATGAAAATGTTCAGAAAACAAACATAGTATAAAATCTACTGATCATTTTATGTCTAATTAAGACTGCAAAACTGTAAGGGAATCTTTAAGAAAAAAAATCTGTGAAAGTTTACGCAGCCCCCAATGAAAAGAGTTGGACACGACTGAGCGACTGAACTGAACTGAAGCAGCCCCAATGAACGTAATTTTATTTTCTTTTTTCCCATAGTCTCAAAATAGCTGACAAAGAATTTCACTTTAAAACGTATTTTTCAATTTCAGCAGGATATTTCATATTCAAACATAGGATTTTTCATGATAAAAAGCTTGTACTTTGCAGTGAATATTTTGTTTCACTGATTTAGACATAAATAAAATCACATTGTGTGTCTTTGCCTTGACCATCTTTATGGCATCACTGTGCATTTAGTATCAACGGTTTGAATGTGTGGACTGTGAAGTTCTCGGGTCATATACTCTTGAAGCCTAGCTTGAAGGATTTTGAGCATTACCTTCCTAGCATGTGAAATGAGTGCAGTTGTGTGGTAGTTTGAACATTGCCTGGCATTGCCCTTCTTTGGGATTGAAATGAAAACTGAACTTTTCCAGTCCTGTGGCCACAGCCAAGTTTTCCAAACTGGCTGGTGTATTGAGTGCAGCACTTTAACAGTACCACCGTTTAGGATTTGAAAGCATTCAGGTACAATTTAATCACCTCCACTAGCTTTGCTTGTACTGCTGCTTCCTAAGGCCCACGTGTCTGCACTACAGGATGTCTGGCTCTAGGTGAGTGATCACATCATCATGGTAATCCAGGTTATTAAGATTTTTTTTAACAGTTCTTCTGTGTATTCTTGCTACTTCTTCTTAATCTCTTCTGCTTTAGCTAGGCCCATAACGTTTCTGTCTTTTATTGTGCCTGTCTTTGCATGAAATGTTCCCCTGGCATTTCTCATTTTCTTGAAGAGATCTCTACTCTTTCTCACTCTATTGTTTTCCTCTGTTTCTTTGCTTTTTTCAAATCCCTTGTGAGTATACACTGGAAGTGACAAATAGATTCAAGGGTTAGATCTGGCACACAGAGTACCAGAAGACCTATGGATGGAGGTTCCTAACATTGTACAGGAGGTGGTGATCAAAACCATCCACGAGAAAAAGAAATGCAAAAAGGCAAAGTGGGTGTCTGAGGAGGCCCTACAAATAGATGAGAAGAGAAGAGAAAGGCAAAGGAGACACAGAAAGATACAGCCACCTGAATGCAGAGTCCCAAAGACTAGCAAGGAGAGATAAGAAGGCCTTCTTAAGTGAGCCACCAGGGAAGCCCCTTATCTAATAAAAGGGATTTCTCAGTGAGATCACTATGCGCTCAGTCTCCTCCTATGGACACTATGTCATAGTGCCTCCTCCCCTCCCCAGCTGGGGGTCACCGTCTGCTAGTCTCAGTGCCTGGGGAGAGGGGGCACCCCAGCCTCTCCCATGGGGAAGCCACAGACCCGAGAACCAGGTGTGTCTCCCTGAGGATGTGATTGTACAAATCATGCACTCACCTTTAATCATCACCTCACACCCTGCAGTCGCCGAGAGACACACGGAGGACCGAGGAGACCATGGACCCTGCCACCTGGCCCCACCTCGGCAGTCACCCACATTCAGTGGACGCACGGACGGATGACAAGCCCCACAAGACAGGGCTGAGAATAGCCTCTGCAAAGCCCAGCTCCTCAACATGCCCACCAGCAGCCCCAAGGTGGCTTCCGGTTCAGGCCGGTGACATCACAGTACGTGACTTAAACGCAGCCTCCGTGATACCCAGCTTCACCCATGCGTCATCCCTCAGCCCCGAAGCAGCTTCTGGTTCAGCCCAGTGATGTCACAGGATGCGAACGAGGAGCGGCCTCCGCAACGCCCAGCTCCTCAGTGCGCCGTGCCTCAGCCCCGAGGTGGCTTCTGGTTCAGGCCGGTAACGTCGCAGGACGTGACTGAGACGCAGCCTCTGTGATGCCCAGCTCCACACACGCACCATCTGTCAGCCCCAAAGCAGCTTCCAGTTCAACCCGATGACGTCACCAACAAACCACTCGGCCCAGATGAAGTTGCCTGCGAAGGTGTTGGTACGGCCCCACACCCATGCGCAAAGGTAGGGGAGCCCCCACTGGGTCAGCTTCTCCAGGGACCAGGCCGGGTGGACGCGGACAAACTCCAGGTTCTCTGTGAGGTTGATGCTGGCCACCCACAGCCTGCCTGGGACAAGAGAGGGGCTGCTGTTCATGGTGCAGGCTGTTGGGTCAGCTTCCCAGGCATGCGGCCACTAACCCATGGAGTCATGTGGCCAACCAAACCGTGTGGGCACTGACTCACGTGGTCACCCACCCATGGGGTCACTACCCCATGCATTCATCCCTCCACGGGCCACCAACCCCTGTGGGCACCCACCCATGGGGTCACTAACCTGTGAGGGCATGCGCTCACCTGTCCACATGACGACCCACTCACACCGTCACCCGCCCATGCGGTCACCCACTCACCAGGTCAGCAACTCACATGGTAACCCACCCTGCACTCAGCAACTCAAACTGGTCACCCACCCACGCAGTCTCCAACCAACACGATCTCCGGCCTATGTGACCAGTAATCCATGGGGTCACCCACCCACGCAGTCACCCACCCATGAGACCCCTAACCCATGGGGTCACCTGCCCACGCAGTCACCAAGCTGTGCCATCACTCACCCAGACTCTGGCCTCCGCAGAGGTCAGAGATTCAGATGTCCAACAGAGACCAAAGTTCAGACAGCAGGGGCTCACAGGGGTGTTGACTCATGAATTTCTCCTGTTACAAAGGGCAGGTGGGCTGGACAGTGACACCAAAGATGTCCATGTCCTGGCCCCGTGTGGTGGACACAATAATGTTCACATGGATGTCCACATCCTGTCTACATCCTAACCCCTGTGGTGGACACAGTAACATCCCCAAGGATGTCCACGCCCTGGTCCCCATGTGCGAAACAGAATAACGTCCCCTAATACGTCCTGTTCCATTTCTCCACGTGAACACAAAGCCAGACCCATGCACGAGGACATGTGTGTGACCAGGTGTCCCGGTTTGAAGGCAGCACTCCCCTGGGTGGCTGCAGCTCTTCATGAGCTCCAGGTACTGGACGAGGTCTCAGGGCTTCACCTGGTTCCCCCACCAGTAGGGGATACCGGGCCACAGTTCTGCATGCTGACTCATGGATGCCTCGTCCTTGTACGACAGGATGACCTGCTGGCCCTGGGACCACAGCTGGTGCAGAGTCAGCACCTCCTAGGGGGAGAATCATCCGGGTGCCCATGAGACATGTGCACAGGGGTTATTGGGGTGCCTTGTGACATAATGTGTCAGTTATCGGGGGTGTCCGAGAAGCTACAGTGATGTGTGGATTATTAGGGTGTCTATGAGCAGCGATGGGCTGGTTATTGGGTTCTCTGTGAGAAGAGACAGTCATGGGTGGGTTATTGGCATGTCTGAGTAGAGACACTAGTGGGTCGATTACTGGGGTGTCTGAGTGGAGATGGAGATGGTGGGTTATTGGGGTGTCTTGAGCAGTGATTGGTAGATTTTGGGGGTGTTTGAGTGGAGACAGTGGTGGGTAGATTACTTGGGTGTCTTGAGCAGTGATGGGTCGATTATTGGGGTGCCTGAGTGGAAACAGAGGTGGATGGATTATTGGGGTTTTTGATAGAAAACAGCAGGTGGATTACTGGGGCATTGTGAGGCATGATTGATGGATTTTGGGGATGTCTGAATAGAGACCAGGCAGGGTGTATTATTGGGGGTGCCTGTGACCAGTGATGGGCTGGTCATTGGGGTGTTTGAGTGGAGACAGTGGTGGGTGGATTACTGGGGTTCCATGAGCAGCATCACCTGGTGCCTGAATCAGCCTCATGCAGCAAGCGGATAGTTTGATTACAGTGAGGCCTAGTACTCCTACCACCCCCGCTGCCAAGAGCATGGGGAGCCTGTGGCCCCTGTTCACACCCCACAGGGACACAGCATGTCCCCAAAGATGTTCTTGATGCAGCCCATCAGGTACTCATGCAGGTCCTCCATCACGCCCTCGAAGTTCCTGCATGCCAGGCTAACCACTTCCTGTGGGTGGTTCTCCAGCCACTCTGAGATCTCCATGAGCATGTCCTGGGTGGGGGTGGGGTGAAGGGCCTTGTAGTGAGAGACAGAGGGTCATGGGTGGGGAATTCCCCCAGCACAGCCACTCTACAGATGGGTTGGGGTGTCCTGACACACAAAGACATAAAGCATGGCGCCTGGTCCCAAGGGACCCAGCCTCTCTTGAGTGGCAGTGGGGAACCGTGGCATTGCTCTGGTGTGCTGGTGTGTGTGTGTGTACACACTCCAGTAGGTACAGGTGCACACACAGGTGTGCATGTGTTCAGGGTCTGTGTGTGCACGGATATGCATGTGTGTGTGCATGCACAGCAGCAGAGAGCATTGCTTATAACATTGTGTGAAGTCTGTACTCCAGGGAGCATGCAAGGCCAGCAGGGTACATGCACACTGAGGCCCAGGACAGAACCTCCAGACCCCAAGGGTCTTTAGGTTCTGTGGTGGGGGCACTGGGGGCCGAGGCCAGTGTGAGACTTTAAGTGACTTGGCCAGCAGCCGAGAGAATGGACTGGACACCCCAAAACTGGACACAGGAAAAGACGTGTCAGGGACCTGGTATAGCCAAATTCTGGGAGACACCCCAGAGGCCAGGGGTGCAGGTGTGAGTTCAGAAACGCGTGTTGGTTGGGAATTCTGAGTGACTGATGCCAGAGGTTCTCCCTCTCATGCCTGGAGTGGACGTGTGTCCGTCCCATTAGAGGTCAGTGTCCTCAAATGGGAGTGGACCTGTGTTGTCCCCTTAGAGGTCAGCCTCTCCTGTCTGGAGTGACTGTGTGTCCATCTGAGTGGACGTGTGCCCATCCCCTCAGAGGCCCTCCCCCTCCTGCCTGGACCAGACGTGGTGTCCCTGGCTGGCGGACCCCCCCGTCCGTAACCCTGCCCCCACCCCCACCTCCATGAGGGCCGTCATGTACACCATGTGGCCAGAGTGCAGGTTCCTCTCAGTGCCCTCCTCCATGTGCGCCAACTGCAGGTCCTCACACCAGCATCCAGGTGCTTCGTGATGCTCAGAACCTGCACACAGAGGTCAGTCATCTGTGCTGGGCACAGAGGGCAGCCCCACTCAGGGGCTGGGCATGCACTGAGGATGCCCAACTGAGGGCCACATTGGCCACTGTGAAATCAACCGTGTTGGTGCTGCTGGGGTTGAGGCACTGCTTCTGGGAACAGGGTCCCCAGGGTCAGTGGTCATGTGGAGCACAGAGCCTGGGTCAAGATTGTGGTCTTGGGGGGGTGTTCCTGCAGAGTCCAGCCTCACACTCCTTCAGGCAGTCCCTGGGTGGAAGCTCCCTGTGGGTTCAATGCCAAGGCTCCATGACACCCAAGCTGGACCCTTGGACATGAGGACACACTAGACCCACAGAGGTCTGTGCCCACCCCCACAAACAGCACTAGGAAAGGCAAGAAGGAATCAAGGGAAGAGAACAAAAGGACAAAACATCTGTCCACGACACAAATAAGACAGGAAAAAGCAAAAAATAACTTTAACGTACATTGAAAAGTGAAAGTTGCTTAGTTGTTTCTAACTCATTTTGATCCGGTGGACTGTAGCCCACCAGACCCCTCTGTCCATGGAATTATCCAGGCAAGATTACCAGAGTGGGTTGCCTTTCCCTTCTCCAGATCTTCCCAACCCAGGATCGAACCCACATCACCCTCATTGCAAGCAGATTCTTTACCAACTAGCCACCAGGGAAGCCCTAATATAAATTTGTAGCAGAAAATGTACTGTGTTCTCTACAAGGAGTCATAATGGAAAAAGAAAAAAACACAAGGATAAAAAAATGGGGAAGAAAATAATAGATTCTCTCTATCCAAAATAAAAGAAAAAGCAAAAACTAATATTAACATAAACTAGTCGCAGAAAATGGTACTGTGTTCTCTACACAGAGTCACAATGGAAAAAGAAAAAGATATAAGGATAAAAAATGGGAAAGGGTGTCACAGCCCCACCCCCCAATCCAAATTAAAAGAAAAAACAAAGACTCATATGAATATTGTCAGCTATAGTCAGGCACTTGCCATTCACCTCTACAAGGATTAAATGAAGTGCTGCTGCAGCCGCTGATCTTAAACACCCCCTGAAAGACCACCACCTGTGCCCCCCACCCCACACACACCCAGGTCTCTTTGGGAGCCATAACACTTGAGACCATGGCACCAAGGTCCCCCAGTATGGAGGGGACCCTGCCCTGGAGGGATGCAGAAGAAAGGGACCCAGCACCAAGGGACCCTCTGAGCAGAGGGACCCCAGTCCTGCAGGACTCCCGGGCTCTGGTGGACCTCCTGCTGCTCGCTCCCTCCTCTGGGTGTGAGCTCTTAAGGCCAGCCTGTAGGCAGCTGATGCAAGCAAGAATGTAGTTTGTCCACATTCCAGCCCTGGCTCTCTGCCAATCAGATCCCCTGAGGAGGATTCCAGCAACCAGGGACCTCCCAGGAGGAAGCAATCACACAGGTAAGAGCTGTGCTTGACAGCCTCTTGTCCTCTTGGGAGGACCAGCCCAGGAGCAGAAAAACCAGGAATATGAGTGCCCCTCAAGTGCGGGTACAGGAAGGCAGGGGCCATCTGTCCTGCCCAGGTGGGCCCCTGCTCCTGAGGGCACCTGGGCCCAGGTGGGTTTCTACCCCATCCTGCATCCACCCCCTGGGTAACGTGTGTGCCAGTGACAGGACCACTGTCAATTGGGTGCCCCCTCCCCACAGACAGGGCCCCCAACATTGACTCCTCTTCATCCTCCACAATGACTGCCTCCCACCCCGGCTTCTCTGCACCCCATAAAACCCCCGATCCACCCTGGAGAAGCACTACAGGGGAGGGGTGTGAGTGCGTGCATGTGTTCTCAGTCGCTTCAGTCGTCTTGACTCTCTGTGACCCCATGGACTCTAGCCTGCTGGGCTCCTCTGTCCATGGGACTTCCCATGTGAGAATACTACAGTGAGGTGCCATTTTCTCCCCCATGGGATCTTCCCGATCCAGGGATCTAGCCCGGGTCCCACGCATTGCAGGCTGATTCTTTCCCATCTGCACCACCAAGAAAGTCTCCCTGGAGGGGGTGCTGGGGTGCAAACATAAACCCACCTCAGAGAACATGGGAACTCAGCTATTGCTTATCTGGGACCAGGAAGGAGCTCTGGTGTCAGCTCAGCTGCACAAAGGGCAGAACCCAGCCTTCCCCTTCCCTTCCCAGGTCCCCCAGCCTCTGTAACTTCAGACGGTGATGCTGTTAGTCCATGGGTCCCCGTTCTGGCTTCAGGCTGGTTCCACAGTAAAGCTGTGTCCTTTCCTACCTTTCTGGGAGGCTCTCTGGGTGGGGAAGATCTCCTGGAGGAGGGCATGGCAACCCACTCCAGTATTCTTGCCTGTAGAATCCCATGGACAGAGAAGCCTGGCAGACTACAGTCCATGGGGTCAGACATGACTGAGCAACTAAACAGCAATTCTGCTTTACAGCAGGTTTATTCTCAATCTCGTTTCCCCAAGAGGGATAAGGACACCGCCCCCTGTGGGTGACACTAGCGGCTGGAGCTGGGTCCAGGGCCCAGGCGTGCCCGCAGACCCTCACCTGGGTGGTGGACCTCTTGAGCACCATGGGCAGGGTGATACATGGCAGCACTTTGCCCAGAAGCTGCAGCAGCCTTGACTCCTTGTGAGAGATGGGTGACTTCTTGTTCAGGCAGTAGGTCATCATGCTGTGGCTCCCTGCAGGCAAACCAGGCGGGGGACACATCACCCCCTGAGCCTGTCCTCTGTGCCCCCAAGCCACCCTAAGGATGCACAGCTATAGCACCGCGGGGTATGGGGGAGTCCCGAAAGTCATATCCACTGAGTCCTGGGGACTGAATCTTGTCTCGAAATGGGGTCTCTGCAGATGTGAGAAAGTGAAAGTCAATTTATTTAAGGAATCCCGTTTTTGGACAGGAAAGGCTTAAGGTGGCTTTTGATTTTATGGTTTGTTGTTTCCCAGGTGGTGCTCGTGGCAAAGAGCCTGCTTGCCAAAGCAGGAGGCATAAAGGATGCAGTGGTGATCCCTGGGTTGGGAAGATCCCCTGGGAAGGGAATGATAACCTACTCCATTATTCTTGCCTGGAGAGTCCATGGACAGAGGGGCCTGGTGGGTACAGTCCATGGGGCTGCAAAGAGTCAGACACAACTGAGCACAGAGAGACCTTCTCTAGTTACAAGTACTTTGAAGTTATTCATAGTATTTTCAGGCTTTTTATGACGCCAATGTTGTGGTCATTTATGTGTGGTTTTACTTATTCTTTTCCCTTTTAAATCTGTGTGATCTGTTTCAGAGACAGTGTGGAGAGGTTCACACTTTAGCAGTCACCTGGGGACAATCCAGAAATCTTCCCTTCTGTCTCTGAACATAGGTTTGGACTAGCTTTATTTCTTTCTCTTTTTTCTTTTCTTATTTATTCTCAGGGTCAAGGGATAGGAAGGAGGATTTACAAGTTCATAATATAATTTGATTTGATGATGTTATGGAAGAGTGGATGGATGGGTGGATAGATAAGTAGATGGATGGATGGATGAATGGATGGTGAGTGGGTGGATGGATCAATCAGTGGATGGGTGGATGATGGATTGGTTTGTGGATGGATGGATGGATGGATGGATGCTGGATGGGTGGATTTATGGATGGATGAGTGGGTGGTTGGATGGATGAGTGGGTGGATAGGTGAGTGGGTGGATGGTCAGATAGATGAGTGGATGGGTGGGTGTGTGGGTGGATGGATGGATGGGTGGGTCAGCAGCATGTGGCCCATGCACACAGTGGTGTATGAGTCACCATGAAAAGGAGTGAAGTTCTGACACAGGCTACATCATGGATGGACCTTGAACACACGATGGTCAGTGAGAGAAGCAGACACAGAAGGACACATTTTACCTGTCCATTTATAAAAGATGTCCAGAACAGGCAAATTTACAAAGACAGAAGCAGATGAGTGGTGCCCGGGCTTGGGGGAGAGGCATCGAGTTATTTTGTAAGGGGTATGGGAAGGAGAGCGGCCAAGGGCCACTCTGTGGTCCTGAAGACTCGGAAGCCTCCTCCATGTGGGGTCCCCACAGCTTTCCCCACGGGGAAGCACCCGGAAGGGCCAAGAGACTGGGTCCACGGTTTCCTGTCTGCTCCACACTCTCAAGGGAAGAGCCGTGTGGGGGCCCCTCCTCCCAGGCAGGGTGGGATGGTCGGCATAGAACCCCACAGCTGTCGAGAGGGTGAGAAAAAGTCTAAAGCTGCCTTCCATAGAAAACAGCACTTCCTGTTTGTCCAACTGTCCATGTGCGCTCCCAGCGGGCAGTGTCCAGTGTCACAGAGCCAGGGCAGGGCCCAGTGTCTGCACGGCCAGAGGAGTGCTGGTGGAGAATGGGGCACGTTTGCACCTTGAGGAGGTGAGCAGGGTGCTGTCTGGCAGGGACCCTCCCCTCCCAGGCCACGGTGTCTGGTGGCCACCCCTCAGATGGCCTGAGCACAGCAGTGTCACCCTGGAAGTGCCCGCCACCCTGGTCACCACTGGCCATCCCCAAATCCAGATGCCTGCCCATAGCTGAGCTTTGCAGCACTTTTTGCAACCAAACTGGGTGGAGTCAGAGGTTCCTCATTTTAATTAGATAGTTCTGGTATCACTTATCGAGTTGTTTTGGGGGCGGGTGGCCCCCTTAAACTTTGGGCCCTCCAGGCTCAAGTGCAGAAAGTGCTGCACAAGCTCTGATGGAAAACGTGGGTGGAAAGCTGAGGGGTCCCCAGGAGTAGGACAGAGTGGCTGAGAAAAACACAACCCTGCCCCCCAGGGAGGCCAGCATGTGTCCTGAAGGTAGGCTCTCGGGGGTTCATATACCTTCTGGGTTGAATGGGATAAAGTGGACAGACAAGGGAAGGTGCTGGTGTGTGTATGTGTGTGTGTGCAGTATGTGTGCGTGTGTGTGCATGTGTGTTTGGTGTGTGTGTGTGCATGCGTGTGTGTGTTCAGTGTGAATGTGTGTGCCTGCATGTGTGCATGTTTGGCTCTGAGGCTTCCCACACTTGGACCCATCTTGCAGCCGCATCTCCGCTGAGTCGAGCCTATGGGGCCTCACCTGGTATGGAGAGGTGGTGCAGGGGCATGTCCCAGAGCCAAGAACTCAGTGCCGACATCCAGTTGGAGTTCACTTTGGTGGCACAGGAAGGAGCTGGGCAAGCTCACCTGCCAGCCCATAAGAGGCCGAGCCTGGGCAATCTGGGGGAGGAAATGGGGTGTTGCATAATTAAAACAGGACATACAGAAGACCCGGTGCTGGCGGCATGGAGGCGTGGCTCTGAGAAACTTGTACCTGTGGACTTCTCTCCAAGAGAAAGGAGGATGGGGTGGTGAAGAGGGGAGAAGTGCTCTAGAGACGGAGAAACTGAGACACAGAAAGAAATGGACAGAGACATGAAAAGAGACAAACAGAAGTAGGGCGAGGGGGCAGAGAGACACAGGAGGTTAAGTGGGGGTTTGAGGAGGAGCAAGGGAGCGGGGAGACAGGGACCAACAGACAGACCCCAGCAGCTCAAGTCTGTTCTCCCTGAGGCTAGAGCTGGCGACCCCATCCAGAGGGTCCCCCTTCCTCGCACTGTGCACCAGCCCCCTCCTTTTGGGGCTGAGAGGGGCCCAGTTGAGCCTGTGGGCTCCAGGTATGGGGGCTTCCACCCTAGGGGCAATGGAGTCCAGGCCCAAGGTCACATGCCCGTTACTCCCCGGAGGCGGTCTCTCGATCTGATGAGTGTTGCTGCAGTAAAAGTGACTGGACAGGCTCCCAGGATGAAGCACCCACCTGAGCAGCTAAGAAGCTGGGAATGCCTCCAGTCAGGGTCTGAGTGTCCCCTCTCTCCTGTTATGGGTGGGTGTCCTGGTGGTCTGCATGCCATTAGGACTCCTTTCATGGCAAACACATGCCTGGACCTTTATATTTGTGTTTACTGCTCTCCATGGACAGGGGTTGTCTCTATTCTTAAGGTCCCCTCTCTATAGTAATAGTTCCCTTCTGTTGTCATAGTCCCCCCTCTACAGTAATAGTCCCCTTCTGTTGTCATGGTCCCCCCTCTACAGTAATACTCCCCTTCTATTGTCATACTCTCCCCTGTACAGTGATAGTTCCCCTTCTATAGTAACAGCCCCCTCTAATATCATAGTTGGAGAAAGGCATGGCAACCCACTCCAGTATTCTTAGCTGGAGAATCCCATGGACAGAGGAGCTTGGTGGGCTCCATGCGGTCAGTCCATGGAGTCACAAAGAGTCGGACATGACTGAACGACCAACACTAATGTCAGGTTTTAGAGTAATAGCCCTCTATTCTCAAAACTTCACTTCTACAGTAACTGTGTGTTTTGAGTTCAAGTTTATAAACCTTTTCTGTTTCCTGTGTAGAGAAGATCCTTTAGCATTTGCTCAAGAGCTGGTTTGGTAGTGCTGAATTCTCTCAGCTTTTGCTTGTCTGTAAAGCTTTTGATTTCTCCTTCATATTTGAATGAGATCCTTGCTGGGTATAGTAATCTGGGTTGTATGTTTTTCTCTTTCATGACTTTAAGTATGTCCTGCCCTTCCCTTCTGGCATGAAGTTTCCATTGAAAGATCAGCTGTTATCCTTTTGGGAATCCCCTTGTGTGTTACTTGTTGCTTTCCCTTGCTGCTTTTAGTGTTTGTTCTTTGAGTTTGATCTTCATTAATTTGATTAATATGTGCCTTGGGGTGTTTTTCTTTGGGTTTATCCTGTTTGGGGCCCTCTGGGTTTCTTGGAATTGGGTGGTTATTTCCTTCCCCATTTTAAGGAAGTTTTCAACTATTATCTCCTCAAGTATTTTCTCATGGCCTTTCTTTTTGTCTTCTTCTGGGACTCCTATGATTCGAATGTTGGGGCATTTAACATTGTCCCAAAAGTCTCTGAGGTTGTTCTCATTTCTTTTCATTCGTTTTCCTTTTTTCCTGTCTGCTTCATATATTTCCACCATTCTATCTTGCACCTCACTTATCCTATTTTCTGCCTCAGTTACTCTACTATTGGTTCGCTCCAGAGTGCTTTTGATCTCAGTTATTGCATTATTCATTATTGATTGACACTTTTTTATTTCTTCTAGGTCCTTGTTAAACATTTCTTGCATCTCCTCAATCCTTGCCTTCAGTCTCTTTATCTTTAACTCCATTTTGTTTTCAAGATTTTGGATCATCTTTCCTATCATTATTCTGAATTCTTTCTCAGGTAGACTTCCTATCTCCTCCTCTTTTGTTTGGTTTGGTGGGCGTTTACCATGTTCCTTTACCTGCTGAATATTTCTCTGCCTTTTCATTTTGTTTAGATTGCTGTGTTTGGGGTGGCCTTTCTGTATGCTGGAAGTTTTTGGTTCCTCTTTATTGTGGACGTTCCTCCCTGTGGGTGGGGTTGGACTAGTGGCTTGTCAAGATTTCCTGGTTAGGGAAGCTTTTGTCAGTGTTCTGGTGGGTGGAGCTGGATCTCTTCTCTCTGGAGTGCAATGAAGTGTCCAGTAGTGAGTTTTGAGGTGTCTATGGGTTTGGTGTGACTTTGGGCAGCCTGTATTTTAATGCTCAGGGCTATATTCCTGCATTTCTGGAGAATTAGCATGGTGTGTCTTGCTCTGGAACTTGTTGGCTCTTGGGTGGAGCTTTGTTTCAGTGCAGGTATGGAGTCAGGAGTTCTCTGGTTTTCTCAAGTTTTGTATTTAAGCCTCCTGCCCTTGGCTTTCAGTCTTATTCTTACAGTAGCCTCAAGACTTCTCCATCCATACAGCAATGATGATAAAACATCTAGCTTAATGGTGAAAAGATTCTCCACAGTGAGGGACACCCAGAGAGGTTCACAGAGTTATATGGAGAAGAGAAGAGGGAGGAGGGAGACAGAGGTGACCAGGAAGAGAAGAGGGTCAGTCAAAAGGCGAGAGAGCAATCTAGCCAGTAATCAGTTCCCTAAGTGTTCTCCACAGCTGAGAATACACTTCACAGAGTTAAGTAGAGAAGAGAAGGGGGAGGGAGGTGATAGAGGTGACATGGGGGAGAAAAGGGAGAGTCAAAAGGGGAGAAAGAAATCAAGCCAGTATTCACACCCCTAAGTAAAAATGGGTACTGAAGATTAGATTCTTAAGGGTACAAAATTGGTAACAAATACCAAAAAGCAAAGATTAAAAACCTAGAGTAGAGGTTGGATTCTCAAAAACACAATATTAAAGAAAAAAAATCACAAAAATTATAATATATATATATATATATATATGGTTTGCTTTAAAAAATAGGTTTTTTGCAAAGTAATAGTAGGTTTTAAAAATGAAAATTAAAGGAGTAATAAAGAACTTAAAAATAAAATAATTTAAAAATTATAATTGTAAAAATATATCTAGGAATTTCTCTGGATCTGCTGCCAGCAGGGTGGGGTCAGTTTAGTTTCGGATAGTTCCCTGTTCCAGCTTATACTTCTTCTCAAGGTCTATAGGCCCCTTCCAATGCATAGTCAATGCTAGCTACAGGGTTTTAATTTGCTGCACCTGTCACTTCCAGAGTGGCTCCCTCTTCTTTATTTATTTTACCTTCCTCTGTTTGCAAGTCCTTTCAGTGTCTAATTTCCACCGTGACACAAGGGACTGAAGGGGTCACTTATTTCGGCTCACTTGTTCAGTTGTGTTGTGGAGAGGGAGGAGCACTGCAAACAAATATCATTGGCATGTGAGGGGAGTACTCATGGTGTATGGACCACATGGGGCTTGCCCCAGCTCATGATGGCCTGTGCTTTCCCAGTCTACACTGCTCAGGCTCCAGGTTGCTCTGCAGGGGAACTGTCCAAAGTTGGCCCTGCATTTCATGCACTTCCCTGGTCTGAGCTGCTCAGGTTCAGGTTCTCGGGTACTCCACAAAGGCACAGACTCAGTTGGACCTGCGTTTTGTGCCCTTCCCAGGTCCAAGCAGCTCAGGCGACCAGGTGCTTGGCAAGCACACTGCCCCAGGTGGGCCATGTGTCTTAATCACCTCCCTGGTCCCGGCTGCTCGGTGTCCCATGTGTGCCAAAAGAGTGCTGTCTCAGGTGTGCTGTATGTCTCTTCTGGGGGGCTGATCTCAGGTTGCGACCCTCCTGGCAGATGCCAATCGTCCAGGATCCCAGGAACATGTGGTTAGCAAGTAGGAGCCTGCTCACAGTTTGGTGCAGGATGCCATCTCTGGGGCAGAGATTGCCCCTCGTCTTCCACCTCTGGCTGTCGCCCACCTGCCTCTCTGCCTCCGGCAGGGTGAGGGGCCAGTCCACAGCTAGCTAGCTCTCCTTTGGTGTTCACTCAGTCCTTTGTTCTGTGAAGTGGCCAGACTGTGCCTTAGGTTAGAGCTTTCACAGGAAAATTCTCTCTCTCTCTGGCTATCCCACAGTTTGGGTTGCTATCTCACCTTAGCTCCCTCAGATTGTCCTCAGGGCATTCAGGCCCAGTCCTTACCCTAAGCATGCAACCCACGCCTCTCCTGCTTGCTGTGGCAGATGTGAGTGTCTAGGCTATTTCTCCGCTGGGAGTTGTGGTTAAGGCACATATTCTGTGGAATTTTTTTCCCCTCCCACTTATGTTTCCCTCTGCAATTCCAAAACTCCCCACAGGCCTGGTAAGAGGGTTTCCTGGTGATTGGAAACTTCTCCTCCTTCACGACTCCCTCCCCAGGACGGGTCTCCTTCCCTAACTCTTCTGTCTCTCTTTTTGTCTGTTACATTTTGTCCTACCTCCTTTTGAAGAGAATGGGCTGCCTTTCTGGGTGCCTGGTGTCCTCCGCCAGTGTTCAGAAGTTGTTTTGTGGAAGTTGCTCAGCATTCAAATGATATTTTAATGAATTTGTGGGGAAGAAAGTGGTCTCCTCTTTCTATTCCTCCACCATCTTAGGACCGCCCCACCTCTTACTTTTAAATATTTATTTAATCAGCTGCGCTGGGTCTTAGTTGTGGTACACAGGGTATTCAGTTGAGGCATGTGGGATCTAGTGCCCTGACCAGGGATTGAACCCGGCCCCCCTGTGTTGGGAGCTCAGAGTCTTAGCCTCTGGACCAACAGGGAATGCTGCAGCATCCTACTTTAAAAAAAAATGTTATTTATTTTTGGCTGTGCTGGGTCTTTGTTGCTATGCGGGCTTTTCCCTGGTTGTAGGGAGTGGGGGCTACTCTCTAGTTCTTGTGCTTGAGGTGGCTTCTCTTGTTGGGAAGCATGGGCACTAGGCATTTGGGCTGCAGTAGTTGTGCACAGGATTAGTTGCTCCACAGCATGTGGGATCTTCCCAGATCGGGGATGAACCCATGTCTCCTGCATTGGCAGGCAGATTTTTAACCACTGCACCACCAAGGAAGTCATTCCCCTCCCTCTTCCTGCCAACCTCCTACTTAAAAAAAAAAAAAAAAAAAAAAGACTAAAAACAACCTTTTTAGTAAATTTTCAGGAGTCTGAGCTCTGAGGTCAGCGTCTGTGGTGTCATTCTCCCAAAGGCATCTTGGCTTCAGATACTGGTTGGGCTCATGGGTCTGGCGACCAGGGCAGGTCTGGCAGCTGAAAACAGGCTTGGCCTCTGGTGCTCTGCCCTCACTTACTCACCCAGGGTCCCCGAGCCCTGGAAGCCAAGCAGAGCAGTGCCAGGTGGGTCAGGTACAGCTATGGGGCTTCTGAGGTCCGAGTGGAGCGTGCAGTGGAGGCAGCTGGCTGTCCTGTCACTGTGACTGCTGCTGTCTTGTTTGCCCGTGCAGCGCAGTCATAGTGTCAGGTGAGGCCTGGCCACTGTCATGGGGACAGGATGGGACCTCAGACAGCTCACATCAACAGCCCTCTTCCTCACCTCTGCTTCACTTCGTGGCTTGTGGCTGCTGGCATCTCTCTGGGCTGGGAGGGTGTGTAAAGCACCAGCCCCCTTGCTCAAGGTCAGCTGAGACCCCAAGCTCTGGGGTCACACACCATCGCTGCCGCCATGCAGGTCTTCCCACTTCTGTGAGGGAGGGCCTGTGAAGGCCTGTGGGTGATGGGGGTTTTGGGGGTGTTGTGGGCTGGCCCAGGATCCAGCTTTTTGAGGGGAGGAGAGGGGAGGGGAGGGGAAGGGATGGAGAAGCTTTGACCTGCTCAGGCTTCCAGGGGATTCCAGGCCCTGCTCTGGTGGGAGGTGCAGGTGAGAAGCCCCTGCAAGCTTCTGGGTCTCCACTGTATTTCAGTTGAAACCCCTCTGCCTGCATCACCCCTAACTCTCTCTCACTCCTGTGGCCCCAGCCACAAGCCATGGAAGATGGAGAGTTTATGTGGCTTCCCTTCCAATAGGGAAACCAAGCAGACAAACGTGTTCCTTTAGGAAAGCATGAAAGAAACGAGAAAATAACAGTGGGTAGTTATTACTGACACGGTTCATGTAGCGACACTTCACAAGCCTGGAACAGGGAGGGAACTGAGGGCCATTTGCCCCAGTCCTGGAGTTACCACCTCCCACCCCTCCCTGCCCCATAGCCCACTCACCCCTTGGTGTCCTCTGGTGACCGATTGGACTTCAGGCTCCTCAACCCATTCTGGAAGGATCAGGACAGAGCAGAGTTCATTCAGAGAGGGAGCAGATCAGATCAGTCTCTCAGTCGTGTCCGACTCTTTACAACCCCATGAATCACAGCACGCCAGGCCTCCCTGTCCATTACCAACTTCCAGAATTTACCCAGCCTCACGTCCATCGAGTCAGTGATGCCATCCAGCCATCTCATCCTCTGTCGTCCCCTTCTTCTCCTGCCCCCAATCTCTACCAGCATCAGAGTCTTTTCCAATGAGTCAACTCTTCGCATGAGGTGGCCAAAGTACTGGAGTTTCAGTTTTAGCATCATTCCTTCCAAAGAAATCCCAGGGCTGATCTTCAGAATGGACTGGTTGGATCTCCTTGCAGGCCAAGGGACTCTCAAGAGTCTTCTCCAACACCACAGTTCAAAAGCATCAATTCTTCGGTGCTCAGCCTTCTTCACAGTGCAACTCTCACATCCATGCATGACCACAGGAAAAACCATAGCCTTGACTAGACGAACCTTTGTTGGCAAAGTAATGTCTCTGCTTTTGAATATGCTGTCTAGGTTGGTCATAAATTTTCTTCCTAGGAGTAAGCGTCTTTTAATTTCATGGCTGCAGTCACCATCTGTAGTGATTTTGGAGCCCAGAAAAATAAAATCTGACACTGTTTCCACTGTTTCCCCATCTATTTCCAATGAAGTGGTGGGACCGGATGCCATGATCTTTGTTTTCTGAATGTTGAGCTTTAAGCCAACTTTTTCACTCTCCACTTTCACTTTCATCAAGAGGCTTTTGAGTTCCTCTTCACTTTCTGCCATAAGGGTGGTGTCATCTGCCTATCTGAGGTTATTGATATTTCTCCCGGCAATCTTGATTCCAGCTTGTGTTTCTTCCAGTCCAGCGTTTCTCATGATGTACTCTGCATATAAGTTAAATAAACAGGGTGACAATATACAGCCTTGACGAACTCCTTTTCCTATTTGGAACCAGTCTGTTCCATGTCCAGTTCTAACTGTTGCTTCCTGACCTGCATACAAATTTCTGAAGAGGCAGGTCAGATGGTCTGGTATTCCCATCTCTTGAAGAATTTCCCACAGTTTATTGTGATCCACAGAGTCAAAGGCTTTGGCATAGTCAATAAAGCAGAAATAGATGTTTTTCTGGAACTCTCTTGCTTTTTCCATGATCCAGCGGATGTTGGCAATATGATCTCTGGTTCCTCTGCCTTTTCGAAAACCAGCTTGAACATCAGGAAGTTCATGGTTCACATATTGCTGAAGCCTGGCTTGGAGAATTTTGAGCATTACTTTACTAGCGTGTGAGATGACTGCAATTGTGCAGTAGTTTGAGCATTCTTTGGCATTGCCTTTCTTTGGGATTGGAATGAAAACTGACCTTTTCCAGTCCTGTGGCCACTGCTGAGTTTTCCAAATTTGCTGACATATTGAGTGCAGCACTTTCACAGCATCATCTTTCAGGAGTTGAAATAGCTCAACTGCAATTTCATCACCTCCACTAGCTTTGTTTGTAGTGATGCTTTCTAAGGTCCACTTGACTTCACATTCCAGGATGTCTGGCTCTAGGTCAGTGATCACACCATCGTGATTATCTGGGTCGTGAAGATCTTTTTTGTACAGTTCTTCTGTGTATTCTTGCCATCTCTTCTTAATATCTTCTGCTTCTGCTACGTCCATACCATTTCTGTCCTTTATCGAGCCCATCTTTTCATGAAATGTTCCCTTGGTATCTCTGATTTTCTTGAAGAGATCCCTAGTCTTTCCCATTCTGTTGTTTTCCTCTATTTCTTTGCATTGATCGCTGAAGAAGGCTTTCTTATTTCTTCTTGCTATTCTTTGAAACTGTGCATTCAGATGTTTATATATCTTTCCTTTTCTCCTTTGCTTTTCGCTTCTCTTCTTTTCACAGCTATTTGTAAGGCCTCCCCAGACAGCCATTTTGCTTTTTTGCATTTCTTTTCTATGGGAATAGTCTTGATCCCTGTCTCCTGTACAATGTCACAAACCTCATTCCATAGTTCATCAGGCACTCTATCTATCAGATCTAGGCCCTTAAATCTATTTCTCACTTCCACTGTATAATCATAAGGGATCTGATTTAGGTCATACCTGAATGCTCTAGTGGTTTTCCCTACTTTCTTCAATTTAAGTCTGAATTTGGCAATAAGGAGTTCATGGTCTGAGCCACAGTCATCTCCTGGTCTTATTTTTGCTGACTGTATAGAGCTTCTCCATCTTTGGCTGCAAAGAATATAATCAATCTGATTTCTATGTTGACCATCTGGTGATGTCCATGTATAGAGTCTTCTCTTGTGTTGTGGGAAGAGGGTGTTTGTTATGACCAGTGCATTTTCTTGGCAAAACTCTATTAGTCTTTGCCCTGCTTTATTCCGTATTCCAAGGCCAAATTTGCCTGTTACTCCAAGAGTTTCTTGACTTCCTACTTTTGCATTCAAGTCCCCTATAATGAAAAGGACATCTTTTTTGGGTGTTAGTTCTAAAAGGACTTGTAGGTCTTCATAGAACCGTTCAACTTCAGCTTCTTCAGCGTTACTGGTTGGGGCATAGACTTGGATTACTGTGATATTGAATGATTTGCCTTGGAAACGAACAGAGATCATTCTGTCGTTTTTGAGATTGCATCCAAGTACTGCATTTCGAACTCTTTTGTTGACCATGATGGCCACTCCATTTCTTCTGAGGGATTCCTGCCCGCAGTAGTAGATATAATGGTCATCTGAGTTAAATTCACCCATTGCAGTCCATTTCAGTTCGCTGATTCCTAGAATGTTGTCATTCACTCTTGCCATCTCTTGTTTGACCACTTCCAATTTGCCTTGATTCATGGACCTGACATTCCAGGTTCCTATGCAATATTGCTCTTTACAGCATCGGACCTTCTATCACCAGTAACATCCACAGCTGGGTATTGTTTTTGCTTTGGTTCCATCCCTTCATTCTTTCTGGAGTTATTTCTCCACTCATCTCCAGTAGCATATTGGGCATATGTCTCTGCACATATCAGCCTGAAGGCACCCGATCTCAGCTGATCTCCAAAGCTAAGCAGGGTCAGGCCTGGTTAGGACTTGGATGGGAGACCACCTGGGAATACTGGGTGCTGTAGGCTTTTTGCCTAGATTTTTTTTTCTTTTTTTCTTTTTTTTTTCATAGAGGGAAGGGTGTGGTCAACTGCTAAGAACACCATTGCCTCCACTCTATGTTGGAACTCAGTTCTGGGTCTAAGCAAGTGTGGCTTCCTGGTGCAGTCACCACCTTCACTCACCTGCGGGGGTGGACTTTTTGTCCACCTTGTCACCACGTGCAGCCTGGTCAGCCCTGGGGGCTGTGCTGTGTGCATCTGCTCTGCTCACAGTGCACCCTATGGTCCATCAGACTTCACTCATAAAAGGGAAGTGTAAGGATGAACTATTTCATAGTTAAGAATTTCAAGGTTGCAACAGCATTGACCAAAGCACGTGGGCACAGGTACAAGACCCGTGCATTAGAGAAGCCACAGTGTGGGCTTCAAGGACCCTCCAGGTGGGGGGTGGGATGGGGTCTGGACAGGAGTTTCCTGCACACGTGGCTCCAGGCTCTGTTGTCCGCAGGGTGGACGACTGTCAGCACTGCCTGTCTGTGTGGAGGGGCTCTGGGGCTGCCCAGCTCAGTAAGAATGGCAATGGTGGGAAGGGAGGTTGTGCTCCCTTAGCATCCCTGACCTCACATGTCCTCATCAGGGCAGCTAAGTGCCTAAACAGCCCCTTCCTCGTCTAGCTCTGAAGACCTGGAAGATGTGGGGGCTGAAGGACATGCAGAAAACACAATTCTGTAAAGCAACTATCCTTCAATTAAAAATTTTAAAAAGATTAAAGAAAAAAAACACAAATAACAGCAACGGCGGGGCTTGCATTCTCAGCCAGCCTCTGCCAGATTCTGCCTGTGCTTATGCAACAGACCAAAACGCTGGTGCTCCCACCCTGTATCACAGATGAGAATAGAGACACAGAGAGGTTGAGCATCTTGTCCCATGTCACACAGATGCTGAGGGCAGAGCTGAGAACTGGACCCCTGTGGTCGTGTCTGGAGTCCAGATGCTGTGATGACCCTGCTGAAGTGGCAAAGACAGAGTGAGGGAGACCAGATGGCCCAGGCTGAGCGAGGCACATGCACATGCACACATACACATGCACGTGGCCTTCACTTTTGGGGCTACAGAAGTCAGAGGAAGACAGAGGGCAACCAGGAGAGGCCAAAGTAGAGTCTAGGTCTATAGGGAGGAGAGGCCACACCTCCCAGGAAGCCAGAGTTTTCTCTTCCCTGATGAGTCTGTCTCAAATCCTAGATTCCTCTCCCTGGACCCTGGAAGTGACTGTCCAGTGACCTAACTGAGTTGGCTCCAGAACAATGCCTTCCCAGGGGTTCACTATCACTGGACCCACTGCTGTCAGTAATAAGGGGGGGGGTGAGTACGTAGTCTGGGCTTCAGATTTGTTTGGAGACAAAATTTATTAGAAGAAGTACAAAAAACCGTGAAGGCAATTGGCATGAATATCTACAGAACACTTAAGAAACCATCTGCTGTTTATCTACCTCCTCTCCTGTCATGAAAGTGGAAGGTCTGTTTAATCAATTAATTCTGTGTTCATCACACTGCTTCTGTAAAATATTTGCTTATGTGTTTATTTACATGGCTGCACTGTGTCTTAGTTGCTGCATGTGGGAGGTAGTTCCCAAATCAGGTATTGAATATGGCTCTACGCATTGGAGTAGTAGCCACTGGACCATCTGGGAAGTCTCTCCTCATACTCTTGGTGACAGTAACAGATCATAAACCTGCTCTGAGGCCCCCTTAGAGCTGAGGCATGGGGTGGCTGCAGTAATCCTCCTGTGGCTAGGATGTGGTTTATTGGTCATGACTCACTCACACTCCACGCAAACATAGGGCTTCTCCCCTGTGTGTGTCCTTTGGTGTCTGACGAGATTGGACATCACACTGAAGCTTCGCCCACACTCCCTGCAAACATAGGGCTTCTCCCCTGTGTGTGTCCTTTGGTGTCTGATGAGACTGGACATCACACTGAAGCTTCGCCCACACTCCCTGCAAACATAAGGCTTCTCCCCTGTGTGTGTCCTCTGGTGTGTCATGAGAACTGACTTCAAACTGAAGCTTTGTCCACAATCACCACAAACATAGGGCTTTTCCCCTGTGTGTGTCCTCTTATGTCTGGTGAGACATGACTTCTCACTGAAGCTTCGCCCACACTCCCTGCAAACATAGGGCTTCTCCCCTGTGTGTGTCCTCTGGTGTGTAATGAGATTTTTCTTCAAACTGAAGCTTCGCCCACACTCCCCACAAACATAGGGCTTCTCCCCTGTGTGTGTCCTCTTATGTTTGGTGAGATTTGACTTCTCACTGAAGCCTCGCCCACACTCCCCACAAACATAAGGCTTCTCCCCTGTGTGTGTCCTCTTATGTTTGGTGAGATCTGACCTCCAAATGAAGCTTTTCCCACACTCCTTGCAAACATAGGGCTTCTCCCCTGTGTGTATCTTCTCAGGTGTGATTAGACTTGACCTATCCTTGGAGCCTTGCTCATGCTCTCCGTACTTGAGTCTTATAATCCCTGAGACCCCTGCCTCCATGAATAATTTGCCTGTGTCCTCTGGATTCAGCTTCTGGCTTGTGCTGGGCTCTTCGGCCATTCTCTCATGCACCTCAGAAGCCCCCATTTGTCCTTTGGGTGTGTAGGAAGAGGCCGTTGAAATCCTCTTCAGCCTTATGCAAAGTTTGGGGCCTTTCAGCAAAGGATGGGGCCTTTCCTTGGGCTCTCGACCCTCTGGTTTGCCACTCGGTCTGTGTGGATCAGAATATTTCTGCTGCTGATTTTGACTGCCTGGGCAGGGATCCTCTGGTTGGAGGTGGTCTCCTATAGATGGCCTCAGGATGATCTGAGAGGGGTGATTGCGTTGGACATGTTGGCTGAGGAATTTCTGACTGGAGAAGGACAGAGAGCAGGAGGCACATGGGTGGATCTTGGGCTTTGGTTCTGCTGAAAGAGGAAGTTTTAGTCAGGTAGCTGGTTTGCCATGGTAAAGCCTGCCCCAGTAATCATCTTAGTGTTGACGGTGCACGATTTGTCTCCCATCAAGTGTGTCTTTACAGTCCACTTTTCCATTCCATTCTTATTCTCTACATCTACAGAAATCCAGGAAGCTTGCATCAAGGGCCTTTTCTACATACCACCCAGCCTAGGGACCTTTCAGTAGCATCAGAGGCAGCGTCTCTCCTGATACAGGTGGATCTGCAGGGACCTTTCCCTGCATGTAAGTATCTGAAAAGTCGTGTCACAGTGGCCACAGGTATTTTACCCTACTGAGAGATAAGACTCTTGATGACTTAGGTGGAATCTTCCTGAATGGCTCCGTGTGAGGGGAAAGGGTCTATTAAGTTAGGGGCACCTGGCCTAGAGCTCTCTGCATATGTGAGGCAGCACAGGGGATGGTTAGAGCAGGTGTGAGTCAAGCTGTATTTGAGGCTTCTTGTTCAAAGAGCAGCCTTTCAAAGAAACCACTCTACAGGAAGTGGGTTTGAGACTGGACGAGACCAAGAGGCCCAGGTCCTACTGACTACAGGTCTCTGGCTCCTGCTGCCCCGTTTGGTTCATAAATTGCTCCTCTCTGTTTTCTATACATCATACAATAAAGACATGTCCTTTCTCAAGCCTCACCAATATTCATACCTCTAATTTCACACAGTCTTAGTCCATTTAACATGCACTAGGAAGTCTTGCTTAAAAATACATCTCCAGCCAGACTCTTCACACCCTCACTCCCAAGCATCTTTACCCAGGCCACTTTCCCCTCATGTCTGGCAATGAACTGACCTCTGAGGGGACTCCCCACTGCTGTCTCTTCCCAAAAATGAAGTGGAACATCATCTTAGAACAGAGAACATGCCGCTTGGAGCTAATAGCCACATGGTTGTTCTGTGTCACCCAGGAAGACCCTAAGGCCTGCACATGGACATTGACGCTGAGGCTTCTGTGTTCCATCCAGCCTCCTTCCTCTCCCTCTGTGCTTCCTCCTGCAACCACTGACATGGCCTCTCTTCCAGGCCCTGAGGCTGCAGCACTGGCTGCTCCCTTGCCTGGAATCCTGGAATCCATAGGTGTTATCTCTGCAGAGACCCTGCCCCACCATCCTCCGCCACACCCCACTCTGTTCATGCTGATCCGAGGCACTTTTCATGCACTGGTTTTCCTCAGAGCACCAGCCCCTGTCTGGTATGAAGCCCATGCTGCCCCAAGGCAGTGGTTCTGTCTGTTTCAGTGTGTGTAGCCCTGTCTGGCACAAAGTATGAATTCACATGACAACAAACTGAAACAGTAACTGAATGCAAATCACTGTATGCATGTCACTTAGAAATGTGGAGGAAATGAGGAAGAAACTGGTAAAGGTGAGAGAGCAGGTAGGTGCTAAAAAACTTGCTTTTTGCTTCTAAGCCTTTCAGCAGAAGGTGATGTTACATATTTTTTGCATGAAATATTGAAAATTAGAACTAATATTTTTAATATAAATATTTTTCCTAACAGTCTTATGAAATGAATCAAATTCTGAGGCATTTTAATTGCAACTTGACTGACTTTAGACTGGATTGGACTCTGCTTCAGAATCGGACCAAGGAAGCCCCCCAGGATGGGGTGGAGCGCTGGAAGAGGGGTGACGCTCACCTCTCCGGGCCGAGAGCTTGCTCTTCCCCCTGTTGTCCATCTTGATGCCGAGTTCCTTGCCATACTCGTCCCCATACCAGACCAGCAGCTCACAGCCCGGCCTGACCACCTGGCGGGTTCGGTAGAAGATCTGCCCGTGATACTGCAAGGCCACCAGGTTCTGCTCCTCATCATCCCGGGCACAGTTCACATACCTGGGATCAAGGCCAGGAAAGGGAAAGAAACCACAGGTGAGGAGACCCTTCCACTATTGGACCACGCCCAGCTCCTTGCCTTCAGGCTCTGAGGCCGCCATGGTTCCCACTGCCCCTCATGGGGACCTTCTGTACACACCTTAGACCTGGCTGTGTGAATTCCTATTTCCAGATCCTGTTTCCAGTCCTCTTCCTGGCTGGAATGCTTTTCTCTTCTTACCTAATTAGCCATTGTCCAGAGCCCAGTTCCAGACTTGTCTCCACCTGGACTGTCCATAAGACTGGTGACCTCCAGCTCCTCTAAACTCTAAATTAAGTTCTCTTTCATTCCGCAGGACTTGGTACTCCTAGGCTAGCATGCACCCCTCAGCACTCACCCCAGCCTTCTTTCTCTCCAGAGGCTTTTCTCCAATCTCCCGACATGTATCCAGGGTCCTATTCACTTGCCCACCCTCTCCCATGGAAACATGGAGAGTGCTCTGACATAGCTTGAGACAGAGAACAGTAATAGTTTATTCACTTTCTGCCTGCCCTGATGAAAGTAGAGGCCCTCAGAGAATGGCCATGCTCACGGCCATCCTGCTCCCCATTCCTTCTCAGGCCTCAGGGCCCACTTCTCACTGGAACCGAGCCTGGGGAGGTTGTTGCCCACACGGACTCAAGGTCTCCCATGTTAGGTTATCCTGGTGCTGTGCAATTATTCAAAAATAGAAAAAGTAAGGTTACTATTCCTAAAATCAATTGGTTAATGTCTGTCTTCAGTATGTTCTCCAAAAGGACATGGGTTGTGTGATCTGCTTCAGTAATGAAGTTCACTGTCTAAACTGGGACATAGAGTGTTTGGTAAGTGTCAATTAAGTGAGGTAAAGTGTCCCTGGTGAATCTAGACTCCTCAAGTTGTGTTCAAGTGCCTCAGTTTTGTTGAGCATATAGACATATTTTGAGGGCACATGCTATATTTTTCTTTCTTTCTTTCTAATGTCTTTTGAAATGAAAGAGCATGATATGGAGGGAAAAGAGGCAAGAAGATGTGAAAGCTACCGAGGGAGATGGGCTGAGAAGGAAAGGGGTGTGGGTTTGAGGGAGGAGCGACATCTACAAACTGCAGGCTCACTGCACCCACCTCATCCAGTTGGCCAAAGACGTGTCTTTTCCATCCACATACTCGTAGCTGTTTCTCCCTTTGGTGACCTGAGTGTCAGAAAAGAGATACAAGCTTTCTTCTCTCTTTTACTTTATTTTATTCTTTTGGTAGTAAGTAATAGAAGAACTTTCCCCCTGCTGGCATTGGTGCTCTTCAGCCTGCATGGATTCAACTGCCAGTCGGACCACACAGTAAGCTCCTTAGTAATCATTTCAAGTCTGAGTCTATTGGCACATTGAAGGCAAGGGCTCCACAAGTGAAGGGTCATTTCTGTATGCCTGTACCACTGTCTCCCAGCTCTCCTCTGATCTTTAGATAGAAGTCTTGTGTGCCTGTACCACTGCCTCCCACCTTCCTCTGACCTTTGGATAGAAATCCTGTGTTCATGCCCAGTGCACACAGTACACAGGGCTGACTGTGTCATTGCCGACCATGTCATCACCATCCGTGTCCTTGCATGTAGACATGAAGTACACCCCCACAACACACAAACGATTAGAGCCAGAGGACAGGGAAAGAGGGCTATTTCTCACCATCCAGCAGTATCCACTGTGGGAGTCCTCTTCATTGTATATGATCTGACCCTCGTAGGGGCCAAAATGCAGGCCCAGTGGCAGATCGGATGCCTCGTTCCACACTCCAAGCCCAGCCTTAGGGATGCCCGATGGCCTGATACTTAACCCAGGGGGCAGAGTGAGGGCTGAGCGGTTGGCATGCCCCTTTTCCACTGCAGAGTCCTTTACAAAGGTTGGGGGCCCATGGGCAGCACAGCTGTCGATGAAGAAGTTCTGACATTCCTCACAATCTGGAGGTGAGAGCAACAGGGATGAGGGGAGGTATAGTGATGTTGCTGGTCGTAAAGACCTTCAGAAAGAGCTGGGGCACTCACGGCCTTTGGCCTTGATCCTGTACCCCAAGTCCTAGAGGAAGGGGATGATTGGGGGACCAAATGGTGAGGTGAGGTTATTGTACCAAGGTCTCATAACCCCTTCTCCATGAGTGGGCCAGCAGGGTCACTCACACAGGTAGTTGTCATCCTGGGGCTCGCTGACCTCTTGGTACACATGGCCCTTTCTTTCTTGTACGCTGTACCTCTTCACTTTGGTCTCCTTTCTTCTGAGTTCTAACATGGAGAACAGAAGCTAAGCAAGGCTGGTGGGGTCTGGAGAATTAGTCCCTGTTTTACCAGAAAGGGTGAGATCTCCTACTTGTCCATCTATACAGTTTGTTAAAACTTTTTCACATTTATTTTTCAAACTTTTACTTTTGTACTTTTATGTTTTAATGATACATTATTTATTGGCCATGCTGTATGGTTTGTGAGATCTTAGTTCCCTGACCAGGAATGGAACCCACACCTCCTGCAGTGGAAGTGTGGAGTCATAACCACTTAACCACCAGGAAGTCCCTTCTCTATACTTTGTTTCTTCCCCCTTTAACTACTGGTTCAGGAGACTGAGGCTCCACACTGACCACAGATGCCCAGTTCAGTGTTAGCTTCCCGCACTTCCTGTTAGTAGGTTTAACTTCCCAACCTTCTTACTTAGGAAATAGTTCACTGACACATCTACTCAGAAAATATATGTGAAGGGCATGACACGTAAAGCATTGAGCAGAGGTCTGTGTATAAATACTAACAAAGTGTGGTCCCTATCATCACAGCTGGATTTATTGAACTTCTTGTAGGTGTCAGCACTTGTGCATTTCATGTAATCCTTCCAAACACCGTATGCTCAGCTTCACTTTACAGATGAGCAATCAGGACCTCAGAAAATGTATAAGATTTTCCCAAGGCCCCAGTGCTAACTTTATGCCTCAGATCAGTTCAGCTTAAACCCATGCCTACCCAAAGTCCACACCCCACACCTAGGCCATACTTATTAGCTTTTCTACAGGGATTAGAGGAACTAATTAGAGGAACTCCACAAACTTTATCTTACCAACTTTGTGTCTGGGGTGCTTTCCAGGGGTCCTCGCTTCTCTGGAAGGGGGCACTGGTTTCTGAGCCTGTTTGGAGCCACTTTTCTTCAGAAATTTTGCTGCTCCCGGCAATTTCTTCAAACTAGATACCTTATTTAATGGTCCCCTGGACAACCTCTTCCATGTGAGTAAAAGACAACATGTATTTCTTTAGTTCTTTAGGACTGTATGAAGTGTTTTTACATGCATGACTTTAGTTAATACTTTGACAATTCTTGGAAATACCTGGTGGAGGGGGGCTCTGAACACTGGAGTGTAAAAAAAGGACCTAAGTGGGTAGTGAATCAAAACTAGAATTCATATCTTAAGATTCTTTCTCTTCAACTTTCTGCATAAAAGTGAGAGCAACGCAGGGAGAATAGCTTGAGGTCAAGGAAAGAAGAGGGTAAGGGCTCATAGAGAAATCCGTGAGGTTTTCTACTAATTAGTGGACCTTTGATGGAGGAGGAAGTATGGAAAATTACAGAGGGGACAAAAGGCATCTGGAAAATAAAGTGACCAAGTAGTGAGATTGAGAAGAGAAAAGATGATCTGCAGAAACACATTCAGACAATAAAGAAAATGAGCTGAAAGTTTCAGGTTGCCATGTCCTAGAGACAATGTTTGGAATTAAAGTAGCTGGCCTCATCAATTCTCCTTGAAGAAGGCTGTACGACTAGTGGGCTCTCCTAAGTTTCCTGATATATAAATTGGTATACATGCTGATTCTTAATGTTATAGTGGACATGAAGTTTAATAACATTCAACAAATCATTGTGTGAGCTCTTTAATACAGTATGAATGTGAGTGTACATCCCTGCCATTAATATATCCCCTTGACTGCTTCTATATTTGAAGTCTAGCTCACAAATACCACCCTCAGTATTCCTTGACCTTCTTATTCCTAGATGAATGTTTAAATGTGGAGTCACTCATTCACAAAACATTCAGAGGGCCCTTAGGGGCTCTGAGCTGGGCCTGGACATCTGAGAATTAACGGGTATGGGCTACGCTCTCAAAGCTCACAAAACAGGGGCAGGCTAAACAAATGATTCCAAACAGGAGAGTTGTCTAATCAGAGCTCAGAGGAAGGACTTGTTACTTCCTCCTACAAGAATGAGCATTTGAAATCATGTCCAGATGATGAGTTTCTACTCAAAAGCTGGTAACCTATGTGAAGCCCTTCAGTTATTTTCTTATTTGTTGTTTTTGAGTCATAAACCTGAAGCTTGTCAGAGCTGCAAGTTACTTCCTCTTATTGGAGTAGGAGTCTCTGAGGTAGGGATCATGTCACCTTCTTCATCCTGGACCGTCCACTCTACAAACTACCCAACATGTCCTTAAGCTTCCCTTAGTCAGATATCCCTCACTAGCACAGCACAAAAGAACTGAGTTTGAAAACATCTCTCAGATGAATGATATAAAGATGTATGAAGAAACTTTATAGAACTATGGAAGTTCTAACGACTTTGTAAGGGGATTAGAGAAGGGGCTTTGCATTAGATTGTACCACCAGTGATACTGTGATCCCACGAATATAATCAAACATTTTTTTTACCTCAGTTTCTTGATCTATAATGGTGATAGCTATATACCTACTTATAGGTACTGTAGGATTGTTTTAAGGTTTAAGTAAGTTTATTCACATAAAATGCTTAAAGTCGGAAATATTGTGAAAATAATGTAACAATAGAACAGCCTACTATATTTGCTGTTCTTACTAACTATAAAGACGGTAATGATATCAGACATTGTGCTAAAGATTCAGGACAGGAAGGCAGCAGTCTCCAGGATCTCTGTGTTTCCTCCTATTCTCACCTGTGACTGGATCCGTGAGGAGGATTCTTTTGTCAACAGGATTTGGGAGACACTCACCTTCTGGTGTTTACTGGGCTCCCCTCTGAAGGCCATCCCAGAAGGTTTACCTAAAAAATGATGAGAATCAGTGTTTTGGTTGGTAAATGTTTCCAAACTCTGGGCATTCTAATTAAGGACACAAAATTCTGAGCCAGAGAGTGACAAGGACAAGGATTACCAAAGGAGGAATGGAAAGTGATTTCTGTATCATCAACTCCTATGCTTCCACTGGGAGCATAATATAATTTTATTAAAATTTAAAAAATATGAAACTTCATCTGTGCTTCATCTGATGCCCATAAAGTATCTAATAAATTTACTAGACTTTCATGACAAAAATACTTAACAAAGTACAAATAGAAGGAAGTGACTGCAATATAATAAAGGTCATATATGAAAAGTCTATCTCTAACATCATAGTCATCAATGAAAAGCTGAAAACTTCTACGATCAAGAGAAAAAGGCAAGGATGCCCATTCTCAATACTTCTATTAAATATAATATTAGAAGTCCTAGGCAGGGCATTAGATTAGAAAAGGAAACAAAAGGCTTCCAGTTGAAAAGAAAGAAGTAAAATTATGTCTGCTCACAGAGGACATGATTTTACGTGCAGAAAAAAATTTTTTTTCAATTTTATTTTATTTTTAAACCTGAAACACTGTATTAGTTTTGCCAAACATCAAAACGAATCCGCCACAGGTATACCTGTGCTCCCCATCCTGAACCCTCCTCCCTCCTCCCTCCCCACACCATCCCTCTGGGTCGTCCCAGTGCACCAGCCCCAAGCATCCAGTATCGTGCATTGAACCTGGACTGGCAACTCGTTTCATACATGATATTACACGTTTCAATGCCATTCTCCCAAGTCTTCCCACCCTCTCCCTCTCCAACAGAGTCCATAAGACTGTTCTATACATCAGTGTCTCTTTTGCTGTCTCGAAAATTTTTTAAATTACACACACACACACACACACACACACACACACACAAAACCTGCACAGAAAGTTGCATGGTAGAAAATCAACATTCAAATATCTTTCCATGCATGAACAACAACCATTCCAAAAAGGAAAATAAGAAAACAATCCTATTTGTGTTTTGTTTTTTAAACCTATAGTCAAGAGCTAAGTGAATTTATAGTCTAGGGTATGTTTAATTGCCTTTCATTAAGGATGTTTAGCAAAAATAATTCTTTTTACAAAGAATGATAAATTTTAAACATAAAACACTGGAAAACCTATACCTTCACCTTCATTCAGGCTCATGTCAATACTCAGCCACAACCACTTTAGAATGCTGAAAATTATGTTTTCTTTGCTAATGGCTGAGATGCAGTTGAGACCTAAGCCCAGGCTGGTTTCTTGAAGACACCTCTAAATCCTTCTGGCCCCTCACCTTGTTGCCTTGGTGTCCATTCTTCATCAGAATCCTCAGTGTCATCTACCTGGGGTTTGAGGACCTGCCTGTGGTGATGCATGAAACCTGGTTGAGTGGCTCTGAAAACCTGGAAAGAAGCAAAATATATGTTCTAAGAAGGAGGCACAAAGCACAGAAGCGATGGAAAGTGTCACATAGTCAGGGAAATCAGTAGGATGGGCTGGAAGAATGTAGAACAAGGCAAGATGTGAGCTCTGCACTGACAGGGTCAACCCCACTTTGGTACAAAACAATAAAAATTCCCTTCAGGTTAGTCTCCACACAAAAGGGACTGTGAGCAGAAGAAGCCACCTAAGAGAGGGCCAAGTAAACACTAAGGGTGAAGACCTGTTTCATGTTTCCCAGGCTCACAGGCACCCAGCACTTCGTGTTACCTATAGCAATCAGCACTTTGTAGTTCCTTTTCACATTCCTATATCGGATTTTTTCCCATTCTCCCATCTCTGCCCATTCTTCCTTGGTGAAGTATATGGAAATGTCTTTGAAAGCATCTTTGGCTTAAGGAAAATAGTAGATTCCATCAGTGACTTACTAATATATGTCAGACCTTAGAGCTGACTTCTCCTCCACCTTTTGTGCAGGGAGTAGCCTGAAGCTACTGGTTGGTCTCTGTGAGACAGGGATGAAGACTTTCCTTCCTGCCTGTGTCCTGCTTAACTGAACAAACACTGAGCATTTTCCCAACTCTCCCTGGACACAGAGCAGTTGGTGATGCTAGTGTCCTGTTTTGTCCCACTCCTCCCCACCATCTCAGACAGGACCAGGCATTCCCATCCTGTGTACATTCACAGAGAAGTTCACTCAGCTGCCCAGGCAAGCAGTTTGTGGTCCTTCAGGGACCAGCGCCATGTCCTTCCTATAGAGCTGGCTTAGAGCCCAGCTTTGCCACCTCCGCCTCTCACCATGGGCTTCCACTCTGTTCTCCCAGCATCTCCCTCAGTGCTGTTCTCTGGAGACCTGTTTGGGCTCATGGCCATGGGACTGCCTCAATGCCAAGGTGCCTGTGGGAGAAGAAGATGCTGAGATGGCCCAGACCACTGTCCAGAGCCTGGTCTGTCTTCCTTGGGTGGAGTGTCCAGGGCAGGAAGGTGTGGGGAAAGTCGGAGTGAGGGTGTTGGTGAGAGGGACGGATCCTGACCAGCTATGACAGGCCAGCCTAATGTGAACTAGATTTGGTTTCTATGGTTCCCTACAATTCAGGCTCTCTGAGGAAAGGCACTGGGAGGGACATGTCTGTGGGTGACAGAGGGAGTCCTGAGGAGACTTAGAAGCCCATAACTGCTGGACTGGGGTCAGGCTGAAATCAGGGCTCTGTTCCAGTGCACGAGAGGGAATATTTCTCCAAGAAGTGTTTTGAAGATCTCCGCCTGGGAACTCGGAAAAATCTGGGCATAACATGGGTTCTACGTTTCAGAGACAAGTCGCTCTCCTTGAGGAGATCTGCGACACAGGGGCTGAAGGAACTGGGATCCTCAGACAGAGGAGACTGGGGATGTTTTGGCTGATGTAGAATGTTCAGGGTGAGAGAACTTGGGATCTTTGAGGCTGAGGAAATTGGAGGTTTCTTATTAAGGGGCTTTAGGTCTCTTACAGGCAGGACAGTGGGAGTCTTGAGGATGAAGAGTTTTAAGAGCTCCCAGGCTGAGGTATTCAGGGTCTCCGAGGTCAAGGAAATTTGGTCTCCCTGCGGGTACTATTTTGAGGGTGCCTCATCCTGAGGGGAGGAGAAGGCAATGGCACCCCCACTCCAGTACTCTTGCCTGGAAAATCCCATGGACAGAGGAGCCTGGTGGGCTGCAGTCCATGGGGTCGCTAAGAGTCGGACACAACTGAGGTGACGCAACAGCAGCCTGAGGGGAACTGGGGTTACTCTAGGTATTTGAGGGTCACAGCACTAGGGGATTTGGTGTTTCTGGGGGTGAAGGGACTTGTAGTCCCTGAAGCTGACGAGATGTGAGCTCCCTTCAAGTTAGGACCCAGGTTCTTCAAAGCTGATGGGATTTGGAGCCTCTCACCCTGGAATTTGAAGCCGTCAGGGTAAGGGTTTGTGAGGGTTGTGCAGGGTGTGTTCCGGTAAGTCTCCCAGCTGTCCTGCAGCGCTGCCAACCCCGGTCCTAGGCTCGTTCAGAGCTCGATGGCATGGAGTCCTCCCTCGTTGAGGCGAAGTGAAGGGCGAGCAGCCGGCCTGTACCCTGTCAGGCACAAGCGACCAATCGGTGTTGTGATGGAGGCAGTCCTGCCAATAGGCGCTGGGAGGGTGTGGAGAGAGAAGGAGGCCCCACCCAACTGCTCAGGGATTGGCTGCTCAGGGGGCGTTTCTGTCAAGAAGCCTCCAGCGCACAGGCACATTTTGGCCATTTTCTTTGCTTGTTTTCAGGCATTGCCTCTTAGGCCTGTATCCTCAAGTGGGCGGGATGTCCTCAGGCTGGATGTTTCCTTCCAGTGCCCTCAACTAGAATCTCAGCTCCACCAGATGGCAGTCATGCTCCTGGACTTTCTCCTAGGCCTACCTGTGCCCTACCTTGTCAAATCCAGTTTTGACAAGATCGCCTATGGGGTGAGTACCGCATTATTCAGGGGAAAACGGTGTAATTAACTAAATTCTGATGAGACACAAGATAAACAACGTATGGTCAAAGATTTAAATGAAACGCATGGAATAGGTATGTTAGAAAAAACTTGGAGGATTTTTAACCTCAAAGTAGAAGTGGCACTGATGAGTAATCTGTGTGTTTAATGTAGGTATCAAAAGCGTTCAGAAATGAGATATAAATAAAACCTCAAAGTCTTGCAAGTGTTTTCTGTAAAACGAGGCATCGAACTGGAGGACAATGGATCCACAGAGCTGAGTTTGCTTGACACCTACTAGCTTCACGTGATAAAATAGGGACACTGTTTCTGGCCGTTAGGTAGATTTGCTCACAGAAAAATAAGCTGATTTCCATGTATTGGAAGCAAGACGACTGACTGTAGAATTAGTATCTAGTGGTGGTTGGGACTCTGGATGGAGAAATGTTACCAGAAAAGTGAGTTTACATCTTGGTGGGTGTTGAGCCAGAAGATACAACCCAGCCAAAGCTCATGGGAAGGAAAAGTGTATTACTTGCAGAACTATGGAGAACACCATGCAGCTTTCCAGAGCAGTGTCTCTCTAAACCGCAAAGGCGGGGAAGCTTTAATCTATGGGAACAGGCATGTTCAAGCTTCCATGGTAGTTCAGACGGTAAGCAATCTGCCCACAGCAGAAGACCTGGGTTCAATCCCTAGGTGGGGAAGATCCCCAGAGGAGGGCATGGCAACGCACTCCAGTATTCTTGCCTGGAGAACCCCATAGACAGAGGAGCCTGGTGGTCCATGAGGTTGCAAAGAGTCAGACATGAGTGAGTGACTAACACTGTAAATTTACAGACATGTTCATTAAGGGTCTTGGGCTGTGGCAGACTCCAAGCTTCAGCTGATTGAAGTCTTGAGGGTCAGAACCAGCCTCCATCAGCATCCTTTACATTTCAGCTGGTCTGGTACAGATATAGATATCTATTCTTCTTCATATTCTTTCCCCTTATCAGTTCAGCTCAGTCGCTCAGTTGTGTGTGACTCTTTGTGATGCCATGTACCACAGTATGGCAGGCTTCCCTGTCCATTAATAACCGCTAGAGTTTGCTCAACTCATGTCCATCGAGTCGGTGATGCCATCCAACCATCTCATCCTCTGTCATCCCTTCTCCTCCCACCTTCAATCTTTCCCAGCATCAGGATCTTTTCCAGTGAGTCAGTTCTTCACATCAGGTGGCCAAAGTATCGGAGCTTCAGCTTCAGCATCAGTCCTTCCAATGAATCTTCAGGACTGATTTCCTTTAGAATGGATTGGTTGGATCTCCTTGCTGTCCAAGGGACTCGCAAGAGTCTTCTCCAAGACCACAGTTCAAAGGTATCAATTCTTTGGCAGCTGGCTTTCTTTATAGTCCAACTCTCACATCCATACATGACTACTGGGAAAACCCATAGCTTTGAATAGACAGACCTTTGTTGACAAAGTAATGATTCTGCTCTTTAATATGCTGTCTAGGTTGGTCAGAGCTTTTCTTCCAAGGAGTAAGCATCTTTGAATTTCATGGCTTCAGTCACCATCTGCAGTGATTTTGGAGCCCAAGAAATTAAAATCTGTTAGTTTCCATTGTTTCCCCATCTATTTCCCATGAAGTGATGGGACCAGATGCCATGATCTTCGTTTTCTGAATGTTGAGCTTTAAGCCAACTTTTTCACTCTCCACTTTCACTTTCATCAAGAGGCTTTTGAGTTCCTCTTCACTTTCTGCCATAAGGGTGGTGTCATCTGCATATCTGAGGTTATTGATATATCTATAGAGGAAGTCAAACCATAAAAATAAAACCTGTTTTTCTTCCATCACTTCTATCAGAGTCTTTTCCCTTGCTGGGTGTCACAGTCCACCTCATCTCTCTAGGATGCCCTCCAAAACTGTGCTGATCTCTGGACTTGATTTGGGGGCAGCTCAGACTCTAATCTGGTCCGACTCCTATGTCTTCTTGCCTCCAGTGTTCACAGCTATCAGAACCAGTGCATTTTCTTTTTTGGGAGCTTTCAATGTCCTTTTATATATTCCATAGACACAGAGTCTGCCTACTTGATGGTGTAGACTTAATCTGTGGGTTTTACAGGGTCTTCTTCCTTAGCAACACTGCCCCTGGGTTTCAATTGTGGTTTTATTTCCACCTCTGCATGTGGATTATCCCCTGGGTTTTTTCTCCTGAGGCTACCCTGCAGGACTTGGATTTGCCCCTGTGAGGCCAGATGTGGAGGTGCAGTTGCTTGGGTCACAGGGGTTCTGGCAGCACAAGATACTCAGGGGAGTTGGCAGCTAGGGCAGCAGGAAATATAGTGCTCTAGAAGGGTATGTCAACCAGTATTGGCCAATATGCACCAGTATTCTTGCCTGTAGAAGCCCCTTCCCTGACAGAGAAGCCAGGCAGGCCACAGTCTACAGGGTCGCAAAGTGTCGGGCACTACTGAAGTGACCCTGCCCGCATAGGCGCAAGACTTTTTTGCCTGTGGCAGCTCTGCCCTAATGAGAGTTGAGCATGAAGGTGGCGCAGCTTCTTGGCTTGTGCGTACCCTGGAGGCGCCAACTGTGCAGGGACACGGACTGTCTCTGCTGCAGGAGTTATGACCCTATCAGAGTCTGTTTTCCAGCGTCTTGTAGCTGGCACTCAGGAGGACTCTTTGGCCAGACTTTCTCCATAGTTCTGCTCTTTCAGGCATTTAGAGGGCTCCCTTGCCTGGGGTCATTCTCTGTTATTAGGGCACCAGGCACATAGAGGGGCCACCTGGCTGGGGTCCTACTCTGTAGTCCTGTGAGTCAGGTGCTTGATGGGCCAGCCTCTCTACTGTTTAGCTGCCAATGCTGACATGTAGGGAGAAAGAGGCTATGATGATGGCTGCACCCCCTAGACTAACTCAGCAGTATCGCCTTGCTTCCATTCTGCCTGGTAATCCTCCACAGGCATTTCCCACCCTGATCTCTTCCCTCACATCCCATTAATCTGTCTCTCCACAGTCAACAGCAGCCTTCGCCCTGGGATTGTTCCACCTTCCCCAAACACCAGCTCCAAGCTGCTGTGCCTTCTAGGGGACCTGTGTCCCTGTGTCTGTGGTGTGTTTGGCTGTGGTGAGGGCTGTCTTATTCTCATTCAATTTAAGCTGCCACAGATCAGCTGGTTCACTCTCAGCCTTAAATGTTTCTCCTCTGATCCAGACAGTTGCTCCCATGTCACGATCGGACATCTACTTCAGTTCTCCCACCCACCGAGGGCAGGTCCAGTCCTACTAACACTCCTGTTTTTCCCCCTAGTTCCTTCATCCTACTGAGATTTGTGGTTTGATATATTCTTTTCCACTGATCAGGTACTCCTGTCCACACTCAACTGGTGTTCTGCAAACACTTCTGTGTCTGAAGGTGTATTCCTGATGTGTGTGGAACAAGATGTATTCCACATCCACCTACCCCTCTGCCATCTGGTTCATCTCGACTTTTTGACTATTAGAAATAAGATTGTTATGAACATTCATGTACAAGTCCTTGTTTTTTCATTCTTGTTGGTATAAATGTAGGAGTGGGATTGCTGGGTCATATGGTAACCCAATGTTTAACTTTTTAAGCAACTTTGAAAGTGTTTTCCACCAGGGCTGTCCCATTTTGTATTCCCAGAAGCAGTACCTGAAAGTTCAATTTTTTTCACATCCTTATCACACTTGTTATCTGTTCTCTCATTAGAACCATCCTTTTGGTGTGCCCTGCATGCTTAATTGCCATCTGTATATCGTTTAGTGAATTTCATGTTCAAATTTTTTGTCCATTATTTGGCCTTGTGCCTTTCATATATTTTGTCAGTTTCTTAAGTTTCTCATACTCCAATGTTACTGTTATTTTTTAAATTTTATTTTCAATTATCCATCCTGCCATATAAAAAAGCAATTAATTAAATTTTATATATCATCTGTATATCTTGCAAGATTGCCTAAATTAATTCTTAGTTTTATTTATTCTGTTGTTGCTGTAGATTTCATTGGGTATTCTACATAAATGTCACTGACAAATAAAAACAATTTAATTCTTCTTTTCCAAACTGAATAACTTCATTATCATTGTCTTATAGGACTTCACGGACAGAAATTCAATATAATGAGAGGGGACAACTTTTGCTGATTCTGATCTTAGAAGTAAAACACTCAGTGTTCTAACATAAAGGGTGATGTTAGTTATACAGTTTATTACCTTCATCAGGATAAGGAAGTTTTCTAATTTTAGTTTGCTAAGAGTTTTTTCATAGTATGTGCTCAGTCGCTCAGTTGTGTCCAGTTCTTTGCAACCCCGTGTAGTGTAAGCCAAACAGGCTCCTCTGGCCTTAGGGATTCTCCAGGCAAGAATACTGTAGTGGGTTGCAATGCCTTCTTCCAGGGGATCTTCCCAACCCAGGGATGGAACCCAGGTGTCCTGCCTGCCAGGCAGATCCTTTACCAGCTGAGACACCAGGGAAGCCCAAGAATACTGGAGTGGGTAGCCTATTTCTTCCCCAGGGGATTTCCCAACCCAGGAATAGATGTTTGATTTTATCAAATTGTTTTTCAGCATCTATCGAGATGACCCTACTGTGTTTCATTTTTAGTTCTTTAGTAAGTTGAATTACACTGATTGATTTTCAAATGTTTAACCAATGCTGGACTCATAGGGGGACAAAAATCAATAGATTATGCTGTGTCATACTTTGTATGTATTAGTGTAGTCTGTGCTTCGTTCTGGACACTTTCTATTGCTACCTCTTCAAGTGCACAATTTTCTCCAGCTGCCCTGTCTAATCAGTCATTTATTCTATCCACTGTGTTTGTCATCTGACTCTATAGATTTCATGTCTATAAGATGAAAATACATCTATTTTATTATTTCCATATCTCTACTTAATTTTATAATATACAAAACACAACTATTCCAAGTATTTTAATGTCTCTGTCTGCAGTCTCTAAAATCTATGCCAATTCTGGGTCAGTTTGGTTTGTCATGGGAATTTTAATATGATTGTTCTTACCATAGTGAGATTAAATATATTTTTAATGTGGTTAGGTCTAGTCCCATATTTTTCTTGTCAATTGGCTGCTCATGTCTTTTAAACATCTCTTAATAAAGTGAATGGCCAGTGCTACATCTTTCTTAAAAATGTTTGCTCGTGTCTGTTTCACATTCTCCTATCATGTTTTAGGTTCTTCTAAAAAATTTTTAAGAGCTCTTTTGGGTTTGTTCTGCCTCATAAAATTTTAAGCAGTGTGATGCATCCCAGGTGAATAAGCAACCCGTGGACACCATAAAGTAAGCACTTCACAGGAAACACAGGAAGCCCCACGAAGCCAAAAACTGTGTCCCCAGGGGCACACCTTAGGCTGGATGACCCTGCTTGTCAATTCATAACACAAGGACTGAGGTGAAGCACACAACTCCTTCCTCTTTCCTCCAGTACCAACCACCTCAATGAGAGACCGTGGGAACTGGATGGACAGGACGTGATTACTCAGTGTTTCCTCCAAGAAGCTGGAAACTTGTGGTAGCTCTTCATGGAAATGAATTCCATAGTGGTCTCGACTGTGAGGTTAGCTCCAATGGAGATGCCAGCAGGAAAATAAGATGAGAAAAGAGATGTGTGAGGGCACACGTTGATAAGACCTTTGCACACCAGGCTCACACACCTCTGGGCAAGCTCCACCCCTTTCCTGGGAATACTAGTCAGTCGCAGGTGGTCATTTCCATCTTGGGATCATCCAGCCCAACCTGAAGTATGCATTTATCTGCTTCATCCCCATCACCCTCTTTAAACCAAAGCCTGGGTAGCTACACCTAGTGAGATGACCATGAATCCTAGTCTTGAAACAAGGCAGCTCCAAGTGGAGGAAGGGCAAGTGTATTCAGTGCAGTCTCACGGCCTGAAGACTGGGGTTTCAGACTGGGAACGAGAAAACTGAGGAGAGCTATGTGAACACTGAGAAAAGGAGGTGGGATGGAAAAGGTTTCTGGAAGATGGCCCAGAATTAAATGGTCTTCAAGGTGCTTTAAGACCACCTTGTAGGAGGAAAGTGGAATGATTCTGATTTCTGCAAACACTTCAATACAGCCTAATTATCATGGAGGGATTTTAAGCAAGATATTAAAAACTAGATACTGGTGAAAGGTGAGAGAGAACAGAATGAAAGCCTGAGTACTGTGGCTGTGAGGCAAGGTTTGGAGGGGATGCATGCTCCCTGTCATGTAACCCATGAGAGTTGTCTGAGAGAGATGAGGATGAGGTGAGTTTGAAGGGCTCTTAAGGGGCATTAAAAATACCTCATTTCTCTCACAAAATCATCTGAATTGCTTCGCATCCCTTCCTAATGTTGTCAGGATGGGGCTTTGTGATGTCAAGTTTCACCCAGGGCCACCATTGCCTGGGGAAGTGACATGCTGACCTCATAAAGCATAAGGATATGCCCCCCTGGGTAGGGGTATATATAAGGGTGCTTGGGGGCTCTGGAGCAGACCACTGGGTGTTTTCAAAATGACTAAGGTGACTGGGAAGCCACAAGGCTCTACAGCAGTTATGGAACAGTGGACTCCGGATACCTAGGAGGAGAAGTTGAAAACCCCCTATCAGCTAAGGTCCAAAAGATGTGTCAAGGTGACCTGAACCCACCCAAGCTCCTCTTGCCCATTGACACCTCCCCATAAGAACCCCTCCCCTGTCTTTGCCTGGCATATACCTCTTCTCTGCCCACACCCCTTCTCCTGGAGCCATCATTCCCATCCATCTTCACCCTCTTCCTCAAACCAGTGCCATTCTGTACTCACTCTCTTGTTTTCTCCAGGTGGCCTGGGTAACCGTGAGGGTAAATAAGCACATTCAACCAAAGCTGACCAAAGAATCTTCTCAGAAACACCCACCTAAAGAAACTGAAGAAAATCAAAGGCTCAAAAATCTGTAGCCAGTGTTCCAAGGTGAATGAGGAGCTGAATCAGAATAACCGGAGGAGGTCCCAGGGATCGTGGGGACCCCTGCCATTCCAGCTAGACCAGTGGGCAGCCAGTGACTTCAGAGCATGGCTAGAGGCCTCAGAAATCTTCAAGGGTCTCGCCGCTGAGAAATGGCCAACAGTACAGACGTTGAATCTTATACCAACAGCATACATTAATAATGAACTTTAAATAAAATCAACCTAATGTGGAATTATCTGTCTCTGAGCTCTCTGATAAGCAGTGGAGGGGGGGGTGCGTGGGGCAGAGAGGACAGGGAAGGGATAAATGTGTGAAGAGGGAGGGAGATGTGTCCTGTGGAGTTGGAGATGGGACCAAAAGGTCCAGTTAGCCAGAAAATAGGAGGAAGAACTGGGTCCAGACTGAGCCCGAAAGATACACTTCCCATGGGAGAAGAGGAAGAGGACTTTGTGTTTCTGTGTGTGACTGCAGAGTTGGGAGCTTAGCTGGGGAGCTGTGCCATGTGAGGGGTGGCAGTGCTATTTGATAAAAAAGGCATACAAAGTAGTTGCCCCTTTGGCACCTACCTCACAGTAGTGTTTATTACACCTCAAGGTATGATGTCAGCAACTAGCAGCCTCAAAAACTCAAACTTGCTTGCTAAAAGGTAGTTCTTAAGAGTAAAATATTTGTGGTTTTCAGTACGGAGATTGTTGGGGGCCAGCGTGAGGCACTCTACCTGTGGCAAAGTTCATGAGGAAGGAGGCTCGACATACGCAAAGGCGGGATCGAGCCTGAGGAGTACCCCTGGAAATCCTCGAGCATCTACCCCCATAACCAGAGCCTGCCTACTTTACTACTTTGTGCTCTCACCTACACCTCTGACTTTACGGGGGGCTGTCCCCCACCACCTCTTTCGGAGAAGGAGTTAACTTAGAGCTCCAGTTAATAAAAATTCCTGGGCGGGATAGGAGTGTTTCAACCTACAAACTCCTCTGAAGGTTCTCTAGCCTGCCTGACAGGCTTGTCCGGCCACATGTGATTGCTCACAGCCTCCCAACCGTGAGAGGCACGAGATGCTTTAAACCTTCTAAAAACAGGTTACTTAAAGAAGTTAGAAAATTATTAGTGTAAGTATAGTGGGCTGATTAGAAATTGTATTGGTGAAGGGTTTTTCATTTGTTGAGCCAATGTTTGTTGCTAAGTCTCCACATCCCCTGCCCTTACACACATTAATGAATATATAGAAATAAGTATAAACCTTTGATATTTATCACGTTAGACTTTAGGCTAAGTAAATTCCTTCCTTAACTAAAACCCACTACACCCTCACCCTATAGGAATGTAACTTTCTTTGGGTGGCGTCTGTTTTAAGAATAATCACCCCTGGAGAAATGAGTGTCCTGGTTGACTGACTGCTGTCACAAGGAGAAGGTCATAAATTGTCAGCAGACCCCCTGGCCAGAAGATGATGTAACATCCCTAAGACCTCTGTATACATTTGTATGAAGCACCTGACTTTGATAAAAGTCAGGACTGCTGACCCCATGTGACGTTTGCATAACATCTCAGTGTATAAAAGTAGACCATGGAAAATAAAGAATTGGGATAAGTTCCTCAAAAGGCTGGTCTCCCCATGTCTCTCTCTCTCTCTAACTCTGGCTGAGTCTCCATCTGGAGTGCAGAACCCGCCATGCTTACTAATTATACCTGGGCTTCTAAGATCCGACCGGGGAGGCCTCAGTGTCTCTTCTCCTTCGGGAAAACGGAAGGACGCCTGTGGCCTACGTAAGTGGTGCAAACTTCTTGTCTTGAAGTTTTATTGGTCTCCCGCGTAAACCAAGCGACTCAGCCTCTTTTCTCCACTGAATTTTCCTACTGAGCTATCCTCATTCTATTACTCTTTATATCTCTAATTAATATCTAATTGAAGCTATTGTATCCTGATCCTCGCCAACGCTGTCCCCACTTCGAACTCCCTGGATCAGCCGGGGCTGGACCCCGGCAGGAGATTTCTCAAAAATGAAATATGTACGACCCAGAGGGATGGTATGGGGAGGGAGGAGGGAGGAGGTTTCAGGATGGGGAACACATGTATACCTGTGGCGGATTCATTTTGATATTTGGCAAAACTAATACAATTATGTAAAGTTTAGAAATAAAATAAAATTAAAAAAAAAAAAAAGAAAAATGTAACAACACATGACCTAGCAGTGTCATTCTTGTATATTAAAAAAAAAAGCACAATGTTAATTTAAAAGACACATGTACCCCAATGTTCCTTGAAGCACACCATTCACCAAGACATGGAAGCAACTTAAATGTCCATCAGATGATAGACAGATGAATGGATAAAGATGCGGTATATATATACTATGGGACAGTCGTTGTTGTTCAGTCACTAAGGGAAATCATTAAGGGAAGTCACTCACTCGTGTCCGACTCTTTGCGACCCCATGGACTGTACCCCACCGGGCTCCTCCATCCATGGAATTTTCTAGGCAAGAGTACTGGAGTGGGTTTTCATTTCCTTCTCCAGGGGATCTTCCCAACCCACGGATCGAACCAGGGTCTCCCACATTTTGGGCAGACACTTTACCATCTGAGCCATCCGGGAATCCCTATATATATACTATGGGACACTCATTGTTCAGTCACTAAGTCATGTCCCACTCTTTGCGACCCTATGGACCCTACCCCTCCAGGCTCCTCTGTCCATGGAATTTTCCAGGCAAGAACACTCCAGTGGGTTGCCATTTCCTTTCCAAGGGATCTTCCTTACCTAGGGATTGAACCCATATGTCCTTCTTGACAGGCAGATTCTTTGCCCTGGAGCCACCAAGGAAGACCTATGGAATGCTGCTCAGCCATAAAAGGAATGAAATAATGCCATTTGCTGCAACATGTAAGGTGTAAGGTATAATACTTAATAAAATAAGAAAGAAAAATACTGTATGATATCACTTCTAGAACCTTAAAATACCACAAAGTAGAGAATATAACAAAAATAGGGGCTCACAGATAGAGAGAACAATCTATTGGTTATCAGCGAGGAGGGAGGAGGGGAAGGGGCAATACAGAGTTGGAGGAGTTGGAGGTAGAAAGTTTTAGGTGTAAGATGAGCTCACGGATGTATTGTGCAACATGGGGAATATAGCCAGTATTTTGTAATAACTATAAATGGAAAGCAATCTTTAACAATTGTATAATATGAAAGAAAAGGAAAGAAAGAGGGGGCAGGAAGGAGGGAGGAAAGCAAGGGAAATAATGGTGGTTTTTGGAGGTCACAAAGCCAATATTGATTAGGACCTTTTTAGCTAAGGAATTTAGAATGTAACAGTGGCCTTCCACAGGCGGGGCAGAGGGAGTGGCCCACATCCAGTGCAGGCAATACTGGGGGGCATTGCCCATGAAGAGTTTTATTACAAGAATAAAACCAAGTAAAAGCTGGTTCTATTTTTATTACCCTCTCCATACTTCAGAATTTTTAAATAGTGTCAGTAATTAAATATTTTTCCCCTGCAAAACCAAATTTTGTTGGTTTAAGTTGTAAAAGTTTGTTGTGATATATGTCGTTTTAATATTTTATTTATTATTCACAAGGTACAAAATTTTAGTCTATATATATACACATATGCACACACATATGTGTAGATAGGTGTGTACATATATATGTAATTTCATACGGCCACAGTTTTAGTACTTATCTTTAAAAATTCACTGTCTTCTATGAGGGGGTTAATTAAGAGAAGACTCTGTTAAACATTTGTCGCCAACACAGGCTGCCATGTTACCATTTCTCCATTCCACAGAGCATCCTTAATGGTTTGAAAGGCCTTGGGACCACTTCCTGCACAGCCTGCAGTCCCTGAAGGAATGTACTAATATACACCCCACATTCAAACAGTTGATTCTAAATACATAGTGATACCACAGACAGTCAAGGTAAAGACACACGATGTGCTTTTATTTATGTCTAAATCAGTGAAAGAAAGTATTCACTGCAATGTACAAACTTTCTTGGCTTGAAAAGTACAAAATCTTTTTTATATTTGAACATAAAATTTCCTGCTGAATTTGGAAAAATATGCTTTAAAGTGAAATTCATTCTTACTTTTCAGTTATTTTGAGACTATGGAAAAAAGAAAATAAAATTACATTCATTGGTGTTTCTAAAACTGCATATTTTGCAGATGTTTTTTCTTAAAATTTCCCTTACACTCTTACAGTCATAATTAGACATAAAATGATCAATAAATTTTATACCATGTTTATTTTCTGAGCATTTTTGTTTCCTTTAATTTCTGAATGTGACTAGAAAGTTCTGTTGAGTGGGTATTAAAAATTACTCTTCTCTGTTGTGTGGATCACACTGCTTACACTACTGTTGGGAGAGATTTTATTGTCTAAAATCTTTTGTACTTCAGCTCTACTCTCTAGGTATTTTATAATTCAGTTCTACTGTCTAAGCATTTTGTTTTGCTTTGTTTAGGCTGAGAATTTTCTCATCTATGTCTCGTATCTTCAGAGTTACTTAGGAAGGTGTGTCTGTTGTTGTCTAGTTGCTCAGTCGTTTCCAACTCTTTTCCACCCCATGGACTGTAAGCCCACCAGTCTCGTGTGTCCATGGCGATTCTCAGGCAAGAATACTGGAGTGGGTTGCCATGCTCTTCTGTAGGGAATCTTCCCGACCCAGAGATGGATCTCGTGTCTGCTATGGCTTCTGCATTGCAGGGGGATCCTATACTGCTGAGCCAAAATATGTCTTATATACATGAAACCCATTTTAATTATGAAGATTCATAATCCGTAAAAAGTAGAGATGGAGAAGCCCAAACAAGCATTTATCCTTTACCAATTAATAATAAGAAAGAAACCTTCATTCCAATTTTCCTTCATTTATGCTTCTTCTAATTCATTTTTTCATTGAAGGATAATTCCAGAATTTTGTTGTTTTCTGACAAACTTCAGCATGACACTCTTTCTTAACTCATAGTTTCTCTTCAATATTATCTTATCCTGTGTAAATAACTTCTTGTAACATTTCTTACAGACCAGATATCTGCTGAGAATAAATTCCCTAATTTTTTTCCTATGATAATATCTACTTCTCCTTTATTTTTCAAGGGTAATATTCCAGGACATAGAAGTTAAGTTCAGCAGTTTTTTTTAAAAACACTTTTTATTTATTGACATGTTGTCCATGTACCATGAATTTACCATGGTACATGGTAAACTGTATAATTCATTGATTTGTTATTTATTCATAGGTTGCACAACCATAATCACTGCCTCATTGTAGAATATTTTCATCACTCCAATGGGAAACACTGTCCAGTTGGTAGACATTTTCCATTTCCCCCTTCATCTGGGCCCTGGCATCCACTCCTCTATTTCCTGTCTTCAGAGAATTATCTAATCTGGGACAAATGCATTCACATGAATGGGATAAGGCAACAGGCAGCGTTTTGTTCCTGGCTTCTTTTAATTAATGTAATCTTTTTGGAGCTATAGTATGTTATAGCATGTATAAGAACTCCACACATTTGATGAGCGAATACTATTGCATTGCATGTTTTATTTATTCGATCACCAGTTGATGGACATTTGAGTCATTTCAACTTTTTCTCTTTTTTTAGTTTTATTTGTTTTTAATTTAATAATTTTAAATTTTTAAATTTAATGGCTTTCTCTGCATCTATTTAGTTTATCATACGAATTTTGTCTTTCATTTAGTGAATATGGTCTATCACATTGATTGATTTGCATATATTGAAGAATACTTGCATCTCTGGAATAAACCCAACTTGATCATGGTGTATGAGCTTTTTGATATGTTGTTGACTTCTGTTTGCTAAAATTTTGTTGAGGATTTTTTGCATCTATGTTCATCAGTGATATTGACCTGTAGTTTTCTTTTCTCATGTTGTCCTTGTCTGGTTTTGGTATCAGGGTGATGGTAGCCTCATAGAATAAATGTGAAAGTGTTCCTTCCTCTGCAATTCTTTGAACTAGTTTTAGAGGATAGGCATTTGCTCATCTGTAGATGTTTAGAATTTCCCTGTGAAGCCATCTGCTCTTGGTCTTTTGTCTTTGGGGAAATTTTTGATCACTGCCTCAGTTTGGAACTTTTAATTGGATTGTGCCTAGTTTTTTTTTTTCTTCCTGGTTCAGTTATGGAAGACTGAGCTTTTTAAAGAATCTGTTCACTTCTTCCATGTTATCCATTTTATTGCCATAGAGTTGTTCATAATAGTCTCTTATAATCCTTTGTATTTCAGCTTTGTCTGTTGTAACCTCTTTTTTTTTTAATTTCTAAGTTTGTTGATTTGATTCTTTTCTCTTTTTTTTTCTTTTTTTTTAAATTTAAATTTATTTATTTTAATTGGAGGCTAATTAATTTACAATATTGTATTGGTTTTGCCATACATCAACATGAATCTGCCACGGGTGTACACGTGTTCCCCATCCTGAACCCCCTTCCCACCTCCCTCCCCGTACCATCCCTCTGAGTCATCCCAGTGCACCAGCCCCAAGTATCCTATATCCTGCATTGAACCTGGACTGGCGATTCGTTTCATATATGATATTATACATGTTTCAATGCTATTCTCCCAAATCATCCCACCCTCTCTCTCTCCCACAGAGTCCAAAAGACTGTTCTATACATCTGTGTCTCTTTTGCTGTCTCACATACAGGGTTATCGTTACCATCTTTCTAAATTCCATATACATGCATTAATATACTGTATTGGTGTTTTTCTTTCTGACTTACTTCTCTCCATATAATAGGCTTCAGTTTCATCCACATGATTAGTACTGATTCAAATCTGTTCTTTTTAATAGCTGAGTAATATTCCATTGTGTATATGTACCAGGGCTTTCTCATCCATTCGTCTTCTGAAGGACATCTAAGTTGCTTCCAGGTCCTAGCTATTGTAAACAATGCTGCCATGAACATTGGGGTACACATGCCTCTTTCAGTTCTGGTTTCCTCAGTGTGTATGCCCAGCAGTGGGCTTGCTGGGTCATGTGCCAGTTCCATTTCCAGTTTTTTAAGGAATCTCCACACTGTTCTCCATAGTAGCTGTGCTAGTTTGCATTCCCACCAACAGTGTAAGAGGGTTCCGTTGTCTCTGCAGCCTCTCCATTTATTGATTGTAGAATTTTTGATAGCAGCCAATCTGACCGGCATGAGATGGTACCTAATTGTGGTTTTGATTTTAATTTCTCTGATAATGAGTGATGTTGAGCATTTTTTCATGTGTTTGATAACCATTTGTACATCATCTTGGAGAACTATCTGTTTAGTTCTTTGGCCCATTTTTTGATTGGGTCGTTTATTTTTCTGGTAGTGAGCTTCTTGTATATTTTTTAGATTAATTCTTTGTCAGTTGCTTCGTTTGCTATTATTTTCTCCCATTTTGAAGGCTGTCTTTTCACCCTGCTTATAGTTTCCTTCGTTGTGCAAAAGCTTTTACATTGAATTACGTCCTGTTTGTTTGTTTTTGCTTTTATTTCCATTATTCTGGGAGGCGGGTCATAGAGGATCCTGCTGTGATTTATATCAAAGAGTGTTTTGCCTATGATTTCCTCCAGGAATTTTGTAGCTTCTAGTCCTACATTTGGATCGGTAATCAATTTTGAGTTAATTTTTTGTATGGTGTTAGAAAGTGTTCTAGTTTCATTCTTTTATAAGTGGTTGGCCAGTTTTCCCAGCACCACTTGTTAAAGGGATTGTCTTTTCTCCACTGTATATTCTTGCATCCTTTGTCAAAGATAAGGTGTCCATTGGTGGGTGGATTTATCTCTGGGCTTTGTATTTTGTTCCATTGATCTATATTTCTGTCTTTGTGCCAATACCATATTGTCTTGATGGCTGTAGCTTTGTAGTTTAGTCTGAAGTCACGCAGGTTGATTCCTCCAGTTCTGTCTTCTTTCTCCAGATTGCTTTGGCTAGTGGAGGTTTTTTGTATTTCCATACACATTGTGAAATTATTTGCTCTAGTTCTCTGAAAAATATCATTGGTAGCTTCATAGGGCTTGCATTGAATCTATAAATTGCTTTGGGTAGTTCACTCATTTTCACTACATGGATTCTTCAGGTCCATAAATATGGTATATTTCTCCATAAATTTGTGTCATCTTTGATTTCTTTCATCAGTGTTTTAAAGTTTTCTATATATAGGTCTTTTGTTTCCTTAAGTAGATTTATTATTAAATATTTTATTTTTTTCATTGCAATGGTGAAAGTGATTGTGTCCTTGATTTCTCTTTCTGTTTTCTCTGTGTTAGTGTATAGGAATGCAAGGGATTTCTGTGTGTTAATTTTATATCCTGCAGATTTACTATATTCATAGATTCGGTTCATTTCAGTGGCTCAGTCATGTCCAACTCTTTGCGACACCATGAATTGCAGCACACCAGGCCTCCCTGTCCATCACCAATTCCCGGAATTCACACAAACTCACGTCCATCGAGTCGGTGATGCCATCCAGCCATCTCATCCTCTGTCGTCCCCTTTTCCTCCTTCCCCCAGTCCCTCCCAGCATCAGAGTCTTTTCCAATGAGTCAACTCTTCGCATGAGGTGGCCAAAGTACTGGAGTTTCAGCTTTAGCATCATTCCTTCCAAAGAACACCCAGGACTGACCTCCTTTAGAATGGACTGGTTGGATCTCCTTGCAGTCCATGGGACTCTCAAGAGTCTTCTCCAAGACCACAGTTCAAAAGCATCAATTCTTCCGTGCTCAGCTTTCTTCACAGTCCAACTCTCACATCCATACATGACTACTGGAAAAACCACAGCCTTGACTAGACGGGCCTTTGTTGGCAAAGTAATGTCTCTACTTTGTAATATGCTAAAGATTAGCTTTAGTTATTTTCTGGTGGTGTCTTTGGGTTTTCTTTGTAGAGGATCATGTCATCTGCAAACAGTGATAGTTTTACTTCTTTTCCAATCTAGATTCCATTTAATTTATTTTTCTTCTCTGATTGTTATGGCTAAACTTCCAAAATTATGTTGAGTAGTATTGGAGACAGTGGGCACCCTTGTCTTCTTCCTGACTTTAGGGGAAATGCTTTCAAATTTTCGCCATTGAGGATAATGTTTGCTGTGGGTTTATCATATATGGCTTTTATTATGTTGAGGTATGTTCCTTCTATGTCTTCTTTCTGGAGGGCTTTTAACATAAATGGATGTTGACTTTTGTCAAAGGCTTTCTCTGAATCTATGGAGATAATCATATGGGTTTTATTTTTCCATTTGTTAATGTGGTGTATTACATTCATTGATTTGCAAATATTGAAGAATCCTTGCATCCCTGGGATAAAGCCCACTTGGTCATGATGTCTGATCTTTTTAATATGTTGTTGGATTCTGTTTGCTAGAATTTTGTTGAAGAATTTTCATCTAGGTTCATCAGTGATATTGGCCTATAGTTTTCTTTTTCTATAGCATCTTTGGTTTGGGGATTATGGTGATGGAGGCCTCATATTATGAGTTTGGAAGTTTACCTTCCTCTGAAATTTTCTGGAAGAGTGTGAGTAGGATAGGTGTTAGCTCTTCTCTCAATTTTTGGTAGAATTCACCTGTGAAGCCATCTGGTCCTGGGCTTTTGTTTGTTGGGAGATTTTTTATTACAGTTTTGATTTCTGTGCTTCTGATGGATCTGCTAAGATTTTCTGTTTCTTTCTGGTTCAGTTTTGGAAGGTTGTACTTTTCTGAGTGTTTGTCCATTTCCTCCAAGTTGTCCATTTTGTTGTCATATAGCTGCTGATAGTAGTCTCTTATGATCCTTTGTATTTCTGAGTTGTCCGTTTTAATTTCTCCCTTTTCATTTCTAACTTTGTTGATATGATTCTTCTCCCTTTTTTTCTTGATGAATCTGGCTAAAGGTTTGTCTGTTTTATTTATCTTCTGAAAGAACCAGCTTTTAGTTTTGTTGATTTTTGCTATAGTCCCCTTTGCTTCTTTTTTATTTACTTCTGCACTAATTTTTATGATTTCTTTCCTTCTACTAACCCAGGGGTTCTTAATTTATTTTTTCTAGTTGCTTTAAGTATAAAGTTATGTCATTTATTTGATTTTTCTCTTATTTCTTGATGTAAGCTTGTATTGCTATAAGCCTTCCCCTAAGCACTGATTTTACTGAATGCCATAGGTTTTGGGTTGTCATGTTTTCATTTTCTTTCTTTTCTATGCATATTTTGATTTCTTTTGTGATTTCTTGGTTATTCAGAAGCAAATTGTTTAGACTCCATATGTTTCTATTTTTAATCTTTTTTCCTATTCAGTTCAGTTCAATTGCTCAGTCGTGTCCGACTCATTGCGACCCCATGAATTGCAGCACGCCAGGCCTCCCTGTCCATCGCCAACACGCAGAATTCACCCAAACTCATGTGCATCGAGTCAGTGATGCCATCCAGCCACATCATCCCCTGTTGTCCCCTTCTCCTCCTGCCCCCAATCCCTCCCAGAATCAGGGTCTTTTCCAATGAGTCAACACTTCTCATGAGGTGGCCAAAGTATTGGAGTTTCACCCTCAGCATCAGTGCTTCCAATGACCACCCAGGACTGATCTCCTAAAGGATGTACTCGTTGGATCTCCTTGCAGTCCAAGGGACTCTCAAGAGTCTTCTCCAACACCACAGTTCAAAACCATCAATTCTTCAGCGCTCAGCTTTCTTTATAATGCAACTCTGACATCCATACATGACCACTGGAAAAACCATAGCCTTGACTAGACGGAACTTTGTTGGCAAAGTAATGTCTCTGCTTTTGAATATGCTATCTAGGTTGGTCATAACTTTCCTTCCAAGGAGTAAGCGTCTTTTAATTTCATGGCTGCAGTCACCATCTGCAGTGATTTTGGAGCTCCAAAAAATAAAGTCTGACACTGTTTCCACTGTTTATCCATCTATTTCCCATGAAGAGATGGGACCAGATGCCATGATCTTAGTTTTCTGAATGTTGAGCTTTAAGCCAACTTTTTCACTCTCCACTTTCACTTTCCTCAAGAGGCTTTCTAGTTCCTCTTCAGTTTCTGCCATAAGGCTGGTGTCATCTGCGTATCTGAGGTTACTGATATTTCTCCTGGAAATCTTGATTCCAGCTTGTGCTTCTTCCAGCCCAGCATTTCTCATTATGTACTCTGCATATAAATTAAATAAGCAGGTTGACAATATACAGCCTTGACGTACTCCTTTTCCTATTTGGAACCAGTCTGTTGTTCCATGTCCAGTTCTAACTGTTGCTTCCTGACCTGCCTATAGGTTTCTCAAGAGGCAGGTCAGGTGGTCTGTTATTCCCATCTCTTGAAGAAGTTTCCACAGTTTATTGTGATCCACACAGTCAAAGGCTTTGGCATAGTCAATAAAGCAGAAATAGATGTTTTTATGGAACTCTCTTGCTTTTTAGATGATCCAGCAGATGTTGGCAATTTGATCTCTGGTTCCTCTGCCTTTTCTAAAACCAGCTTGAACATCTGGAAGTTCACAGTTCACGTATTGGTGAAGCCTGGCTTGGAGAATTTTAAGCATCACTTTACTACTGTGTGAGATGAGTGCAATTGTGCGGTAGTTAGAACATTTTTTGGTATTGCCTTTCTTTGGAATTGGAATGAAAACCGACCTTTTCCAGTCCTGTGGCCACTGCTGAGTTTTCCACATTTGCTGACATATTGAGTGCAGCACTTTCACAGCATCATCTTTCAGGATTGGAATAGCTCAACTTGGATTCCATCACCTCCACTAGCTTTGTTCATAGTGATGCTTGCTAAGGCCCACTTGACTTCACATTCCAGGATGTCTGGCTCTAGGCGAGTGATCACACCATCGTGTGTGATCTGGGTCGTGATTATCTGGGTCGCGAAGATCTTTTTTGTATGGTTCTTCTGTGTATTCTTGCCATCTCTTCTTAATATCTTCTGCTTCTGTTAGGTCCATACCATTTCTGTCCTTTATTGAGCCCAATTTTTCATGAAATGTTCCCTTGGTATCCAATTTTCTTGAAGAGATGTCTAGTCTTTCCCACTCTATTGTTTTCCTCTATTTCTTTGCATTGAGCACTGAGGAAGGCTTTGTTATCTCTCCTTGCTATTCTTTGGAACTCTGCATTCAAATGGGTATATCTTTCCTTTTCTCCTTTGCTTTTCACTTCCCTTCATTTCACAGCTATTTGTAAGGCCTCCTCAGACAGCCATTTTGCTTTTTTGCAATTCTTTTTCTTGGGGATAGTCTTGATTCCTGTCTCTTGTACAATGTCACGAACCTCCATCCATAGATCATCAGGCACTCTATCACATCTAGTCCCTTAAATCTATTTCTCACTTCCACTGTATAGTCATAAGGGATTTGATTTAGGTCATACCTGAATGTGCTAGTGGTTTTCTCCACTTTCTTCAATTTCAGTCTGAATTTGGCAATAAGGAGTTCAATGAGGTTTTTTTTTTTTGGGGGGGGTATACTGTGCTACATGTGCTGTTTGTATATTCTGGAGAATAATGCATTGATAACTAATGAAAACTGCTTTGATATCTAATGAAAACTATCTGTTTAGCACGGGCAACAATGTTCAGTGCTCCTTGGTGACCTAAATGTGAAGGAAACTTATGCACAACTGAAATACTTTGCTGTACAGTAGGAAGTAACACAACATTGTAAAGCAACTACATGTGTACATACTCTAGGCTCCATTTATAGAAAGTTCTAAATGAGGCAAAACTAATCTTTACTGAGAGAACTGAGAACAGGGGTTACATGGGGGAAGGGTAGTGTGGGTTAGGAGCCCGAGAGATTTTCTAGGCTGATGGGAAAAAGCTATTGCAGTGAACATCATATAGACAACATTGGTGAAATTGCATAAATTCTGCAATGCAAATTCCAAGCAAGGTCTTGCCAATTGGCTCCATGCATTTATAAATTTACTAGATAGTGTCAACTTGTCCTTCAGAAAGTTGCATCACTTTATGCTTTCACAACACTGCATGAGCACTCATTTTCCAACCACTCATCCTCAATTTGATGGAAACATTTTGTATCACTCGATGCTTTCGTTGAACTTTTGTCAATTTGCATGGTGAGAAACCGCCTGTTGTCCTCTCACCCTCCCCCTTTTCCCCTGGTTCATCTGTCTGTGATGCTCAAAGCTTTGCTCCTTTTTCCATCTTCCTGCTTTTATTAACATCGTCCTTTAGAGAACCAAGAAGCCACAGGACTCTGCTGTCTGGATGTCCCCAAACTGCCCAATTCAAATAGCCCCCATCTTTGCTTCAGTCTGCTGGGAAAGATTGAAGGCAGGAGGAGAAGAGGACGACAGAGGGTGAGATGATTGGATGGCATCACCGACTCAATGGACCCGAGTTTGAGCAGGTTCCAGTAGTTGGTGATGGATGGAGAAGCCTGGTGTGCTACAGCCCTTGGGGTGGCAAAGAGTCAGACACGACCTAGTGACTGAGCTGAACTGAGTAATGTATACATGTAAAATCCTAATACAACCTCAAAATGGATGTACTATGCCAAGAGTGGTATACTAAACACTTTTAATAATATATACATGAAAATAACCACAGATGAATACCTCTATGTATGGTTTAAAGGATATAAGAATCTGTACAACTACAACAACAAGGCCATTTGAGGCAAGATGAATAGACTGAGAGATGATCATACTAAGTGAAGTGAGTCAGATGGAGAAAGACAGACACCAAATATCACTTAAATGTGGAACTGAAGATATGACACAAATGAACATTTATATGGCAAAGAAACTCATTCATGGACATAGAGAACAGACTTGTGGCTTCCAAGGCAGAGAGCACTGGGGGAGGAATGGAGTAAGAGATTGGGGTTACGAGCTATAAACTAGAGTATATGGAATGGATAGACTAGTTCCTACTGTAGAGCATAGACAACTATATTCAGTATCTGATGATAAATCATAATGGAAAAGAATATATATGGGAGTTCCCTGGTGGCCCAGTGGTTAAGACTCCACACTTCCACTGCAGGGGATTCAGGTTCCATAGCTAGTCAGGAAGTTAATCTCACATGCTGCACAGTGTAGCCAAAAAAAAAAAAAAAAGATTAAATAAATGAATCTGTATATGGATACACACACACAATGTATATTACATATATATGTGTATAACTGAATCACTGCTGTAAAGCAGAAAATGACACAACATTGTAAATCAACTATACTTCAACTAAAAAATAACATGACTTAGAAAAAAAGATTGGTATAATTTATTGTATGTAAACTTTATCTTTCAAAGAAAACTGCTGTAAACAAATACAGTTCACTACTTAATGGTAGGCTACCTAAAATACCTAAGGAGATACATACTGATATCTGCAATTTACCACAAAATGTACCAGGGAATAAGATCGATTGATGGATGGATAGAAGGATGGACAAATGGACAGATATGTGACAAAGGAAGTATTGCAAAATAGTTGCAGTGAAATCTAAGTGGGAAATCTTTGTGTAATAGCCAGAAAAAAAATTTCCACTTTGTTGAATGTTTGGAAATTTTTATGATAAAATGTTTGGGAAAGTACAGAGCAAAGAACAATGGAAAGCAAAATGCACATGAAGTGTAATTCTAACTTTAAAAATGTGAGTTGAAAAATGATGGGGAAGAAGTAGGCTAAAATATGAACTGTGGTCAAAGTAATCGTGTTTTTTTGCTTACTTTTTCACACTCCGTGCACTGACCAAGTTCTGTTCCCAATATCCACAGAGTACATTGTCCATAATGAAAGAAGCATCACCTTCCCTCTGGCCCAAGGGAGACAGGCTTACTGGCAGCATCATCGCCCTGCTTGTGCAGCTCCTTGTGACCTTGGCTTTGAGCACGTGCTGGGGCTCCCGGAGTCCTCCAATCACAGCTCTAGAGAGGTGTCCCTGTTGGCTTCACAGGGCTGACCAAGCCTATGGCTGACTCATCTGTTTGGAGTCCCAGGTACAGCCCCACCCGTCCTGGTTTCATCTTGACCCATCATGGCGCCACCCACCTTCACTTCATTTTCTCTCTCTCTCTCTATATATATATATATACACACATATGTGTGTGTGTGTGTGTGTGTGTGTGTGTGTATTTCAGGGTAAAGTAAATAGCTAATTGTAAAGTTCATGTGAAAAGGCACACAGGTGCACTGATAGAGAATTGCCCCCCCCCCGCCCCCAATTCCTTTAACCTCACCTTCTAGCCTCCTGAACAACTTCTCAGTTATTTAAATTTCCTATTTTACCATGTCCTTTGTCCAGAAGCTAAAAAGGGAAAATTTACATACCTTTCTTTGTAGTAAAATTTCTGCGTGCCTAAATAATTAATAAGCAATGAATTATAAAGTGACAATTGAAAAATATTTGGAAGGTAGCTGACAAAGAGCACATTTACCTAATTTATGAAGAGTTCAAAAGTTAAAATAAGAAAATAAGATGAAAAACTCAATAGAAAACAAACATGAAATAAACAAAGGGTACAAAGATATACAAATTACTCAGAAGAAAAAAGGAAAAACTACCAAAAAACAGGAGGAAGTGTTGAACCCAAATGGTAATAAAAGAAATGCAAACCAAAACAATAATGGAATATGATTTCTCACCAAGCACATCGCCAAAAGTTCAGTGAAAGCTTTGAATGATACCAAATGTTTCCTCCACTTTGAGGATGAGGGATTAGAAAATCAGTGCTCATGCAGAATCGTGAAAGCATAAAATGATGCAAATTTCTGAAGGACAAGTGGACAATATCTAGTAAACTTACCAATGCATGGAGCCACTTAGCAAGACCCTGTTTGGAATTTGCATTACAGAAATATTTATGCAATTCCACCAAGATTATATATATGATGTTCACTGCAATATTTTTCTTTTCCCATCATCCTAGACAATCTCTTTGGGCCCCTTCCTCACACATCCCTTCTCCCATGCACAACCTGTTCTATCAGTATACATTAATTTTGCCTCATCTCAAACTTCCTATAAATGGAGCCTACAGTATGTACATATGTAGTTGCTTTACAATGTTGTATTACTTCCTGCTGTACAGCAAAGTAAATCAGCTGTGCATATGTGGTGTGTGGTATATATATACTTTTTGTAATTTCTTTCCCATTTAGATCACCACAGAGCACCGAGGACAGTTCCCTGTGATGCACAGATGGTTCTCATTAGTTCAGGTCAGTTCAGTTCAGTGACTCAGTCGTGTCTGACTCTTTGCAACCCCATGGTCTGCAGCATGCCATGCCTCCCTGTCCATCACCAACTCCCGGAGCTTACTCGAACTTATTTCCATCCCATCGGTAATGCCATCCAACCATCTCATCCTCTGTCATCCACTTCTCCTCCCGCCTTCAATCTTCCCCAGCATCAGGGTCTTTTCCAATGAGTCAGTTCTTTGCGTCACTTTTGACTTCAGAATCAGTCTTTCCAGTGAATATTCAGGACTGATTTCTTTTAGGATGCACTGGTTTGATCTCCTTGCAGTCCAAGGAACTCTCAAGAGTCTTCTTCAACACCATAATTCAAAACCATCAATTCTTCAGTGCTCAGCTTTCTTTATAGTCCAACTCTCACATCCATACATGAATACTGGAAAAGCCATAGCTTTGACTATGTGGACCATTATTGGCAAAGTAATTTCTATGCTTTTTAATATGCTGTCTAGATTGGTCATAGCTTTTCTTCCAAGGAGCAAGTGTATTTTAATTTCATGGCTGAAGTCAACATCTTCAGTGATTTTGGATCCCAAGAAAATTAAGTCTCTCACTGTTTCCATTGTTTCCTGTCTACTTGCCAGAAAGTGGTGGGACCAAATGCCATGATCTTAGTTTTCGGAATCCTGAGATTTAAGCCAACTTTTTCACTCTCCTCTTTCACTTTCATCAAGAGGCTCTTTGGTTCTTCTTTTCTTTCTGCCATAAGGATGATGTCATCTGCATATCTGAGGCTATTGATATTTCTGCCAGCAATCTTGATTCCAGCTTGTGCTTCATCCAGCCCAGCATTTCATGAGATGTAGAATACTTTGGCCACCTGATGTGAAGAACTGACTCATTTGAAAAGACCCTGATGTGTGAAAGATTGAAGGCAGGAGGAGAAGGGGATGACAGAAGTTGAGATGGACATGAGTTTGTGTAAACTCTGGAAACTGGTGATGGACAGGGAGGCCTGGCGTGCTGCAGTCCATGGGATAACAAAGAGCCGGACATGACTGAATGACTGAGCTGAACTGAACTCTGCATATAAGTTAAATAAGCAAGGTGACAATATACAGCCTGATTTACTCCTTTCCTAATTTGGAACCAGTCTGTTGTTCCATGTTCAGTTCTTACTGTTGCTTCTTGACCTGCATACAGATTTCTCAGGAGGCAGGTCAGGTGGTCTGGTATTCCCATCTCTTTCAGAATTTTCCAGTTTGTTGTGATCCACACAGTCAAAGTCTTTGGCAGAGTCAATAAAGCAAAAGTAGATGTTTTTCTGAAACTCTCTTGCTTTTTTGATGATCCAACGGATGTTGGCAATTTGATCTCTGGTTCCTCTGCTTTTTCTAAATCCAGCTTGAACATCTGGAAGTTCAGGGTTCACATATTGTTGAAACCAGGCTTGGAGAATTTTGAGCATTACTTTGCTAGTGTGAGATGAGTGCAATTGTGCGATAGTTTGAGGATTCTTTGGCATTGCCTTTCTTTGGGATGGGAATGAAAACAGCTTCTCCAGTCCTGTGGCCACTGCTGAGATTTCCAGATTTGCTGGCATATAGAGTGCAGCACTTTCACAGGATCATCTTTTAGGATTTGAAATAGCTCAACTGAAATTCCAACACCTCCACTAGCTTTGTTCGTAGTGATGTTTCCTAAGGCCCACTTGACTTCGCATTCCAGGATGTCTGGCTCTAGGTGAGTTATCACACCATCGTGGTTATCTGGGTTGTGAAGATCTTTTTTGTACAGTTCTTCTGTGTATTCTTGCCACCTCTTCTTAATATCTTCTGCTTCTGTTTGGTCCATTCCATTTCTGTCCTTTATTGTGCTCATCTTTGTGAGATATGTGCCCTTGGTATCTCTAATTTTCTTGAAGAAATCTCCAGTCTTTTCTATTCTATTTTTTCCTCTATTTGTTTGCTTTGATCGCTGAGGAAGGCTTTCTTATCTCTCTGCTACTCTTCAGAACTCTGCATTTAAGTGGTTATAACTTTCATTTTCTCCTTTGCCTTTTGCTTCTCTTCTTTTCTCAGCTGTTTGTAAAGCCTGATCAGACAACCATTTTGCTTTTTTGCATTTCTTTTTCTTGGGGATGGTCTTGATCACTGCTTTCTCTACAATGTCATGAACCTCATTAGCTATCAAGGCATTATTCTCCAAAATATACAAACAGGTCATGTAGGCCAGTATAAAAAAAAAAAATTCAATGAAGAAATGGGCAGATCTAAATAGACATTGTTCCAAAGAAGACATACAAATGGCCAACAAACACATGAAAAGATGCTCAACATCACTAATTATCAGAGAAATGCACATCAAAACTACAATGAGGCATTACTTCACACCAGTCCAAAGAGCCATCATCAAAAATTATACAAACAATAATTTCTGGAGAAGGTTTGGAGGAAAAGGGACCGTCTTTCACTGTCAGTGGACATGTAAATTGGTACAGCCACTATGGTGAACAGTATGGCAGCTCCTTAAAAACTATAAATAAAATTACCATATGACCCAGTAATTCCACTCCTGGGCACATTCCTGGAGAAAAACCTGAATTCCAAAAGATACATGCACTCCAATGTTCATTGCAGCATTAGGTACTGTAGACAAGACATGCAGCATTTTTCAATAAAAGCAGAAATGGAAGAAAAAAAAAAAAAAAAAAAAAACCACCTTGAAGCCAACAGTCTCTAAACAGGGGATCAAATTACTAGGTATTTGTAACGGTAAAGGCTTAAAGATAAGCAAACAAAGCAAGAATCAACTATCAAAACCAAGTTCTATGTTAGCATACAAATAGCTGAAATGATGATTTTATACTAAAAGAAGTAGCACACCATCATTGCCCCGAGCCAGGAACTCAGAATTCTGAGCCAATGGTAAAGTGAAATCATGGGTGATTTTTTTGTTTCTTTCTATTTTTTGGAAACTTTATCTCTTCTGTTATGAGTATATATCATTTAATAAAGCAATACAGTATCTTTTCCAACATGTGAAGAATACATCTGGATTTTATAAATTGCATTCATAAGCTTTCTTCTACTTCTCCACCAGAGGGCAGCAAAAGCACAGTAAATATTTATTCATACACACATATATACGAGAGTATACATCTGAATTTTATAAATTACATTCATAAGCACAACAAATATTTATTCATATCCACATATACTCTGGAGAGTCCCAAGGAGATCAAACCAGTCAATCCTGAACGAAATTGGTCCTGAATATTCATTGAAAGGAATGATGCTGAAGCTGAAACTGCAATACTTGGGCCACCTGATGTGAAGAACTGACTCATTGGAAAAGACCCTGATGCTGGCAAAGATTGAAGGCAGGAGGAGAAGTGGACAACAGAGGATGAGGTGGTTGGATGGCATCACCCACTCAATGGACCTGAGTTTGAGCAGGCTCCGGTAGTTGGTAATGGACATGGAAACCTGGCATGCTACAGTCCATGGGGTTACAAAGAGCCAGACACGACTGAGCGACTGAACACATACATATAAAATGCCAATACAGCCTCAAAATGGATGTACTATGCCCAGAGTGGTGTACTACAGATGTTTTCATAATATATACGTGAAAATAACTGCAGATGAATACCTGTATGTATGATTAAAAGGATACAAGAGTCTGTACAGCTACAACAGTAAGGCCATTTGAGGCAACATGCATGGACCGAGAGATGATCATACTAAGTGAAGTGAGTCAGAGAAAGACAACTACCAAATGATATTACTAAAATGTGAAATCTAAGATATGACACAAATGAACATATGCCTGAAACAGAAACACACGGACATAGAGAACAGACTTGTATCTTCCAAGGCAGAGAGAACTGGGGGAGGGATGGAGTAAGAGACTGGGGTTAAGAGCTATAAACTCGAGTACATGGAATGGGTAGACAAGTTCCTACTGTAGAGCACAGAGAACTATATTCAGTATCCTATGATATATCATAATGGGAAAGAATATATATGGGACTTCCCTGGCAGTGCAGTGGTTAAGACTCCACACCTCCACACACTTCCAGCTTCAATCCCCGGTCAGGGAACTAATCCCACATGCTGCACAGTGTAGCCAAGAAAGAAAGATTAAATATAAGAATGCACACACACACAATGCATATATACACATATATGTGTATAACTGAAACAATAATTCCTATAGAGGTTGTGGAGAAAAGGGAACCCTCTTGCACTGTCAGTGGGCATGTAGATTGGTACTGCCACTGTGGTGAACAGTATGGCAGTTCCTTAAAGAATGTAAACTAGTATTACCATATGACACAGTCATGCTACTCCTGGCCATATTCCTGGGGAAAACCTTAATTCCAAAAGATACATGCACCCCAATGTTCATTGCAGCACTATTTACCATAGACAAGACATGCAAATTTTTTAAAATCTTACCAAAAGCAGAAAAACAAACAAACAAACAAACAAAAAAAAAACAACTTGAAGCAAACAGCCTCTGAACAGGGGCTCAAATTACTAGGTATTTTAAAAAGTAGAGGCTTAATGATAAGTAAACAAAGCAAGAGTCAAGTATCAAATCCAAGTTCTATGTTAGCGTTCTAACAGCAGAAAAGGTGATTTTATTTTTAAAGGACTAACGCACCATCGTCTTTTTATCTCCCTGTCCCAGGAACTCAGAATTCTGAGGCAACGTTAAAGTGAGATCATGGTTTTTTTTTTTTTTTTTCTTTCTTTATATTATTCTGTCAATTTTACCTTTTCTCCTATGAGCATGTATTAATTTTTAAAAAGTTACGCAGTATCTTTTTCAACATGTAAAGAATGCATCTGGATTTTACAAAATTACATTCATAATCATTCTTCTATTTCTCCACAAGATGGCAACAAATGCACAGTAAATATTGATTCATACACACATATACATATAAGAGAATACATCTGAGTTTTATATATTACATTCATAAGTATTCTATTTCTCCACAAGAGTGAAGCATATGCACAAAAAATATTTATTCATACCCACATTTACTCTGGAGAGTCCCTTGGACTGCAATGAGATCAAACCCATCAATCCTAAAGGAAATCAGTCCAGAATATTTCACACTACCCCACGTCCGGGGACAGAGAAGCCCCAGCAAGACAGCAGGATGGGCAAACTGCATTTAGAATCAAACTCCATATCTGCCAGAGACACTCAGGGGGCTCAAACAAACCTTGTGTGCACTGGAACCCAGACACCCCACAGAGACTGAGACAGAAGTGTGTTTGAGTGTCTTCTGTGGAGGTATGGGTCAGCACTGGACTACTGCGGGTGCAGGGGCTCTGCTGCAACAGAGTTGCATATGGCATAAGCCCTCTTGGAGGAGGTCACCATTAACCCCACCATAGAGCTGCCAGAACTTACACAGGACTGGGAAACAGACTCTTGGAGGGCACAAACAGAACCTTGTGCACACTAGGACCCAGGAGAAAGGAGCAGTGACCCCACAAGAGTCTGACTCAGACTTGTCTGTGAGTGTCCAGGAGTCTCTGGCAGAGGTGTGGGTCGACAGTGGCCTGCTGTAGGGTTGGGGACGCTGAGTGTACCACTGTGTGCATGGGACCTTTGAATGAGATTGCCATTATCTTCATTACCTCCACCATAGTTTGGCCTCAGGTCAAATGACAGGGAGGGAACACAGCCCCATCCATAAACAGAAAGGTGGATTAAAGATTTACTGAGCATGGCCCTGGCCATCAGAACAACACCCAGTTTCCCCCCTCAGTCAGTCTCTCCCATTAGGAAGCTTCCATAAGCCTGTTATCATTCTCCATCAGCTGGCAGACAGATGGAAAACCACAATCACAGAAAACTAACCAATCTGATCACAAGGACCACAGTCTTGTCTACCTCAATGAAACTATGAGCCATGCCCTGCAGGGCCTCCCAAGATGGAGTGGTCATAGTGGAGAGTTCTGACAAAGCGTGTTCCACTTGAGAAGGGAATAGCAAATCCCTTTGGTATTCTTGCTTTGAGAACCCCAGGAACAGTATGAAAAGGCACAAAGATAGGACACTGAGAGATGAACTCCCCAGGTCTGTAGGTGCCCAATATGCTACTGGAGATCAGTGGAGAAATAACACCATAAAGAATGAAGAGATGGAGCCAAAGCAAAAACAGCACTCAGTTGTGGATGTTACTGGTGATAGAAGTAAATCTGATGCTGTAAAGAGCAATAACGCATAGGAACATTTGATGTTAAGTCCATAATCAAGGCAAATTGGAAGTGGTCAAACAGGAGATGGCAAGAGTGAACATCGACATTTTAGGAATCAGGGAACTAAAATGGACTGGAATGAGTGAATTTAACTCAGATAAACATTATATCTACTACTGTGGGCAAGAATCCCTTAGAAGAAATGGAGTAACCATCATAGTTAACAAAAGAGTCTGAAATGCAGTACTTGGATGCAATCTCAGAAATGACAGAATGATCTCTGTTCGTTTCCAAGGCAAACGGTTTAATATCACAGTAATCCAAGTCTATGCCCCGACCAGTAATGCTGAAGAAGCTCAAGCTGAATGATTTTATGAAGACCTACAAGACTTTGTAGAACTAACACCCAAAAAAGTTGTCCTTTTCATTATAGGGGGCTGGAATGCAAAAGTAGAAAGACAAGAAACACCTGGAGTAACAGGCAAATTTGACCTTGCAGTACACAATGAAGCAGGGCAAAGACTAATAGAGTTTTGCCAAGAGAACACGTTGGTCATACCAAACACCCTCTTCCAACAACACGAGAAGACTCTACAAATGGACATCACCAGGTGGTCAATAATGAAATCAGATTGATTACACTCTCTGCAGCCAAAGACAGAGAATCTCTATACAGTCAACAAAAAGAAGACCAGGAGCTGACTGTGGATCAGATCATGAACTCCTTGTTGCCAAACTGAGACATAAATTGAAGTAGGGAAAACTCCTAGACAATTCAGGTATGACCTAAATCAAATCCCTTATGATTATACCCTGGAAGTGAGAAGTAGATTCAAGGGGTTACATCTGATAGACAGAGTGTCTGAAGAACTGTGGACAGAGGTTCATGACATTGGACAGGAGGCAGCGATCAAGACCATCCCCAAGAAAAAGAAATGCAACAAGGCAAAATGGTTGTCTGAGGAGGCCTTATAAATAGCCGTAAAATGAAGAAAAGTGAAAGGCAAAGGAGAAAAGAAAAGATGTACACATTTGAATGCAGAGTTTCAAAGAATAGCAAGGAGAGATAAGAAAGACTTCCTCAGTGATCAATGCATAGAAATAGAGGAAAACAATATAATAGGAAAGACTAGAGATCTCTTCAAGAAAATTAGAGATACCAAGGGACATTTTATGCAAAGATGGGCATAATAAAAGACATAAATTGTATGGACTTAACAGAATCAGAAGATATCGATAGTGGTCTTTTTGAATTCTCAGTAGTGATATCCCCTTGCAGTTTAATTTTTCATATCACTGACAAAAAAACCAAATGAGGCACATTTCCAGACGCATCTTTCTTCATTGAATTGCCGTTACCTGTTGATGTTTCCTTCCTGATCGTGTGGTTTGTTCTCGTTTTTATTTCGGTGTGCAAACCCTGGCCATTTTGTAAGGGTAGGTGTCATTTATTGCCCGGCCACCTCGTGAATAGGCAGTGTCCATCAGCCCAAGGTTTAAGGTTGCCATTCCCGAATACGGCCACAAGGTAGCAGCATTTCTTTGGATTCTCCTCTTGTTACCATGGGAATTGCATCTTTAGAGGTATTCGCCATTTCTGATTGTAAATGAGAGCAGAATGAGTTAGAGGAAGCCCCCGAAAGCTTGAGTCTCCTTCCTTCTCAGTTTTATTGTAGTTGATATTTCTTGTTTGACAAAGCTGATGTACAGAATTGCCTTTGTTGTAGCTATACCTATTCTTACTCCCTTACATGGATGAACAGAGGCATTCAGGAGCAGTTTATTTCCTCTGAATTGCTCTCAGAAAATGTGTAGTACATCAGTCTTGCTAAGTCGGTCCCTGTGGATTATGTATTTGACAGGTATTTCTGGGAATCCATGATTTTCAGACTTCCAATGTAAGCCTTCCTCTCACCCATCCCCTTTGTTAAGCATCAGTGTGTTCCCAGCACTGGGTGTCCATTTCACTTTGGATAGAGAAAAATTCAGAGATCATCACACTGAGTGAAGGAGGGTCGATTCAAGTTACATCATGGGATGTAACGGAGAGGTGGGATACAAAAATCCACAGCAGTGAGCACCCAGACAAAGGTTAAATGGATATCCAATCTGGCAAGAAACTTATGGGAAGCAGAGGACCCTGGTGGATGGAGGGGATATGTATGGAGCCTGGAGTTAATTTCTTCCCAAAGATACATATAAAATATGGAATCCACGTTAAACCTACTTCAACAAGAGGAGCAGTTGAAATACTTTCTAATCTCATGTAGGTGAAAACAAGCGCAGCTGAATAGATCTGGTACTCTCAGTGCCATGGAACAAGAATCTGTACACATAAGACAAAAGCATCCTTGCCAGTCAACTTAAATAGAATAGAAACTTTAAGTTAAAATAAAATCCAAGAGTGAGGAGACACCAGGTTTGGTGGCATTCTCTGGCTCATTCTATTCTAATGTATAACAAGGCTTGACAAAAGCTCCAAGGTGGAAGAGGCCAACCTAAAAGAGGACGGAATAAGGAAACTGCAGCATGGAGGCTGTTCTCTGTAACCACAGCCTGAAACTTATCACTGATGGACATCTGATATTCACAAAGATGCTGGACTGGACATGACACCTATCCTTGAACATGTCAGGAGTCACACATCCAAAAGTGAATAAGTAAATTAAAAAAAAAGAAAAAAAATGGAAACTCTCAGAAGAAAACATCAACAGGTAAATACAACTCAAAATGCTTTCCAAAAGCCAAAAGCCCATCAACAGTGCTCCATAGGATTTCCTATCAGAGATACAAAAGCTAAACGGCCATGAGCCATCAACTCTTAGCACTGGAAAAGGCCACCATGGACAACACTCCAGACCAGAAATGGTAGGTTGACATTGGTCAGGGGGATCATTTTATAGTAGTGGGGGGAATATCAGTGGGAGGAGCCAGTATAAGAATCACTGTCCAAGTGCCTTTATAGATAACAAGAGACAGAAAGTATGACATGGCCTCTCCATTCCAAAGACATCTCAGAAATACACAGATTTTTAAAACCACACGCCCCAGAACATGCACTGCAGGGGCATTCCCATTGATAAGAGATTAAAGTAAAGAAAATACACAGGGACAGAGAGATCAGTGGATCAAGAAATGGGACACAGGTTCACGATGGAATATGACTCAGGTATTGAAACAAGGAAATAATGTCATTGTCAGAGGTACAGACAAGTGTAGTGATAATCAGAGTCAGTGAAGAAGGGCAGATTAGAGCTATGTCATAGGATTTACCGTTCAAACGGGAAAGACACTACTGCTGGCAGTGAGTACCCGGACAGAGGTGAGATGGACACCCAGTGCTGGGAACGCCCTGATGCTTAGCAAAGGGGATGGGTGAGAGGAAGGCTTACATTGGAAGGCTGAAATTCACGGATTCCCACAAATGCCTGTCAAATACATAATCCACAGGGACTGACATAGCAAGAATGATGTACTACACACTTTCTGAGAGCAGGTCGGAGGAAATAAACACTGCTGAATGCCTCTGTGTATCCATGTAAGGGAGCAAGAATCGGTAGAGCTACAACAAAGGCAACTCTGTACATCAGCTTCGTCAAAGAAGAAATATGAACTACAATAAAACTGAGAAGGAAGGAGACTCAAGCTTCCATGGGCTTCCCCTAGCTCATTCTACTCTCATTTTCAAGCGGAAATGTCACATGCCTCTAAAGATGCAGTTACCATGGTAACAGGAGGAGAGCCTAAAGAAGTGCTGCCACCTGTTGGTCGCTCTCGGGAACAGCAACATTAAACCTTGTGCTGATGGACACTGAAGATTCACGAGGCGGGCAGGCTCTAAATGACACCTACCTTTATAAAATGGCCAGGGGTCATACACTGAAATAAAAACGAGAACAAACTACACGATCAGGAAGGAAACTTCCACAGGTAAATGCAATTTAATGCTCAGAAAGAAAGCTCTGGAAATGTGACTCATTTACTTTCTTATCAGTGATACGAAATTTTAAACAGCAAGGCGATATCAATACTGAAACCAAAAAGGCCACTATCCAAAACTATACAGACCAAGAAGGAGTAGGGCAGTATTAGTAAATGGGACCCTTATATTCTACTGGTGGGAGGTAAGCAGTCAGAGCCTTTATGAGCATGACTGTCAAAGGGCCTGGGAATCAAAAATGAGACAAATGATGTCGTATGTCAATTCTATTCCTAGATTATTTGAGAAATCAACAGATCATGGAAAACACAGGCCACCCCCACAAACATGCACTGCAGCAGCATTCACATCGCCTAAGAGATGAAAGGAAAGAGAATTGTTGAGTGCAGACAAAAAGAGAAAGAAATGAGACAGAGATACCCAATGAAATATGACTCCAACCTTATGAAAATGCAAAAAACTTCCATTTTTTCCTAAATGAAATTTAGAGCGAAGCCCAATAAGCAAAGAAGTGTGGATTAAAGAGATATCACATCATGTACCTTCCAGGAGGGATTAAAAAAGAAAAAAACAACATTGATGGCGATGAATACCTAAACAAAAGTGAAATGTACTTACACTCCTGGTAGGAAAATTACGGTTAGCAAAGGGAGTCTGTGGGTGAGAGGCCTAAAGGTGAAAGCTGGAATAAAGCTATACCCACAAATACCTGTGCAATTCATAATCCAGAGGACCTCCTGTATCAAGAGGCATGTGCTTAACAGATTCTGGAACCATTGCTGTGACGGTAACAACAGCTGAATACCTCCAGTTATGTGTGGAACGGAAGGAGAAACTGTCTCCCTGCAAAAACTACAACAGTGTAAATAGTCTTAAATAAAAAACAAAATGTCATTTGTAGACTTAAGGAAGCAACCTATATGTCCATTGACAGACAACTGGATAAGAAAGCTGTGGTACATGCACACAATGGAATATTACTCAGCTATTAAAAAGAATGCATGTGAAGCAGTTCTAATGAGGTGGATGAAACTGGAGCCTATTATACAGAGCAAAGTAAGTCAGAAAGAAAAACACCAATACAGTATCTTAACACATATATATGGAATTTAGAAAGATGGTAACGATGACCCTATGTGCGAGACCGCAAAAGAGACACGCATGTACAGAACAGTCTTTTGGACTCTGTGGGAGAAGGCGAGGGTGGGATGATCTGAGAGAACAGCATTGAAACATGTATATTATCATATGTGAAACAGATCGCCAGTCCAGGTTACATGCATGAGACAGGGTTCTCAGGGCTGGTGCAGTGGGATGACCCTGAGGGATGGGATGGGGAGGGAGATGGGAGGGAGGGTCAAGATGGGGACACATGTACACCCATGGCTGATTCATGTCAATGGATGGCAAAACCACTACAATATTGTAAAGTAATTCCCCTCCAATTAAAATAAATTTTAAAAAATAAAAGAATATATATCACTTAAAGAAAAGCCTCAAAGAATACAGAGACAAAAGTTTTTGGCGACTTCTTGTGTATCATTTTACTCTCATTTACAACCAGGCCCTGGATAACCACCCAGGTTGCTTTTACCATAGCCACAAGAGGAGGGAATGAAGAAATGCTGCCGCCCTGTGACATTTTCTCTAACAGCAACCTTAAAATGCCTGCTGATGGACACACTATTCACAGAGGTGCTGTGAATAGTGTGAACCCTTAACGAATTGCCAGGGCTCATATGGGGGAAAAAACTCAAGTAAACACAGGGGAAGCTAACAGGAAGAGGATATGCACAGGTACACACAATTACGTGTTTCTTTAAAAAAAACACATGACAATTTACACATAGGGTGAATTCGAAGATACAAACATGTAAGCTGCAAGGACATTATCACCTCTGCCTGAGCATGAAAAAGGCCACTGTTGAAAGCTGGACCTGGCATCAATGGTAGAGTAACATTAGTACAGTGGACGCATTAGGGTACTGATGGGATGGACCTGGTAAGAGCCACTATGAGCATGACTAGAAAAGTGCACTCCCATGAGAGATAAATAAATAATTGAAGAGGTAGAGACAGTATGATAAATCAGGTCTTCTCCTGGAATATTTCAGAAATGAACGGATTTCAAACACCACACACCCCAAACCGGGTCCCACAGCAATGTTCAGAACATCGAAGAGATGAAAGTAAAGACAGCGTACCTAGACAGAGGAATGGATATAGAAATGTGATACAGGTCTAGAATGAATTATGAATCAAGGGTTGAAATATGAAAGTGGCAGTCTTCAGAGATAGAGATAAATGTACTGGTCATCATACTGAGTGAAGGAGGGTCAACTCAAGAAATATCATGGGATGCAATCAAGAGGTGGGATACAAAAAGCCACAGCAGCGAGCACCCACACAAAGGTGAAGTGGACATCCAACCTGGCAAGAAACTTATGGGTAGAAGACCCTGATGGATGGGATGGAAGTATTGTAAAATAGTTACAGTAGAATCTAGGTGGGAAGTCTTTGTGTATTAGGTAGAAAACATGTTCAACCTCGTTGTATGTTTGGAAAATTTTATAATAAAGTGTTGCGGAATGTACAGAGCAGAGAACAATGAAAACCAAAATGCACATGAAGCATAATTTCATATTTAAAAATATGAGCTGAAAAAAGATGCCGAGGAGATAGGGTAAAATATTGTGTGCTCAGTCACTCAGTCATGTCTGATAATTTTGCAACCCCATAGACTGTAGTCCACCAGGTTCCTATGTCCATGGGATACTCCAGGCAAGAATACTGGAGTGGGTTACCAATCCCTTCTCCAGGGGATCTTTCTGACCCAGGTTTCTAATTCCTGACTCCTGCATTGGCAGGCGGGTTCTTTACCAGTGAGCCACCAAGGAAGCCCCAAAATATGAACAGTAGTGAGATTAAACATGGTTTTTATTTACTTTTTCTCACTCCATGCCCTGACCAAGTTCTTTTCCCAATATCCACAGACTACATTTTCAATAATAAAAGTAGCATCACTTTGCCTCTGGCCCAATGGTGACAGGCCTCCTGGGCAGCATCATCGCTCTGCTTGTGCTCCCCTCCTGGTGATCTTGGCTTTGAGCACCTGTTGGGGATCACAGGGTCCTCCAATCACAGCTCTAGAGACGTGTCCCCACTGGCTTCACAGGTCTGACCAAACCTATGGCTGACTCCTATGTTTGGGACACCAAGGTGTGGCCCCTTCCGTCCTGGCTTCATCTTGGCCCATCATGGCGCTACCCACCTCCACTTCATTTTTTCTCTTTATATATGTGTGTGTGTGTGTGTGTGTGTTTCAGGGTAAAGCAAATAGTTCATTGAAAAGTACATATGGAAAGGCATACAGATAAACCCAGAGAGAGTTGCCCCACCTCCCTGCAATCTTTCAACATACACCCTCTAGTTCCCTGGAGTTTTTCTCAGTTATTTAAATTTCTTAATTCAACTGATCTTTGTCCAATAGCTAAAAAGGGAAAATTAACACTTTGCAGAAAAATTCCTGCATGTGTAAATAATTAATAAACAAGGAATTATAAAATGGCAATTGAGAAATATTTGGAAGAGAGCTGACAAAGGGCACATTTACCTAATTTATGCAGAGTTCAAAAGTTAAAATAAGAAAAGAAGATGAAAAACCCAATAGAAGACAAACACGAAGTAAACAAAGGGAAGAAAGAAATGCAAATTACTCAGAAGAAAAATAAAGATTACCAGAAAACAGGAGAAAATGTTGAACCTAACTTGTAATAAAAGAAATGCAAACCAAAACTATAATGGAATACGACTTCTCACCATGAAAACTGACAAAAGTTCAATGAAAGCATTGAGTAATACCAAATGTTTCCTCTAAATTGAGGATGAGAGGTTGGAAAATGAGTGCTCATGTGTTGTTGTGAAAGCATAAAGTGATGGAACTTTCTGAAGGACAATTTGACAGTATCTAGTAAATTTATCTGGAGAAGGCAATGGCACTCCACTCCAGTACTTTTGCCTAGAAAATCCCATGGACGGAGGAGCCTGGTAGGCTGCAGTTCATGGGGTCGCTAGAGTCAGACACGACTGAGCGACTTCACTTTCACTTTTCACTTGCATGCATTGGAGAAGGAAATGGCAACCCACTCCAGTGTTCTTGCCTGGAGAATCCCAGGGACGGGGAAGCCTGGTGGGCTGCCGTCTATGGGGTCGCACAGTCGGACACGACCGAAGCGACTAAGCAGCAGCAGCAGCAGTACATTTATCAACGCATGGAGCCAATTAGCAAGACCTTGTTTGGAATTTACATTGCAGAAGTATTTATGCAATTTCAAGAAGATTATATATATGATGTTCACTGGAATATTTTTTCCCACCATCCTAGAAAAACTCTTGGGCCCCTTCCCCACACTCCCCTTCCCCGATGCAACCCCTGTTCTCAGTTCTATCAGTAAACATGAGCTTTGCCTCGTCTAGAACTTCCTGTAAATGGAGCCTACAGTATGTACACATGTAGTTGCTTTACAGTGTTGTGTTACTTAGTGCTGTACAGCAAAGTAAATCAGTTGCATGTATGCGTGTATTTGTATATATATGTATGCATCATCCCTTTTCAGTTTCCTTCCCATTTAGGTCACCACATAGCACTGAGGACAGTTACCTGTGCTATACAGAGAGTTCTCATTAGTTATCATGGCATTACTCTCCAAAATATACAAACAGCACATGTAGCCCAGGATTAGAAAAAAAAACAAACACTGAATAAATGGGCAGATCTAAATAGACATTTTTCCAAAGAAGACATACAGATGGCCAACAAACACTTGAAAAGATGCTCAACATCACTAGTTATCAGAGAAATGCAAATCAAATCTGCAATGAGGTATTACTTCACACCAGTCCAAATAGCCCTCATCAAAAACTCTACAAACAATAATTTGGAGAGGGTGTTGAGAACAGGGAACCCTCTTGCATTGTCAGAGGGCATCTAAATTGGTACCACCGATATGGTGAACTCTATGGCAGCTCCTTAGAAAACAAAAAATACGATGACCATATGGCCTACTCTGGGGCATTTTCCTGGAGAAAACCTTAATTCAAAAAGATGCATGCACCCCAATGTTCACTGCATCACTATTTACCATAGCCATGACATGCAACATTTTTTTAATTATAGCCAAAATGGGAAAAACAAAACAACCTTGAAGCAAACAGTCTCTAAACAGGGAGTGAAATTACTAGGTCTTTGTAAAAGCAGAGACTTAAAGATAATAAACAAAGCAAGAATCACGTATCAAAACCAAGTTCTATGTTAACATTCTAATAGCAGAAAAGATGATTTTATAATAAAGGAACTAGCACACCCTCATCTTTTTATCTCCTTGTCCCAGGAACTCAGAATTCTGAGCCAATGTTAAATGAGATCATGGGTGATTTTGTTCTTTCTTTGTACTTTTCTACCAACTTTATATTTTCTGTTATGAGCATATATTAATTTTTAACAGTTATACAGTATCATTTTCAACATGTAAAGAATACATCTGGATTTTATACATTCACAATCATTCTTCTATTTCTCCACGAGATGGTAGCATAAGCACAATAAATATTTATTCATACACAGAGAGGGCAATGGCAACTCATTCCAGTACTCTTGCCTGGAAAAATCCCATGGACGGAGGAGCCGGGTAGGCTGCAGTCCATGGGGTCGCGAAGAGTCGGACATGACTGAGTGACTTCACTTTCATGCATTGGAGAAGGAAATGGCAACCCACTCCAGTGTTCTTGCCTGGAGAATCCCAGGGACAGGGGAGCCTGGTGGGCTGCTGTCTATGGGGTCCCACAGAGTCAGACATGACTGAAGTGACTTAGCAGCAGCATACATATGAGCTACTTCAAATCCTGAAAGATGATGCCGTGAAAGTGCTGCACTCAATATGCCAGCAAATTTGGAAAACTCAACAGTGGCCGCAGGACTGGAAAAGGTCAGTTTTCACTCCAATCCCAAAGAAAGGCAATGCCAAAGAATGCTCAAACTACTGCACAATTGCAGTCATCTCACATGGTAGTAAAGCTTTGCTCAAAATTCTCCAAGCCAGATTTCAGCAATACATGAACCATGAATTTCCTGATGTTCAAGCTGGTTTTAGAAAAGGCAGAGGAACAAGAGATCAAATTGCTAATATCTGCTGGATCATGGAAAAAACAATAGAGTTCCAGAAAAACATCTATTTCTGCTTTATTGACTATGCCAAAGCCTTTGACTGTGTGGATCACAATAAACTGTGGAAAATTCTGAGAGATGGGAATAGCAGACCACCTGACCTGCCTCTTGAGAAATCTGTATGCGGGTCAGGAAGCAACAGTTCGAACTGGACATGGAACAACAGACTGGTTCTAAATAGGAAAAGGAGTTCGTCAAGGCTGTATACCCTCACCCTGCTTATTTAACTTCTATTCAGAGTACATCATGAGAAACGCTGGACTGGAAGAAGCACAAGCTGGAATCAAGATTGCCGGGAGAAATATCAATAACCTCAGAAACACAGATGAAACAACGCTTATGGCAGAAAGTGAAGAGGAACTAGAAAGCCTCTTGATAAATGTGAAAGTGGAGAGTGAGAAAATTGGCTTAAAGCTAAACATTCAGAAAACAAACATCATGCCATCCAGGCCCATCACTTCATGGGAAATAGATGGGGAAACATTGGAAACAGTGTCAGACATTTTTTTGGGCTCCAAAATCACTACAGATGGTGACTGCAGCCATGAATTTAAAAGACACTTCCTCCTTGGAAGGATAGTTGTGACCAACCTAGAAAGTACATTCAAAAGCAGAGACATTACGTTGCCAACAAAGGTCCGTCTTGTCAAGGCTATGGTTTTTCCAGTGGTCATGTATGGATGTGAGAGTTGGACTGTGAAGAAGGCTAAGCGCCAAAGAATTGATGCTTTTGAACTGTGGTGTTGGAGAAGACTCTTGAGAGTCCCTTGGTCTGCAAGGGCATCCAACCAGGCCATTCTGAAGGAGATCAGCCCTGGGATTTCTTTGGAAGGAATGATGCTAAAGCTGAAACTCCAGTACTTTGGCCTCCTCATGCGAAGAGTTGACTCATTGGAAAAGACTCTGATGCTGGGAGGGATTGGGGGCAGGAGGAGAAGGGGACGACAGAGGATGAGATGGCTGGATGGCATCACTGACTCGATGGACATGAGTCTGAGTGAACTCTGGGAGTTGGTGATGGACAGGGAGGCCTGGCGTGCTGCAATTCATGGGGTTGCAGAGTCAAACATGACTAAGGGACTGAGCTGAACTGATACATATGGGAGAATACATTCAGATTTTATGAAGTAAATTCATAAGCATCCTTCTATTTCTCAATGAGAGGGCAGCTAAAGTACAGTAAATATTTATTCATACCCACACACTTTCGCCACCTGATGTGAAGAACTGACTCATTGGAAAAGTCCCTGATGCTGGGAAAGATTGAACACCGGAGGAGAAGGGGATGACAGATGATGAGGTGGTTGGATGCCATCATGGACTCGATGGACATGAGTTTGAGTAAGCTCCGGGAGTTGGTGATGGACAGGGAAGCCTGCTGTGCTGCAGTCCATGGGGTCACAAAGAGACAGACAAGACTGAGCAACTAACATATACATATGAACTGACATATACATATGAGAGAACACATCTGGATTTTATAAATTACATTCATAAGCATTCTTCACGAAAGGGCAGCATAAACACCGTAATTATTTATTCATACACACATGTACATATGAGATAATACATCTGGATTTTATAAGTTACATTCATTAGCATTCTTTTATTTCTCCATGAGAGGGCAGCATAAGCACAACAAATATTGATTCATACACATATATACTCTGCAGAGTCCCTTGATCTGCAAGGAAATCAAACCAATCAATCCTAAGGGAAATCAGTCCTGAATATACATTGGAAAGATTGATGCTGAAGCTGAAAATCCAATGCTTTGGCCACCTGATGCAAAGAACTGACTAGTTCTTTGACTGAATGCAAACTAGTGCAGCCACTCCAGAGAACAGTGTGGAGAGTCCTAAAAAAAACTGGAAATAGAATTGCCATATGACATAAACACCGAGGAAACTAGAATTGAAACAGACATGTGCACCTCATTGTTAATCGAAGCACTGTTTACAATAGTCAGGACATGGAAGCAACCTAGATGTCCTTTGGCAGACAAATGGATAAGAAAGCTGAGGTAAATATACACAATAAAATATTACTCAGCAAATAAAAAGAATGCATTTGAATTAGTTCTAATGAGGTGGATGAAACTGGAGCCTATTTTACAGAGTGAAGTAAGTCAGAAAGAAAAACACCAATAGAGTATATTAACGCATATATATGGGAAAAATGGCAACGATGACCATATATGCGAGACAGCAAAACAGACACATAGAAACAGACTTTTGGACTCTGTGGGAGAAAGCCAGGGTGAGATGACTTGAGAGACTAGCACTGAAACATGCATATTACGATATGTGAAATAGATCACTCATCCAACTTTGATACATGACATAGGGCACACAAAGCTGGTGCACTGGGAAAACCCTGAGGGATCGGATGGGGAGAGAAGTGGTCGGGGTTTCAGGATGGCGAAGATATGAACACCCATGGCTGATTCAACTCAATATATGGCAAAACCCACCACAATGCTGCAAAGTAAGTAGCCTCCAATTAAAATAAATATATTAATTTAAAAGAAAAAGACCCATGTACATGCTGTCTACAAGAAACCCACTTCAGGCCTAAAGACACATATAGACTGAAAGTGACAGGATGGAAAAATATATGCCATGCAAATGGGAATCAAAAGAAAGATGGAATAGCAATCCTCATATCATACCTTAAACTAAAGAAGATTACAATAGTTAAAGGACACTACATCGTGATGAAGGGATCAATACAAGATGAAGACATAGCAATTGTAAACATCTATGCCCCCAACACAGGAGCACCTCAATACATAAGACAAAAACTAACAGACATTAAAAGAGAAACTGACAGTAAAACAATCATAGTCGACTTTAACACCCCATTCATACCAATGGACAGGTCATCGAAAGAGAAAATTAATACAGAAACACATCTCTTAAATGACACATGAGATGAGATGAATCTCATTGATATCTTGAGGACATGCCATCCAAATGGAGAAGAATACACCTTCTTCTCAAGTGCACATGGAACATTCTCCAGGATAGACCACATCTTGGGTCCCAAATCAAATCTCAGTAAAATTAACAAAATTGAACTTGTATCAAGCATCTTCTCTGACTACAACACTATGAGACTAGATATCAAGTAGAAGAAAAAAAAAAAACTGTAAGACACACAAACACGTGGAGATTAAACAACTTGTTTCTAAATAACCAACAGGTTACTGAAGAAATAAAAATGGAAATGGAAAACTTTCTAGGAAAAAATGACAATGAAAACACTACAACTGAAAACCTATGGGATGCAGTAAAAGCAGTTCTAAGAGGGAAGTTTGTAGCAATACGACCCTAACTCAAGAAACAAGAAAAGCATCGAATAGACAACCTCAATTGACTTCTAAAACAACTGATAAAGAAGAACAACAACAAAAAAATAGCCAAAATTAGTACATGGAAAGAAATCATAAAGATATGAACAGAAATAAATGAAAAATATATGAAAGAAACAATAGCAAAGATTAATAAACTAAAAGCTGGTTCTTTGAGAAGATAAACAAAATTGATAAACCTTTAGCCAGACTCATCAAGAACAATAGAGAGATGAACCAAATCAACAAACTTAGGAATGAAAAAGGAGAGGTTACAACAGAAAATGCAAAAATACAAAGGATTATAAGAGACTATTATGAACAACTCTATGGCAATAAAATGGATAACCTGGAAGAAATGGACAGATGTTTAGAAAAACTCAATCTTCCAAGACTGAACCAGGAAGAAATAGAAATTATGAACCACCCAATTACAAGCTCCAAATCGAAGCTGTGATCGAAAAATTCCCCAAAGCCAAAAGCCTAGGACCAGGTGGCTTCACAGGTGAATTCTATCAAGCATTCAGAGATGAGCAAATGCCTATCCTTCTAAAACTCTTTCAAAAAACTGCAGAGGAAGGAACACTTCCAAACTCATTCTGCAAGGCTACCATCACCCTGATATGAAAACCAGACAAAGACAAGACTAAATAAGAAAACTACAGACCAATATCACTGATGAACATGGAGGCAAAAACATCCTCAGCAAAATTTTAGCAAACAGAATTCAACAACACATCAAAAACCACGATCAAGTTGGGTTTATTCCAGGGATGCAAGGATTCTTCAATATTTGCAAATCAATCAATGTGACAGACCATATTAACCAAAGGAAAGCTAAAAATCATATGATAACCTAAATGGATGCAGAAAAAGCCATTAAATTTAAAAAATGTAAATTATTAAATTAAAAATAAAGTTTAAAAAGAAATAAACTAAAAAAAGTTTAAAAAGTGTAAATAACTCAAATGTCCATCAACTGGTGATCGAATAAATAAAACATGCAATGCAAAATTATTTGGCCATCAAATGAATGGAGTTCTTATACAAGCTATTACATGTTAGCGCTCTGAAATGATTATGTTAATTAAAAGAAGCCAGGAACAAAAGGCTGTGTATTGCATTATACTGTTCATGTGAATGCATATGTTCCAGATTAGGTAATGCTCTAAAGACCGAAAACAAAGGAGTGAATGAAAGCGCCCAGATGAAGGGGCAAATGGAAAATGTCTGCCAACCGGAGAGTGTTTCCCATTGGAGGGATGAAAATATTCTAGAATGAGGCTGTGGTAATGGTTATTTAACCTATGAATAAGTTAAAAATCAATGAATTAAACAGCTTAACTAGTAAATCCATGGTACAGGTACAACATGTCAATAAATAAAATGCTTTAAAAAAAAAAAAAACTACTGAAATTAACTTCTACGTCCAGGAATATTATCCTTCAAAAACAAAGGAGAAGGAGATATTCTCATATCAACAAAAATTGGGGAATTCATTCTCAGCAGATACCTTGTCTGTAAGAAATGTTAAAAGAAGTTATTTACACAGGATAAGATGATATTGAAGAGAAACTATGAGTTAAGAAAGACTGTTATGTTGAAGTTTGACAGAAAACACCAATATTCTGGAAAGCAATCATCCTTCAATGAAAAGTTAATTGAAAAAGTAAAGGAAGACAAATTGAAATGAAGGGTTTTTTTCTTGTTATTAATTGATAAAAGATGAATGCTTGTTTGGGCTTCTCCATCTTTGCTTTTCACCAATTATGAGTCTTCATAATTAAAGTGGGTTTCATGTATACATGATCTCTTTTCACTCAGTGGTAAAGAATCCGCCTGCAATGCAGGAGCCGTAGCAGGTGCGAATTCCATCTCTGGGTCAGGAAGATCCCCTGAAGGAGAGCATGGCAACCCACTCCAGTATTCTTGCCTGGAGAATCCCCGTGAACAGAAGAGACTGGTGGGCTTACAGTCCATGGGGTGGCAAAGAGTTGGGACATGACTGTGCAAGGAAACAACAGCAGACGTATGCCTAACAGAGACTCTGAAGATACTAAAAATAGATGAGAAAATTCTCAGCCTAAACAAAGCAAGACAAACAAACAAAAAAACCTAGATTGTAGAGCTGAATTATGAAAGGTTTTAGGCACTAAAATGTCTCCCAACAGTAGGGTAAGCAGTGTGTTCCACACAGGAGAGAGGAGTAATTTTTAATACTCACTTAATAGAAAAATATTCCAGTTACATTCATAAATTAAAGGAAATGAAAATGTTCAGAAAACAAACATAGTATAAAATCTACTGATGATTTTATGTCTAATTAAGACTGTAAAACTGTAAGGGAATTTTTAAGAAAAAAAAATCTGTGAAAGTTCAAGCAGCCCCCAATGAAAAGAGTTGGACATGACTGAGCGACTGAACTGAACTGAAGCAGCCCCAATGAACGTAATTTTATTTTCTTTTTTCCCATAGTCTCAAAATAATTGACAATTAACGAATTTCACTTTAAAACATTTTTCAATTTCAGCAGAATATTTCATATTCAAACATAAGATTTTTCATGATAAAAAAGTTTGTACTTTGCAGTGAATATTTTGTTTCACTGATTTAGACATAAATAAAATCACATTTTGTGTCTTTGCCTTGACCATCTTTATGGCATCACTGTGCATTTAGAATCAACTGTTTGAATGTGTGTCTTGTATACAGGGTTTATTGTTACCATCTTTCTAAATTCCATATGTATGAATGAGTATACTGTATTGGTGTTTTTCTTTCTGGCTTACTTCACTCTGTATAATAGGCTCCAGTTTCATCCACCTCATTAGAACTGATTCAAATGTATTCTTTTTAATGGCTGAGTAATACTCCATTGTGTATATGTACCACAGCTTTCTTATCCATTCATCTGCTGATGGACATCTAGGTTGCTTATTTCGATATATGGCAAAACCAATACAATATTGTAAAGTTAAAAACTTAAATTAAATTAAAAAAAAAATGAATGTGTGGACTGTGAAGTTCTCAGGTCATATACTCTTGAAGCCTAGCTTGAAGGATTTTGAGCATTACCTTCCTAGCATGTGAAATGAGTGCAGTTGTGCAATAGTTTGAAAATTGCCTGGCATTGCCCTTCTTTGGGATTGAAATGAAAACTGACCTTTTCCAGTCCTGTGGCCACTGCCAAGTTTTCCAAACTGGCTGGCATATTGAGTGCAGCACTTTAACAGTACCACCGTTTAGGATTTGAAAGCGTTCAGCTACAATTTAATCACCTCCACTAGCTTTGCTGGTACTGCTGCTTCCTAAGGCCCACGTGTCTGCACTACAGGATGTCTGGCTCTAGGTGAGTGATCACACCATCGTGGTTATCCAGGTTATTAAGGTTTTTTTTTTAACAGTTCTTCTGTGTATTCTTGCTACCTCTTCTTAATCTCTTCTGCTTTAGTTATGCCCATAACGTTTCTGTCCTTTATTGTGCCTGACTTTGCATGGAATGTTCCCTTGGCATTTCTCATTTTCCACTGTATTGTTTTCCTCTGTTTCTTTGCTTTATTCAAATCCCTTGTGAGTATACTTTGGAAGTGACAAGTAGATTCAAGGGTTAGATCTGGCACACAGAGTACCAGAAGACCTATGGATGGAGGTTCCTAACATTGTACAGGAGGTGGTGATCAAAACCATCCACGAGAAAAAGAAATCAAAAAGGCAAAGTGGGTGTCTGAGGAGGCCTTACAAATAGATGAGAAGAGAAGAGAAAGGCAAAGGAGACACAGAAAGATATAGTGACCTGAAGGCAGAGTCCCAAAGACTAGCAAGGAGAGATAAGAAGGCCTTCTTAAGTGAGCCACCAGGGAAGCCCCTTATCTAATAAAAGGGATTTCTCAGTGGGATTGCTATGCGCTCAGTCCCCTCCTATGGACACTATGTCATAGTGCCTCCTCCCCTCCCCAGCTGGGGGGTCACCGTCTGCTAGTCTCAGTGCCCAGGGGGAGGCGGCCACCCCAGCCTCTCCCATGGGGAAGCCACAGACCCGAGAACCAACAAACCCGTTGGCCCAGATGAATTTGCCTGCAACGGTGTTGGTATGGCCGGTGGCTGACCCTGGGCACTGGCCCCGCACCCATGCGCAAAAGTAGGGGAGCCCCCACTGGGTCAGCTTCTCCAGGGACTAGGCCGGGTGGACGCGGACAAACTCCAGGTTCTCTGAGTACACTCACCTTTAATCATCACCTCACACCCTGCAGTCACCGAGAGACACACGGAGGACCGAGGAGACCATGGACCCTGCCACCTGGCCCACCTCGGCAGTCACCCACATTCAGTGGATGCGCGGACGGATGACAAGCCCCAAAGGACAGGGCTGAGAATGGCCTCCACAATGCCCAGCTCCTCAACGTGCCAACGGACAGCCCCGAGGCACTTCCGGTTCAGGCCGGTGACGTCACAGGACGTGACTGAGACGCAGCCTCCATGATACCCAGCTCTACCCATGTGCCTCCCTCAGCCCCGAAGCAGCTTTCGGTTCAGCCCAGTGACATCACAGGATGTGAACAAGGAGCTGCCTCCGCAAGGCCCAGCTCCTCGGTGCGCCATCCCTCAGCCCTGAGGCGGCTTCCGGTTAAGGACTGTAACGTCGCAGGACATGACTGAGACGCAGCCTCTGTGATGTCCAGCTCCACACATGCACAGTACGTCAGCCCGAAGCAGCTTCCAGTTCAACCCGATGATGTCGCCAACCCGTCGGCCCAGATGAATTCGCCTGCGACGGTGTTGGTACAGCCGGTGGCTGACCCCCGGCACTGGCCCTGCACCCATGCACAAAGGTAGGGGAGCCCCCACTGGGTCAGCTTCTCCAGGGACCAGGCCGGGTGGATGCAGACAAACTCCAGGTTCTCTGAGAGGTTGATGCCGGCCACCATCAGCCTGCCTGGGACAAGAGAGGGGCTGCTGTTCATGGTGCCAGCTGTGGGGTCAGCCGCCCACGTGTGCAGCCACTAACCCATGGAGTCATGTGGCCAACCAAACCGTGTGGGCACCGACTCACGTGGTCACCCACCCATGGGGTCACTACCCCATGCAGTGATCCCTCCACTGGCCACCAAGCCCTGTGGGCACCCACCCATGTGGTCACTAACCTGTGAGGACATGCGCTCACCTGCCCACATGATGACCCACTCACACCGTCACCCGCCCATGGGGTCACCCACTCTCCGGGTCAGCAACTCACATGGTAACCCACCCTGCACTCAGCAACTCAAACCGGTCACCCACCCACACAGTCACCCACCCACACAGTCTCCAACCAACATGGTCTCCCGCCCATGTGACCAGTAACCCATGGGGTCACCCACCCACACAGTCACCCACCCATGTGACCCCTAACCCATGGGGTCACCTGCCCACGCAGTCACCAAGCTGTGCCATCACTCACCCAGATTCTGGCCTCCGCAGAGGTCAGAGATTCAGATGTCCGACAGAGACCAAAGTTCAGACAGCAGGGGCTCACAGGGGTGTTGATTCATGAATTTCTCCTGTTACAAAGGGCAGGTGGGCTGGACAGTGACCCCAAAGATGTCCATGTCCTGGCCCCGTGTGGTGGACACAATAATGTCCACATGGATGTCCACATCCTGCCTACATCCTGACCCCCTGTGGTGGACACAGTAACGTCCCCAAGGATGTCCATGCCCTGGTCCCCATGTGCTGAACAGAATAACGTCCCCTAATACATCCTGTTCCATTTCTCCACGTGAACCCAAAGCCAGCCCCATGCGCTAGGACATGCATGTGGCCAGGTGTCCCGGTTTGAAAGCAGCACTCCCCTGGGTGGCTGCAGCTCTTCATGAGCTCCAGGTACTGGACAAGGTCTCAGGGCTTCACCTGGTTCCCCCACCAGTAGGGGATACCGGGCCACAGTTCTGCATGCTGACTCATGGATGCCTTGTCCTTGTACGACAGGATGACCTGCTGGCCCTGGGACCACAGCTGGTGCAGAGTCAGCACCTCCTAGGGGGAGAATCATCCGGGTGCCCATGAGACATGTGCACAGGGGTTATTGGGTGCCCTGTGACACAATGTGTCAGTTATTGGGGGTGTCCGAGAAGCTACAGTGATGTGTGGATTATTAGGGTGTCTATGAGCAGTGATGGGCTGGTTATTGGGTTCTCTGTGAGAAGAGACAGTCATGGGTGGGTTATTGGCATGTCTGAGTAGAGACACTAGTGGGTCGATTACTAGGGTGTCTGAGTGGAGACGGTGATGGGTGGGTTATTGGGGTGTCTTGAGCAGTGATTGGTAGATTTTGGGGGTGTTTGAGTGGAGACAGTGGTGGGTAGATTACTTGGGTGTCTTGAGCAGTGATGGGTTGATTATTGGGGTGCCTGAGTGGAAACAGAGGTGGATGGATTATTGGGGTTTTTGATAGAAAACAGCAGGTGGATTACTGGGGCATCGTGAGGCATGATTGATGGATTTTGGGGGTGTCTGAATAGAGACCAGGCAGGGTGGATTATTGGGGGTGCCTGTGACCAGTGATGGGCTGGTCATTGGGGTGTTTGAGTGGAGACAGTGGTGGGTGGATTACTGGGGTTCCATGAGCAGCATCACCTGGTGCCTGAATCAGCCTCACACAGCGAGCAGATAGTCTGATTACAGTGAGGCCTAGTGCTCCCACCACCCCCGCTTCCAAGAGCATGGGGAGCCTGTGGCCCCTGCTCACACCCCACGGGGACACAGCATGTCCCCAAAGATGTTCTTGATGCAGCCCATTAGGTACTCGTGCAGGTCCTGTATCATGCCCTCGAAGTTCCTGCATGCCAGGATAACCACTTCCTGGGGGTGCTTCTCCAGCCACTCAGATCTCCATGATCATGTCCTGGGTGGGGTGGGGTGAAGGTCCTTGTAGTGAGAAACAGAGGGTCATGGGTGGGGAATTCCCCCAGCACAGCCACTCTACAGTCAGGTTGGGGTGTCCTGACACACAAAGACATAAAGCATGTCTTTATGTCATGCTCCCAAGGGACCCAGCCTCTCCTGAGTGGCAGTGGGGAGCCGTGGCATTGCTCTGGTGTGCTGGTGTGTGTGTGTGTGTGTGTGTGTGTGTATGTACACACTCCAGTAGGTACAGGTGCACACACAGGTGTGCATGTGTTCAGGGTCTGTGTGTGCACGGATATGCATGTGTGTGTGCATGCACAGCAGCAGAGAGCATTGCTTATCATACTGTGTGAAGTCTGTACTCCAGCGAGCGGATGAGGCCAGGAGGGTACATGTACACTGAGGCCCAGGACAGAACCTCCAGACCCCAAGGGTCTTTAGGTTCTGTGGTGGGGGCACTGGGGTCTGAGGCCAGAGTGAGACATTGAGTGATTTGGCCAGCAGCCAAGAGAATGGACTGGACACTCCAAAACTGGACACAGGAAAAGATGTGTCAGGGACCTGGTATAGCCAAATTCTGGGAAACACCCCAGAGGCCAGGGGTGCAGTTGTGAGTTCAGAAACGCACGTTGGTCGGGAATTCTGAGTGACTGATGCCAGAGGTCAGCCCTTTCATGCCTGGAGTGGACGTGTGTCTGTCCCATTAGAGGTTCTCCCCTTAGAGGTCAGCCTCTCCTGTCTGGAGTGACTGTATGTCCATCTGAGTGGACGTGTGTCCGTCTGAGTGGATGTGTGTCCGTCCCCTTAGAGGTCAGCATCTTCTAACTGGAGTGGACCTGTGTTGTCCCCTTAGAGGTCAGTGTCTTCTTACTGGAGTAGACCTGTGTTGTCCCCTTAGAGGTCAGCCTCTCCTGCCTGGAGTGACCACATGTCCACCTGAGTGGACGTGTGCCCATCCCCTCAGAGGCCCTCCCCCTCCTGCCTGGACCAGACGTGGGTGTCCCTGGCTGGCGGACGCCCCCCCCGTCCGTACCCCTGCCCCCACCCCCACCTCCATGAGGGCCGTCATGTACACCATGTGGCCAGAGTGCAGGTTCCTCTCGGTAGCCTCCTCCATGTGCTGCATCTGCAGGTCCTCACGCCAGCATCCAGGTGCTTCATGATGCTCAGCACCTGCACACAGAGGTTGGTCATCTGTGCTGGGCACAGAGGGCAGCCCCCACCTCAGGGGCTGGGCATGCACTGAGGATGCCCAACTGAGGGCCACATCGGCCACTGTGAAATCAACCATGTTGGTGCTGCTGGGGTTGAGGCACTGCTTCTGGGAACGGGGTCCCCAGGGTCAATGGTCATGTGGAGCACAGAGCCCGGGTCGAGATTGTGGTCTTGGGGGGGTGTTCCTGCAGAGTCCAGCCTCACACTCCTTCAGGCAGTCCCTGGGTGGAAGCTCCCTGTGGGCTCAATGCCAAGGCTCCATGACACTCAAGCTGGACCCTTGGACATGAGGACACACTAGACCCACAGAGATCTGTGCCCACCCCCACAAACAGCACTAGGAAAGGCAAAAAGGAATCAAGGGAAGAGAACAAAAGGGCAAAACATCTGTCCACGACACAAATAAGACAGGAAAAAGCAAAAAATAACTTTAACATACATTGAAAATTGAAAGTTGCTCAGTTGTTTCCAAGTCATTTTGATCCGGTGGACTGTAGCCCACCAGACCCCTCTGTCCATCGAATTATCCAGGCAAGATTACTGGAGTGGGTTGCCTTTCCCTTCTCCAGATCTTCCCAACCCAGGATCGAACCCACATCACCCTCATTGCAAGCAGATTCTTTACCAACTAGCCACCAGGGAAGCCCTAATATAAATTTGTAACAGAAAATGTACTGTGTCCTCTACGAGGAGTCATAATGGAAAAAGAAAAAAAAAACATAAGGATAAAAAAGTGGGGAAGAAAATAATAGATTCTCTCTATCCAAAATAAAAGAAAAAGCAAAAACTAATATTAACATAAACTAGTAGCAGAAAATGGTACTGTATTCTCTACACAGAGTCATAATAGAAAAAGAAAAAGATATAAGAATAAAAAATGGGAAAGGATGTCACAGCCCCACCCCCCAATCCAAATTAAAAGAAAAAACAAAGACTCATATGAATATTGTCAGCTATTGTCAGGCACTTGCCATCCACTACAAGGATTAAATGCAGTGCTGCTGCAGCCGCTGATCTTAAACACCCCCTGAAAGACCACCACATGTGCCCCCCACCCCATACACACCCAGGTCTCTTTGGGAGCCATACCACTTGAGACCATGGCACCGAGGTCCCCCAGTATGGAGGGGACCCTGCCCTGGAGGGATGCAGAAGAGAGGGACCCAGCACCAAGGGGCCCTCCGAGCAGAGGGACCCCAGTCCTGCAGGACTCCTGGGCTCTGGTGGACCCCCTGCTGCTTGCTCCCTTCTCTGGGCGTGAGCTCTTAAGGCCAGGCTTAGGCACCTGATGCAAGCAAGAATGTAGTTGTTCCCATTCCAGCCCTGGCTCTCTGCCAATCAGATCCCCTGAGGAGGATTCCAGCAACCGGGGACCTCCCAGGAGGAAGCAATCACACAGGTAAGAGCTGTGCTTGACAGCCTCTTGTCCTCTTGGGAGGACCAGCCCAGGAGCAGAAAAACCAGGAATATGAGTGCCCCTCAAGTGCGGGTACAGGAAGGCAGGGGCCATCTGTCCTGCCCAGGTGGGCCCCTGCTCCTGAGGGCACCTGAGCCCAGATGGGTTTTCTACCCCATCCTGCATCCACCCCCTGGGCAATGTGTGTGCCAGTGACAGGACCACTGTCAATTGGGTGCCCCCTCCCCACAGACAGGGCCCCCGCCATTGACTCCTCTCCATCCTCCACAATGACTGCCTCCCACCCTGGCTTCTCTGTGCCCCATAAAACCCCCGATCCACCCAGGAGAAGCACTACAGGGGAGGGGTGTGAATGCATGCATGTGTTCTCAGTCACTTCAGTCGTCTCGACTCTCTGTGACCCCATGGACTCTAGCCTTCCAGGCTCCTCTGTCCATGGGACTTCCCATGTGAGAATACTACAGTGGGGTGCCATTTTCTCCTCCATGGGATCTTCCTGATCCAGGGATCTAGCCCAGGTCCCACGCATTGCAGGCTGATTCTTTACCATCTGCACCAGAAAGAAAGTCTCCCTGGAGGGGGTGCTGGGGTGCAAACGTAAACCCACCTCAGAGGACATGGAAACTCAGCTATTGCTTATCTGGGACCAGGAAGGAGCTCTAGTGTCAGCTCAGCTGCACAAAGGGTGGGACCCAGCCTCCCCCTTCCCCTCCCAGCTCCCCCGGCCTCTGTGACTTCAGAGGGTGATGCTGTTAGTCCATGGGTCCCTGTTCTGGCTTCAGGCTGGTTCTACAGTAAAGCTGTGTCCTTTCCTACCTTTCTGGGAGGCTCTCTGGGTTGGAAGATCTCCTGCAGGAGGGCATGGAAACACACTCCAGTATTCTTGCCTGCAGAATCCCATGAACAGAGGAGCCTGGCAGACCACAGTCCATGGGGTCGCAATGAGTCAGACATGACTGAGTGACTAAACAGCAATTCTGCTTTACAGCAGGTTTGTTCTCAATCCCATTTCCCCAAGAGGGATAAGGAAACCGCCCCCTGTGGGTGACACTAGCGGCTGGAGCTGGGTCCAGGGCCCGGGAGTGCCCGCAGACCCTCACCTGGGTGGTGGACCTCTTGAACACCACGGGCAAGGTGACACATGGCAGCACTTTGCCCAGAAGCTGCAGCAGCCTCGACTCCTTGTGAGAGATGGGTGACTTCTTGTTCAGGCAGTAGGTCATTATGCTGTGGCTCCCTGCAGGCAAACCAGGTGGGGGACACATCACCCCCTGAGCCTGTCCTCTGTGCCCCCAAGCTGCCCTAAGGATGCACAGCTATAGCACCGCGGGGTATGGCAGAGTTTGAAAGTCATATCCACTGAGTCCTGGGAACCGAATCTTGTCTCGAAATGGGGGTCTCTGCAGAAGTGTGAAAGTGAAAGTCAATTTATTTAAGGAATCCCGTTTTGGGACAGGAAAGCCTTAAGATGGCTTTTGATTTTATGGTTTGTTGTTTCCCAGGTGGTGCTCGTGGCAAAGAGCCTACTTGCCAAAGCAGGAGGCATAAAAGATGCAGGGGAGATCCCTGGGTTGGGAAGATCCCCTGGGAAGGGAATGACAACCTACTCCATTATTCTTGCCTGGAGAATCCCATGGACAGAGGAGCCTGGCGGGTACAGTCCATGGGGCTGCAAAGAGTCAGACACAACTGAGCACAGAGAGACCCTCTCTAGTTACAAGTGCTTTGAAATTATTCATAGTATTTTCAGGCTCTTTATGACGCCAATGTTGTGGTCATTTATGTGGGGTTTTACTTATTCTTTTCCCTTTTAAATCTGTGTGATCTGTTTCAGAGACAGTGTGGAGAGGTTCATACTTTAGCAGTCACCTGGGGACAATCCAGAAATCTTCCCTTCTGTCTCTGAACATAGGTTTGGACTAGCTTTATTTCTTTCTCTTTTTTTCTTTTCTTATTTATTCTCAGGGTCAAGGGATGGGAAGGAGGATTTACAAGTTCATAATATAATTTGATTTGATGATGTTATGGAAGAGTGGATGGATGGGTGGATAGATAAGTGGATGGATGGATGGATGGATGGATGGTGAGTGGGTGGATGGATCAATCAGTGGATGGGTGGATGATGGATTGGTTTGTGGATGGACGGATGGATGGATGCTGGATGGGTGGATTTATGGATGGATGAGTGGGTGGTTGGATGGATGAGTGGATGGATAGGTGAGTGGGTGGATGGACAGATAGATGAGTGGATGGATGGGTGGATGGATGGATGGGTGGGTCAGCAGCATGTGGTCCATGCACACAGTGGTGTATGAGTCACCATGAAAAGGAGTGAAGTTCTGACACAGGCTACATCGTGGATGGACTTTGAACACACGATGGTCAGTGAGAGAAGCAGACACAGAAGGACACATTTTACCTGTCCATTTATAAGAGATGTCCAGAACAGGCAAATTTTCAAAGACAGAAGCAGATGAGTGGTGCCTGGGCTTGGGGGAGAGGCATCATGAGTTATTTTGTAAGGGGTACGGGAAGGAGAGCGGCCAAGGGCCCCTCTGTGGTCCTGAAGACTCGGAAGCCTCCTCCTTGTGGGGCCCCCACAGCTTTCCCCACGGGGAAGCACCCGGAAGGGCCGAGAGACTGGGTCCACAGTTCCCTGTCTGCTCCACACTCTCAAGGGAAGAGCCGTGTGGGGCCCCTCCTCCCAGGCAGGGTGGGGTGGCCGGCATAGAACCCCACAGCTGTCGAGAGGGTGAGAAAGAGTCTAAAGCTGCCTTCCATAGAAAACAGCACTTCCTGTTTGTCCAACTGTCCATGTGCGCTCCCAGTGGGCAGTGTGCAGTGTCACAGAGCCAGGGCAGGACCCAGTGTCTGCACGGCCAGAGGAGTGCCGGTGGAGAATGGGGCACGTTTGCACCTTGAGGAGGTGAGCAGGGTGCTGTCTGGCAGGGACCCTCCCCTCCCAGGCCACGGTGTCTGGTGGCCACCCCTCAGATGGCCTGAGCACAGCAGTGTCACCCTGGAAGTGCCCGCCACCCTGGTCACCACTGGCCATCCCCAAATCCAGATGCCCGCCTATAGCTGAGCTTTGCAGCACTTTTTGCAACCAAATTGGCTGGAGTCAGAGGTTCCTCATTTTAATTAGGTAGTTCTGGTATCACTTATCGAGTTGTTTTGGGGGCGGGTGGCCCCCTTAAATTTTGGGTCCTCCAGGCTCAAGTGCAGAAGGTGCTGCACAAGCTCTGATGGAAAACGTGGGTGGAAAGGTGAGGGGTCCCCAGGAGTAGGACAGAGTGGCTGAGAAAACACAATCCCGCCCCCCAGGGAGGCCGGCATGTGTCCTGAAGGCAGGCTCTCGGGGGTTCTCGTACCTTCCGGGTTGAATGGGATCAAGTGGACAGACAAGGGAAGGTGCAGGTGTGTGTATGTGTGTGTGTGCAGTATGTGTGCATGTGTGTTTGGTGTGTGTGTGCATGTGTGTTTGGTGTGTGTGTGTGCATGCTTGTGTGTGTTCAGTGTTCCTGTGTGTGCCTGCATGTGTGCATGTTTGGCTCTGAGGCTTCCCACACTTGGACCCGTCTCGCAGCTGCATCCCCTCTGAGCCGAGCATGCGGGGCCTCACCTGGGATGGAGAGGTGGTGCGGGGGCATGTCCCAGAGCCAAGAACTCAGTGCCGACATCCAGTCTGCGTTCACCTTGGTGGCACAAGAAGGATCCGGGCAAGCTCACCTGCCAGCCCATCGGAGGCCCAGCCTGGGCAATCTGGGGGAGGAAATGGGGTGTTGCATAATTAAAACAGGACATACAGAAGACCCGGTGCTGGCGGCGTGGAGGCGTGGCTCTGAGAAACTGGTACCTGTGGACTTCTCTCCAAGAGAAAGGAGGATGGGGTGGTGGAGAGGGGAGAAGTGCTCTAGAGACAGAGAAACAGACACAGAGAGAAATGGACAGAGACATGAAGAGAGACAGACAGTAGGGCGAGGGGGCAGAGAGACACAGGAGGTTAAGTGGGGGTTTGAGGAGGAGCAAGGGAGCGGGGAGACAGGGACCAACAGACAGACCCCAGCAGCTCAAGTCTGCTCTCCCTGAGGCTAGAGCTGGCGACCCCATCCAGAGGGTCCCCCTTTCTGTCACTGTGCACCAGCCCCCTCCTCTTGGGGCTGAGAGGGGCCCAGTCGAGCCTGTGGGCTCCAGGTATGGGGGCTTCCATCCTAGGTGCAGTGGAGCCCAGGCACAAGGTCACACGCCCTTCACTCCCCAGAGGCGGTCTCTCCATCTGGTGGCTGTTGCTGCAGTAAAAGTGACTGCACAGGCTCCCAGGATGAAGCACCCACCTGAGCAGCTAAGAAGCTGGGAATGCCTCCAGTTAGGGTCTGAGTGTCCCCTCTCTCCTGTTATGAGTGGGTGTTCTGTTGGTCTGCATGCCATCAGGACTCCTTTCATGGCAAACACATGCCTGGACCTTTGTATTTGTGTTTAGTGCTCTCCATGGACAGGGGTTGTCTCTATTCTTCGGGTCCCCTCTCTAGTAATAGCCCCTTCTGTTGTCATAGTCCCCCCTCTACATTAATACTCCCCTTCTATTGTCATACTCTCCCCTGTACAGTGATAGTTCCCCTTCTATAGTAACAGCCCCCTCTAATATCATAGTTGGAGAAAGGCATGGCAACCCACTCCAGTATTCTTAGCTGGAGAATCCCATGGACAGAGGAGCTTGGTGGGCTCCGTGCGGTCAGTCCATGGAGTCACAAAGAGTCGGACACGACTGAACGACCAACACTAATGTCATAGGGTTTAGAGTAATAGCCCTCTATTCTCAAAACTTCACTTCTACAGTAACTGTGCTCCGCTACTGTCGTAGTCGCCCCTCTGTAATAATAGTCCCCCTTCATTGTATTACTCCTCTTCTATTGTCATAGCCCCCCTACAGTAATGGTTCCTCTTCTACAGTGTTAGCTCCTCTCTATTGTCATAGTCACAGTTCTCCCTATAGGGTAACAGTTCTCTATTCGAGATCTAATAGAGTAATGAAAGTGAAAGAGAAATTGCTCAGTCATGTCTGACTCTTTGCGACCCCGTGGATTGTAACCTACCAGGCTCTATGGCAACCCACTCCAGTGTTCTTGCCTGGAGAATCCCAGGGACGGGGGAGCCTGGTGGGCTGCCGTCTATGGGGTCGCACAGAGTCGGACATGACTGAAGCGACTTAGCAGTAGCAGCAGGCTCTTCCATCCACGGGATTCTCCAGGCAAGAGTACTGGAGTGGGTTGCCATTTCCTTCTCCAGGGGATCTTCCTGACCCAGGGATCAAACCCGGGTCTCCCACATTGTAGGCAGATGCTTTTAGTGCCTGAGCCACCAGGGAAGGCAAGAGTAATAGAGTCATAGTTCTCCTTTACTGTCATAGTCCTCCACCCCATACACTAATAGTCCTGTCTCTATTGTCATACTTCACTTTCTGTTGTAATAGTCCCCTCTCTGCAGTTAAAGTATCTCCTCTACTGAAATAGCGCCCCCTCTAATGTCATAGTCTTACTATATAGTGATAGTCCCCCCTCTATTGTCAAAGTTCCCCTTCTAGTGCTGTCATAGTCCCCTCTCTGGAATAATAGTCCTCCTTGATTGTGGTAGTTCCCTTAAATTATAATAGTCTGCCTCTAATATCCCCCTTCTAGAGTAAAAGTCCTCCGTTCCTATAATCTGCCTCTACATAAACGTCCCCCTCTACTGTCATAGTCCACTCCCTATTGTAATAAGTCTGTCTCTGTGGTAATAGAGTAATCTATTCTAGTAATCTCCCTCCATCTAGTAATCTCCCTCTGTTGTCAGTATTCCCCTTCCATAGTCAAGTCCCCCTTCTACTGTAACAGTCCTGCCTCTATTGTCATAGTTTCCCCTCTCCACTAATAGTCCCCTTCTGCTGTCCCTAGTGTATATTAATAGTCCCTTTTCTATCTTAGTAGTCCCCACTCTATAGTAATAGTCTTCCTCAATTTCAGTAGTCCCTTTCTATTGTAATAGTCCCTGTCTGCAGCAATAGATGCCCATTTATTATACTAGTCCCCCCTAAGGTAATAGTCCTCTTTCTGTTATAATAGTCCCTCTCTCTTTGTCGTAGTCCCCTCTGTTCAGTAATAGCTCCCCCTACAATGATAGACCACTCTTTACTGTAATAGTCTCATATATGCTATAATAGTCCTCTCTCAACAGTGAGAGTCCTCCTCTATTGTAATAGCCTCCCTCTATGGTAAGAGTCTTCCCTTCATAAACAGTTTTACCTCTTCTGTAATACAGCAAAGCAGAGACATTACTTTGTCAACAAAGGTCTGTCTAGTCAAGGCTATGGTTTTTCCAGTGGTCATGTATGGATGTAAGAGTTGGACTATAAAGAAAGCTGAGCGCTGAAGAATTGATGCTTTTGAACTGTGGTGTTGGAGAAGACTCTTGAGAGTCCCTTGGAGTGCAAGGAGATCCAACCAGTCCATTCTAAAGGAGATCAGTCCTGGGTGTTCATTGGAAGGACTGATGCTAAAGCTGAAACTCCAATACTTTGGCCACCTGATGCGAAGAGCTGACTCATTTGAAAAGATCCTGATGTAGGGAAAGATTGGGGTCAGGAGGAGAAGGGGACGACAGAGGATGAGATGGTTGGATGGCATCACCAACTCAATGAACATGGGTTTGAGTGGGCTCTGGGTGTTGGTAATGGACAGGGAGGCCTGGCGTGCTGCGGTTCATGGGGTGGCAAAGAGTCAGACACGACTGAGCGACTGAACTGAACTGAACTGAACTTCTGTAATAGTCCCCCTCTACAGAATGGTCCCCCTCTATTGTAATAGTTCCCTTTATTATGATAGTTCTCTGTATTGTCATAGCCCCTCCCCTGTGTAAGAGCCCCCATGGTATCAGAGTCCCTCTATTATAAATTTTCCCCCTCCACAGTAATAGTCTCCCACTACAGTAAGGGTCCTCCTTTATTATGAGTCCCCTCTCCATAGTAGGGCTTCCCTGGTGGCTCAGCTGGTAAAGGATCCACCTGCATTGCAGGAGACCTGGGTTCGCTCCCTGGGTTAGGAAGATCCCCTGGAGAAGGGAAAGGCTACCCACTCCAGTATTCTGGCCTGGAGAATTCCATGGCCTGTATAGAGTCAGATACGAATGAATGACTTTCACTTTCTCCACAGTAACATCCCCCCTACATGGTCATAGCCCCATTTATTGTTGTATCTCCCCTCTATCATATTAGTCACCTCTCTACAGTAATATTGCCCCTACCTTTATGTAAGCATGCCCTCTCTAGAGTAGTAGTCCTCCCTGAAGGACTCTTATCCTCCTGTAATAGTCCCCTTTCCTCTTCACAATAACCCTTCAGAATAAAAGTCTCTTTCTAATCCAACTATTCAATGAGATGCAAGTAGAACATGCAGCAAAACAGTATGTCAGAACCCTGAACACGGCACCATGGGGAGAACCTGTGGGTGTGTGTGCCCCGTCACGTAGGGCTCCTTTGGTGCGTCTGTGTCACCATCCTGGGGACACCTGTGGGTGTGTGTCTGTCTTCCCCTCACAGAGGAGACCTCCCCATAATACAGGTCACCTGCCCACTGGGTGTCCTGTCCACAACTCTCCCCATAACACGGGTCACCTGCCCACTCCTGAGCCCTCTTGTCTCCACATCCCTGGACCTCTGTTCCATCAGAATCCAGGTCAGTGTGCCACAAGCCCTTCATCCTCCCATTTGCGCTGGCCTGAGATGGTGGTGGGTTCACTGTGATGGGAGGAATAACGTCCCATCACCTGTGGACACCAGTCCTGTACTTGCAAGACACTCTCCCTTCCCCCAGGTACATAGGTGTGGGTCACCCACCCTCTTTTCCTTGTCTGTGAACCCAGCTGCCTGGTTTCCAAGTGCAGATTCAGGAGTGCTCGGCAGGAGTGCCACCCAGCCCTGGGGCCTCGGAAAGCACCCCAGGGAGCAAGCCGGGTGCACCTGAACACCCTGGTGGCTTCCGCTCTGCGGGGCACTTCCTCCTGTGGGTCTGCCGCGCCCTCTGTGTTCTCAATGCACTCAGGTGAGCAGGTGGGGTGCATGCCAGTGAGGTCAGGTTCTGCCCCCGTGGGCCCACAGTGAGACACTGGAGGAGGTTCCGTGTGACCTCACACACATCTGTGGGTGGGGATTGGCACAGAGGCCCTCAGGGAATCATTCTCAGGTGAACGAATGGATGGAGCCATGCAGGGCCACTTCACGAACACCAGGCTCCTAGACCTTTGCTCAGGCCCCCAAACTCACCAGCCCCCTGAAATGCTCACCGGGTCCCCTAAACTCACTGGCCCCCTGAAATGCTCACTGAGTCCCCCAGATACTCATTAGCCCCTGAAACACTTACTGGGTCCCCCAACACTCACCAACCCCCTGAAACACTCACTAGGTCCCCCAAGCACTTTCAGGGCTCCAAAAATATCCATCCACTCCGACAAGCCCATGGTCCTACCCCGTAAATATAAGGGCAGGACACAAGGCCTGGGTCATCAGGTGTCCTCCCCCAGTGGCACTGGCCAGTACAGGGTCAGCACCAGCTCAGGACTCGTGAGGGGCTTGTCACTGTGCCCGGTGAGCCGCAGTCCAGGGGCTCCCTCAGGGTCCGTGCTCTGACCCAGAAGGACTCAACTTCCATGTGGAGATGCCGAGTGGCCACCTCCCTTCCCCTAGGTGGTCCCGGCCCTCCAGCCCCTTCTGTGCACAAACACACACACGCATACATATATGATGCTGGGAAAGATTGAGGTCAGGAGGACAAGGGGTGGGTGACAGAGGATGAGATGGTTGGATTGCATCACCGACTCCATGGACATGAGTTTGGGTAAACTCCAGGAGTCAGTGATCAATAGGGAGGCCTGGACTGCTGCAGTCCATGGGGTTATGAAGAATCAGACACGACTGAGCAACTGGACTGAACTGAACACAGCTTTTAGAGTTGCTGTTAACAAAAAAATGGCCACAAGGAGTCAGCATTGCTTTTGCGTCACACTCCACTTCTAAATTTCTTTTTATTAAATTAATTAATTTATTTTAATGGGAGGCTGATTACTTTACAATATTGTAATGTTTTTTGCCATACATTGACATGAATCAACCATGGGTGTTCATGTGTTCCCCATCCTGAACCTCCCACCCACCTCCCTCCCCATCCCATCCCTAAGGGTCATCCTAGTACACCAGCCCTGAGCACCCTGTCTCATGCATCAGACCTGGACTGCAATCTATTTCATATATGGTAATGTACATGTTTCAATGCTATTCTCTCTAATCATCCCACTCTCGCCTCCTCCCACAGAGTCCAAAAGTCTGTTCTTTACATCTGTGTCTCTTTTGCTGTCTCACATACAGGGTCATTGTTGCCTTCTTTCTAAATTCCATATATATGTGTTAGTATGCTGTATTGGTGTTTTTCTCTCTGACTTACTTCACTCTATATAATGGGCTCCAGTTTCATCCACCTCATTAGAACTGATTCAAATGCATTCTTTTTAATAGCGGAGTAATATTCCATTGTGTATATCTACCAGAGCTTTCTTATCCATTCATCTGCTGATGGACATCTCGGTTGCTTCCATGTCCTGGCGATTGTAAGCAGTGCTGCAGTGAACATTGGGGTTCTCATGTCTCTTTCAATTCTGGTTTCCTCGGTGTGTATGCCCAGTGGGATTGCTGGGTTGTATGGCAATTCTATTTCCAGTTTTTTAAGGAATCTCCACCCTGTTCTCCATAGTGGCCTTACTAGTTTGCATTCTCACCAACAATGTAAGAGAGTTCCATTTTCTCCGCACCCTCTCCAGCATTTATTGCTTGTAAACTTTTTGATAGCAGCTATCCTGAGTGGAGTGAGATGGTAGCTCATTGTGGTTTTGATTTGCATTTCTCTGATAATGAGTGATGTTGAGCATCTTTTCATGTGCTTGTTTGCCATATGTATGTCTTCTTTGGAGAAATGTCTGTTTAGATCTTTGGCCCATTTTTTTGATTGGGTCGTTTATTTTTCTGGAATTGAGCTGTAGGAGCTGCTTCTATATTTTTGAGATTAATTCTTTGTCAGTTGCTTCGTTTGCTGTTTTTTTCTCCCATTCTGAAGGCTGTCTTTTCACCTTGCTTATACTTTCCTTCGTTGTGCAAAAGCTTTTAAGTTTAATTAGGGCCCATTTTTTATTTTTGCTTTTATTTCTATGACTCTGGGGGGTGGGTCATAGAGGATCCTGCTGTAAATTTCTTTTTTTGTGCATTCATTCTTGTTTTATTTTGAAGTAGGGTTGATTTCTGTCTGTCCAGCAATCCCTGCTGGAGAAGCAGCATGTACTGATCCAGCAGCACAAGGATGCCAGGGAGCTGAAGAAGAACCTGAACCGCTGGGAGGTCATCGTCTTCGACAACCTTCCTGGCCAGCTACCTGGGTCCTGAGAGCCTGGCAGACTATGAGCACGTCAAGGTGAAGTCAGTGCTCATCATCGAGCAGCACGAGCTGGAAGACAAAATAAACCTGGGTGAGGAGCAGCTGAAGTGCCTGTTGGACAGCCTGCAGCCCGAGAGAGGCAAGTGAGGGCACACCCACCCCCCACCCCACCCGGCCTTCCCTGGAGGAGAAGGAAGATGCAGATGGGGTTGGCGGAGTCATCAGCTCCAGTCCTGTGGATGCAGCTGAAACCCGCAGCCTATATTTACCTCCTGTCAATGGGGATCAGGGGATGGGGGTGGGATCCTCTCACGGCCAGGTGGCGGTCAGCAAAGCAATAACTTCCATGTGTGCATTTGGGATGAGTTATTTAATTCTTAGGTTCCCTTTTGAAATGCTGAGCAGAGCGGCTCCCCTTGCCCCTTCCCCGGCGTGGCCCTGAAGCATCCCCACGTGGTGTGAGGGCTCAGGTGTGCCCTGCGTGCCTGCACACCGGGGTCACCCCTGTGGTCTCTGCCGGCCCTTCGTCCAGGCACTGAACCCCGTCCTCCGCGCGGGAAGGAACCAGCGCGTCTCTAAGAAGGTGCATGTGGGTTGGGGGCGGGGTGGGGAGGGGTCTCCTGGTGCACACGAGCTGTCCCGTGAATCGCGGGAGGCTCCGGGCAGCTGTTCTTTGGTGTGTCCGGAAGTGTTGCGCCGTTCGTTGTGTCTGTCCTGTAAGGATGACCCCTGACCCAGCAAAAAAAATCCTGAGGATGAGCATTATTTGAAGTCGCTCAGTCGTGTCCGACTCTTAGCGACCCCATGGACTGCAGCCTACCAGGCTCTGTCGTCCACGGGATTTTCCAGGCAAGCGTACTGGAGTGGGGTGCCATTGCCTTCTCCGATTAGTGTGTTAGAAGGGAGAATAGTTGTCCCTGCGGTTTAAAGACCAGCGGTGAAATGATGAGCATTCAGCGGGCTGGGCTCACTCATGGTGAAATCCCCACTTGCACAGTGTGCATGCTTTAAGGCACAGGCAGAAGGGACATACTGGCTTCTGTTTTTCTGGGATGACACCCGTGTGCAAATGGTATTTTTCCTGCAAAGTGAGATTACCTGATTGAAAGTGTGTCCGGAGGGTATGTGCTTGCGAGGTTGTTTTTTTTTTTTTTTCTTTTTCTTAAGGCCCCTGAGATATTTTCCTCATTTACTTTCCCCTCCGCCCCCCACCCCAGAGCATTTCTTTGTGCCCTGATTGTATTTCTGTGTGTATATGATTGTGGATTATAATTGGCAGCTCCTGTCTTGTTGCTTCTCTGGATTAGTTATGGCAGTGTTAAGGCCACGTTTCCTCTAAGAACCCGTGGTTCTGGCTTTCCAGAGGTCCCAGTGGACCACACAACTCCCAGACCTGGTCTTTATCTGCCACAGAGTTGACCACTGTCTGTTCCCTGTTTTATCATTTGATGTTGCAAGGTGGTCCAGAGAGTCTGTTCACTAAAGAAAACACTGTCGAGCTGTTGTTTTCCAGTGCCCGAGTCATGACTAGGAGAAGATAACTTGCAGATCCGGTGTGCTGCATTTGCATCCAGAACATATAAACAACTTTCCAAGTTAACAGTATGAAAACAGACAGCCCAGTTAAAACATGAGCCAGAGATTTAAATAGACACCTCACGAAAGAGGCTATGTGCATGTCAGTAGGCACAATAGATGTTCAGCCCCTCGTGGCTTGGTTCTCATGGTCTGATTTTTAACCTGATCATCTGTGTTCCGTCCCAGTTGGGTGAGATGCCTGCATAATGGCGGGAGAAGTCCTAAGATAACTTCATGTCAGGGTGATATTTGGAGGCCAGATCATGTTACTCCTTGTCTCCTTTTATGTCTGTGAAAGGAGTTTTCCGACAGGTAGGGAGATAGCCCTTTGTCACCAGTGGCCGGCACCTTCCCAAAGGCAGAAGGACACAATGTCTTATTAAAGGACACTACTCCACACGGAGCCAGAAGGACAAGCTGGACTGGCCACGGTGATATCTCTGCAGCCCTGGGGGGAACCGACCTGGCAGGCTTCATTGATTCTGGCAGTAAACATTCCTTTGGCAGCCCACCCATGGCAAAGAGAAAAGCCTTTTCCCCACACTTTTTACTCTTCTTAAATTAATCTGTTCCTGACTTGAAAAACCCCTCTTCTGCCAGTGAAGTGTTGTCCTCCTCCCCATGCTCTATGGTCACTTGCTGTGAAAATGGGTCATGGCAGAAAAGATAAAGCTGCCTGTCCACGGACCGCCCCCCTCCACCACCTTCCTACCTTGGGGAGATAACCACAGTGATGTCAGTGTGTTTTGATTTTCACAAAGCTTTCATCTGTGATTCTTGCCCTTGTCATACAGTATTGTGATCATTTTGATGATACGTCTGTAAAATGTGAAAATAGAGTTTTTGCCTGTAGCCAGCTTTTCAGTGTCTTTTGAGAATGTTGTCTTCTACATAGCAATACACAGGGCACTGGTGTCCTTTAAATGAAGCCCATAGAATCACAACGGTCCTGTCTATTTCCCCATCTGCCTCATAAATGTCTGGTGGTGGGGACATAGAGATTGCAGTGAGTCAGTGTGCACAACTTTGTGTATAGCTATATTACAGCATATGCAAACAATCTGGTGCTAACGTTTCTCCCGTGGCATTCCTGGGTGGTGGCTGATGGCTCACCCTGGGTCATTGCTCAGCTGAGAAGTGCTCTCTGTATCTCGAGGTTGCAGTCAGGGACCTTGCCGCAGACTTTGATCATGCCGCCCACCATGGAAGATGTGTACCAATTTCATGCTCAACACTTAACATTTACCTCTCAACAGATCATCCTGCTTGACCTTAATAAAATAAATGGTGTATTTCAGTGAATGGAGCGTGTCTTTGTTTTTCATATTTTTTAAGAATTGGAACTTCTTTCCCGTATGTCAGATCCTTCAGCTACTGATAAATCATGGGGTTGAATCTGTGTATGCAGGTGTTTGACTGTTTCTGCCTGTTGAGTTCAGGCCAGTCAGTCTGCAGCCGGGAAAACATCAGGGACACAGGTTGTATCAGTCAGCTGTTGCCACAGCCATGTTGTGTAACAACCACTATAAAATCGCGGCAGGGTGCATGGAGGAGTACTCCTTTAGAGTAGGAATTTGTAGATCATTCTGCCCCTCGTGCCTGTCATCTGCTCTTCGGGACCCATGCCTTTGGCTGGGGCACATTGATGGCCAACGACCAGAGAACAAGCCCAGTCACAATGGTGCTTGCCCTGGGTGTGGTTACGGCGCACCTACTCACCTTCCATTGCTGCACGTGCTAATTTCCATTGCTGCGGCAAGTCCTGCAGCCCAACCCGGAATCCAGAAGGTGTGGCGTGTGCTCCACCCCATGACTGCAGGGAGCTGTGAAGCATTGGAGCCATTGGTGGAGCCCTGTCATCTCCCAGGCCAGTTGCTGATATGGAGTAGCACCATGCAGTCCAGGACCTGAAGCCAAGTTCCTGGATCAAAGCCACCTCTGTCACTTGAAGGTCGTATGGCTGTGAGCAGTCGCTGGCCTCTGCACCCCTCAGCTTCCTCCTTCCCAGCCCTTGGGAGAGCAAGTGAGCTGATAACATCAACGTGCGTGGAACCCACGCCGGGTCAGAAGAGTGCCACATGGAGGGAGGTGTTCACACCTCTGGTGCTGTCACTGCAGCCTGGGTCTGGAGGAAAAGCGTTCTCTGCACCGGGATGCCCCTGTTGGAACCAATGGAGGACAGATGACAGCTGCTCCTGGTCAGCAGTGGACAGATGGAGGTCTTGCTGCTCGGGCTTTTCTCTAGATGCGCTGTGTGGGCTTCTGGCACGTGGGCTTCAGTAGTTGTGGCGCATGGGCTTAGTTGCTCTGTGGCATGTGGCATCTTCCCAGATCAGGGGGTGAACTGTTTGTCTCCTGTATCGGTGGATTCTTTACCACAAAGCCACCAGGGAAGCCCGAGAGAGTCTTCTTAGTAAGAACTACTCAAACGTAGTAGGTGAATTTTTATTTGGGATGGGGGAAAAAACATTGTCACAAACTTAGGGACTTTAAGAAGTACACAAATGCTACATTCATTATCATTATTATTATTATTATGCTTCTACAGGGTCACCCCCACTTGTCTTGTGAGTTCTGAAAGGATGGAGGGATTCGTCCATGAGGGTGGTGGAGGTGCAGTTGTAGGCTGGGGTGGTGGTGGTGTGGCTGTGGGAGCCAGTGGTCCTCATGCTCTGAGGACTGAGATACTCAGACTTCTGTTTCTTCAAGGCGAGCCACCTTGGGCACGCTGAATCAGTCTCAGGCACGGGGGCACTGGACATGCTATCTGAGTCCTCACACCTGTTGGCTTGACCACGGCAGGACTACTGCACTCTGCAAGCCCAGGCATTCAGGGGTGGGGTGTTTTCTGCATTTCCCATCAAAAGAAAAGAACCTTGCATGTCATGTGTGTACACGTATAGGCTGTGCACTGAGTCACACTGAGCCAGGTAAAACATCCCACTAAACCCTACCCGTGTCATTCCCCCGGTCCACCAGATACCCAAAATGCCTGTGATGACTCTGGTGCCCTCCCCCTCTGTGAAACCTAGGAAGTGAGGTGCAGAGGAAGGCAAAGAGAAAAGGCCCTTAACCGGTGGCAGTGAACCCTCCTTTCTCATCTCAGCAAAGCCTAGGGCAGAGGAACATCGCTGGAAGCCCCGTCTCTTACCCCCCATCTTGGAAGGGTCATGCAGGGGGAGGCCTGCCCCTTTCAGCTCAAGGTCAGCATGTTTCTAGTTTATACCCACTTAGGAAACTCAAGTGTGAGGCCTACCTGATGGTGTCATGCAAGCAGGACAAGACCCTGTGGGCAGGGGCCCTCCATGCACAACAGTCCACAGCCCGGGCAGCAAGCCTGGACACTGTACACAGGATGTGCCAAGGGAGGACACTGTCTCCCTTTGGAGGTGTCCTCTCTAAAATATATCAGACAAACCCAAAGTGGTGGCAAAGTAATGTCTCTGCTTTTTAATATGCTGTCTAGATTGGTCATAACTTTCCTTCCAAGCATCTTTTAATTTCATGGCTGTAGTCACCATCTGCAGTGATTTTGGACCCCCCCCCCAAATAAAGTCTGCCACTGTTTCCACTGTTTCCCCATCTCTCTCTCTCTCTCTCTCAGAGAGAGAGATGGGGAAAGAGTCAGACACTACTGAGCGACTGAACTGAACTGATATATATATATATATATATATATATATATAGTTGCTATATATATATATATATAGTTGCTATATATATATATATATATAAAGTTCCCAATCTTTCCCTCCCCTCCCCCTTGGGAACCACAAGTCTGATTTCTGAGTCTGTTTTCCTTCATACATATGTTGATTTCTGTTGTATTTTAGATTCCACATCTAAGTGATATCATATGGTATTTGTCTTTCTGCTGCTGACTTGCTTTTTGTTGACTTAGTATGATCAGACCCATCCCTGTGGCTGCAGACTGCATTCTTTTGGGTTTTTTTAATTTATGGTTGAGTAATAATTTCTCTGTATATATGTACCACATCTTCTTCATCCATTCATCTGCTGCTGGACATTTTGTTTGATTCCATGGCTTGGCTATTGTGAATAGTGCTATGAACATGGGAATGCATGTATCTTTTTGAATTAGTGTTGTCTGGATATACATCCAAGGATGGGATTGCTGGGTCATATGGTAGCTCTACTTTCAGTTTTTTAAGGAACCTTCCTACTCTTCTCCATAATGACTGCACCAATTTACATTCCTACTAACCATGTAGAAGGGTTCCCTTTTCTCCACACCTTCTCCAGCATTGTTTGTACATTTTTTAAGGACTGCCATTCTAACCAGTATGGGCGGTACCTCATTACAGTGTTGATTTGCATTTCTTTAATAATTAGCAGTAGTCGAGGTGAATTCCTTGATTCCCAGGGTCATGCTATGGTGACTGGTGTCATTTTCACTTGGTTAATCTTTGGTGAAGAATGTGATGCTGTTGTTGTGCTTAGTCACTCAGTCATGTCCGACTCTTTTCCACCCCATGGACTGTAGCCTGCCAGGCTCCTCTGTCCATGGGGTTTCCCATGCAAGAATACTGGAATGGGTTGCCATGCCCTCCTCCAGTGGATCTTCCCAACCTGGGGAATTGAACTCAGGTCTCCCACATTACTGGTGGATTCTTTACCACCTGAGCCACCAGGGAAGCCCAGAGAATACTGGAGTGGGTAGCCTATCCCTTCTTCAGGGAAACTTCCCAAAACAGGAATCGAACTGAGGTCTCCTGCAACAATGTGTGGAGATGTGCTCTTTGCATCTCTCTCTCTCTCTCTCTTTTTTTTTTTTTCCAGAGACTAAAAGTTTTTTTAGATGGAAAAGGTGCTCAACAGGTTGCTTTCCACAATTTCAAAGGAGGATTTCCTTCTGTACCTCCTCACTCCAGCACTTTCTTCCGGTGTGTGAGGGGAGCTTTAAAGCTGAGTTGGGAATAGTTCTTCATAACAGAAAGGCCAGCGTGGAGCTGGGGCCCTAGGACCTCTTGGGTTTTCAGAAGACTCCTGCTTTAAACCGTCAGTAAGTACTGGGGAGGGTGCTTATCTGTGCTTGTCCAGGTGGGTAGCTGATGTGGACAGGAGCAGTGAGCGTGGGCAGCCAGCCCATGGGGGCCAGGGGACAAGGGTGGGGTGGGGTGTGGAAAGCCAGGCCCTGAGAGGCAGGGCGCCCACACCAGGATACCAACGCCATCCCCTGAGTGTTCAGAAGCCAGACTTCAGCACTGGGGAAAAGGAACACAGGATTGCTGGCCCCTCAGTGGCAGAGGTTCAGTTCTTTCACCACCCCAGGTCTGTGCTGGGGGGGCAGGAGGTGTGTCGTAGTGGACGTGCATGTCCAGGTTTGCGCTCAGGCAGACCTGGTGGTACTACCCTCAGCCTTGAGGCGAGAAAGGGGTAGAGCTCCGACCCCGGGGGGGGGGGGTGGGGGGGGGGGGCAGCAGCCTGGGAAGGGAGGCCAGTATTTCACGGTTTCACAAACCCCTGGATCTCGGGCTGCACGTGGGGAGTATGGTTCCACATGGAAGACCCTGATGCGCTGGAGCTGGCGCACAAACACCCTGCACTCTGAGCGTGGAACGCTTCCCAGCAATCCTGCACTGAGGCACCAGATTTTAACTTTCCGATAGGGGTTTTCCCGAAGGCATGTGTGCCTGGACTGCCGCTGCACCCCCCACCCCCGCCTGCCCTGTCCCACCCTGCACCGCATGATTAAACACTGAATGCGGATCAGAACTCCCCCATGTCTCCAGAGGCACCGTTCCAGGGGAATTGCAATTCCAGGTTGCCATTGCGGGACTCTTTTGAATGTTGGATACAAGGGCCTCCAGGCCCCTGAGGGTGGAGCTGGGGCGGGGGGTCGGGGGGCAGGGTCCTGTGACATCTCGGTATGAGACCCTGGTCTCATGTGATTTGTGTGTACATTCGTGCCCAGGTATGTGGTTTGTTTTTTTTTTTTTTTTCCTGGCATGAAAGAAGATAGGGGAAACATACACACATAAACAGACAGTGATGCAAGTGTGTGGATGGCATTAGCTGACAGCTTTACAGCAATACTGGAGCTCCGCGTGCATGCATACTCGCCCGCCTTCTCATCTGGATGAAGAACCATCTTCCAGTACTGACAGGCCAGCCGCAGACCACGGTTTCTCCGGGGGACCGCCCCGTATCCCTTAAGGCCTCTCCTCAGAGCTCTCTCTCCCTGTGGTTTGCCAGCTGCCCTGGGAGCAGCGCCAGGATCTACTCAAGTGAGCTGAGGTTCCTTTAGGCCCTTCACAGGTACTCCCTTCTCCTGTTTCTGTGCCCGAGTCCTTCCTTCCCTGTACAGGACAGGATGCCAAGGCTCTCAGGGACCTACGGTGCCAAGTCAGGTAAGGTGTTGGTGTATCCCATCCCTCCCCTCACATCTCTCCATTTTCTTTTTTACTTTTTTTTAAGAAACAAGATTCTTAACTACATACTTTTGTCTTTTTTTTAAGTTGAAGACTAGTTGCTTTAAAATGTGGTGCCCTTCTCTGCTGTACAGAAAACTGACTCAGTGATTCACACAAAGACATTCTTGTTTTATAGCCTTTTACACTTTGTCACAGGATACTGAATATAGCTCCATGCATTCTGCAGTAGGACCTTGTTGTTTATTCTAAATGTAGTAGTTTGTATCTACCAAATCCCTACACACAGTCCATCCTTCCACTCTCCCCCTTGGCAAACACAAGTCTGTTCTGTATGAGTCTTCTGTTTGTTTTACAGGTATGATCATTTGTGCCATATTCTGGCTTCCACCCCAGGCTTCCCTGGTGGCTCAGATGGAAAAGCATCTGCCTGCAATGCAGGAGACCCGGGTTCGATTCCTGTGTCAGGAAGATCCCCTGGAGAAGGAAATGGCAATCCATTCCAGCACTCTTGCCTGGAAAATCCCATGGACAGAGGAGCCTGATAGGCTACAGTCCATGGGGTCGAAAAGAGTCGGACACGACTGAGCAACTTCACTTTCACTTTTCCTGGCTTCCACCCCAGATATGCAGATGACACCACCCTTATGGGAGAAAGTGAAGAGGAACTAAAGAGCCTCTTGATGGAAATGAAAGAGGAGAGTGAAAAAGCTGGCTTAAAATTCAACATTAAGATCATGGCATCTGGTCCTATCACTTCATGGCAAATAGTTGGGGAAACAATGGAAACAGTGAGAAACTTAATTTTCCTGGGCTCCAAAATCACTGCAGATGGTGACTGCAGCCATGAAATCAAAAGATGCTTGCTCCTTGGAAGAAAAGCTATCATCAACCTAGACAGCATATTAAAAAGCAGAGACATTACTTTGCCGACAAAGGTCCATCTAGTCAAAGCTGTGGTTTTTCCAGTAGTTATGTACGGATGGGAGAAGGCAATGGCAACCCACTCCGGTGCTCTTGCCTGGAAAATCCCATGGATGGAGGAGCCTGGTAGGCTGCAGTCCATGGGGTCCCGAAGAGTCTGACATGACTGAGTGACTTCACTTTCACTTTTCACTTTCATGCATTGGAGAAGGAAGTGGCAACCCACTCCAGTGTTCTTGCCTGGAGAATCCCAGGGATGGTGGAGCCTGGTGGGCTGCAGTCTATGGGGTCGCACAGAGTAGGACATGACTGAAGCAACTTAGCCACAGCAGCATGTACAGATGTGAGAGTTGGAGTGTAAAGAAAGCTGAGCACCGAAGAATTGATGTTTTTGAACTATGGTGTTGGAGAAGACTCTTGAGAGTCTCTTGGAATGGAAGGGATCAAATCAGGAGAATAAGGCAGGAGGAAAAGGGCGCAACAGAGGATGAGATGGTTGGATAGCATCACCAACTCAATGAACATTAGTTTGAGCAAGCTCCGGGAGTTGTTGATGGAAAGCGAAGCCTAGCATGCTGCGGTCCATTGGATCGTGAAGAGTCAGACACAACTAGTGACTGAACTGACCTGGCTTCCACATATAAGTGATAGCGTATGGTATTTGTCTTTTTCTGTCTGACTTATTCCACTTAGTATGATAGTCTCTTTGTTGTTGCGTAGTCACTGAGTCATGTCCAACTCTTTTGCAGTCCCATGCCCTGTAGCCCACTGGGCTTCTCTGTCCATGGGCTTTCCCAGGCAAGAATCCTGGAGTAAGTAGCCAGTCCTTTCTCCAGGGGATCTTCTCAACCCAGGGATCAAACCTGGGTCTCCTGCATTGCAGGCAGATTCTTTACCACTGAGCCACCTGGGAAGCCCATGATAATCTCTAGGTCCATCCACACTGGTGCATTGTTTCATTCTTTTCTTTGTGGCTGGGTGGTATTCCATTAAATAGGCATTATGTCATCTTTGTCCATTCACCTCTCGCTGGACTTTAGGTTGTTTCCATGTCTTGGCTCTTGTGTGTAGTGCTGCTGGGAACATAGGGGGTATGTACGTTTTTGAATTACAGTTTTGTCTGGGTGTGTTCCCAGGAGTGAGATGCTAGATCATATAGTAATTCTGTATTTAGTTTTTTGAGAAACCTCTTTACTGTTCTCCATAGTGGCTGCACAAATTTACATTTCCACCAACAGGGTTGGAGGATACCCTTTTCTCCACATCCTCTCCAGCATTTTTTTTTTTTTTTTTTACTTTACAATATTGTATTGGTTTTGCCATACATCAACATGCATCCACCACGGGTGTACATGTGTTCCCAATCCTGAACCCCCCTCCCACCTCCCTCCTCATACCATCCCTCTGGGTCTTCCCAGTGCACCAGCCCCAAGCTTCCTGTATCCTGCATTGAACCTGGACTGGCGATTCGTTTCTTATATGATATTATACATGTTTTAATGCCATTCTCCCAAATCAATCAGCTTTTTATTTAGCAGTACTAGGAGGATTTTTCTTCTTTATTCTTCATAATGTGGAATTGTGTTATATCCCATTGTAAGTTTATAAAATGGTTTACTGTACATATTCTCTGCCTGGGTTTTCTTCTCCCTATTTGTCCCGATTGTAAGTTCAGTCATAAAGCTCATTGGGTATGTGTGTTTCACTGACATGTTTGAAATTTCCTTGGGATAAATTTGTTACAGAAAAGTTGTACACAGAGGATTCCAGTGGCATTTAGACTTGTATGTGAAATGCAGTCCTCACTACAATGAGTCATGGCTCATTGACATGATGTCTCATTTCTTACAGAAGTCTCATCTGAAGCTCTCCCCTATCTTAGCAGCTACCTTATCTAGTCTGTACCGCATACTCCCATGGACCATCTGTGATCCAAGACTCAACAGGAAGGGGGTGTTTCCCCTGAACTAAAAGTATGTTTCCTAATGTGTTTCTTGTCGTTGGTCTGTCTCAACTCAGTCTCCCCGATGTGGGCACCACTGCTGCTAACACCTCCATGTATAGGTTGCCATCGCTTTAAGAAAAAATGCCATTAACTCCAAGTGAGATGGGTTAGGTACCATGTCTGGGGGACAAGAGAAAGGGATGAGGGGACATACCTGAAGCAGTCACACAGATCTTAAAATTGAACTGTTAGGGTCTTTGGAGGAAATGTACTCCCCTCTGGCATAGGGCTGGGAGACAAAGAGGAGACCAGGTGAAGAGGGAATGCCACCATCAGCAACAGAAATGCCGCCATGGTGTCTGTGACCTAGCAACTGAGAATGCTGGAGGTGTGTACAGTGGAAACAGAATGCGGTGACTGCACAAGTCCAAGGAGAGAGCCTTGGCCTTACAGGCCAGACTAACTCACAGTGGGGCCAAAAGCTGTTCTGTGCTCAGAGTGAGGAGCCCAGTAGCAGAGAGCAGAGTGTGTAAGTGGGGGACATCTGCCCATAGGGAGGAGCTGCCCTTTGAACTAGCCACCTTCCTCACTCAGTGCTGATTTCCTTGGAGACTGGTTAGTAGGTGCTCTGGCTTCGTTATTGTGTATGTTTTGGTGTGGTAAAATAGACAAGATACATATTTTTTTAACATCTATAAGTATACTGTTCTGTGGCGTTAAGGATATTAACACTTGTGCAACCATATCACCAGCAATCTTCAGAACTTTTTCATCTCCTCAGACTGAAGCTAACTGAAACTCACCATTGAACAAGTTCCCCCCCCGCCCTGTCCCACCCAGCCCTGGTCACAGCTTTTTTATTTTCTGTGTCTGTGAATTGGACTAGTCTGGGTCCTAGGAAAAGTGAAATCGTTCAGTATTTGTCTCTCTCTAACTGGCTTATTTCTCTCAGCATAATTAGTCCTCAAGGTTCATCCTTTTTGTAACATTTGTCCAAGTTTCCTTACATTCAAAAACTGAGAAATTCCCTGTTATATGGATGGACCACATGTTGTCTATCCATTCATCCGTGGGTGCAGAATTGGGTCACTTGCACATCTTAGCTATTGTGAATAATGCTATTAAAACACAAGTATACCACTATCTGAATCCCTCCTTTTACTTTGGGGTATGCTGTAAAGATTGGAGGCAAAAGGAAAAGGGGGTGACAGAGGATGAAATGGTTAGACAGCATCAACAGCTCAATGGACATGAGTTTAAGTAAACTCAGGGAGGTAGAAAGTGATAGAGGAGCCTGGTGTGCTGCAGTCTGGAGTCACAAGGAGTCAGACTTGACTTACTGACTGAACAACAAATATGTCTATCCAGAAAAGAAATTCCTGAATCACGTGGTAAGTCTTTGTTTTAAGGAAACAATGTGCCATTTTTTAACAGCAGTTGTACCAGCTTATAGTCCTACCAGAAAAGCACAAAGGTTCTGCTTTCTCCACATTGTGGCCAACAGTTTTCTGTTTGTGTAACAGCAATTCTGTTGAGTGTGAAGGAGCATTTCATTGAATGTAAGACCTTTTAAGCAGGTCGAGTTAAGTAATAAGCAGGAGACTCTGATACAGATATGGGAGATAGAAAGATATATTCAGTAGTTAATATAACTAGAACTTAACTTGTAAAAAGCATCCTTTGTTTCCCTCTTGTTTGACTTTTCATTCTACAAATATTGATTAAGCAGCTTCTCTGGCCCAGGCTTGAGTTTTGAGGGCATGTCTTTCTGTCTTAATCTTTGGATCAGATTGTTTGAGAAAAACAAAGAGTCCTCTAAACATTTCTGGGAGCAGACAGATTTCAGGTTCTTGATGTATTATTGTACTGAAGAGATAGTGAAGTTGAAATGATCGAAGGGAAAATACAAGGGGAGTATTTGTATCCTGTAGATGGTGTGTGATGCATAAAGACTCCAACTTTCTGCTTGCCTACTCACAGTGTCATCCTTCAGTATTGTGGTAATAGCTGACTGATGTCTTGTGAATATGATGGGGACTTGGAGCTGAATCTATAACCGGAGATAAAAGCTTTCATTTCTGTAACTTTGCCACATTCCCATTATGTGACAGTCACCTTGGGAGCTGGCCTTGTTGGTCTTCCAAAAAGAGACACGCACAGCCTGATTACCACTAGTTCTGGTGGCCTTTCCTAGGATGAGCACATCCATCCTAAAGAGTGACCAGGTCATTCTCAGTTTGGCTGATGCCATAGTGGATGGTACTTTGTCTCCCCATTGCACCCATTGCAAGAGTCTCTGATGACATCCCTCACTCCAGCAAAAGGCACCTTGAGATCACATTTCTTTCACCATCACTTTGTTTCTCAAAAGGTCTTTCTTTTACCTTATTCAGTAGTTCTCACACCCTAGTTGCACACTGGAACCATCCTGGAGCTTTCAAAATCTCTGCCCTTTTCACTTACCCTGAGCAATGGACTGAATCTGTAGTTGGGAAGTGTTGCCCCAGTTTCCTCCTCTTCCTGGATGCTTTTCCTTTTCCAGATAGCTCTTTGAGCTTCCTGCCATTTTGCCCCTAAAAGGTGAAGTAGGATGATGTACTCTGAAGCCACTTCCCATGTAACTTTAGGCAAGTTCTCAGCCTCTGTTCTGAGTGCTTCCATCTATAAAATGAGGATAAGAATACTTAGTAGTTCTTTAGAAAGGTAAATGGAGTCAATAAATATAAACCCTACAGAAGTGAAACTTTTCAAGACTATCCAGTGTGTAGGTGGATTCCACAAGTGCAAAACTATTTTTTTTTTAATACTTACCATGGTGATACTAAAACACTATGTACCTTGCTCACTCTTACTCTCTCACAAGTATACAGTGGAGTCTTTCTCATTCTTTTGTTTTTCCTCTACCTATTTGCACTGATCACTGAGGAAGACTTTCTTATCTCTCCTTGCTATTCTTTGGAACTCTGCATTCAGATGAATATATCTTTCGTTTTCTCCTCTGCCTTTAGCTTCTCTTCTTTTCTCAGCTATTTGTTAGGCCTTCTCAGACAGCCATTTTACCTTTTTGCATTTCTTTTTCTTGGGGATGGTCTTGATCACCACCTCCTGTATAAGAGGTTCCGTGAGATTTGATGCTAAAAACAATGCCTTCTAAATTTTGTTTTGGGAAATAGTTAACTCTGTATAAAAATCCCTATGTTAACATGAGGTAGTGTATTATATGAATTAATAATTTAAAATTTCTCAATTTTAATCTCTAATAAATAACAAAAGATTCAACCTGCCTTAACAGAATCTCCTTGAGGGTCTCAATAATTTTCTTTTCTCTTACTGTGGTAAATATACATAAGATAAAAGCTGACCATTTTAACCATTTTTAAGTGTACAGTTCAGTGGCATTAACTACCTTTTTAATATTGTGCAACCATTACAAAATCCCCCTGCTCTTCCAACTTCTCATTTAATGGCTCCCTCTTCTTCTGTTCTGCCAGGAATTACCAGTTGACTGCTCAACTCAGAGATGTTGTAACTTTCTGCTGCTCTGTTTCTCTCTCTGTTTTCAATTAATTGATGGATTAACTTTGCTGTAAGACTTGGAACTCAAACTGGGGTTCTGTAATAACCTAGAGGGGTGGGACTGGGTGGTAGGTGGGAGGGAGATTCAAGAGGGAGGGGACATATGTACACCCATGGTTAACTCATGTTAATTTAATTCATGTTGATGTATGACAGAAATCAAAGTAATATTGTAAACCAATCATCAATCAATTAAGAAAAGTAATGGATGTTTTGGACAAAAAGTTAAAGTTGTGGAAAGGAAGATGTTGTGTGTGATGGGAATGTTGAAAACAGAGAGAGAAAAGTATGCACTTGTAAGGAAAGCTATTCAAAATACCTTGCTGAAAAACACATAAGTTGCAGATGTTAGTGTAGAAATGTTCATACTTCTGTGAAAATTAAGAAAGATATTTCCCTTTATATATTTGTAAACAGAATATATATCAAAACTCCAAAGATATTTGCATAGCAAACAGAAGCCCATGACTTATCTCTCATTAATATTCATGTCCTTCGAAGCATTATTCTCTTGAATGTACTGTGGGTGCCAGGGGGGCTTTGGTTGCCCTGGGACAGCAGTCTGAGCCAACTTCTAAGTCTGGAAGCTGAGGTGGCATGCCATCTCCTTACTGTACTTGAATGTTTTCTGTTTAAAATGTTCAATTATCTGAACATTCAAATCCTTCCTAGCAGCCTGCCTGCTCCAGCAACCAGTAGTGAGTTAAGTGCACCCAGCTCAATTGTCTCGGTTCTTTGGCCATATGCCTCGTGGCCAAAATACCCAGAACATAAGCAGTATTATATTTAATAAAGGCTTTTGAAACCAGCACACAATCAAAAAAAGAAAAAAAAAATCTTAAGCAATTTAAATGGAACATTGGCAGAAATCAATGAGGCAGGAGCAAGGATTCAATGGAAGGGCATTAACGGGGTCCTAGGTGGGAGAGAGGAACAGGGTGAGAGATTCTGCCAGGTTGATACCAGCAGTCCCCTGTTATGAGCAGAATGCTCCTGATGGATGTGCGTTCATAAAGATCATTCTTTTTTTTTTCTTTTTTTTAAATAATCGTCTATATATCAAATTGAAGAAACAATTTAGGGAGTTCCCTGGTGGTCCTGTGGTTAGGACTTTGCCTTCCAGTGCAGTACTGTGTGGGTGTGGGCCCCTTCATAACTCATTGAGTTCTGCATTAGATTATGTACTCCTTCCTACATGCAACTGATTGTTCACAATACGAATAGCTTTCAGAATGCCTAACCCCTCTAACTCAGTTAAAGCAACCAAGTACTCGTACATGTTACAACATGGATGAACCTCGAGAAGAGTCAAAACACAAAATATTGCCCCTCATACAAGTCTAGTCTACTCTGAATGCTGCCATATAGGCCTCTTGCATGGATGTGCATAAATTACTTAACCAAGCCCTCTTGTTGCCCCTGAAATTTTTCCCACTTTTCAATATTACAAAGAGGCTGTGTTGACTATTTTTTTTTTTTTTTGACTAAATGTTTGTGATCAATCTTAAATTACATCTTTGGGCAAATGCTCCAAAGTAGAATTGTCTGTTTGAAAATTTGCACATTTTAAGTCTTTTAGTAAATATTTCCAGATGGCCCTTCAGAAAATTTGCTTGTTACCATCTTTCTAAATTCCATATATATGCGTTAGTATACTGTATTGGTGTTTTTCTTTCTGGCTTACTTCACTCTGTATAATAGGCTCCAGTTTCATCCACCTCATTAGAACTGATTCAAATGTATTCTTTTTAATGGCTGAGTAATACTCCATTGTGTCTATGTACCACTGCTTTCTTATCCATTCATCTGCTGATGGACATCTAGGTTGCTTCCATGTCCTGGCTATTATAAACAGTGCTGCGATGAACATTGGGGTACACGTGTCTCTTTCCCTTCTGGTTTCCTCAGTGTGTATGCCCAGCAGTGGGAGAGGGAGAGGGTGGGGAGATTTGGGAGAATGGCATTGAAACATGTATAATATCATGTATGAAACGAGTCACCAGTCCGGGTTTGATGCATGATACTGGATGCTTGGGGCTGGTGCACTGGGACGACTCAGAGGGAGGGTATGGGGACGGAGGAGGGAAGAGGGTTCAGGATGGGGAACACAGGTATACCTGTGGCAGATTCATTTTGATATTTGTAAAAACTAATACAATATTGTAAAGTTTAAAAATAAAATAAAATTAAACTAGAAAAATAAATAAATAAAACAAGAAAGAAAAAGAAAATATGCTTGGCCTGTGCTCCCCAGTGCAGAGCTTGAGGGTCAAATGTCTCTGGTGAGAAATAATAGTACTTAAATCTCAAATACAGTACTGCTTATCCACAGCAGTGTAAACGTAGGGGAGGAGAATGGAGATAGCGGCTTGAGTGTGTTGTTCTAGGCCAAATTTTCCAAACTCATGATGTCCTATATTTGTTTGCAGTTCACTTGGGTACACATCTACCGTGTCCTTGCTCATCAATAGTGCCAATTGCCAAATAGTAGGTTTTGCAGTAGCCACTATTGGATGGATCCTCGGCACCACTGCCATGGGCTTCGTGGAGTGGCGAGTATGGTATCTAGATAACGCCTCACAATTCTCTGGTCTGGCCTGCCTGGGAATGTGGAGAGTCTGTGTCTTCCATCAAACCAACATCACCACAGCTACCTCATGTCACAGTTACAGCTACCATGATACTTACCTGCCTCTTGATATCCGTGTTTCTCAACACCTCTTACTGATGGCCAGCATTCTAGGACTCTTGGGGAAAGCCTCTGTTACTTTTGCACTTAAAAATGTGTCCACGGGAATTCTTGAGACTACTACTACCTACAAAGCATTTGTCATTTCAGGAATTCTCCACATAGCTGCTGGTATCTGTATCTCAGTTGCTGTCATCTGGAATTACCACTCTGTGATGACTGAAGAGGGTATTGTCTTCCCACCATCTTTCAATATACCCTTCAAGCCATATGCTCAGAAATTTGGCAACACTGTTATAGTGGCATGTCTAGCTGCCTTTGCGCTGTTCTTAAGTGGGTGGTTTTTTCTCTCTTACAAATTACCCCTGGATAACCAGGTGCATCCTGAAGTATCAGGAATGTAGATTCCTGTTTGCATTGACCTTACAAAAACAAACATTACTAAAAGTTTGTCGGAAATCTTACCATGATGCTTAATCAAATTTCCAAGGACTCGAGACCATGGCAATAAAGTTTTTGGCAGAAAGTAGTAAACCATTTACTTCAGTTGTAATCTGTGTCTGATTTGATTCATTGATTCAGTTAAGGAATTTCATTTTAAAAATCTTTCCAATCTGCCAGTTTTTATTTTAATTATTGCCTAATCACAATACTATAAATCTAGTGTATTGGAAATAACAGTTTCTGAGATTCTTTTATTTCCCGCCTCAATGATTGCTAAAAGCTGATTTATTTTCTATGTCTGGTATTATACATCTGTCATATAAAAATTTCCATTATATGGAGAAGTAGAGATGGTAAAGGACAGGGAAGCCTGGCATGCTGCGGTCCATGGTGTTGCAGTCAGACACAACTGAGCAACAACAACAATGAGAAAATGAGGAATTCATTCCACTATATTACTGGAAACCAGAATTAGTGAAATTGCTCTGTATAAGGTTTATGTATCCTTTCTTTCCCCCTTTTAAATCTTTTTAAATGGTTATAAAGGAACATCTTGTCCCTTTATCCTAACAAAATGATTCCCTTGCTTAAAGAATATTAACAGTTATTCCTTGTTGTCACTGAATATTACAATTTTTAAATGCCTCAAAATAAATTCTTCAGATTTGTTTTTTTTTTCTACACAAAGTACTCACAATGACAAAAGTCTGAAACTAAAGCATCTCTCCTACCAACCTATCCTATCTGCCCTTTAAGAAAATTTTTAGATTTTTTAAATTTGTTGTTGATGTTCACTTGCTGAGTTGTGTCCAACATTTTGCAACCCCATGGGCTGAAGCACACAAGGTTTCCCTGCCCTTCACCATCTTCCGGAGCTTGCTCAAACTCATGTCCATTGACTCGGTGATGCCATACAACCATCTTGTCCCCTGTCGTCCCCTCCTCCCGCCTTCAGTCTTTCCCAGCATCAAGAGTCTTTTCTAATGAGTCAGCTCTTTGCATCAGGTAGCCAAATTATTGGAGCTTCAGCTTTAGCATCAGTCTTTCTAATGAATATTCAAGACTGATTCCTTTAGGACTGACTGATTTGATATCCTTGCAGTCCAAAAGACTCTCTCAAAGAGTCCTCTCCAACACCACAGTTCAAAAACTTCTGTTCTTTGGCACTGTGCTTTCTTTATGGTCCAACTCTCATATTCATACACGACTACTGGAAAAAACATTGCTTTGACGAGATGGACCTTTGTCAGCAAAGTAATGTCTCTGCTTTTTAATATGCTGTCTAGCTTGATCATAGCTTTTCTTTCAAAGAGCAAGCATCTTTTAATTTCATGGCTGCAGTCACGATCTGCAGTAATTTGGAGCCCAAGAAAATAAAGTTTCTCACTGTTTCCATTGTTTCCACTTCTATTTGCCATGAAGTGATGGGACAAGATGCCATTATCTTTGTTTTTTGAATTTTGAGTTTTAAGCCAACTTTTTCACTCTCTTTCAATTCTTCAAGAGGCTCTTTACGTCTTCACTTTCTGCCATAAGCATGGTGTCATCTGCATATCTGAGGTTATTGATATTTCTCCTGCAATCTTTATTTCAGCTTGTGCTTCATCTAACTTGGCATTTTACATGATATACTCTGCAAATAATAAATAGGCAGGGTGACAATATAGAGCCTTGATGTGCTCTTTTCTCAATTTGGAATCAGTCTGTTGTTCCACGTTTGGTTCTAACCGTTGCTTCCTGACCTGCATACAGATTTCTCAGGAAGTAGTTAAGGTACTCTGATATTCCCATCTCTTTAAGAATTTTCCAGTTTGTTGTGATCCACACAGTCAAAGACTTTGGCTGTCCTATTGAAAGGCTGTTGCTGAGCCATGAAAGACTCTGGGATTCTTGGCCTCCAAAGGAGATGAATCCAATTTGGGGCCAGTGACAAGGCTTGATCACTCAGAGCTTTTGGGTAATAAAGTTTTATTAAAGTATAAAAGAGATAGAGAAAGCTTCTGATATAGGCATCAGAAGGGGGCAGAAAGAGTGCCCCCTCCCCGCCCCCACTAGTCTTTAACTGGATGTTATATAGCTACTAGCAGTCTGCTAACTGGAGAAAAGAAATGTCTCAAAACTCAGAGACCGGCAACAGGCCCCTCACTCACAACATGCATTGAGATTACATTGGCACAAAGTGAGTCACCCTGGGCCATAAAATGATTTATATGAATCTTGAAGAAAGGCAGGTTTCTAAGCAAATATAGTCTCACTAACATAGCTTAAGAAAACATTTACATGGGTAAAACATAGTGGTTTGTCAAGTCCTTCTGAGTCTTAGTCAGAACCAACTTGAAGACAGAATCTAGGGTTCGTTAACATAGCTTAAGGTAAATATACAGTGGAAGTGAGAAATAGATTTAAGGGCCTAGATCTGATAGAGTTCCTGATGACCTATGGACTGAGGTTCGTGACATTGTACAGGAGACAGGGATCAAGACCATCCCCAAGAAAAAGAAATGCAAAAAAGCAAAATGGCTGTCTGGGGAGGCCTTACAAAAAACTGTGAAAAGAAGAGAAGCAAAAAGCAAAGGATAAAAGGAAAGATATAAGCATCTGAATGCAGAGTTCCAAAGAATAGCAAGGAGAGATAAGAAAGCCTTCTTCAGCAATCAGTCCAAAGAAATAGAGGAAAACAACAGAATGGGAAAGACTAGAGATCTTTTCAAGAAAACTAGAGATACCAAGGGAACATTTCATGCAAAGTTGGGCTCGATAAAGGACAGAAATGGTATGGACCTGACAGAAGCCGAAGATATTAAGAAGCGATGGCAAGAACAACAGAACTGGACAAAAAAGATCTTCATGACCCAGATAATCACGATGGTGTGATCACTCACCTAGAGCCAGACATCCTGGAATGTGAAGTCAAGTGGGTGTTAGAAAGCATCACTACGAACAAAGCTAGTGGAGGTGATGGAATTCCAGTTGAGCTATTTCAACTCCTGAAAGATGATGCTGTGAAAGTGCTGCACTCAATATGCCAGCAAATTTGGAAAACTCAGCAGTGGCCACAGGACTGGAAAAGGTCAGTTTTCATTCCAATATCAAAGAAAGGCAATGCCAAAGAATGCTCAAACTACCACACAATTGCACTCACCTCACACGCTAGTACAGTAATGCTCAAAATTCTCCAAGCCAGGCTTCAGCAATATATGAACCGTGAACTTCCTGATGTTCAAGCTGGTTTGAGAAAAGGCAGAGGAACCAGAGATCAAATTGCCAGCATCCGCTGGATCATGGAAAAAGCAAGAGAGTTCCAGAAAAACATCTATTTCTGCTTTATTGACTATGCCAAAGCCTTTGACTGTGTGGATCACAGTAAACTGTGGAAAATTCTTCAAGAGATGGGAATACCAGACCACCTGATCTGCCTCTTGAGAAATTTGTATGCAGGTCAGGAAGCAACAGTTAGAACTGGACATGGAACAACAGACTGGTTCCAAATAGGAAAAGGAGTACGTTAAGGCTGTATACCGTCACCCCGCTTATTTAACTTATATGCAGAGTACATCATGAGAAATGCTGGACTGGAAGAAACACAAACTGGAATCAAGATTGCTGGGAGAAATATCAATAACCTCAGATATGCAGATGACACCACCCTTATGGCAGAAAGTGAAGAGGAACTCAAAAGCCTCTTTATGAAAGTGAAAGTGGAGAGTGAAAAAGTTGGCTGAAAGCTCAACATTCAGAAAACGAAGATCATGGCATCTGGTCCCATCACTTCATGGGAAATAGATGGGGAAACAGTGGAAACAGTGTCAGAATTTATTTTGGGGGGGCTCCAAAATCACTGCAGATGGTGACTGCAGCCATGAAATTAAAAGACGCTTACTCCTTGGAAGGAAAGTTATGACCAACCTAGATAGCATATTCAAAAGCAGAGACATTACTTTGCCAACAAAGGTCCGGCTAGTCAAGGCTCTGGTTTTTCCTGTGGTCATGTATGGATGTGAGGGTTGGACTGTGAAGAAAACTAGTGCCAAAGAATTGATGGTTTTGAACTGTGGTGTTGGAGAAGACTCTTGAGAGTCCCTTGGACTGCAAGGAGATCCAACCAGCCCATTCTGAAGGAGATGAGCCTTGGGATTTCTTTGGAAGGAATGATACTAAAGCTGAAAGTCCAGTACTTTGGCCACCTCATGCGAAGAGTTGACTCATTGGAAAAGACTCTGATGCTGGGAGGGATTGGGGGCAGGAGGAGAAGGGGACGACAGAGGATGAGATGGCTGGATGGCATCACTGACTCGATGGACGTGAGTCTGAGTGAACTCCGGGAGTTGGTGATGGAGAGGGAGGCTTGGCGTGATGCGATTCATTGGGTCGCAAAGAGTTGGACACGACTGAGCGACTGAACTGAAGTGAACTGAAGGTAAATATTTCTATAAGCAAAATGCATTGGTTAGCTCAGGAATTGAGATGAGTTAAGTTCAGGTGGAACCAGGTGTCATCATGGCAACAAAGAATTTTAAAAGAAACCTCTTTTTAAATTTGTATCGAGAAGGGGAAATAATCTAACACTTGTTTGTTTTCTCCTGCCACTTAAAAGAGAGGTAAAAATGTCTGACACTTGCAATCTATTTCTTCCGTTTGGAGACCCCCCGCCTTCCTACCTGTTACCCTCTCATTCCTCCATTTTCTTTTAGTAGAATTATGTTGCCTAGGGAAAGGGACATTGTTCTCATTCTGTAACTGCTTCCAAGCTGATAAGGAGCATCGTCTCTAAATTGGTGAGGCAACATATTCTCCTAACCCTCATATTGAGGGTCTCTGATCCAGGGGCCCCAAGTAGTAGTTGGAGGAAGCTGGAAAATCCCATGAGCTGAGGAGCCTGGTAGGCTGCAGTCCATGGGGTCGCTAAGAGTCAGACACGACTGAGTGACTTCCCTTTCACTTTTCACTTTCATGCATTGGAGAAGGAAATGGCAACCCACTCCAGTGTTCTTGCCTGGAGAATCCCAGGGACAGGGGAGCCTGGTGGGCTGCCATCTATGGGATCGCACAGAGTCGGACACGACTGAAGTGACTTAGCAGCAGCAGCAGCAGCAGCCACAGTTGCAGAAGTTTGAGCAACCATTTGTAACTTAAAAGCCTTCATGGGACTGGAAACAAATCCAGCTACACAGTTACAGATGCAGGGAGCAAACAGAAAAAACAACCAGAATTATTGCAATTAAGATAGTTCCCCATGGGAAACTAGTTAACATCTCCAAAAGTGAGGCTTCAGGAGTATCCATAGCCTGAATCATCTTGTTCACAAGTTTAGTAAAATGAGCAACATTAATGCTCATATCAGGTATATATGTACAGCAATGGGTATGAATAATGGCACAAGTTCCTCCTTGTGCAGCTGTCAGAATATCTAAGGTCAATCTGTTTTGTAAAACCACCTTTCTAATTTGTATTTGTTCAGCATTAAGAGCTGAAATAGCTTTTTGAGAATCTTAGAAATCCCATTGAATAAAATTAGTCAAAGCATCCACTCGTAGCATAACATCTGTAGTTCCCAGAGAGGGAACAGCAGTGCAGCCAAATAATCATACCAGTGAAATACAGACCTTGCCCACCAAGTTTTAAGGTCTAGTAAATTAGCAGGTTTTTCTGGAAGCTCTGAGAGCATGAAGCCATGAGTAAAAGCTAGACATAGGGTGCATCTCCCTATCCAGCCAGGGGAAAGCCAAGCAAATACGTAAGGGCCACATATCCAATAGGTCCCGTTTGGATCAAGCCAGAGTGACTGAGATATCCAGTCCCAATCAGTGCCTGGCCAGGCAAAGGGAGGACCTGAACTGGGGTTGGAAAACACGGGAATGATTACGCTAATTTCATAGTGTTGTGGTCGGAGAAGATGCTTCATATGATTTCAATTTTCTTAAATTTACTGAGGTTTGATTTGTAGCCAAGGTGTGGTCTATCCTAGAAAATGTTCCATGTGTACTTGAGAAGAAGGTGTATTCTTCTGCATTTGCATGGCATGTCCTGAGGATATCAATGAGATCCATCTCATCTCATTTATCATTTAAGACATGTGTTTCCTTATTAATTTTCTGTTTGATGATTTGTCCATTGGTGTGAGTGGGGTGTTAAAGTCTCCTACTTTGACTGTGTTGATGTCAGTTTCTCCTTTTATGTGTGTTAGTGTTTGTCTTATGTACTGAGGTGCTCCTATGTTGGGTGCATAGATATTTACAATTGTTATGTCTTCCTCTTAGATTGATCCCTTGATCATTATGTAGTGTCCTTCCTTGTCCCTGGTAGTACTCTTATTTTAAGGTCTATGTTGTCTTATATAAGGATTGCTACTCCAGCTTTCTTTTGCTTCCCATTTGCATGGAATATATTTTTCCATCCTCTCACTTTCAGTCTATATGTGTCTTTAGGTGTGAAGTGGGTTTCTTGTAGACAACATATATATGGGTCTTGTTTTTGTATTCATTCAGCCTGTCTGTGTCTTTTGGTTGGGGCATTTAATCCATTTATATTTAAGGTAATTATTGATATATATGTTCCTAGTATCATTTTCATAATTGACTGGGGTTGATTTTGTAGATCTTTTTTCTTCTTTTGTATTTCTTGACTATATAAGTCTAACATTTGTTGTAATGCTGCTTTGGTGGTACTGAATTGTCTTAACTTTTGCTTGTCTGAACAGATTTTGATTTCTCCATCAATTTTGAATGAGATCCTTGCTGGGTACAGTAATCTTGGTTGTAGATTTTTCCCTTTCAGGACTTTAAATATATTCTGCCATTCCCTACTGGCCTTCAGAGTTTCTGCTGAAAGAACAACTCTTACTGGTATAGGGTTTAACTTGTATGTTACTTGTTGCTTCTCCCTTGCTGCTTTCAATATTATTTCTTTGTGTTTAGTCTTTGTTAGTTTGGTTAGTATGTGTCTTGCTGGGTTTCTCCTTTGGATTATCCTGTATGGGGCTCTTTGTGCCTGTTGGACTTGATCGACTATTTCCTTTTCCACGTTGGGGAAATTATCAACTATAATGTCTTCAAAAGATTTCTCATCCCCTTTCTTTTTCTCTTTTCTTCTGGGACCCCTAATATTCGAATATTGGTGCATTTAATATTGTCCCAGAGGTCTCTGAGACTATCCATTATTCTTTTCATTGTTTTTACTTTATTTTGACCTTAAGTGGTTTTATCCACCATTTTATCTTCCAGCTCACTGATACGTTCTTCTGCTTCAGATATTCTATTGGTTCATATTAAAGTATTTTAAATTGGAGTAATTGTGTTGTTTGTCTCTGTATGTTCATTCTTTAATTTGTCTAGGTCTTTGTTCATTGATTCTTGCATTTTCCCCATTCTGTTCTCAAGGTTTTTGACCGACTTTATTATCATTATTCTGAATTCTTTTTCAGACAGGTTGCCTATTTCCTCTTCATTTATTTGGACTTCTGTATTTCTAGCTTGTTCCTTCATTTGTGTAGTCTTTCTCTGCCTTTTCATTTTTAAAAATGTATTATGTTCAAGGTCTCCTTCTCCCAGGCTTCAAGGTTGAATTCTTTCTTCCTTTTGGTTTATGCCCTCCTAAGAAAGTGAAGAGGAACTAAAAAGCCTCTTGATGAAAGTGAAAGAGGAGAGTGAAAAAGTTGGCTTAAAGCTCAACATTCAGAAAACGAAGATCATGGCATCCGGTCCCATCACTTCATGGGAAATAGATGGGGAAACAGTGGGAGCAGTGTCAGAATTTATTTTTGGGGGCTCCAAAATCACTGCAGATGATGATTGCAGCCATGAAATTAAAAGACGCTTGCTCCTTGGAAGAAAAGTTATGACCAACCTAGATAGCATATTCAAAAGCAGAGACATTACTTTGCCAACAAAGGTCCGGCTAGTCAAGGCTATGGTTTTTCCTGTGGTCATGTATGGATGTGAGAGTTGGACTGTGAAGAAGGCTGAGCACCGAAGAATTGATGATTTTGAACTGTGGTGTTGGAGAAGACTCTTGAGAGTCCCTTGGACTGCGAGGAGATCCAAACAGTCCATTCTAAAGGAGATCAGTCCTGGGTGTTCTTTGGAAGGAATGATGCTAAAGCTGAAACTCTAGCACTTTGGCCACCTCCTGCAAAGAGCTGATTCATTGGAAAAGACTCTGATGCTGGGAGGGATTGGGGGCAGGAGGAGAAGGGGACGACAGAGGATGAGATGGCTGGATGGCATCACCGACTCGATGGACATGAGTTTGTGTGAATTCCGGGAATTGGTGATGGAGAGGGAGGCCTGGTGTGCTGCAATTCATGGGGTCACAAAGAATTGGACATGCCTGAGCGACTGAAGAGAACTGAACTGAACTGAAGATTGGTCCAGGGGTTTGTGTATGGTTCCTACAGGGTGAGATTTGTGCTGAGTTTTGTTTCTTTGTTTGTTTTTCCTCTGATTGGCAAGGGTGAGTGAGATGGTAATCCTGTCTGTTGATGATTGGGTTTTATTTTTGTTTTGTTTGTTTTTTTGGATAAGGTATTCTGCACAGGGTGCTACTGTTGGTTGGGTGATGCAGGATCTTGTATTGAAGTAGTTACCTTTGTGTGAGTTCTTACTATTTGAGAGTCACTAGGGTCAGTTCTCTGGTAGTCTAAGATCTTTGAGTTCCAAGTGGAGCAAGAGCAAGTGTATTCAGTGCAGTCTCACAGCCTGAAGCAGGGGATTCAGACTGGAAACTAGAAAACTGAGGAGAGCTACATGGACACTGAGAAAAGGAGATAGGATGGAAAATATTTCTGGTAAGTGGCCCAGAAATAAATCGTCTTCAAGGTGCATTAAGAGCACCTGTAGGAGGAAAGTGGAAGGATTCTCATTTCCACAGCCTAATTTTCATGGACGGATTTTAGGCAAGATATTAAAACTACATAATTGTGAAACATGAGAGAGAACAGAATGAAATCCCAAATAATGTGGCTGTGAGGCAAGGTTGAAGGAGACACACTCTCCCTGCAATGTGGCCCATCTGAGTTAACTTAGAGTCTAGATGAGGATGGCAGGTGAGTTTGGAAGGCTATGTAGGGATATTAAAAATGCTCATTTCTCCCACCAACACATCTGAGTTGCTCCCCATCCTCTGCTAGAGGTGTCAGGATGGGGCTTTGTGATGTCAAGGCTCACCCAGGGCCACCATTGACAGGAGAAGTGACTTGCTGACCTCATAAAGCATAAGGGTGTGGCCCCTGGGGAGGGGTATATATGGGGTGCTCAGGAGCTCTGGAGCAGACCACTGGAAGTCTTCAAAATGACTAAGGTACTGGGAAGCCACAAGGCTCTAGAGCTGTTAGGGAACAGATGATTCCAGATGCCCAGGAGGGAAATAGGAAGACCTCTTATCAACTGAGGTCCAAAAGAAGTGTCAAGGTGAGCTAAACCCACCCAAGCTTCTCTTGCATGTTGACACCACCCCATAAGACCCGCCTCCCCTGTCTTTGCCTGGCCCATACCTCTTCTCTACCCAAATCTCTTCTCCTCAAGCCTTCAACTCCATCCATCATCACCCTCTTCCCCAAACCAGTGCTGTTCTTTGCTCCTTCTCTTATTTTCTCCAGTCGGCCAGGGTAACCGTGAGGATGAATAAGCAAATTCAACCAAAGCTGACCCAAAAAAGCTTCTCAGAAAACTCCCACCTCAGAGAAACTTTAAAAAATCAGAGGCTCAAAGCTCTGTAGCCAGTGTTCCAAGGTGAATGAAGAGCTGATTAGAATGAACTGGAGGAGGTCGCAGAGACTGTGGAGACCCCTGCCATTCCAGCTGGACCAGTGGGCAGCCAGTCACTTCAGAGCATGGCTAGAGAGCTCAGAAATCTTCAGGGGTCTCGCTGCTAAGAAATGTCCAACAGTACAGATGTTGAATCTTATACCAACAGCACACATTAATAATGAAAATTCACTTCAGTTCATTCACTCAGTCTTGTCCGACTCTTTGCGACCCCATGAACCGCAGCACACCAGGCCTCCCTGTCCATCACCAACTCCTGGAGTCCACCCAAACCCACGTCCACTGAGTTGGTGATGCCGTCCAACCATCTCATCCTCTTTCATCCCCTTCTCCTCGGGCCCTCAATCTTTCCCAGCATCAGGGTCTTTTCCAATGAGTCAGCACTCTGCATCAGGTGGCCAAAGTACTGGAGTTTTAGCTTCAATATCAATCCTTCCAATGAACACACAGGACTGATCTCCTTTAGGATGGACTGGTCGGATCTCCTTGCAGTCCAAGGGACTCTCAAGAGCTTCTCCAACACCACAGTTCAAAACTATCAATTCTTATGCACTCAGCTTTCTTTATAGTCCAACTCTCACATCCATACATGACCACTGAAAAAACCATAGCCTTGACTAGACAGGCCATTGTTGGCAAAGTAATGTCTCTGCTTTTGAATATGCTATCTAGGTTGGTCATAACTTTCCTTCCAAGGAGCAAGTGTCTTTTAATTTCATAGCTGCAATCACCATCTGCAATGATTTTGGAGCCCCCCAAAAATAAAGTCAGCCACTGGCTCTACTGTTTCCCCATCTATTTGCCATGAAGTGATAGGACCGGCTGTTATGATCTTAGTTTTCTGAATGTTGAGCTTTAAACCAACTTTTTCCACTCTCTTCTTTCACTTACATCAAGAGGCTCTTTAGTTCCTCTTCACTTTCTGCCATAAGGGTGGTGTCATCTGCATATCTGAGGTTATTGATATTTCTCCCAGCAATCTTGATTCCAGCTTGTGTTTCCTCCAACCCAGCATTTCTCATGATGTACTCTGCATATAAGTTAAATAAGCAGGGTGACAATATACAGCCTTGATGTACTCCTTTTCCTATTTGGAACCAGTCTGTTGTTCTATGTCCAGTTCTAACTGTTGCTTCCTGACCTTCACAGATTTCTCAAGAGGCAGATCAGGTGGTCTGTTATTCCCATCTCTTTCAGAATTTTCCACAGTTTATTGTGATCCACACAGTCAAAGGCTTTGGCATAGTCAATAAAGCAGAAATACATGTGTTTCTGGAACTCTCTTGCTTTTTCGATGATCCAGCAGATGTTTTATTGAATTGTTATGGAATTATGTGTCTCTGAGCTCTCTCATAGATAGTGGGGGGCAGAGACGGCAGGGAATGGATAAGTGTGTGAAGAGGGAGCCAGATGTGTCCTGGGGAGTTGATGAGACCAGAAGGTTCAGGTAGCCAGAAAGTAGGGGGAAGATCTGGGTCCAGACTGAGCCCCAAAGATACACTTCCCATGGGAGATGAGGAAGAGGACTTGGTGCTTCTGTGTGTGACTGCAGAGGTGGGAACTTAGCTGGGGAGCCATGTCATGTGTGGGATGGCAGTGCCATTAGCTAAAAAGGCATACAAAGTAGTTGCCCCTAGGGCACCTACCTCAAAGTAGTGTTTATTACCCCTCAAAATAGGATGTCAGCAACTAACAGCATCAAAAACTCAATCTTCCCTTCTAAAAGGTAGTCTGTAGGAGTGAAATAATGGTGGTTTTCAGTATGGAGATTTCTCAAAAAGCTAAAAGTGGAACAACACATGACCTAGCAGTTTCATTACTGGATATATATTAAAATATATATATATATATATATATATATATATATACACACACTCAATGTATATATACACATAAATGTGTATAACATAATCACTTTGCTGTAAGGTAGAAATTAACACATTGTTAACCAACTGTACTTCACTTGTACCCCACTTCATGACTGGGAAAAAAGATTGGTATATTTCATTGTATGTAAAGTTTATATCCAAAGAAAATTGCTGCAAACAAACACAGCTCACTACTTACTGGCAGGTTTGCTGAAATACTTAAGGAGATATATATGTATGTCTACAATTTACCGCAAAATGCACCAAGGAAAAAGATTAATTGATGATTGAATAGAGGGATGGACAAATGGATAGATAGGTGGCAAAGGAAGTATTGTAAAATGGTTTCAAAACCAGAACGCTATATATATACTGTCTACAAGAGACCCACCTCAAACCAAGGGACACATACAAACTGAAAGTGAAGGGTTGGAAAAAGGTATTTCATGCAAAAGGAGACCAGAAGAAAGTAGGAGTAGCAATACTCATATCAGATAAAATAGACTTTGAAATAAAGGCCATGAAAAGAGACAAGGACACTACATAATGATCAAAGGATCAATCCAAGAAGAGGATATAACAATTATAGATACATATGGACCCAACATAGGAGCTCCTCAATATGTAAGGCAAATGCTAACAAGTATGAAAGGGGAAATTAACAATAACACAATAATAGTGGGAGACTTTATACCCCACTCACACCTATGGATAGATCAACCAAACAGAAAACTAGCAAGGAAACACACACTTCAAATGATACAATGGATCAGGTAGACCTAATTGATATTCATAGGACATTTCACCCCCAAAACAATGAATTTCACCTTTTTCTCAAGTACACACGGAACTTTCTCCAGGATAGATAACATCCTGGGCCATAAATCTACCTTGAAAAGTGAAAGTGAAAGTGAAGTCACTCAGTCGTGTCCGACTCTTTGCGACCCCATGGACTGTAGCCTACTATGCTCCTCCGTCCGTGGGATTCTCCAGGAAAGAATACTGGAGTGGGTTGCCATTTCCTTCTCCAGGAGATCTACCTTGGTAAATTCAAAAAATCGAAAACATTTCAAGCATCATTTTTGATCACAGTGCGGTAAGATTTGATGTCAACTACAGGCAAAAAACTATTAAAAATGAAAACACATGGATGCTAAACAATACGCTTCGGAATAACCAACAAATCACAGAAGAAATCAAAAAAGAAATTAAAATATGCATAGAAATGAATGAAAATGAAAACACGACAACCCAAAACCTATGGGATTCAGTAAAAGCAGTGCTTAAGAAGGTTCATAGCAATACAAGCTTACCTCAAGAAAAAAGAGAAACATCAAATAAATGACCTAACTTTACACCTAAAGCAACTAGAAAAAGAAGAAATGGAGAACCCTTGGGTTAGTAGAAGGAAAGAATTCATAAAACTTAGGGCAGAAATATAAATGAAAAAGAAACAAAGAACACTACAGCAAAAATCAACAAAACTAAAAGCTGGTTCTTTGAGAAGTTAAGTAAAATAGACAAACCATTAGCCAGACTCATCAAGAAAAAAAAAAGTAGAAGAATCAAATCAACAAAATTAGAAACGAAAATGGAGAAATCACAACAGACAACACAGAAATACAAAGGATCATAGAGACTGCTATGAGCAGCTATATGACAACAAAATGGACAACTTGGAGGAAATGGACAAATTCTTAGAAGAGTATAAATTTCCAAAACTGAACCAGGAAGAAATTGAAAATCTTAACAGACCCATCACAAGCACGGTCATCAAAACTGTAATCAAAAATCTTCAAACAAACAAAAGTCCAGGACCTGATGGCTTCACAGGTGAATTCTACGAAAAATTTAGAGAAGAGCTAACACCTATCCTACTCAAACTCTTTTGGAAAATTGCAGAGGAAGATAAATTCCCAAAATCAATCTATGAGGCCACCATCACCATAATACCAAAACCAGATAAAGATGCCACAAAAGAGAAAACTACAGGTCAATATCACTGATGAACATAGATGAAACATCCTTAACAAAGTTATAGCAAACAGAATCCAAAAACATATTAAAAAGATCAGACATCATGATCAAGTGGGCTCTATCCCAGGGATGCAAGGATTCTTCAATATTTGCAAATCAATCAATGTGATACACCACATTAACAAACTGAAAGATAAAAACCATATGATTACCTCCATAGATGCAGAGAAAACCTTTGACAAAATTCAACATCCATTTATGATAAAAAACCCTCCAGAAAGTAGGCATAGAAGGAATACACCTCAGCATAATACCTACCATATATGATAAACCCACAGCAAACTTTATCCTCAATGGTGAAGAATTGAAAACATTTCCCTTAAAGTCGGGAATAAGGCAAGGGTGCGCACTCTCACCACTACTATTCAACATAGGTTTGGAAGTTTTAGCCACATCAGAGGAGAAAAAGAAATTAAAGTGAATCCAGATTGGAAAAGAAGAAGTAAAATTCTCACTGTTTGCAGATAACATGAACCTCTACATTGAAAACCCTAAAGACACCACCAGAAAATTACTAGAGCTAATCAATGAATATAGTAAATTTTTAGGATATAAAGTTAAAATACAGAAATCCCTTGCATTCCTATACACTAATAATGAGAAATAGAGAAATCAAGGAAACAATCGCTTTCACCATTGCAATAAAAAGAATAAAATACTTAGGAATAAATCTACCTAAAGAAACAAAAGACCTATATATAGAAAACTTTAAAACACTGATGAAAGAAATCAAAGATAACACAACTAGATGGAGAAATATCCTATGTTCATGGATCGGAAGAATCAATATAGTGAGAATGAGTATACTACCCAAAGCAATCTATAGATTCAATGCAATCCCTATCAAGCTACAAATGGTATTTTTCACGAAACTAGAACAAATAATTTCACAATCTGTATGGAAATAGAAAAACCTTGAATAGCAAAAGCAATCTTGAGGAAAAAAAAAAAAATGGAACTGGAGGAATAAACCTGCCTGACTTCAGACAATACTACAAAGCTACAGTCATGAAGACAGTATGGTACTGGCACAGAGACAGAAATATCAGTCAGTGGAACAAAATAGAAAGCCCAGAGATAAATCCATGCACCTATGGACACCTTATCTTTGACAAAGGAGGAAAGAATATACAATGGAGAAAAGACAATCTATTTAACAAGTGGTGCTGGGGAAACTGGTGAACCACTTGTAAAAGAAAGAAACTAGAATACTTTCTAACACCATACACAAAAAGAAACTCAACATTGATTAAAGATCCAAATGGAAAACTAGAAACCATAAAATTCCTAGAGGAAGGCATAGACAAAACACTCTCTGACATAAATCACAGCAGGATCCTCTATGACCCACCTCTCAGAGTAATGGAAATAAAAGCCAAAATAAACAAACAGGACCTAATTAAAATTAAAAGCTTTTTCACAAAGAAGGAAACCATAAGCAAGGTGAAAAGACAGCCTTCAGAATGGGAGAAAATAATAGCAAACGAAGCAACTGACAAAGAATTAATCTCAAAAATATACAAGCAGCTCAACACCAGAAAAATAAACGACCCAATCAAAAAATGGGCCAAAGAACTAAGCAGACATTTCTCCAAAGAAGACATACGATGGCTAACAAACACATGAAAAGATGCTCAACATGACTCATTATCAGAGAAATGCGAAAAAAAGCATGATGAGGTACCATCTCACTTTGATCATAATGGCTGCTATCCAAAAGTCTACAAGCAATAAATGCTGGAGAGGCTGCAGAGAAAAGGGAACCCTCTGACACTGTTGGTGGGAATGCAAACTAGTATAGCCACTATGGAGAACAGTGTGGAAATTCTTTAAAAAACTGGAAACAGAATTGCCATATGAGCCAGCAATCCCACTGCTGGGCATACACACTGAGGAAACCAGAATTGAAAAAGACATGTGTACCCCAATGTTCATCCCAGCACTGTTTACAATAGCTAGGACATGGAAGCAACCTACATGTCCATCAGCAGATGAATGGATAAGAAAGCTGTGGTACATATACACAATGGAATATTACTCATTTGAATCAGTTCTAATGAGGTGGATGAGACTGGAGCCTGTTATACAGAGCGGAATAAGTCAGAAAGAAAAACACCAATAGAGTATATTAACACATTTATACGAAAGTTAGAAAGATGGTAACAGTGATCCTATATGCAGGACAGCAAAAGAGACACAGAGATAAAGAATAGACTTTTGGACTCTGTGGGAGAAGGCCAGGGTGGGATGATTTGAGAGACTAGGATTCAAACATGTATGTTACCATATGTGAAATAGACCACCAGTCCAACTTCGATGCATGAAACAGGGCACTCAAAGCCAGTACACTGGGAAAACCGTGACGGATGGCATGGGGAGGGAGGTGGGATGGGGGTTCAGGATGGGGAACACATGTACACCCATGGCTGTTTCAAGTCAATGTATTCATCAGTCAGTCAGTCAGTTCACTTGCTCAGTCATGTCCGACTCTTTGCGACCCCATGAATCGAAGCATGCCAGGCCTCCCTCTCCATCACCAACTCCTGGAGTTCACTCAGACTTATGTCCATCAAGTCAGTGATGCCATTCAGCCATCTCATCCTCTGTCGTCCCCTTCTCCTCCTGCCCCCAATCCCCCCCCCAGCATCAGAGTCTTTTCCAATGAGTCAGCTCTTCACAAGAGGTGGCCAAAGTGCTGGAGTTTCAGCTTTAGCATCATTCCTTCCAAAGAACACCCAGGACTGATCTCCTTTAGAATGGACTGGTTGGATCTCCTTCCAGTCCAAGGGACTCTCAAGAGTCTTCTCCAACACCACTGTTCAAAACCATCAATTCTTCAGCGCTCAGCTTTCTTCACAGTCCAACTCTCACCATCCATACATGACCACTGTTAAAACCATAGCCTTGACTAGACGGACCTTTGTAGGCAAAGTAATGTCTCTGCTTTTCAATATGCTGTCTAGGTTGGTCGTAACTTTCCTTCCAAGGAGTAAACGTCTTTTAATTTCATGGCTGCAGTCACCATCTGCAGTGATTTTGGAGCCCAAAAAAATAAAGTCTGAAACTGTTTCCCCATCTATTTCCCATGAAGTGATGGGACCGGATGCCATGATCTTTGTTTTCTGAATGTTGAGCTTTAAGCCAACTTTTTCACTCTCCTCTTTCACTTTCATCAAGAGGCTCTTTAGTTCCTCTTCATTTTCTGCCATAAGGGTGGTGTCATCTGCATATCTGAGGTTATTGATATTTCTCCCAGCAATCTTGATTCCAGCTTGTGCTTCTTCCAGCCCAGCGTTTCTCATGATGTACTCTGCATAGAAGTTAAATAAGCAGGGTGACAATACACAGCCTTGACATACTCCTTTTCCTATTTGGAACCAGTCTATTGTTTCATGTCCAGTTCTAACTGTTGCTTTCTGACCTGCATATAGGTTTCTCAAGAGGCAGGTCAGGTGGTCTGGTATTCCCATCTCTTTCAGAATTTTCTACAGTTTATTGTGATCCACACAGTCAAAGGCTTTGGCATAGTCAATAAAGCAGAAATACCCAGTTTTTGTATTGTATGCATAAACCACCACAATATTGTAAAGCAATTAGCCTCCAATTAAAATAAATTAATTTAAAAGAAAAAGATCCATATATGTGCTGTCTACAAGAAACCCACTTCAGACCTAAAGACACATATAGACTGGAAGTGAGAGGATGGAAAAATACATTCCAATGCAAATGGGAAACAAAAGAACGATGGAGTAGCAATCCTCCTATCAGACAAAATAGAACTTAAACTAAAGAGGATTACAAGATGTAAGGAAAGACACTACCTAATGATCAAAGGATCAATCCAAGATGAAGACATAACGATTGTAAATATCTATGCATCCCACTTAGGAGCACCTCAATACATAAGCCGAACACCAAGAGACATAAAAAGAGAAATTGACAATAACACAATCATAGTAGAAGACTTTAACACCCCACCCACACCAATGGACAGATCATTAAAACAGAAAATTTATGAGGAAGCACAATTCTTAAATGATACATGAGATGAGATGGATCTCATTGATATTCAGGACATGCCATCCAAATGCAGAAGAATACATCTTCTTCTCAAGTGCACATGGAACATTCTCCAGGATAAACCACATCTTGGATCACAAATGAAACCTCAGTAAAATTAAGAAAACTGAAATCATATCAAGCATCTTCTCTGATCACAACACTATAAGACTAGATATCAATTACAAGGAAAAAACCTGTAAGAAACACAAACACATGGAAATTAAAGAACATGTGTCTAAATAACCAACAGGTTACTGAAGCCATCAAAAATTTTCTAGCAACAAATGACAATGAAAATACAACAAATCAAAACCTATGGGATGCAGCAAAAGCAGTTCTAAGAGGGAAGTTTATAGCAATACAATCCTAACTCAAGAAACAAGAAAAGCATTGAACAGACAATGTCAATTTACACCTAAGACAACTAAAAAAAAAAAAAAAAAGAAGAACCAAAAAAAAAAAAAAAACCCTCCAAACATTACTAGAAGGAAAGAAATCATAAAGATCCAAGCAAAAAGAAATGAAAAAGAACTGCAAGAAACAATAGTAAAGATGAATAAAACTAAAAGGTGGTTCCTTCAGAAGACAAAATTGACAAACCTTTAGCCAGACTCATCAGGAAAAAAAGAGAAGAATCAAATCAACAAACTTAGAAATGAAAAAGGAGAGGTTACCACAGCCAATGCAGAAATACAAAGGATTATAAGAGGCTATTATGAACAACTCTATGTCAATAAAATGGATAACCTGGAAGAAATGGACAGAAAAGTTTAATCTACCAAGACTGAACCAGGAAGAAATAGAAATTTTGAACAACCCAATTACAAGCTGTAAATCGAAGCTGTGAACAAAAATTTCACAAAAGACAAAAGCCCAGGAGCCGATGGCTTCACAGGTGAATTCTATCAAACATTTAGAGATGAGCAAATGTGTATCCTCTAAAATGCTTTCAAAATATTGTAGAGGAAGCAACACTTCCAAACTCATTCAATGAGGCTACTGTCATCCTGATACCAAAACCAGACAATGACAAGACCAAAAAAGAAAACTCCAGGCCAATATCACTAATGAAAATGGATGCAAATAATCTTCAACAAAATTTTAGCAAACAGAATTCAACAACACATCAAAGAGCTCATACACCATGATCACGTTGGGTTTATTCCAGGGATGCAAGGATTCTTCAGTATATGCAAATCAATCACTGTGACAGACCATATGAACCAACTGAAAGACAAAAATCATATGATAACCTAAATAGATGCAGAAAAAGTCATTACATTAAAAAATGTAAAATTATTAAATTAAAAATAAAATTTAAAAAGAAATAAGCTAAAAAACGGAAAAAAAAAATGGAAATGACCCAAATGTCCATCAACTGGTGATCAAATAAATAAAACATGCAATGCAATGTTATTCAGCCATCAAATGAAGAGAGTTCTTATACATGTTATAACACACTGTAGCTCTGAAATGACTACATTAATGAAAAGAAACCAGGAACAAAAGGCTGCCTATTGCATTATTCCATTCATGTGAATAAATAAGTCCCATATTAGGTAATTCTCTGAAGACAGAAATTAGAGGACTGGATGCCAGATGAAGAGGGAAACGGAAAATGTCTGCCAACTGGACAATATTTTTCCATTGGAGTGATGAAAATACTCTAGAATGAGGCAGTGGCTGTGATTATGCAACCTATGGATAAATTACAAATCAATGAATTATACAGTTTAACTGGTAAATTCATGGTACATGAACAACATGTCAATAAATAAAAAGTTTTCCTAAAAATACTACTGAACTTAACTTCTGTGTCCAGGAATATTATCCTTCAAAAATAAAGGAGAAGTAGATATTCTCAAATAAACAAAAAATTAAGGAATTTATTCTCAGCACATATCTAGTCTGTAAGAAATGCCAAAAGAAGTTATTTACACAGGGTAAGATGATATTGAAGAGAAACTATGAGTTAATAAAGAGTGTCATGTTGAAGTCTGACAGAAAACAACAAAATTCTGGAAAGCAATTATCCTTCAATGAGAAAATAAATTTAAAAATAAATGAAGGCAAAGTGAAATTAAGGGGTTTTCTTATTATTAATTGGTAAAAGACAAATGCTTGTTTGGGTTTCTCCATCTTTACTTTTCACTGATTATGAATCTTCATAATTAATGTGGATTTCATGTATACAAGATATATTTTGGCTCAGCAGTAAAGAATCCGCCTGCAATGAAGGAGCTGTAGTGGATGCAAATTCCATCTCTGGGTCAGGAAGATCCCCTGCAGGAGAGCATGGCAACCCACTCCAGCATTCTTGCCTGGAGAATCGCCATGGACAGAGGAGACTGATGCACTTACAGTCCATGAGGTGGAAAAGAGTTGGACACGAATGAGCAACTCAACAACAACAGACACACCTTCTTACTAGAAACTCTGAAGATACTAGAAATAGATGAGAAAATTCTCAGCCTAAACAAAATGAAACAAAATGCGTAGACATTAGAGCTGAATTATAAAAACCTAGACACTGGAGCTGAAGTATAAAAGATTTTAGGCAATAAAATGTCTCCCAACAGTAGTGTTAACAGTGTGTTCCACACAAGAAAGAGGAATAATTTTTAATACACACTCAATAGAACAACTTTCTAGTTACATTCATAAATTAAAGGAAATAAAAATGTCAAGAAAATATACATAGTATAAAATCTATTTTTCATTTTATATGTAATTAAGACTGTAAAACTGTAAAGAAATTTTTAAGAAAAACATCTGCAAAAGATAGTTTTAGCAGCCCCAATGAACGTAATTTTATTTTGTTTTCTCCATAGTCTCAAAATGACTGACAAGTAAGAATGAATTTCACTTTAAAACATAGTTTTCAAATTCAGCAGGATATTATATGTTCAAATATAAGAAGATTTTGTAATTTTCAAGCTAAAAAAGGTATACCTTTCAGTGAATACTTTGTTTCACTGATTTAGACATAAATAAAAGCACATTGTGTGTCTTTACATTGACAATTTTTGTGGTACAACTGTGTATTTAGAATCAACTGTTTGAATGTGGGATGTGTATTAGGACGTTCCCTCAGGGACTGCAGGCTGTGCAGGAAGTGATCTCAAGGCCTTGCAAACCATTAAGGATGCTCTGTGGAACGGAGCAGTGGTAAGCATGTCAAGGCTGTATATTGTCACCCTGCTTATTTAACTTCTATGCAGAGTACATCATGAGAAATGCTGGGCTGGAGGAAGCACAAGCTGGAATTAAGATTGCTGGGAGAAATATCAATAACCTCAGATATGCAGATGACACCACCCTTATGGCAGAAAGTGAAGAAGAACTAAAGAGCCTCCTGATGAAAGTGAAAGAGGAGAGTGAAAAAGTTGGCTTAAAGCTCAACATTCAGAAAACGAAGATCATGGCATCCGGTCCCATCACTTTATGGCAAATAGACGGGGAAACAGTGGAAACAGTGGCTGACTTTATTTTGGGGGGCTCCAAAATCAATGCAGCTGGTGTTTGCAGCCATGAAATTAAAAGATGCTTACTCCTTGGAAGGAAAGTTATGACCAACCTAGATTGCATATTAAAAACCAGAGACATTACTTTGTCAACAAAGGTCCATCTAGTCAAGGCAATGTTTTTTCCAGTGGTCATGTGTGGATGTGAGAGTTGGACTGTAAAGAAAGCTGAGTGCAGAAGAATTGATGGTTTTGAACAGTGGTGTTGGAGAAGACTCTTGAGAGTCCCTTGGACTGCAAGGAGATCCAACCAGTCCATACTAAAGAAGTTCAGTCCTGGGTGTTCATTGGTAGGACTGATGTTGAAGCTGAAACTCCAATATTTTGGCCAGCTGATGCAAAGAGCTGACTCATTGGAAAAGACCCTAATTCTGGGAAAGGTTGAGGGCAGGAGCATAAGGGGACGACAGAGGATGAGATGATTGGATGGCATCACCGAGTCAAGGGACATGGGTTTGGGTGGACTCCAGGAGTTGGTGATGGCCTGGCGTGTTGCGGTTCATGGGGTCACAGAGTCGGACACGACTGAGCAACTGAACTGAACTGAAGCCTGGCACCCTGTGTTGGCAACAACTGTTTAACAGGGTCTTCTCTTAATTAACTCCCTCACAGAAGACAATTAACTTTTAAAGAGAAGTACTGAAACAGTGGCCAAATGAAATTAGTGTGCATATGTATTTATATACATATTTTAAAAGTTTGTACCTCGTGAATAATAAAAAAATATTAAAAGCTAACATAAATGACAACAAACTTTTCAACTCAAGCCAACTAAATTTGGTTTTGCAGTGAAAAATATTTAATTACTGACATTATTTTAGAATACTGGAATATGGAGATGGTAATGAAAACAGAACCAGCTTTCACTTGGTTTTATTCTTGTAATAAAACTCTTCATGGACAATGCCCCCCAGTATCGCCTGCACTGGATGTGGGCCACTCCACCTGCCTTGCCTTTGGAAGGCCACTGCTCCATTTTAAATTCCTTAGCTAAAATGGGGCTAAAAAATTTTGGTTTTGTGACCTCCAAAAAACACCATTATTTTCCTTCCTTTCCTGCCTCCTATCTCCCGCTCTCTTTCTTTTATTTTCTTTCTTATTATACAATTGTTCAATTTTGCTTTCCATTCATACTTATTACAGAGTACTGGCTCTACTCCCCATGTTGTACAATACATCCTTGAGCTCATCTTACACTTAACACGGTGTGCCTCCCACTCCCCCACCTCTGTATTGCCCTTCCCTCTTCCCCTCCCCGCTGGTAACCAGTAGATTGTTCTCTATATCTGTGAGCCCCCATTTTTGTTATATTGTCTACTTTGTGGTGTTTTCAGATTCTATAAGTGATATCATACAGTATTTGTCTATCTCTGAGTTATTTTACTTAATAGTGTACCTTCCATGTTACTGAAAATGTCAATATTCCATTCTTTAACGGGGCAACTTCTTTGTATGCCTTTTAAGCAAATGGCACTGCCACCGCACACATGACATGGCTCCCCGGCTAAGTTTCCATCTCTGCACGCACGCAGAGGAACACCAAGTCCTCTTCCTCTTCTCCCATGGGAAGTGTATCTTTGAAGCTGAGTCTGGAACCAGTTCTTCCCCCCACCCCCCAATACTTTCTGGCAAACTGGACCTTCTGGTCCCATCTCCAACTCCACAGGACCCATCTCCCTCCCTCTATACACATTTATCCCTGTCCTGCCCGCTCTGCCCCCCACTCTCAGAGAACTCGGAGACAAACATAATCTCACATCAGGTTGATTTTATTTTCATTCTTAATGTATGCAGTTGGTATAATAGTCAACGTCTGTACTGTTGGCCAGTAGTCAGCCACAAGACCCCCGAAGATTTCTGAGGTCTCTAGCCACGCCTTGAAGTCACTGGCTGCCCACCGGTCCCGCTGGAATGACAGGGGTCTCCACACTCTCTGGGACTTCCTCTGGTCCGTTCTGATTCAGCTCTTCATTCACCTTGGAACACTGGCTACAGAGCTTTGAGCCTCTGATTTTTCTAAGGTTCCTTGTGGTGGGCGGTTTCTGAGACGTTTTCTTTGTCATCTTTGCCTGAAGGTGATTATTCACCCCCACACTGACCCTGGCCACCTGGAGAAAACAAGAGAGGGGTAGAGAATGGCATTGGTTTGGGGAAGAGGGTGAAGGTGGCCGGGAACGACAGCTTCAGGAGAAGGGGTGTGGGCAGAGAAGGGTTATGTGCCAGGCAAAGACAGGGGAGGGGGGTCTTATGGGGTGGGGTCAATGGGCAAGAGGAGTTTGGGTGGGTTCAGCTCACCTTGACATGTTTTTTGGACCTCAATTGAGAGGAGGTCTCCATCCTTTTGTCCCGGGTAACAGGAGGCGGGTGTTTCATAACTACTCTGGAGCCTTGTGGCTTCCCAGTCACCTTAGTCATTTTGAGGCCTCCCACTGATCTGCTCCAGAGCCCCTGAGCACCCCTATATATACCGCTCCCCAGGGAGACACACCCTCATGCTTTATGAGGTCAGCAAATCCCTTTCCAAGCCAATGGTGGCCCTGGGTGAGCCTTGACATCACAAAGCCCCATCCTGACACCTCTAGCGGAGGTTGGGGTGCAATTCAGATGTTTTGGTGGGAGAAATGAGGCATTTGTAATTCCCCTAAAAGCCCTCCAAACTCACCTGCCATCCTCATCTCTCTAAGTCAAATCCGATGGTTCACATGGCAGGGAGAGTGTGTCTCCTCCAAACCTTGTCTATTATATCTATTTATGACTGTAAAAGTGTAAGGGAATTAAAACAAAAAATCTGCAAAAGATACAGCTGAAGCAGCCCCAGATAACGTAATTTATTTTCTCTAACATAAGACTATTTTCCATAGTCTCAAAATAACTGACAATCAAGAATGAATTTCATTTCAAACCTATTTTTCAAATTCAGCAAGATATTTCATGTTCAAATATAAGGCGATTTTGTCCTTTTCAAGCTAAAAAAAGTTTGTACCTTGCAGTGAATACTTTTTTTCACTGATTGAGATGTAAATAAAAGCACATTGTACATCTTAAGCTTGACAAATTTTGTGGTATAACTGTGTATTTAGAATCAACTGTTTGAATGTGGGGTGTGTATTAGTACATTCCCTCGGGGACTGCAGGCTGTGCAGGAAGGGATCTCAAGGCCTTGCAAACCAGTAAGGATGCTCTGTGGAAGGGAGCAGTGGTAACCATGGCAGCCTGTGTTGGTGACAATTGTTGAACAGGGTCTTCCCTTAATGAACTCCCTCATAGAAGACAATGAATTTTTAAAGACAAGTACTAAGACTGTGTCCGGATGAATTTATATACATATTTATATATGCACATACACACAATGTGTGTGCATTTGTATACACATATATATACACACATATGTGTGTGTTTGTATATATTTACACTAAAAGTTTGTACCTTGTGAATAATAAGTAAAATATAAACCCTGACATATATGACAACAAAGTTTTCAAACTTAAATCAACAAAATTTGGATTTGCAGAGGAAAATTATTTAGTTCCTGACATTATTTTAGAATACTTGAGAATGGAGATGGTAATCGAACAGAACCAGCATTTACTTGGGTTTGCTAAGCTGCTAAGTCGCTTCAGTCGTGTCCGACTCTGTGTGACCCCATAGACGGCAGGCCACCAGGCTCCCCCTTCCCTGGGAGTCTCCAGGCAAGAACACTGGAGTGGGTTGCCATTTCCTTCTGAATGCATGAAAGTCAAAAGTGAAAGTGAAGTCGATCAGTCGTGTCCGACTCTTAGTGACTCCATGGACTGCAGTCTACTAGGCTCCTCCATCCATGAGATTTTCCAGTCAAGAGAATTGGAGTGTGGTTTATTCTTGTAATAAAGGTCTTTGTGGGCAATGCTGCCCAGTATTGCCTGCACGGGATGTGGGCTAGTCCCCCTGCCCTAGAGAGCCTACTGCTCCATTCTAAATTCCTCTGTTCTTAAGAACACTTACGGATGGCTAACAAACACATGAAAAGATGCTGAACATCACTCATTATCAGAGAAATGCAAATCAAAACCACAATGAAGTATCATCTCATGCCGGTCAGGATGGCTGCTATCCAAAAATCTACAAGCAATAAAGGCTGGAGAAGGTGTGCAGAATAGGGCACCCTCTTAGACTGTTGGTGGGAATGCAAACTAGTACAGCCACTATGGAGAACAGTGTGGAGATTCCTTAAAAACCTGGAACTAGAACTGCCATATGAGCCAGCAAGCCCACTGCTGGGCATACACACCGAATAAACCAGAATTGAAAAAGACATGTGTACCCGAATGATCGTCACAGCACTGTTTACAATAGCCAGGACATGGAAGCAACCTAGATGTCCATCAGCAGACGAATGGATAAGAAAGCAGTGGTACATATACACAGTGGAATAGTACTCAGCCATGAAAAAGAATACACTTGAATCCGTTCTAATGAGGTGGATGAAACTGGAGCCAATTATACAGTGTGAAATAACTCAGAAAGAAAAACACCAATACAGCATAGTAAGGCATATAGATGGAATCTAGAAATATGGTAATGAGACCCTATATGCGAGACCACAAAAGAGACACAGATGTACAGAACAGTCTTTAGGACCCTGTGGGAGAAGGCGAGGGTGGGATGATCTGAGAGAATAGCATTAAAACATGTATATTACCATATGTGAAACAGATGGCCGGTCCAGGTTCGATGCATGAGATGGGGTGCTCGGGGCTGGTGCACTGGGACGAACCAGAGGCATGGGATGCAGAGGGAGGTGGGAGGGGGTTTCAGGATGTGGAACACGTGTACTTCCGTGGCGGATTCATGTCAAATATGGCAAAAACCACTACAGCCTTGTAAAGTAATTAGCCTCCGATTCAAATACATAAATTTTTAAAAATAATCTATATTCCTTTGCTAACAAGGGTCTGATCAATGTTGGTTTTGTGACCTCCAAAAACACCATTATTTTCTGTCCTTTCTTGCCTCCTTCCTCCCCCCTCTTTCTTTCCTTTTCTTTCTTATTATACAATTGTGTAAGTTTGCTTTCCATTTATAGTTATTACAGAGTACTGGCTCTATTTGCAATGTTGTACAATACATCCTTGGGCTCATCTTATTCCTAACACGGTGTGCCTCCCACTCCCCCACCTCTGTATTGCCCCTCCCTCTTCCCCTCCCCGCTGGTAACCAGTAGATTGTTCTCTATATCTGTGAGCCTCCATTTTTGTTATATTGTCTACTTTGTGGTGTTTTCAGATTCTATAAGTGATATCATACAGTATTTGTCTATCTCTGAGTTATTTTACTTAATAGTGTACCTTCCATGTTACTGAAAATGTCAATATTCCATTCTTTATACGGGGCAACTTCTTTCTATGCCTTTTAAGCAAATGGCACTGCCACCGCACACATGACATGGCTCCCCGGCTAAGTTTCCATCTCTGCACGCACGCAGAGAAACACCAAGTCCTCTTCCTCTTCTCCCATGGGAAGTGTATCTTTGAAGCTGAGTCTGGAACCAGTTCTTCCCCCCACCCCCCAATACTTTCTGGCAAACTGGACCTTCTGGTCCCATCTCCAACTCCACAGGACCCATCTCCCTCCCTCTATACACATTTATCCCTGTCCTGCCCGCTCTGCCCCCCACTCTCAGAGAACTCGGAGACAAACATAATCTCACATCAGGTTGATTTTATTTTCATTCTTAATGTATGCAGTTGGTATAATAGTCAACATCTGTACTGTTGGCCAGTAGTCAGTCGCAAGACCCCCGAAGATTTCTGAGGTCTCTAGCCACGCCTTCAAGTCACTGGCTGCCCAGCGGTCCCGCTGGAATGACAGGGGTCTCCACACTCTCTGGGACTTCCTCTGGTCCGTTCTGATTCAGCTCTTCATTCACCTTGGAACACTGGCTACAGAGCTTTGAGCCTCTGATTTTTCTAAGGTTCCTTGTGGTGGGCGGTTTCTGAGACGTTTTCTTTGTCATCTTTGCCTGAAGGTGATTATTCACCCCCACACTGACCCTGGTCACCTGGAGAAAACAAGAGAGGGGTAGAGAATGGCATTGGTTTGGGGAAGAGGGTGAAGGTGGCCGGGAACGACAGCTTCAGGAGAAGGGGTGTGGGCAGAGAAGGGTTATGTGCCAGGCAAGGACAGGGGAGGGGGTCTTATGGGGTGGGGTCAATGGGCAAGAGGAGTTTGGGTGGGTTCAGCTCACCTTGACATGTTTTTTGGACCTCAATTGAGAGGAGGTCTCCATCCTTTTGTCCCGGGTAACAGGAGGCGGGTGTTTCATAACTACTCTGGAGCCTTGTGGCTTCCCAGTCACCTTAGTCATTTTGAGGCCTCCCAGTGGTCTGCTCCAGAGCCTCTTAGCACCCCTGTATATACCCCTCCCCAGGGAGACACACCCTCGTGCTTTATGAGGTCAGCAAGTCTCTTCCCCAGCCAATGGCGGCCCTGGGTGAGCCTTGACATCACAAAGCCCCATCCTGACACCTCTAGCGGAGGATGGGAACAATTCAGATGTTTTGGTGGGAGAAATGAGGCATTTACAACTCCCCTACAGAGGCCTCCAAACTCACCTGCCATCCTCATCTCTCTAAGTCAACTCTGATGGGTCACATGGCAGGGACAGTGTGTCTCCTCCAAACCTTGTCTATTTGTATCTATTTATGACTGTAAAAGTGTAAGGGAATTAAAACAAAAAATCTACAAAAGATACAGCTTAAGCAGCCCCAGTCACCGTAAGTTTATTATTTGTTCCATACTCTCAAAATAACTGACAATCAAGAATGAATTTCACTTCAAACCTATTTTTTGAAATACAGCAAGATATTTTATGTTCAAATATAAGACGATTTAGTTCTTTTCAAGCTAAAAAAAGTTTGTACCTTGCAGTGAATACTTTGTTTCACTGATTTAGATGTAAATAAAAGCACATTATGTGTCTTTACCTTGACAATTTTTGTGGTATAACTGTGTATTTAGAATCAACTGTTTGAATGTGGGGTGTGTATTAGTACATTCACTCGGGGACTGCAGGCTGTGCAGGAAGGGATCTCAAGGCCTTGCAAACCATTTAGGATGCTCTGTGGAATGGAGCCGTGGTAAACATGGCTGCCTATGTTGGTGAAAATTGTTGAACAGGGTCTTCTCTTAATGAACTCCCTCATAGAAGACAATGAATTTTTAAAGATAAGTACTAAGACTGTGGCCATATGAATTTATATATATATATATATATATATATATATTCATATAACACACATATACACACATATGTGTGTGCTTTTTTATATACATATATATACATACACATGTGTGTCTGTTTGTATGAATGTACCCTGAAACTTTGTACCTTGTGAGTAATACATAAAATAATAAAACCTGACATATATGACAACAAACTTTTCAAACTTAAACCAACAAAATTTGGTTTTGCAGAGGAAAAGTATTAATTCCTGACATTATTTTAGAATACGAGAGTATGGAGATGGTAATCAAAACAGAACCAGCGTTTACTTGGGTTTATTCTTGTAATAAAAGTCTTCGTGGGCAATGCCCCCCAGTATTGCCTGCACAGGATGTGGGCTAGTCCCTCTGCCCCACCTGTGGGAGCCCACTGCTCCATTCTAAATTTCTTTGCTCCGAAGAACACATACAGATGGCTAACAAACACATGAAATGATGCTGAACATCACTCATTATCAGAGAAATACAAATCAAAACCACAATGAGGTACAATCTCGCGCCAGTCAGGATGGCTGCTATCCAAAAATCTACAAGCAATAAATGCTGGAGAGGGTGTGGAGAAAAGGGCACCCTCTTACACTGTTGGTGGGAATGCAAACCAGTACAGCCACTATGGAGAACAGTGTGGAGATTCCTTAAAAACCTGGAACTAGAACTGCCATATGACCCAGCAATCCCACTGCTGGGCATACACACTGAGGAAACCAGAATTGAAAGAGACATGTGGACCCGAATGATCATCAGAGCACTGTTTACAATAGGCGGGACATGGAAGCAACCTAGATGTCCATCAGCAGACAAATGGATAAGAAAGCAGTGGTACATATACACAGTGGAATATTACTCAGCCATGTAAAAGAATATACTTGAATCAGTTCTAATGAGGTGGATGAAACTGGAGCTTATTACACAGAGTGAAATAAGTCAGAAAGAAAAACACCAATACTGTATTGTAACGCATATATATGGAATTTATAAAGATGGCAATGATAACAATGTATGTGAGACAGCAAAAGTGACACAGATGTACAGAACAGTCTTTTGGACTCTATGGGAGAAGGCGAGGGTGGGATGAACTGATAGAATAGCATTGAAACATGTATATTGTCATATGTGAAACAGATGGCCAGTCCAGGTTCGATGCATGAGACAGGGTGCTCGGGGCTGGTGCACTGGGATGACCCAGAGGGATGGGATGGGCAGGGAGGTGGGAGGGGGGTTCAGGATGGGGAACACATGAACACCCGTGTCGGATTCATGTCAAATATGGAAAAAACCACTACAGCATTGTAAAGTAATTAGCCTCCAATAAAAATAAATAACTTAAAAAATAAATTCCTTTGCAAAAAGGGCCTAATCATTGTTGTCTTTGTGACGACCCAAAACACCATTATTTTCCTTCCTTTCTTCCCGTCTTCCTCCCCTCTCTTTCTTTCCTTTTCTTTCTTATTATACAATTGTGTAAGTTTGCTTTCCATTTATAGTCATTACACAGTACTGGTTCTATTCCCCATGTTGTACAATACATCCTTGGGCTCATCTTACACCTAACACAGTGTGCCTCCCACTCACCCACCTCTGTATTGTCCCTCCCTCTTCCCCTCCCCACTGGTAACCAGTAGCTTGTTATCTATATATGTGAGTCTCCATTTCTTTTATATTCTCTACTTTGTGGTATTTTTAGATTCTATAAGTGATATCATACAGTATTTGTCTATCTCTGAGTTATTTTGCTTCATAGTATACCTTCCATGTTGCTGCATATATCAATATTTCATTCTTTTTATGGGACATCTTCTTATGCCATTTTATCAAATGGCACTGCCACTCCACACATGACACGTCTCCACAGCTAAGCTTCCATCTCTGCATGCACGCAGAGAAACATCAAATCATCTTCCTCTTCTCCCATGGGAAGTATATCCTGAAGTTTGAGGCAACTAACTTGCCACTCCCCAGGACACACATGACAGCCATACATCAGGAGCGGTCAGAAACAAATCCTCCCTTGTGGCATGAGAACAAGGGTCCCAGAGGACCAAGGGGGACCCAGAGGGATGAGCGCATTGTCTTGTATGGCAGGAGCTGGGGATGTCAGTGTGGCGACTGGGCAAGTGGGAGTACCCAGATGCAGAGGCCAGCAATGCCAAAGGGGTACACCTTAAGGACCTCTCTGTGCCTGAGATGTCTTCCCCTTTACACTGCTTCTGTCAGGATGGATGCGGCATTCCCAGCCTCAGGCCAGTCACCATGAGCCTGAACTTGCTCAACTGGTTGTTGGACCACAACTCTCTGGGATGGAACAGGATTGCTAAGGTGGGGTCCATTTGGGCCTTCCCAGAATGGGCGATTGATATTGGGTTTCTTTGCTGCCCAGGAAGGTCTCAGGGCCTGGTCAGTCCCATGCTGATCCCCCTCGTGTGGCTAGCAGATCAGTAGGTACTGCCATGAGGGGTAAGTGACAAGACACAGAGTTGTGAGGGGATCAGGAGGTGAGGCCTGAAGGCAGATCCATGTAGAGGCCAGGACCCTCTCCTTTCCCTGGTGGGGAAGCTCAGGCTCATGCAGCCTGGATGCAGAGCCTGGATTCATGTCATGCGAGTAGCAGGTGACAGGCTGAGACTGGAGGCTTGGGGGCTTCAGGTGTCCTAGTCTCATTCAGAGCAGCTCTGCTTACAGCACGCGAGACCCAGGTGATTCTCATGGAGGCAGGCTGAATTAAGCACCTTTGTCGGCATCATCCTTCCCAGGGTCCTCAGCTCATGGAGATCCCGAGGCTTCTTCAGTGCAAGCCGCACGATTAAGGGTGCCGGGGCCCTGAGACCTGCTGGCGTGCTGGGGCCATCCGGGATGTCTCTGGCAGCAGGTGGCCCACCAGGCAAGGAGGAGGCCTTCTTCAGCAGGCAGGCAGTGGAGGAAGGAGCGGCCCTGGAAGATGGAGATGTGGTGCGGTACGGCAAGTGTTCTAGCTGCTGGTGGAAGACATCATTGAGGAGGTTGAAGTGGTGGTGGAAGAGGAGCAGGGGAAGCTGTCCTCGCAGGAGCCGGAGGAGAAGCTGGAGGAGCAGGGCCAGGAACATCCAAGAACAGGAACCTCGAGCGACCAGCCCCCACTGGAGGCGCGGGAGGTGTTGGCAGTCCTGCAGGTGCAGCTGAGCTCCCCGAGTGAGAAAGACCCCACAGCCTATCTTCGGCTACAGAGGAAGGCCCATCAAAGAGAAAGCGTCCCTTGAGTCAGAGAAGTGCCTTTATCCAGGGCAACGCTGGCTTGTGGGCCAAAGCTGTATCCTTAGTGTCGCTTGCTCAGGAACAGGAGCAAGAGGCGGCGTGGGTGTGAGGGAACCCGCCAGCTGAGGGGGTGGGGGGCAAGGAAATTAGGGGGCAAGGGAATTGGGCACCAGGGGAGCTGTGATTTCCACAGCCGCAGTGCCAGCAGAGCCTATGAATCTTTCTACCTGTACGTGTCTGAGCAAATGACTATGGGAGGCTCAATTTGGCTCACATCTGAATAGAAGCCACACTCTTTGGCAGGGAATGAATGTCATCAGTGACCAGGGACAGTGTTCCAGATGACTCCAGTACATCCATGCGACAGGGTGCAAGAGAGAGAACCAGGCCTCTCTTGCTAAATGCACAGACACTGACACTTGTGCACGGAGAATGCAGGCTGCATGGACGGCAGATCCTGAAGTTTGAGGCAACTGACATGCCACTCCCCAGGACACACATGACAGCCATACATCAGGAGCAGTCAGACTAATCCTCCCTTGAGGGATGAGAACAAGGGTCCCAGAGGACCACGGGAGATCCAGAGGGATGAGCACATTGTCTTGTATGGCAGGGGCTGGGGATGTCAGTGTAGCTGCTGGGCAAGCGGGAGTACCTAGATGCAGAGGTCAGCGATGCCAAAGTCGTACTCCTTAACGACCTCTCTGTGCCTGAGACATCTTCTCTGGTACACTGCTTCTGTGGGGATGGATGTGGCGCTACCAACTTCAGGCCGGTCACCATGAGCCTGAACTTGCTCAACGGGTTGTTGGACCACAACTCTCCAGGATGGAACGGGATTGCTAAGGTGGGGTCCATTTGGGCCTCCCCATAATGGACGATTGTTATTGGGTTTCTTGTCTCCCCACAAAGTTATCGGGGCCTAGTTAGTCCCATGCTGACATCGCACGTGTGCCCAGCAGAGTAGCAGGTCCTGCCATGAGAGGTAAGTGACAAGACACAGAATTTGTGAGGGGATCAGGAGGTGAGGCCTGAAGGCAGAAACATGGAGAGGCCAGGAACCTTTCCTTTCCCTGGTGGGGAAGCTCAGGCTCATTCAGCCTGGAGGCATAGCCTGGATGCAGGTCATGTGAGTAGCAGGTGACAGGCTGAGACTGGAGGCTTGGGGACTTCATGTGTCCTAGTCTCATTCAGAGCAGCTCTGCTTACAGCACGCGAGACCCAGGTGATTCTCACGGAGGCAGGCTGAATTAAGCACCTTTGCCGGCATCATCCTTCCCTGGGTCCTCTGCTCACAGAGACCCCGGGGCTTCTTCGATGTGAGCCCGCCGATTCAGGGTGCCGGGGCCCTGAGACTTGCTGGCGCGCCGGGGCCGTCGGGGATGTTGCTGGCAGCAGGTGGCCCACCAGGCAAGGAGGCTGCCTTCTTCAGCAGGCAGGCAGTGGGGGAAGGAGTGGCCCTGGAGGACAGAGAGGTGGTGCAGTCCGACAAGTATTCCTGCTGCTGGTGGCAGACATTATTGAGGAGGCTGAAGTGGTGGTGGAAGAGGAGCAAGGGAAGCTGTCCTCGCAGGAGCGGGAGGAGAAGCCAGAGGAGCAGGGCCAGGAATATCCAAGAATGGGAGCCTTGAGCAACCAGCCCCCACTGGAGGCACTGGCGGTCCGGCAGGTGGAGCTGAGCCCCACAAATGAGACAGACCCCAAAGCCTATCTTTGGCTCCAGAGGAAGGACCATCAGAGGAGAAAGCATCCCTTGAGTCAGACAAGTTGCATCATCCAGGGCAACCCTGGCTTGTGGGCCAATGCCGTATCCTTCGTGCCACTTCTCAGAGGTCAGATGCTCAGGAGGATGAGAAGGAAGGACAGGATCAGGAGGAGGGGTGGGGCTGAGGGAACCCGCCAGCCGAGGGGAGGCCAAGGGAACTGGGGGGCAAGGGAATTGCGGTTCGGGGGCGCTGTGATCTCCACAGGCACAGTGCCAGCAGAGCCTGGAAACCTCTCTACCTGTACGTGTCTGAGCAAATGACTGTGGGAGGCTCCATCTGGCTCGCATCTGAATAGGAGCCATACACTTTGGCAGGGAATGGGTGTCATCAGTGACTGGAGACAGTCTGACAGATGACTCCAGTACATCCATGCCACCTCTTGTCAAGACAGGGAGTAAGGAAGAGATCCAGGCCTCTCTTGCTAAACGCACAGACACACGCACTTGTGCACAGAGAATGCATGCTGCAGAGACTGCAGATCCTGAACTTTCAGGCAACTGACATGCCGCTTCCCAGGACACACATGCCAGGCATACATCAAGAGCGGTCAGAAACAGATCCTCCCTTGGGGGATGCGGACAAGGGTCCCAGAAGATCACAGGGGACCCAGAGGGATGAGCGCATCGCATGGTGTGGCAGGGGCCGGGGTTGTCGGTGTGGCGGCTGGGCAACGGGAGTACCCAGATGCAGAGCACCAGCGATGCCAAAGTGGTACTCCTATATGACCTCTCTGTGCCTGAAGTACGGGTGGTCCTGAAAGGAAACAAGTACTCCAGAAAAGGAGTACTCACAGAGGCCTGTTCTGGTGCCCTTGCTCTGCCAGAGACTGACCCTGTTCCTCGAGACTCTTCCTTCCCCGGCATGTGGCATGACTGGCTCCTTGACTTTGAGCAGATTATGAACCACCGCCAGATGCCCGTCATGATCAGCGACTGAGATGAAGACTTGTTTAGCTCCATGATGGCTTTGAAGGGCAGGGAGGGAGCCTGAGGACAGGTGGGTGGGGGAGCTGGGCAGGCACGTGGGGGTCGGAGGATCCTATGACCTGGGTGCATGCGTTCGCCATGAGCCTTTGTAAAGGAAAAACGGAAGATGCAGATGCCTGCCTGGCAGGCAAGCTGCGGACCCTAGAAGCTTGTGCACCTTCACCTTTTCCATCCTCCTGGGCCCTGCGGGTGCCAGAATGAAGCCATCCCCTGTCCCGCTGCAAGCTGGTATTTTCCTTTCGGGACAAGCCGTCCTTCAGGAACAGAGAGATCATTAAGGAGTACTACTTTGGCATCGCTGGTGCCACCTGGCTCCCAGGGCAGTGTGGGTGGGTGGGAGAGGGAGTCAGATGAGCCGCCTACCTGAATCTTTCCTGTCTCCCCCGTCCTCCTTCAGGATATAGGGCATGTATGTCCTTTCTGGTCCACGGCTTCAGTGAGGATGGATGGGAGCTCCCAGGCTCAGACAGGACACTGCAGCGTGAACTTCCTCAACTGGTTGTCGGACCACAACTCTGCAGGATGTAACAGGATTGCTGAGGTGGGGTCCATCTGGGCCTCCCCAGAATAGACGATTGGTGTTGGGGTTCTTGGCTGCCCATGGGAGGGCTCGGGGCTGCTCATCCATATGCCGACCTCCCCCGTGCGGCCAGCAGGTCATTGGCGAGGGCCTGTGAGTCAACCCCCTGCAGTATTACCCCCAGGAGGAAGGTCCTGCCATGAGAGGTAAGTGACAAGACACAGAGGTTGTGAGGGGGTCAGGAGGTGAGGCCTGAAGGCAGATCAGTGTAGAGGCCAGAACCCTCTCCTCTCCCCAGTGGGGATGCTCAGGCTCATACAACCTGGATGCACAACCTGGATGCAGAGCCTGGATTCATGTCATGCGGGTAGCAGGTGACAGGCTGAGACTGCAGGCTTGGGGGCTTCATGTATCCTAGTCTCATTCAGAGCAGCTCTGCTTCCAGCACGTGAGACCCAGGTGATTCTCACGGAGGCAGGCTGAATTAAGCACCTTTGTTGGCATCATTCTTCCCTGGGTCCTCTGCTCACGGAGACCCTGGGGCTTCTTCAGTGTGAACCAAGGATTCAGGGTGCCAGGGCCCTGAGATGTGCCGGTGCACTGGGGCTGTCAGGGATGTCGCCGGCAGCAGGTGGCCCACCAGGCGAGGCAGCTGCCTTCTTCAGTGGGGAGGCAGTGGAGGAAGCAGCAGCCCTGGAGAATAGAGAGGTGGTGCAGTACAGAAAGTGTTCAAGCTGCTGGTGGAAGACATCATTGAGGAGGCTGAAGTGATGGAGAAAGAGGAGCAAGGGAAGCTGTCCTCGCAGGAGTGGGAGGAGAAGCCGGAGGAGCAGGGCCAGGAATATCCAAGAACAGGAGCCTCGAGCGACCAGCCCCCACTGGAGGCACTGGAGGCATTGGCGGCCCTGCAGGTGGAGATAAGCTCCACACATGAGAAAACCACAAAGCCACATCCAAAACTTGGCCACTCAGCACCACCGCACAAGCAGAGGTAGAAAAGGCTTCAGAGTCTTCAGGCTCAGGTGCTGGGAACAGAGTCAGAGCTGCTTTTTAAGTCATGCAGCGCAGGTCACCCAAGCGAGTAAAGTCCAGAGGGAGCTTTCTGTTAAAAACAGATTGTCTGGGGAACAGACGGGCTGGGTGGAGCTGAGCCCAAGCGGGCTCGGACTCCATACTCAGAAACCCTGTATGCCTCTCTCTTGTCTCTGCCTCCTCATCTGCTTAACCCCCAGTCTGCCGACTGACACCACCTTTCCTGTGCACCTTCACACTCAGACTGTCCATTCAGTGACAGATATTTGTTTAGCACCTGCCTCTGGAACAGCCGTGAGGAGACAGACAATAACTCCAGTCCTTCTGGAGCAGAAATTCTACCAGAGGCCAAACCCTCCTACCTCACCCCAATTCCCAGCCCTAGGCTGCAGGGCCACTCCTCTTTCACCCATCCCAGTCCTGATGCTCTCTACTATCCTGAGGAGCCTCTGTGGACATATAGGTCTGCACACCGCAATCGCTCTGCTGACCCCCTAACCACCACCCAGAACCCCGCTGGGAACCCCGGGGTGGGCACCTTCCGTTCTTCCCGGGGATTGGCAGGACACATGGCTCCTGGCCCTTGCCAGGGCAGGGTAGTATGGTTAGAAAAACCCAGTTTAAGTTTGTAAATAAGTACACTTACTCATAGATAAAATCTGTTCATGTCAGACATGAAGTGATAACTGCTTGTGGGTGGACGGGGAGCTTCTCTGCCTTCTCTGGGATTCCCTAAGGACAGTGCGGCAATGTAGCCTCAGTTCCTGGGTGCTGCCCTGCTCCACAGCCATCCAGGCCCTGCTCACCCTGGTCCAAGTCAGGCCACTGAGCACACAGACCCAGGAGACCAGGCAGGGGCCCCTCTGCACTGCCCCCTCCCCTCCCCAGTTGCACAGACCTGGATGACTGCTGTCCTGGGCTCCTGCCACCAGGCCAGATGAAGGTGCTCATTGGCAAGCTGTCCTTTGACACTGCGGGCTACTGGAAGAAGAGGGGCCAGGAGAGCTTCTACCCATACATGGACATGAGGGCCAGACGGGTGGAGCACTGAGATGCACTTTGACCCACAGGCTGGTCCTGCCCCCCCCCAATCCGAATGGGCACCTGCTCTGAGCCCCCAGCTTTGACCACTCCACGCCCATGCCAGCCAACCCCAAGGTCAGGCTGACTCACCCCCTGCAGACAGAGGCTCACCCGAGCCCCTCCAGTTCCCTGTCCACTTCGCATAACCTGTTCAGGGTGTCCTAACCCTTGGGAACCTCCAGGCCCAGGGGCCCCTCAAACTGAGTGCTTCCTCTGGGGGGGCCCCAGACCCACCCAAAGTGCCCCAGCTGGCCTTGGGGCTCCTGTCCCCTGACTCCAGCCCTGGGATGCTGGGCCCAGGGCAGCACTGGGCCAGGCTGTGAGCACTCCCAGTGCCCCGTCTGCCTGCAGGTCATTTTCACCATCACAGACGAGACCCACAAATTCCATGGGCTACCGCTGCTGAGCCCGTGGTCTTACACCACATACCGAGGGAGCTAGTGGCTGACTGGCAGCCAGCCTGTGACCCTGGACATGGTGCTATGGCAGACCGAGCCACCCCAAGCATCAGGGCGGGTGTGTTCCTCATGGGCACCAGGGTCACACTTTCCCTGGGACATTCTGGCCACATGTCACAGGGGCAGATGTCACTCAGGCTTCAATAAGTTGCTGCTGGCGCCTGCAAGGTGGCTATGGTCACAAGGCAAGATCGACAGGAGCTGCCCCAGGGGGATGGGGGGAAGGCGTGAGCACAGGGGTGTGCTAGGGGAACCACTAGGGGAACCAGCCAGGGGCACTTCTCCACACAGCCACACAAGGACACACAGCTCACATGAAAAAAATAGTCTTCCACTATTTCCCATTGAATTTGCCATGAATTGATGGGACCAGATGCCATGATCCTAGTTTTCTGAACGTTAAGCTTTTAGCCAACTTTTTCACTCTCCTCTTTCATTTTCATCAACAGCCTCTTTAGTTCTGTTTCACTTTCTGCCATAAGGGTGGTGTCATATGTATATCTGAGGTTATTGATATTTCTCCCCACATTCTTGATTCCAGTTTGTGCTTCATCCAGGCCAGTGATCCTCATGATGTACTCTGCATATAAGGTAAATAAGCTGGGTGCTGATATACAGCCTTGATGGACTCCTTTTCTATTTGGAACCAGTCTGTTGTTCCATGATGAGTTCTATCTGTTGCTTCCTGATCTGCATATAGATATCTCAAGAGGCAGGTCAGGGGGTCTGGTATTCCCATCTCTTTCAGAATTTTCCACAGTTTATTGTGATCCACACAGTCTAAGCCTTTGACCTAGTCAATAAAGCAGAAATAGAGGTTTTTGTGAAATTCTTGCTTTTTTGATGATCCAGGGGATGCTGGCAACCTGATTGCTGGTTCCTCTGCCTTTTGTAAAATCAGCTTGAACATCTGGAAGTTCACAGTTCATGTATTGTTGAAGCTTGGCCTGGAGAATTTTGAGCATTACTTTGCTACCGTGTGCAATGAGTGTAATTGTGTAATACTTTGAGCGTTCGTTGACAGTGCCTTTCTTTGAGATTGAAATGAAAACTGACCTTTTCCCATCCTGTGGCCACTGCTGAGCTTTCCAAATTTGCTCGCATGTTGAGTGCAGTACTTTCACAGCATCATCGTTTAGGATTTGAAATAACTCAACTGGAATTCCATCACCCCCACTAGCTTTGTTCATAGTTGTGCTTCCTAAGGCCCACTTGGCTTCACATTCCAGGATATCTGGCTCTAGGTGAGTGATCACACCATCATGACTATCTGGGTCGTGAAGATCTTTTTTGTACAGTTTTTCTCTGTATCCTTGCCACCTATTCTTAATATCTTCTGCTTCTGTTAGGTCCATACCATTTCTGTCCTTTATTGAGCCCATCGTTGCATGAAACGTTCCCTTCATATCTCTGATTTTCTTGAAGAGATCTCTACACTTTCCCATTCTATTGTTTTCCTCTTTCTTTGCACTGATCACTGAGGAAGGCTTTATCTCTTCTTGCTATTCTTTGGAACTCTGCATTCAAATGGGTATATCATTCCTTTTCTCCTTTGCTTTTCACTTCTCTTCTTTTCACAGCTATCTGTAAGGCCTCCTGAGACAACCATTTTGCCTTTCTACATTTCTTCTTCCTAGGGATGGTCTTGGTCATTGCCTCCTGTACAATGTCACAAACCTCCATCCAAAGTTCAGCAGGCACTCTGTCAGATCTAGTCCCTTAAATCTATTTCTCACTTCCACTGTATAATCATAGGGGATTTAATTTAGGTCATACCTGAATGACCTAGTGGTTTTCCCTACTTTCTTCAATTTACGTCTGAATTTGGCAATAATGAGGTCATGATCTGAGCCACAGTCAGCTCCTGGTCTTGTTTTGCTGACTGTATAGAGCTTCTCCATCTTTGGCTGCAAGAATATAATTGATTTGATTTTGGTGTTGATCATCTGGTGATGTCCATGTGTAGAGTCTTCTCTTGTGTTGTTGGAAGAGGGTGTTTGTTTTGACCAGTGTGTTCTCTTGGCAAAACTCTATTTGCCTATGCCCTGCTTCATTCTGTACTCTGAGGCCAAAGTTGCCTGTTACTCCAGATGTTTCTTGACTTCCTAATTTCACATTCCAGTCCCCTATAATGAAAAGGACATCTTTTTTGTGTGTCAGCTCTAAAAGGTCTTGTAGGTCTTCACAGAACAATTCAACATCAGCTTCTTCAGTATTACTGGTTGGGGCACAGACTTTCATTACCATGATACTGAATGGTTTGCCTTGGAAATGAACAGACATCATTCTGTCCTTTTTGAGATTGCATCCAAGCACTGCATTTTGAACTCTTTTTTTAACTATGATGGCTATTCCATTTCTTCCAAGGGAATCTTGCCCACAGTAGTAGATATAATGGTCATCTACTATAATGAGTTAAATCCACCCATTCCAGTCCATTTTAGTTGCTGATTGCTAAAATGTCAATGTTCACTCTTGCCATCTCCTGTTTCACCACTTCCAATTTGCCTTGATTCACGCACCTAACATTCTAGGTTCCTATGCAGTATTGCTCTTTACAGTATTCGACCATGCTTTCATCACCAGTCACATCCACAACTGGGTGTTGTTTTTGCTTTGGCTCTGTCTCTTCATTCTTTCTGGAGTTATTTCTCCACTGATCTCCAGGAGCATATTGGGCACCTACCGACCTGAGGAGCTCACCTTTCAGTGTCCTATCTTTTTGCCTTTCATACTGTTCATGGGGTTCTCAAGACAAGAATACTGAAGTGGCTTGCCATTCCCTTCTCCTGTGGCCCACGTTTTGTCAGAACTCTCCACCATGACCCATCCCTCTTGGGCAGCCCTACACGGCATGGCTGATAGTTTCATTGAGTTAGGCAGGCTGTGGTCCATGTGATTAGACCACTCCTTACCTTGAACATGGGTTATCTATCGCCTCACAAGTGCCACTCCTGACCTTCGGCGTGGGGTATCTCCTCTCAGCTGCTCGCTGCTCCAGTGCTACAGAGCCACCGCCTGCTGCTGATGCTGTGTGGTGGAAATAAAACTGAAAGTTCTGGGATAAACGTGCTGATTATAGAACACATTTAATCTAGCTTTCTTCAAAACACCAGCGACAACAATACTTCACATTTGTTTCACACTTTAGTTCATATCAGGTTTTTGTTTGTAATCTTTTCACTGCTGCTTTCTAATAACCAATTTCGCTGGCTTTTCAATAAATCCTCTGGGCTCCTTTAGCAGCTCTGGTCTGACCTCTGGCTCTGGGACTGACATAGGGCCCTCAGCTCCTTGGAGCCAGATTAACCCCAGCCCCTCAGTCCCACTTTCCAGAGTTGTAACAAGTCGTTAAGAGCACTCCATCCCTCCCACACACCTGCAAGCAGACAGCTGTGTTTAGAGCTCAGCAAGTACTACAGTCTAGACCCCAGGGCTCCTGGCAAATGTGGGGCAGGACAGACAGAGGGCAAGCAGATGGGTGTTGGGCAGTGTCCACGGCCAGGCCTGGGAGCCATGGTTCCTTCCCAGACCTCGCGTAAACCCAAAGTTTTCTGACCCTCATCCCCTCCTGGCCAGCCTTTCCATCCCTGTGTCCTCAGAGGTCTCTGCCCATGTAGTCTTTCACAAAACCTGGCTTTTCTTTTTTTTTGGCCTGGGAAATCCCATGGACAGAGGAGCCTGGTGGACCACAGTCCATAGGTTCACAAAGAGTCTAAAATGACTTAGCCAGTAAACAACAACAACAAATAGATGAGAAAGCTAAGGAACGTTTAAAAAAAAAAAAAAGAACAGAAAGCAATGAAATCCTGTCACTGTGTTTAGAAGGTAATTGAGGACCTGCCATCACCCTAAGAAACTTTCAGATGAACACACAGTTGGAAACTGTACTGTGTTCCTATATCCTACCATACACATTCCTGCTACAATCTGACAGCAAAGACTTGTCAAATAACAATAATTATCATGATAATCAGTCTCTGCTATTCATCACTATACTCTGCATTTTCAACACATATTTGTTTAATATTTAATCAGTGCCAGCAGGCATTTTCTAAGGGCTTCCCTGGGGGCTCAGAGAGCAAGGAATCTGCCTGCAATGCAAGGGACCTAGCTTTGACCCTTTGGTGGGGAAAATCCCCTGGGGAAGGAAGTGGCTGACAGCTAACGACCTTAAGACTTTTGATCACTAGAGAACTCCTGGCCCCACAGAATATTAATAGGTGAGTGCCCTCCCAAAAGCCTCCATCTCAACACTAGGACTATGCCACACGCCAAAGCCAGCAAGCTGTAGTGTCAAACACCCCTCGCCTATCCTTCAGCCAGATAGGGGCGCAGCCTTGCACATCGGCAGACAGGCTGCTCAAAGCCATACTGAACCCATACATTCCAAACCACACTAGTGGACACAGCCACTGCCTTTCAGAAAGACACGATCTAGCTCCACCTACCAGAATACACACACACAAATCCCCCCAACCAGGAAACTATCACAAGGCATTGCTTCAATCCCACTCAGGAGAGGTAGACTCCATAGTTAAGATGAACTACAGCCTTTCAACCAAGAAACAGATCACAAACACAGTAAATTAAACAAAATGAAATGACAGAGAAACAGCCAGCAGATGAAGGAACATGGCTAAAACCCAAAGGACTGAACAACAAAAATAAACAAAGCAGACTTAGGTAACTTAAAAGCTCCAGGAATATGCCTCCTCCCTGCCTGATCATAAACAAGCTCTCCCACCCACCAGTCAACCACGGCTTAACTCTTGTTGCTTAGGAACACATAGATTGGCCCCGCCCCAAATACATCCATGCCAGGTCAGCAAACAGACCACCCCAGCTCCGTCTATGCCGGGTCAGCACACAGACCACCCCAGCTCCATCCATGCCAGGTCAGTGCAGAGACCACCCCAGATCCATCAATGCCAGGTCAGCACACAGACCACCACACCTCCATCCATGCCAGTCAGTCCACAGATCACAGCAGCTCAATCCATGCCAGGTCAGCACACAGACCACCCCACCTCCATTCATGCCAGGTCAGCACACAGACACCCCAGCTCCATCCATGCCAGGTCAGTGCAGAGAACACTCCAGCTCCATCCATGCCAGGTCAGCACACAGACACCCCAGCTCCATCCATGCCAGGTCAGTGCAGAGAACACCCCAGCTCCATCCATGCCAGGTCAGTGCAGAGAACACCCCAGCTCCATCCATTCTAGGTCAGCACACAGACCACCCTAGCTCCATCAATGCCAGGTCAGTGCAGAGACACCCCAGATCCATCCCTGACAGCTCAGCACACAGACTACCCCATATCCATCAATGCCAGGTCAGTGCAAAGACACCCCAGATCCATCCCTGCAAGGTCAGCACTCAGACCACCCAGCTCCATCCATGCCAGGTCAGTGCACAGACCACCCCACCTCCATCCATGCCAGGTCAGCACACAGACCACCCCAGCTCCATCCATTCCAGGTCAGTACACAGATCACCCCTGCCGGGAGCCGGCATATTGCATATTGAGTGAGGATCTGTAATAGCTCAACTGGAATTCTATCACTGCCTGGAGCCAGCGTGAGGCACTCCGCCCATGACAAAGGTCATGAGGAAGGAGGCTCGGCATACGCAAAGGCGGGATCGAGCCTCAGGAGTCCCCCTGGAAATTCTCGAGCATCTACCCCCAAAACCAGAGTCTGCCTACTTTCTGCTTTGTGCTTTCACCTACACCTCTGACTTTACGGGGGGCTGTCTCCCACTACCTCTCTCTGAAAAAAGAGTTAGCTTACAGCTCCAGTTAATAATCCCTGGGCGTGACAAGAGTGTTTTAACCTACAAACTCCTCTGAAGGTTCTCTAGCCTGCCTGACAGGCTTGTCCGGCCACATGTGATTGCTCACAGCCTCTCAACCATGAGAGGCACAAGATGCTTTAAACCTTCTAAAAACAGGTTCTTTAGAAAAGTTAGAAAATTATTAGTATAAGTGTAATGGGCTGATTAGAAATCGTATTGGTGAAGGGTTTTTCATTTGTTGAGCCAATGTTTACTGCTAAGTCTCCACATCCCCTGCCCTTATACACATTAATGAATATATAGAAGACATAAGTATTAACCTTTGATATTAATCACGTTAGACCTTAGGCTAAGTAAATTCTTTCCTTAACTAAAACCCACTACACCCTCACCCTATAGGAATGTAACTTTATTTGGGTGGCGTCTGTTTTAAGAATAATCACCCCTGGAGAAATAAGTGTCCTGGTTGACTGACCGCTGTCACAAGGAGAGGGTCGTAAATTGTCAGCAGGCCCCCTGGCCAGAAGATGATGTAACACCCCTAAGACCTCTGTATACATTTGTATGAAGCACCTGACTTTGATAAAAGTCAGGACTGCTGACCCCGCGTGACTTTTGCATAACACCTCAGTGTATAAAAGTAGACCATGGAAAATAAAGAATTGGGATCAGTTCCTCGAAAGACTGGTCTCCCCATGTCTCTCTCTCTCTCACTCTGGTTGAGTCTCCATCTGGAGCGCGGAACCCACCATGCTTACTAATTATGCCTGGGCTTCTAAGATCCGACCGGGGAGGCCTCAGTGTCTCCTCTCCTTCGGGAGAACGGAAGGACGCCTGCGGCCTACGTAAGTGGTGCAAGCTTCTTGTCTTGAAGTTTTATTGGTCCCCCGCGTAAACCAAGCTACTCAGCCTCTTTTCTCCACTGAATTTTCCTCACTGAGCTATCCTTATTCTATTCCTTAATTAACGTTTAATTAAGCAGTTGTTCCCCGACCCTCGCCTAGCCGTCTCTCCTTCGAATACCCTGGATCAGCTGGGGCTGGTCCCCGGCAGGTGGCGCCCGAGACAGGATATTCCAAGGTAAGCTCCCTGCAATTAGGGTCATCAGCTCTATTGCTCCCCCGTTCTCGGAACAACTGGGTCATCAGCCCTCTTGTTCCCCCACGGAGCAGTTTGGGTCATCAGCTCTACTGCTTCTCCCTCGGAACAGTTTTGGGTCATCAGCCCGCTGTTCCCCCCCCGGGACAATCTGGGTCATCAGCCCAATTGTTCTTCCAGTGTTCGGGACGGCTAGGACCCCACTCAAGGGTGCCGCGGACCCCCCTGTAGGATAGACAGGGCGAGAGGAGTGGGAAGTGTTGAAAGTGTTGAAGAGTTAGAGAGAAAAAACGGTTTCTAAAAAGGCTGACAAGAAAGGCCTGATCTTTTAATAGCTAAAAGCAAAATCGTCTATTATACTTAACTTTCTGACATGGTTAACACTGAAACTAAGAACGCCAAGTCTTTATACAAGTAATCTTGAAACTTAAAGAGGGTACTGTTAATTTAGATACTTGGGTGAAGGTAAAAAACCAACTAAAAACTTATCCTATAAATATGATTCAAAATGTTCTGAACCCTCGTCATGAGGCTGTGGGATAACCTATGGGAGAGGCTATAGCGGTGGATGGTAGTGGGTCTCCACCTTCTGCGCAGATCATATTTTCTGCCATTGATGAGGAAAAGGAGGGAGACTGTGCTCTACCTCCCGAGGAGTGAGAGGGCTTACAGGACGCTGTGGCCGGGCGCCCTGGTGAGCCCCCTCTCCCTCTACACAAACCTTTAAAAATTTATCCAACAATTTCTGATTTAAGGCGACTACTCCACCTCCGCTTGCACCTCCCAGGGCCTAAGAATTCCCCAGTTTACATCCAAAGCCTCCCAGAGCATTGCCTAGGGTTGAAAAAGATTAAAAGTTTTCTTTTAAACAAAGTAGCTTTTAAAGAATACACAATATACAGAGCCTGCTCCTTGCAAAAAACCCCCTCAGGGGGGCCTCACCCAAGCAAAAAAAAAAAAAAAAAAAAGAGAAAAAGAAAAAAGTGAAAAAGAAAAAAGGAAAGAAAATAGAGAAAGATCTAAAGATAAAAAAAGAACTAAAGAGTGAAAAGGAGAGAGGAACGGAGAAATAAGGAATCAGGGAATGCAGCAAGATAGAAAAAGGAAAAAAGGAAGTTAGAAAAAGAGATACAGAGAGAAAGAGAGGGGGAGAGAGAGAAAGTAAGAAGGAAGAAGGGAGAATGAAAGAGGAAAACAAGAAGGAAATGATAAAAAGTAAAAGAGAAGAGAAGAGGAAGGAAAAAAGATAGAGTGAGGGAAAGAAAACTTGAGAAAGATTTAGAGAAGAAAGAAAAAAAAAATCAGCAGAGGAGAGAGGAGAGGACTTACAGGACACTGTGGCCAGACGCCCTGGCGAGCTACCTCCCCCTCTGCGCAAACCTTTACAAAAACTTATCCACCACTTTCTGATTTGGGGCGATAGCCGCCGCCTCCCTTTGCGCCTTCCAGGGCCCAAGAGTTCCCCACTTTGCCCCCAAAGCCTCTCAAAGTGTTGCCTAAGCCTGAAAAAGATAAAAAGTTTTTTAAACAGTGGAGCTTTTAAAACAGACTGCATGCACAATATGCAAAGGTGCTCCTTGGAGAAAACCCCCTCAGGGGGGTCTCACCCAGGCTAAGAGAAAAGCAGAAAGGTAAGGGGATTTAGCAACAATATTAACCCTTGACAAGCCGGTTACTCCAATTCCAATGGGAGTGGCCGGCCCCCTACCTGAGGGCATTGTAGGACTTGTGCTAGGGCGTAGCTCGCTTTCTGGAAAAAAAAAAAAAAAAAAAGAGAGAAAAGAAAAATTTCGGTGGTGCATGGTGTAGTAGATTCTGATTATATTGAGAAATTAAAATTTTGACCTCACCGCCTACTAAAACTGTGCAAATTAATAAAGGTCAAAGAGTAACACAGCTTTTGCTTTTACCTTAGTATCAGACAGGAAAAAACTTGACTTCTCAGGCTAGGAGCCACAGAGTATTTGGATTTAGTGATCTAGCTTTTTGGGTGCAGGAAATTACAGCTCCAAGGCCTTTAAAAGATCTTTTAATTCAAGAAAATAAAATGTCAGGGCTATTAGACACAAGAACAGACATCTCTTAACATTGCTGGAAAAAACTGGCCCAGTTCCTGGCCCACGCATACTACTGAAAATGAGTTGGTGGGATTAGAGAAAGTGGTATGCAGGGTGGGAATGCTGTAGAAAAAAAGGTGAGGGAGAGTTTAAAACCTTGAGGAGTAGTGAGTTCCCCATTGCTGGAAGTATTCAAGCAAAGATTAGATGGTTGCTTGTCATATAAAAAGCTATTGACCAGATTTAGTTTACAAAACGATAATTGGAGAAGCTTATAAAGATGTTGTACAACACCTCTTTACTTGCTTCTCATATTTAAGTCTGCCAAAAGTTTTAAAAACTGCCCCTTTGAAGTGGAGAGATTGTTTACTAACTTTAAATGATTTCCAAAAATTATTAGGAGACATTAATTGGATACGCCCACATTTAAAACTGACTACTGCAGATTTAAAGCCTTTGTTTGATTACTTAAAAAGCGATCCTAATTCCAGTTCTAAGAAAAAGTTGACTAACGAGACAGAGACAGCTCTTGTTAAAGTAGATGAGACTTTAAATGATCAGTTAATTAGGATTAATAATACCAAAAGATGAGATTAAATTATTCTTGCCACAAAACATACACCTACAGGGTGCTTGTGACAAAAAGGCCCGTTGGTTCCATCTACCAGTGACCCCAAGAAAAATAGTTTTATCTTATCCCAGCTTGGTTGCACAATTAAGTATAAAAGGAGGAAAAAAGAAGTATGGAACTTTTTAGAAAAGAAGTAGCAAATATAGTAATTCCATTCAATAAGGATCAACTGCAAGTCTTTTACAAAATAGTGATGATTGGCAAGTTGCCCTGATAGATTTCAGGGGTCAAATTTTGTTTCATTTGCCCTCAAGCCCCCATAGTAGTTAAAAGTTCAAAAATGTTAGATTGGCAGTTTAAAGATACCTGTGAAACTTTCCAACCCTATGTAGTTCCTATGCTGTCCTTTACCCTATGGGAGAGGGACGTGCTGTCTCAAATAGGAGATACTCAGAGAAGGGTCTTTTCAATTTCTTAGTTATCAACAGGCGGTACAATTAACAATACTATATATATTATTATTATAAATACATAATATAAATATATTTGCCTAATTACAGTTTGCCTAATTAGATATGGGTATACATAATTCTATTTATAGATCTATACTTAACTAATTTGTATATAAATTAAAATGTATACTATATATGCATATTATATATATACTGTATAATTAAATGTATATTGCAGTAATATAATGTGTGTGTGGCTGATATTAATTGGTATGGATTGATGCTGTGATGATATATGTTCTATATACTGTATAATTATATTATATATGTGTGACATATATTATTGCAGTACATTGGTTTGTGTTGGTTGGTATTAGCTGTGTACGTATTGTATTGCTTTAATATATATTAATTAATAATTATAAAGATTAATTCAAGTATATTGATTTATATATATTAGATGTCAATAAGTTTATACTTGTTGCCATATATAAATACATATATAAATACATTTTGCATTTAGGCATATCTGTATACCAAAATGAGATAAGGAGGTTATACATTTATTATTTAAATTTATACAGAGACCCAAACTAAACATTAGACCTAAATTAACATATCCCTAAATTTATGTTGTTAAAATGTAAATTTTAAAAAATTTAAAAAATTAAATTGACAACTGCTTGACAATTCCTTTACCATGAAACCCCCATAGGTGTAATTGGGGTAGCCAGACAAAAAATTGGTTCTATGGCAAAACGGCCCCCTAGAGTGGGTCCATCTTCCCGCTCAAACTAAAAAAGTAGTGGCTTCTTATCCAGGATTGATAGCTACTTTGATATTAAAAGAAAAAAGCGGAACATTAAATTATTTGGTAAAGAGACATCAGAAATTGTAATTCCATATAATAAGAAACAACTTGATGCTCTTCTAATGTTTGAAAATTGGCAGATTGCTATAGGGAACTATTTTGGTCAAATTTTTGCATCATTTACCTTCACATGTTTTGTTGAATTTTATATCCAGACATCCAGTTATTTTTCCTGTCAGATGTAAACAATCTCCTATTCCAAATGCCCAGATAGTTTTTACTGATGGGTCAGCAAATGGTAAAGCCTCCATAGTCACTAAAAATCACCAAAAGGTTTTAGAAACATGGGAAACTTCAGGTCAAAGAGCTGAAATAACAGCAGTCATAGAGGCTTTTGCTATGTTTGCAGATGAGGAATTTAATCTTTACTCTGATTCTCAGTATATTGTCAGGTTGTTTCCACACATTGAAACAGCGGTTTTGCCTGAAAATAAAACTACCATATTTCATTTGTTAAGTAATTTACAGCAACAAATTTAGAAAAGAAAGAAAATATTTTTTATTGGACACATTTGGGCTCATTCCGGATTGCCCGGCCCTTTAAATGCCTTTAATGATTTGGCTGACTTGTTAACCAGAAATACAGTGGCTACTGTGATTGAGGAGGCCAGAGCCTCTCACTCACTTCATCATCAATATGCTACTGCTTTAAGATATCAATTCCAAATTCCCAGAGAAACTGCTAGGGAGATTGTGCGCTCTTGCTTACACTGCCCCACTGTTTATAATAGTTTACCTATGGGAGTTAATCCTTGCGGTCTCAAACCTAACGTACTCTGGCAAATGGATGTTAACTCATGTCTCTTCATTTGGAAAACTGTCCTTTGTTCATGTAACTGTAGATACCTTTTCTCACGTTATTATTGCAACTGCTCGTACAGGGGAAGTAGTTAAAGATGTGATACAACATCTCTTTACTTGTTTTTCATATTTGGGCCTGCCAAAAGCTCTAAAAAACTGACAACGCTCCTGCTTACACTTCTAAGTCTTTTCAGGAATTTTGTATAAAGTTTCAAATTAAACATAATACTGTCATCCCTTATAATCCCCAGGGACAGGCCATTGTTGAAAGAGCGCATCAAACATTAAAAATCCAAATTCAAAAACTAAAAGAAGGGGAGTTTAAGTATAGCTCTCCCCATCAAATCTCCCCATCAAACATGCTCTTTTCGTAATAAATATTCTAAATACTGATCTGGCTGGAACTACTGCAATGCTTCGTCATTAGTGCCTAGAGCAATTAAATGCAAAACCATTAGTCAAATGGAAGGACCTCTTCTCAGGACAATGGGAGGGTCCTGACCCATTATTAACTAGCGGTCGAGGATGTGCTTGTATTTTTCCACAGGACGCAGATTCACCAATTTGGGTTCCAGACAGGCCAGGTTCGCGCCGCATTCGCTCGCCCCGCCCACCAGGCAGCTCTCGCCTCCGCGCTTCCAGCCTCGCCCTGCACCCTCCTCGCTGCACCCCACGACCTAGAGCAAAGAAGTTTGTGCAGCAAGTGAGGGCCAGAGAGGAGAGCGCATCCGCAAAGTGCCATCCAGACCAGCGCAGCGCCCGCCAGCAGGGGAGACAAGATAAACATCGAGATCCCGGCGAGACTGACAGGGCTGCTGCAGCGTGAACTCCAACCAAAAAATAATTCTACTTATTCTGTTTTAGCTTGTCTACCCTTGCCTTATGTTTTCCTTTTTACTAATGACTCCAACAAACTTAATGTACTCATAAATTATTCAGGTGGACCTAACGTGGTAACTTGTGAACAATGTATGCTTTCATCTTGTTTAAACCCTCAATGTAATGTTTGCTCCTTTGTGGTGTTACAATGCCCATCCTATCTTATGGTGCCTATATGATAGCTACGGTCTCTCTGTGTTACAACTACAGGATTTAATGCGATCGCGACGGTTTGTGGGCTTACTTATTTTAGGAATATCAGCTTTAATAGCAGCAATTAGTTCTGTTACTGCGGCAGCAATATCATTGACTCAACAAGTGCATACTGCCCAATATGTTGATACCATGTCTAAAAATGTTTCTTTAACTCTAGCGACTCAGGAAGCTATAGATAGGAAATTAGAGATGAGAGTAGACGCCTTAGAAGAAGCAATTATGCATATTGGGACTGAGTTACAGGCTTTAAAGGTGAAGATGGCTTTGACATGCCACACTGATTACAGGTGGATATGCGTGACATCTTTGAAGGTAAACGAGACAGATTATGAATGGGAAAAGATTAAAAATCATATCTCAGGTGTTTGGAATAGTTCTGATATTGGCCTGGACTTAGGGAAACTTCATAATCAAATACAGACCTTGGAACACTCTCGACTGGATTTTACTGCCGCTGGAGCAGCTAATGACTTTTTTCACACCTTCTCTAACTTAATTTCTGGAAAAAACATTGTCTAATCTTCTCATAATCATTCTTCCTTGTATTGTCAGGATTCTTCGGCAGAACATTCAGAAGCTCGCGACTGAGCTGCATCTGGCTGTTTTAAGAAATAAAAAAGGGGGAGATGCCGGGAGCCGGCATATTGCATATTGAGTGAGGATCTGTAATAGCTCAACTGGAATTCTATCACTGCCTGGAGCCAGCGTGAGGCACTCCGCCCATGACAAAGGTCATGAGGAAGGAGGCTCGGCATACGCAAAGGCGGGATCGAGCCTCAGGAGTCCCCCTGGAAATTCTCGAGCATCTACCCCCAAAACCAGAGTCTGCCTACTTTCTGCTTTGTGCTTTCACCTACACCTCTGACTTTACGGGGGGCTGTCTCCCACTACCTCTCTCTGAAAAAAGAGTTAGCTTACAGCTCCAGTTAATAATCCCTGGGCGTGACAAGAGTGTTTTAACCTACAAACTCCTCTGAAGGTTCTCTAGCCTGCCTGACAGGCTTGTCCGGCCACATGTGATTGCTCACAGCCTCTCAACCATGAGAGGCACAAGATGCTTTAAACCTTCTAAAAACAGGTTCTTTAGAAAAGTTAGAAAATTATTAGTATAAGTGTAATGGGCTGATTAGAAATCGTATTGGTGAAGGGTTTTTCATTTGTTGAGCCAATGTTTACTGCTAAGTCTCCACATCCCCTGCCCTTATACACATTAATGAATATATAGAAGACATAAGTATTAACCTTTGATATTAATCACGTTAGACCTTAGGCTAAGTAAATTCTTTCCTTAACTAAAACCCACTACACCCTCACCCTATAGGAATGTAACTTTATTTGGGTGGCGTCTGTTTTAAGAATAATCACCCCTGGAGAAATAAGTGTCCTGGTTGACTGACCGCTGTCACAAGGAGAGGGTCGTAAATTGTCAGCAGGCCCCCTGGCCAGAAGATGATGTAACACCCCTAAGACCTCTGTATACATTTGTATGAAGCACCTGACTTTGATAAAAGTCAGGACTGCTGACCCCGCGTGACTTTTGCATAACACCTCAGTGTATAAAAGTAGACCATGGAAAATAAAGAATTGGGATCAGTTCCTCGAAAGACTGGTCTCCCCATGTCTCTCTCTCTCTCACTCTGGTTGAGTCTCCATCTGGAGCGCGGAACCCACCATGCTTACTAATTATGCCTGGGCTTCTAAGATCCGACCGGGGAGGCCTCAGTGTCTCCTCTCCTTCGGGAGAACGGAAGGACGCCTGCGGCCTACGTAAGTGGTGCAAGCTTCTTGTCTTGAAGTTTTATTGGTCCCCCGCGTAAACCAAGCTACTCAGCCTCTTTTCTCCACTGAATTTTCCTCACTGAGCTATCCTTATTCTATTCCTTAATTAACGTTTAATTAAGCAGTTGTTCCCCGACCCTCGCCTAGCCATCTCTCCTTCGAATACCCTGGATCAGCTGGGGCTGGTCCCCGGCACACCCCACCTCCAGATTTCCTAACCTGGGGATTTGGCAAAGGGACTGAGAATACCGAGGAGTTAGACTTTGGAGGACATTGGGATTTGATTATAGAACTTCCACAGGACTAGGGAAACAGACTCGTGGAGGGCACAAACAAAACCTTGTGTGCACCAGTACCCAGGAGAAAGGAGCAGTGACCACACAAGAGACTGACCCAGACTTGTGCGTGAGTGCCCAGGGGCCTCCAGATGAGGCACGGGTCAGTCGTGGCCTCCTGCAGTGTCAGGGGCACTGGCACCTTTTGAAGGAGGTCGCCATTGTCTTCATTACCTCCACCATAGTTTGGTCTCAGGTAAAACAACAGGGAGGGCCACAGTCCCATGCATTAACAGAAAGCTGTGTTGATAGGCATTTAATATTCATAAGGTCCAAGCATTTCTAAGTAAACAACAACTGATCTCCTGGAGTCTCCTAGGGGTGATCATCAAAAAAGAATTCATAACTGGGTAGACTGTCACAAAGCCAATTTTAACAGGTACCTTTAACTCACACTTTAAACATATCTCATGAAAAGATGTCAAAATTGCTAAATATTAGGAAAGGGTGTTCGGTATCACCTCACACCAATCAGAATGGTGATTGTCAAGCACTCTACAAAGGTTAAATCTGCCAGATGCCATGAAGAAAAGGGAACCATCCACCTCCACTGCTAAAATGAAAATAGGAGAAAGCCACTATGGAGGAGAGCATGGACGTGCATCAATAATGAAAACGAGAATGAAATTAGAATATCCCTCAAACCATACACAAATATAAACTTCAAAGAAGATAAAGATCTAAATGTTGGACGGATACTATGCAATTTTGAGGACAATATAGGGGGGATATGCTGCAACATCAATTCCACCAAGTGTGCCCAGAATAATGAAAAACGAACCAAAACTAAGAAAACAGGACTGATTAACCTTAAAAGCGTTTGCACAGCAAAGGAACCCTAAATGAAAAAGAAAGACAGTCTTCAGAATGGGAAAAAATATTTGCAAACAAAGACGTCCATAAGGAATAAAGAAGATGGGATACATAGAAGATGAACCGTCACTCAGCCATAACAAGCAGGAAAGAATGCCATGGGAGGCCTCAGGGAATAAAGCAGAGATGATCATAGCAAGTGAGGTGAGGGAGACAGGGAGCGATATTAGTGTAAGATATCACTTGTAGCTGGGATCTAAAAGTGGATACAGATGAACTTCTTTACCAAAGAGAAACAGTCTCACAGACTTAGAAAATAGTCAGTGGACCCCAGAAAGAAAACAAAAACAAAACTGTGGGACAGGGAGTAATGAACTGATTCAGTCTAACACAGGGAGGCTGATATTATTAAAAAAACAACAACAACAATCCCCCAGGAACCACTGTGTAAACAGGAATCCTATTCAACACTGTAACATCCTATATTGGAAAAGAACCTGGAAGAGAAGATATACACATCTATGTACAAGTGAATCAAATTGCTGTCGATCCAAATAAAAACAAAAAACACCCACAACCTTGTCTTTCAACTACATCCGCCAATTCAAATTAGGGAAGAAAAGTATAAAAAAGGAATCAGAAAGGCTGACTCTACTGCCCTCAGGACATGGTGACCTGGATGGTGTCACATCCCTGAAGCCTGAGCTGGTTTTGGTCCCATGACTGGAGGGCCTCAGTGCAGATGGAGCTGGGAGCATGTGCCAGGAAATGTGACCCCACAATGGACCTGGGGTGCCTCCTTCCCTCTGCATGAGCACCCAATCTCCAGATGCAGGTGGAACTTCCTGCAGAGAAACCAAGCCTACATCACCCAAGAATTGGTGGAGCCTCCAGGCTGGAACAGGTTTGCAAGGTCCCCTGGCCACTCTATGTCCCCTAGGCTGGGGTTCCTACCTCCAGCCTCCGTCCTTAGGGTCACTCCACCTACAGACGACAGCACCCTCTGCAGAGTGGTGTCCACAAACTGGGATGTGTCCTGAGCACCCTGGGTAAGGGCGAAGGAGAAATGAGGCTCAAGCCTTGGCACATTCCACTCTAGCTGACAATCAATGAACAGAGTTTTCCATGAGACTCAATGACTGAGGACCAGAGTGGGGCAGGAAGCAAATGCTGTTTCCTTAGAACCGTCTTCCAGAAAAACAACGTTAAACCTAGTGCTGTTGGGCTCTTCATATTCACAAGGCCTCTGGGACTGTAAACGACCCCTCCCTTCCAGTCATGTCCCAGGGTAGATCATCAGACAGGAATTCAAAACAGGGCCACCTTTCAAGAAAACAATGTCAAGAGATAAACTGTAGTCACTCTGTACAGTATCGAAAAGCACTGGAAAGTTCGTCCAGCTCACTATGTACTCAGTTCAGTTGCTCAGTTGTGTCCTACTCTTTGCAATCCCATGGACTGCAGCATGCCACTATGTATTAAATCCATGCAAATCACAACTCCCATGAAAAATCCCCTCCCACAGGTCAGAGTAGCCACTGTCTAAAAATCTACAGAGAATACGGGCTGAGAGGATGGAGGCAAAAGGAAATTCTCCTACACTCTCAGTGGGGGTGTAAATGGGTGCAGGAACTATCAAAACCTCAAGGAGGTTCTTTTTCAACTAAACACCCAGAAACCATGTCCGGGCTCAGACCCAAAGAAAATCAGAATTCACAGTGACCCATGCACCTTGTTTTCAGGGCAGCTCGATTGGCAATGGCCAAGAACTAGAATTGTTGCTGGCCAAAATCTTGGCTTTCTCCGCCCAGTGAAGCCAAATAAAAAATACAGAGACAGAGTTTGAAGGAGATACGAAAGTGGCTTTTATTCCCAAGCCAGCAGAGAGGGGAATACAGTAGGGTCATGCCTCAAGGACTGTGTCCCCCACCCCCCTCCCATGAAGAGTCTAGGGGCTTATATAAGGGAATGGCTCACAGTCAGGTGTCAGTGATGAGGAACAAAGTGGGTAGGATCTAGATCTCTTCCTCGTGCAATTTTTCAAAGACAGTCTTAGACTGAAGTCAATAACCCAGTAACTGACTCTGGCAGTTGGGGTGGCTCTGCAGCCTTGTTTCTGATATGTAAGTACAAGGGGAAGGGTGTTGTAAGGGTAACCACCAGATAGCTGATGTATTTAGCATGGAGTCCAAGGAAAAAATGTTACTCGTAGCTCCTGCAGAGTTAGGGGGCTGAAAAGCAAACAGTCACAGACATTCAGAGTTATGAGCAGTTAACGTAAAAAAACTAGGAATGTTCAGGCTGCTCACTGTTTTCTTAATCTCCTTTGTTCTAAAAAATGGGAAAGAATAAAATACTCATTTCTCTCTTTTTTTTCCTTTGCATGTATTCTCAGTCGCTTCAGTCATGTCCAACACTTTGTGACCCCATGGACTGTAGGCCGCCAGGCTCCTCGGTCCATGGGATTCTCCAGGCAGGAATACTGGAGTGGGTTGTCATGCCCTTCTCCAGGGGATCTTCTCCACTCAGGGACTGAACCCACATCTCCTGCACTGGCAGGTGGATTCTCTACTGGCTGGGCCACCAGGGAAGCCCGCCCTGCAACAAATTCAACAAAGTTATTCATCGACAGGAAAATGAAGTCAGAGTGGTGCACCTCTGCACTGGAATGTTACCCAGCCCTGAATCACAATGGAATAATGCCAGTGACAACAGCGTGGATGGATAGAGTGAATACCATACTAAGTAAAGGAAGGCCGATAGAGAAAGACAAATATCAGAAGGTATCACTGACAGGTATCTTCTTGAAATTAATGCAAATGTAGGCTATTACACAGTAGAAAGAGACTCACAAACTTAGAAAACCAACTTATGATTATTAAAATAAGTTAGGGGTGTGGGATAAATGAAGAGTTTGCAAGGAACAAACAGGCGTTAATATACATCAAACAGATAACCAGGAAAAACAGTGTTGAATAGCAAAGGGCAGCCTACTGGAGACACTGTACTCCTCTCTCTGAGGAAAGTGAACTCAAGAAAGAATTGAAAAATGTCTGTGTATCACTGAATCCAGCTCCTGTACACCTGAAACAAACACGGCATCGGAAATCAACCCTACTTCAAAATAAAACAACAATGAATGCACAAAAAAAGAAATTTACAGCAGGATCCTCTATGACCCACCCCCCAGAGTCATAGAAATAAAAGCAAAAATAAAAAATGGGACCTAATTAAACTTAAAAGCTTTTGCACAACGAAGGAAAGTATAAGCAAGGTGAAAAGACAGCCTTCAGAATGGGAGAAAAAAACAGCAAACGAAGCAACTGACAAAGAATTAATCTCAAAAATATAGAAGCAGCTCCTACAGCTCAATTCCAGAAAAATAAACGACCCAATCAAAAAAATGGGCCAAAGATCTAAACAGACATTTCTCCAAAGAAGACATACATATGGCAAACAAGCACATGAAAAGATGCTCAACATCACTCATTATCAGAGAAATGCAAATCAAAACCACAATGAGCTACCATCTCACTCCACTCAGGATAGCTGCTATCAAAAAGTTTACAAGCAATAAATGCTGGAGAGGGTGCGGAGAAAATGGAACTCTCTTACATTGTTGGTGAGAATGCAAACTAGTAAGGCCACTATGGAGAACAGGGTGGAGATTCCTTAAAAAACTGGAAATAGAATTGCCATACAACCCAGCAATCCCACTGGGCATACACACCGAGGAAACCAGAATTGAAAGAGACATGAGAACCCCAATGTTCACTGCAGCACTGCTTACAATCGCCAGGACATGGAAGCAACCGAGATGTCCATCAGCAGATGAATGGATAAGAAAGCTCTGGTAGATATACACAATGGAATATTACTCTGCTATTAAAAAGAATGCATTTGAATCAGTTCTAATGAGGTGGATGAAACTGGAGCCCATTGTATAGAGTGAAGTAAGTCAGAGAGAAAAACACCAATACAGCATACTAACACATATATATGGAATTTAGAAAGAAGGCAACAATGACCCTGTATGTGAGACAGCAAAAGAGACACAGATGTAAAGAACAGACTTTTGGACTCTGTGGGAGGAGGCGAGAGTGGGATGATTAGAGAGAATAGCATTGAAACATGTACATTACCATATATGAAATAGATTGCAGTCCAGGTTTGATACATGAGACAGGGTGCTCAGGGCTGGTGTACTAGGATGACCCTTAGGGATGGGATGGGGAGGGAGGTGGGTGGGAGGTTCAGGATGGGGAACACATGAACACCCATGGTTGATTCATGTCAATGTATGGCAAAAAACACTACAATATTGTAAAGTAATCAGCCTCCCATTAAAATAAATTAATTAATTTAATAAAAAGAAATTTAGAAGTGGAGTGTGACACAAAAGCAATGCTGACTCCTTGTGGCCATTTTTTTGTTAACAGCAACTCTAAAAGCTGTGTTCAGTTCAGTCCAGTTGCTCAGTCGTGTCTGACTCTTCATGACCCCATGGACTGCAGCAGTCCAGGCCTCCCTATCGATCACTGACTCCTGGAGTTTACCCAAACTCATATCCACGGAGTCGGTGATGCAATCCAACCATCTCATCCTCTGTCACCCACCCCTTGTCCTCCTGACCTCAATCTTTCCCAGCATCATATATGTATGCGTGTGTGTGTTTGTGCACAGAAGGGGCTGGAGGGCCGGGACCACCTAGGGGAAGGGAGGTGGCCACTCGGCATCTCCACGTGGAAGTTGAGTCCTTCTGGGTCAGAGCACGGACCCTGAGGGAGCCCCTGGACTGCGGCTCACCGGGCACAGTGACAAGCCCCTCACGAGTCCTGAGCTGGTGCTGACCCTGTACTGGCCAGTGCCACTGGGGGAGGACACCTGATGACCCAGGCCTTGTGTCCTGCCCTTATATTTACGGGGTAGGACCATGGGCTTGTCGGAGTGGATGGACATTTTGGGAGCCCGGAAAGTGCTTGGGGGACCTAGTGAGTGTTTCAGGGGGTTGGTGAGTGTTGGGGGACCCAGTAAGTGTTTCAGGGGCTAATGAGTATCTGGGGGACTCAGTGAGCATTTCAGGGGGCCAGTGAGTTTAGGGGACCCGGTGAGCGTTTCAGGGGGCTGGTGAGTTTGGGGGCCTGAGCAAAGGTCTAGGAGCCTGGTGTTCGTGAAGTGGCCCTGCATGGCTCCATCCATTCCTTCACCTGAGAATGATTCCCTGAGCGCCTCTGTGCCAATCCCCACCCACAGATGTGTGTGAGGTCACACGGAACCTCCTCCAGTGTCTCACTGTGGGCCCACGGGGGCAGAACCTGACCTCACTGGCATGCACCCCACCTGCTCACCTGAGTGCATTGAGAACACAGAAGGCGCGGCAGACCCACATGAGGAAGTGCCCCGCAGAGCGGAAGCCACCAGGGTGTTCAGGTGCACCCGGCTTGCTCCCTGGGGTGCTTTCCGAGGCCCCAGGGCTGGGTGGCACTCCTGCCGAGCACTCCTGAATCTGCACTTGGAAACCAGGCAGCTGGGTTCACAGACAAGGAAAAGAGGGTGGGTGACCCACACCTATGTACCTGGGGGAAGGGAGAGTGTCTTGCAAGTACAGGACTGGTGTCCACAGGTGATGGGACGTTATTCCTCCCATCACAGTGAACCCACCACCATCTCAGGCCAGCGCAAATGGGAGGATGAAGGGCTTGTGGCACACTGACCTGGATTCTGATGGAACAGAGGTCCAGGGATGTGGAGACAAGAGGGCTCAGGAGTGGGCAGGTGACCCGTGTTATGGGGAGAGTTGTGGACAGGACACCCAGTGGGCAGGTGACCTGTATTATGGGGAGGTCTCCTCTGTGAGGGGAAGACAGACACACACCCACAGGTGTCCCCAGGATGGTGACACAGACGCACCAAAGGAGCCCTACGTGACGGGGCACACACACCCACAGGTTCTCCCCATGGTGCCGTGTTCAGGGTTCTGACATACTGTTTTGCTGCGTGTTCTACTTGCATCTCATTGAATAGTTGGATTAGAAAGAGACTTTTATTCTGAAGGGTTATTGTGAAGAGGAAAGGGGACTATTACAGGAGGATAAGAGTCCTTCAGGGAGGACTACTACTCTAGAGAGGGCATGCTTACATAAAGGTAGGGGCAATATTACTGTAGAGAGGTGACTAATATGATAGAGGGGAGATACAACAATAAATGGGGCTATGACCATGTAGGGGGGGTGTTACTGTGGAGAAAGTGAAAGTCATTCATTCGTATCTGACTCTATACAGGCCATGGAATTCTCCAGGCCAGAATACTGGAGTGGGTAGCCTTTCCCTTCTCCAGGGGATCTTCCTAACCCAGGGAGCGAACCCAGGTCTCCTGCAATGCAGGTGGATCCTTTACCAGCTGAGCCACCAGGGAAGCCCTACTATGGAGAGGGGACTCATAATAAAGGAGGACCCTTACTGTAGTGGGAGACTATTACTGTGGAGGGGGAAAATTTATAATAGAGGGACTCTGATACCATGGGGGCTCTTACACAGGGGAGGGGCTATGACAATACAGAGAACTATCATAATAAAGGGAACTATTACAATAGAGGGGGACCATTCTGTAGAGGGGGACTATTACAGAAGTTCAGTTCAGTTCAGTTCAGTCGCTCAGTCGTGTCTGACTCTTTGCCACCCCATGAACCGCAGCACGCCAGGCCTCCCTGTCCATTACCAACACCCAGAGCCCACTCAAACCCATGTTCATTGAGTTGGTGATGCCATCCAACCATCTCATCCTCTGTCGTCCCCTTCTCCTCCTGACCTCAATCTTTCCCTACATCAGGATCTTTTCAAATGAGTCAGCTCTTCGCATCAGGTGGCCAAAGTATTGGAGTTTCAGCTTTAGCATCAGTCCTTCCAATGAACACCCAGGACTGATCTCCTTTAGAATGGACTGGTTGGATCTCCTTGCACTCCAAGGGACTCTCAAGAGTCTTCTCCAACACCACAGTTCAAAAGCATCAATTCTTCAGTGCTCAGCTTTCTTTATACTCCAACTCTTACATCCATACATGACCACTGGAAAAACCATAGCCTTGACTAGACAGATCTTTGTTGACAAAGTAATGTCTCTGCTTTGCTGTATTACAGAAGAGGTAAAACTGTTTATGAAGGGAAGACTCTTACCATAGAGGGAGGCTATTACAATAGAGGAGGACTCTCACTGTTGAGAGAGGACTATTATAGCATATATGAGACTATTACAGTAAAGAGTGGTCTATCATTGTAGGGGGAGCTATTACTGAACAGAGGGGACTACGACAAAGAGAGAGGGACTATTATAACAGAAAGAGGACTATTACCTTAGGGGGGACTAGTATAATAAATGGGTGTCTATTGCTGCAGACAGGGACTATTACAATAGAAAGGGACTACTGAAATTGAGGAAGACTATTACTATAGAGTGGGACTACTAAGATAGAAAAGGGACTATTAATATACACTAGGGACAGCAGAAGGGGACTATTAGTGGAGAGGGGAAACTATGACAATAGAGGCAGGACTGTTACAGTAGAAGGGGGACTTGACTATGGAAGGGGAATACTGACAACAGAGGGAGATTACTAGATGGAGGGAGATTACTAGAATAGATTACTCTATTACCACAGAGACAGACTTATTACAATAGGGAGTGGACTATGACAGTAGAGGGGGACGTTTATGTAGAGGCAGATTATAGCAACGGAGGACTTTTACTCTAGAAGGGGGATATTAGAGGCAGACTATTATAGTTTAAGGGAACTACCACAATCAAGGAGGACTATTATTCCAGAGAGGGGACTATGACAGTACTAGAAGGGGAACTTTGACAATAGAGGGGGGACTATCACTATATAGTAGGACTATGACATTAGAGGGGGGGCTATTTCAGTAGAGGAGATACTTTAACTGCAGAGAGGGGACTATTACAACAGAAAGTGAAGTATGACAATAGAGACAGGACTATTAGTGTATGGGGTGGAGGACTATGACAGTAAAGGAGAACTATGACTCTATTACTCTTGCCTTCCCTGGTGGCTCAGGCACTAAAAGCATCTGCCTACAATGTGGGAGACCCGGGTTTGATCCCTGGGTCAGGAAGATCCCCTGGAGAAGGAAATGGCAACCCACTCCAGTACTCTTGCCTGGAGAATCCCGTGGATGGAAGAGCCTGCTGCTACTGCTAAGTCGCTTCAGTCATGTCCGACTCTGTGCGACCCCATAGACGGCAGCCCACCAGGCTCCCCCGTCCCTGGGATTCTCCAGGCAAGAACACTGGAGTGGGTTGCCATAGAGCCTGGTAGGTTACAATCCACGGGGTCGCAAAGAGTCAGACATGACTGAGCAATTTCTCTTTCACTTTCATTACTCTATTAGATCTCGAATAGAGAACTGTTACCCTATAGGGAGAACTGTTACTATGACAATAGAGAGGAGCTAACACTGTAGAAGAGGAACCATTACTGTAGGGGGGCTATGACAATAGAAGAGGAGTAATACAATGAAGGGGGACTATTATTACAGAGGGGCGACTATGACAGTAGCGGAGCACAGTTACTGTAGAAGTGAAGTTTTGAGAATAGAGGGCTATTACTCTAAACCCTATGACATTAGTGTTGGTCGTTCAGTCGTGTCCGACTCTTTGTGACTCCATGGACTGACCGCACGGAGCCCACCAAGCTCCTCTGTCCATGGGATTCTCCAGCTAAGAATACTGGAGTGGGTTGCCATGCCTTTCTCCAACTATGATATTAGAGGGGGCTGTTACTATAGAAGGGGAACTATCACTGTACAGGGGAGAGTATGACAATAGAAGGGGAGTATTACTGTAGAGGGGGGACTATGACAACAGAAGGGGACTATTACTATAGAGAGGGGACCCTAAGAATAGAGACAACCCCTGTCCATGGAGAGCAGTAAACACAAATACAAAGGTCCAGGCATGTGTTTGCCATGAAAGGAGTCCTGATGGCATGCAGACCAACAGAACACCCACTCATAACAGGAGAGAGGGGACACTCAGACCCTAACTGGAGGCATTCCCAGCTTCTTAGCTGCTCAGGTGGGTGCTTCATCCTGGGAGCCTGTGCAGTCACTTTTACTGCAGCAACAGCCACCAGATGGAGAGACCGCCTCTGGGGAGTGAAGGGCGTGTGACCTTGTGCCTGGGCTCCACTGCACCTAGGATGGAAGCCCCCATACCTGGAGCCCACAGGCTCGACTGGGCCCCTCTCAGCCCCAAGAGGAGGGGGCTGGTGCACAGTGACAGAAAGGGGGACCCTCTGGATGGGGTCACCAGCTCTAGCCTCAGGGAGAGCAGACTTGAGCTGCTGGGGTCTGTCTGTTGGTCCCTGTCTCCCCGCTCCCTTGCTCCTCCTCAAACCCCCACTTAACCTCCTGTGTCTCTCTGCCCCCTCGCCCTACTGTCTGTCTCTCTTCATGTCTCTGTCCATTTCTCTCTGTGTCTGTTTCTCTGTCTCTAGAGCACTTCTCCCCTCTCCACCACCCCATCCTCCTTTCTCTTGGAGAGAAGTCCACAGGTACCAGTTTCTCAGAGCCACGCCTCCACGCCGCCAGCACCGGGTCTTCTGTATGTCCTGTTTTAATTATGCAACACCCCATTTCCTCCCCCAGATTGCCCAGGCTGGGCCTCCGATGGGCTGGCAGGTGAGCTTGCCCGGATCCTTCCTGTGCCACCAAGGTGAACGCAGACTGGATGTCGGCACTGAGTTCTCGGCTCTGGGACATGCCCCCGCACCACCTCTCCATCCCAGGTGAGGCCCCGCATGCTCGGCTCAGAGGGGATGCAGCTGCGAGACGGGTCCAAGTGTGGGAAGCCTCAGAGCCAAACATGCACACATGCAGGCACACACAGGCACACTGAACACACACACGCATGCACACACACACACCAAACACACATGCACACACACACCAAACACAGATGCACACATACACATACACACACCAGCACCTTCCCTTGTCTGTCCACTTGATCCCATTCAACCCGGAAGGTACGAGAACCCCCGAGAGCCTGCCTTCAGGACACATGCCGGCCTCCCTGGGGGGCGGGATTGTGTTTTCTCAGCCACTCTGTCCTACTCCTGGGGACCCCTCACCTTTCCACCCACGTTTTCCATCAGAGCTTGTGCAGCACCTTCTGCACTTGAGGCTGGAGGACCCAAAGTTTAAGGGGGCCACCCGCCCCCAAAACAACTCGATAAGTGATACCAGAACTACCTAATTAAAATGAGGAACCTCTGACTCCAGCCAATTTGGTTGCAAAAAGTGCTGCAAAGCTCAGCTATAGGCGGGCATCTGGATTTGGGGATGGCCAGTGGTGACCAGGGTGGCGGGCACTTCCAGGGTGACACTGCTGTGCTCAGGCCATCTGAGGGGTGGCCACCAGACACCGTGGCCTGGGAGGGGAGGGTCCCTGCCAGACAGCACCCTGCTCACCTCCTCAAGGTGCAAACGTGCCCCATTCTCCACCGGCACTCCTCTGGCCGTGCAGACACTGGGCCCTGCCCGGGCTCTGTGACACTGGACACTGCCCGCTGGGAGCGCACATGGACAGTTGGACAAACAGGAAGTGCTGTTTTCTATGGAAGGCAGCTTTACCTTTCTCACCCTCTCGACAGCTGTGGGGTTCTATGCCGGCCACCCCACCCTGCCTGGGAGGAGGGGCCCCACACGGCTCTTCCCTTGAGAGTGTGGAGCAGACAGGGAACCGTGGACCCAGTCTCTCGGCCCTTCCGGGTGCTTCCCCGTGGGGAAAGCTGTGGGGGCCCCACAAGGAGGAGGCTTCCGAGTCTTCAGGACCACAGAGGGGCCCTTGGCCGCTCTCCTTCCCGTACCCCTTACAAAATAACTCATGATGCCTCTCCCCCAAGCCCGGGCACCACTCATCTGCTTCTGTCTTTGAAAATTTGCCTGTTCTGGACATCTCTTATAAATGGACAGGTAAAATGTGTCCTTCTGTGTCTGCTTCTCTCACTGACCATCGTGTGTTCAAGGTCCATCCACGATGTAGCCTGTGTCAGAACTTCACTCCTTTTCATGGTGACTCATACACCACTGTGTGCATGGACCACATGCTGCTGACCCACCCATCCATCCATCCACCCATCCATCCACTCATCTATCTGTCCATCCACCCACTCACCTATCCATCCACTCATCCATCCAACCACCCACTCATCCATCCATAAATCCACCCATCCAGCATCCATCCATCCATCCATCCACAAACCAATCCATCATCCACCCATCCACTGATTGATCCATCCACCCACTCACCATCCATTCATCCATCCATCCACTTATCTATCCACCCATCCATCCACTCTTCCATAACATCATCAAATCAAATTATATTATGAACTTGTAAATCCTCCTTCCCATCCCTTGACCCTGAGAATAAATAAGAAAAGAAAAAAAGAGAAAGAAATAAAGCTAGTCCAAACCTATGTTCAGAGACAGAAGGGAAGGATTTCTGGATTATCCCCAGGTGACTGCTAAAGTATGAACCTCTCCACACTGTCTCTGAAACAGATCACACAGATTTAAAAGGGAAAAGAATAAGTAAACCCCACATAAATGACCACAACATTGGCGTCATAAAGAGCCTGAAAATACTATGAATAATTTCAAAGCACTTGTAACTAGAGAGGGTCTGCCTGTGCTCAGTTGTGTCTGACTCTTTGCAGCCCCATGGACTGTACCCGCCAGGCTCCTCTGTCCATGGGATTCTCCAGGCAAGAATAATGGAGTAGGTTGTCATTCCCTTCCCAGGGGATCTTCCCAACCCAGGGATCTCCCCTGCATCTTTTATGCCTCCTGCTTTGGCAAGTAGGCTCTTTGCCACGAGCACCACCTGGGAAACAACAAACCATAAAATCAAAAGCCATCTTAAGGCTTTCCTGTCCCAAAACGGGATTCCTTAAATAAATTGACTTTCACTTTCACACTTCTGCAGAGACCCCCATTTCGAGACAAGATTCAGTTCCCAGGACTCAGTGGATATGACTTTCGGGACTCTGCCATACCCCGCGGTGCTATAGCTGTGCATCCTTAGGGCAGCTTGGGGGCACAGAGGACAGGCTCAGGGGGTGATGTGTCCCCCACCTGGTTTGCCTGCAGGGAGCCACAGCATAATGACCTACTGCCTGAACAAGAAGTCACCCATCTCTCACAAGGAGTTGAGGCTGCTGCAGCTTCTGGGCAAAGTGCTGCCATGTGTCACCTTGCCCGTGGTGTTCAAGAGGTCCACCACCCAGGTGAGGGTCTGCGGGCACTCCCGGGCCCTGGACCCAGCTCCAGCCGCTAGTGTCACCCACAGGGGGCAGTTTCCTTATCCCTCTTGGGGAAATGGGATTGAGAACAAACCTGCTGTAAAGCAGAATTGCTGTTTAGTCACTCAGTCATGTCTGACTCATTGCGACCCCATGGACTGTGGTCTGCCAGGCTCCTCTGTTCATGGGATTCTGCAGGCAAGAATACTGGAATGTGTTTCCATGCCCTCCTGCAGGAGATCTTCCAACCCAGAGAGCCTCCCAGAAAGGTAGGAAAGGACACAGGTTTACTGTAGAACCAGCCTGAAGCCAGAACAGGGACCCATGGACTAACAGCATCACCCTCTGAAGTCACAGAGGCCGGGGGAGCTGGGAGGGGAAGGGGGAGGCTGGGTCCCACCCTTTGTGCAGCTGAGCTGACACTAGAGCTCCTTCCTGGTCCCAGATAAGCAATAGCTGAGTTTCCATGTCCTCTGAGGTGGGTTTACGTTTGCACCCCAGCACCCCCTCCAGGGAGACTTTCTTGCTGGTGCAGATGGTAAAGAATCAGCCTGCAATGCGTGGGACCTGGGCTAGATCCCTGGATCGGGAAGATCCCATGGAGGAGAAAATGGCACCCCACTGTAGTATTCTCACATGGGAAGTCCCATGGACAGAGGAGCCTGGAAGGCTAGAGTCCATGGGGTCACAGAGAGTCGAGACGACTGAAGTGACTGAGAACACATGCACGCATTCACACCCCTCCCCTGTAGTGCTTCTCCTGGGTGGATTGGGGGTTTTATGGGGCACAGAGAAGCCAGGGTGGGAGGCAGTCATTGTAGAGGATGGAGAGGAGTCAATGGCGGGGGCCCTGTTTGTGCGGAGGGGGCACCCAATTGACAGTGGTCCTGTCACTGGCACACACATTGCCCAGGGGGTGGATGCAGGATGGGGTAGAAAACCCATCTGGGCTCAGGTGCCCTCAGGAGCAGGGGCCCACCTGGGCGGGACAGATGGCCCCTGCCTTCCTGTACCCGCACTTGAGGGGCACTCATATTCCTGGTTTTTCTGCTCCTGGGCTGGTCCTCCCAAGAGGACAAGAGGCTGTCAAGCACAGCTCTTACCTGTGTGATTGCTTCCTCCTGGGAGGTCCCCGGTTGCTGGAATCCTCCTCAGGGGATCTGATTGGCAGAGAGCCAGGGCTGGAATGGGAACAACTACATTCTTGCTTGCATCAGGTGCCTAAGCCTGGCCTTAAGAGCTCACACCCAGAGAAGGGAGCGAGCAGCAGGGGGTCCACCAGAGCCCAGGAGTCCTGCAGGACTGGGGTCCCTCTGCTCGGAGGGCCCCTTGGTGCTGGGTCCCTCTGTTCTGCATCCCTCCAGGGCAGGGTCCCCTCCATACTGGGGGACCTCGGTGCCATGGTCTCAAGTGGTATGGCTCCCAAAGAGACCTGGGTGTGTGTGGGGTGGGGGGCACAGGTGGTGGTCTTTCAGGGGGTGTTTAAGATCAGTGGCTGCAGCAGCACTTCATTTAATCCTTGTAGAGGTGGATGGCAAGTGCCTGACAGTAGCTGACAATATTCATATGAGTCATTGTTTTTTCTTTTAATTTGGATTGAGGGGGGCTGTGACACCCTTTCCCATTTTTTATCCTTATATCTTTTTCTTTTTCCATTGTGACTCTGTGTAGAGAACACAGTACCATTTTCTGCGACTAGTTTATGTTAATATTAGTTTTTGCTTTTTCTTTTATTTTGGATAGAGAGAATCTATTATTTTCTTCCCCACTTTTTTATCCTTATGTTTTTTTCTTTTTCCATTATGACTCCTTGTAGAGAACACAGTACATTTTCTGCTACAAATTTATATTAGGGCTTCCCTGGTGGCTAGTTGGTAAAGAATGTGCTTGCAATGAGGGTGATGTGGGTTCGATCCGGGGTTGGGAAGATCTGGAGAAGGGAAAGGCAACCCACTCAGGTAATCTTGCCTGGATAATTCCATGGACAGAGGGGTCTGGTGGGCTACAGTCCACCGGATCAAAATGAGCTGGAAACAACTAAGCAACTTTCACTTTTCAATGTACGTTAAAGTTATTTTTTGCTTTTTCCTGTCTTATTTGTGTCATGGACAGATGTTTCGTCCTTTCGTTCTCTTCCCTTGATTCCTTCTTGCCTTTCCTAGTGCTGTTTGTGGGGGTGGGCACAGATCTCTGTGGGTCTAGTGTGTCCTCATGTCCAAGGGTCCAGCTTGGGTGTCATGGAGCCTTGGCGTTGAGCCCACAGGGAGCTTCCACCCAGGGACTGCCTGAAGGAGCGTGAGGCTGAACTCTGCAGGAACACGACCCCAAGACCACAATCTCGACCCGGGCTCTGTGCTCCACATGACCAGTGACCCTGGGGACCCCGTTCCCAGAAGCAGTGCCTCAACCCCAGCAGCACCAACACGGTTGATTTCACAGTGGCCGATGTGGCCCTCAGTTGGGCATCCTCAGTGCATGCCCAGCCCCTGAGTGGGGCCGCCCTCTGTGCCCAGCACAGATGACTGACCTCTGTGTGCAGGTGCTGAGCATCATGAAGTACCTGGATGCTGGCGTGAGGACCTGCAGATGCCGCACATGGAGGAGGGCACTGAGAGGAACCTGCACTCTGGCCACATGGTGTACATGACAGCCCTCATGGAGGTGGGGGTGGGGGCAGGGGTATGGACGGGGGGTCCGCCAGCCAGGGACACCACGTCTGGTCCAGGCAGGAGAGGGAGGGCCTCTGAGGGGATAGGCACACTTCCACTGAGATGGACATATGGTCACTCCAGGCAGGAGAGGCTGACCTCTAAGGGTACAACACAGGTCCACTCCCATTAGAAGACACTGACCTCTAATGGGACAGACACACGTCCGCTCAGACAGACACACGTCCACTCAGATGGACACACACTCACTCCAGGCAGGAGAGGCTGACCTCTAAGGGGAAAACACAGGTCCACTCCCATTAGAGGACACTGACCTCTAATGGGACGGACACACGTCCACTCCAGGCATGAGAGAGCTGACCTCTGGCATCAGTCACTCAGAATTCCCAACCAACACGCGTTTCTGAACTCACACCTGCACCCCTGGCCTCTGGGGTGTCTCCCAGAGTTTGGCTATACCAGGTCCCTGACACGTCTTTTCCTGTGTCTAGTTTTGGGCTGTCCAGTCCATTCTCTCGGCTGCTGGCCAAGTCACTTAAAGTCTCACACTGGCCTCGGCCCCCAGTGCCCCCACCACAGAACCTAATGACCCTTGGGGTCTGGAGGTTCTGTCCTGGGCCTCAGTGTACATGTACCCTGCTGGCCTTGCACGCTCCCTGGAATACAGACTTCACACAATATTATAAGCACTGCTCTCTGCTGCTGTCCATGCACACACACATGCATATCCATGCACACACAGGCCCTGAACACATGCACACCTGTGTGCACCTGTACCTACTGGAGTGTGTACATACACAGACACACACACACACACACCAGAGCAATTCCACGGCTCCTCACTGCCACTCAGGAGAGGCTGGGTCCCTTGGGAGCAGGCACCATGCTTTATGTCTTTGTGTGTCAGGACACCTCCTCCCATCTGTAGAGTGGCTGTGCTGGGGGAATTCCCCACCCATGACCCTCTGTCTCTAACTACAAGGCCCTTCACCCCACCCCACCCAGGACATGCTCATGGAGATCTGAGTGGCTGGAGAAGCACCCCCAGGAAGTGGTTATCCTGGCATGCAGGAACTTCGAGGGCGTGATAGAGGACCTGCACGAGTACCTGATGGGCTGCATCAAGAACATTTTGGGGACATGCTGTGCCCCCGTGGGGTGTGAGCAGGGGCCACAGGCTCCCCATGCTCTTGGAAGCGGGGGTGGTGGGAGCACTAGGCCTCACTGTAATCAGACTATCTGCTCGCTGTGTGAGGCTGATTCAGGCACCAGGTGATGCTGCTCATGGAACCCCAGTAATCCACCCACCACTCTCTCCACTCAAACACCCCAATGACCAGCCCATCACTGGTCACAGGCACCCCAAATAATCCACCCTGCCCGGTCTCTATTCAGACACCCCCAAAATCCATCCATCACCCCTCACGATGCCCCAGTAATCCACCAGCCATTTTCTATCAAAAACCCCAATAATCAATCCACCTCTGTTTCCACTCAGGCACCCCAATAATCGACCCATCACTGCTCAAGACACCCAAGTAATCTACCCACCACTGTCTCCACTCAAACACCCCCAAAATCTACCAATCACTGCTCAAGACACCCCAATAACCCACCCATCACCGTCTCCACTCAGACACCCTAGTAATCGACCCACTAGTGTCTCTACTCAGACATGCCAATAACCCACCCATGACTGTCCTTCTCACAGAGAACCCAATAACCAGCCCATCACTGCTCATAGACACCCTAATAATCGACACATCACTGTAGCTTCTCGGACACCCCCAATAACTGACACATTGTGTCACAAGGCACCCCAATAACCCCTGTGCACATGTCTCATGGGCACCCGGATGATTCTCCCCCTAGGAGGTGCTGACTCTGCACCAGCTGTGGTCCCACGGCCAGCAGGTCATCCTGTCGTACAAGGACGAGGCATCCATGAGTCAGCATGCAGAACTGTGGCCCAGTATCCCCTACTGGTGGGGGAACCAGGTGAAGCCCCGAGACCTCGTCCACTACCTGGAGCTCATGAAGAGCTGCAGCCACCCAGGGGAGTGCCGCCTTCAAACCGGGACACCTGGTCACACACATGTCATAGTGCATGAGGCTGGCTTTGGGGTCAAGTGGAGAAATGGAACAGGACATATTAGGGGACGTTATTCTGTTCAGCACATGGGGACCAGAGCATGGACATCCTTGGGGACGTTACTGTGTCCACCACAGGGGGTCAGGATGTAGACAGGATGTGGACATCCGTGTGGACATTATTGTGTCTACCACATGGGGCCAGGACATGGACATCTTTGGGGTCACTGTCCAGCCCGCCTGCCCTCTGTAACAGGAGAAATTCATGAGTCAACACCCCTGTGAGCCCCTGCTGTCTGAACTTTGGTCTCTGTCGGACATCTGAATCTCTGACCTCTGCGGAGGCCAGAGTCTGGGTGGGTGATGGCACAGCTTGGTGACTGCATGTGCAGGTGACCCCATGGGTTAGGGGTCGCATGGGTGGGTGACTGTGTGGGTGGGTGACCCCATGGGTTACTGGTCACATGGGCGTGAGACCGTGTGGGTAGGTGACTGTGTGGGTGGGTGACTGTGTGGGTGGGTGACCAGTTTGAGTTGCTGAGTGCAGGGTGTGTTACCATGTGAGTTGCTGACCCGGTGAGTGGGTGACCACATGGGCGGGTGACGATGTGAGTGGGTAATCATGTGGACAGGTTAGCACATGACCTCACAGGTTAGTGACCCCTTGGGTGGGTGCCCACGGGGGTTGGTGGCCAGTGGAGGGATCACTGCATGGGGTGGTGACCCTGTGGGTGGGTGACCACGTGAGTCGCTGCCCACACGGTTTGGTTGGCCACATGACTCGGTGAGTTAGTGGCCGCACGCCTGGGCAGCTGACCCCACAGCCTGCACCATGAACAGCAGCCCCTCTCTTGTCCCAGGCAGGCTGTGGGTGGCCAGCATCAACCTCACCGAGAACCTGGAGTTTGTCCGCGTCCACCCGGCCTGGTCCCTGGAGAAGCTGACCCAGTGGGGGCTCCCGTACCTTTGCACATGGGTGCGGGACCTGTGCCCGGGGTCGGCCACCGGCAGTCGCAGGCGACTTCATCTGGGCCGACGAGTTTGTTGGCGACCTCATCGGGTTGAACTGGAAGCTGCTTTGGGGCTGATGGAGGGTGCGGGTGTGGAGCTGGGCGTCACGGAGGCTGCGTCTCAGTCACGTCCTGCAACGTAACCGGCCTGAACCGGAAGCCACCTCGGGGCGGAGGGATGGCGCACTGGGGAGCTGGGCCTTGCGGAGGCAGCTCCTCATTCTCATCCTGTGACGTCACTGGGCTGAACCGGAAGCTGCTTCGGGGCTGAGGGACGGCGCATGGGTGGAGCTGGGTATCATGGAGGCTGCGTCTCAGTCACGTCCTGTGACGTCACCGGCCTGAACGAGAAGCCACCTCGAGGCTACCGGTCGGCACGTTGAGGAGCTGGGCATTGCGGAGGCTATTCTCAGCCCTGTCCTTTGGGGCTTGTCATCCGTCCACGTGTCCACTGAATGTGGGTGACTGCCGAGGTGGGGCCAGGTGGCAGGGTCCATGGTCTCCTCAGTCCTCCGTGTGTCTCTCCGCGAATGCAGGGGGTGAGGCGATGATTAAAGGTGAGTGCATGATTTGTACAATCACATCCTCAGGGAGACACACCTGGTTCTCGGGTCTGTGGCTTCCCCATGGGAGAGGCTGGGGTGGCCGCCTCCCCCTGGGCACTGAGACTAGCAGACGGTGACCCCCAGCTGGGGAGGGGAGGAGGCACTATGACAGTGTCCATAGGAGGGGACTGAGCGCATAGCGATCCCACTGAGAAATCCCTTTTATTAGATAAAGGGCTTCCCTGGTGGCTCACTTAAGAAGGCCTTCTTTTCTCTCCTTGCTAGTCTTTGGGACTCGGCATTCAGGTAACTATATCTTTCTGTGTCTCCTTGGCTTTTCTCTTCTCTTCTCATCTATTTGTAAGGCCTCCTCAGACACCCACTTTGCGTTTTTGCATTTCTTTTTCTCGTGGATGGTTTTGATCACCACCTCCTGTACAATGTTAGGAACCTCCATCCATAGGTCTTTTGGTACTCTGTGTGCCAGATCTAACCCTTGAATCTATTTGTCACTTCCAAAGTATACTCACAAGGGATTTGAGTAAAGCAAAGAAACAGAGGAAAACAATACAATGGGAAAGACTGGAGATCTTTTTAAGAAAATGAGAAATGCCAAGGGAACATTCCATGCAAAGACAGGCACAATAAAGGACAGAAACGTTATGGGCCTAACTAAAGCAGAAGAGATTAAGAAAAAGTAGCAAGAATACACAGAAGAACTGTTAAAAAAAATCTTAATAACCTGGATAACCATGATGGTGTGATCACTCACCTAGAGCCAGACATCCTGTAGTGCAGACACGTGGGCCTTAGGAAGCAGCAGTACCAGCAAAGCTAGTGGAGGTGATTAAATTGTAGCTGAATGCTTTCAAATCCTAAACGGTGGTACTGTTAAAGTGCTGCACTCAATATGCCAGCCAGTTTGGAAAACTTGGCAGTGGCCACAGGACTGGAAAAGGTCAGTTTTCATTTCAATCACAAAGAAGGGCAATGCCAGACAATGTTCCAACTACCGCACAACTGCACTTGTTTCACATGCTAGGAAGGTAATGCTCAAAGTCCTTCAAGCTAGGCTTCAACAGTATATGACCTGAGAACTTCACAGTCCACACATTCAAACAGTTGATTCTAAATGCACAGTGATGCCACAAAGATGGTCAAGGCAAAGACACACAATGTGATTTTATTTATGTCTAAGTGAAACAAAATATTCACTGCAAGGTACAAACTTTTTTATCATGAAAAATCTTACGTTTGAATATGAAATATCCTGCTGAAATTGAAAAATATGTTTTAAAGTGAAATTCTTTAATTGTCAGTTATTTTGAGACATGGGAAAAAAGAAAATAAAATTACATTCATTGAGGCTGCTTCAGTTCAGTTCAGTCGCTCAGTCGTGTCCAACTCTTTTCATTGGGGGCTGCTTAAACTTTCACAGATTTTTTTCTTAGAAATTCCCTTACAGTTTTACAGTCTTAATTAGACTTAAAATGGTCAGTAGATTTTATACTATGTTTGTTTTCTGAACATTTTCATTTCCTTTAATTTATGAATGTAACTGCAATATTTTTCTATTAAGTGAGTATTAAAAATTACTCCTCTCTCCTGTGTGGAACACACTGTTTACCCTACTGTTGAGAGACATTTTATTGCCTAAAACCTTTCATAATTCAGCTCTACGATCTAGGTTTTTTTTGTTTGTTTGTCTTGCTTTGTTTAGGCTGAGAATTTTCTCATCTATTTTTAGTATCTTCAGTCTCTCTGTTAGGCATATGTGTCTGCTGTTGTTTACTTGCACAGTCATGTCCCAACTCTTTGCCACCCCATGGACTGTAAGCCCACCAGTCTCTTGTGTTCATGGGGATTCTCCAGGCAAGAATACTGCAGTGGGTTGCCATGCTCTCCTTCAGGGGATCTTCCTGACCCAGAGATGGAATTCGCACCTGCTACGGCTCCTGCATTGCAGGCGGATTCTTTACTACTGAGTGAAAAGAGATCATGTATACGTGAAACCCACTTTAATTATGAAGACTCATAATTGGCGAAAAGCAAAGATGGAAAAGCCCAAACAAGCATTCATCTTTTACCAATTAATAATAAGAAAAAAAACCCTTCATTTCAATTTGCCTTCCTTTATTTTTTCAATTAAATTTTCATTGAAGAATGATTGCTTTCCAGAATTTTGTTGTTTTCTGTCAAACTTCAACATAACAGTCTTTCTTAACTCATAGTTTCTCTTCAATATCATCTTATCCTGTGTCAATAACTTCTTTTAACATTTCTTACAGACAAGGTATAGGCTGAGAATGAATTCCCCAATTTTTTGTTCATATTAAAATATCTCCTTCTCCTTTGTTTTTGAAGGATAATATTCCTGGATGTAGAAATTAATTTCAGTAATTAAAAAAAAAACATTTTATTTATTGACATGTTGTACCTGTACCATGGATTTACTAGTTAAGCTGTGTAATTCATTGATTTGTAACTTATTCATAGGTTGAATAACCATAACCACAGCCTCATTCTAGAATATTTTCATCCCTCCAATGGGAAACACTCTCCAGTTGGCAGACATTTTTCATTTGCCCTTTCATCTGGGCCCTTGCATTCACTCCTCTGTTTTCGATCTTTAGAGAATTACCTAATCTGGGACATATGCATTCACATGAACAGTATAGTGCAATACACAGCCTTTTGTTCCTGGCTTCTTTTAATTAACATAATCATTTCAGAGCGCTAGCATGTAATAGCTTGTATAAGAACTCCATTCATTTGATGGCCAAATAATTTTGCATTGCATGCTTTATTTATTCAATCACCAGTTGATGGACATATGAGTTATTTCAACTTTTTAAACTTTTTTTAGTTTATTTCTTTTTAAACTTTATTTTTAATTTAATAATTTAAAAAATTTAAATTTGATGGCTTTTTCTGCATCTATTTAGGTTATCATATGATTTTTAGCTTTCCTCTGGTTAATATGGTCTGTCACATTGATTGATTTGCAAATATTGAAGAATCCTTGCATCCCTGGAATAAACCCAACTTGATCGTGGTTTTTGATGTGTTGTTGAATTCTGTTTGCTAAAATTTTGCTGAGGATGTTTTTGCATCCATGTTCATCAGTGATATTGGTCTGTAGTTTTCTTATTTGGTCTTGTCTTTGTCTGGTTTTGATATCAGGGTGATGGTAGCCTTACAGAATGAGTTTGGAAGTGTTCCTTCCTCTGCAGTTTTTTGAAAGAGTTTTAGAAGGATAGACATTTGCTCGTCTCTGAATGTTTGATAGAATTCACCTGTGAAGCCACCTGGTCCTGGGCTTTTGGCTTTGGGGAATTTCTCGATCACAGCTTCGATATGGAGCTTGTAATTGGGTGGTTCACAATTTCTATTTCTTCCTGGTTCAGTCTTGGAAGATTGAGCTTTTCTAAACATCTGTCCATTTCTTCCAGGTTATCCATTTTATTGCCGTAGAGTTGTTCATAATAGTCTCTTATAATCCTTTGTATTTCTGCATTTTCTGTTGTAACCTCTCCTTTTTCATTCCTAAGTTTGTTGATTTGATTCATCTCTCTATTGTTCTTGATGAGTCTGGCTAAAGGTTTATCAATTTTGTTTATCTTCTCAAAGAACCAGCTTTCAGTTTATTAATCTTTGCTGTTGTTTCTTTCATTTATTTTTCATTTATTTCCGTTCAGATCTTTATGATTTCTTTCCACGTACTAATTTTGGCTATTTTTTTGTTGTTCTTCTTTATCGGTTGTTTTAGGAGTCAATTGAGGTTGTCTATTCGATGCTTTTCTTGTTTCTTGAGTTAGGATTGTATTGCTACAAACTTCCCTCTTAGAACTGCTTTTCCTGCATCCCATAGGTTTTCAGTTGTCATGTTTTCATTGTCATTGTTTCCTAGAAAGTTTTTGATTTCTATTTTTATTTCTTCAGTAACCGTTGGTTATTTAGAAATATGTTGTTTAATCTCCACGTGTTTGTGTTTCTTACAGTTTTTTTTTTCTTCTAATTGATATCTAGTCTCATAGTGTGGTCAGAGAAGATGCTTGATACAAGTTCAATTTTGTTAATTTTACTGAGGTTTGATTTGGGACCCAAGATGTGGTCTATCCTGGAGAATGTTCCATGTGCACTTGAGAAGAAGGTGTATTCTTCTCCATTTGGATGGCATGTCCTCAAGATATCAATGAGATTCATCTCATCTCATGTGTCATTTAAGAGATATGTTTCTGTATTAATTTTCTGTTTTGGTGATCTGTCCATTGGTGTGAGTGGGGTGTTAAAGTCGACTATGATTGTTTTACTGTCAGTTTCTCTTTTAATGTCTGTTAGTGTTTGTCTTATGTATTGAGGTGCTCCTGTGTTGGGGGCATAGATGTTTACAATTGCTATGTCTTCATCTTGTATTGATCCCTTCATCACTATGTAGTGTCCTTCCTTATCTATTGTAATCTTCTTTAGTTTAAGGTATGATATGAGGATTGCTATTCCATCTTTCTTTTGATTCCCATTTGCATGGCATATATTTTTCCATCCTGTCACTTTCAGTATATATGTGTCTTTAGGTCTGAAGTGAGTTTCTTGTAGACAGCATGTACATGGGTCTTTTTCTTTTAAATTAATGTATTTATTTTAATTGGAGGCTATTGACTTTGCAGCATTGTGGTGGGTTTTGCCATATATTGAGTTGAATCAGCCATGGGTGTACATGTCTTCCCCATCCTGAAACCCCGACCACCTCTCTCCCCATCCCATCCCTCAGGGTTTTCCTAGTGCACTGACTTTGAGTGTCCTATGTCATGCATCAAAGTTTGATGGGTGATCTACTTCACATATCTGTAGTCATTGCCAGGTTGAAGATAATTTACTATTTGTAGTCATTTTCATCTGAAATTTAACATAGTTTATCAGAAAAACTTGTCTGGAGCACTGCTGAAATTTCTGGATAATACACTCACCTAATATTTCTTTTCTATTTTAGATCATTATGTTTTTCTGCTTATATAATGATGCATATCACTATGACTGACTTTGCTTTGGTAACATAAGACCTCAGTAAAAAGCCATTACATTTTTCAAGTTGGATTGAAAATTTTTTTCTTCTAGTGAAAATCAGTTTGTTTTTTCTTGCCCATTTTTCAGGTTATTCTAAAAGCTGGGATGTTTGTAGCCAGTTAGCACAATCAGAAGGTTACCAGGACTTGGCCACTCGGCAAGAGCTCATGGCTTTTGCTCTGACACATTGCCCTCCCAGCAGCATTGAACTTCTTTTAGCTGCCAGCAGCTCTCTGAAGACAGAAGTAAGTCTCCCAATAAAGTAAATCCTGAACTGTATCAAGTGTATTTTGTTGGGTCTGTGGATCTTGGGTTTGTGCTTTTTTTGTTTTTCCAATAATATGAAAATTTTAATTTATGGAAAAAATAGTTTGTTACTTACAATTTTGAAGATATTAAGCTATAAAATAGTGTTGTTGGCTTTATTCCAGTAAAGAAAGGCTACAGGTATGAGAAATAAGAGAAGAGTATTAGGAAACAATTTATTGAATATAATGGAGAACATTAGTATTGTCAAGAACAAAATATATAAGAGGAGGTCCTGTGTAGTATACTGGAAACCATGTGAATTAAAACCAGTGGTGACACCATCCCCTTAGAAGCTCTTTGGAAATAGCAGGGTGTGGTCTTTGGTTGGAGAGAAGCTCAGTTTCCTAAAATTCACAGGCTAAATCTGCATCAGGGGGATGTTAGGCCAGTTGTGAAACGTGTGTGAAGAGTTCTGGAATTCATATTTTTATCTCCTGGTCATTCATTACATTGTACATCAGGTTTTCCACAGTTAATTCCACTCCTGAAACTGTGGTTGCATCCTTGGGAAGGTGTTCATGAAGCCCTGAAGTAAGCCTGTTACCACTAGGAGATAGCATTTTTTTGTTTGTTTGTTTTTCCCCCTCGAAAGAATGCTTTTTAAATTTCAAGTCTACATTGTAAAATGAGGCAAATTTTAAAACAATTCTGTTATAATATATAGTGTTCTTTTTCAGATTCTTTATCAAAGAGTGAATTTTCAAATCCATCCAGAAGGAGGGGAGAGTATCAGTATGTCACCATTGATGAGTAAAGCACTGCAAGAGGTGAGTCTGGGTGAGAGGGAGGAGTTTGAAAGGTGCTTGTGAGAGGAATGAAACAATTATCTCACACTGTATGTGTGGTATGTGTAGACTGTTCTTTTAAGCTTTGTGTGTCTGTGTGAAATGTAGCATTCATATCAGTTCAGTTCAGTCGCTCAGTCGTGTCCGACTCTTTGCGACCCCATGGACTGCAGCACACCAGGCCTCCCTGTCCCTCACCAACTCCTGGATTCATATGGAAAAATTTATAGAACAAAGATGTCCATCTTAATAAAGTATCATAAAGAAAACATGCACAAACCCATCACACAGATAAAGAGCTCATGACAAGCCTTCCCCCGCACACCCTTCTAACTCTTTGCTGTCCTTCCAGAGATCCTGACTCATCATGATAACCAGATCCATGTGTGTTCTGTTCTTCTTTTAAAGTAATTTAGAAACCTATAACACCCATCCCAGAGTGGTAGTTTAATTTTAGCTGTTTTTGCACTGTATAGAAATAATTACACTCAGTATTACATTTGTGAGGTTTATCCATGCTATTGTAAGTATTGCAGTTGATCTTATTGTTACTGCGGTATAGAGATTAATTGCTATATGCATACATTCCAGTTTATCCTTTGTAATACTGACTGACACTGGTTTATTTTCAATTTTGGTACTGAAATAATGCTGTATCATCACTGTGTAGTGTTCCTAGTGCACATGTACAGACTTGGAGGTGTGTGTTATTAGATAAGTGTGTTTGTTCAACCCCAGTTGATAGTCCCTGATGATTCTCTTGAATGGTTTTACCCATTGCACACTCAGCAGCCATGTCTGGGATTTTCATTTGCTCCCCTCCAGGTAGTGCCAACTACTTTGGCATGGGTAGTTGTCGAAACTTTACCTCTTAACTGTTTTGAGATACCTGTTTATGCTTTTGATTTGCATTTTTCTGGTTGCTGGTGAGATGAACTTAACTCAGGAGGGAGCCTCTTTTGTGAGGTTCCTTGTTCAATTCCTTTGTCCATTTTCTGTTGAATTTTAGTCCTTTTTCTCTTTCCTCATTGAAATTCTTATGAATAAAATTTGTCTGGAGTCATTAAGTATTAATATGTATGAATCTCAGGAGAGCTGGTCCTGGAAAAGGAAGGAGGAAGTGTGTACTCACCAATACCTCTTTAACTCTTTAACCTTTGCTCCCTGGAATTTAACTTCTTATGACAATTTCTGGCAATACAGAAGTGGCGTTTGTTTGTTTGTTTGTTTTAGGTCAAAAACAGTAGGTAGTCTAACTAGGTAAGTTAAGAGATGATAATCGTCTTTATAGGAATCCACAGGATTCCTTTAAATGGTAAGGCTTTACTTTTAAAGCGTAAAATGTCATTCATTTTCCTAGCAACTATTTTAGAAGACATCTGTTGTGATAAGTGAGCTATATCTTAGCTCCTTTTTTTGTTTTTATCTATTTTTTTTGTTTTGTTTGCTTTATAGTTCCATACATTGATTCACAATTTTTAAAGATCATACTCTGTTTATAGGTATTATAATGTTGACTACATTCCTGGTTCTGTACAGTCTGTCTTTGTAGCTTATTTATTTTATACCTAATAGTTTTTAATCTCTTAATCCATTATCTCTATTTTGCCCCTCCCACCTTCCCTTTCCTCACTCATAACCACTAATTTGTTCTGTGTACCTGTAACTCTGTTTCCTTTTGTTATATTCACTAGCATGTTGTATTTTTTATATTCCACATATAAGTGGTTTCATACAGTGTTTGTCTTTCTAACACAGCACCTTCCAAGTTCATCCATGTTATTGCAGATGACAAAATTTCATTCTTTTTTATGGCTGAGTACTCTCCATTGTGTGTGCTTGTGTATATACACCACATCTTTATAAATTGACTGTAACTATCTTGTCAAATTCATTTGTAGTTGTATACCTTGTAGTTCTTTTAGAAGTCTGGTTCAAAGCTTCATCTGTGGAGTCTATTGATAGAGTTAGGGCAAGATTATTTAGATTTTGCCTACAGTCGAATATACACAATTACCTCATTTCCATAATTCTTTCTTTTATATTAAACTTCTGCTTGGCAGCCATTTATGGATTATACATGTGTATCCCCAGTTCAGTACCAAGTGATCTCAGGATCTCAAAAAAGTTTGTAAAGTGACTTTTGGCCCTTAAGGATTTTTATCCTCTTCCTCCTATAAATAGTAACTCCAAGACAGCAGTGATCAATAGAATTTTCTACAGTGAGGGGAATATTCTATATATCTACATTGTCCAGTATAGCAGCAACTAGTCACATAGAGCTGCTGAGTATGTGACATATAGGTAGTGCAACTAAGGAATCAACATTTAAATTTTGCTTAATTTTATTTAAGTTAATTTCACTTAATTAAGGCTGCTGGGTACCCGAGTGGGCATCACAGTTCTAGAAGGTGAGATACTCAGAAGAGGAGGGTGTTCCGCCATCAGTGCTGCAGACAAAGGACTGTGTTTGTTTCTATGGTTGCACTCCCTTTGAATTGAAGTCACAGCATTTTCCAGGGGCTTGGAGTGATGGGGATGCTTTCTTCCTTTGGCATGTTTTGACTTGTATTGATTAGAAACTATTCGGTTTTCCCTTCCTGGATCTGAGAGCACATTGAATTCTGTGGTGTTTTCTCCAGGGGATTCAGAACAGATCTTATATTGGAGATTTGGCAGATTTTACTATTTCTCAAGGTCCAGTAGAAGACTTGCTTTTCACAAGATCTTTATCCCAGTTTTTGTACCTTTTGATCCTCTGATCTCTTCCCATTTGTTCAGCTACATCTCTCACTGTTGCTCCAGCCTCCTCTCTTTTCATGCCTTCCAAACATGTGCTGTGTTCCATTCATGCTGAACTTACCCCATTCTCTGAGTAGGCTCTCTCACAGCTTTGGTGTTATTTAGGGTTCTCTCTGAAGCTCCAGAACTTTGGCCACCTGATGCGAAGAGCCGACTCCTTGGAAAAGACCCTGATGCTGGGAAAGATTGAAGGCAGGAGGAGAATGGGATGACAGAGGATGAGATGGTTGGATGGTATTACTGAATCAATGGACATGAGTTTGGGCAAAGTTCAGGAGATAGTGAAGGACAGGGAAGCCTGGCGTGGTCCATGAGGTTGCAGGGGGTAGGACACGACTGAGCGACTGAACAACAGCAGCTGCCTGTACTGCCCTTCTTGTATTGTTTCTGATCATCTTGCTGCCCTCTTGATCTCACCTAAGCTGTCGTCATCTTTATCAAGTTTTCCTTGAGTCCTCGTCGTTCCCTCTTCTGCATCCCCCAAATATCTCATAGCATTGGATCAGCTCATGTGTGGTACGGTTTGGCGTGTATGGTGACTGGAAGTGTGTCACTTACCTTTGGTGCTCTCTCCAGAGAGTGCTTGCCACAGAGTGAGTGCCTAGTGAATGCTTAATACAGATGCATTGGAAACTCCCACTGCAGAAGGATCAGTGTGTGGTAAAAATGGATTAGAAAGTAAAACTAGAAGGAATTTCCAACTAGATGCATGTGTGTGACCTGGGTGCTGTTGAGGACCTGTTGTGTTCTGGCCATGTAAGGGGAGTATCATTTCTCTATTCAGTATAGAACTGCACCGTGTTTCTGCTGAGTTCAGCTCCATAAGCTTATTCTGAAATCCCCACATCCTTCTTTATAAAATCCACGAGAAGCCTCTTGCGACCTTTGGGTTTTCCATTTCCTGCTCTCTGATGAATTAGAAAGTCAGCCAGGCTCCGTGGTGGCTTCTGTGGAGTAGGGCATGCTGTGTCTCCACAGGGCACGTCCTGATCCATTCAGCGTCCTCAGTACCTGTGGGAGACTGCCAGCAGTGCTTCACAGGATCCACTTTGCGAGGAAGAGGAATTCTTCCAGAATGATTCTTGTATTTTTTTTTATTTTTTAGCACCTTAAAAGCGTTCCTGTCTTCCTTTCTCCTCTTTCAGCAAGCTCTAATATTAATAGATCTAGATCTGACAAAGTGCTAATCCAAACCCTCAAACACATCATGTCTTTGATTCATGAGGCACATTTCAGAATATTATAGCTACTATTATTAGATTAAAATACAGTGCTTAGCTATAAGATGCTGTGTGTTACACATTAACAGTAAATGCAATAACCACATTAAATTATAACTTATAAATGAGAACCGACTGTATATGTAATCGGCTTAATGCCCAAGACTTTCATTACTCAGTTGTGAAAATGATGATTTTTACTTATATATCCAAATAAAGTAAAGATGTAACTGCTGTGCAGTTGCATTTGTGTTACTACAAGTGGAGCCTTCAAGTTTGAAGATATTAGCTGTTGTTCTCAGGAACGAGATATTTGTTTTTAAATAAAATGCATAATTTATGAATAACTACCAAAATTAGAGTTTCCAGCTTCTTAATGTTGGTTATTATGTTTTTTAGATGTAGTAGTATTCCACCACTTAGAGCGTATTAACATTTTGTTTAGATAGTGTTAGCTATATCAGTTAGGCAATAGTGTTTTCCCCAGATAAATCTAATTAGAGTTGAAAATGGATTATATACAGGGTTCCCATTAAAAAATCATCTTCACTGTGGGAAATCTTGTTATGAACATTTTAAGTGGCTACAAATTTATAAGACTGGACTAATTATTGTTTCGAACTGGGGGCAGGGCTTGGCATAGAGCTGTTTTGAATGTATAAAAGGATTATTTAGAAATATTAAAATAAATTTCTGACAGTTGTATTTCAGTACCATGACAACTCTTTCTCTTCCCCTTCACCAGTTAATGGGCATTTGGGTTGTTTGTACTTTTTAGCTATAATGAATACTGTTGCTATGCTATGAACATTTGTATACAAGTCTTTGTATGAAAATATGTTTTGATTTGTTGTGTAGGTATCTGGGAGTGGAACTGAAGCATTGTATGGTGTATATGCTCTAAATATTGGAAAACATTGCCAAATTGTTTTCCAAAGTGGCTGCACCAGGAATTTTTAAGTTTCCCCTTTCTTCATATCCTTGCTAATACTTAACTCTTGAATGGCTTTTTGCTAAAGCCATTCTTATGAATATATGTGGTATCTCCTTATCGTTTTGGTATGTGTTTCCAAATAAGTAACGATAATGAGCTCTTTTCATGTGCTTACTTGCCATTTCTGTACCTTCTTTGATGAAATGGCTACAAATATTTTCCCAGTTTCTTTTTAGCTGTTATGTCAACTCCTTATTAAGTCATAAGAGTTTTTGTTGTTGTTTTTAAACTCTTGGATACAAGTTGTTGTTGGATGTGCGATTTGAAAAGATTTTTCTGTCAGTGTGTGATTTGACTTTTTACTTTCTTAATAGTGCCTTTTGAAGTGCAGAACCTTTTAACGTTGCTCAAGTCCATTTTATTAACCTTTTCCTTTATTGCTTGCATTTTTGGTGTTGTATCAAAGAAATCTGTGCCTAGCTCAAACCTGTGAAGATTTACTCCTGTGCTTTTTCCTAAGAGTTTTATAGTTTTAGCTTTTATATGTATTGAGAGGTAGTAATGAGCCACTTTTTGTATGAGATAAGTATAAGGTTGAGGAAAATCCACATGCAGAAAGATCAGTTTAGAATTTTATCTCCTGTTATATGCAAAAATGAACTCGATAGGATCATGTTTGTTTTCTCTTTTATGTGATCTTGTTCTTTCTTAAAGGATTTTAAATCTTACACTGCACAAAGGCACAAATTAATATTTTAAAGTTTAAAATGATTTCATCTGAAATGAATTTGTACCATAATTATTGCCTTAGTAATTTTCTTTTTTCGAGATGTTTTGGAATTTTGGTTTTCAGGCTCATGTTGTGTTTCCTGAACCATCTGCCTTTGTCGTTACATACAGATCATTTATGTCATAGCGTGATAGTGGTTATTGGATGCATGTGCCATGATTATTTATGTTTTCCTTTGCTTTTGGGCATTTGAATTGTGCCCAGTCTTCCTATATTTTAGACTGAACTTCACTGAGCATTTTATGTACATATCTTTGCATATTCATGCTTGTATTGCCCTGGGATATAATGGAAAATATGGGCTCCTAAGACAGATAATTTCCTGTTTCTTGTGGTCCATCCTCTGTAACTTTAAGTGCTGATTTAAAAAATGAAAAAGAAAATAAAAATATACTAAATATACCTCTATTTTTCCTAAATACAGTTCTCTTAATTTGGATTCAAGAATGAATGCTAGAAGATTCAAGAAGGGTTCAGTCCCTAAAGCCCCTGAAATAGTGTGTCAAATCTGGTGTGTCTGTCTGTGACTTGGTGTGTTCATGTATGTTCACACAATGAGTACATCAGTTTTGCATTCAGTTTTCTGGGGAAGGCACTTACAGCTTGCCTTAGAAATGTGTAGGGGGCCGGGTCTTCTAAAGATAAGAAATTGTAGCCTGGCATTTTAATTAGCAGATGAACTGAAGCAGAGTCAGACGTCAGAGTGATTAGTCCTCATGGGGTTTTCTTCTACTGCTTCTTCTGACAAATAATTCCAGAAGCAGCATCACCAGTAATAAGCATTCCATTCTTAATATTTTGAGTTCAGGATGCAATTTGCTCCAAGTGTGGGGCTTCCCCAGTGGCTCAAGTAGTAAAGAATCTACGTGCAGTGCAGGAGACACAGGAGACACGAGTTTGACCCCTGGGTTGGAAAGATACTCTGGAGGAGGAAATGGCAACCTACTCGAGTATTCTTGCCTGGATAATCCCGTGGGCAGAGGATACAGTCCATGGGGTCGTAGTGTCAGACACGACTGAGCACATGCATGCCCATGACACGATGAAGTGTTAGGTGAAGGGAAGTACTTTTGATCATTTAAAGATACGTTGGAAGAGAAAGGGTAGTGGCTTAGCTCAGTTTGAGCTGTTTGTGATCCTTAGTCTCTGTTATGGGTACCACCAGCTCAGTTTGAACTTGACAAACCAGTTTCTTAGAAATCAACCCTCAGATCACCAGACACCAGAGGGATAGGGAGTCCTGGCATGCTGTGGTCCATGAGGTCAGAAAGAGTTGGACAAGACTTGGCGGCTGACTGAACAACAACAATATCAGACACCAGAGAAAGCAGTTCCTGCATGGGTTTACTATAGTGATTGATGAACAAGAATTGTTTCTGTAAGCCAGACTTGACATGTGGAACTGTTCTTGTTCTTGTGAACCTGTTTGGTAATGTTGTCTATTGTAGGACTTGGAAAATACTACCAGTGCCTATGAAGTTAACCTTTGAGCTATGTAACACTTGATGCTAATGAGATTTCATGTTAAATTTTATGCTGGGAGTTGTTGACTTGGTTTGGGAGATTAATCTATTTCTGCTGTTATACACTCTAAATTAATTGCAATATGTGACTATGAATATAAAAACTGCCAGTAGTCATCATTTCAGGAGTAAATTTTCCTAACCTCTTTTTTCTTTCCCTATTACATGAAGTTGAAATAAAAGTATTTTCCTCATTAATGACTCTGGTTACACTCTAATCTTGGTAGACTGTTCCCCGATTAAATGTTTCTTCTGTAGTCTAAATGAGCCTTTTATTTTGCTTTCTCTTTTGTAATTCCTATAAGGGAGGGATTTCTTACAGAAAAGCCTTTTGTCATGCACATTTCTGTGCATTGAAATTTCATTTACTTTTCGGTTTCAGATGTTTAAATTTTTTATATTGAGTCAGCCAATCCATATGAACAGAGTAAAGTTTAGGTTTATTTTATGAAATGGTATAATTGTCTTATAGCCTATATTTTTTGATATTTTTCAGTGAATTTGATTTTCCCCTGAATGAAGTTATTTCATACTTAAGTGCCATTTTTCTTATCATGTTTATATTTTTTAGTTTCTATAGTTGATAGCATTCAAATCATTCCATAACCCTCTCGAGTAAGAAGATTCTAAAGATGAACCAGAATTGAAAGTGTGACACGAAATCTTATCTGAATAACAGTTAGTTGCTGTAGGCATAACATATTAGATTTAGAAAATGTTTCTTCAAGCATAGGTACAGTAGAATCAGACTTCTTATTCATATCTACAGTACAAGCTATACTTCAGTAATTTTCATATACCCTGAGCATGTAGTAATCAACAAACATCATCTCTGCCCTTGAAAAGCTATTGTCTAGTTGAGAAGAAAGACAGAAAAAATCATAATTATGGCAAGTATATTAAAAGTAGGCATGTAATGTAATGAGTGGGAAGGAGAAGAGTATTTCTTGACAGGATTTTACTGACAGCAAAAATACCACATTTCAAGGAAGATATAGAATTTCTTTGTGACCTTGGAGCAGGAAAAGACTTCATACAAAAAAAATACTAATTATAAAGTTTAAAAGCTGATAAATTAAACTAATTTAGAAGTTTAAAAACTTCTCTTAATCAAGACATCATTAAGATAATAAAATATAATCTGCAGAATAATAGAAAATGTCCATAAATCATTTATCTAATAAGGGCTATGTATCCAAAATATACAAAGAAAAACCAAAAAAATGGCGAATGAATAAGAAAGATAGACAACCAACAGAAGAATGGGCAGAAGATTTGAACAGGCACTTGAAGATCGTCCACTTTCATTTTTCTGTGGTTGGATCCAGAATCCTTGAATTTCTCTTCTTATCTGACTTACCTCAGTCCCTTTTCATCTTTAGAAGAAACAAATAAAAGCATATGAACTTAAAAATGCATTTCAGATTCAAATATACCTTATGGAAACCTCTTCTATTCCCAGTATCACTGCCTTAATTCAGTTCCCGATTATTTTATCTTTTTAATTGTTTTTTTTTTTTTTTTTTTTTTTTTTGCCATGCAAGGCAGCTTGCAGGATCTTAGTTCCCTAACTGATTTTGGGTGGCCTCCGGCTACAACCACATGGAACAAGGCTTGGGTTCCCAGTCACAGATGGGCTGGGTCGCGGTGGTAAAAGCACCAGGTCCTAGCCACTAGGCCAGTGGTCAGTGTCAAGGGCCCTGACCCTTTGGCTTTGCAGAAAAGAACTGCCACAAAGACAGAAAGTGGTGAAGCAAGTAAAGTATTTATTAGGAGTAAAAAGAGTACATTACCTGTGGATAGACACAGGCAGACTCAGAGGGAGAGTCCCTGAGTTGCTGAGTCGTGCCTTTGTGGTAGTTTGAATTACTTTCATGGGGCATTTCTTCCGGGTTTCCTTTGGCCAGTGATTTGCCTGCTTCACAGTCCTTACGTGGTTTATCTCAGGATCCTCCCATGTGGACACATGCATCTCTTTGCCAAGATGGATTCTACCACAAAGGCATATGGGTGGAACATCCCATGACATGACTCTCCTTTGGCTTCCAAGGAGCCTTTTCTGCCCATGTGTGGTTAGGGAGGTCTCTAACTTCGGGAACAAGAAATGTGTGGTCTGTGAAGTGTCTAGCCTCCTCCCTTTATTCCCCTGCTATTTTTGTCTTGGAATTTCCATCAATAGAGAATGAATCTCCAATTACTTTACCCTGGGTTGGGGGGCATGGCGAGGGTAGTCCCATCTGCCTCATGACCAAGAATTAAACCGAGGCCCTTGGCAGTGAAAGCACAGAGTCCTAACCTCTGGACCACTAGGGAATTCCCCGAGTCCCTGAATATTTTAAATTTGGACTAATTCACCAATCTCCTAATGGATTCCTGCTCCTGGAAAAAGATTTCTAAAACATAAATCTCGTTATGTTAACTCCTTTTGTTTAAAGCCTCTCAGGGGTGTTGTATTGTCCAGGTGATGATGGAGGTGCTTTGGTGTCATGTCAGTAGGTCTCTTGCTGGTCTTGCCTCTGCCTATCTTTGATCTTCGTGTGCCCTGACCTTCATCTTTGTGTATTCTTTTCTATACCGTCATTGAATCAACTCAAGTTTCCTCCAATATTCCATGTTGTTTCATGTCTCTTATTTGTATAAGTCTACCAGGAACATCCCCTGGAGGAGGGAAAAGCTACCCATTCCAATATTCTGGCCTGGAGGAGGCCATGGACTGTATAGTCCATGGGGTCGCAAAGAGTAGGACAGGACTGAGCGAATTTTACTTTCACTTTTCACCTGAAATCATGGGCGCTTCTCTGGTGGCTCAGTGGTAAATAATCCATCTGCCAATGCAGGAGACACAGGTTTGATCCTTGGATTGGGAAGATCCCCCTGCAGAAGAAAATGGCAGCCCACTCCAGTATTCTTGCTTGGGAAATCCCTTGGACAGTGGAGCCTGGCAGGGTACAATCCATGGGGTCACAAAGAGTGGGACACAAGTTAGTGACTAAACAACCTGAAATCATCACCATTTCTTCTTTGGAAGCCTGAAATTCTTTCCTGCTGAAATATTACTTCTTCTGTGAAGCTTTCTATGGTGGTGCCTCTAGGCAGAGGACATAGTGATTTGTCTGTATCTTTGCCTCCCTTTGTAGTTTCTGGAGTTCAGTGGCTCCCAAGGGCAGAGGCTGTGTCCTTCTTGTTTTTATCACCTAATTGACTAGTACAATATAGTATGACATCAAATAGGAGTCTCTCAGTATTTGCTGAGTAGGGGAATGAATTCTGATTGGTTTCTGTTTTTTTTAGGTATAAAATCTAACATAAATTGAGATGCTTACTATACTGTATACTTATATATGTACACACATATTTGTGTGTGTGTATATATATATATATCTGTGTGTATATATATAGCTACACATACACACATATAGTGAGAGGGAGGGAGAAAGAGAATGTCTAGTTACTGCAAATTCCTTCTGAGATTTATTTCTGACAACGAGCTTTTTATGGCAATGTTATTCAAAGAGGGATATATATATATGTGTGTGTGTGCATATATAGTACTAGTTCTGTTCAGTGCAGAGTTACTGGGGGCAAAAGCTTAGAAGCAGAATGAAGCAGAATGTACCTGAATCCAAAGCTTTCAGTAGCCCAGATAGATGAACACACTCAATGACGAGCTGTCCAGGGTAAGCAGGCCCTGCCCCCACGATGCAGGGAGGGAGTTAGCAGTACCATCTACACTGCTGCCTAATAATAGAAGCTTCTTCGCCGCGGTCCTGACCCTGTTAGAAAAGAGGAGCCTCTGGAGTGCAGGAGCCCGATGTGATGAGCCAACTGTGCTACTAAAGTGGAGAAGAAATGAGCCTCCTGCCGTCTTCTCAAATAGTGAAGAAATTAAGGAAAGACTTCTAGTAATGCTGCCATTGAAACAACTGTGTGTGTGTGTATGTTCCCTCGCAGTGTTTATGCCCTGTATACACGTAATGGGCCTTGTAAAGCCCTGACACATACCAAGCTTTCACGACATGGCAGCTATCGTTATGATTACTCTTGGAAAGGAGATTTGTGTTTTTTCCTATGTTGGCCTTTCTACTTGTCTTTTCAGACATGTTGATGAGCTTCAGTCTTCTGTTCTGTCTCCTTAACCCTTCCCTCCAACCTCCACAGGCATGCAGAGGACAGGGTGCACAACCTTCCTAATTGCTGAAATTGAGAGGAAAAACTGAGAATGTGAGGTTTAGCCTCCTTGGATTTCCTCTTGATTTTGCCTGTCAACAGAAAGGGTACAATGCGTGCATGTGTGCTAGGTTGCTTCAGTGGCTCAGTCGTGTCTGACTCTTTGCGACCCCATGGCCTGTAGCCCACAGGCTCCTCTGTCCATGGAATTCTCCAGGCAAGAATACTGGAGTGGGTTGCCATGCCCTCCTCCAGGGAATCTTTCTGACCCAGGGATCGAACCCACATCTCTTATGTCTCCTGCATTGGCAGGTGAGTTCTTTACCACTGGTGTTACCTAGGAAGCTCAGAAAGGGTACATTCAGTTCTAATTTTTGTTTCTTGAGGTTATACACATGTGGACTAGTTTATTTACTTGTTCATTTAGGCACTTAAGTCTTTACAATCCAGTGCATTTTACACTGACAGCACTTGCTATTTGGAGCAGCTGCATTTCCAGAGTGCAGTTGCCCCGTATATCTGCCAGCTGCCGGGTTGGACAGCACAGGTTTGGGCAGTTCTGGAAGTTTGTTCTGCTCCATTTCTACCACTGGGCTGCTATGATTATTTTGCTCAGATGTTATTCTGTAGACTCAACTCCTCCTTGGAAAAGTGACTCCCAAGATGTAGACTCGCAGAAAGATTTTAGCCTTATTATGGCTGGAGATGGTGACTGCAGCCATGAAATTAAAAGACGCTTACTCCTTGGAAGGAAAGTTATGACCAACCTAGATAGCATATTGAAAAGCAGAGATATTACTTTGCCAACAAAGGTTCGTCTAGTCAAGGCTATGGTTTTTCCTGTGGTCATGTATGGATGTGAGATTTGGACTGTGAAGAAGGCTGAGCGCCAAAGAATTGATGCTTTTGAACTGTGGTGTTGGAGAAGACTCTTGAGAGTCCCTTGGACTGCAAGGAGATCCAACCAGTCCATTCTGAAGGAGATCAGCCCTGGGATTTCTTTGGAAGGAATGATGCTAAAGCTGAAACTCCAGTACTTTGGCCACCTCATGCGAAGAGTTGACTCATTGGACTCTGATGACCCAGACTCTGATGCTGGGAGGGATTGGGGGCAAGAGGAGAAGGGGATGACAGAGGATGAGATGGCTGGATGGCATCACTGACTCGATGGACGTGAGTCTGAGTGAACTCCGGGAGTTGGTGATGGACAGGGAGGCCTGGCGTGCTGTGATTCATGGGGTCGCAGAGTCGGACACGACTGAGCGACTGATCTGATCTCATCTGATCTGATGGCTGGAGATTTAAGCCAAAGTCTTCATCTACTGCAGAATAAAAATGATGTTGTTCTTTCAGATCAAAAATATATTTTCTTGTTTTGTTTTTTTTTTTAAATCAGTGTTCAGCTGTAAGCAACAGAAAACATTCTAGCTTTTATAAGCAGAAGGGGACTTTTTTTTTAATTTTAACGAGAATTGGAGTCTTGCACAATCCTTCAAAGGTCTGGAGAAGCAGGCTTTGGTGTATTTTTAGAGTAACTGTAAGAAAAATACTGAGGAGATTAACTACCACTGGAGCGGAAATCTGCCACAAGAAGTTGGGGAACTTGAAAGCCCCTCCTTGTCAGCTGTCTCTGGTGCTGCTTTGACCCTGCCAGGATAACAAGCCTGCAGAATGTAGTCCACACTGTCCTTTACCCCGTGAGGCTAGGGACTGGTCACTGGTACTTGCATCACCACTACTGCAGAAGAGCAACTAGGATGACCAGAAAAAAATAGAAAGAGGAAAAAACAAAGTTCAGTATATTTTCTACAGGGAAAGCACAGTAATAACAAAAGTACAGTCTCTACTGTAGTTTCACTGTGCAAATCTACACAGTGGGTGCATCTGTTTGAGGAAAACTAGGTCATGTGAAGAATGTCAGCCCTAGGGAGTCTGGGAAATGTAGTATTTAGCTTTTCAGCTTCTAGCAACGCAGCCTGGGAGCAGTCTAGAACTGAGTTGAGTGAACCAAGCTGCAGTATCTGCTGCAAAATCTGAAACCCAGGAGAAGTGCTGGTCTTTTTTGGGCACCTAAACCCCTAGCAGTTGTTTTTGACGTGGTTGCCCTTATATACAATCAGTTTAACATGAGTATTTTCTTCCTTAGCATATCATCTGTGTTGTTTTCATAATTAAATTATAATTTATAGTGCATCGAGTTAATAGTTTATACCTTTCCCAAAGTCCAGAAAGCTTATAGGAAACACAGGTTTAAAAATTTTTTTAGAAAATGAAGATATATTTGACATATTACACTGTATAAGTTTAAGGTATATAATATATTGATACACTGATATTATAATATAGTTGCCATTGTAGCGTTAACTGACACCTCTGTTGCATCACATAATTATCATTTCTTCTAGTGTTGGGACACAACTTTTTTTTTTCTTTGCATTAAACGAATAGAAAATCTTTTGAGAAAAGTTAACCAACTGCCCAGTGAGGAAATTGTAAGTATCAGTTAATGCAGCTTAAATACATTTCATTTTAGTACTAAGAATAAAATTAAAATGGTTTTCTAGAAATTATAAGTGTACCAACATGATGTAATCATTTTCTTTTACTGCTATGACATTTAGCAGCTTTGAAACAATGCAAGTTCTTATAATTCCCATAGTACAGAAACCTGGCAGGCTTGGGTGGGTTTCTGCTTAGGATCTCAGCCAAAGTCAGGGTGCCCACAGGACTGTGTTTTCTGGAGGAGAATTCATTTCCATGCTCATTCATGTTGGTAGTAGTGTTAGTTGCTTAGTCATGTCTGATTCTTTGTGACCCCATGGGCTGTAGCCTGCCAGGCTCCTGTGTCTGTGGAATTCTCTAGGCACTGGAGTGGGTTGCCATTCCCTTCTCTAATTCATGTTGTTGACAGAATTTAATTCCTTGTGTTTTCAGGACTGAGGTCCTCATTGCCTTGCTGGCTGTCACCTCCAGTTTCTTTTCACCTTCTCGATGCTTCTCACATTCTTTAACTCTTGGCCACCTCTCTCCATCTCCAAAGCCAGCAATGATGTGCTTCACGTCTCTCCTGCCTCTTCTCCCAGGGCGTGTCTGTGTGACCCTAGCTGGGGAGGGTTCTCTGCTTAAAAGGCTCATGTGATTAGGTTAGTTCCACTCAGATAATTCAAGATTTATCTCCTCACCTTAAGGTTTGTGTCCATAATCATATCTGCCAAGGTATTTTGCCATCTAATGTAATGTATTTGCGGGTTCTAGGGATTAGAATGCATGTATTTTCAGTTCAGTTCAGTTCAGTTGCTCAGTCGTGTCCTACTCTTTGCGACCCCATGAACTGCAGCATGCCAGGCCTCCCAGTCCATCACCATCTCCCGGAGTTCACTCAAACTCACATCCATTGAGTCGGTGATGCCATCAACCCATCTCATCCTCTGTCGTCCCCTTTTCCTCCTGCCCCCAATCCCTCCCGGCATCAGAGTCTTTTCGGGGGCCATAATTCTACCCACCCTATATGGAGGCTTTCAAGTTGGTCTAAAATGGTGAATTTCTCCTAAGTGTGTGTTGTGATGATATCTTGGTAATTATTGAGTGATTCCACGATTTATCATTTTTTATTATTCAGATAACAAATTAATGAATGATGTGATGCAGACCCAAATAGCCGAACTAAACTCTCCTGTGAGTGGCAAGAAAGTTGTTCAGATTGGAAGACTAGACCTTCATTTTTCTTTCCTTTGACTAGAATGCTACAGGAAAAGTAAGTAGAAGTAGGCAGATACTAAACCAAAGGCTGGGTTTTCATAGAACAAATTTCCCTTTCTTTGATCAAAAAGCAGCTGTGGTCACTGTCATTTCTGTTTAAACAAATGTCGATATATTGGCATTTTTCTCCCCATGAAACCTCTTGGGTTAGTACATGGGGAGTTGGAATTGTAGCTGATTGCTTCGAGATTGGCAGGAGGTTCCACGTTAGAAACCTTTTAAATGCTATTAATCATCCACTTGTTTAGATGAAAAACAAAATGCCTTTCAGTATGTAAAGGTGGATCATCAGAATCTTGTACCTTTGTCTGGGTCACAGTAGCGTTGTTGAAGTGGATAATTTATTTCTTAATCTAAACCATAAATAGTTTAAAATGTCTTGTTAAAGAAACAAACATGAGTACCTCATTGGAGGATATTAGATTAGTAAAAAAAAAAAAAAAATAAGAACCCGCTATTTGCTTTATAAATACTTCTGAAAGAGATTCTTTGACTAATGCATTAAGATGTATTTTCCTTTACTGAATTTTCTTTTGTATATGATTCAAGGAGCTACAGTATGCTAATATCACGTTCACATTTTTTTTTTGGTTGTTATTGGTAAAGATGAATTTTTAAATCTGTTTAATTTCATGTCTGATAACTCCAAGTTGTCGCATTATCACTCTCTGCTCTGTTCTCTTCTTTTTACTCTTGCCATTTTCTCTCTCTCTCTCTTTTTTTTTTTTAAACATAGGATGAAGTAAGTGTCCCAGGCAGCAACTCAACCGACGTGCTCCACTGGACCACCGCTACCACCATGAAAGTCCTCTCCAGCACCAGCACCACCACCAAGGTTGTGCTGCAGGCCGTCAGCGATGAGCAGTGGTGGAAGAAGTCTTTGACTTACCTACGACCCCTTGAAGTGAGCGAGGCATTCTGTTTTCTTAAAGCAGTTGGGGTGGTTTATATCAATTCATTAGCATGCTCTTCAGTTGGTTTCACTATTTAAGTTTATCTTTAGATTATTAATCTCCTAAGAAATCTAGGCCTCCCATCGGATAGGGAATGAGTAATTGATTTTATAGACTGTAATTTGCTACCATACTATACTTGAAGAATACATCGATATAGATTTAAGTAAGGTTGGTTTCTATGTCAGAATTGAAGTTTACTGAGATGAAAAGGAAAATGATGTTTATTAAGGCTTTCTCTCTTTTGCTCTGTTTCTGTAGGGCAGTAGAAAGAAGAGAAACGCTAGGAGCCATCCCGGGGGCTGTCTTAGTTCTCTTCAGCTTCTGTGACAAAAATATTTTAGACTAGGTGACTTAAACAACAGACAATTTATTTCTCACAGTGCTGGAAACTGAGAAGTCCAAGGTCAAGGCCCTGGAGAATTTAGTGTTTGATGCAGGCCTGCTTCCTGGTTCATAGAATGCCTTCTGTTTGCTGTGTCCTCACATGGTAGAAGGGGGGTGAGGGACTTTTCTGGAATCTCTTTTTTTATAAAGGCACTAATCTCATTTTCCAGCTCTGCCATCATGACTTAATCACTTATCAAAGGCCCCACCTCTTAACACTATTACACAGAGGTTAGGATTTCAACATGAGTTTGGGGTGGGGGTGGGACACAAATATTCAGTCTTCAGTGGGGCCTCTAGGTAAAGGGAATGTTTTAACCGATTCTTTTGTGTTTCTGCAGGTAGAGGTCAGGACAAGCATTGAGGTTGTTTTCTGTGACTTCTTAGCCCGCTGTGTCCCTCCTGTCTTCCCTGCATCGTCATGCTGCTTTCCGTCCTTTAGCCACATACTAGGAAACTAACAGGAAAAAGAAGCATGGGCCTTTTTATAAAGGTACCCCGAACACTTGAGTATCTTATTCATTCATTCTGCAAATACTTACCAGGCATTTTCCATGTGTCAGATGTTGTGCTCATCACTGGAAATAGAGTGGGGAAACCCTTCAGTCTGATTTCCTTCCTTTGAGTCCTCTGTGTCTCAGTGGGGGCAAAAAAGAAACCAACAGATAAAATACTTGTATGATAATGAGATGGCAGGTGGTGATGAGTACTGTGCAGAGAACTTAAGCAAGGTAGTGGAATAGTGAGTGATACTGGAGGAGTGAAGTTCTGATTGCAGCAGGGGGGTTAGTTTCTCAGAAAAGGAATCACTCTGATCAGAAAGCTGAGTGAGCCATGCAGACAAGTACATTTTGAAGAAATAGCCTGATGTCTTTGTAGAAGGGGGCCAAGGTAAGGGAGAGCAGCATGATGAGTGGGAAGATGGTTGGAAATGAATGGTTGGAGAGATGGTGAAGAGACCCACGATGTAAAGCCTTCCATAGATGGTGAAGAGAACTACAGATCTGATTCTCAGCAACACAGCGTTGTTTGAAAATTCAGACAATGCAGTCATGTGATCCAAGGTTACTTTTAATACATCTGTTTAACTGCTGTGCAGAGAGTCGTCAGTAGTGAAGCAAAAAGATGCTTCTCTCTTCCAGGAGTCCAGCTCAGAGATGTTGATGGCTTAGATTAGGGTAGCCATGAGGGACATGAGAAGTCTTTGGTTTGAGGGTGTACTTTGTGGACCTGCTGATGGTCTGAACGTGGGATATGCAGGAGAGAGAATGGAGGATAATCACCCAGAAGAAACCACTTACTGATGGGCTGTGGGCTTGACTTTGGGTGAAGTCTGTGCATCTCATCACTTCATGCATCACACTGGATTTTGACTAGGGTTATTTTCTGTCTCACCTGTTGGGGCTTTTTGAAAGTTCATGTCTTAGAGTTGGACCATTAAATAAAGCAGGCTGAGTGCTGAAGAATTAATGCTTTTGAACTGTGGTGTTGGAGAAAACTCTTGAGAGTCCCTTGGACTGCAAGGAGACCATACCAGTCAAACCTAAAGGAAATCAGTCCTGAATATTCTTTGGAAGGACTGATGCTGAAGCTCCACTACTTCGGCCACCTGATGTGAAGAGCCGGCTCATTAGAAAAGATCATGATACTGGAAAAGGTTGAAGACAGGAAGAGAAGGAGTCTACAGAGGATGAGATGGTTGGATGGCATCACTGACTTGATGGACATGAGTTTAAGCATGCTCTGGGAGTTAGTGAAGGACAGGGAAGCTTGGCATTCTACAGTCCATGGGGTTGCAAAGAGTCGGACATGACTGAGCTAATGAACAACAACATCTTAGATAAAGTGGTTAGCACTGTGCCTAGTATATAGTTTTCTCTGAAGAAACTATTTTAACATCATTTGCAGCAGCAGCTTGATTGTTTCCTAGGCTGTGCTTGCCCTAAGTAAGTGCTCCATGACCTTGGAGGATTGGGTGAATGTCTTCTTCTTGGCTCTTCCAATAAGGGGCTTTACAGTCTGTTTGAGGAGAGCAAAGCATAAAGATAATTAACCATGGTAAGGATACTAAAATATTGCTAATGAAGAGGACTGAAGACCAGTCTAATAAAGATGTTCCTGTGGGTTGTAGTTGTGGGGGCGGTGGGGCTGGTGAAGGGAGCCCAGTCTTACCTTGCCTCCAGCTGCTGTGGTTTCAGCAGGTGTGGTCTGTGGCAGGCCTGGGAGGAGAGGTGGGCAGTCAGCATGGACCATTACCCTTGTAACGGGAGGAAGGCATAGAGGCCAGTAGAATGGACAAAGTAGTTGCATGGAGTGTTAGCCTTTAATGGTAATTAGCATTTAGTGAATTTGAATGTTATTCTGTGTAGTTTAGATTTGATACTGCTGACTGCATTATTCAGAGCTACTAAAGGTTTTTTGGAGCAAAGGAACAGCATATACAGAATGATGTTTTAGAAAGGTTATCCGGACTGTTGTATAGAAAACTGGCCATGTGTGTGACACCGATTACTTCAGTGTTTCTGATTCAGTGATGTCAAAGTGACCAGAAGAATCAAAAAGCACTTCAGGGTGAGGCTGAAGCGCTGCTCTTAGAACGTGGTGATGATTCTTAATATTCTCTGCTGGGTTTCAGTGTCGCTCTGACACTCTCTGTTCGGCTTGCACAGTACACGTTGATCCGTTTCTCCTGAAATCTATTTGTTCTTTCTTCCTTCCTTTCCTCCTCCACCTCCTCTCCCAGCTCTCTTTCCTTTATCCACTGATCGTCACTTTGTTCTGTTTAGGGTCAAGAATTTGGTGGTGTTTATCAAATTGGAACCAGAGCCAATGAAGGCCTAGAAAAACAAGGCTGTCGTCCTTTTTATGAATCTGTCATCTCCAATCCCTTTGTTGTAGAGGTAAGGGCAGTGTGCCTAAGAACATAGATTTAACTATCATGGTGGCTGCGAGCATTTTACTACAAACAAAATACGCAGTTTTTTTGAAGATGTACTTCTTTTGTTCATACTCATGTTTTGCATTGGTTTTATGTGATTCGTTACATGTTATGAGACTAAAATAAAATCTGTTTTACAATTTTACATGGAATAATATGTTTTAGTAAGTGAGAAGCTATAATTCAAGTTATGGGAAGATAAAAATCCTATCATTATCTTTTCTAAGAATATCTTTATAGAGAAAAAGCCATCCCATCAAATGATGTCACTGCTTCTCTTGTCTAGTCTGAAGTGACCTATGACACCTATCAGCATATCCTGGTAGAAAGCTTTGCAGAAGTGTTACTGAGAACTGGGAAACTGGCAGAAACTAAAACCGAAGGAGAAGAAGTATTTCCAACAACAGAAGGTATGAAAGGTTCTAGTTCCCCAACAATGTGTGACTCAGAATAATAGGTGAGACTGTATGAATGAATGAGAGTTAGGAAAACCAGTAACATTTTCAGTAATTTTGAATATCTTAACTTGACATCATCATTCATACATTTATTTATTCATTGATTTAAATCATTTATTGAGTACCTACTATTTTCTGGATACTTGTAATATTGAAGATTTAAAAGGATAAATGAGATAAAATTCCTATTTAGGGTGCTAATCATGTAAAGTGATTCTTACAGGGAATGATATAGAATAATGAGCTCAATAGATACTACTTTCTTTCCTGGTTTTATGGGTTAATCAAGAACTCTTATGTACCTGTTTCATGGACTATAGATGTGAATTTCGTCTTAAGAATTTTCTACGTGGTGCCATATTGTTCCATGTGAAATTTTTTGAAAAGAATGAAAATGTATGCAGTTGACCAAAGACCACTTGCCATTTGTACTTTTTTCTTCTTTAACCTCCTTACTTCTTTTCAAGGTTCCAGGGTAATTGCCTTGACTATTTTTATTTTTCAATTTTCCCTCTCTGCTTTGCCAGCCTTAGTAGGTACTTCAGGACTTAAAGACGACTGGGGCTCCAGCTATCTTGTCTATATTCTAGGTATCTGTAAGGAGTATAGAAGGGAAAAACAGTTTTCTTGGCAATCTTGTCCAGGACTTGCACTTCCATATAGCCTATAACTGCTAATGAGCCTGAATGATGCTGTTTTAATGGAACACATTGCAGTGTGGAGTAAAACTTGGAAAAAATGTATGTGGAGAATAGAACTGCCATGTTCCTGGAAACCTGATACTATAACTTATTTTTAGATCATCCTTCTTTCAATCATTATTTATATGCAGTTGTAAAGAGAGGAAGCAAATACTCTGCAGAGCCTGGGATGCTGGAGGTTTTTACAAAGTTACCGTTTTTCTTCAATTCTGAGATGCATATCATGATCTATAGTTTCTCTGCCTTGTTCAGTCATTAAGTCAAGTCCAACTCTCTGCGACCCCTGGGCTGCAGCATGCCAGGCTTCCCTGTCCTTCACTATCTCCTGGAGTTTGCTCAAACCCGTGTCCATTGAGATGGTGAGGCCATCCAACCATCTCATCCTTTCTTGGCTTCTTTTCTTCCTGCCCTCAATCTTTCCCAGCATTAGAGTCTTTTACAGTGAGTCAGCTCTTTGCATCAGGTAGCCTAAGTATTGGAGCTTCAGCATCAGTTCTTCCAGTGAATAGTCACAGTTGATTTCCTTTAGGATTGGCTGGTTTGATCTCCTTGCTATTCAGGGGCTCTCAAGAATCTTCTCCAATGCCACAGTTTGAAAGCATCAATTCTTCAGCACTCAGCCTTCTTTATGGTCCAACTCTTACATCTGTACATCACTACTGGAAAAACTATAGCTTTGACTAGACGGACCTTTGTCAGCAAAGTGCTATCTCTGCTTTTTAATATGCTGTCTAGGTTTGCCATAGTTTTCCTTCCAAAGAGCAAACATCTTTTAATTTCATGGCTGCAGTTACCAGCCGCAGAGACTTTGGAGCCCAAGAAAATAAAGTCTGTCACAGTTTCTACTTTTTCCCCTTCTATTTGCCATGAAGCGATGGGACCAGATGCCATGAGCTTAATTTTTTGAATGTTGAGTTTTCAGCCAGCTTTTTTACTTTCCTCTTTCACCTTCATCAAGAGGCTCTTTAAGTTCTTCCTTGCTTTTCTGAAATTAGTGTTCAAGTCACAGTTGAACGCTAATTCACAGGTACGTTCATGTTTCTTTTTTGCCTCCCAGAAGCTATTGCTAAATCATGACACATCTTATAAGTGATATTGAATTATAAGAGTATAGTTGCATTGCTGTTTCCCCTTTTAATTATTTCTTCTTTTCTTTACAAATATAGTAAAGTTTAAAAATAAAATAAAATTAAAAAAATAAACAAATATTGTAATACATTACTCATGGATTAAATTATGATTGATTGTTAGAATAGCTTATACAGATAAAATCTAAGACCCTAAGAAAATACTGGTTAGACATGGAAATATCATCTGTTAATTGGTGTAGTAAAGGACTGAATTAATAACCAGGAATTCGGAAACATTGACTTATGTAATATCTTAACACATTATCGATTAGAGAATTTTTGCAGAACCTAAGGCCTGTGACCAGAAATTTGCTGTGTAAGTGAATACTGAAACACTCTGGTCAATAACATTGGGGTAAAGTGAAAGTGAAGTCGCTCAGTCGTGACCGACCCTCAGCGACCCCATGGACCGCAGCTTTCCAGGCTCCTCCGTCCATGGGATTTTCCAGGCAAGAGTACTGGGGTTCGGTGCCGTTGCCTTCTCCAACTCTGAAAGTGAAGTGAAAGTGGCTCAATCGTGTCCAACTCTTTACGACCCCATGGACTGTCCATGGAATTCTCTAGGCCAGAATACTGGAGTGGGTAGCCTTTCCCTTCTCCAAACACTGGGGTAACAAAAGATATATTAATACATCTCCAGTCAAGAATATGTTAATTTATGATTTAGCTTATGACATATATATGTGTGTGTGTGTATTTGCATACCTCTCTTACAAAAAAAGGCAAGAAAATGGAACCACGTGCTAAAGGTTTAAAAGATGGCTGTGTCCTTGGAGAGACTCTGTCACACTGATTTCTCAGTTTATTAAAGCTTCTGCTGTTTTCCAGAGCTGTTTTTGGAGGAAGGTGGAGAGTACATGAGAATAAGGTCCTGGTGGGGCACAACTTTCTAGATTATTTGGCCTCCCCCTTTCATGGTGTTCTTAAAATACCTGACCATCTTTGTGGTAGCCGGTAACTAAATGATGAGGCCTCAGAATGATCTGGAAGCATGAAGCAAATAGAGATTTTTGTGGAGGAGCTGTATGGATTGGGGGGTAGCACAATGATAAATTGGGGATCCCCTCCTGTTCCCTTTCTCACCATGTGTACATCATTCACTGAAGCATTGGTCCTTGAGCCACCTACTCTCCTTGTACCTGGAGTATAACATTCAATTATAACTCAAAGTTGGTGATACCTTTTGACTACTTTCATCTAATTCTACCTTCCCCTACCCCCTGCCTCTGGTAACCACAAATCTAATCTCTTTTTCTGTGAGTTTGTTTCTGGAGTGTAATTGACCTACAAAATTGTTAGTTCCTGGTATATAGCATCATGATTTGATATTTCCGTATGTTACAAAATGATCACGTTTGGTTTCTCTTGAGGATGCTAACATATTTGAGACAGATATCATTAGCTATTTTATAGTGTCAAATATTTGTTAGAAACTCAACAGATTTGATGAATGATATAGGTTAAATGACCTAAATTAAAATTATAGAAATGTGACTCCTGACTTTGGTTCAGAAGTAGGTCATGAAACAAATTAAACTTCCCAACACAATCTGACTTTTCAGAATTTTTTAATAAAGTTGATGAAAAGGTTTTTTATGGAGACTAGCTGAAGAAAATTGATCATTTATTTAGCTAAATGAATGATTTAACAGCTAATGATTTCTAAATCAATAATATGGGCAGCTTTCCTCTGTGAATTCTGTTCTGGAATTAAATTTATCAGAGAGTGCTTGCCAGAGGCACTTATTTTGCAGAGAATTAGTGCTTGGAGGCTTAGGCATAGATTTCATCTGATTTCTAGACAAGTATTACTTGTCTAGAAAATGCAGTGTATTTTCTGCAAGGTTAGAAAATAAGCATTGCAAATTAAATTCATACACAGTGCTAAATGTAGGACAGATCTTTATTATTATTATTTTTTAAATAAATACATGTATTTTAAATGGTAATGAAAAATCACTGCAATACAGTCTACAGCCAGCAAGATATCTTGTGGATCCCATCCGATTGAAACCCTGTGGTTTCTGGACTACTTCAGATCCTCCTTGATAATTTTGTCATATGTAGCTTTACATGGCTCACAGATTCTCCTATATGTGAGGGTTTGAATTGCGCCTCAGTGAGGGCTGCTGAGAAAGTTGGGATTGGGGTCAAGTGTGGGCAGTTATGACGTGTCTCCCCTTTCCCCTCCTCCCGTCTCTCCCCTCTCATCTTCCCCCAAGCGCCCCACCAAGTTGGTTTCCTTCAATAATTCAGTTGTTAGGGAGGAGGGGTTCTGGGTCAGCACTTGGGTTGTAGGGATTAATGAGCCGTGATCTGGCTGTGGGAGAAAAAAGATGTCACAAAGTGACTTTGACAGTTGTGTTAAGCATCAGGGAAGAGACATGATCCCTTTCCTTTCAACCTGGGGACGTAGGAGATGCTGGTGTGCCTGACACGGGTGATGGTGGCCTTTCCCGTCTTGGAGCAGCAGCGAGGCCACAGGCTTTGTGTGGCTGGAAACTCAGCTGCCTGAGTGCTAGAGAGGAGGCACATGTATACTTGTCCACACGGAACCCCGTTTGGGAAATAACTGTTGGGGAGCTTGAGCATTTGACCCTGTTTTCAGAAGGATTTTTCCCCTTTTCTTTAAATATTTTATTAAGGAAATTTTCAAATGCATAGAAAAGTCAAGAAACTTCTACAGTGAACCTCCCATATACTCTCCACCTGGATTTCAACAATTAATATTTTACTACACTTGCTCTAGTCCTCCCACCAAATACAGCTTCTTTCTCTGACACATTTCAGAGTTGTAGGCATCGTTACTCTTCGCCTCTTGACATGCACTGTGCGTATCTTTAACTACAGTCAATATTTCTTACTTTTTTATTTTACAACAGTTTTATTATTTATTTTTTTTCATTTACCAACAATGAAATGCAAAAATCCTAAGTGTAGACATAAGACTGTGAGTTTTGACAAGCACAGCACCTGTGTAACCCTGACTCCTTTCAAGATGCAGAACTTTACTGTCACCCTAGAAAGTCGATGCCTCTTTCCTGAAAACACCCACCCCACACTCCCAATCGGAACTGACACATGTTCAGTTTTTCCCCTGCTATAGATGAGCTTTGACTGCTCTAGAATTCATTCAGTGGGATATATTCTTTTATGTGGAACGAGATTTATCTGCTTCTATCAGTAGGTTTTTTTCTATTCTTTCTTTCTTATTTTTTTTAATAACTGAAAGGTATTCCACTGTATGAATATACCACAGTTTACCCCTTCTCCTAGTGAGGGACATGGGAGCTTTTTCCAGCTGAGGGTTGTTATGAAAAAGCTGCTGTGAACTCAGCAGTTTTTGTGAACCTGTGTTTTTACGGACCTTTGTTTTTATTTCTCTAGGGTAACTATCTAAGGGTGGAGTTGATGAGCCAAAGTTTTTTTTAAGGAACTATCAGACCTCTCTTGTTGGCTGTTGTGGTTTTTCTGGGCTGTGGTTCTTTAAGACTTCAAGTTCCCCATCTGAATTTTACCTGCCTGGCAAGGAGCAGACAGAAGCTTGTCCTCAGGATAGAAGCTGTAAAGATGGGAAACTCACTGGTGTCATTTCATTTTCCAAGTGGCATCTGCCCTCTAGTTTCTGTCTGCTTTGAGTGTCTCACCAGTGCCTTAAGATACCTGTTTTTCATGCTTTATCCAGAGTACAGTTTTCATCTGCAGGAGGGCTGTACAAGTAAGAGAACCCAATCCCAGAAGAATTTAAATTGGATGTAGTATTCTGGATTTCACTGGAGTTCGTCTGATGAGAGTGGGGCAAAAGTCTGAGTCATCAATTCCCCAGAAAGATGAAACAAAAAGCCAGGGTACCTTTCTCTTAGGATTAATTCTGAGGAGTCAACTCATATCAATGAAGCTTACCCTGTGGAGAGGACTTTGGACTCACCCTCAACTTAAGCGATCTTCATCTTCTGTGGTTGAAGTAGATGTCAGGAGACCTCTTGAGAAATGGGCCAAATGGGCATTCAGGTGGATGAGATATGCCAGCTAAATGGCAGTCCTGGTGGAGATGCTGCAACAAACACTTGGCTTAAAGTGAGAATTTGAAAAACATGGCAATTTGGCGATAGCTATAAAAATTATAGTTGTGGGGTTATTTGACCTAGTGATTCCGCTTCTAGGAATTTATTCCATGAATTCTCACACATGGAAAACACGGCACATGTTCATTGCTTGTAATAGCATAAGATTGTCGATAGCCTGATACATACCGATGGAGAGGGATATCTTATTTTGTATGTTTCGTTTTCTGTCTGCATGAGTCAGCTTGGGCTGACAGGACAGAATACTATAGACCAGGTGGCTTAAACAGCAAAAATTCCCAGTCTCACAGTTTGGAGACTGGAAATCAGATGCCAGTGTGGTTGGGTTCTGGTGAGTTATCTCTTCCCGGCTAGCACACAGCTGCCCTCTCACTGTGTCTTTACCTCAGGGCAGAGAGAGAGGGAGAGGGAGGCAGAAGGTATGAAGGGGGCAGAGTATGGGTTTTCATGGGAAATAGCAGGCGAGGTCTGGTAGGCATGCCTGAGCAAGCTTGAGATGAAGAGTTTGGGTAACTTTGGTGGACTCTGGGCTATGGGGTGATCTCTGCCTATCTAGCACTTGGCCCTGGGGTGATCAGGGCAGAGGTGATATTGTGCCTGGAATGCAGAAGCCAGAGAAAGGGGCTGGTTCAGAGAATTGGCTCCAAGCTGGTTGGTTTGCACATCAGTGGTGTGCCCGCAGGGAAGCTGTTTGCTTTACTTGGCAACTGACTAGTTTGCCAATAGCCCAGATTGACAGGACTCTTCCCCCTCAAATGTCAGTGCATTATAAATTGCAGAAAAGTTTTAAAATTGATGGATACTGTTGTGAATATGGGGCTTCCCTGGTGGCTCATTCAGTAAAGAATCTGCCTGTGATGCACGAGACCCGGGTTCAGTCCCTGGGTTGGGAAGATCTCCTGGAGAAGGAAATGGCAACCCACTGCAGCACTCTTTGCTGGAGAATTCCATGGACAGAGGAGCCTGGCAGGCTACAGTCCATGGGGTCACAAGAGTCAGACATAAGAGTTGTTTATATGAAATGAAGCCTTTGTGGTTATTATTCACTTGGAGCAAATATTTGTATTTTAAAATGATTATTTTCACTATTTGTAAAAATAACAATGATTCTTTGGACTTCTCTGAGGGTGATTTTTGTCATTACTTTTAGCTCATGGAAATTAATTATTTCTTTTCTCTTTTGCCTGCTAAAAGCTTTGTATTCAATGAAATATGTTCAAGAAACACTGGTGACCATCTTTTGAGTTGTACCTGTGAAATAATATAACTATTTGAAAAATAAACCTATTGAAACTTATATTTTCAGATCTAGTTTTTCCCTCACAAAGGTCTCTCAAGGGAACTCTGCTTTATTTCAGCCACGTCATCATGACTGTTCTTTGTTGTTTTTGTTTTTTGTTGGGTTGTTTTCCTTTTAGAATTTCCTTCAGGTCTCTCAAGGGAACTCTGCTTTATTTCAGCCATGTCGTCATGACTGTTCTTTGTTGTTTTTGTTTTTTGTTGGGTTGTTTTCCTTTTAGAATTTCCTTCAGGATCTGGAGCATATGCTTAGGACTTCAGGGGTAGCATATTTTTTCATCCCTTGAAGGTGCTTTGATTTTTGGAAATCGCCAAATGTACATTAAATGGAGTGTAAGATTGAGTTGATGATAGGATTAAAAACAAAAAGAAAACAAGGAAAGAAAGAAAGGAAAAAAGATCTGACTGGAAGTCAGTAATGGGACTGGATGATTTTCCCAGGAAGGGCTCAGACCAGCCCCAAACACAACTCTGAGAGGGACGGTCCTCCATTAGCTGGGGTATCGGCCATTCACCTGGAATAAGGGCTCCTGAGCCATTCGAGACAGGGCTGGTTTTGATGAGTAGGTTTAGATTCTAAAAGCCATAAAAAGGGGGTGGTTTGAAAACTGTCCTCTTTTGTACATAAGGAAGGGAAATATCTGAAGGAAGTAAAAATGGAGTGGAAAAAAGCTAGATGAGATTGGAGGTTGCAATTGTAGAGGAAATGAGTATTTAGAGAACTCAGATTCTTTTACTAGAGGTACTGTGCAAGAAGCCTAGTTCCCTTTTAGATGAGTCAGGCACAGGACATGGAGTTTTAGGTCACTTCTGACACTCCACCCACTTAGAGCTGGCTCATCTAGGCTCAGCTGGTAAAGAATCCACCTGCAATGCAGGAGACCAGGGTTCGATCCCTGAGTTGGGAAGATCCTGGAGAAGGGAAAGGCTACCCACTCCAGTATTCTGGCCTGGAGAACTGTATAGTCCATGGGGTTGCAAAGAGTCAGACATGGCTGAGCAACTTTCAGCTTCCTCTAATACACCATAAAATTATATGGTGTATTTACAAAGTGAAATATTACTTACTTTGAATTATTTAGATGCTGTTTACCATCATTAGTGAAGATCAGGAGAGTGTGTTCTCTATAAAAAAAGTTTACACTGTGATGACAGTGACTGTCTGGTATTGGCCACTTAAGGTCCTAAATGAATGCCTCCTTGTTAATACAAAATGGATAAAAACACAGGTGTTATTCGCAGTGTTCTCTCTTTTATTAAATCCATGGCATTGATAGGTTGTTGCTTATATAAAGAAGTCTTATAAAAGTTGTAACGGTTGGGATATTTTAAGATGTTATATAATCAAAGCATGAAACTTGTTTTCTTTTCGTGGAGTGTGGTGCAGAGAAAGAACCCAGCCATATTGTCATGACTGTAGTAATCAAGAGAGTTATCCTAAGTCTGCTCTCGCAGATCTGTGTTGTTGTTCTGACCATGAGTGCTCACGTGGTCATCTTCCACAGTAGCTGGCATTGATATCCAGAATTGTATAGCATGGCCTGGGTCTCTAAAACCGGAAGATTAGCTGGAAGTGACACCCTCACTGATCTGTTTGCACTTAGACTTTGTAGCTGCACTAACAGTATTCACATATGTAAGTAGCAAATGGCATAATGTGTTTGAGTTAAGGCAAGACTACCATTTAACATAGTTTCATATAATCTGTACTTTGATGGTGCTGAATAGACTTTCTTATAAAGCATCTTAAAAAGTTCTCTGAAGATAATTACAGTTGAAATCATGAAGGACTAAAATCGTGACACTTAGTAACCATGACTGTCACATGGATCCTCAAAGAAAACAATGAATTTTTTTTCCCCCGCATCCAGTTCTCTTACAGCTAGCAAGTGACGCTTTACCAAATGATATGACATTGGCTCTTGCTTATCTCCTGGCCTTACCACAGGTAAGTTTGCCCTTAACCAAGAAAAAATGACTTAAAAAATGAATAAACTGAAAGTCTCTACTGGGGATTTTCACCAGTGAATTGTTTATTGCATGTTTCATTTCCTTCTGGTTGTTCCTCTGCATAACGGAAGGGCTGTGGTCAGTATCTCAAGAGTAAAGTCTACAATGTTAGCTGAAATCTTGATTTTTAAATCTTCTTTCACATGCATAGGATCTGCCTTTATAATCTGTCTGAATTTTAATGTAGTCATGTTAAGATGAGCTTGAGTCGATTTGATAGAAACTTTGAACCAAAATTCTACAGTAAGGACTAGAAATGTAATGGTTTATGATGGTTGTGCCAATTTCCTTTCAGCTGAGCTCTTTCTCTTGTTCTCCCTTGTAGGTGTTAGATGCTAACAAGTGCTTTGAAAAGCAGTCCCACTCTGCTCTCCTTCTCCAATTGGCAGCCTATTATTATAGCCTCCAGATCTACGCCCAGTTGGCTCCATGTTTCAGGGACAAATGCCATCCTCTTTACAGGGTGAGTCCTCACAGTTTCCACTTTATTAATGAGAAATGGTAAAGCTTTTCTAAAGTAGTTACAACACTTATTTACCTCTTCGGAGGGACTGAAGCGCTTTGCATTCAGAATGGATTCACAGTGGCTGTGTTAGATGGAGTTGCTTTTCCATGCATTAATAAGAGGCAGAGGTTATAGTATGTAAGGTGAATGTTGCTGCTGCTGCTGCTAAGTCGCTTCAGTCGTGTCCAACTCTGTGCGACCCTGTAGACGGCAGCCTACCAGGCTCCCCCGTCCCTGGGATTCTCCAGGCAAGAGTACTGAAGTGGGGTGCCATCGCCTTCTCCGAAGGTGAGTGTTGATTCACCCCTAACTTCTCTGTCATTTACTTTATTTTACAGCATTCTTAGGAAAGGCTGAAGTAGTAGAGGAGAAACGGAGAACTGGCTTTGTAACTACGTTCTCAAGAGGAAGATGGCTCTGATTTAGGACAGTATGCAATGTTCTTCTTTGAACAGCACTGCACTTTTATTTATTTTTAAGCCAGAGAGGTATGAGAGTAGTAATTGTGCAGGTGAAATGTTGAGACATACTATGCCTACTTACTCCCATGGTTCTGACACCTTTTATTAAATTTATTGTTAATTTCTGAGTGAGCCCACCTAAGCTTGGCCTCAAGTTACATTGCCTTCTTTTCTGGACCCAAAAGTGTTTCAGGTGCTGCTAGAAAATGGAAGGCCTCTAGGTTTACTTGTCTGCACCAGCTTTAAGCATCAGCATTCAGAAATTATCTCCTTTTTATACTGGGTATTTTAAGAGAATTACCACTTTAAGAATAGATAAGCAAATAGATTAGACTTTCAAATCCACTCTGTGTACAAACTCAAGGCTTAGTGTCTCTTGAGGCAGGATTCTTCCTCCCCTGACCCAGAGCAGACTGCAGAGAAAGAATTTGGATGCCTTTGCCATCCAAAACATATCTAAGAGCCTGTAAGTATATGAAAACATTCTGTTCATGGCAAAATCTATGGCTTTGATTCTTCAGTTTTTATTTAGAAAGAGAAAGGGGAATGAGCGAACTCTCTGCCACACAGGTTACTCTCCCAAGGGCATCACCATTATGAGTGGATATTGTTTTCAGAAATGGGTATATTAGGATGAAGTTTGGGCCAAGAAAAGAACTGTCTTTTTTAGTCTAGTTCATGTATTACTTTATTTGGGAAATTTTGAATTTCTTGTTTTGATAGCTACTGCTTTGTACTCCTTTTTCCCCCTATACTCTAGTAATTTTCCTTTGTTTTGCTTTTATATCACAGGTATGTTTTTGTTTGAGATAAGGAATTGACCTACTGTGTTATAAATTGAGAGGAAGAGTGATTATATATAGGTGGAAGTGTGGCAGGTTAATTTCTGGAACAGTGTACTTACTTAATGGAGCAAGCATCGTCTCTTCCTTTCTGTCGCTTCTGCATCTTTTTCCAGGCATCTGGCAGAGCAGCCTTTCCGGAATGGAGGTCTGGGCTTCCTCTCCTCCACTTCAGTGCTTCAGTGGTTTCCCGTGGCCCTAGCGAGGTCGTCTGGCCTCTGTTTCCTCACCTTCATTTTCCTTTTGTTCCAGCCATACCAAGCTGCTTAAATTTCTCACACAGCCCGTGTATTCTCTGTTCCTTGTCTTCAGCACTTTGTAATCTTTTGCCCATAATGTTTCGCCAGCATGCCTTTGCTTAGTGCTCGGGTCCTGCCACCTGCCACCATCCTGTCATGCTCCCAAGCTGTGCTGGATGCTCCTCTGTGTGCCTGTACTGCCCTTTCCTTACCTCGTGACTTCTATACTGTGTTACTTTGAATTTATCTATTTTCATCTCACTGGATAACGAGCTGTTTCAGGCCGGTGCCTGTGTTGTATTCATTGGTTTCCTCGTTGCAGGACCTGGAATGTCAAGGGGAGTAAACAGATGTTCCCTGGGGTAGAATACTGAAAATTAATGAGTCATCCTTCAGTACATAGGAGGCAGTTGGATAATGTGTGTGTGTTTATCAAAAATATTTGTCAGATGACTGCTTGTGCCAGGCAGTGTTCTAGGTCCTGGGAAGACAGTAGTGGACAGTGTATATAAAAACACTTCCCCTTTTCAGATTTACATTCTGTTTGGGGAGGGGCCCCATCAACAACAAAAAAAGTAAATATATTCTTTGTTTGATTATGATAAGAGCTTTGCAAACAAAAAGCAAAGAAGAAAGTTAAGCAGTGGAGTACAGTTTAAAACAGGCTCAGGAAAGGCCTGAGTTAAGAGGGTGACCTTTGACTAAAGAAAAGGATGAGCATAGCACGAGGAAGACTGAGGGGAGGAGAGCGTTCTAGATAAAAGGATGGAACCTATAACAGAGAAGTTGATATGTCCCTGTGCCATCCTATGTACTCTAGTGTTTTTTCACAAGTATTTAAGGAAGTATTGAAAGTATTACTTTATAAAATGTGAGGCACAGAAGTGTTGCCCGACTCCAGAGGGAAAGGACAGCAGTGGAGTCGGTGACCAGACTTCACTGTGACCCGATCGGGTCTCCTCTAGGCCGGGAAGGTGTCAGGAGGGGTCACAGCAGTGGTGTATGTGGGGCTTGTTTAGGGGAGCTGTCTGGGAACGGTAGAAGGATGAGTCTCACCGTGGGAAGACATAGGCTGTCTCAGTACCTTTCACATTCATTCTGCCGTTTGATTCCATTGAGCAGCCTCATTTTGCAGAAGTGGCAGCCTCTGCAGAAGGTAAGACTCAGAGAAATTGGGTTACTTGCTCAGGGTCGCTCCGGTAGGACGTGACCTCAGTCACCGGAGCTCCTGATTCCAGTCTTTACCTGCCCATTGTCTGGTCGTGCGGCCACTCCAGCTTTGTTTCAGAAGCAGCGTGTCCCTGTGTTTTGGACCCGAGTGATCTCTGGCTTGCACTCCAGCATGATGTTTCTACCCGCTTTGCAGTGGCTGCTGGCTGAAATCTCCACTCCCGTGTTTGACAGGGAAGCCACTCAGTGAACACTGGTGGCTCTTCCTCACCCCACCAGTCATGATCCCAACACTGGCTCATTTGAAGTTTATGCTCTGACTGTTCAGACTGTATATTTCTCTGAATCTGACATCCTTTCCCACGCCTTGGTGTCTGTGCAGATGTAATTCTCCTGCCTGAAATACCTCTTACTTCTTCCCACTAGTAGCAGATGAGTCTGAGCTTAAAAAAGCTTGCTGTGTGAAACTTTCTCTGCTGCCTGAAATGATTTTGTTTTTAATTCTCTTTCTTACCTTTCTAATTATTGTAAATAATCTTTTTTTTTTAAGTTGAAAAGTAAAGTTAAAGTCACTCAGTCGTGTCTGACTCTTTGCGACCCCATGGACTGTAGCCTACCAGGCTCCTCTGTCTATGGAATTCTCCAGGCCAGAATACTGGAGTGGGTAGCCTTTCCCTTCTCCAGGGAATCTTCCCAACCCAGGGATCGAACCCAGGTCTCCCACATTGCAGGCAGATTCTTTACCAGCTGAGCCACAAGTTAATTTCTGTCTCTCACGGCGCTCTTCCAGACTTCCCCTAGAGCGGATCTTGTAGGCTGTGATAGCCGGTGCACCTCGTCTTCTTTCCACATATGATCCTGTTGAGGGCAGGAATCCCCGTCTATTCAGAATCCCCAGGACATCACCTCCTTCTAGTTACTCAGTGACTGTTATTGGCATGTGACTAATTTGAGGAATCATTTCACCTGCTATGGTGAACAGCCATCAGTATTACATTTTGGGAGTCCTGACTTTTCTTGGACGGGCCTGTTAGCTGGATGTTTTAAGTATGTTTGCATTGTCCATTGACTACCTAATGGCTCATTATTTGAGTCTTTTCAGAATCTCTCCCTGCAAAAAACCACACAGCTGAGTTTGAATTAGACATGACAAATTTCTGATGAATCATCTTGGAAATGGAGATCCAAGTGGTTTCAATTTGTTGCCCACACATAATAACTCTCCACGAAGCTTTGCTTCCGCTCAATTGTCAGTCCAGCTTGTTTCACATTTTCTCTTTCCACTCCCTGCAGTTCTGAGCTGCGGGAATGATAACTTAGGTAGATTACTAGGTTTGAATGAAAGTGTTGATATGATTTGTGGTGTCATTTCTGATAAGAAGCCTGTGCATCTTGGTGCAAAGCACATCCTGTGTCAGCCGCACAGACCCCCAGGACCCGGCAGCAAACCTGGGTGATCATTGGAGCAGCCCAGCAGGCCTTTTTTCTTTTTAATATTTATTGATTGACTGATTGATGGATTGATTTAGCTGGCTGCACCAGATCTTAGTTGCAGCATATGGAATCTAGTTCCCCGTCCAGGTATCGACCCCAGGCCCTCTGCCCTGGGAGTGTGGAGTCTTAGCCACCTGACCACTGGGGAAGTCCCTCATGTTTCTTTTTAGAGATCTATAATGATGATTGGCAAATGGTCACTTGCAGAGAATTTCCTCTTCTAGTGTTTATCCTAATAAACTTTTTATGTTGAAAAAACAATGCAAAAACATGGCAAAAAACAGATGACGAAAATAGGATAAAACAAAAGGTCAGTTTCCTTTTTGTATCAGTCCATAAATAGTTATGGTTGTACATATTTATATAACAACTTTTCAATACATATATGAGTAAGCTATACACATTTCTGTACCTTGTTTATTTGTATCTTTTGTAATTATTGTAACTGCATCTCTTTTACAAATTGAAGTATTTAATTGTAGTTTTTTTACAAATTGAAGTATTGAAATTTACAAAGTGTTAATTTCTGGTATACAAACAAAGTGGTTCAGTTATACATATAAGCATGCAAGTACACACGTGCATATATTCTTTTCCATTGTGGGTTATTACAAGATATTGAATATAGTTCCCTGTGCTATACAGTATGACCTTGTTGTTTATTTATTTTATACAGAATACTGTGTATCTGCTCATCTCAAACTCCTAATTTATCCCTCTTCACGTATATGCATCTTGAAGTGTAATTTCTCTAGCTTAAAAAAAAAAAGTTTAAGAAGATAAAATCATTTAAAAATGGAAATGTGTCTTTTAGTTTTATATGCTAGAGAATCAAACCTAGCAGGGGATGAAATTCAAAACTTTATGGTAGACTATTTCTAAGATGCATTTTTTTAAGCTACTAATTGAAAATACTAAGTAGAAAATTATCTCAAGCAAGTAACAACCCTAGAGGGAAAACATACCACCTGTTTAAAACTTTCCAAACAATATTACCAAGAAATGGAGACTATTAAGCCTGAATGGATTTATTACCTCTACTAGTTAGTAGTACTAGATGAAGTCATTCAGCGTTCTAGTCTCATAAATATTTATGTACATTAATTTTTTTTTTACAGGGACCTGGCCATAGTCTTTAAAGAAAGCATATTTTTTTTTCTACACCTTAAAGAAACTGCATTGCCAGATTTGGGGGGAAGATTAGAATAATTTATTCTCTACACTTCTTAAATTTTTTATGCCTTTTTATGTTTTCAGTTTTTGTAGTATCATTTCAATACTGAATATGGGAGATTTCAAAGCTACCCGTAAAGTCCTTCAAAAGTTTCTTAAAGGCTAAAAACTTTTGTACTCATGGATCATGTCATTGAACTTAGGTGGAAAAAGAGGGAGAAAGGTTTGAATATACTTTGCTCAAAAATTAGTGACTTGATGTGTAAAGCTGGATGTAGGACATTCAAGGAGCTCTGCTGGCAGGGTAGGGAGCAGGGCCTGGTACAGTGGAGAGCCCACAAGACAAGAGATCAGGAGGCTTGAGTCTCTTCCTTGCTGTGAGACTCCAGCTCAGGATGCCTAATTAGAGATTGGCATCTATAAAGCAGTTACCAGCAGTCTCCTGTGCCCATCACTGGGTTGGTATGAAGGTCAGATCAAAATCATGTGAAAGTGCTTTAGAAACTTTAATGCTGTGCACTTGTGAAGTGATTGAATGAATGTATGAAATGAAGTGTTGGGCTGAGTAGAGGATGCTTTTGGAATATATTGAGAGAAATTGTGATGAGCCCAGGGGAAGAATTGTTGCTAGAATTTAAAACTTACTTTAAAAATAAAATAAAATTAAAAAAAAAAAAAAAAAGAAAAAAAAAAAAAACTTACATTGGAAATAATCATGACAGGTAAAGTTTCTGGAGGAAGGGATAGAAAGTAGTAGTGATAATGATTAGAAAATAATTTGCATAGAAAGCTAGAACTTAAAACATGCTCATCCATCTACTCTCTATGAAGCGTCTGTCAAGAACAACGTATTGGTTGGCCAAAAGATTCGTTCGAATTTTTGCCCCAAATTGCATCTCTAGTAAGCAAAGGATCTGGTATATAAACTAGTACTGCTGATGTAAAAGCTGCTGCTGCTCTTTGGTGTGTCCCCCTTTTACTCCACAACTCTAATGTGCTGTGGGAAAGATACATCCACTAAGTACACCTGGTTTCTGCCCTCTAGAAACTAATTTAATACTTAAAAGAGAGGCAATGTAAAGTATGCAATAAAAGTACAATTAAAGTGTAACAGATGTATCAGTAATGTGCGTGCATAGTCACTGAGTCATGTCCTACTCTTTGCAACTCCATGTTCTGCAGCCTGCCAGGCTCCTCTGTCCATGGGATTCTCCAGGCAAGAATACTGTAGTGGGTTGCCATTTCCCTCTCCAGGGTCTCTTCCCAGTCCAGGGATCAAACCTGTATCTTTTGAGTCTCCTGAATTGGCAGGCAGCTTCTTTACTACTGTGCTACCTGGGAATACCTTTGAGTAAATTCCATAATTGCTTTCATTTTTGGAGCCCCTCCTACGGACCAGGTCTTGGTTTGTGTATTTTATATGTGTGTGTGTGTATAGTTTCTTAGGCTTTGTGCAACCATGCGAGCTATAGTATATTGCCATTTTATAGATAAGACTATTAAGTTTGTAGTTGTTAAGTAGCTTGCACAAGGACATTCAGCTAGTAACTTATGTGTATCCATGTTTATTACACTCTGTCATGCCATTTTCTTCATTGGAAAAAAAGAATAGGTGTTTTTTTGCCACGTATGAAAATGAAGGTTGTATGTGGAGACTTGAAACTCTCTGTGAGATAAAGAAAAGCCAGTGTAATGTTAGTAGTAGCAATTATGTGCATTATTGCTGTGTGCTATTCAGTACTCTTGGAGCTGAACTCTTTAACCTGGTTTGGGAATTTGCTTCATAAATGGTGTTAGAAAGAGAATAGAAATGAGATCAGATATTTGGTGTACTCTCCCAATACAGGTACCAAATCCATGAGATGCCAGAAAACTGAGTGAGAAAATGAGTATGGTACAATAACCGTAAGAAGCCCTTGGGAGAGTGAAGGTAGTCTGTTCCATGAGTAGGGAGTAGGAACCAACAGCCTGGTAGAGCAGGGCATGGAGTCATACAGAGATGGGCTGCCTGGTTGTTGCTCTGCCTTCCGAGCACACTGGGCTGTTTGAGGCTGGAGGACTTGAGTCTAAAATCAGAGGGTCAGAATATACATGGAAAAAAGCCTTCTTCACTGTTTTGATCAACATGAGTTAGCTAGTGGAGTGCAAAACCAGTACAAAGAGCTCCCTGAAAGAACACCTCAGAAGAGCTGTCCTGCTGCCCTAAGACCCCAGTTGCTGCATATTTGCTCCTGCTCTCTCTCTTTCTAGGCAGAAAAGTGCTTACTGGATGAGGTGTGAGACGAGCGGGCAACAACAGGGCACACCAGGATGCAGAGCAGGTGTAGATGGGCTGCTGGCTCCCTGGCAACATCCATATGCCAGACGGCTTCAGAGGGGGCTGTGCCTCTGGTGGGTGGTTCAGGGAGGGGCCTCATGAGCTTCAGTCTGTAAGCAGAAGGGAACCGGGTTAAATGACAGATGAAGAGGCACTAAGAGCCTAGGAATGGGATCTGATTTGCCTAAATCCGTTGCCAGATATACCAGCCTTATACAGCTTATTCCCAAATCACTTCTAAATGCAGTTAGATCAGCTTTGTGCACTCCATCTTCCCATCAGGGCTTAGCCATCTAGGCTTAGCACATATTCTCACCTTTACTGGAATTTGTTTCCCTGTTGTTTTTTTTTTAATATATAATAATTTTATTTATTTTTAGCCATGCTGGGTCTTCCTTGCTGCACAGGTGTTTTTCTAACTGCGGCAAGCGGAGACTAGTTGCGGTGCAAGGGATTCTCATCGTGGTGGCTTCTCTTGTTGCAGAGCATAGGCTCTAGGGTGTGTGGGCTTCGGCAGTTGTGGCTCCCAGGCTCTAGAGCACAGGTTCAGCAGTTGTGGCCCATGGGCTTAGTTGCTCCAAAGCATGTGGGATCTTCCCGGACCAGGGATTGAACCCATGTCTCCTGCATTGGCAGGTGGATTCTTTACCAGTGAGCCATGAGGGGAAGCCCTTTTTCTTGATGGCCTTTTTACTACTTAACACCTGAATAGTTAGACTAGGAATTAACTCTTCCACGAAGCCCTGCTTGACACATGCCTGAAGCCAACCCCTCTGTATTCATTCCCATAGCACCCTGTGCTTAGTGGTATCAAACCATTTATTGTCGTTTGATTGATTGTCTTTCCTTATAGACTACATTCCTGGAGGAAAGGGTCACATCTTCTTAGGACATCACCTGGCACATAATAGCTGCACAAAAAGTATTTGTTGAGTGAATGACAGGTGATCTTACAGCTACTTACTTGGGAGCATTGGTTTTCAAATCCAGGTCTTTTGACTTGAGATAGATAGCTGCAGTTTTTGAAGACAGGACTCAGTGTATGCATAGAGATAGCGGAAGCATTTAGTAAAGTTGACCTTTTCTTAAATCTACCTGTTGGAATCCAGGAAGATTTCTTTAATTGGTTTTTATCATCACTTCCAGACCGTTCCTTAATAGGATCAAGAGAGAGAATGTCAGGCTAGGTTTGGCAATATAGACCCGACACTGATAAATCGCCTGTGCAGCTCAGAATAATGACTTATGCATGAGAAATGCTGATGGCTTATTATAATTAGATGTGTTTTAGAGAGCCACAGGTAGATTCGGGAGTGTTTTTTTTTTTTTTCTTTCTAATTTGCTCATATTAGAATATGTACCATGTCTTCCCAGAAGCTGGGAGGGATTGAGTTAATGTTGTTCACATGTTAAGTAACTCTGGAAGCATGGTGGAGCTGCTATGGCTTCATTGACACCCAGACCAACTTTAAATAAATGTGGTTATATTATATTTATTTAATATAAATAAATAACTACCTTTCCTGTCAGCTGATCAATTCTGGGCTTTGTTCTATTTGAATAATTGTTTTGTAACATCAGTATCAGTTTAGTCGCTCAGTCGTGTCCGACTCTTTGTGACCCCATGCGCTGCAGCACGCCAGGCCTCCCTGTCCATCACCAACTCCTAGAGTTTACTCAAACTCATGTCCATTGAGTCGGTGATGCCATCCAACCATCTCATCCTCTGTCGTCCCCTTTTCCTCCCACCTTCAATCTTTCCCAGCATCAGGGTTTTTTCAAATGAGTCAAAGAATTACAGGACAGTATCCCATTGAGCCCCAAATTGAGCAAAGTACAAATTGGTTGCATACTTTCTTAGGAAACTAGAAAAAAAATGATGATTGTAGGAACAAGGATGGGTTTTTTTCCCCCTTACTTATCCCTGGAGAAAATACTCTTCTACTTAACTGCCTAGGCATTTCTAATGGGATTATTGAACTACAGCTTTGTTATTGAGAATACTTAGATGGTCCAAAGAATATTTATCCAGGGGCAATGATGACAAAAATTGCTTCCAGGGTGAATTATTATAAATGATCAGATAATTAGGGAAGAGATCTGGAATAGGCTCAGGTATCCAATGGTAGTTGAAAAAGCAAGCATATGTATTTTTTAAGTGGATGGAGGTTTTTAAGGTAAAAGAACAGAGCAGGCATCCAGAAATCCATTCCTAGACTCAGTTTCTGTGTCCTGTTCTTATGGTCTGCAAAATGGACCACCTCTGCAACAGACTCCCCAGGGTGGTTGTAAACCTTGATTAGATAGCGGCCGTGTGAAGGGCCAGACAGACGTCCAGTTGACGTGACCTTCTTCCCATTGTTACTTTTTTTTTCTAATTAGTCTTTTTGTTATTCACAGGCTGATCCCAAAGAACTGATCAAGATGGTCAGCAGGCATGTGACTCTGTACGGACAAGAGGCCTGGCCCGAGGAGCTCGCTGCACTGACCAAGCAGTTGCACTATTACAACCAACGCCTGCTGGACTTCACTCAGGCTCAGATCCTCCAGGGCCTGCAGAAGGGTGTGGACGTGCAGCGGTTCACGGCCGACGACCAGTACAAAAGGGAAACCATCCTTGGCCTGGCCGAGTAAGAGATACCTTTGTCTCATAAAGGGATGGGATAAAACACACAAGGACAAGCTGAGGTATCAGGACTATGAGTCACAGTCCCTTAAAGATGTACATTCATGGTTACCGTAAGCAGGGTTTCCTCTACTTCTTCCGATCCTGTGAGGGACATGTGAGTCTTCACAAATGGATTGTTGGTGGGATCATGGTTAGCATAGCTGCCTTCTGAATGATCAGTAGATGCGGACTGTATTTTAGGCTTGCAGATTTAAAATAGTAAGGATGATAATTATAAGAAAATTTCCCTATGATTTTGGTATCCTGACCCCAGTACCATGTTAGAGGTGATGCAGTATGATCGGGGTTAAAAGTATGAAGCTTACCGTGTGCGTGCTAAGCCACTTCAGTTGTGTCCTATTCTTGGCAACCCATGGACTATAACCTGCCAGGCTCCTCTGTCCGTGGGGTTCTCCTGGCAGAAATACTGGAGTGGGTTGCCTTGCCTCCTCCAGGGGATCTTCCTAACCCAGTGATTGAACCCATGTCTCTTATGTCTCCTGCATTGGCAGACAGGTTCTTTACTACGAATGCCACCTGGGAAGCCCATGAAGCTTACTTTAGAAATTTAAAAACAAGATTCCCTTTGATTCCTGGCTGGAATCTCACTTTCTGCTACATGGCTGTTTAATTTCCTCACTGTGTTAAAAATAGGTACAGTCGACTTAATCCAAGAGGAAGGACCACGTGTTGTGGGTCCAGGGCACCTTCATCTGTCCTGGGTTCCGAGAGAAAGCAGATCTTTCACTCTGGCAGTTTCTCTTGTTCGAAGCCTGTAGCAGCTTCCGTTTTTTCCTTTGTCCCTTAGCTCTTTCCAGAGAAAAGTTAGCCCTTGTGTGAGATGCCAGTACACTTCAAGGCCTGTGGGAATGTTCTCTTCTAGGTATGGAGTTGCCCTTGGTTTTAATACTGGTCCTCATTTTTTGTTTTAGATCAAATGAGTTCTGATCAAATGAGAATTACATGCCAGGTGTTGGGGAAGTTAAACAAGATATTTTTATAAAGTGGGCTCACTCACAATGGTTATTAAGTTAGAGGTATGTTTTGTTTTTAACACCCTGATTTGTGGAGTGCTTCTTATGGGCCTAGAATGGTGTTAGATGCTCTATAAACTTTATTTTGAAAACATCTTTTAATCCTTAAAGGTAGCCCTCTGATAGAAAATGTTATCCCCATGTTATAGCTGAAGAACTTAAAAGTGTTTGTCACTCAGTTATGTCTGACTCTGTGCAACCCCATGGACTGTAGCCCACCAGGCTCCTCTGTCCATGGGATTCTCCAGGCACGAATACTGGAGTGGGTTGCCGTTTCCTTTTCCAAAGAACTTAAGGCTTATTAATATTAAGTAATTGGCCCAAGTTTCCATAGATGGTAAGGATCACAGCTGTGATTTCCTGCTACCTACCAAAGGCATCACATCTTCAGCACCACACACCCTGCCCACACTGCCTGATTGAATTTTCCCAGAAGCATTTGTATGCAGTTCAGTCTAGGTTTCCAGCCTTTGAAACAAGGGTAGATTGTGCCTACATTTTACAGTTATTAATCTCTCCTGATAAGTACCTTAAAATCAGTGGTAAAGAATCTGCCTGCAATGCAGGAGCCGTAGGAAATGCGGGTTCGATCCCTGGGTCAGGAAGATCCCCTGGAGGAGGGCATGGCAACCCACTCTAGTATTCTTGCCTGGAGAATCACATGGACAGAGGAGCCTGATGGGCTATAGTCCATGGGGTCACAGAGTCAGACATGACTGAAGTGACTTAGCATGCACTCACGAGAGGTACCTTAAAATAGCAAAGACGGTCTTGATTATGGCAGTGGCCGTTGCTATTTTTCATCATTATTCTTAAATCTTAAAGCAGCAAAATAACTTTAGTACTCTAATAGTACTTTATATTATCCTGGGCTTTTTTCCTATGAGAAGACACTCAAATTCTTTTTAGAGTGAGGCAGGGAAAATGGAGATCAAAGAAAGATAGTAGGGACAGCCTATGGGAGAATTCAGTTAAGAGAAATGTACAGTTTTTTTTACTCTTCCCCTCTGTTCTCCTGGAGGTTCATAATTTCTTAGGTTCGTTTAATGTCCAATTTGAAAGTGACTGAAGAGATAATATCATGCAATCTCCTTACTTTTGGAAGAGGCATGTGAGAAGCACAGAGCTTTAAAGCATTGTTCAAGGTCACAGAGCCAGGAGTTGAGCCTGCACTTCCTATTGCCAAGTCCAGTGGGCTTTTCTTTGGGCATTTGGTAATCCTGAGTGAGATTGTTTATGGTTTCTTAGAAGAGGGTTATTATGCAGATACAAGTTAACAAGATAAGGCATGCCTTACATCATTTTTGCTAGGGCTTTGTCTTGTCTTTTTTTTTTAAGCATCCAGCTAGCACATGCTATTTGAAGCATATCCTAGAGGACAAATATATGCTTTTGATAAATAAATAATAGAATCTTCTCCACAATCTGTTGTTTATAAATATACACAGCAGTCTTTAGATGGCTCGTTCAAAATATCTCAAAGTATCTATGAGTTTTCTGAGTTAGCACTTCTGGTTTGGAGACAGGATTTTAGCATCTCACACAAAAGAATCCTTGAAGAACCTGCTTCCTGCTGTTTTGCAGCTCCACCTTCAAACGTGGCCATTCTTTATTTTCTTACCAATTTTATGTCCATTTTAATGGCTGTTGTTTTCTGTGCATACATTATAGTTGTCCTTTTTTGTCTGTATTATCTTAGTTATTACTATCTCAGTGGCTAGGGTGACTTTGAGGAAAACAGAATATAGTTTGGTTTCTTCCCACTTTTATCAGATAATAAAGATGTGAATACTTAGTACACACCTGGTGTCAGATGCTGTGGTAGACTCTCATAATAGGAAGGGTGAACTGCTAATGGTCCCTGTTCTCCACAGACTCTCATTTTATCCTGTGGATGTCAGGATAAAATGAGAGTTTTATCAATAAATCCTTTAAGAAATCATTTTTAATGACAGTTGCCTAATAATCCAGGTATTGACAGACTGAATTCAGTCCTTGGTCTCTTTTTTATAGTCTATGAGCATTGAATGGCTTTACATTTTTAAAAATGGCTTACATTTTTAAAGGTTTGTGGAAAAGCAGGAGTAAAAAGCAATAGAAGAATATGCTTCTGAGACCATATGGTGGTAAAGCCTGAAAGATTTACTATTTGGCTTTGAACGGAAATCATTTGCCAGCTCCTAGATGATCCAACTTACAAATATCGGTTTCCTTAGTGAGGCTAAGTGTAGTCTTAGCAGTATTACTTGATGGTAATAGGTATTTCATTCCTGTTTCTGTGGTTTTTATCCACCATCCTTCTTTTTTTTTTTAATTTATTCATTTTAATTGGAGGCTAATTACTTAGTGGTTTTGCCATGCATTGACATGAATCAGCCATAGGTGTACATGTGTTCCCCATCCTGAACCCCCCTCCCACCTCCCTCCCCATACCATTCCTCTGGGTCATCCCAGTGCACCAGCCCCGAGCACCCTGTCCTATGCATCAAACCTGGACTGGCGATCCATTTCACATATGATAATATACATGTTTCAATGCCATTCTCCCAAATCATCCCACCCTTGCCCCCTCCCACAGAGTCCAAAAGACTGTTCTATTCATCTGTGTCTCTTTTGCTGTCTCACATACAGAGTTATCATTACCATCTTTCTAAATTCCATATATATGCATTAGTATACTGTATTGATGTTTTCTTTCTGGCTTACTTCACTCTGTATAATAGGCTCCAGTTTCATCCACCTCATTAGAACTGATTCAAATGTATTCTTTTTAATGGCCGAGTAATATTCCATTGTGTATATGTACCACAGCTTTCTTATCCATTCGTCTGCTGATAGACAACCATCCTCCTAATGAAGAATCCCATCCTTATGTTTCCTTTGCTTCAGGAAAGTTGGGGTCTTGTGACAATTTCTCCAATATGGCCTTTATGTAGGTGCTCTGGACCAGAATTGTTTACATACCTAGAGATTCTCATATCTGATGACACCATTCCCTGATTTGAACTTTCCATTGAGTCTCCACTGCCTGTAGGATAAGGTATAGGTCCTTCAGTAGACCTGAGGACCCTGTGCATTCATGGTTGTGAAACCCCGTCTATCAAAAGCCCATTTGTCTCTTCTCCCTCTTTATCGCCTCTGCTTAGTTAATCCCTGTTCACTCTCTCATCTGTATCCTCACAGTATTTTGTAGTCTTTTGACATTACCCCTTTCTGTTTGATGCCTGGTTCACACCTCATACACTCCATTAGGCCGCGAGTTCCTCAAGAAGTATCTTGTTGTTTTTATATCTTAGACAGCTGGCATAATAGCTGGCCCAGTGTAGAAAATGAGAATTTATTGAGTGACTAACTGTGTTTTTCTCAGAGATTTACCTGTGGGGCAGGGATCCATTTCTTTGCATTCCTTTTTCACTGTAGGCCCTGGTACCTAGACCATCATTTTTTTATCTCACTACGTTTTGGACTGGGTCATTCTTTGTTGCAGGAAGGCTGTTCTGTGCATTGTAGGTTGGTCCACAGCCTCCCTGACCTCTGCCCACTAGATGCCAACTGCTTTCTCCTTTTCCTCACCCACCATGACAATCAAAAATGTCTCCAGACAAAATTGTCAAATGTTCCCTGAGTGGAGCTGAATCACCCTCGTTTGAGGTCCATTGATCTAGACGATTCCTTGGTCATTTGCAACGCATCACAGTGAAGAAGGAGCATTAAAATCCCTTGGGTGTACTTTTCCTGAATTACTGTGACATGTCTTATGAGGGACTGTGCTGGCTGCGCCCCCTTTAGCATGAGAGCAGTCGTAATGAACGCTTTCTCTGCTGATTAAGGTCACGTGTTTCTCTTCTTTCCTTTCCCTGTGGTTGATGCACATTTGTGAAGGACGCTGGAGGAAAACGTCTACAGCATCGCTCTTTCTCTGGCCCAGCGCTACAGCGTCTCCCGTTGGGAGATTTTTATGACCCATTTGGAGTTCCTGTTCACCGACAGTGGGTAAGCACACAACTTGTGTAAGTTTACGTCCATGTCTTTTTTCAGAGTCTGTTTTAGAGGAATCTTGAAGTTGTATTGTTCAGTTTCACTTTTCCTTTTGAGCTGTTGTCGACTGGTCTCTTTGTACAATCTCTCTTCATACATCTCTTTAGACATCAATATGCTAATGATTGTCTTAGTTTTTGTTTTCAGTGATAATCCTGAATTTGAGACTTTTTATTCATTGAATCACAGACATTTACTGAGAATCTCTTGTGTACTAGGAATAGTGTTAGGTCCTAGGGTTACAAGTCGTGAACAAAAGCAGACATTTGAGTTGTCCTGGAACTTTTAGTCTAGGGTAGAAGACAGATAATAATTGAATAATGACATAGGCAAATGTGAAATTAAAACTGTGACAGGCCCTGTATAAGAGAGCCCAACTAGGGGATTTGGCATAGTTAGGGAGGACTTTCCTGAGGAAATAACTCTTGAGCTGAGACATAACTATTGACTCAAAATTAAGTATTGAATATACTAGAAGCGTTTTCTAGGAAGGCAGGACAGTTTACTGTAAAAAGCCCCTCGACAGGATGGAACATGATTTCTGCAGGCCTAATAGATGGTGATATGGTGAGGCCCCCAGAGTCATTGGAGCATGATGTGAGATGGGGGGAAACCAGACCTTGTAACAAGAGCATGTGGGCCCTATCTAGGGCTGTGGGATCTTTCCTAAGAGTGATAGGAGGGTACCTAAGGATTCTGATAAGAGAGAGAGGTAATATGATCAGGTTTTCATTTTGATAAGATCATTGTGGCCACCATGTTGAGGAAAGATTTTAGGGAGGCCGTTGCAGACATATATGGACTGTTTAGGAAACTATGAGAGTAATAGACTATAGGACGGATGACCATAGCCTGGAGTGGGGTTTTGAAAGTATAGGAGTAATGAGAATGGGCTTCAGAGATACCTGCAAAGTGAAATAGAGGGCACTAAATAAGTCAAATAATAAGGATAAACTAGCTATGGAGGTGAGTGAAAGGAGGAGGGTTAAACATTACATCCAGGACTCTACTTGGTCAGTCCATTGGATGATGACATCATTTGAGACAGAAAATACTAGTTAGGGGCACAAGGTTAGGGGAGGGTGAGGAAAAGGCAAAGGAATAGAAGTGTTATACATGTGGCAGTTCCCAAGAGGAAAGATCAAGTGGACAGTGTGTCTTACAGATTTGGGATTCATAAGGAAAGGTGGAGTTTGGAGATAGTAATTTGGGAGTTATAGGCACATAGATAATAAATAAGTCATGTTGCTGGTGTTCTTTGGGAGTGAATGTAGAATAAGAGAGGAGAAAGACTTAGCACAAAATTTGAGGACCTTCCACAATTAGTGGGAGAGGAAGAGCTGCCAGCAAAAGGGACAAAATCAGCAATTGAGAGGGAGGAATATTGTTCTAGAGAAGCTATGGGACAAAAGGGTTTAAAGAAGAGGGGTAGTGTTGAATGGTCAGTTCAGTTCAGCTGCTCATTCTTGTCCAACTCTTTGTGACCCCACAGACTGCAGCATGCCAGGCTTCCCTGTCCATCACCAACTCCCGGAACTTACTCAAACTCATGTCCGTGGAGTCGGTGATGTCATCCAACTATCTCATCCTCTGTTGTCCCCTTCTCCTCCTGCTTTCAGTCTTTCCCAGCATCCCGGTTGAATGGTCAAGACCTGTTATAACTTATCAGCTTTAATTTTATTAATATTTCTGGAATTCTACCATCTACATCTTAAATATTTATGAAATTGTTACATGGATGACAGTATTAATCTGTAATAAATATTGTAGTAACTTCACCATTTTAGAGGCATAGACATGTTCAAATAAATGTTTATTATAAAATGCATATTGGCTTAAAAATTTTTGGCATTTTATTAAATGTCTCTTTTCATTGACTGTTTCATAAAAGGTTGTCATATCTGTCCAAACAGGATGCCCCATTGGTCTCTGAATATATTATAAATTATCAGGCAATCTAGTAATGTGCATGACTGTTCCCAGCATATCATTACGGCAGATCACAGTGTGATTATGCAGATGCACAGCAGTTACAAAAAGGAAATCATTATCTGCTGATGCCATTACTTATGAGCAACAAAACACCTAATGTTGATTTAGCAAGTGGTGTTTGGTGCTCCCTGTTCTTTACTTAAGACTGTTATTTGTCATACTGTTCAGTCCAGCTTAGTCACATGAGTATTAAAGATCAGCTGTTAATACAGTAGAAATTGCCCAATATTTACTTGCTGAATCAATGCCAATAAGATGTCAGTAGATTGCAGTTACAAGAAAAAGACGTTCTTTATTTTAGGGTTTTTGTGTTACTATTCCTTTAAAAAAGCCATCTTCGCCTCTGAAGTTGATTTTTCTATAATTTTGCCTTCTCCTTCCTCTTGGTTGAATTTGGAGGTATTTCCTCATCTCAGCCAATGTACAGAGAAGCAGGCACACAGGCTGGATGAGGGAGCCTTGTGCACTAACGCAGACGCTTCCGATCAAGAAACCGTGAGTACATCCTGATAGTCTCTCCAGCCGTGTGTCCCTGCATGGGAGAAATCAGTTCTCAGAAACTCATTCTCCTATATTCTTAAGTCATAAATGATTTCATGGTGAAATGTCAAACCTACAGAACCTGACACATGATCGATCCTTAATGAATGGTAGTGATTACTGGAATTTCACTCCTGTAAGAAAGAGATAATTGTCATAAACACCCAAACTTGAGTTCCTGGCCTCCTTTCCCCCTTATTTTTTCTCATTTTCTTTCTTTTTCTTGGTAGTTTTCAACATCAGAGATGGCTTTGTGGGTCTGTGTGCCTGTAGTCAGCTCCAGCTGGCGGACCCTGGCTCTTCTGAGTGTGTTCAGCTCCCTGAGCTCAGGGTTGATTCTCGCTCACCGCAGCCTCCACAGCCCTCTTCACCTCTGGGCTGTTCTAGGCACTTTGGTGCATCTTAGAGACGATGTCTGGTGTGAGGGCATGGGTTTTGGAGTCAGGCCACATTTCAAGATCCAGCTCTGCTCCCCATAACCCTAACTGTGTAGCCTTGAGCAAGTCTCCCGATCCTCTTGCATTGCTGTTTTCTCAGGTATGAGGACCATGATCCCCACCTGGTTATGGTTGTAAAGATTAGAGAAAATCTGTGGTGTGTGTGTGTAGCCAGGTGGCTCTTCAATCTGTCAAGATTATTCCTGTTACTGCTCTTGTCAGTTCTGCTGATTCCATCAATGTCTTTAAGTTTTGAATACGGGATCATTTTGAAATGGCAGAGGATGCTTCTAGCTGGTGGAATAGTGCATTTGTTTATTCATGAAGTATTATTATCATCTTTCTTACTAGAACTTTTGTATTTTGAGCACAGTTTTAAATGTTGAACAAAATGGGCTCCTCCTTACTCTATAGCATGTATTCTAACTGGGGAGACCCACACCACACACACACAGTTAAGAACAACTAAAAATAAATTGCTAGTCATAGTAAGTACCATAAAGGAAACCCACAAGGAGCGGATAGAAAAGACCTGTCTTAGGACATACAAACAGATCACTCTTGGAGAAAGGAAGAAAAGGCATTTGCAGAGGGACTCCATTCTGGGACAGTGGATTGTTGGCATTTTTGAGTAAAGGAACAGCCTTGGTGGCTGGAGCGAGTGGAGCCCAGTGAGCAAAGGAGGACTACACAGGGGCCAGAGATACCTTTGACTGTCAGCTTTGAGAACAGCCTCAGTCTGTTCCTTCTTATTTAAGCTGCAGACCTGAAGGCCACATATCCTACACTTTTATTTCACTCTGATATGTGCTTTTCCATCACCCAGGGGATTGATTATCTGCATGATCTTGCTTGGGTGGCAGAGATCAAGTGAGATACCTCTTCATCTCAGCTGGTCAGTTTAGTGCCACATCTTTAGATGTTGGGAAGGGACTCTGCCTGTGCTGTGCTGCTTTGCACAATCAGTTGTATATTGTCTACTAGGAGTCTGTGGTCTCACATATAAGGATGGGCAAGAGCATGTTATAGCTATGAGGAAGTCAATGAACTATGTAATGTATCTACCTTCTCCTGTGTTGAAACAGAAGCTGAGGGTTGCTGTTGTTCATAGGCTGATGTCCAGAGTGCCATGTTGTAGAGAATTCTCAGTTCTGGCTTTCTCCTCTTGGCTTAGTTGAAGAGTTAGTGTGAGAATAATTAGTGTGTAGAAAGGGGGATTTAAGGCAGCTTAGCTTTTTGTAACATTGAAAAATAAGGTAAATAAAAATTCAAGTCCAGGAAGAATCCATATTGGAGTCGAAGGCTTGACTATAGAAATTCAGGTCATAGGTCTTACCCATTTTTTAAAATTGAGCTATGCATTAACTTTTGATCTTTCTTTGGCCCAAAGGGTCATGATGCTGATCACGACTGTGATTTGCATTGTACATAAGAAAAAATCTACCAATCCTAAAAATGGAAAAACTAAATGCTACCATTACCCAAATGGAGGCAATTCTTTTCATACATCTGCTACCTCCCTTTCTGTGTTATGATACTTAGGGCTACTTTTCCCCCAAATAGTAAAGAAAAAAATTCCTTATACTGGCACAAAATGTAATAAGAAAAAGATGCATTTGGGGCCTGTTCTCATCTTGTGAAAAGTGCTCAGTACTTGAATCCTACAGGTCTGGATTCACACCACAGCTCCATGACTTTCTTCTGATGTGGCCTTGGTGAGCAAGTTGTTTCATCCTTCTACTCCTAGAGTTTCCTCCTCTGCAAAATGAGTATTCTCACTCCATCTTGCAAAACTGCTGCAAGCTTTGAGATATTTATATAAAATACCTGGCATGTTGTAGTAGATGCTCAGGGGTGAAAAAAAGTAGCTATTTTTAAGTCTGGGCTTCCTTGGTGGCTCAGTGGGGAAGAATCTGCCTGCCAAGCAGGAGATGCAGGTTCAGTCCCTGGGTTGGGAAGATCCTCCAGAGAAGGAAATGGCAACCCTCTCCAGTATTCTTGCCTGGGGCCTGGGAAATCCCATGGACAGAGGAGCCTGGTAGGCTGACCCCATGGAGTCACAAAAGAATCAGACATGACTTAACAACTAAACAACAACAGCTATTAATTCTGGAAACAGACCAGATTTACTGAACTCACCCTCTGACAGCTGTCAACCTAAGATTGCAGATCTGATTTTTGAACAGTTATTTTTCAGGTCAATGTGAATATCAATTATAAGATAACTGCTTTGTAAGAATTAAATGAGATAGCATAATACTTGCTATCTAAGAAGTGCTTAATCAGATCAGATCAGTTACTCAGTCGTGTCCGACTCTTTGCGACCCCATGAATCGCAGCATGCCAGGCCTCCCTGTCCATCACCAACTCCCGGAGTTCACTCAGACTCACGTCCATCGAGTCAGTGATGCCATCCAGCCATCTCATCCTCTGTCATCCCCTTCTCCTCTTGCCCCCAATCCCTCCCAGCATCAGAGTCTTTTCCAATGAGTCAACTCTTTGCATGAGGTGGCCAAAGTACTGGAGTTTCAGCTTTAGCATCATTCCTTCCAAAGAAATCCCAGGGCTGATCTCCTTCAGAATGGACTGGTTGGATCTCCTTGCAGTCCAAGGGACTCTCAAGAGTCTTCTCCAACACCACAGTTCAAAACCATCAATTCTTCGGCGCTCAGCCTTCTTCACAGTCCAAATCTCACATCCATACATGACCACAGGAAAAACCATAGCCTTGACTAGACGAACCTTTGTTGGCAAAGTAATGTCTCTGCTTTTGAATATGCTATCTAGGTTGGTCATAACTTTCCTTCCAAGGAGTAAGTGTCTTTTAATTTCATGGCTGCAGTCACCATCTGCAGTGATTTTGGAGCCCAGAAAAATAAAGTCTGACACTGTTTCCCCATCTATTTCCCATGAAGTGATGGGACCAGATGCCATGATCTTCGTTTTCTGAATGTTGAGCTTTAAGCCAGCTTTTTTACTCTCCACTTTCACTTTCATCAAGAGGCTTTTTAGTTCCTCTTCAAGTGAAGTTCCACTTCACTTTCTGCCATAAGGGTTGTGTCATCTGCATATCTGAGGTTATTGATATTTCTCCTGGCAATCTTGATTCCAGCTTGTGTTTCTTCCAGTCCAGCGTATCTCATGATGTACTCTGCATATAAGTTAAATAAGCAGGGTGACAATATACAGCCTTGACAAACTCCTTTTCCTATTTGGAACCAGTGTGTTGTTCCATGTCCAGTTCTAACTGTTGCTTCCTGACCTGCATACAAATTTCTCAAGAGGCAAATCAGGTGGTCTGGTATTCCCATCTCTTTCAGAATTTGGAGGATGCCCATTGCTATGTCTGTGCTATGATATCTTTTAAAATATTTTTGGTAGAGAGATAATAGGAGACTCCATAAACCAGTCGGAGTTGACAATTTATGAGAAATGAGAAGGCTTAAGGGGTCAGGCTTGTCCTGGAGGAGACGAAGCCTGTTCACATGGCCTTCCTCCCACATAACCACTCTGTCCATAGAAACCGTTCCACAGAGGAGCTCGGCAAGTGCTAGTGTGTCAAGAAGTCGACTCCGAGGTCCTCATTACTGAGCCTCTCATGAAGTTCGTAGGTGACCTTGCAGAGTGAAAGTTCATTTTTTGGTTTGCAAAGGCACTTGGCTAACATGCTGGAGAAGCTGAAAAAGGCCATCATTTTTTCACCACATTTCCCCCACTTAATCACATATGCAGCTGTCAGGCAGCGCTACAGATCAGGTCTGTGATGTCAGGTTCCTTCGGAGGCATTTGTGTGGTAAATATCTTGAACTGTTTCCCTGACATCGAGGAGGAGTGTCCCTCCTCACATTGGAGGAGTTGTGATTTAAAGGGTAGAATCATCTCTTTCCACAGTGGGGAAAGAGTCAGTGGTGGGGGCCTGTTCACCTGTGGTCATGGTCATTCACGTGGGTTTACGCATCTTCATACTACTGGGGTTAGTCTTTGGGGGACCCCTAGGCCCATCCCTTTGCTCCTTCCAGCTTCTCCCAGGAGCCCTCACCTCTCTCCTTCCAACCCCCTTCTGTGTACTCCTTACAGTCAACTCATGAAATGGTGTATTACTCAGTCTCAGATTAAGTAAAGTATAATACATTTGAATAAATTTTTTTCCCTATACCAATAGAAGTCCTTTCAATTCATGCTGTTCTTGAATCACATTTTTGGGTGATTGACAGCTAGAAGCCATTACAGAACCCCTTAATAATGGGATTAGTGCCAATAATTTATTCCTTGTGCCTTTAGTACAACTAATGCTAGCTTCTTCCTGTAGTTAATCTCTGAAAGTTAATGAGCTGCCTTACAGCTAAAACTTAGAAAAAGCACTTAAACAGTTTTTAAGGGCAACCACTGATTTGATTAGTGAAAAGGCCACATGGTATTTCTTCCTACTCTTCTTGAATGTGGGTTCTTTGGAATTGTTTTCTAAGTAGAGATTTCATTTCTTGTTCCAAAGGGAAGATAACAGCTTCTTTCGATGGAACTATTAAAATGGATTATCGATTACTGGCATCTATAAAAGATCTTAGTACCTTGTCATTTACTGAAGAGGGAGGTTTTCGTATTTATCATGTGTCAGTAAAGATATTCCAGTATCTCTCTTGACAAGATAATTAGGGAAAATTGCACATTGAGCAAACTGAATTGTAGGCACAGAAGAGTAGGTGGGTGGGAAGGGGGAAGGTAATGTTGACTGAAAGAGACTATTTTCAGAATCAAGTCAAACATAGATGAGCTAAAGCTATTATGATTTAGTCATTGTCCATTTTGTAAATGAGTCTGTCTTAGATAATCTGTTTATCAGGTGATAGGAATGAAGTATGACAGGAGAACTCTTAGATTTTTGCCACTGGGAGAGAGAACTAATGTCTGTGTTAGAGAAAGAATCCTGTTTTTGAAATGGTTATCAGTACAGGTGCTGGAGCTCCATGGATTGGTGGCTGCTTTGTGACAAGGTGAGCAGACCCATCCACACAGAGTCCCGACAGATCTGGACACTTGGTCTTAGGCAGGTCACTTGTCTCTAATGACAGGTCTCATCTGGAAGTTGGTAATTGGGCTTGCTTGGTGGCTCAGATGGTAAAGAATCCGCCTGCAGCGCAGGAGATCTGGGTTCAATCCCTGGGTCTGGAAGATCTCCTAGAGAAGGAAATGGCAACCCACTCCAGTATTCTTGGCTGGAGAATCCCACAGACAGAGGAACCTGACAGGCTACAGTCCATGGGGTCACAAAGAGTTGGACATGACAGAGTGACTAATATTTTCACTCTCAAGTTGGTAATTACCCAGATTCCACTTGTCTGGCAGTTATCAGTGTAACAAGTGCAAGGTTTTTGTTTTGTTTTTTTTTGTTTTCTTTTTTCCTTCCATCGAGCGTGTTCTTCTGCTTGCAAATCTTTGTGAGTATGAATCATCTTAACAGGATGACACAGCTTCTTATTTACTTCTTCACTACATTGTTTTCAGACTTCACTTAGCAAATTACAAAGGAACATCAGAAATTCTGTGACTTGCATATACCACTGGGTGTACAGTACAGGCATACGTTGGAGATATTGCAGGTTTGGTTACAGATCACTGCAATAAAGCCAATATCACAATACAGCTAGTCCATGAATTTTTGCTTCACAGTGCATATAAAAGTTACATTTACACTGTATTGTAGTCTGTAAGTGTGCAAAAATAATTACATCTAAAAAAACGTGCTGCTGCTGCTGCTGCTAAGTCGCTTCAGTCATGTCCAACTCTGTGCGACCCCATAGACGGCAGCCCACCAGGCTCCCCCGTCCCTGGGATTCTCCAGGCAAGAACACTGGAGTGGGTTGCCATTTCCTTCTCCAATGCATGAAAGGGAAAAGTGAAAGTGAAGTCGCTTAGTTGTGTCTGACTCTTCGCGAGCCCATGGTCTGCAGCCTACCAGGCTCCTCCGTCCATGGGGTTTTCCAGGCAAGAAAAACATGCAGACCTTAATTAAAAGATATTCATTGCTTGAAAATTCCAAAACAATTGCAATAGTCACATCAAAGATCACTGATCACAGATCACCATAACAAATAATGATAATGACAAAGTTTGAAATATTGCGAGAATTACCAAAATGTGACACAGAGACACGAAGTTAGCAAATGCTCTTGGGAAAATGACACCAGTCATCTTGTATGATGCAGGGGTGCCACCAAGCTTTGATTTGTCTTAAAAAAAAAACCAAGTATCTGTGAAGTATAGTAAAGCAAAGCACAGTAAAACAAGGCCTGCCTGTGTATTTCAGAGATGGCCTTGCACACTTTGAATAGTTGTAGGATCCAGAAGAGTTTCGGACTAGCCATCCATTTATACTCACTCTTTCCTATACAGACCTTGTGCTCGCTTGTCTTGATACTTTCGTTCATATTATTTCTGCTTCATTCCTTTCTACAATACCAACTTCAAGCACTTCTTTCAATAAACCTTCTGTTGTCGTTGATATCTACCTACTCTGAAGTTATAGCTTTAGTGGCCTTACCCTTTTATTTATTTTTTTTAATTGAAGGATAATTGCTTTTCAGTGTTGTGTTGGTTTCTGCCATACATCAGTGTGAATCAGTCATAAGTATACATATGTCGCCTCCCGCCCACCCCCTCGGTTGTCACAGAGCACCGGGTTCAGCTCCTTGTGTTATATGGCAGTTTCCCACTAGCTATCTATTTTACATGTGGTATATATATATATATTTCAGTGCTACTCTTTCATCCCACCCTTTCCTTCCCCTGCTCTGTCTACAATTCTGTTCTCTATGTCTACAAGTGGTTCTCCTCTTGATTGGGATATAATTGCATGTCCTTTGTTAGCCCACACCATTATTGTGCATTGTTGTTTAATTATTTAGAATGCAACTGGATTTTCACACTGCTAGCTGAGAGCTCTGTGTTGTAAATCTTGATACCCTCCCTGGTGCTGAGCACAGGTCTCTTATCTGTAGAGGACACCTAAGTTTTTGTTCATCCTCCCATCTATTTGGCATTCAAGGCACATGTCGAGTGTTTCCTTCATACCACACGCTGGTGCTTGGTACTGAGAAACTAAAGCTAAAGAAGATGTGGTGTCATTTTTGCCATCAAGTGGTACATAGTCTATGTGGGACAGGCAGACTAGTAAATAGTTAAAGCATATTATGAATAGAAAGAAACTGTGGGGCATTTTTATAGTCCAGGAACATTTTTATAGAGAGGGATATTTTTGCAAATGTTTGAATTGTATCTTAATAGAAAAATAGGATTTCTCTTAAACTGAAAGTTAAAAACGCATTTTGGAATTGCTTGATATTTTGACTTTATAGATTGCTGCCATTATCCCAAGTATTATCACACCCTTGTACAGATTTTAAAGTATATCGTGTGTTAACTTTATTTACATAAAACAAAAACATGTCTTGGCACTTGCTAAAAGAGGGAATTCCAATGAATAGAATGTTGTATTTCAGAGGAGTTGCTTTTAAACTATATAAAGCCTAACTTTTATCCTGCTTGAGGTCTCGCTTCATGCTCCAGGTCTCATTCTCTGCTCCCAGGTTCTTTCTCTGCTGCTACTATGAACTCTGGAAGCTGGGTGTTTCCATTAGAGCCCAGGGCTGCCTGGAGACCTCTTACAGTTAGAAAGCTTGAAGCTCTTCCTTTGTGGGGTGTCAGGATTAAACTGGGCAGGAGGCACTGTGTTCTGTCCAGAGGAAAGTATGATACCAAAATTCAGCCCTCTCCATCACCCATTTAACACAAACTGATTAACCAAACAAAACCCCTTAAAATTGTTTTCAACAGTTTGACATTAAATGACTTTTAATAAATTACATTATAAAAACATTTAAGTCAAGATTGAAACATTAAGATATGTGCTTTATTCAAGTGGCTTCTTTACTACAGACAATTCAAGTGCAAGTATCTCTTCTTTCCTATTTTTATTCTGTTTGAACACAGTATCAAGGTTATGTCCTCTGAATATCAGTTCTAGCCTCTTGAATATAAAATTTACGCCAGAAAGTTGAGCATTTTTCTTCACCTCCCTTTTTCCTAAATTCCTGAAATAATAAGTTTGTTTACATTTCTATAATGAAGCTCAAGTTTTACCTTTTTTCTTATGACATGAAGAAATAATGCATAGTGGAAGGTGACAGATCTGGGTTCATTTCCTAGCTAGTAAACACTGGGCTGCTTTCTGCTGCAGAATGTGAAATAATATGACTTTCTAGGGTTACTTTAGACCCACATGAGATAATGTGAAAATCCTGTAGTACCATTTGAAGTGGAAATGACCTGCACCTGTACCAGAAACAAGTGGTACTACTGTATTTGATTAGGCAGCAAGAAGGAATTTGTGAGAAGTAGTCTTTCTTCCTGGAGAAGGCAATGGCACCCCACTCCAATACTCTTGCCTGGAAAATCCCATGGACGGAGGAGCCTGGTGGGCTGCAGTCCATGGGGTCGCTAAGAGTGGGACACAACTGAGCGACTTCACTTTCACTTTTCCCTTTCATGCATTGGAGAAGGAAATGGCAACCCACTCCAGTGTTCTTGCCTGGAGAATCCCAGGAACGGGGGAGCCTGGTGGGCTGCCGTCTATGGGGTCGCACAGAGTCGGACACGACTGAAGCAACTTAGAAGCAGCAGCCTTTCTTCCTAGGTTTCCAGAAAAAAGGGCACTTAAAAGAAAAAAATGGAACCAAATCTTACCAATCTTAACATAATTTGTCTCTTAATTTCAGTTTGTCCACAGGAGAAATTGAAAACCACGCCCAGTCCCTTCATCTCTTTGAGACATTGAAGACCGACCCTGAAGGCTTTCACAAACACATGGTCAAGTATATTTACCCTACGATCAGTGGTTTTGATCACGAAAGGCTGCTGTACTATTTCACTCTGCTGGAGAGCTGTGGCTGTGCGGATTTCGGGAAGTACGCCATTAAACCGGAAACCCATGTTCGGCTACTGAAGAAATTTAAGGTAGTGGCATCAGGTAAGATGATCATCTTCCTGCCTGAATTCATTCTTTAAATTCAGTCTCGGACTTCATTTTTGGTACATGATCGTGTTCCTGCACCGTGGCTGGCATGACTGTGAAACCTCAGTATTTTGATGCTAATTGACTTTAGTTATCTCTCTAGCTCCTTTACTTACTGTTGAGAGACTTAAATACTAGAGAAAGTTAGGTCACACAGTGACTTACAGAAGGCCTGGTATTCAAATCCAAAGTTCTTGAGGTCTTTTTTCCCCTACTCCCATTGTTTATATTTTATCTATATAAATGACAAGGTTGAGACACTTTAAAATAGGCCATTTGGCAGAATTTTACTTCAGTGGAACCTATGTGTTTAAGGAATGTATGAAGCCTTTAAAATAAGAGCTCTAGAATCTTTAATGAATTGTGGAAATCTGTAGAATGGTGTCTATTTGTCTTTATGCTCATAACTAAGAGGTTAACCAGAAGGTATGCAATTAAAGATAGGGAGAGAAAAAGGGGAAAAAAAGAAAAGAAAAGAAGTTAACTACATTAAAATCTCTCAAATCCGTATGAAATTGTATAATTTACTGAACCCGGGTCTCCTGGCATTGCAGGCAGATTCTTTACCATCTGAGCCACCTGGGAAGCCTTTATAATTTATAAGGTACTTTCATCTGCTATTCATAACGATTGTGAGAATTTACTTCAGTTTAACAGTGGTTTACTGAGTAACTGAATTCGACCCTGGACCAGACACAGAGGAAAAGGAGTGAGGTTCAATCCCTGCCTTTAGGTAGTTGATGAGATGTCAGCTGGATGACAGATGAACCTGGTGCAGTTTGGTGAGAGAGCTGTTGGAAGAGGATGTAGGTGCTGTGGGGCACTGAGGAAGTGAGGAGATGTTGCCAGGTCCAGGGTACGTGTGAGGATGCTGGGACTCACAGAGTGACCTGTTGAGGGCTGCACAGTTGGCCAAGCTGCAGGCAGGGATTGGAACTCAGATTTTCAGTTTTATCTCAGTGACAAACGAAGCTGTCTGTTGGAACTGAATCTTTTCATTCAACCATGCAGAGAGGCCCTGTGTGGGTTTGAAAGTTCCTGTATGTTTATGTTGGAATGAACTACTCTCTCTTTTTCTTGCCTTTCCAATAGGTCTTGACTACAAAAAGGTGACTGATGAAAACATGAATCCCCTTGAGGCATTGGAGCCAATCCTTTCAAGTCAGAATATCTTATCCGTTTCCAAACTTGTTCCCAAAATCCCTGGAAAGGATGGCCGCATGCTTTCCCCAAGCTCTCCGTACACCATCTGGTTACAGAAGCTGTTCTAGACTGGAGACCCTCACCTCGTTAAACAAGTCCCGGCATCCCCCCAAGAGTGGCTGCACGCCTGTGACGTCTGCATGAAGTACTTCGATCGCCTCCTCCCAGGCGACCTCATCACTGTGGTGGATGCAGTGACCTTTTCTCCAAAAGCTGTGACCAAGGTAACCAAAAGATAGCTTCACGTAGACTGGCCATTTTAGAAGAAATGAAAATTGCCCTTCTGGTCTGTCAATTGGTTTTTGTTTCCTTTCTTGAAATGAGAAATACTTACGTGGTTGGTGGTTTCGTTTTCTGCTGAGCATGACGTATGTTCATTGGGAGGTCATTTTCCTCTATCATAATTGTACAGGTAGTCTAAATCAGGCTTGACGGTTGTAATTTGCACATCCATTTTGTTCATATTATAGTTGTTCTCATAATATGTCATTTTATATTAAATGCTCCATCCTCTTCTTTCCAACTGACGAGTGGAAAGAACCTCCAGGGCCAAGCCCATGTTTCCTGCATTCAGAGCCAGGCTAACAACTTGCTGCATTGAAAATCAAGATCTTAAAAAATTTTTGCATTAATAACACTTAGGACGTGACTGGCTGGTAAAATTGCCTGGAGTCTGTGTGGCATTTTCCAATGTCCATTCTGTGTCTCGGTAAGCACTTTTAACTGGATTCTAAGTCCTGCTGTTGCTCCTTCAACAATGTAGACTTTCACAGAAATAGAGAGTATCGGTCCTTCCCTTCCCCTCTTGCCCCTCTCACCCAGACTCCCCTGCTTACCACAGATGTGAATTTCTCATTGCTTGGACATGGGGCATTGTCTCACCTAGAAAATCTGACTGCTGGTCTCAGATCTAAACAGCATCATCTTTGGGACTCCCTTTCACTTTCTCTCCCGTCTTTGCTGCTACCTTCTCTTTTTACCAAGTTGCCCAGTCTGCCCAGGACCCTACCTTGTGTATTTTTACTGTAGTTCATGTTATCCTGAAAACTGAGCATAGAGTCTAAGAATCCAAGTCATTCATTTGGAGATTGGCACAGGTGGAGGTTCAAACATCTACTAGAAATGCTAGTTTTAGCCGCTTTGCTAGATTAATAGTTGTGGGTAACCAAGGACTCCATTTCCTTATTATAACTCAATTAATTCAGTTAATAACTTGGTTTGAAATTTTATAACCAATACGGTGAAAAGGAGATAATCATTTTTGTTGTTGTTAAGAAAAAAGCAAGGATGGTTATAAAAGGATTTAGCATGATATATCTGAAAAGAGCACACGTGTAGAGTTACAAGGCTTTGAACTTTGGACCTGCCACTTCTCAGCTCCTTGGTTTAGCCTCAGGAATCTCTGTTAGACTTCTGCCTCCTTAGGGCAAAGGCTGTAATTGGAATTTATGAAACAGATAATAGCATTACCCTGATTTGAGTAGGTGAGGAAATGAAATTGAGGTTGAACAAGGTTAATTTGGTAATAGAGGAGCTGTGATTTGAGCTCAGGGAGGCTTGTTCCAGGGTCTTTGCTCTTAAGTACTGAAGTATACTATTTCTAAGAAGTAGAACAAACAGCTAGAGTCAAGGGACCTGGAGTCTTTGTAGCAACTGTGGGAGAAAAGTAGGGCCAGAGAGCCCCAGGCATTTTCAGTCCAAGCGGAGCAGCCTGTCATGAATGGCTTTTTCCAGAGCAGGGCTAAGTCTAAATGAGGAAGGCCGGGCCGGAGCCTCGCAATGTCTGGGAAAAGACGAGAGTCCAGCAAACAGTGGATAGATCTCCAAGGGGTGAGAAGTTGGAGTCCAATTACGTACTAGCAACGCTGCAAGTGTGTTTTGGAGGGAAAGGGCTGAGAAAGGAAAATGGCTCCAGAGCTGGGTGGGACCTGTGAACCAGCTGAAGGAGCTCTACAAGTGAACAGACTGGCCAGGAAGATGGAGTGGCCCAGGCTGAAGAAGGTTTTATGTATTTTGTCTAAGGGCAGAGACAAAGCCTAGCATAGCCAGCCAAGGCCATGTTCTAATTGTGAGCACGGGTATGGGGGTGGACAAACAGCCTAGACTTTCCAACAGTGGTTATTTGCTCATGGTTAAGCAAACCTACCCACTCCAGTGTTCTTGCCTGGAGAATCCTAGGGATGGGGGAGCCTCGTGGGCTGCCATCTATGGGGTCGCATAGAGTCGGACACAACTGAAGCGACTTAGCAGCAGCAAGCAAACCTAGGATTTAGATGCAGAGTCTACTCAGATTGTTATTTATGTTTTCAGTCAGAAGATTTTAAGTTACAGCACATTCTCATCGCCTTAGTTTCTTAAAGATACCCTCAAACCACGAGAAAATATATGACCCAGTTGTCTGTGGGCATATGTGCACTTTTTCCAAGGAAAAGATGCATAGCTAACCCAGTTGGGATCGAGTCAGTTAATTGTGGTGTTGTTTTCTCTTAGCCCAGATGGTGTTAATTCTCAGCAAGATATTTTGCTATAGAATTTGTCAAGAGGTGGTTTCCTACTAAGTCAAGCTATAGAAAAGTAAGACAGCCACATTAATTTGCTATCTTTAGCTTTATGTCTATTCTTGGTTTATTAATTGGCAAGCTCTAAGTTTTCCATTCAGAGAGGGCAAATACAAAGTTTAGGTGCAGTGCGTCTTCGATATCACACAATGCTGTCCTAGAGAGAGAGGGTATAAAATTCATGTTGAAATACACCCCTCACACGTCAGAGGACACATTTGGAAAAGGAAATGCGGCTGGATGTGGCCAAGTTTGCGAAACACCAGATGCTGCCACAGCTTGTACATGATGTAAAAAAATGTAAAATAAATGTATGTTACTCATATATAGTGTGCAGTTTTCAAATGTGTACCCACATTTAATTCAGAGCCAAACTTTTGGAAAGAACTGGTGAACTCCTGCTAGAGGGCCTAACAAGTATTCAGATACTGGAATTCATAGAAGAATATCCCCAAAGCCTGAATTTCATACCCATTCTGTGATGAAATAAGCCTGCTAAGGCATTTTGCCTTCATAATAATAGTCGCTTGCGTTAGCAGAATTCATAGACATTCTGGGGAAAATATTCACAAAACAACATTATGTCATGTAGGCTAAGATTGAATTTGCATAACATTCGAGGTGATGAATATGCAGAAGGAAAAAGAATACAAATGTTTCAAGTGCATTGGCTCTAGTTCTCAATTGCCCCTTTCCAGTTGAGTCAGGTTAGGGTTGCTCTCATATTGCTTTTCCAAATCAGTAATTAGAAACATTTTTATAGAAGGGCCAGGGAACAAGTTCGTGGGTTAGAAATCCAGGAAAATGGTCAGCAAAGCTGAAAAGCAGGTCAGAACACCATTTGCTTGGTTCAAACATGATGTGATTATAGAAGGGGGCTGCTGCTGCTGCTGCTAAGTCGCTTCAGTCATGTCCGGCTCTGTGCGACCCCATAGATGGCAGCCCACCGGGCTCCTCCATCCCTGGGATTCTCCAGGCAAGAACACTGGAGTGGGTTGCCATTTCCTTCTCCAATGCGTGAAAGTGAAGAGTGACAGTGAAGTCAGTCAGTTGTGTCCGACTCTTCACGACCCTATGGACTGCAGCCTACCAGGCTCCTGCATCCATGGGATTTTCCAGGCAAGAGTACTGGAGTGGGGTGCCATTGCCTTCTCTAATAAAAGGGAGCACTTGCATGTAATCCCAGCCTTTGTGTTCTGTGCTCAGTGCTCACTCTCGTTTGCTGGTAGAGCTACATCCAAAAATAAGGATGTGGAAAATACTCCTCCTATTTAGGAAGTGCTCCTCTGGAGTTTGCCCGAATCTTTCTTTTAAAGCTCGGTAATCGCAGAATTAAAAGTGCCTTCCAGTGTCCTGCGCACTGCTTCTCAAACTGGATTGGGTAGGCGTTTACCACCCGCTCCCCACCCGTGTGCACCCGAGGTTTCAGCTTCTACCAGTTTGTTCATTTGGGAAATGTATCTCCTTTGGGTTAGAGCAGAAAAATTCTTGAGAACCTCTTTAGTCTGACCTCTTACCTTGAGCATCATTTCTATTGTTCATTAAGCTACTACCTCTGCTTCTATATTTATTTACACACACACACACACACACAGACACACACACACACACACACATATACACACATGCACATAAGGAATCTTTCTTTCTCTTACGTTGCCGACTTTCTGGTTCTGCCTTCTGAAGCTGTGGAAACGGCATGAGGCCATCTCTTGTTCATAAGAGTGTTTAGATTCTTGAACTAAGCTACTATTTCCTCCCATTGTCTAGACTAATTGCTGTAAAAATCTAGGAAAATAGATTTGTCTTAAAAACCATGATATGATCTAAAAATAAATTTTACTTCAGAAGTTTAAGTCACAAGCAAAAGGCTGCATTTTAGCTATAACTTCAGGATCTTTCCAGTGCTAATGCCGTCTGTTAACTAAGAATGGGAGTGCATTTTTCACCATAATGAAAATTGCTGTCAGAAATCTATGTAAAAATGTTTAGGTAATGCCTATTTCCTGATTGCATGGCATAATATATGACTTTCTGATGCATCAATCAAATGCATGCTATACAGATGTATTAAGTATTTAGGCATTATTGTGTGCTGTATACTCTATTAGTTGCCATTGGAGACATCAAAACATAAAAGACATGCCTATAAGAAACTTAAAATTAAGGGTTTTTTTCTTTACAGTAAAATTATAGTAATTGAGAATTAGTCTCCCTATGAAATTAGAAATTCTTTGACGGCAACGATGTTGCCTTTTATCTCCAAAGCTCCAGGTATCTAGCACAGTATAAAAACAGATACTCCTTAAAGTGGTTGTTAAAATAGTTATTATCATAGATGGACAGTTTTTACATCTTTTAATTTGTGAATGCCTTATTATTCTTAACAGTTATTGAAGATCCTAAACAGCCTTTGTTTATGTAATATCTGTTGATATTTATCATATTAGAAATTAAAACCAACATATTTTAAAAATATATGTTTAATTCACTTAAGACTACCAATAATAGATCCATTTATAGGTTGCTGGTAATAGCATCTCTTAATGGAAAATAGAAAGAGAGTTATTTCACACACACACACAAAATGAAAGTGTGACATCATTTTACAGTTACATGTCTGGCTTAATGTTAACAGAACACAGCTAGGCTCTCATGTTTGTTTCTGTGTTCAGTTTTTGTTGTGTGGGTTGAAGAAGATGAAGTTTTCAGCCTTACACAGATACAAGGTTAGAAAAGGGAGGTGTGCTTTAATGGCCTGTGGTGTAATTTTGAGTGTTCTTGCCACACTAAACTCTCAACAAATGATAGATTCTTACAGGCTAGTTGTAGTGTAGAATCAGAAATCCTATCCTTTATATCTCTATGCTCCGTTATACTAAAACTGTTGTTCTAGATTGCACTTTGAATGGCTCTTTTACCCGTGTATGATTTGGAATATAATGCATTAAGCATTTGGAAAATTGGCTCACTGAGTTATACAAATCATCCAAATGTTGATACAGAGCCTTATATATCATCAACAAAATCACATGGATTATTCTGAACACTCATCTCATCCAGCGAGTCTTTAAGCATTGGGAAGCTGTCACGCTCACAGTTGTGGGTACATGTTTTCCAAAATTCCAATTTTTGCTTGAAAGCTTAAGTTTTGTCATTGGCAACAAATACTGTGAGTTATTTTTCTTGAAGTGACAGGCTCACTTTGTTCACGTTGGAGAAAATGTTTGCCAAATATTCAAGTCTGAATAGCCATAATTTGTCTATTAAGTCATTCTTTCAAGCATAAATGGTAATGTATGCCAAAGCAGCTACTTCACCTCTTCATGACTGAGAGAGTCATTCAAACACTTTTTCTTTATTATATTTCAGTACACAGTGAGGCATTTTATGTGTATCTATCAGTCCTTCAAAGATAATGCATTCAGTGGTTGAGATTTAATGAATTATTTTTACTCCTTCATCAAGAACATTCTCAAATGAAAATACCAGTGGAGAGCCCAGTGACTCTTAGGACAGCTTGGTGCCACTCCCTTGATTGTGCTAAGTCCCCACAGTTTTATCCACCATTGCTTTTTTACCATCATCTAAGTGTCAACATGGCGAAAAAGGTAAATAATGTTTTCATGTCATTATCAAAATAATTTTGACCTTGTTCACAAGGTCACTCTTGAAGAGTCATAGACCTTTGTGGTTTGTGGCCTACACTTTGAGAACCAGTTATAAGTTATTCTTTTCAAAACCACAGCCATCCTGGTGCCCATATGAAAGAGCATTTCAACTTCCTAAATATGTGTAATACAAAAAATAATGAAGATATGTCTGGTCAGTGCCTAAAGGATTGTCTTATAGTTCAGTTCCTCAAAATAGTGTAATTCCTAATCAGCTTTCCAAATGTAGAGGTGTCAGAAAGAACTTGAAAATGTAAATGGAATGTGTGCATGGTAATGTCATGATAACACTCTATGAATTTTTGAGCTTGCAATATATCTTTTCCTTCTACAAAGTTTAGCTTTTATAATTTTTTTGCAAACATATACATTTTTTAATATTAATCAAGCTTAGCAGAGAGTTCTCTGGGAGAGGCGTACATTCTCCTCTTCCTCAGTTTCATTGCCAGGCCAGGATTTCGCTTTAGAGAAGAGGTGATTGATTTTTCCAGGACTTGAATGCAGTAGTTTGAGGGTCATGATTAATCATGGCTCCACTCTTTCTTTACTCATACCCCCATTTAGAATTCAGGAGGATGAAAATGACTATCAACAATAAATAAATACTGTCGGAAGAGCTGGAATTGGGGAACATGGCCTGGATCTGCAGCCCAGTAGTCTGTCTTTCATGAAAGTTCACACTTGTTTGAAACTTGGCTTGTTAAGAACGGCTGCAGAAAGTCATTCTAGAAGGAAGCTAAGGATGGGTGTGCCCTGACAGGCAGGGCAGACTGGGGTTGGGACATTAACCTGTGGCTCTGAAGTCTGCTCTCATCCAGTGGGGAGGAGTCAGGAGACGGGGAGAGGGATGCCCGCGGTGCGCTTGCTATAGTTTTGGTTGGAGTGGAAATTTTCTCCTCATAATGGAAAGATGAGGAGAGGACAGGGGACTTTTGGCTTGCTTAATTAATTCGGCTTGATAATGAAACCTCTTGCCAGTGAGGGGAGAAAGCAGTCCAGAGTCTGTGGGGACCTGGTGATATTACCCGCCCTGCCACGCCCACTCCCTGAGGCCACTCCTCTCGTCCCTGTGAGTCGTGTGGTGCATCCTCCTGGGACCAGTCGTGGCAGTGCAACCTGTTGTAGAAGACTCCAGCCTAGGTCAGAAGAGACCCTCCTCCGCCTTCCTGTGGACGAGGCTAAAAATTCACTCTCTGTTCTGTTTCCCATCTCAGATTTTTGCCTAACTGAACTGAAGATTAAAACTCATCACAAGTTTTAAGTTAAGCCACGAGCTTAAATGAGAGTAGAAATAGGCCAAGTGTTACAGGTCAGCAACTTTAAAATGACCCAAATTTAAATTCCTGTGATTAAATTCCCAGGGAGAAATTGACATCCTTAAAATCAAATCCACCTGCCCTTTTAGTTAAAGTTCAATTCCATCGAAATCCAAAATTCGTAAACTCAACAAAAGTAAAGTTCAGAGATGGTTTTCCTGGTTTCTGCTCAGTCTTACAGAGAGGGCTACGTCAGGTGTCTGGGTGATTAATCAGGTTCTTTCAGCAGAATACACCTTCTTTCACTCTAGGAGTAGCTTCTTCAGCAAATTTGAAGTTAAATTAATCCTGCCCCAAGTTTTCCATGCATTGCATTTTAAAAACTCTAAAAGAAAAAGAGAAAAAAATTAAAACAGTATCAACCTCAACTCTATGACCTTGTAATTTAGAAAACTCAGGCAGATCACCAGCTCTGAAAGAGCCAAGCAAAATCCTGTTCCGAGTTCAATCCAGACACACATTCCTAGAAGGCTGGAGAGCATGGAAGAGGCCTGGTGGGGTGAGAGCAAAGGGGAGTTGACAGAAAAAACCCCCACTGGGTTTAACTTTGCCAGCGTATCAGGTCAAACCGCTTATCCAGAGATTGGTTGGGTAGGTCTCCCATCAAGAGGTTAACTGTGATGTGTGTTCCCCATGGAGAAAAGAAAAAGCACCCACCTTGTCTCCTCTCTGAGGCTGATGTATTTCACATGTCCCCGTCTGCAGTCACTCTGCCTACCTAATTTCCATTTCCCCATTTAAGCTCTGCGTTCCTCTCAGTTGTGTCCCAGTGGCTACTGTTGCTGTCTTTTATTCTATGAAATCCCACTTGTCTCAGAGACCTTTCTCTAGGGAGCTTTGCCACTCATGCCGGTGTTTGTTTCTGCTGAAAATCACCCTCAATAGATCTCTCAACTGAAATCAACATAAATGGTTTTGAATTCTGTGCCCCTAAGGACCATGAGAAGACTGTTACCTTTGCTTTGTGCTTGTCTGAATTGAAGTATTTCCATCATATATTTGGGGCTTGATGGGGAAAAAGCAGTAAATAGTGTCTCGTCTTCCAAAGTTACAGTCAGTTAAGAGTCAGAGGGATCAGCCAGATGAAGATCAGTTACTTTATTGTTGGGAGGGTTGGTGTAGCAAGCATGGTTGATTTTATACATTCAGCCTTCCTCGTACTTGCTCCCTGCCCAGATCTTTAGACATCCCTGCCAAACACGAGGATATTTTATTTGGAGAGCATGAGTGCGTCCTCAAGAGTGCTGCCTCCCACCTTGATTCCCATCCATGGGACCCCGAGTGGTGGCCTCTGGGTTAGTGCTGCCCAGTAGAACGGTGATGTGAACCACCTGTGGAATTTGAGACGTTCTAGTAGTCACATTTAAAAAAGGTGACACAAAATAGGTGAAATTGTCCTAAATGTTACCATTTCAACCCAGGTCTCCTGCATTGCAATCAGATTCTTTACCATCCGAGCTACCAGGGAAGCCCATAAAAATATGAGCGAGATATTTCCACATTTTTGTTTTTGCTGTTTTGTTTTTATTTTTGCATGTTCTTTACCATCTGTTGCGGACTTGTTAATAAAGACGAGTCGCATTTCAAATGTTCAGTAGTCACATGAATGTATTGGACACATAATGCCTCACTTGAACCAAAGTCCACACTTATCCCACAAATGTCGGCCACCGGGAGGACAAGAGCAGGAGAAAAGTCACAGGCACATCTCAGAAAGAACGGGAAAGGACTAGCCACCCAGCGTCAGTGTCTTCCCCCTTGTGTCATCAGCTGTCCCTCCTCCTCCCCCGGAAGTGAAAGGTGAAGAGAGGAGCGGTACTTTCCTTCTCAGGACCAATCGGGGAACGTCCTCCTCTGCAGGCCTGGGTAGTAACTGTGCAAAGGACAGGAAAATGGTTCCTGCCACACATACTAAATGAAGGTCAAGCTAACAATAAATTATAAGACCTCAGGCGTTATCTGTCATCTACAGAGATCACTGCACGTGCTGTGTAATAACAGTGGTAATAGCTCCCATTTATTGTTCACTTATTATGTACCAGAAGCTGGCTCTCCACTTGACCTTCTCTCTAGTTATCATCACAGTGACCCTGCAAGGTTGATATTACATCTCAGTTTGAAATGAGCACATTGAAGGTTAGAGGTTAAGTAATTTGTTCAAGGTCAGAAGCAACTTAGTAGCTGAGTCAGAATTCCAATCCTATTCTTATCTGTTTAGTGTTAGAGGTCTTCAGGAAATGATAATCTTTTTTCCTCAGGGAGGCACCCACTATTTTCTGAAGCAGATTGGATCCATTGATGTTATTTCTTATATGGAGTCCACATCTGCCCCTTATCTGGTCTCTTTTTTGTAAAAAGAAATAGAACCACTTCCTTCCTTGCTCTTTGAGAAATGGAATAAAAATACCATATATCCCCCAAGACTTTCATGCCCCGTTTCTTCTTTATTCCTCAGATAGCCTGGATTTCATGTGTTTCATTTATAATCACTTTTTCCTTGACACAATTTATGTGTGTGCTTCTTCTTTTTTAAAAAAAAAAAAAAAGAAACGAAAAAGTAAAAAAAAAAAAAAATTGCCTCCATGTATTACTTTTCCTAGTGCTATTGTAACTGATTACCACACCCCTCAATGCTTAAATAATATCATTAATTGTCTTTAATTTTGTAGGTGAGAGGTTGGGCAGGGGTCTCTCTGGGCTGAAATGCAGGTTTAGGAAGGGCTGCTTTGTTGTTGGAGGTTCCAGGGGAGAATCCAGTGGTGAGTGAAGGAAGTGAAACGCCCTTCTTTGGCTCGTGGCCCCTCTCCTCCATCTTCAAAGCCGACAACACTGCCTCTCTCCGATTCTCTGTCTTCACATGCTTCTCTCCAACCAAAGCCAGGAAAGGGTCTCACTTTCAAGGACTCACGTGAAAAGATGGGAGCCTGCGTGGAAAGCCCTGGATAATCTCCCCATTGCAGGGACTGGACCATTAATCACATCAGCAAAGTCCCTTTGCCGTTACCATAGCATGTTCGCAGATCCAAGGATTAGGATATACCTCTTTGGGGACTGTGATTCTGCCACCCTTTACTTTTATATGTAATAAGGTTTTAGACACTTCAGTTCAGTCATGCATTTGTGTCCTATTCTTTGTGACCCCCTGGACTGCAGCACGCCAGTCCTCCCTGTCTATCACCAACTCCTGGAGTTTACTCAAACTCATGTCCATTGAGTCGGTGATGCCATCCAACCATCTCATCCTCTGTCGTCCCCTTCTCCTCCCGCCTTCAATCTTTCCCAGCATCAGGGTATTTTCCAATGAGTCAGCTCTTCGCACCAGGTGGACAAAGTATTGAAGTATCAGCTTCAACATCACTCCCTCCAATGAAAACTCAGGACTGATCTCCTTTAGGATGGACTGGTTAAATTTCATTACAGTCCAAGGGACTCTGAAGAGTCTTCTCCAACACCACAGTTCAAAAGCATCAATTCTTTGGTGCTCAGCTTTCTTTGTGGTCCAACTCTCACATCCATACATGACTACTGGAAAAACCATAGCTTTGACTAGACGACCTTTGTTGGTAAAGTAATCTCTCTGCTTTTTAATATGCTGTCTAGGTTGGTCATAACTTTCCTTCCAAGGAGTAAGCGTCTTTCAATTTCATGGCTGCAGTCACCATCTGCAGTGATTTTGGAGCCCCCAAAATAAAGTCTGACACTGTTTCCAGTGTTTCCCCATCTATTTGCCATGAGGTGATGGGACCAGATGCCATGATCTTAGTTTTCTGAATGTTGAGCTTTAAGCCAACTTTTTCACTCTCTTCTTTCACTTTTATCAAGAAGCTCTTTAGTTCTTCTTCACTTTTGCATATCTAAGGTTATTGATATTTCTCCTGGCAATCTTGATTCCAGCTTGTGCTTCCTCCAGCCCAGCGTTTCTCATGATGTACTCTGCATATAAGTTAAATAAGCAGGGTGACAATATCCAGCCTTGATGTACTCCTTTTCCTATTTGGAATCAGTCCGTTGTTCCATGTCCAGTTCTAACTGTTGCTTCCTGACCTACATACAGGTTTCTCAAGAGGCAGGTCAGGTGGTCTGGGATTCCCATCACTTTCAGAATTTTCCACAGTTTATTGTGATCCACACAGTCAAAGGCTTTGGCATAGTCAATAAAGCAGAAATAGATATTTTTCTGGAACTCTCTTGCTTTTTCCATGATCCAGCGGATGTTGGCAATTTGATCCCTGGTTCCTCTGCCTTTTCTAAAACCAGGTTGAACATCAGGAAGTTCACGGTTCACATATTGCCGAAGCCTGGCTTGGAAAATTTTGAGCATTACTAGCATGTGAGATGAGTGCAATTGTGCAGTAGTTTGAGCATTCTTTGGCATTACTTTTCTTTGGGATTGGAATGAAAACTGACCTTTTCCAGTCCTGTGGGCACTGCTGAATTTTCCAAATTTGCTGACATATTGAGTGCAGCACATTCACAGCATCATCCTTCAGGATTTGAAATAGCTCAACTGAAATTCCATCACCTCCACTAGTTTTGTTAGTAGAGATGCTTCCTAAGGCCCGCTTGACATCACATTCCAGGATGTCTGGCTCTAGGTGAGTGATGACACCATCGTGATTATCTGGGTCATGAAGATCTCTTTTGTACAGATTTTCTGTGTATTCTTGCCACCTCTTCTTAATATCTTCTGCTTCTGTTAGGTCCATACCATTTAGTTTCTTTGACTTTAAAGTTAGTATGTTTGATCTTAAATCAACTAAGATCTACTGACTTACATATAAGAAAGTATGTATGTATTATGGCACTACATCAGCTTTGTTTTTTTTTTTTTAATACCAAAATGGAAAAATGGTAAAGTATTGAAAAAAAAAAACCAAACCCTTAAAGCTGATGTAGTTCCATAATGCATACATACTTTCCTATATGTAAGTCAGTTGATCTTAGTTTATTTAAGATCAAACATACTAACTTTAAAGCCCAAGAAACTACATGCATGTCTTTCTAATTACTGGTGTGTGTGTGTGTGTATATCCACATTGATCTTTGTGTATACATTACAACAGTGAATGAAGATCTTTTGATCTTCATAATTTCTTTAAATTGAAAGGATGCATGCCAAATGCATGTTTGTCTCAGAAGACACTATTTCTGAAGATCCTTTTCTGAATGAAAAGTTCCTTTCTCATGTATTTTTTAGGACTATTTTTTAGAGCAGTTTTGGTTCACAACAAAATTAAGAGGAAGGTACAGAGGTTTCCTAGTTGTTCCTGCCCCTATACATGTATAATCTCCCCCACTTTCAAGATCCCTCATTAGGAGATACTTTGTTTTTTTAATTGATAAACCTACACTTGACACATCATCGTCACCCAAAGCCCATAGTTTACCTTACTGTTCACCTTAGTGTTGTTCTTTCTGTAGGTGTGGACAGATGCATAGTGACATTATCTAACCACATTGAATATCAGAGTATTTTCATTGCCCTAAAAATCCTCTGTGTTCTCCCTATTCATGACCCCCCCCAAACCCCTGGCAACCATTGATCTTTTTACTGTGTCCATATTTTTGCCTCTTTTAGAATGTTGTATAGTTTATGCTTTTATATAGACTATAGCTACATATAGTCATATGCTTTATATAGACTATAGCTGCATATAGTCATATGCTCCATAGCCTTTTCAGAATGGCTTCTTTCACTTAGTAATGCGCGTTTGAGATTCTCTGTGTCTTTTCATGGCATGATAGTTTATTTCTTTTTAATGCTGAATAATATCCCATTGTGTGGATATATTGGTTTATTTATCCAATCACCTACCACAGGACATGTGGTCATTTCTAAGTTTTGGCAATTATGATTAGAGCTGTTGTAAACATTAATGTGTAGGTTTTTATGTGGATGTAAGTTTTCTGCTCCTTTGGATAAATACCAAGGAGTACAATTATATGGTAAGAGTGTGTTTAATTTTGTAAGAAACTTCCAAACTGTCTTCCAAAGTGACTGTACCATTTTGCATTCCCACCAGCAATGAATGAGAGTTCTTGTTTCTCCACATCCTAGCCAGCATTTGATGGTGTCAGAGTTCTAGATTTTGGCCATTCTGATCTGTGTGTAGTGGTATCTCACTGGTGTTTTAATTTTCATTTCCCTGAGGATATATGATATCCAGTATCTTCTTACATGTTTATTTGCCATCTGTATATGTTCTTTGGTGAGATGTGTTTTAAAGTCCTTGGCTCATTTTTTAACTGGCTTGTTTTCTTATTGTTGTTTTAAGAGTTCTTTGTATATTTAATATAACTGTAGTTTATCAGATGTGTCTTTTGCAAATATTTTCTTCCCGTCTGTAGCGTGTCTCTCACTTTCTCAACATTGTATTTCTCAGAGCAAAAGTTTTTAACTTTAGTAAAGTCTAGTTATCAACTATTTCTTTTATGAATTATGTCTTTGGTATTATATCTGAAAACTCATATCCCTACTCAGGTCATCTAGATTTTCTCCTATGTGATCTCTTAAAAGTTTTTAGTTTTGTGTTTTACGCTTAAGTATAAGGTCCATTTGTAGTTAATTTTTGTGAAAGATGTAGGTCTGGGTTTAGATTGATTTTTTTCCTTCCTTTTTTTGGCATGTGGATGTCCAGTTGTTCCAGCACCATTTGTTGAAAAAACTGTCTTTGCTCCATTGTATTGCCTTTGTTTCTTTGTCGAAGATCAGTCAGCTGTACGTATCAGGCATACGCATATGCTGTCCATTTCCCCCCTAAATTTTAATGGTGTTTGTTGTTGCTATTTTGTAATCATACTGAATTTGACTATTGGAGAAGGAAATGGCAACCCACTCCAGTATTCCTGTCTGGAGAATCCGATGGATTGAGAAGCCTTGTGGGCCACAGTCTGTGGGGTCACAAAGAGTCGGACACGAGTGAAGTGACTTTGCAAACTTGACTGTAAAGCATTACATTTACTCAGTTTTACAGGGTGACTGAATATTAACTCATAATTTTTTCTCCTATAATCTTATCAGTATTTTGCCTATTTATCTTTGGTTTTGATGTAGTCAACATTTGACTCATTTGATTCCAAACTGAGTGACTTTATCCATTCCAGATACATTCAGGAACTGTTTATGTGAGCACATTTTCAGTGCCATTGTTCTAGGTGCTGTAAACAGGTTTAAATAAAGACTGCCAAGCTCCTTGCCCTTTTGAAGCTCACAGTTGATTGGGATAAATGTATGAATACATATCAAATGAATTTATAATTGAATATAAGAAGTATCATTAAGGATATTAATAAATGCCATGTGTTCAAAGGAAGAGATAATCAGTAAATGTTTATTGAATGCCTTCTATATTCCAGGCATATATTTGTTACTAATGCTACGTAGTAGTGATTATTTCAGGGTTTTTAAATGTGCAATATATATTGCTCTCATCTGACCTTCAGCTAGATTGTATGTATTATTACAGTTGTAAACATTATCCTTCCATTCCTGTTCTTAAATGCATTTTCATTTAAGGCACCATTTTCTTCTATTTTCCAGGGTGAGAGTTTTGTTTGATAAGCATATCCTATCTTGTCAAAAATGCAGAAAGCCAGGAGCTTAGGAGATAAGCAAAAAGGAGCAAATCTAAAAAAGAATTGTCTTTCCCATGTGATTGTCAAAGGCACAGAATAAAGGGAGCAGGTAGAATACGCAAAGGATAGAAAATAGTTTTTGAAGCATAATATGATGTAATATAATTTATTCGTAAATAAAACATAGACAGTCCTATGAAAAATGACCTGTTAGAAGACTCTAAGGAAAAGTAAGGCTGGCCTGTTAAAAGTCTTATGTCGTCTTTATGTTTCCAAAGTTGATTATTTGCCCACTTGCCCTTTTTCCATTTATGAAAAGTGAAAAATCCACAAATTTCCCTAGAAGTCGTTTCCTATTTGGCACAGGATCTCTTCCAGTAGGCATCATTGGCTACTTTGTTCATTCATTGACCAGATGTTTTTTGAGTCAATGAATAGGCTGGGAAAGACAGCCTGTGCGATGACCCTTAATGATCTTGACCTTCCAGTGTTTAATCCTCTGTGTGATCTCCTCCCTTTGAGTGTGGACTAGACTGACTTAATTCACTTTTAACAAGCAGAATATGTACAGCAAAAGTGACGGGATGCCCTTTACAAAGTAAGTTCTGAAAGTTCTGACAAGACTGTGGCTTCTTTCTTGGGTGCCGTCTCCCCTCCTTGGGTCATGCACTCTTGGGGAATCGACGCACCTTGTTGTGAAGAGCCCCAGATGGCGAGACCAAGGATGCCAGTCACCATGGAGTAACTGTGGTTATGCATCTCCTGCCACCCAACCAAGCGACCTGATGAAACTGCAGAACTGACCAGTGGTTCATTTCTAGCCTCGTAAAAGATCTTAATCCAGAGAGGCATCTAGCTAAACCATACCAGATTCATGAATCATAGGAACTGTGAGATAATCAATGTTTTAAGCTTCTAAATTTGGGTTATTTGTTATCCAAGACTGAAAAAACACCATAAGTGCCTCCTGTGTATCAGAAATTGTTCTCAGTGCTAGGAATATAGCTGTAGTCACATTCAGAAGAGTTTTGTTGCCAAGCAGACAGCCTATGTTTAACAGGCCCCTTTGGCTGCTTCCTCAAGGAGGGATTGTGGGTATGGCATCCACTCTGAGTATTGTGACCTGTAGAAGAAGCAGCCTGAGAATTGGCCCTTAGATTGTCTGTCAACATCACCCTGTAACAATAAGAGGGACTAATGTTTTCTTCTGAAAGTCTTTCATAGTCAACTAGGCTAACAACGGATGTAGATTAACCGTTTTCATCTTCAACTCCAGCCCTCAAATAAGATACCATAAGAAGGGGAAGGTGGTATTTATTGTAATGTTACTCTGTGAATTGTCCTGCCACCTCTGTGAAATAAATATTTGTATCATCATTTTAAGAGATAAGAAAATTAAAGCTCAAGGATGTTAAATGACTGCTCATGAGACTGTGGCTCATGAGACTGTGGCTCATGAGCTAGATGTGACCAAGTCAGGATTCGTGAATAGGCCTGCTCCCCAAATCTTGCTTCCCACGGCCTCCGTCAACTGAGAAATTTGACTGCAAAAGCCCATCTTGGGTACTCGTGATTATTGGCTTGACTGGCAAGCTGAAAACTCATTCTCTGTTTGTGCTTGGAAATTATTTCAAATTGGCTATAGTAATAATTTAGTAAGATTGAAAATTGGCCAAAAGACCACGTTCGCCATCCAGTCATAAATGATGATGCCTCTGTTGCCGAGGAGCAGTCTGGCGGATGCTCAGCTGCTGTGTGTTTCTGCAGCCCTTGCAGGCTTCTCCATGAATAAAGCACAAGAAAGAGTACACACTCCTTCCTGGGAGGCTTGTGGGCTCTAAATTCACAGGGGGTGGATGTCTTGGGGAAGACAGAAGAATAAATAAGCAATCTTAGAATAATGTACAGCAAATACCAAAGTGTATTTAACATTTAGAAAAAAAAAGAAAGGCGAAAAATCCAAAAATCACCTCCCTGCTGAAATGTTATTCTGTGCCTGGCTGACTTCAGGGTTCTGAATTTTTCGTTGTTCAACCATAAATCTTCAGTGATGTGGGTCCCCCTCTCCTCCTCCATTCTTTATTCATCCTACGATCCCTTCTCTCATTTATTAAGTACCTTTTAAACTTATAAGCAGATTTATCTTCTAATTGCCATTTTATGAATACTTTCTCTTGCCTGGGTAGTAAAGGGATTTATAATGGAAAGTCATGCCCTCTCCACTCAGCTGGTGCCAAAAGCTTTTCAAGTTACGGTACCCAAAGGAAGATCCCTGTCTAATTGCAGCCACCTCAGGATGCTGGTTGTTTCTGCCTACCATCAGGGGGAACTCTTCACAGATGGAGACGGTGAACTAATATAGTAGTGAAGGATTCAGAATTGATATGATCGACGACTTGTAATGTGGTAGCAGTGAGTTAAAAATGGTTAACAGTTAGTTGATGGGACCACCCAGGAAAGGCCTCATAGTAGATGAGGTATTTGAGCCCAGTCTTAATAAATGAGGGTGTTGGTCATGCAGGGAAAAATTAAAAGAGGAGGGGCATTCCAGGTAGATGTGGCAGTTTGGTACAGGCACGGGATAATCTAGTGCCTTCAGTTGACTACAAGACATATGATATAGATAGAAGTATCTTGATGAGGCTACAGAGAGAAGAAAGAGCCTGGTAATGAATGAATGCTTACCTGGCTAAAGGTTTTAGACTATCCTGAGACGTAAATTTTAGGCTGGGTAGTGACATTCTCAGATTCTTGCTTTAGAAAGATCACCTTGGTGATGATCAGAGAAAGGAACAAAAGGCACCAGCTTGGGCACAGGGAAACTGCAGTGTGAAGGGCAGTGTGGTATTTTATGGGAGAGATGAAGATGGACCAGAGAGGCATTGACACGAGACTGACTCAGTTTGTGCTAACTACTGTAAATGCAGGCATGTGTGCTATATCTCTGCTTTCATAATGCATTTCTGTAAACATCCTTTGAGGATGCTATTTATCCTTTTGGTCACTGAATCACCTAGCGAGTTCCTTAATCATACTAGAACCAGCTTTTTGCCCAGCGTATGTCATCTGATGAGCGAGTTTTTCATTCCACCCGTATGTGTGGAAGACTATGATGAATTGATGCCAGTTATCAAATGATAAAATTTCCATGAGAAGAACCGAGTAAAACACTTTTAAATTAACACTGACCCTGGAAAATCTGGAAAATTCCCTCCATGAATATTGTGGCCATCCCTTCATTCTTTCTGGAATTATTTCTCCACTGATCTCCAGTAGCATATTGGGTACCTACTGACCTGGGGAATTCATCTCTCAATGTTGTATCTTTTTGCCTTTTCATACTGTTCATGGGGTTCTCGAGGCAAGAATACTGAAGTGGTTTGCCATTCCCTGGCCTAACAGAAGCAGAGGATGTTAAGAAGAGGTGGCAAGAATACACAGAAAATCTGTACAAAAAAGATCTTCACGACCCAGATAATCATGAAGGTGTAATCACTCCCACTCACCTAGAGCCAGACATCCTGGAATGTGAAGTCAGGTGGGCCTTAGGAAGCATCACTATGAACAAAGCTAGTGGAGGCGATGGAATTCCAGTTGAGCTATTTCAAATTCTAAAAGATGATGCTGTAAATGTGCTGCACTCAATATGTCAGCAAATTTGGAAATCTCATCAGTGGCCACAGGACTGGAAAAGGTCAGTTTTCATTCCAATCCCAAAGAAAGGTAATGCCAAAGAGTGCTCAAACTACTGCACAATTGCACTCATCTCACATGCTAGTAAAGTAATGCTCAAAATTCTCCAAGCCAGGCTTCAGCAATACATGAACCTTGAACTTCCAGATGTTCAAGCTGGTTTTAGAAAAGGCAGAGGAACCAGGGATCAAATTGCCAACATCCGCTGGATCATGGAAAAAGCAAGAGAGTTCCAGAAAAACATCTATTTCTGCTTAATTGACTATGCCAAAGCCTTTGACTGTGTGGATCACAATAAACTCTGGAAAATTCTGAAAGAGATGGGAATCCCAGGCCACCTGACCTGCCTCTTGAGAAACCTATATGCAGCTCAGGAAGCAACAGTTAGAACTGGACATGGCACAACAGACTGGTTCCAAATAGGAAAAGGAGTACATCAAGGCTGGATATTGTCACCCTGCTTATTTAACTTATATGCAGAGTACATCATGAGAAACGCTGGACTGGAAGAAACACAAGCTGGAATCAAGATTGCCAGGAGAAATATCAATAACCTCAAATATGCAGATGACACCACCCTTATGGCAGAAAGTGAAGAGGAACTCAAAAGCCTCTTGATGAAAGTGAAAGTGGAGAGTAAAAAAGCTGGCTTAAAGCTCAACATTCAGAAAACGAAGATCATGGCATCCTGTCCCATCACTTCATGGCAAATAGATGGAGAAACAGTGTTTATTTTTTTGGGCTCCAAAATCACTGCAGATGGTGACTGCAGCCATGAAATTAAAAGACGCTTATTCCTTGGAAGGAAAGTTATGACCAACCTAGATAGCATATTCAAAAGCAGAGACATTACTTTGCTGACAAAGGTTCGTCTAGTCAAGGCTATGGTTTTTCCTGTGGTCACGCATGGATGTGAGAGTTGGACTGTGAAGAAGGCGGAGCGCCGAAGAATTGATGCTTTTGATCTGTGGTGTTGGAGAAGACTCTTGAGAGTCCCTTGGACTGCAAGGAGATCCAACCAGTCCATTCTGAAGGAGATCAGCCCTGGGATTTCTTTGGAAGGAATGATGCTAAAGCTGAAACTCCAGTACTTTGGCCACCTCATGCGAAAAGTTGACTCATTGGAAAAGACTCTGATGCTGGGAGGGATTGGGGGCAGGAGGAGAAGGGGGATGACAGAGGATGAGATGGCTGGATGGCATCATTGACTCGATGGACGTGAGTCTGGGTGAACTCTGGGAGTTGGTGATGGACAGGGAGGCCTGGCGTGCTGTGATTCATGGGGTCGCAAAGAGTCGGACATGACTGAGCGACTGAACTGAACTGAAGCCAGGTTTGAGGAGACACACTACCTTTGCCATGTGACACATCGGTGTAGAGTTAGAGAGATGAGGATGGCAGGTGAGTTTCGAGTGCTTATAAGGGGCATGTAAAATGCCTCTTTTATCCCCCCAAACCATCTGAATTTCTCTGCATTGCCCCCACATTGAGGTGTCAGGATGGGGCTGTGTGATGACAAGGCTCAGCCAGGGCCACAGTGAACTGGGGAAGTGACTTGCTGATTTCATAAAGCATAAGGGTGGGGCCGCCTGCGGAGGAGGTCTATATAGGTATGCTCAGGGGATATGGAGCAGACCACTACAGGTCTTCAAAATGGCAAAAGACAACTGCAAGTGGAGCAAGGGCAAGGGTATTCAGAGCATTCTCACAGCCTGAAGATGGGGGTTTCAGACTGGAAACTAGAAAACTGAGGCATGCTACCTGAACACTGAGAAAAGGAGGTGGGATGGAAGTTTTCTGGTAGGTGACCCAGCATTAAGTGGTTTTCCAGGTGCTCTAAGACCACCTTGTGGGATTCCCTGGTGGCTCAGAAGGTAAAGCATCTGCCTGCAATGCAGGAGACCCGGGCTAGATCCCTGGGTCAGGAAAATCTCCTGGAGTAGGAAACGGCAATCCATTCCACTACTCTTGCCTGGAACATTCTATGGACAAGGGAGCCTGGTGGCTACAGTCCATGGGGTCACAAAGAGTCTGACACGACTGAGTGACTTGACTTTCTTTCTTTCATGTTGTAGGAGGAAAGTGGAATGATCCTCATTTCCACAGACACTTAAATACAGACTAATTATCAAGGAGGGATTTTGGGCAAGATATTCGAAACTAGATAATGGTGAAAGGTGAGAGATAACAGAATGAAAGCCTGAATACGGTGGCTGTGAAGCCAGGTTTGGAGGAGACACACTACCCCTGCCATGTGACACATCAGTGGGGAGTTAGAGATGAAGATGGCAGATGAGTTTCGAGGTCTCCTCAGGGGCATTTAAAATGCCTCTTTTATCCCACCAAACCCTCTGAATTTCTCCCTGTCCTCCCCTAGAATTGTCAGGATCGGGCTTTGTGATGCCAAGGCTCACCCAGGGCCACCATTGGCTGGGGAAGTTATTTGCTGAGCTCATAAATCATAAGGGTGTGGCCCCCTCAAGAGGAATATATATAGGAGTGCTCAGGGGCCCTGGAGCATACCACTGCGAGTCTTCAAAATGACAAAAGACAACCCCAAGTGGAGCAAGGGCAAACGTATTCAGTGCGTTCTCACAGCCTGAAGACAGGGGTTTCAGACTGGAAACTACAAAACTGAGGTGAGCTAAGTGAACACTGAGAAAATGAGGTCGGATGGAAGTTTTCTGGTATGTGCCCCAGGATTGAATGGTCTTCAAGGAGCTTTAAGTCCACCTTGTGGAGTTCCCTGGTGGCTCAGAAGGTAAACCGTCTCCCTGCAATGCAGGAGACCTGGGTTCAATCCCTGGTTCAGGAAGATCCCCTGCAGAAGGAAATGGCAATCCACTCCAGTACTCTTGCCTGGAAAATTCCGTGTATGGAGGAGCCTGGTGGGCTACAGTCCATGTGTTCGCAAAGAGTCAAACATTACTTAGTGACTTCACTTTCTGTCTTTCACTTTGTAGGAGGAAAGTGGATGAGATAGTTGGGTGACATCACCGACTCAATGGACATTAGTTTAGATGGACTCTGGGATTTGGTGGTGGACAGGGAGGCCTGTGTGCTCCCTCCATGGGGTCACAAAGCGTCAGACTCGACTGAGTGACTAAAGTGAACTGGATTGCAAGAAGATCAAACCAGTCAATCCTAAAGGAGGTCAGCCCTGAATATTCATTGGATGGACTGAAGCTGAAGCTCCAAATTTTAGCCACCTGATGCAAAGATCAGATTCATTGGAAAAGACCCTGATGCCTGGTATAGATTCAAGGCAGGACGAGAAGGGGATGGCAGAGAATGAGTTGGTTGGATGGCAGTACTGGCTCAATAGACATGAGTTTGAGCAACTCCAGGGGTTGGTGATGAATAGGGAAGCCTGGTATGTTGCAGGCCATGGGGTCACAAAGATTTGACATGATTGACCGACTGAAGAGAACTGAATTGAAATATTTCTAGGAGAATGGGATATATATGTGAATTCTGGCTCCAGCTTGATTAAGTATGCTATTAAGTAAGATTTGTTGGAACAAATCAGATAGAGAAGTCTCCCACAAGACCCACCCTCCCCCAAATAATATCTCCTGAATTTCTAAGTGGTGGCACTGCACTTGGTCTAGTATAGTATTCCCAGGGTTAAGATTGCAAAAGCTCATTGAGGCCAGAATCACATTAGCTTATTAAATATTGAAAAGTGTCCCTGTGGTCTGCAGGAAGGTCTAGAGCTGCTCCCACCAGCTCAGAAAGCCAGGTCCTAGCCCTGAAATCTCTGTTTGATTCTCCTCTCCATCTTCCTCCTTCTAATCACCAACCTGTAGCACTCTCTGTCACTTGCCCTGGAAAGGTTCTTTGTTCTTGCAGTCTTCGTCATCTTCCAAGAATGCATGTACATTGTCCATATTTTGAACTGTCTGCTGATTGAATGAAAACATTTGAGGAATGGAAATGTGAGCCTGCAGAGTGGCCTGAACGGAAACTTCTTGATTAAGTTCCATAGAGGGAACCTGCACTACCTTCTGGCTAAGTTGAATGTTAGTGATTTGAATCACATCGAATGTGTCAGCCAGGAGATGAACATTTTCTCTCTGAAACTGGCACTAAAGGCTTTTATATTACTTCACTTTGGTTGTACCTCTTCTCCAAGGTGTCCTGTACCTGGTACTGTTGCCTCCAAATATTCTCAGTTATGCATGTCTTGGGTATGATGTGATGGAGAACAGACTCTGTCTTTTATTCTTGGCTAAGAAAGAAGGTCAAGAGGTTTTGTTTCTCTAGTTGGTAGAGGACTTAACATCTACCCTCTCTATCAATCCTGGGGATATGTGTCTGGCATGGCTGCAGGTGTTAACGGTGAGCTTGCCTGGAGTTGTGGTTTTGCTGCTCACAACAGCCCTTGGTGTGGTTGAGGACCACGTGCATCTCCATGGGTTGGAGACCTTCAGTTTGGATTGGGGTTGTATCCCTATATTTTTAGGATATGTAGATTGCAAGCTAGAATGGTGGTCTCCTGGGGTTCTCAGGAATCGAGAGGGCTGGTGATAAGAGTGGCGGCCATACACTACAAATTCTGCCATGGAAATGGTGACACAAACACGCCTGGTCAACTGTCTTGTGGAGAGGCCCAGGTGGCTGCAACGGTTTTGGAGGGTTTGTTATCCTCTAGGCTGCCCCATGGCTACTGCAGCTTAGTGTCTGGGTTAGGGAAGGTGTAGGTTGGCATGGTTACCACAACTTCACACTTTTGTGACTTCCCCAAAGCAGTAGGCAGCAATGCCTTGGTCACTACCCTTTTTCTCCCCAGGATTTAAAAAAGATGTGTGGGAAGGATAAACGGAGAGGCCTGTATCTTTTCCACAAGGTCAGGCTGCTTTCCTTTGTGCTTATTTTCTTCTACCATTTCCTGTAAATTATGCTCATTTTAATGTTTCCTATGTCACCTTTACCCATGAAGTAGGAATAAGTTCTAACCCAGCTGAATCTCTAAACAAAGAATGAAAACTCTTAGGGAGCACTAGGACTTTGTGAGGATTATCAGTTGATGGGTAGGAGAATTCTTTTCCAGTTTCCATTCCCTGAAAATCTATGTAAGAAAAGGTGGATACTTTTGGAATTGACAGATTCTTTTCAAGAGAGATGCATAAATTGTTTTGCTAAAGCTGCCATAACAAAGTGTCCCATACCAGGGAGCTTCAATAAATGTTTTCCAAACTTCTGAGGATCAAGCCAGTAACTAAAGAGTCAGCTGATTTGTTTTCATCTGAGACCTCTTTTGGATTTTTAGTGGCCATTTTCTGGCTTCGTCTCCACATAGTCATGTTTCTGTGTTGTCTCTGACCGATCTCCTTTTCTTACAAAGTGCCAATCGTATTAACCCAACTACCTATCTAAAGGTCCTATTTCCAAATAGGGTCAGAAAGAAATTATAATTTACTCACAGTTTGACTAAAGTACAGAGAGTTAGAGCTTCAACATACAAATTTGGAGAGAACACAATTTATTGCATTCTATTGATTTTCTTCTTTCCACTTGGTACTGCTATATATGCATCTGTTTCCCAGGTTCACCCCAGTAACCAGGTATCCCCAACCCAGAAAGCAGCTGGTTAAGAAAAATGGGTTGTCCAGGGGTAATGTAGGTGAAACAAAAAATCAAAATTTCTTACCAACCCAGAAATCCTCACCACAAAGACATAAGGGAAGGAAAACATTTTTGTTTTTGAATGAATATTAAACCATAATGTGATGCTCATGATATGGAAACTACTAAAAATCATAAAGACAAAAGGTATACTGTATATGTGTATCCTAGCATCTCAGTTCATTACAGAATTTTCAAAATAATAAGTAGTCTTTAAATAAGACCTGATGACAACATTTTTCAGTTTGTTTCAGTTTGTCCTAAAGTCACTTGGTAATTGAGGTGACCATCAGCCTTTCCTAGTTTGCTTTATTACAGAAGAAGGATAAAACACATTCTCATACTTTGATGAGAGAATCTGGTTTTGGAATGAGGCATTCTCTCAGATAGTCTGCTACCCTCCAAAGACTTGAGATAAGGTGCTACTGTTACCAAATACCCATGTGCCCAACATAGTTAAGCTAAGCAATGTCAGAACATCGGCGTTTAAAACTGAGGGATTTTTTATTGCAGGGCATGAAAGGAATCGGGTGGCTTACACCTTTAAAAAAGGCTAACTTCCCAAAAGCTTTCAGCAAAGCCCACTTATAGGAAAGGTGAGGGAAGAGTGTGATTAGCTGTTTCAAACTTCTTCCTGTAGATCCTTTGTTCTTGAGGTAAAGTCAGGGTCAGGTAATGGTGCTCCTGTAAACCTCCATAGAAACAAATATTATTCCCTATCCTGAAAGGAAAGGACCCAAGTTTGACTTTCACCTTGCAAGGTCCTGCTTAGGAGGATGGTGTCCCTGTGCAGGCTGGCTACCCTGTCTGGGTGCATTCATCTAGCACCCATTCTTGGTCCTCCCACCAGTGCCCAGTCCCAGCTGAGGAGGCAACTCTCAGTTCTGTGCCCTCCACTTACCAAGATCCCCATACCAAACCCCGCCATCTTCAATGAGGGTACAGGTGCCTGGTATGCAGCTGGGCTTCAGTCTCCTCAGTTTAGCCAAATAGGGCACTGGGTCCCACAAACAGTGACCCATGCAAATTGCCACAACCATTAGGTCATGAATGTGGGGATGGGACACATTGGCTAGTGCTTTGAAACATGTCATGTCAGTGAGTGGCTCACGCAAGGACTCTAAGCCTCCGCAAGACCCAGCCGGTTCAGAAACTCTGCTGCTCACTACCCAGCCCAAGGCCAGAGACTTTCACTACACTCTGCTGAGAGGCTGACTGTTGGTGGAGTTGGACTTCAAACTTCACTTGTGTTCTTGTCCTAAGGGCTGCCATTCCATGTCCATCCTGCTTCTATTACAGTCTTCCTTGAAGAGATTATTTAACCTATGACCAAAAGTTGGTAACCTGGATCATCATGGTCCATTTCCACTAGCTCAGAAACCACGTTCCACTCTGTTTCTATAACTCAGGTATTTTAACAATGTCATGTGATTATAAAATTTTTGTCTTCTGCTAACCTAGTATTTTACCTAGCATAATGTCCTCAAGGACATATATATTGCCAGCAGGGGAACCATTTATTTATTCACTGTTGGAAGTACAGTTGATTTGTCATATTTTTAAACATGTTATTGTTGTAAGTCAGTCAAGCTGAACCAATTTCATCTGTACATATATCACTTCATTTTTGGATTTCTTTCCCATTTAGGTCACCATAGATCACTGAGTAGAGTCCCTTGTTTTATGTTTTCTTTCAAAATGTATTTATTTTTCATTTTAATCTGAGGATAAATGCTATACAATATTGTGATTATTTCTGCCATATATCAACATTAATGAGTCATAGGTATCAATGTGTCCCATCCATCGTCAAGCCCCTCCCACATCCTTCCTTACCCTATTCTTCTAGGTTGTTCCAGGGCACTCGCTTTGGATGCCCTGCTTCATGCTTATGAAAACCTGAATGATGATTTTCCTGCATGAAATATGTAATATTCTATATTTCACTTTAGAAAATATGAAATAAGAAATCTGTTTCATGTTTAAAAATCTACTTGTATATTTCATTCATCATATACTGAATCTTGTATGTTTCACATATGGATATATATACACACAGTTTTTCCTTCCTGAATATGGAATTCTAGATATTTCACATATTAAAGCTGAGCCTACATGTTCCTGGCTGAATTGTGAAATTGTATACATCCTATATGAACATATCAGTTAAGTTTTACTGACATGAAGAATGCAATTAAGATATGGGGAAGCAATATGAATTTGGGATTAGCTCTATTTCAAAAATGAAATTCTGGCCACCACTGTTTCTTCATGAAATGTGGAATTCTTTCTATTTCTCATTTATATCAAGACAACGATTTTCCCCCATGAAATATGGAATTCTTTGTATTCTCATCTATATCTAGACAACGATTTTCCCCTATGAAATTCTCTGTATGTCCTGTATCAAAATCTAGGCACTAATCTTCCTTCATGGAAGTTGGAATTCTCTATATTTCACATCTGAAGATCAGAATGGAGATTTTCCTATTTTCCTAAGAAATAAGGAAATCTCTGTATTTATGTGAGCCACTGGTACTTCAGCTACTTAAACACCTGTGTTCCCTGTTTCCATTTGTGTCCCTATGCCTGGAGCTGACAGATGTTGGGCCAGGTGTTCCAGGAAGTTTTGGTTAGGGGGTGCCATGTGAGGGCCAGGCAGGGAGCCAAGGGAAGTGGTGTACTCCTTCCTCAGAGATTGGCTGCATTCCCGACACTGCTCTAGCCTAATGCACAAGTTTTGGGATGGACTCTGCAGCACCTGACCTCCCCACCCCCACGTCCTGCCCAGGGCTTGCAGTTTGGATCCAAGGTGAGCACCTCTGTCCCTGAGGTACCCAGGAACCCTGTCTCACCTGTGTGGACTCCAGAGCACAAGTAGTTGCCTGCTGCCCCAGAGGCAATTTCAGGCTTGAGGAGGGTTGAAGCATCAGGTTCAGGTTCCTTGATTTGGCTGTTACTGGCCCTGCTGTCTCACTCGCTCGTCAGGATCTTCTACACTGTTGTTCATGCAAATGGATTCCGAGGACTCAGCCATAGCTTTGTCTTGAGCCGAGTTTGTCAGCTGGGTCACCGCTGCCAGAGTGCCCATTATTCCAAGGGGTGTGGTCCTGTGAGGAAAGGCCTTTAGGATTCATTTCATTGGTACCCGATAGGGTCTGGAGGTCAGGGTATAGAAGTCAGTCCCCTCTCTCCAACATATTACACGTGTATGATGTCACAAGGCTGTGGGAACAAGCGTGTCTTACATTCCCTGCTCATAGGCTGTAGGCAAGAAACCAATTGGAGGGGAGTGACTGAGGCTGGATGTGTATGGATGTGGGAGTTGGACTATAAAGAAAGCTGAGCGCCAAAAAGTTGATGCTTTTGAGCTGTGGTGTTGGAGAAGACTCTTGAGAGTCCATTGGACTGCAAGGAGATCCAACCAGTCCATCCTAAAGGAGATAAGTCCTGGATGTTCATTGGTAGGATTGATGTTGAAGCTGCAACTCCAATACTTTGGCCACCTGATGCGAAGAGCTGACTCATTTGAAAAGACCCTGATGCTGGGAAAGATTGAGGGCAAGAGGAGAAGGGGAAAACAGGATGAGATGGTTGGATGGCACCACCGACTCAATGGACATGGGTTTGGGTGGACTACGGGAGTTGTTGATGGACAGGGAGGCCTGGCGTGCTGTGGTTCATGGAGTCACAAAGAGTCAGCCACTACTGAGCAACTGAACTGAACTGACTGAGGATGTGGGAACCCGCTGTGCTTTGGTGTCTAGCTCCTTTGCAGCTCTGGGCCAATGCCAGGGCCACATGAAGAGTAAGACCAGAGGAAGGCAGGAGCACCCCAGGACCAACCTGAATCTGCTTAGTTGTGAGCCCAGGTCTTCAAGGCTCAGGGGCTCTGGACCCGCTGGCATGATGCAGCCATCTGGGGATGTTCACGGACCAGGTGGCACACCAGGCGAGGAGGCCGCCCTTATCAGGAGGCAGGGAGGTGGTGGAGGAAGGTGAGGCCCTGGAGGAGGGAGAGGTGTTGGGAATTGGGCAAGAGTTCCAGTTGCTGGTGGAAGACATCATTGAGGAGGTTGAAGTTGCTGGGGATTTTCTCCCCAGGACTTGGAAGTGACGAACCTGAAAGAATGACATTCGGACAGTCTCTTGCAAGGACTGACAAGTTTATTTCTGCAGTCAAGCCTTTTTATAGAAGCAGGAACAAAGAGCTTAGAGTATATAGCCAGCAGAGCGCATACATGGTTAACACCTAATCAGTAAAAATATTTCAAGGACAGCGTGCTCTAAGTGACCCATGTGCTTATCCCATAACCCGTTTTCTCAAGCAACATCCTTAATATTTATTATGAAATCTTGGCGCCGGGCACAACCAAAGGCAGGAGATGTTTTTCTGTCTGCAGCACACAAAGCCGGGGTACTTCTGGCCTTTCGCCATTTTCCCAAGGACTTCCTCCAACCGGCTATTTTGTACTGTGCTTCCCAACATATCCTCCTTTTGTTTTTAATTTAAGCATGGCAGCTGCTAGTTGGACTCTATTGTAGGAGGCACGGAGTCTTGAGTAGAGACATCTGTATCCTATACACAATGACAGAAAAAGCAGGGTGATTAATACATATATAAAAATGTTGCTTCCTGAAAACCAAGTTTGAGGGTCTAGAGACGATAGGGTTTTGGTTAAAGTATCATAAAATTGAGTGCTGTACAATTCCTTAGGTACTTTAACTTGAAAATTAGCAACTTGTTGTTTCAACAAATTGATGTCTAAACTTGAGTTATCTGTGAGATCTTGCAAATGCACTTTAACTTTATCCCAAGGATATTCAGTGCTATTATAGGGCATGTTAGTCAGACAAAAAGAAGTAAAATTCCAGTGACAACATATACGTGTTTGGAAAGTCAGTTGCTGCACTTGATCTCCTAAGTGGATAACCACAGTTTGTAACTCATTAATTCGTGTTTGTAATTGCTGATCTATTTGAGCTTGTCGAGTCCAAAGATCATGAGAGTCTTTGAGCCAAGCAGTGATAAAATCATGATTTTGTATAGAATTATGTAAAGCCATACCAGACAAAGTTCCTACAGTCACAATGGAGATAAGGCTTAAGATGCCTGCAATAATCCACCCAATGATGCGCTTAGATCACCTAAGTCCAGTTTTCAACAATACAGAAAGAAATACAGAATCAGTCCAAGGCTCAGTTAAATTTACAGGAAGCCATAACTCAGATCTTTGTTTAACTAGCGCAATGCTAGCATTGTGATATGAAATGGTGTGATTAAGGCAGGTATACAATGCACATGCAGTACAATTGACAATCTTGGCTGATAAGTCAATATCAAAATGCCCTACAATAAACAAGTACGGAAGGTGAACACATGATTGAATATAACCAGTACTATTGTATAGGAAGGTATAATTAGAAGGACGAAACATACCCACAGTCCCATAAACACTAGTGAAGTGCTCTAAGGCTGCTGGAATTTTCCAAATGTGCCATTGCTCTGGCCCCACAATGGGGACGACAATCCTGGGTCGTGGGGGTGATAAGCCCCCGTTATACTAATTCAGCAATATGTCCTTATCAGTCCAGAAACTTGTCTTAGACTTAGGAAAGCCTCCAATGCTTTATCTATTAAACCAGGAGCAATTATGATATTCCTCCTGCTCTTCAGAACAGTTTACAAACAACCCATGAGGTCCCCAGTTGACAAATTTAAATGTATGATTAGTATGATCTTGCTGAATTATAGAAACTTTCCCAAATTGGCCTCGACAATCAGACCAATGTAACGGTTGTATCTCCTGTTTTCTTCTCCAAGATACAGTATGACATGAAGGTTCCTCTGGTTGAAAAAGCGAGTTCGAATAGTTGGCTGTCTGGCCTGGATAATGTCGCTCAGAGCCATTAAGTAAGAAAGATGTCGTAGCAAACATTCCCAGATGCAAAGCAGTCCCATTATTGGCAGAGTATGCCCACCACTGTGGGAAGATAGTCATGCAAAGGGGATGAGATCCGAAACAGATAGGCAAGGTTTTGAATCCCACGGAAATGTTGATTGGTTTTCCCTCATCTTCTTCATGAATTGGTCGCTTTATGGACCAGGGACTTGGAAAATGCATGCTATCATTAGTAAGATCATAGGGGCTTTATCTACCCAATCCACTATGGAGAGAAGTGGTGGGTTGGGTATGTATTCCCAATAAATATATTCTGCACTTACCCCAGAGGAACAGGAAAGAACAGCTAACATTGCCAGAAACAGCTTATCTGGAGTCATAGGAGTTCCAGTACTCTTCAGTGTCTGCTCAGCCTGACGAGTCATGTTTTTCACTTGATCCCATGTCAGGTAAGGATTCAGACAATGGCGTTTACTCATTGGCTCCTCCAGGGTCATTGATGAGACCCTTCGTGTCAACTACATCACTTCCCGAGGGAGTCTGGTCTCGGGGTTCCTCTCAGTAATGGACATGGTGAAGGGGAACCCAGATTTCCTCTCCATCTGCAATGACAAGACCATAACCCTTGCCTAGGAGTTGTAAGATTCCTGGTAGCCACTGATTAAATTGCTTATACCATATTGGTGTATTGATTTCTAATTTGCTCTTTTTGTCTTCTGCAAAATGTCTATCTGCACGAGTATCAGAATTATTTTTTGTTAAGTTTTAAAAATTTAGGGAATAAAGAGTTAAAGATAATAATAATTGAGGGTTCATAGGATAAGAAGTGTATCTCCTCTTCCATAGTCCCCCTTTCTGTTTTAATAAATGAGTTTTTAGGGTGTGGTGGGCTTTTTCAATAATGGCTTGACCCTGAGGATTATAGGGTATTCCTGTAATGTGTGTTATGTTCCATTCTGATAAAAATGAATGAAATGAATGTGAGGTGAATGCAGGTCTATTGTCTGTTTTCAAGACAGAAGGAATCCCCATAATGGGGAAGGTGAGTAGGAGTGTGGAAATGGCATGTTTATTGGATTCTGAAGAGATAGGTATTGCCCAGATAAAGCCTGAAAATGTATCAATTGAGACAAAAAGCAAAGAAAACTTTCCTAAGGAGCAGTTAGTGAAATCAGATTGCCAAAGGGAGTTAGGCTGTTGCCCCTGGGGATTAATTCCTGAAATCGTAGTTCATAAGTACAGAGGGGTGCAGACATCATAGGTTTTAATAAGATGCTGCACTTCAGTGAGAGGAATATGGTAGTTAGAGTGCAATCTGTTAGCATTGGTATGAAGATTAGCATGTTCGTCATTGGCAGACGTAAAAATGGGAGCTATGAGCCTGTCAACAGCATCGTTTCTTGCAACCAGAGGGCCAGGTAAACCTGAATGAGCACGTATATGTGCAATAAAGAAAGGTTCCATACATGAGCAAATTAAAGTTTGAGTCTGTGAAAAGAGAATATATAATTCTTCATCTAGGTTGTATAAAAAGGTGGTAACAAAATCAGGAAAAAGGGAAGCAAGGTATTTGGAATCAGTATATATGTTGCAGGATAATGGTTGAAGCGACAAAAGAGCATATAAAGCATACAGTTCAACTCTTTGTATTGAAGAATAGGTAGTGGGTAATTTCTCTTTGATATCAGGGCCGACAATTCCTGCTATGCCTTTCTTGTTGCCATCAATGAAATAGGTGGGTGCATTGGAAATAGGCTGGGATGCAATGATGTTAGTTACAATGAATTTAGTACATTGTAGAAAGTCTCACAATTTTCCTTTTGGCAGATGAAATGAGATAACATTCTGAAAATCACTTAATGCCATTTGCATGGTCAAGTTATATTGTAAGGCAATTTGCAATTCCTTTTTTGTCAAGGGAACGTGTATTGCATATGGATCAAATCCAGTCAAAGTTTGTATATGGCTTCTTCCTGACACAATTAAGTGCCCTATTTTCTTGATATATAATTTTTTTAGACTGTTTAGTGTGTAAATATACCCATTCTATTGGGCTATGCTGAGTTATAATTGCAGTGGGCGAATGTTCAGTGGGGAATATATATAAAGAAATTGGTTGATCATAATCTAGCTGAGTTGAAAAAGATTGTTGAATGCGTTTCTCCATTAAGGCCAGTTCTTTTTTGGCCTCTTTTGTTAGCTGCCTAGGGCTATTAGGGTCAGGGGATCCCTCTAAAATTTTAAATAGATTTTGTAAGGCATAGGTGGGGATGCTGACAGATGGCCGCAGCCAATTAATATCTCCTAGCAATTTTTGAAAATCACTCAGCGTGCATAGAGACTGCATAGAAATTTGAGTTTTTTGAGGTTTGATTTTAGATTCTTCCATAACATGTCCTAAATAATTAAAGGGTGCTTTCCATTGAATTTTATCTGGCACAACAAGCAGGCCATGATTTTGAAGAGTAGTAGTAACTTCATTGTATAACTGTTGCAAACAGAGTTCAGATTCCATAGAAAGAAGTATATCATCCATGTAATGAATTATAAATGCAGTAGGATATTTATCTCTAATGGGTTGTAATAAAACACATATGAGATATTGGCAAATGGTAGAAGAGTTCATCATTCCCTGAGGTAGCACCTTCCATTGAAATCTTTTAACAGGAGCCATGTGATTTATAGAAGGAACTGAAAAGGCAAAACGTTTTCTATCTTAACGGTGCAGAGGTATAGTAAAAAAGCAGTCTTGTAAGTCAATAATAACTACAGACCATCGTTTTGGTACCATAGAAGGGGAGGGCAATCCGGGTTGTAAGGGCCCCATAGGTAACATGGTATTATTAACATTTCTTAAATCTATCAACATTCACCATTTTCTTGATTTCTTTTTTATTACAAAAACAGGGGAATTCCATGGGGAAAATGAAGGTTCTATATGAGCTTTTTGTAATTGTTCATTTATTAATTGCGTAAGAGCTGCCAATTTTTCTTTAGTTAGGGGCCATTGAGGTGTCCATATTGGGGTATCAGATTCCCAATCGAGAGGCAGTGGTGTTAATTCAATGGCCCCCATTAAAAAGGTTCATTTAAAGACATTGTGGCTTTCGTTTGTTCAAGAAAATCCCGTCCCCATAAATTGATAGGGATATTAGTAATATATGGTTTAAGATAAGTTACAATTTGATCAGGGCCATACATTTGTAAATAGGATGCATTGACAAAAGTTTGTGTGGCATCGGTTTTATCCACTCCTAATAGTCTAGAAGGAGCCATAACCTTACCCCAATCAAGGGGCTATTCTGCAGCTCTAATGATTGAAATGTTAGTTCCGGTATTTAACATGCCTGTGAAATTTTTTCCCCGTATGTGTAAAGTAAGCATGGGTTTCTGATGTTCCTTTAATAAGGTGGATAGTGCAGCAGTAAGGTTGGTACTGCCAAAGCCTCCCTGCCGAACTTTATCAGATGCCTTCATTGGTTTGACATATGGCAAAAGTAATAATCGTGCAAAATGTTCCCCTTTTTGTAAGTATACATTTCCCATTTTCACAACATTTACCATAACATGTATTTCCCCTTCATAATCTTCATCCATAACATTGGTCAATACCACTAAACCTCTCATTGTGCAGCTATTACATCCCCAAATCAGTCCCATTGTCCCGGGTGCAATCGGGCCATAATATCCAGTGGGAATTTTGTGGGGGTTGTATAATTCTATTAGTTCCATATCATAAGGACTAGGTATATCAATGCAAGCACTGTAGCTGCTTGTAGCGTCATAATGTTAGGTGGTCCTTTTGTAGCAGGGCTAGGGGACGGCCCCTTTATCAGTTTCCCTGTTGTTTTTGTTGTGCATCGGGGTTCGAGGTGTTTCCATCCTTAACAAATTTAGAATGACATTCATTCAGCCAATGGAACCCCTTTTTACATCTTGGACATACTCCTCGGGGTCTCTTCTTATTAGAAGTAGTATTTTTTCTGGCCTGTGTTGGCATGCAACATTGTTTTTTCATATGGCTGGGCTTCCCACAGTTAAAACATTTGGTATTAGCAGCTTTCTGTACATTAAAGGTTTCCAATGTTGCCAATTTTGTTCTATGGGACATAGATCCGTTATCCCTACATGCTTTCAAATATTCCATAAGAGAGCCAGTCAGCTCTCTTACACTGTTGGTGGGAATGCAAACTAGTTAAGCCACTATGGATAACAGTGTGGAGATTCCTTAAAAAACTGGAAATAGAACTGCCTTATGATCCAGCAATCCCACTGCTGGGCATACACACTGAGGAAACCAGAAGGGAAGGAGACACATGTACCCCAGTGTTCATCGCAGCACTGTTTATAATAGCCAGGACATGGAAGCAACCTGGATGTCCATCAGCAGATGAATGGATAAGAAAGCTATGGTACATATACACAATGGAGTATTACTCAGCCATTAAAAAGAATACATTTGAATCAGTTCTAATGAGGTGGTTGAAACTGGAGCCTATTATACAGAGTGAAGTAAGCCAGAAAGAAAAACACCAATACAGTATACTAACACATATATATGGAATTTAGAAAGATGGTAACAATAACCTTGTGTACGAGACAGTGAAAGAGACACTGATGTATAGAACAGTCTTATGGACTCTGTTGGAGAGGGAGAGGGTGGGAAGATTTGGGAGAATGGCATTGAAACATGTATAATATCATGTATGAAACGAGTTGCCAGTCCAGGTTCGATGCACGATACTGGATGCTTGGGGCTGGTGCACTGGGACGACCCAGAGGGATGGTATGGGGAGGGAGGAGGGAGGAGGGTTCAGGATGGGGAACACATGTATACCTGTGGTGGATTCATTTCGATATTTGGCAAAACTAATACAATATTGTAAAGTTTAAAAATAAAATTAAAAAAAAAAAAAGAGCCAGTCTCTTGAATTGGTCTGAGCATGGATTGACATTCCTTATTAGAATTTTCAAAAGCAAGTTGTTTTAAAATAACATTTTGTAAAGTCACATCCTTAATAGATTTCTCAACTGCATCCTTTAATTTTCCTATAAATTGAGAATATTCCTCCTCATGTCCTTGAATAATCTTAACAAATGAACCATCAGAGTTAGTGCTATCAACCTTTGCCCATGCCCTGCAGGCAGTTTCTTTAATGAAATGTAACATCTCAGGGGTAATATTAGCTAATTGCACCATTACATCGGCCATAGTCCCTGTTCCAGTCAGTATATCATAAGTTAAATTGGCAGGGTTACCATGAGATTGCTGGTCAATCATCAGCTGTCGGGCCTCATCATTAACCCACATTTGCCACTGCAGTAATTGTTGAGGATTTAAAACCATCTTTGCTACTTGAAAAAAATCATATGGCATCCAATGGTTAGCCCATCCTCTGAAAAATTCTATACAGTAAGGAGAAGTAGGTCCATACAGAGTACATGCTTTCTTAAAGTTAGACAACATGCCAAAATCTACACCAGCCCAAGAATTTTGACCCTGGATGGGTTGATCAAATTGTATTGGGAAAGTGAAAGCACAAGCAGGCATCTCCCAAGGAGGAGTGAAGCGGTTAGTACGAGCAAGGTTAGCAACTGCAGTTACAGACAGAGCAGAAGGAAAAGCCTCAGATTTGGGCTGTCCACTGAACGAAATGACTTCCGCCTTAAGCAGTTTCGGTTTTGGCACATCCTTAATAGATACATCGTCAAGTTGTCTTTCCAGGGTTTGTGTTTGATTGAGCATGACATTCTTGCATTTCAAAGCACCTTGCATGTCTTGTTCATCAAGCTCTTATTCATGCAAAGACCGAATAGTCTGTACCTCCAAATCAACATTATGTCCTTCAATTTGTTCTATGACAGCCTGTATGAGTGGCTAGGTAACCCACCATTGAGGAGGAATGTGAACTCCCTGCCGATATGCTTGCAAAACATTATTCTTAACCCTTTTCCATACATCAAGATCAAGCGTCCCTTCCTCCGGGAACCATGGATTATGTTCCAATAGTATATGATAGCAATCATTCAATTGATCTCCTGAAACATTAACACCGTTTTGTTTCAAAAAATGATGCATTATAGAAATGAAAGGAATTTTACTGCTACGTTGTCCCATCTTTCTGCAGGGGCTCGTCACTTTGCTCAGCCTTCCTTTCAAGTCCCTGTTCGGGTGCCACCTGCTGGGGATTTTTTTCTCCCCAGGACTTGGAAGCGACGAACCTGAAAGAATGACACTCGGACAGTTTCTTGCAAGGACTGACAAGTTTATTTCTGCAGTCAAGCCTTTTTATAGAAGCAGGAACAAAGAGCAGAGTGCGTACAGGGTTAACACCTAATCAGTAAAAATATTTCAAGGACAGCACGCTCTAAGTGACCCATGTGCTTATCCCATAACCCGTTTTCTCAAGCAACATCCTTAATATTTATTATTAAATCTTAGCGCCAGGCATAAGCAAAGGCAGGAGATGTTTTTCTGCCCACAGCACACAAAGCCGGGATACTTCTCGCCTTTCGCCATTTTCCCAAGGACTTCCTCCAACCGGCTATTTTGTACTGCGCTTCCCAACAGAAGTGGTGGTGGAGGAGGGGCAGGAGAAGGTGTCCTCGCAGGAGTGGGAGGAAAAGTCAGAGGAGAAGGGCCAGGAACATCCAAGGACAGAAGCCTCAAGTGGCCAGGCCCCACTGGAGGCAATGGAGGCATTGGCAGCCCTGCAGATGGAGCTGAGCTCCGTGAATGAGAAAGACCCCAAAGCCTATCTTCGGCTCCAGAGGAAGGACCATCAGAGGAGAAAAGTGTCCCTTGAATTAGAGAAGTGCCATCATCCAGGGCATCCCTGGCTTCGGGCCCAAAGCTGTATCCTTACTGCCACTTCTTAGGGGTCAGCTGCTTAGGAGGAGGAGAAGAAACAGGAGCAGGAGGAAGGGTCGGGGTGGGGGCACTGGCCAGGCAAAGGGGGGGCCAGGGAGTTGGGGGCTGCGGGTGTTGCAATCTCCAAAGACACAGTGCCAGCAGACCCTGGGAATCGCTATACCTGTGTCTGAGCAATTGACTATGGGAGGCTCCTTTTGGCTCACATCTGAATAGAAGCCAAACACTTTGGCGGGGAATGTATGTCATCAGTGACTAGAGACAGTGTGCCAGAGTAGCATTTCCAGAGACTTATTATTGGAATTGTGGGTTATCTGGTAAAGTAGCAGAGAGACTGGCCATCCTACAACCAATCCCGGTCAATCTGAGCCCTTGTGGTTGTGCCGACTCATGCAGTGTTAAACCCGGAGGTTGTCCACATGCAAGGTGGAGCTGGAAACGGCTCCTGTCCTCATAGGAAATTAGTGCCAGACAGCTCCAGACACACCCATGCCCCCTTGTGGAGATAGGAAGCAGGTCAGAGACCCAGGGCTCTCTTGTTAAATACACACGCGTGCACGCGTGTGCACACACACACACACACACACACACACACACTTTCCCTTGGAAAAGGTGTGCTACTGAGACTGCAGATCCTGACATTTTAAACAATTGAAATGCCACTACCCGGGACACACAGGCCAGGCATAGGTCAGGAGCAGTCAGAAACAAACCCTCCCTTGGTGGATGCAGAGAGGGGACACAGAGTGCCACAGGGGACCTAGAACTTTTAACATGTCTGATTGATTATGGGAACTGACTACTGTCATGCAGTTCCTGATCTTATGGGTGATGCCCTTGCTGTTCTGGTTAGCACAAATTGATACTTCGTCGTTCCTTGCAGCAGTCCCTAATCAGAATTGTCATTAGCACCAGGGATGGACTCTTCAGAGAAAAGGGTTGTCTGCTACACAGATCTTCTCCAAAAAGCTGAATGAATTTGGGGGTGAGGTTGGGATACCTAAGTGCTATGTTACTTGTAGCTAGGAGTGTTTGTTTCCAGAAATAAGCTAATTTTTAGAAGGTTGAGATGCTGCTTAGGGCCTTCCTGTTAGAAACAGCACCTCCTTGTGATAGTGCCTAGATATGCACAACCTTGGGGCTTGTTGGGCCTTCATACAGTCTAGATTGGCGGAACTGACTAGTGCTAGTAGAAAATTGAAGTCAGACAATGCCGGACTACTCCTTAGGCTAGCTTTTGTCATGCAGGCCTGTCACCTCTGGCATCTAGAGGCTCCTTGACCTAAAGCAGTTTGTGAACCACCCCCAGGTGACAGTCAGGATGAGTGACCAAGAAGACATGCTTAGCTACAGGAAACACTTGAAGGTCAGGCTGTGGACACCACAATGTGAAAGGGAGGTGACTGTGAAGGGGAGGGAACATGATTTATCCCTGCAAAGAGGAAAGGACAGCTCTCCTGTTAAGAGATTTCACAGCTCACCACCCCTCCACTTTGTCCTGGCAAGTGGAGGAACTCAGGTATCCACTGAGTGCTGCAAGATCATATTGTTCTTTTGGAACAACCAGCAATTCCAGAATGAAGTGACTGTTAAGGAGTATATCATTAGCATCACTGGTAAGAGGAAGCTCCCTGGATTTCAGGGGTAGGTGCCGGGAGCCAGCATGGGAGTTCCCACCCATGACAAAGGTCATGCAGAGAGGCCTGATATGCAAAGGCAAGTCAGGACTCGAGGGGCCCCCTGGACCTGCCTGAGCATCTACCCCAAAACCAGAATCTGTTTTACTACTCTACGACTTTCACCAACTCCTCTGACATTAACGGGGGGGCTATCCCCGACCACCTTTCTTTGAAGAAAATCAACTTAGAGCTCTACTTAATTAGCCTCCTGGGCATAATAGGAGTGTTTCAATCCAAACCCCTCAGATGGCTCTCTAACTTGCCTGACAGGTTTATCCGGACTCCTACAGCTACGCATATGGTTGTTTACAGCCTCCCAACTGTGAGAGGCATGGGAAGCTTAAGATATTCAAATAGTATAGAGCCTCTCGGGGAGTTAGAAATTATTAGAATAGAACTAGTAGAAGATTTCATTTTTGAGCTAATGCTTGCTGCCAAGTTTCCACATCCCCTGTATTGTGTCCTTTGGAGTATATTAATTAATATAGTTGGTATATAGAAAAAATAAGTAGTGGCCTTGGTGTTAACAACTTTAGACCCTTGAGGTAATAAATTCTTTCCTTGCTACAGCCCACTGCACCTTTGACCTATAGGAATGCAACTTTATCTAGTGCTTTCGGAGAGTGGCACCAAACTTTAGAAAAATTACTCTTAGAAAAAACAAGTTTTCTGGTTAACTAACCTTTATCGAAATAGAGAGTCATAAAATGTTAATAGGCCTTCTGGCCAGAAGATGATGTAAATCACCTAAAGCATTTGTATACGATAAGTCTGCAGAAAAGAAAGCCTGGTCTCGATAAGGATCAAAGACTGCTGACTTTGCATGACTTTACACCCCCTATTATCCTCTATGCACAACTTAAGGTATATAAGCTACCTTTGGAAATAAAGCTACAGGCCTTGCTCATCAGGCTTGGTCTCCCCGTGTTGTTCTTGCTTCCTTTTCTCTCCTTTTCTTCTCTGTTCTTCCTTCAGGATGACTGAATGGAGCATAAGGGCTCTCTGAGACCACTTATCTGCCTGGGCTTCTAAGACCCACTCGAGAAGGTACCTAAGGTGGGGCACCTTCAGCTATTCAAGAGGGCACCTGCAGCCTCCGTGGTCAGAGCAAGTTCGTTGTCACGAACTTTATTAGTTTCCCATGTAAACCAGTCAGATCAACCCTCTGTCTCTTTCTCCTTTTATCTATCCTTTCAATCGCCAATGCCATCCTCCTGAGGATATCCCTGGATCCAACCGGGGCTGGAGCCTGGTATGTAGGTGGAGAAAGGTTGAGTTGAACATGGCAGGTGATTTAGGTCCATCTCTGACACTCCCTTTCCTGCAGGATACCGAGCAACTCATTCCACTCCAATTCAGTGGTACCCGGGATTTGAAAAGTTGCTTATGAGCTGTGAAAGGCTCTGGGATTCCTGGCCTAAAAAAGAAAGGCATTCAATCAGTGGCCAGCGAGGATGCTTCATCAAAATACACATCAGAAGGGGCCAGAAAGAGTGAGCCTTTGCTAGGCTTTAGCCGGAGTTTATATAGCTACTGCTGCTGCTAAGTCGCTTCAGTCGTGTTCAACTCTGTGCGACCCCACAGATGGCAGCCCACCAGGCTCCCCTGTCCCTGGGTTTCTCCAGGCAAGAACACTGGAGTGGGTTGCCATTTCCTTCTCACACATAGTCACCCGCTGACTCAGAGGCAGTTTCAAGCTTGAGGAGGATTGCAGCATCAGGGTCAGGTTCCTTGCCTTTACCTCCCAACTGGCCGGGGTGTCCCACTTGCTTGTCTGGCACATTCACCCTGTGGCTCAAGCAAACAGATTTGGTGGAACTGCCCACCACTTAGTCTTGAGCTAAGACTGGCAACTGGATCACGGATGCCACAGCGCCCAGAATTCCAAGTGGTGTGTCCCTCTAAGGAAAGGCCTTTAGCTTCCATTTGATTGGTTCCTGCTGGGGATTTGAGGTCAGGCTGTGGAAGTAGGCCCCCACCTGCCAGCATACTACGCTGGTGTGACATCACAAGGCTCCCAGTGCACGTGTGTCTCAGCTTCCCTGTTGATAGGCTTTGGGCCAGCAACCAATCTTGGGGGACTGCTTGTGCCTTTGCAACGATTTTGCCGGTCAACTAATGTGCTTAGGTGTTCAGGTCCTTCGCAGGTCTGGGCCATGGCAAGGGCCACATGGAGAGTGAGACGAGAGGAAGGCAGGAGTGCCCCAGGACCACCCTGGATCTTCTTTGGTGTGAGCCCGAGTATTCAGGGTGCAGGGGCCCTGAGACCTGCCAGCATGATGGGATTTGTAGTCCCTGTAGCATGCGTTCTCCGTGGGCAAGTGCGTGTGTCTGTGCATTTAGCAAGAGAGCCCTGAGTCTCTGAACTGCTCCCTGTCTTCACAAGGGGTGGCATGGATGTACTGGAATCATTGAGCACTGACTTTGTAGGAGGACGTCGCCCCTTCCACCTCCATCTGGCGTGTCAACAACTTCCTGCTTTTTCACTTTACTAGAGCAAACAACTGGAGGGGCTCAAACTCACTGGGATGGGTTGTAGGACTCCCGAAGTCTCTGCTACATTCCCGGATAATCCACAATTTCAATAACAACTCTCGGGGAACGTTACTGTGGCAAATGGCCTCTAGTAACTGGTTACATACATTTTCTGCTCCAGGGTACAGCTTCTGTTCAGATGTGAGCCAAAAGGAGTCTCACCAAGCCATTTGCTGACACACATACAGGTGTAGCCATGCCCAGGCTCGGCTGTCACTGTACCGTTGGAGCCTGTAACTCTCCCTGCCCCAAATTCCTTAGCCCCCCAATTCCCTTGGACCCGCTCGCCTGGCTGGTGCCCTCACCCACACCCCTCCTTCTGCTCCTGTTCCTTCTCCACCTCCTGAGCAGCCAACCTCCAATGGTGGCAGTAAGAATACGGCTTTGGCCCAGAAGCCAGGGATGCCCTGGATGATGATGCTTCTCTGGGCCAAGGGACCCTTTCTCCTCTGATGGTCCTTCTTCCTGAGCCAAAGTTAGGCCCTGTGGTCTTTCTCATTCGCAGACCTCAGCTAAGTAGCTGGAACACTTGCCGATCCTTGACACCTCTACCTCCTCCACGGACGTGCCTTCCTCCACCACCTCCCCATTGAAGAGGGCAGCCTCCTTGCCTTGTGGGCCAACTGCTGCCTGCAACATCCCAGACGGCTGCAAAGGGCAGAAGGTCTCTGGGTCCCTACAACCTGAATACTCAGGATCAAACCAAAGAAGCACCAGGGTGGCCTGGGGTGTTTCTGCCTTGTCCTGGTGTCACTCTCCATGTGGCCTAGCAATGGCCTAGATGATGTTGGAGGCAGCAGGTGGCCCACCAGGGGAAAAGGCATGTACTTCCTCTACAGTACACTGATTCTGTGATAATGGATGGTCTGTGTGCTGACCTGGCATGGATGGAGCTGGGGTGGTCTGTGCACCGACCTGGCATGGATGGAGCTGGGATGGTCTGAGTGGTGACCTGGCGTGGATGGAGGTGGGGTGGTCTGTGAGGTGACCTAGCATGGATGGAGGTGGGGTGGTCTATGTGCTGACCTGGCATGGATGGAGGTGGGGTGGTCTGTTTCCTGACCTGGCATGGATGGATTTGGGGTGGGGCCAATCTATGTGTTCCTAAGTGACAAGAGTTAAGCTGTGGTTGACTGGTGTAATTTATAAAATCCAGATGTGTTCTCTCATATGTATATGTCAGTTCATATGTATATGTTAGTTGCTCAGTCATGTCTGTCTCTTTGTGACCCCATGGACTGCAGCACACCAGGCTTCCCTGTCCATCACCAACTCCCGGAGCTTACTCAAACTCATGTCCATCGAGTCCACGATGGCATCCAACCACCTCATCATCTGTCATCCCCTTCTCCTCTGGTGTTCAATCTTTCCCAGCATCAGGGACTTTTCCAATGAGTCAGTTCTTCACATCAGGTGGCGAAAGTGTGTGGGTATGAATAAATATTTACTGTACTTTAGCTGCCCTCTCAATGAAAAATAGAAGGATGCTTATGAATTTACTTCATAAAATCTGAATGTATAGAACAGTCTTTTGGACTCTGTGGGAGAGGGAGAGGATGGGATGATTTGGAAGAATGGCATTGAAACATGTATAATATCATATATGAAACGAGTCGCTAGTCCAGGTTCAATGCACGATACTGGATGCTTGGGGCTGGTGCACTGGGATGACCCACAGGGATGGTATGGGGAGGGAGGAGGGAGGAGGGTTCAGGATGGGGAACACATGTATACCTGTGGCGGATTCATTTTGATATATGGCAAAACTAATACAATATTGTAAAGTTAAAAAATAAAATAAAATTTTTAAAAAATCTGAATGTATTCTCTCGTATGTATCAGTTCAGTTCAGTTGTTCAGTCGTGTCCGACTCTTTGCGACCCCATAGACTGCAGCATGCCAGGCCTCCCTGTCCATCACCAACTCCCAGAGTTCTCTCAGACTCACGTCCATCCACTCACGTCAGTGATGCCATCCAGCCATCTCATCCTCTGTTGTCCCCTTCTCCTCTTGCCCCCAATCCCTCCCAGCATCAGAGTCTTTTCCAATGAGTCAACTCTTCGCATGAGGTGGCCAAAGTACTGGAGTTTCAGCTTTAGCATCATTCCTTCCAAAGAAATCCCAGGGCTGATCTCCTTCAGGATGGACTGGTTGGATCTCCTTGCAGTCCAAGGGACTCTCAAGAGTCTTCTCCAACACCACAGTTCAAAAGCATCAATTCTTTGGCGCTCAGCCTTCTTCACAGTCCAACTCTCACATCCATAGATGACCACAGGAAAAACCATAGCCTTGACTAGACGGACCTTAGTTGGCAAAGTAATGTCTCTGCTTTTAAATATGCTATCTAGGTTGGTCATAACTTTCCTTCCAAGGAGTAAGCATCTTTTAATTTCATGGCTACAGTCACCATCTGCAGTGATTTTGGAGCCCCCAAAAATAAAGTCTGACACTGTTTCCACTGTTTCTCCATCTATTTCCCATGAAGTGATGGGCCCAGATGCCATGATCTTCATTTTCTGAATGTTGAGCTTTAAGCCAACGTTTTCACTCTCCACTTTCACTTTCATCAAGAGGCTTTTGAGTTCCTCTTCACTTTCTGCCATAAGGGTGGTGTCATCTGCATATCTGAGGTTATTGATATTTCTCCCGGCAATCTTGATTCCAGATTGTGCTTCTTCCAGCCCAGCATTTCTCATGATGTACTCTACATATAAGTTAAATAAGCAGGGTGACAATATACAGCCTTGACGAACTCCTTTTCCTATTTGGAACCAGTCTGTTGTTCTATGTCCAGGTCTAACTGTTGCTTCCTGACCTGCATATAGGTTTCTCAAGAGGCAGGTCAGGTGGTCTGCTATTCCCATCTCTTTCAGAATTTTCCACAGTTTCTTGTAATCCACACAGTCAAAGGCTTTGTCATAGTCAATAAAGCAGAAATAGATGTTTTTCTGGAACTCTCTTGCTTTTTCCATGATCCAGCGGATGTTGGCAATTTGATCTCTGGTTCCTCTGCCTTTTCTAAAACCGGCTTGAACATCAGGAAGTTCACGGTTCACATATTGCTGAAGTCTGGCTTGGAGAATTTTGAGCATTACTTTACTAGCATGTGAGATGAGTGCAATTGTGAGGTAGTTTGAGCATTCTTTGGTATTGCCTTTCTTTGGGATTGGAATGAAAACTGACGTTTTCCAGTCCTGTGGCCACTGCCGAGTTTTCCAAATTTGCTGGCATATTGAGTGCAGCACTTTCACGACATCATCTTTCAGGATTTGAAATAGCTCATATATATATGTGGGTATAAATATTTACTGTGCATATGACGACCTCTTGAGGAGAAACAGAAATATGCTAATGAATGTAATTTATAAAATCCAAATGTATTCACTCATGTGTATGTGTGTATGCTGCTGCTGCTGCTGCTGTGTCGCTTCAGTCGTGTCCGACTCTGTGCGACTCCATAGACGGCAGCCCACCAGGCTCCCCCGTCCCCGGGATTCTCCAGGCAAGAACACTGGAGTGGTTGCCATTTCCTTCTCCAATGCGTGAAAGTAAAGTCGCTCAGCCGTGTCTGACTCTTTGCGACCCCATGGACTGCGGAGCCTACCAGGCTCCGCAGTCCATGGGATTTTCCAGGCAAGAGTCCTGGAATGGGCTGCCATTGCCTTCTCTGTGTGTGTATGAATAAATATTTATTGTGCTTATGCTGCCATCTCGCGGAGAGATAGAAGAATGCTTGTAAATGTATTTATAAAATCCAAATGTATCTTTACATGTTGAAAATGATACTGTATAACTTTGTTAAAAATTAATATATGCTCATAACAGAAAATATAAAGTTGGTAGAAAAGTACAAAGAAAGAACAAAATCACCCATGATCTCATTTAACATTGGCTCAGAATTCTGAGTTCCTGGGACAGGAAGATAAAAAGATGAGGGTGTGCTAGTTCTTTTATTATAAAATCATCTTTTCTGCTATTAGAATGTTAACATAGAACTTGGTTTTGATACATGATTCTTGCTTTGTTTATTATCTTTAAGTCTCTGCTTTTACAAAGACCTAGTAATTTGACTCCCTGTTTAGAGACTGCTTCAAGGTTGTTTTGTTTTTCCCATTTTTGCTATAATTAAAAAAATGTTGCATGTCATGGCTGTGGTAAATAGTGATGCAGTGAACATTGGGGTGCATGTATCTTTTTGAATTAAGGTTTTCTCCAGGAAAATGCCCTGGAGTAGGCCATATGGTGATCGTATTTTTTGTTTTCTAAGGAGCTGCCATAGAGTTCACCATATCGGTGGTACCAATTTACATGCCCTCTGACAATGCAAGAGGGTTCCCTGTTCTCAACGCTCTCTCCAAATTATTGTTTGTAGAGTTTTTGATGAGGGCTATTTGGACTGGTGTGAAGTAATACCTCATTGTAGTTTTGATTTGCATTTCTCTGGTAACTAGTGATGTTGAGCATCTTTTCAAGTGTTTGTTGACCATCTGTATGTCTTCTTTGGAAAAATGTCTATTTAGATCTGCCCATTTATTGAGTGTTTGTTTTTTTTCTAATCCTGGGCTACATGTGCTGTTTGTATATTTTGGAGAGTAATGCCATGATAACTAATGAGAACTCTCTGTATAGCACAGGTAACTGTCCTCAGTGCTATGTGGTGACCTAAATGGGAAGGAAACTGAAAAGGGACGATGCATACATATATATACAAATACACGCATACATGCAACTGGTTTACTTTGCTGTACAGCAGTAAGTAACACAACACTGTAAAGCAACTACATGTATACATACTGTAGGCTCCATTTATAGAAAGTTCTAGATGAGGCAAAGCTCATGTTTACTGATAGAACTGAGAACAGGGGTTGCATTGGGGAAGCGCAGTGCGGGGAAGTGATTTTCTAGGATGATGGGAAAAAAATATTGCAGTGAATTTCATATATATAATCTTCGTGAAATTACATAAATACTTCTGCAATGTAACTTCCAAACAAGGTCTTGCTAATTGGCTCCATGCGTTTATAAATTTACTAGATACTGTCAAATTTGCCCTTCAGAAAGCCGCATCACTCTATGCTTTCACAACAATGCTTGAACACTCATTTTTCAACCTTTCATCCTCAACTTGGAGGAAATATTTGGTATCATTCAATGCTTTCATTGAACTTTTGGCAATTTCCATGGTGAGAAATTGTATTCCATTATTGTTTTGGTTTGCATTTCTTTTATCATCAATTAGTTTTAACATTTCCTCCTGTTTTTTGGGGTAATTTTTTGTATTTTTCTTCTGAGTAATTTGCATTTCTTTGTTCCCTTTGTTTACATCATGTTTGTCTTCTCTTGGGTTTTTTATCTTTTCTTAACTTTTGAGCTCTGTATAAATTAGGTAAATGCATCCTTTGTCAGCTATCTTCCAAATATTTCTCAGTTGTCATTTTGTAATTCCTTGTTTATTATTTATTTACCCACAGGAATTTTTCTACAAAGTGTAAATTTCCCCTTTTTAACCTATTGGACAAAGATCACTTAAATTAAGAAATTTAAATAACAGGGAAAACTCCAGGGAACTAGAGGGTGTAGGTTGAAAGATTGCAGGGAAGGGGTGTAACTCTGAGTTCACCTGTGTGCCTTTCCACATGTACTTTTCAATAAACTATTTACTTTACACTGAAATATATATATATAGAGAGAGAGAAAAAAAAAAGAGTAAGTGAAGGTGGGTAGTGCCATGATGGGCCAAGATGAAGCCAGGACGGGTGGGGCTGGACCTGGCACTCCAAACATGAGTCAGCCATAGGCTTGGTCAGCCCTGTGAAATCAACAGGGACAGGTCTCTCGAGCTGTGATTACAGGACTCAGGGAGCCCTAGCACGTGGTCAAAGCCAAGGTCACGAGGAGGGAAGCACAAGCAGGGCAATGATGCTGCCCAGTAAGCCTGTCTCCCTTGGGCCAGAGGGAAGGTGATGCTACTTTTATTATGGAAAATGTAGTCTGTGGATATTGGGAAAAGAACTTGGTCAGTGCACGCAGTGTGAAAAAGTAACTAAAATCCATGTTTAATTTCACTACAGTTCATATTTTGTGGCTTCCTCGGTGGCTCAGTGATAAAGAACCCGCCTGCCAATGCAGGAGTCAGGAGTTAGATCACTGGGTCAGGAAGATCAAAAGAAATGGTAACCCACTCCAGGATTCTTGCCTGGAGCATCCCATGGAGAGAGGAGCCCGGTGGACTACAGTCTATGGGGTTGCAAAAGAATCAGAAACGACTGAGGGACTGAGCACACAATATTTTAGCCTATCTCCTCCACATCTTTTTTTAGCTCGTATTTTTTTCAGGACTGGGCTTTAGTGGGTCATACAGCAAATGTATGTTTCACTTCGTAGAAAGTCCTAAACTGTTTCCCCAAAGGGCTGTATCATTTTACATCCTCACCAGCCATGTATGAAGGCTCCACTTTCTATCTTCTCCAACACTTTGGTCCGTTTAGTCTTTTGATTATGGCCATTCTAGTTGCCATTGAAAGAAAATGTGACCAACCAGAGGAAGATACTCACAATGTATCAAACACTAAGAGCATATTAGGAAACAGTATGTGTAATGTAATCAGGGATGTGACTAAAACTGGAAGTCTAGATGCTCAGAGAGTAAGAGACATTCTGAACTGGGTTAGAGGGGCTAAGGAGTTTTGAAAGCTATCTGTATTGCGAAGAATCAGATACACATTAATAGTAAAGAGCAGGTAATAATCCAACTGGAGAGCTCAAGGAATTATCAAGAGGCCCATACCCACACTCAGTGAAGAACTACATACATTATCTCCACTTCCCTATCTATCTTTATATTTGCTCATCTCAGAATGCATCCTCCCTAAACATTCTGCCTGATTTTCAAGAGAGAAATCATGCAGTAGGCATTCCTGTGTGATAGGCTTCCTTCACTCACTGTGTTTCTTTAACCTTTGTTTCTTTAAATGATGTCTGGCTGTTCAACAGAGATGAGCCTGATTTGTTGAAAGAAAAAAAGGCTTCATTAACATATGTGAAACAACGGAGGATTAATTCCGGCAGAAAAAATACACTCATACCCAGTGGGCAGTAAAGCGATTCATTCACCATAAGTCTCCACTGCTGTGAAGGTGTAAGAGTACTTAAAAACAGGGAAAAAACATTCCACCCCAAGAAAATGTTTACAGCAATAGTCACCAACCTTTGTGGCGCCAGGCATGGTTTCATGGGGGCAATGATTCAAATGCATTACATTTACTGTGCAGTATTATTTCTATTATTATGACATCAGCTCCACCTCAGATCATCAGGCATTAGATCTCTTGAAGAATTTTCCACAGTTTGCACTGATCCTGGTGTGTTGCAGTCCAGGGGATGAAAAAGAGTTGGACGTGACTGAGCGATTGAACTGAACACATTCAAAGCCATTGGCCTAATCAACAAAGCAGAAGTAAATGTTTTTCTGGAATTCCCTTGCTTTTTCTATGATCCAATGGATGTTGGCAATTTGATCTCTGGTTCTTCTAGCTTTTATAAATCCAGCTTGAACATCTGGAAGTTCCAGGTTCACATACTGTTGAAGCCTTGCTTGGAGAATTTTGAACATTACTCTGCTGGCGTGTGAGATGAGTGCAGTTGTGTAGAAGTTTGAACATTCTTTGGCATTGCCCTTCTTTGGGATTGGAACAAAAACTGACCACAGGACAGGAAAAGGTCAGTTTTCAATAGAGTATTACTCAGTCATAAAAAGGAACACATTTGAGTCAGTTCTAATGAGGTGGATGAATCTAGAGCCTATTACAAAGTAAAGTTAGTCAGAAAGCAAAAGATATATATTGTATACTAATGCATTTATAAGGAATCTAGAAAGATGGTACTGAAGCATTTATTTGCAGGGCTGCAAGTGAGAAACAGACATAGAGAACAGAATAATGGACATGGGGAGAGGGGAGGAAGAGGGTGAGATGTATGGAGAGAGTAACATGGAAACTTACATTACCATATGTAAAATAGAAAACCAACAGGAATTTGCGGTATGTCTCAGGAAACTCAACAGGGGCTCTGTACCAACCTAAGGGGGTGGGATGGGCAGGGAGATGCGAGGGAGGTTCAAGAGGGAAGACGTATATGTATACCTACGGCTGATTCATGCTGAAGTTTGAGAGAAAACAACAAAATTCTGTACAGCCATTACATTAAAAATTTATTCATGTTTTATTTAAAAGCCATTAAATTAACAAATTTTAAATTATTAAATTTAAAAAAGATTAAAAAGAAATAAATTTAAAAAATAAAAAAGTTGAAATGACTCAAATGCCCATCAACTGGTGATAGAATAAATAAAACATGCAATATTATTTAGCCAGCAAATGAATGGAATTCTAATATAAGCTATAACATGCTATAGCTCTGAAATGATTATGTTAATTAAAAGAAACCAGGCACAAAGGGCTGTATATTGCATTATTCCATTCAAGTAAATGAATATGTCCCAGATTAGGTAATTCTCTAATAGAGTAATGGATACCAGGGCCCAGATGAGGGGGGAAATGGAAAATGTATGCCAACTGGAGAGTGTTTCCCACTGGAGTGATGAAAATATTCTAGAATGAGGCTGTGGTTATGGTTATGCACGGTAAAGTCATGGTACATGAACAACATGTCAGTAAATTTAAAGTTTCTTGAAAAAACTACTAAACTTAACTTCTATGTCCAGGAAAATCATCCTTCAAGTATAAAGGAGCAGTAGATATTCCCATATGAACAAAACATTGGGAAATTCATTCTCAGCAGATATCTGGTCTGTAAGAAATGTTAAAAGTAGTTATTTACACAAAATAAGATGATATTAAAGACAAATTATGAGTTAAGAAAGAGTGTCATAAATAAATGAAGGCCAAATAAAATGAAGGTTTTTTCTCATTAATTGGTAAAAGATAAATGCTGTTTGTGCTTCTCCATCTTTACTTTTCACTGATTATGAACCTTCATAATTAAAGTGGGTTTATTGTACATAAGATATATTTTGGTTTCAGCGGTAAAGTATCTGCCTGCAATGCAGGAGCCGTAACAGATGCGAGTTCCATCTGTGGGTCAGGAAGATCCCCTGGAGGAGAACTTGGCAACCCACTCCAGTATTCTTGCCTGGAGAATCCCCATAGACAGAGGAGCCTGGTGGGCTTACAGTCCATGGGGTGGCAACGAGTTGGACACGACTGAGCAACTAAACAACAACAGACAAACATTCCAAACAGAAACTCTGAAGATACTACAAATAGATGAGAAAATCCTGAGCCTAAGCAAAGCGAAACAAAAAGCCTAGACAGTAGAGCTGAATTGTAAAAAACCTAGACCGTAGAGCTGAATTATAAAAGGTTTTAGGCAATAAGAGTCTCTCAACACTAATGTAAACAGTGTGTTCAACACAGCAGAGAGGAGTAATTTTTAATACTCACTCACCAGAACAAATTTCTAGTTACATTCATAAATTAAAGGAAACAATAATGTGAAGAAAATAAACATAGTATAAAATCTATTGTTCATTTATATCTAATTATGACTGTAAAAGTGTAAGGGAAATTTTAAGAAAAAACATCTGCAAAAGATACAGTTTAAGCTGCCTCAATTAAGGCAATTTTCTTTGGTCCATACTTTAAAAATAACTGACAATTAAGAAAGAATTTCACTTTAAAACATTTTTCAAATTCAGCAAGATATTTTATGTTGCAAGACAAGAAGATTTTGTACTTTTCAAGCTAAAAAAGACTGTACCTTGCATGAATACTTTGTTTGACTGATTTAGACATTTAACCACATTGTGTGTCTTTACCTTAACAATCTTTGTGGTATCACTGTGTATTTAGAGTCAACTGTTTGAATGTGGGGTGTGTATTAGTACGTTCCCTCAGGGACTGCAGGCTGTGCAGGAAGAGGTACCAAGGCCTTCCAAACCATGAAGTATGCTCTGTTTAATGGAACAGTGGTAACCATGGCAGGCTGTGTTGGTGCCAACTGTTTAATAGGGGCTTATCTTAATTAACTCCCTCATAGAAGATCATGAATTTTTAAAGATAAGTACTAAAACTGTGGCCCTATGAAACTGTATGTATATATGTATACACATATATACACATATGTGTGTATGTATATATATATTTTAAAACTCTGTACCTTGTAAATTATATATAAAATATTAAAACCTGACATTAATGGCAAGAAACTTTTAAAAATTAAACCAACAAAATTTGGTTTTGGAGAGGAAAAGTGCTTAATTAGGGACTTTATTTTAGAATACTGGAGTATGGAGATGGTAATAAAAGGAGAACCTACTTTTACTTGGTTTTATTCTTGTAATGAAACTCTTTGTGGGCAATGGCCCCCAGTATTGCCTGCACGGGATGTGGGCCACTCCTGCCCCACCTGTGGGGGGCCACTGCTCCATTCTAAATTCCTTCGTTAACAAGGGCCTAATCAATGTTGGCTTTGTGACCTGCAAAAACACCATTATTTTCCTTCCTTTCTTCCCTCCTTCCTCCCCCCTCTTTCTTTCCTTTTCTTTCTTATTATACAATTGTGACAGTTTGCTTTCCATTGATAGTTATTACAGAGTACTGGCTCTATTCCCCATGTTGTACAATACATCCTTGAGCTCCTCTTACACCTAACACGGTGTGCCTCCCACTCCCCCACCTCTGTATTGCCCCTCTCTCTTCCCCTCCCCGCTGGTAACCAGCAGATTGATCTCTGTATCTGTGAGCCTCCATTTTTGTTACATTGTCTACTTTGTGGTGTTTTTAGATTCTATAAGTGATATCATACAGTATTTGTCTCTCTGTCTGAGTTATTTTACTTAGTACTATACCTTCCTCTTTGTTGCAAGGGTTAGGGTTAGGGTTAGTTCTTTTTTTATGGCTGAGTAGTATTCCACAGGTCTTCTGGGTGGCTCAGTGGCAAAGAATCTGCCTGGCAATCAGGAGATGTGGGTTCAATCCCTAGGTAAGGAAGATACCTTGGAAAAGGAAATGGCAACCCACTGCAGTATTCTTGCCTGGAAAATTCCATGGGCAGAGGAGTCTGGAGGGGTAGAGTCCATGGGTTCCAAAGACTGGGACACGACTTAGTGACTGAACAACAAGTGTCCCACAGTACATGTATACCACATCTTTATGCATTCATCTATCATCTAATGGACATTTACATTGCTTCCATGTCTTGGTGAATGGTGTACCTCAAGGAACATTGGGGTATATGTGTGTTTTTAACTAACATTATGAATCTTTTTAAAATACATATCCAAGAATGACATTATTAGGTCATGTGTTGCTACATTTTTAGTTTTCTGAGAAATTTTCATACTGAAAACCACCACTATTTTACTCCTAAGGACTACCGTCTAGAAAGCAAGATTGAGCTCTGAGGTTTTTAGTTGTTGACAGCATATCTTGAGGTGTAATAAACACTACTATGAAGTAGGTGCCCTACGGGCAACTAGCTTGTATGCCTTTTTAGCAAATGGCACTAACACCCCACACATGACACGGCTCCCTAGCTACATTCCCACCTCTGCACTCACACGCAGAAACACAAAGTCCTTTTCCTCTTCTCCCGTGGGAAGTATTATCTTTGGGGCTCAGTCTGGACCCAGTTCTTCCCCCAACTTTCTGGCTAACTGGACCTTCTGGTCCCATCTCCAAGATGGATTAAAGCTCTAAATGAAGGACCAGAAACTATAAAACTTCTAGAGGAAAATACAGGCAGAACATTCTCTTACATAAATCACAACAGGACCCTCTATGACCCACCTCCCAGAGTCATGGAAATAAAAACAAAAATAAACCAATGGGACCGAATTAAACTTAAAAGCTTCTGCACAACAAGGGAAACAATAAGGAAGGTGAAAGACAGCCATCAGAATTGGAGAAAATAAAAGCAAAAGAACTGACAAAGAGTGAATCTCAAAAATATACAAGCAGCTCAACACTATAAAGGTAAACTACCCAATCAAAAGATGCTCAATGTCACTCATTATCAAAGAAATGCAAATCAAAACCACAATGAGGTACCATCTCACGACCATCAGAATGGCTGCTATCAAAAAGTCTGCTGCTACTGCTGCTAAGTCGCTTCAGTCATGTCCGACTCTGTGCGACCCCATAGACGGCAGCCCACCAGGCTCCCCCATCCCTGGGATTCTCCAGGCAAGAACACTGGAGTGGCTTGCCATTTCCTTCTCCAATGCATCAAAGTGAAAAGTGAAAGTGAAGTCGCTCAGTCGTGTCCGACTCTTCACGACCCCATGGACTGCAGCCTGCCAGGCTCCTCCGTCCATGGGATTTTCCAGGCAAGAGTACTGGAGTGCAGTGCCATTGCCTTGTCCAATCAAAGTCTACAAGCAATAAATGCTGGAGAGGGTGTGGAGAAAAGGGCACCCTCCTACACTGTTGGTGGGAATGCAAAATAGTACAGCCATTATGGAGAACAGTGTGGCGATTCCTTAAAAAACTGGAACTAGAACTGCCATATGACCCAGCAATCCCACTGCTGGGCATACACACTGAGGAAACCAGAACTGAAAGAGACCTGTACCCGAATGATGATCACAGCACTGTTTACAATAGCCAGGACATGGAAGCAACCTAGATGTCCATTAGCAGACGAATGGATAAGAAAGCAGTGGTACATATACACAATGGAATATTACTCAGCCATGAAAAAGAATACACTTGAATCAGTTCTAATGAGGTAGATGAAACTGGAGCCTATTATACAGAGTGAAATAGAAAGAAAAACACCAATACAGTATAGTAACACATATATATGGAATTTATAAAGATGACAACGATAACAATGTATGCGAGACAGCAAAAGAGACACAGATGTACAGAAGAGTCTTTTGGACTCTGTGGGAGAAGGCCAGGGTGTGATGATCTGAGAGAATAGCATTGAAACATGTATATTATCATATGTGAAACAGATCGCCAGTTCAGGTTCAATGCATGAGACAGGGTGCTCAGGGCTGGTGCACTGGGAAGACCCAGAGGGATGGGATGGGGAGGGAGGTGGAAGGGGGGGTTCAGGATGGGGCACACGTGTACACCCGTGGCAGATTCATGTCAAGTATGGCAAAAACTACTACAGCATTATAATTAGCCTCCGATTCAAATAAATAAATTTTAAAAAATAAACTAAATTCCTTTGCTAAAAAGGGCCTGATTAATGTTGGCTTTGTGACCTCCAAAAACACCATTATTTTCCTTCTTTCTTCCCTCCTTCCTCCCCCCTTTCTTTCCTTTTCTTTCTTATTATACAATTGTGAAAGTTTGCTTTCCATTTATAGTTATTACAGAGTACTGGCTCTATTCACCATGTTGTACAATACATCCTTGAGCTCATCTTACACCTAACACGGTGTGCCTCCCACTCCCCCACCTCTGTATTGCCCCTCCCTCTTCCCCTCCCCGCTGGTAACCAGCAGATTGATCTCTGTATCTGTGAGCCTCCATTTTTGTTACATTCTCTATTTTGTGGTGTTTTTAGATTCTATAAGTGATATCACACAGTATTTGTCTATCTCTGTCTGAGTTATTTTACTTAATAGTGTACCTTCCATGTTACTGCAAATGTCAATATTCCATTCCTTTTATGGGGCAACTTCCCTCTATGCCTTTTTAGCAAATGGCACTGCCACCGCACACGACACGGCTCCCCGGCTCAGTTTCCATCTCTGCACGCACGCAGAGAAACACCAAGTCCTCTTCTTCTTCTCCCATGGGAAGTATATCTTTGAAGCTGAGTCTGGAACCAGTTCTTCCCCCCCTACTTTCTGGCAAACTGGACCTTCTGGTCCCATCTCCAACCCCACAGGACCCATCTCCCTCCCTCTTCACACGTTTATCCCTGTCCTGCCCTCTCTGCCCCCCACTCTCAGAGAACTCGGAGACAAACATAATCTCACATCAGGTTGATTTTATTTTCATTCTTAATGTATGCAGTTGGTATAATAGTCAACGTCTGTACTGTTGGCCAGTACTCAGCGGCAAGACCCCCGAAGATTTCTGAGGTCTCTAGCCATGCCTTGAAGTCACTGGCTGCCCACCGGTCCCGCTGGAATGACAGGGGTCTCCACACTCTCTGGGACTTCCTCTGGTCCGTTCTGATTCAGCTCTTCATTCACCTTGGAACACTGGCTACAGAGCTTTGAGCCTCTGATTTTTCTAAGGTTCCTTGTGGTGGGCGGTTTCTGAGACGTTTTCTTGGTCAGCTTTGCCTGAAGGTGATTATTCACTCCCACACTGGCCCTGGCCACCTGGAGAAAACAAGAGAGGGGTAGAGAATGGCATTGGTTTGGGGAAGAGGGTGAAGGTGGCCGGGAACGACAGAATCAGGAGAAGGGGTGTGGGCAGAGAAGGGTTATGTGCCAGGCAAGGACAGGGGAGGGGGTCTTATGGGGTGGGGTCAATCGGCAAGAGGAGTTTGGGTGGGCTCAGCTCACCTTGACATTTGTTTTGGGCCTCAATTGAGAGGAGGTCTTCATCCTTTTGTCCCGGGTAACACGAGGCAGGTGTTTCCTAACTACTCTGGAGCCTTGGGGCTTCCCAGTCAGCTTAGTCATTTTGAGGCCTCCCAGTGGTCTGCTCCAGAGCCCCTGAGCACCCCTATATATACCCCTCCCCAGGGAGACACACCCTCATGCTTTATGAGGTCAGCAAGTCTCTTCCCCAGCCAATGGTGGCCCTGGGTGAGACTTGACATCACAAAGCCCCATCCTGACACCTCTAGCGGAGGATGGGGAGCAATTCAGAGGTTTTGGTGGGAGAAATGAGGCATTTCTAATTCCCCTAAAGAGGCCTCCAAACTCCCTGGCATCCTCATCTCTCTAAGTCAACTCCGATGGGTCACATGGCAGGGAGAGTGTGTCTCCTCCAAACCTTGTCTATTATATCTATTTATGACTGTAAAAGTCTGAGGGAATTAAAAAAAAAAATCTGCAAAAGATACAGCTTAAGCAGCCCCAGGTAACCTAAGTTTATTTTCTTTGTTCCATAGTCTCAAAATAACTGACAATTAAGAATGAATTTCAAATAAAACCTGTTTTTCAAATTCAGCAAGATCCTTTGTGTTCAAATATAAGACGATTTTGTTCTTTTCAAGCTAAAAAAAGTTTGCACCTTGCAGTGAATACTTTGTTTCACTGATTGAGACGTAAATAAAAGCACATCGTGTGTCTTTACCTTGACAATTTCTGTGGTATCACTGTGTATTTAGAATCAACTGTTTGAATGTGGGGTGTGTATTAGTACCTTCCCTCGGGGACTGCAGGCTGTGCAGGAAGTGATCTCGAGGCCTTGCAAACCATTAAGGATGCTCTGTGGAAGGGAGCAGTGGTAACCATGGCAGCCTGTGTTGGTGACAATTGTTGAACAGGGTCTTCTCTTAATGAACTCCCTCATAGGAGACAATGAATTTTTAAAGAGAAGTACTAAGACTGTGGCCATATGAATTTATATATATATTTATATATGTATACATATACACGCATATGTGTATGTGTTTGGATATATACACACACACACACACACACATGCGTGTGTGCATTTGTATATATGTACACTGAAACTTTGTACCCTGTGAATAATATGTAAAATATTAAAACCTGACATATATGACAACAAGCTTTTCAAACTTAAACCAACAGAATTTGGTTTTGCAGAGGAAAAGTATTTAATTACTGACATTATTTTAGAATACTGGAGTATGGAGATGGTAATCAAAACAGAACCAGTGTTTACTTGGTTTTATTCTTGTAATAAAAGTCTTCGTGGGCAATGCTCCCCAGTATTGCCTGCATGGGATGTGAGCTACTCCCCCTGCCCCACCTGTGGGAGCCCACTGCCGCATTCTAAATTCCTTTGCCCCGAAGAAGACATACAGATGGCTAACAAACACATGAAAAGATGCTGAACATCACACATTATCAGAGAAATGCAAATCAAAACCACAATGAGGTACCATCTCACGCCGGTCAGGATGGCTGCGATCCAAAAATCTACAAGCAATAAATGCTGGAGAGGGTGTGGAGAAAAGGGCACCCTCTTACACTGTTGGTGGGAATGCAAACTAGTACAGCCACTATGGAGCACAGTGTGGAGATTCCTTAAAAAACTGGAACTAGAACTGCCATATGACCCAGCAATCCCACTGCTGGGCATACACACCAAGGAAACCAGAATTGAAAGAGACATGTGGACCCGAATGATCGTCACAGCACTGTTTACAATAGCCAGGACATGGACGCAACCTAGATGTCCATCAGCAGACAAATGGACAAGAAAGCAGTGGGACATATACACAATGGAATATTAATCAGCCATGAAAGAGAATACACTTGAATCAGTTCTAATGAGGTGGATGAAACTGGAGCCTATTATACAGAGTGAAATAAAGCAGAAAGAAAAACGCCCATACAGTATATTAATGCATATATATGGAATTTAGAAAGATGGTAATGATGACCCTATATGTGAGACAGTAAAAGAGACATAGATATAAGTAACAGATTTTTGGAGTGTGTGGGAGAAGCTGGGCGTGGGATGATTAGAGAGAATAGCACTGAAACAGTTATATTACCATATGTGAAATAGATCACCAGTCCAGGTTTGATGCAGGAGACAGGGTGCTCAGGGCCGGTGCACTGGGATGACCCTGAGGAATGGGATGAGGAGGGAGGTGGGAGGGGGGTTCAGGATGGGGAACACGTGTACACCCATGGCTGATTCATGTCAATGTATGGCAACAACCACTAAAATATTGTAAAGTAATTAACCTCCAATTAAATAAAAAATTGAAAAAAAAAAAACACTATAGAGTAGAGGTTAGACTCTCCAAAACACAATATTAAAAATACAAAACAAAATCAGTCACAAAAGTTAAATATATATATATATGAAATTTGCTTTAAAAAGTAGAGCCTTTTTCTGCAATGTAATAGAACGTTATAAAAATGAAAATTAAATAAAGTAATAACTTAAAAAATTAAAAAGTTGATAATAGTAAAACTAGGAATTTTTCTGGAGCTGTTGTGGGCAGTGTGGGATCAGTTCAGTTTCATATAATTCCTTGTTCCAGCTGGTACTTCTTCTCAAGATCTATCAGCCCCTTCCAAAACTTAGTCAATGTTAACTACAGGGTTTTAATCTGTTGCACCTCTCACCTCTAGAGTGGTTCCCTCTTCTTTATTTTGACTTCCTCTGTTTGCAAGTCTCTTCAGAGTCTAATTTCAACCCTGACATACGGGGGCAAAGGTGGTCACTTATTTAGGCTCATTTGTTCAGCTGTGTTGTGGGGAGGGAGGAACACTGCAAACAAATATCCCTGACTGATTTTGAAGCTGAAACTCCAATCCCTTGGCCACCTGATGCGAAGAGCTGACTCACTGGAAAAGACCCTGATGCTGGGAAAGATTGAAAGCAGGAGGAGAAGGGGACGACAGAGGATGAGGTGGTTGGATGGCATCACCGACTCAATGGACACGGGTTTGGGTAGACTCTGGGAGTTGGTGATGGACAGGGAGGCCTGGCGTGCTGCGGTCCATGGGGTTGCAAAGAGTCGGTCACAACTGAGCGACTGAACTGAGGAGGGTGGCTAGTTCAAAGGGCAGCTCCTCCCTATGGGCAGATGTCCCCCACTTACACACTCTGCTCTCTGCTCCTGGGCTCCTCACTCTGAGCACAGAACAGCTTTTGGCCCCACTGTGAGTTAGTCTGGCCTGTAAGGCCAAGGCTCTCTCCTTGGACTTGTGCAGTCACCGCATTCTGTTTCCACTGTACACACCTCCAGCATTCTCAGTTGCTAGGTCACAGACACCATGGCGGCATTTCTGTTGCTGATGGTGGCATTCCCTCTTCACCTGGTCTCCTCTTTGTCTCCCAGCCCTATGCCAGAGGGGAGTACATTTCCTCCAAAGACCCTAACAGTTCAATTTTAAGATCTGTGTGACTGCTTCAGGTATGTCCCCTCATCCCTTTCTCTTGTCCCCCAGACATGGTACCTAACCCATCTCACTTGGAGTTAATGGCATTTTTTCTTAAAGCGATGGCAACCTATACATGGAGGTGTTAGCAGCAGTGGTGCCCACATCGGGGAGACTGAGTTGAGACAGACCAACGACAAGAAACACATTAGGAAGCATACTTTTAGTTCAGGGGAAACACCCCCTTCCTGTTGAGTCTTGGATCACAGATGGTCCATGGGAGTATGCGGTACAGACTAGATAAGGTAGCTGCTAAGATAGGGGAGAGCTTCAGATGAGACTTCTGTAAGAAATGAGACATCATGTCAATGAGCCATGACTCATTGTAGTGAGGACTGCATTTCACATACAAGTCTAAATGCCACTGGAATCCTCTGTGTACAACTTTTCTGTAACAAATTTATCCCAAGGAAATTTCAAACATGTCAGTGAAACACACATACCCGATGAGCTTTATGACTGAACTTACAATCGGGACAAATAAGGAGAAGAAAACCCAGGCAGAGAATATGTACAGTAAACCATTTTATAAACTTACAATGGGATATAACACAATTCCACATTATGAAGAATAAAGAAGAAAAATCCTCCTAGTACTGCTAAATAAAAAGCTGATTGATTTGGGAGAATGGCATTAAAACATGTATAATATCATATAAGAAACGAATCGCCAGTCCAGGTTCGATGCAGGATACAGGAAGCTTGGGGCTGGTGCACTGGGAAGACCCAGAGGGATGGTATGAGGAGGGAGGTGGGAGGGGGGTTCAGGATTGGGAACACATGTACACCCATGGTGGATGCATGTTGATGTATGGCAAAACCAATACAATATTGTAAAGTAAAAAAAAAAAAGAAAATGCTGGAGAGGATGTGGAGAAAAGGGTATCCTCCAACCCTGTTGGTGGAAATGTAAATTTGTGCAGCCACTATGGAGAACAGTAAAGAGGTTTCTCAAAAAACTAAATACAGAATTACTATATGATCTAGCATCTCACTCCTGGGAACATACCCAGACAAAACTGTAATTCAAAAACGTACATACACCCCTATGTTCCCAGCAGCACTACACACAAGAGCCAAGACATGGAAGCAACCTAAAGTCCAGTGAGAGGTGAATGGACAAAGATGACATAATGCCTATTTAATGGAATACCACCCAGCCACAAAGAAAAGAATGAAACAATGCACCAGTGTGGATGGACCTAGAGATTATCATGGGCTTCCCAGGTGGCTCAGTGGTAAAGAATCTGCCTGCAATGCAGGAGACCCAGGTTTGATCCCTGGGTTGAGAAGATCCCCTGGAGAAAGGACTGGCTACTTACTCCAGGATTCTTGCCTGGGAAAGCCCATGGACAGAGAAGCCCAGTGGGCTACAGGGCATGGGACTGCAAAAGAGTCGGACATGACTCAGTGACTACGCAACAACAAAGAGACTATCATACTAAGTGGAATAAGTCAGACAGAAAAAGACAAATACCATACGCTATCACTTATATGTGGAAGCCAGGTCAGTTCAGTCACTAGTTGTGTCTGACTCTTCACGATCCAATGGACCGCAGCATGCTAGGCTTCCCTGTCCATCACCAACTCCCAGAGTTTGATCAAACTAATGTTCATTGAGTCGGTGATGCCATCCAACCATCTCATCCTCTGTCATGCCCTTCTCCTCCTGCCTTGATCTCCTTCCAATCCAAGGGACTCTCAAGAGTCTTCTCCAACACCATACTTCAAAAGCATCAATTCTTTGGTGCTCAGCTTTCTTTACAGTCCAACTCTCACATTCATACAGGACTACTGGAAAAACTACAGCTTTGACTAGATGGACCTGTGTCGGCAACATAACATCTCTACTGTTTAATATGCTGTCTAGGTTGATGATAGCTTTTCTTCCAAGGAACAAGCGTCTTTTAATTTCATGGCTGCAGTCACCATCTGCAGTGATTTTGGAGCCCAAGAAAATAAAGTTTCTCACTGTTTCCATTGTTTCCCCAACTATTTGCTATGAAGTGATGGGACCGGATGCCATGATCTTAGTTTTTTGAATGTTGAATTTTAAGCCAGCTTTTTCCCTCTCCTCTTTCACTTCCATCAAGACGCTTAGTTCCTCTTTGCTTTCTCCAGTAAGGGTGGTGTCATCTGCATATCTGGGGTAGAAGCCAGAATATGGCACAAATGATCATACCTGTAAAACAAAGAAAAGCCTCACAGAACAGACTTGTGTTTGCCAAGGGGGAGAGTGGAAGGATGGACTGTGTGTAGTGGTGTGGTAGATACAAACTACTACATTTAGAATAAACAACAAGGTCCTACTGCAGAATGCATGGAGCTATATTCAGTATCCTGTGACAAAGTGTAAAAGGCTATAAAACAAGAATGTCTTTGTGTGAATCACTGAGTCATTTTTCTGTACAGCAGAGAAGGGCACCACATTTTAAAGCAACTAAAACTTCAACTTAAAAAAAAAAAAGACAAAAATATGTAGTTAAGAATCTTGTTTCTTAAAAAAAAAAACACACACAAAACACAAAATGGAGAGATGTGAGGGGAGGGATGGGATACGCCAGCACCTTCCCTGACCTGGCATGGTACATGCCGAGAGCCTTGGCATCCTGTCCTGTACAGGGAAGGAAGGACTCGGGCAAAGAAACAGGAGAAGGGAGTACCTGTGAAGGGCAAAAAGGAACCTCAGCTCACTTGAGTAGATCCTGGTGCTGCTCCCAGGGCAGCTGGCAAACCACAGGGAGAGAGCTCTGAGGAGAGGCCTTAAGGGATACGGGGCGGTCCCCCGGAGAAACCGTGGTCTGTGGCTGGCCTGTCAGTCCTGGCAGATGGTTCTTCATCCAGATGAGAAGGCGGGCGAGTATGCATGCACGCGGAGCTCCAGTATTGCTGTAAAGCTGTCAGCTAATGCCATCCACACACACTCATCACTCTCTGTACACGTGTGTGTTTCCCGTATCTTCTATCATGCCGGAAGAAAAAAAAAAAAACCTGGATCCGAATGTACACACAAATCATATGTCCAGATCAGGGTCTCATACGGAGACGTCACAGGACCGCCCTTCACACCCCCAGGGGCCTGGAGGCCCTTGTATCCAACACTCGAAAGAGTCCCGCAATGGCCACCCGGAGTTGCAATTTCCCTGGAACGGTGCCTCTCGAGACATGCGGGCGTTCTGATCGGCATTCAGTGTTTAATCACGGGGGCGGGGCGGTGCTGTGGCAGTCCAAGGGCACATGTGTTCGGGAAAACCCTGAGCATAAGGTTAAAATCTGGTGCCTCGGTGCAGGCTTGCTGGGAAGCAAATCGCGCTCAGAGCGCAGGGCGTTTGCACGCCAGCTCGAGCGCATCACTGCCTTCCACACGGAACCATGCTCCCCACATGCTGCCTGACATGCGGGGGTTTTTGAAACGGTGAAATGCCGGCCTCCCTTCCCAGGCTGCCACCCCTGCCACCCCCCACCCCCGGAGTCAGAGCTCTACCTCTTTCTCGCCTCAAGGCCGAGGGTAGTACCCCCAGGTGTGCCTGAGGGCAAACCTGGACATGCACGTCCCCTGCGAATCTTCCCCCCCCTCCCCCCGTCCCCCAGCACAGAACTGGGATGGTGAAGGAACTGTACCTCTGCCGCCGAGGGGCCAGCAATCCTGTGTTCCTTTTCCCCAGCACTGAAGTCTGCCTTCTGAGCACCCAGGGCATGGCATTGGCAGCCTAGTGCACACGCCCTGCCTCTCCAAACCTGGCTGTGCACACCCCTCCCCCGGCCCCCATGGGCTCGCTGCCCACGCTCACTCCTCCTGTCAACATCCGCTACCCACCTGGACAAGCACAGATAAGCACCCTCCCCAGCACTTACTGACGGTTTAAATCAAGAGTCTTCTGAAAACCCAAGAGGTCCAAGGGCCCCAGCTCCGCGCTGGCCTTCCTGTTAAGCAGAACTATTCCAAACTCAGCTTTAAAGCTCCCCTCACACACGGGAACAAAGTGCTCAAGTGAGAAGGCACAGAAGGAAATCCTCCTTTGAAATTGTGGAAAGCAACCAGTTGAGCACCTTTTCCATCGGAAAAAACTGTTAGCTTCTGGGAAAAAAAGAGAGAGTAGCAAATAGCACATCTCCACACATTCTTGCAGGGGACCTCAGTTCGATTCCTGGGTTGGGAAGTTCCCCTGGAGAAGGGATAGGCTACCCACTCCAGTGGTCGCGGGGCTTCCCTGGTGGCTCAGATGGTAAAGAATCCACCAGCAATGTGGGAGACCTGGGTTCGATTCCCTGGGTTGGGAAAATCTCCTGGAGGAGGGCATGGCAACCCATTCTAGTATTCTTGCCTGGGAAACCCCATGGACAGAGGAGCCTGGTGGTCTACAGTCCACGGGGTGGAAAAGAGTCCGACACAACTGAGCGACTAACTTCAACAAGAAGAGCACATTCTTCACCCAAAATTAACCAAGTGGAAATGACACCAGTCACCATAGCATGACGCTGGGAATCAAGAAATTCACCTTGACCACCACTAATTATTAAAGAAATGCAAATCAACAGTGTAGTGAGGTATCGCCCATACTGGTTAGAGTGGCCATCCTTAAAAATGTACAAACAATGCTGGAGAAGGTGTGGAGAAAAGGGAACCCTCCTACATGGTTAGTAGGAATGTAAATTGGTGCACCCATTATGAAGAAGAGTATGAAGGTTCCTTAAAAAACTGAAAGTACAGCTACCATATGATCCAGCAATCCCATCCTTGGACGTATATCCAGACAACACTAATTCAAAAAGATACATACATTCCCATGTTCATAGCACTATTCACAATAGCCAAGCCATGGAATCAAACAAAATGTCCAGCAGCAGATGAATGTATAAAGAAGATGTGGTACATATATACAGAGAAATTATTACTCAACCATAAGTAAAAAAAAAAACCCAAAAAATGCCATCTGTATGGATGGGTCTGATCATACTAAGTCAGCAAAAAGCAAGGCAGCAGCAGAAAGACAAATACCATATGATATCACTTAGATGTGGAATCAAAAATACAACAGAAATCAACATACGTATGAAAGAAAACAGACTCAGAGATCAGACTTGTGGTTCCCAAGGGGGAGGGGAGGGAAAGATTGGGAGTTTGGAATTAGCAACCATTTATTTAGAGTCAGACATGACTTGAGGGACTGAACTAAACTGAACTCACAAATATATATATACGTAGGATGGATAAACAAGACGGCCCTACTATGTAGCACAGGGAGCTATACTCAGTATCTTGTAATAAACCATAATGGAAAAGAATATGGAAAAAAAAAAGTATGCGTTTATATATATGAGTCATTTTGTTGTACAGAAGAAATTAACACAACATTGTAAATCAAGTGTATTTCAGTAAAAATAAAAAGAACTTCGCGTTGACCACACGGTGATCTACACACCTTATTCAGACTTCTCCCACCCCCAGGCTGGGTTCTCTTCCCGCCTCGGCCTGGGGTTGTGGTGCAGGTTCTGCATTGTCGCTGTGGTCAGGCGTCTTCATTCCCTCCAGTTTTGAGCTGCCCCTCCGGTGGGCTTTCATCGCCTCAGCACCTTTTAAGGGAACTGGTCAGCTTTATTTTTTTTTAATAAAAATCCTCTCCCCCACTTTGGGTTTGTCTGATGCATTTTGGAGAGGACACCTCCGAAGAGAGACAGTGTCCCCCGTCAGCACGTCCTGTGGATGGTGTCCGGCCTTGTTCCCGGGGCCGTGGACTGTTGTGCGTGGAGGGCCCCTGCCCACGGGGTCCGGGCCTGCTTGCATGATGCCGTCAGGTAGGCCTCACGCTTGAGTTTCTTAAGCGGGTATAAACTAGAAACAGGCTGACCTTGAGCTGAAAGGGGCAGGCCTCCCCCTGCATGACCCTTCCAAGATGGGGGGTAAGACACGGGGCCTCCAGTGATGTTCCTCTGCCCTAGGCTTTGCTGAGATGAGAAAGGAGGGTTCATTGCCAGCCAAAAAAAAAAAGTAAAGAATTTATGTAGCATTTGTGTACTTCTTGAAGTCCCTAAGTTCGTGACACTTTGCCTTCCTCTGCACCTCACTTCCTAGGTTTCACGGAGGGGGAGGGCACCGGAGTCGTCACAGGCATTTTGGGGATCTGGTGGAGGAGGCGAATGACACGGGTTGGGGTGTCGTGGGATGTGTTACCTGGCTCAGTGTGACTCAGTGCACAGCCTATATGTGTACACACGCAACGTGCGAGGTTCTCCTCTTTTGATGGGAAATGCAGAAAACATTCCCCTCTCCCCCGCCTCCGGAATGCCTGGGCTTGCAGGCTGTTGGTGGCCCTGCGGTGGTCAAGCCAACAGGTGTGAGGATGCAGACAGCATCCCCCATGCCCCCGTGCCTGAGACTGATTCAGCGTGCCCAAGGTGGCTCGCCCTGAAGAAACAGAAGTCTGAGCATCTCAGTCCACGGGTCGTGGAGCATGAGGACTACTGGCTCCCACAGCCACACCCCCACCACCCCAGCTGCTACAACTGCACCCCCACCGCCCTCATGGACAAATCCCTCCATCCTTTCACAACTCACGAGACAAGCAGAAGTGGCCCTGTAGAAGCCAATAATAATAATAATAATGTATGTAGCACTTGTGTACTTATTAAAGTCCCTAAGTTTGTGACAATGTTTTTTTTCCCTTATCCCAAATAAAAATTCACCTCCTATGTTTGAGTAGTTCTTACTAAGAACACTCTCTCAGGCTTCCCTGGTGGCTCAGTGGTAAAGAATCCACCGATACAGGAAAGAGTTTGATTCCTGATCTGGGAAGATGCCACCTGCCGCAGAGCAACTAAGCCCACGTGCCACAACTACTGAGGCCCACATGCAAGAAGCCTGCACACCACATCCAGACAAAACCCCGAGCAGCGAGCAAGACCCAGAGCAGCCAAAATTCAACAAGCAAAATTATTCAAAAAAAAAGGAACACTGCCTCTCTCTCAACTGATTGACCTCCGGGTCCCACCAACCTGCTTCAAAAACAGAAGCATTTGGCCGCTGCCGACAGGGAGCAGCTGCCATCTGTCCTCTGGTGGTTCCAACAGGGGCGTCCGGGTGCAGAGAATGCTTTTCCTCCAGACCCAGGCTGCAGTGACGGCACCAGAGGTGTGAACACCTCCCTCCATGTGGCACTCCTCTGACCCAGCGCAGGTTCCAAGCACATTGACATTATCAGCTTACTTGCTCTCCCAAGGGCTGGGAAGGAGGAAGCTGAGGGGTGCAGAGGCCAGCGACTGCTCACAGCCATACGATCTTCAAGTGACAGAGGTGGCTTGGCTCCAGGAACTTAGCTTCAGGTCCTGGACCACAGGGTGCTACTCTGTATCAGCACCCAGCGTGGGAGATGACGGGGCTCCATCAATGGCCCCAGTGCTTCACAGCTCCCTGCAGTCACTGGGTGGAGCACATGCCGCACCTTCTGGATTCCGGGTTGGGCTGTGGGATTTGCGGCAGCAATGGAAGGCTAGCAGGTGTGCCATAACCACACCCGGGGCAAGCACCGATGTGACTGGGCTTGTTCTCCGGTCATGTGCCATGGACGTGCCCGGGCCAAAGGCCTGGTCCTGGGAGGCAGATGACAGGCGCGCGGAGCAGAATGATCTACCAATTCCTCCTCTAAAGGAGTTACTTCTCCCTGCACCCTGCTGCGATTTTATAGCGGTTGTTACACAGCATGGCTGTGGCAACAGCTGACTGATACAACCAATGTCCCTGATGTTTTTCCCCGGCTGCAGACCGACTGGCCTGAACTCAACAGGCAGAAACAGTCAAACACCTGCATACACAGATTCAACCCCATGATTTATCAGTGGCTGAAGGATCTGACATACGGGAAGGACGTTCCAATTTTTTAAAAAGATGCAAGACAAAGACACACTCCATTCACTGAAAGACACCATTTATTGTATTAAGGTCAAGCAGGATGATCTGTTGAGAGGTAAGTGTTAAGTGTTGAGCATGAAATTGGTACACATCTTCCATGGTGGGCGGCATGATCAAAGTCTCCGGCAAGGTCCCTGACTGCAACCTCGAGATACAGAGAGCACTTCTCAGCTGAGCAATGACCCGGGGTGAGCCATCAGCCACCACCCAGGAATGCCACGGGAGAAACGTTAGCACCAGATTGTTTGCATATGCTGTAATATAGCTATACACAAAGTTGTGCACACTGACTCACTGCAATCTCTATGTCCCCACCACCAGACATTTATGAGGCAGATGGGGAAATAGACAGGACCGTTGTGATTCTATGGGCTTCATTTAAAGGACACCAGTGCCCTGTGTATTGCTATGTAGAAGACAACATTCTCAAAAGACACTGAAAAGCTGGCTACAGGCAAAAACTCTATTTTCACATTTTACAGACGTATCATCAAAATGATCACAATACTGTATGACAAGGGCAAGAATCACAGATGAAAGCTTTGTGAAAATCAAAACACACTGACATCACTGTGGTTATCTCCCCAAGGTAGGAAGGTGGTGGAGGGGGGCGGTCCGTGGACAGGCAGCTTTATCTTTTCTGCCATGACCCATTTTCACAGCAAGTGACCATAGAGCATGGGGAGGAGGACAACACTTCACTGGCAGAAGAGGGGTTTTTCAAGTCAGGAACAGATTAATTTAAGAAGAGTAAAAAGTGTGGGGAAAAGGCTTTTCTCTTTGCCATGGGTGGGCTGCCAAAGGAATGTTTACTGCCAGAATCAATGAAGCCTGCCAGGTCGGTTCCCCCCAGGGCTGCAGAGATATCACCGTGGCCAGTCCAGCTTGTCCTTCTGGCTCCGTGTGGAGTAGTGTCCTTTAATAAGACATTGTGTCCTTCTGCCTTTGGGAAGGTGCCGGCCACTGGTGACAAAGGGCTATCTCCCTACCTGTCGGAAAACTCCTTTCACAGACATAAAAGGAGACAAGGAGTAACATGATCTGGCCTCCAAATATCACCCTGACATGAAGTTATCTTAGGACTTCTCCCGCCATTATGCAGGCATCTCACCCAACTGGGACGGAACACAGATGATCAGGTTAAAAATCAGACCATGAGAACCAAGCCACGAGGGGCTGAACATCTATTGTGCCTACTGACATGCATATAGCCTCTTTCGTGAGGTGTCTATTTAAATCTCTGGCTCATGTTTTAACTGGGCTGTCTGTTTTCATACTGTTAACTTGGAAAGTTGTTTATATGTTCTGGATGCAAATGCAGCACACCGGATCTGCAAGTTATCTTCTCCTAGTCATGACTCGGGCACTGGAAAACAACAGCTCGACAGTGTTTTCTTTAGTGAACAGACTCTCTGGACCACCTTGCAACATCAAATGATAAAACAGGGAACAGACAGTGGTCAACTCTGTGGCAGATAAAGACCAGGTCTGGGAGTTGTGTGGTCCACTGGGACCTCTGGAAAGCCAGAACCACGGGTTCTTAGAGGAAACGTGGCCTTAACACTGCCATAACTAATCCAGAGAAGCAACAAGACAGGAGCTGCCAATTATAATCCACAATCATATACACACAGAAATACAATCAGGGCACAAAGAAATGCTCTGGGGTGGGGGGCGGAGGGGAAAGTAAATGAGGAAAATATCTCAGGGGCCTTAAGAAAAAGAAAAAAAAAAAAAAACAACCTCGCAAGCACATACCCTCCGGACACACTTTCAATCAGGTAATCTCACTTTGCAGGAAAAATACCATTTGCACGCGGGTGTCATCCCAGAAAAACAGAAGCCAGTATGTCCCTTCTGCCTGTGCCTTAAAGCATGCACACTGTGCAAGTGGGGATTTCACCATGAGTGAGCCCAGCCCGCTGAATGCTCGTCATTTCACCGCTGGTCTTTAAACCGCAGGGACAACTATTCTCCCTTCTAACACACTAATCGGAGAAGGCAATGGCACCCCACTCCAGTACTCTTGCCTGGAAAATCCCGTGGACGACAGAGCCTGGTAGGCTGCAGTCCATGGGGTCGCTAAGAGTCGGACACGACTGAGCGACTTCAAATAATGCTCATCCTCAGGATTTTTTTGCTGGGTCAGGGGTCATCCTTACAGGACAGACACAACGAACGGCGCAACACTTCCGGACACACCAAAGAACAGCTGCCCGGCGCCTCCCGTGATTCACGGGACAGCTCGTGTGCACCAGGAGACCCCTCCCCACCCTGCCCCCAACCCACATGCACCTTCTTAGAGACGCGCTGGTTCCTTCCCGCGCAGAGGACGGGGTTCAGTGCCTGGACGAAGGGCCGGCAGAGACCACAGGGGTGACCCCGGTGTGCAGGCATGCAGGGCACACCTGAGCCCTCACACCACGTGGGGATGCTTCAGGGCCACGCCGGGGAAGGGGCAAGGGGAGCCGCTCTGCTCAGCATTTCAAAAGGGAACCTAAGAATTAAATAACTCATCCCAAATGCACACATGGAAGTTATTGCTTTGCTGACCGCCACCTGGCCGTGAGAGGATCCCACCCCCATCCCCCGATCCCCATTGACAGGAGGTAAATATAGGCTGCGGGTTTCAGCTGCATCCACAGGACTGGAGCTGATGACTCCGCCAACCCCATCTGCATCTTCCTTCTCCTCCAGGGAAGGCCGGGTGGGGTGGGGGGTGGGTGTGCCCTCACTTGCCTCTCTCGGGCTGCAGGCTGTCCAACAGGCACTTCAGCTGCTCCTCACCCAGGTTTATTTTGTCTTCCAGCTCGTGCTGCTCGATGATGAGCACTGACTTCACCTTGACGTGCTCATAGTCTGCCAGGCTCTCAGGACCCAGGTAGCTGGCCAGGAAGGTTGTCAAAGACGATGCCCTCCCAGCGGTTCAGGTTCTTCTTCAGCTCCCTGGCATCCTTGTGCTGCTGGATCAGTACATGCTGCTTCTCCAGCAGGGATTGCTGGACAGACAGAAGGCACACAAGCCTGCTGGGGAGCCAGCAGGGGTGCTGTACAGCAAGGCAACTGGATACACCCTGGTGCAAGGCGCCAGGATACAACCCCACAGGAGGCACCCAGTTACACCCTTCCATGAGGTGCTGGGATACACCCCTGCACGAGGCACCTGGACACACCCCTGTGGGAGGCACACAGATACACCCCCTATGCATTTAACTTAGACTCTGTCTTCAAGTCAGTTCCACATAAAGGCTCAGAACTGATTTGACAAACCAGTATGTTATACTCATAAACTGTTCTCCTAATCTATGTTACTGAAACTATATTTGTATGGAAATCTGCTGTTCTTCAAGATTCATGTCTATTGTTTTATGGCCCAGGATGACTCATCTGGTGCCATTCTCTGAGTTTTGAGACATTTCGTTTCTTTAATTAGCAGACTGCTTGTAGCTACAGAACATCCAGCTGAAGACTCACAGGGAGGTACTCTTTCTGCCCCCTTCTGATGTCTATGTCAGAAGTTTTCTCTATCTCATTTACACTTTAATAAAACTTTATTACACAACAGCTCTGAGTGATCAAAGCCCAGGATTGAATTCTTCTCCTCCAGAGGCCAAGAATCCCAGTGTCTGTTGTGGTTCAGCAACAACCTTTCACCTTGGGGGCTCATCTGAGATTATTCAGGACAAGGTAAGGATGCTTGGAACTCTAGTTCTTTGTTCTCCTAGCAAACACATTTTCGGCTGTACTTTACTAACTCTACAGTGTGCTTGTATGAATGAACGACACTCCCTGCATGAAGCAAGTGAGGAGCCTGTTCTGTGGTTCTGCAGTGACCTCATACGGCTATGGCAGAAATCTGTTTGAGGATTATACTGACCTGCCAGTGCCAAAAGGCAGCCAATGTCTCCTTCAGGGACTAACTAGAAATGGGCAAAGCATGTGGACTGAATTCTCCTTTCTAGGTCAAACATTCCAGTCTCTTTGACCATTTCCTAACCTCTTGGGAATTAGAACTACTAACCTAATCTGTCTGATCATAGACTTTCAAGGGACTTGTGATCTATGTTGTTACTGTGTACTGTTACTTAGTTCCCAAGCTTGGATTGGTAGTCAGGAAGTACCTAGCCTCCTTAGGAGTCAAAGGTTCGGAAGCTAGATGGAGCTCTAGATCCAAGATCATCTCTCAGGTGAAAGGTTACTCAGGAAGTACAGCAGACTTCTTCCTTTGGTAATGCTAGCTCTTAGTGGACCAGAGAAGACTCTCCAGTGGCTTTTGTCCTAACTCCTTAGATATTCTTTTTGTGAAATCGGTGGGAATGAACTGGAAGGACTAGCCCTAATAACTCAAGGACAAAATCACTTTTTCCTCACTGGCCAGCCCTTCACCATTTCTTTTGATATTGCTTATACTGGTATGGTGACGCTTGGAAGAAACATCTCAATTTTATGTTCGTACTGCTTTTATTGTGGTCAGGAATATACTCAGGGTTGTGCACAGGCACTGAGGTGATGAATGTTTCCCCCAGCGGTCTTAGCTTGGGAGGCATTCCAGAAGGTTACTCTGATTGCACTTTGGGTGGCATCAGAGGCAAGAAAGGTTTTAATAGTGAGGAACTAGACATCAGTCTGGGATGCCATCTACCCCTGGTGCATCTCCACCCCACCTCAGTGGTAGAACTAGGAGGGATGAGTATGGCACCTGCATCAGTAAGGGACAGACTGAGTCCAACCAGGGAAGGAAATCTTCTGTATAAAGTCTGTCTACACCCCCATCTAGAGCAGGGAGGGAAGCCTCCAGTAGAAAGATGGTGCTGGTCAATTTTTTCTCTCTTACAGATGGGAGCTAACAATTCCAGCCTCACTCATTTGAACTGTATCCTGAAAAAGTGGGATATATTTGATCCTCAGAGCTTAGGGAAGACATACCTGATCTTCCTATGTAATACTGCATGTCCATGGTATCCATTGGAGGATGGAGAACAGTGGCTGGTTGGCGGGTCTCCTAATTATAATAATATAATTATAATACTGTTTTACAATTAGATCAGTTCTGTAGAAAACAAGGGAAATGGGTGGAAGTAGCATATGTGTTGACCTTTTTCTCCCTGTGATATATGCCAGAATTATGCCCTAACAGTATAGATTTGGGTATGAAACCTTCAGCTCCCGCCTGTCCTCCTACTTTGCCCCCGTACCTGGGGCTCCAAACTGAGCAAACTGAAAGTCAGGGAACTGCCCCCCCTCCCCCAGGAAGGGTTGCCTCGATCTCAGTAAAAAGCCAAACTGAGATTCAAACTGCCCAAGTAGAGGTCCAAGCAACCCCTGTCTCCGTACAGCCTCAGACTATTCTGGATTCAATAGAAGCTCAGACAATCAAAGGAAGAGAAGCTAAGATAGCAAAAACTAAGGGTGAAATACAGGATGAGATGGAGGACAGGAGACAAAGACATAAAGAAAAGCAGGTTTCTTGAGTCTAACCCTGGGAACATATGCAGACAACAGCCAGAGAGGCTGAGGAACAGCCACACAAGCTGTTGCTTCTTCATGAAGCACCTACTGGGAGAAATAATCAGTCTATGAGAGTTAATAAGCCCTTTTCTTATCAAAAAATACAAAGAATGAGGGAGGATCTGGAAGACTGTTTAGAGGACCAGAAAAATATTTGAACTTTTAAAGGTGTTACTCTGCTTTATGACCTTACTTGGAAGGGTGTGATGTATATCTTGGGGAAAACGCTGACTCCCGACTCAAAAACTCGAGTTTTGGGGAAAGCTATTGCTTTTGGAGATTAATGGCTTTGTAATGAATCAGTAGGGAAGAGGTAGGACAAGATAGCCGCCCTCCCCACTGGGAATCAGGAAGTCTCAATTATAGAACCAGATTGGGACTATAACATGGCTAAAGGAAGATGGGATCTGAGTTATTTTTTCAGATGTATTCTTGAAGGACTCAGGCAAGAGCATGCTAAGACTTTAAACTATGCCAAATTGGCAAACATAGAACAGGAGGAGAAGGAAGTACTTGGTAAATTCCTAGATAGACTGAGAGAAGTCCTTTGCAGATTCACTGAGATTGATCCTGAAAGCGAAGAGGGAAGAGTGATCTTAAAAGATTTCTCATGCAGTCAGTTCCAGATATCTGCCATAAGCTATTAAAACTGGAGTATGGACCAATCAGTCTTTAGATAATCTGTTGCAACTGGCTCAAACACTCTATTATGGTAGGGAATATGAGGAAAAGAAAGGCAGAAAAAGACCAAGGAACAGGCAGAAGCCCTTGTAATGGCTGTCAGAACTGTTCTTAAACAGCCTGAGAAAAATGCCCAGAAGGACCCAGGTGAAAAGGGATGGGCTTGCTATTACTGTGGAAATGAGGGGCACCTCAAGCAGGATTGCTTTCAGGCATCTAGGCCACCCCCGGCTCCATGTCCAGTCTTCAAGGGACCACACTGAAAGAGAGACTGTCCTCAGAGGCGTAGGTTTCAGCGGTCGGACTCTCAAGACAATTAAGACTGAAAGTACTGCAGGTCCCCACACAAGCTCCCGTCCTAATTATACCTGAGGAAACCTGGGTATTAATCACTGTGGGGGGCCAATCCACTGATTCCCTTTTAGACACTGGGGCAACTTACTCTGTGCTTACTGAAGCCCTTGGCCCACTTTCTTCCTGATCCTCTTCCATAGTGGTACTGTTTGGATGAGCCAAAACGTATTGCTTCAGTTGTTCTTTGAGCTGTAACTGGGACTCTGCTATTTTCACACGAGTTTCTGATCATGCCAGAGTCTCCCTCACCCCTTTTGGGCAGGGATATACTGAGCAAGGTCCATGCCTCTGTTTTCATGAATATGGAGCCCTTCCTTTCCCTCCATTTAATTGAACAAAATAGAAGTCCTAGAGTGTAGGATGATGGAAAATCTGCGGGTCAGGCAAAATATGCTATTCCTGTAGCTGTCAAGCTCAAAAAGCTGCACTTATTTCCACATAAGAAGCAGTATCCACTGAAACCTGAGGTTAAGGAAGGGTTAAAACTCCTTATTGAGAATTTAAAGGAGCAAGGGCTATTAATTCCCTGTAGCAGTATATGCACACTCCTATTTTGGGTATAAAGAAATCAAATGGTGAATGGAGACTAGTTCAAGATTTATGAATAACAAATGAGTCTGTAGTTCCTTTACACCCTGTGGTGCCTAATCCTTATACTCTATTGTCTGAAATTCCTGAAAGAGCCAAATATTTCTCAGTAATTGATTTAAAAGAAGCCTTCTATTCAGTGCCTTTGGTGGAGGGAAGTCAATTTCTATTTGCCTTTGAAGACCCTATACAGCCAGCTTCTCAATTAACCTGGAAAGTGTTGCCCCATTGATTTCGTGACAGCCCTCACCTATTTGGGCAAAGTGTGTCATGTAATCTACAAAACATTAAAACTCTGAAGCAGTGGAACTACAATATGTAGATTATATTCTGCTCTGTGCTGAGACAGAGGAAGCTTGTTCACAAGCCTCAGATGACTTCTTAAACTTTCTGGCAGGCTGCGGTTACAAAGCATCAAGAGAAAAGGCTCAGCTTTGTCAACAATCTATTAGATATCTGGACCTAATCATAGCAGAAGGGACTAGGGCCATAGGCCCTGAGAGAATTAAACCTGTACTAAATCCCCTACCTATGACTTTAAAACAATTGAGAGAATTTTTAGGAATCACAGGCCACTGCCACATTTGGACTCCAGGATATGGGGAACTTGCCCAGCCTTTATATAAACTTATTACTGAGACTCAGCAGGCCCAAACCGAAAAACTGGTTTGGTCTCCAGATACTCAAAAGGCTTCTAAGGCTTGTCACACTGCTCTACTGCAAGCTGCCACTTTGAGCTTGCCCACAGGGTCAGAATTTAATTTGTCACTGAAAGAAAAGGTATGGCCTTGGGAGTTTTGACACAACCCCAAGAGCCTCACCAGCACTGTATTGCCTGTTAAAGGAGATAATTAGATGTAACTTCACGTGGGTGACCACACTGTCTAAGAGTAATTGGGGCAATGGCTTTATTAACACCCAAGGCCTTAAAAATAATTAATGGACGAAATCTTACTGTACTGACTTCTCATGATGTGAGTGGAATCTTAAACTCTAAGGTTAATACTTGGATGGCAGATAGTAAGCTTCTTAAATATCAGCCATTGTTGTTAGAAGGACACATAACTAAGCTTAAAGTTTGTGGAAATTTCAATCCTGCCACTTTCCTTCCTGAGAAGGAAAATGAAACACCTGATCACGATTGTTCCCAATTTCTAACTTAAAACTATGCACCTCAAGAAGATCTAATGGCTACACCATTAGACAATCTTGACATGGAAATATTTACAGATGGCAGTTCTTTTGTTCAGGATGGGAAGTGTAAAGCATGTTACACCGTGGTGATGGCTGAACAGGTTTTATTATTTATTTATTTATTTTTTTACTTTACAATATTGTATTGGTTTTGCCATACATCAAAATGCATCTGCCACGGGTGTACACGTGTTCCTCATCCTAAACCCCCCTCCAACCTCCCTCCCCATGCCATCCCTCTGGGTCATCCCAGTGCACCAGCCCCAAGCTTCCTGTATCCTGCATCAAATCTGGACTGGCGATTCCTTTCTTATATGATATTATACATGTTTTAATGCCATTCTCCCAAATCATCCGCCGCCTCGCTCTCCCACAGAGTCCAAAAGACTGTTCTATACATCTGTGTCTCTTTTGGTCTCGCATACAGGGTTGTCGTTACCATCTTTCAAAAGTCCATATATATGTGTTAGTATACTGTATTGGTGTTTTTCTTTCTGGCTTACTTCACTCTGTATACACAATCTCTCTCCCAGGGAATCAGTGCTCACTCGATGGAGCTTGTGGCTCTGACCCGAGCTCAAGAGTTAAGCAAAGTCCAGCGAGTAAATACCTACACCGATTCTAAGTATGCTTATTTGACTTTACATACTCCTGCTGCTGTATGGAGAGAAAGGCAGAACAGCGACAGGAGAACTTATTAAGCATTTCAGAGAGATCCAGAGACTTTTAACTGCTATATATTGTCCTAAAGAAGTAGCTGTTATGCATCACAAAGGGCACAGCAGGGATGGGAGTAAAGTAGCCAAAGGTAATGAGCTGGCTGACTGTCAAGCCAGAAAAGCAGCTCTTTACTAAACCCCTTCTCTCTGCAGACTTCCTTGATCTGGACAGGTCCTGTGGAACAGGAAAAACCACAATATACTGAGGAGGAATTAGAAAGATATGAGAAAAGAGGAGCAAAGATTACTGATAAAGGATGGTGACAGTCCCAGGATGGATGATTAATAATTCCTGAAAATGCTCAATAGTAAATTCTTAAGGGTTTACACCAGAGTTTTCATGTAGGTGTACAGAGTACTTACTATATGGCTGCTCCTTTGTTTGAAGGTAAACATGTAATGAAAACTTTAAAGAACATTATCAAAAGATGTGAGGTTTGTCAGAAAAGTAACCCAAAGACTGAAAAGCTAGCAAAATTGGGGTCACAACGATGTGGAAAATATCCTGGAGAGGACCAGGAAATTGCTTTTACTCATATGCCAAAAGCTAATGGATATTTTTGCTTACAAGTTTGTGTGGATACTTTTACTGATGGGTTGAGGCTTTTCCCTGTGGTAGTGAACAGGCTAAGGAAGTTATAAGAATTTTAATCCATGAAATTATCCCCAGGTTTGGGCTGCCATGGAGCCTTCAGAGTGACCATGGCTCCGCTTTTAAAGCTAGTGTAACTCAGGGGATATCTAAAGTTCTAGAAATAAAATATCACTTCCACTCTTCCTAGAGACCCCAGTCCTCAGGAAAGGTTGAAAAAGCTAATGACATTATCAAAAAGCATCTGCGCAAGTTAACTCAAGAGACACAGGACAATTGGATTAAAGTAATGAGGGCTTGGGCTGCCCCAAAAAAGGAGGGACTGTCCCCCTGTGAATGTATTTATGGAAGGCCTTTCTTATGCAGACATTGTTATAGACCCTAAAGTCTTAGAATTAACTACTTATGTAACTTAGCTCTTCAACAGGAATTAGTGGAACTCCGAGAGGTGACTCCTGACCCAGCCTCTGAGTCAAGCAAGCCTCTATTCGAGCCAAGAATGGAGGTCCTGATTAAAACATTGGAATCTGGGGGCCAATCCCTCAGTCCCCTCTGGGAAGGCACTTATGAGGTTATTCTTTCTTTCCCATAGCTGTCAAAGCTCCAGGAATTGATTCGTGGGTGCATCACACATGAGGTAAGAGATGGCACCCTGACCAGAACTAAGTGATGTCATTTTATGTCTTTACTTTCTATGCTCTGACTTTTTTCTTTTCAGATGGGCCTGATAATCTATGTGAGCCTACTTCTGCTGACTCCAAAAATCCCGTCTGCCGTTTGATCCTCTAGACAATGCCTTCCTGTCCTGTGCCCCCTCCTATGCTGCATTCCACAATTGGTCCTACTGCTGGGTCTGTGGAGCACTACCCTCTTCATCAGTGGAAGGCTTCCCGCGGTGGACATCTCCACTTCAAGGAAAAGACTTTCTCCAAGTCTTCAAATACCTTTGACAACAATCATATGTGATGCCTCTTCTTAATCTGATTACATCTAACAACCCTAAGATGGACTGGTGCAACACTTTGTACTTTAACTGTGGACATGATGTGACTTTTAATTTTGATTATATATTGTCTTAGTTTAATGACCATTTTGCTACACATAAGGTAAATGGGTCTAGATCTAGTGGCTTCTTACCTGATGTTTATCAAATATGGGATGAGATTATATGGCTAACTCCTGAAAAATGAAGTCTACTAATATCTACTGTCCCTATATGCTGGGAACAAATAGAGCCTTCCCCAGAAGTTAGCCAACAACTTAATTATAAGGATTGGAAACAACTGGAATTTTTGCCTCAGGAAATATGCAACATAATCATTCCCATGTTTTCCAACCCCTGTTCAGGTCCTCCCTTTGCCTGGCCAGGCACTGGTTGGGACTGGATATCTCAGTCACGCTGGCTTGCTCCAAGCAGGACCTATTGGATATGTGGCTCTTACCTATGGGCATGGCTTCCCCTTGGCTGGATAGGGAGATGCACCCTAAGTCTAGCTTTTACTCATGGCTTCATGCTTTCAGAGCTTCCAGAAAAGCCTTCTAATTTACCAGACCTTAAAACTTGGTGGGCAAGGTCTGTATTTCACTGGTATGATTATTTGGCTGCACTGCTGTTCCCTCTCTGGGAACTACAGATGTTATGCTACGAGTGGATGCTTTGACTAATTTTATTCAATGGGATTTCTAAGATCCTCAAAAAGCTATTTCAGCTCTTAATGCTGAACAAATACAAATTAGAAAGGTGGTTTTACAAAACAGATTGGCCTTAGATATTCTGACAGCTGCACAAGGAGGAACTTGTGCCATTATTCATACCCATTGCTGTACATATATACCTGATATGAGCACTAATGTTACTCATTTTACTAAACTTGTGAACAAGATGATTCAGGCTATGGATACTCCTGAAGCCTCAACTGTCTCACTTTGGGAGAAGTTAACTAGTTCCTCATGGTGGAAAACTATCTTAATTCCAAGAAATCTGATGGTTCTGTTTTTGCTGTTTGCTCCCTGAATCTGTAACTGTGTAGCTGGATTTATTTCTAGTTGCATGAATGCTTTTAAGCTACAAATGGTTGCTCAAACTCCTGTGACTGCTACAGCTTCCTCCATCTACTACTTGGACCCTTGGATCAGAGACCCTCAATATGAGGGTCAGGAGAATGTGTTGCCTCACCAATTAGGGACAATGCCCCTTATCAGCTCGGAAGCTGTTATGGAACGAGAACAATGCCCCCTTCCCTAGGCAACATAATTCTCCTAAAAGAAAATGGGGGAATGAGAGGGTAACAGGTAGGAAGGACAGGGGTCTCCAAATGTAGGAAACAGGCTGCAAGTGTCAAACATTTTTTTATCTTTCTTGGATGGCATCACCGACCTGATGGACGTGAGTTTGAGTGAACTCCGGGAGATGGTGATGGACAGGGAGGCCTGGCGTGCTGCGATTCATGGGGTCGCAAAGAGTCAGACACGACTGAGCAACTGAACTAAACAGAACTAAGTGGCAGGATGAAACAAACTAGTGTTATATTATTTCCCCTTCTCTATACAAATAGAAAAAAGAGGCTTCTCTTAAAATTTGGAACACTTCCAAACTCATTCTATGAGGCCACCATCACCCTGATACCAAAACCAGACAAACACAACACACACAAAAAGAAAACTACAGGCCAATATCACTAATGAACATAGATGCAAACATTCCTCAACAAAATTTTAGCAAACACAATTCAACAACACATCAAAAAGCTCATACACCATGATCAAGTTGGGTTTATTCCAATAGACACAAGGATTCTTCAATATACACAAATCTATTAGTGTGATACACCATATTAACCAATTTTAACATAAAAACCATATAATCATGTCAGTGAATGCAGAAAAGACTTCGACAGAATTCAGCACCCATTTATGATTAAAAGTCTTCAAAAAATGGGCATAGAAGGAACGTACCTCCACATAGTAAAGGCCACATATGATAAGCCCACAGCAAACATTATTCTCAATGGTGAAACACTGAAAGCATTCCCCTTAAGATCGAGAACAAGACAAGGGTGACAACTTTCACCACTATGATTCAACATACTTTTGGAAGTCCTAGCTATAGCAATCAGAGAGGAAAAAGAAAATCAGTGATAGATCAGAAAAGAAGTAAAGCTCTCACTGTTTGTGCATGACATGACACTGTACATAGAAAGCCATAAAGATATTATCAGAGAATTACTAAAGCTAATCAGTGAATTTAGCAAAGTTGCAGGATACAAAATCAATACACAGAAATCACTTCCATTCCTATACACTAATAGTGAAAAATCAGAAACAGAAATTAAAGAATCATTCCCATTCACCACTTCAACAAAAAGAATCAAATATCTAGGAAAAACTTACTTAAGGAGACAAAAGAACTGTATACAGAAAACTATAAGACAATGATGAAATAAATCAAAGATGATATAGACAGATGAGAGATATTCCATGTTCCTGAGGAGGAAGAATCAATATTGTGAAAATGGTTATACTACCAAGTGCAATCTGCAGAGTCACTATGACCCCTATCAAATTACCAATGGCATTTTTCAGAGCTAGAACAAAAAATTTACAATTCACATGGAAACTCAAAAGACCCCGAACAGCCAAAACAGTCCTGAGAAAGAAGAATGGGATTGGAGGAATTAGCCCTCCTGATATCAGATTATACTACAAAGCTATAGTCATTGAGAAAGTATGGTACTGGCACAAAATCAGAAATCTAGACCAATGGAACAAGATAGAAAGCCCAGAAATAAACCCATGCACCTATGGGTACCTTATTGTTTTACAAAGGAGGCAAGAATATACAATGGGGCAAAGACAGCCTCTTCAATAAGTGGTGCTGGGAAAACTGGACAGCTACATGTAAAAGAATGAAATTAGAACACTTCCTAACACCATACACAAAGATCAACTCAAAGTGAATTAAAGACCTAAATGTAAGACCAGAAACTATAAAACTCTTAGATGAAATCATAGGCAGAACACTCAATGACATAAATCAAAATAAGATCCCCTATGACCCACCTCCTAGAGTAATGGAAATAAAAACAAAAGTAAACAAATGGGACCTGATCAAACTTAAAACCTTTTTCACAGCAAGGGAAACTATAAGCAAGGTGAAAAGACACCCCTCAGAATGGGGGTAAATAATAGCAAATGAAACAACTGACAAAGGATTAACTTCCAAAATATACGAGCAGCTCATACAACTCAATTCCTGAAAAAGAAACAATCCAATCAAACAGTGGGAAAAAGACATAGACATTTCTCCAAAGAAGACTTACAGAGGGCTAACAAACACATGAAAAGATGCTCAATATCACTCATTATTACATAAATGCAAATCAAAACTACAATGAGATATCATGTCACACAAGCCAGAATTCTCATCATCAAAAAGTCTACAAACAATAAATGCTGGAGAGGGTGTGAAGTAAAGGGAACCCTCTCGAACTGTTGGTGGGAATATAAATTGATACAGCCACTATGGAAGACGTTATGGAGATTTCTTAAAAAACTAGGAATAAAACCACCATATGACCCAGCAATCCCACTCCTAGGCATATACCCTGAGGAAACCAAAATTGAAAAAGACACATGTATGTCATTTTTCATTGCAGCACTATTTACAATAGTGAGACCATGGAAGCACCCTAGATGTTCATTGACAGATGAATGGATAAAGAAATTATGGTACATATATACAATGGAATATTCAGTTCAGTTGCTCAGTCATGGCTGACTCTTTGCAATCCCATGGACTGCTGCATGGCAGGCCTCCCTGTCCCTGTCCATCACCAACTTCCACAGCTTGCTAAAACCGATAAGGCAGGAATGAAACAAAGTGACACAAAGAGATGAAGAGCTATACCATTTTCTTGGAGTGGAAGAGTCAATATTGTGAAAATGCCTACACTACAAGAAGCAGTTTACAGATTCAATGCAATTCCTATCCAATTACCAATGGCATTTTCCACAAAACTAGAACAAAAACGGTTTACACCCCTCAGCAGAAAAATCCATAACTGAGCTTCATTTCAGCTTTGGTCCAACCACATCATGTTTTCCAGAGCCATTAGTAATTGCCCTCTGCTCTTCGTCAGTAGCATACTGAACACCTTCTGAACTGGAGGACTCATCTTTTTGGGGTCTTGTATTTTTTGCCTTTTTATACATTCATGAGGGTCTCACGGCAAGTGTACTGGAGTGGTTTGCCATGCCTTTCTCCAGTGGATCACATTTAGTCACTCCTTCAGTTCAGTTCGGTTCAGTTCAGTCGCTCAGTCCTGTCCGACTCTTTGCGACCCCATGAATCGCAGCACGCCAGGCCTCCCTGTCCATCACCAACTCCCAGAGTTCACTCAGACTCACGTCCATCGAGTCAGTGATGCCATCCAGCCATCTCATCCTCTGTCGTCCCCTTCTCCTCCTACCCCGAATCCCTCCCAGCATCAGAGTCTTTTCCAGTGAGTCAACTCTTCGCAGGAGGTGGCCAAAGTAACCTTAACACCATACAAAAAGATAACCTCAAGATGGATTAAAGACCCAGATATATTGCCAGACAGTTTAAATCTATAATATTAGAGGAGAGCATAGGCACCCTTTTTGCCATAAATTGTATCAACATATCTTTTTATTTTTGACCCACCTCCTAGTTTAATGAAAATAAACCAAAAGTAAACCAAGCAAACGGGACCTAATTAAACTTAAATGTTTTGCACCGCAAAACCATAAGACAGAAAATGATCCTCACTATGGGAGAAAATATTTTCAAATGAAGGAAATTACAACAGATTAATCTCCAACATATGCAAGCAGCTCATGTGGCTCAATAACAGAAAAATGAACAACCCAATTGAAAAAATTGGACAGAAGACGAAATACACATTTCTGCCAAGAAGACATAGAGATGGCCAATATATATGAAGAAATGCTCAACATCACTAACTGTTAGAGACAAGAAATTAAAAACTTCAATGACATATCAACTCTCATTGGCCCAAATGGCAAGTATCAAAAAATCTACAAAAAATTAATGCTAGAGGGAGTGCGGAAAAAAGGGAACCCTTCTCTCCTCTTGGTGGGAATATACATTGATGGAGTCACTATGGAGAGCAATATGGAGGGTTCTTTAAAAAATAAGAGTGAGGCTACCATATGATCCACAATCCCAGGACTAGTCATTTACCTGAATAAAATCATAATTCCAAAAGATGCATAACCCCAATATTGATGGTTATGCCATCAATACTGATGGTGGCAATATTTACAATATCAGGACCTGGAAACAACAGAAGTGTCCACCTACAGAAGAATGGATAAAGACAATTTGGTACATGTATACAATAGACTCAGGATACAATATTGGTACATGTATACAGTATTACTCAGTCTTAAAGAGGAATGAAATCAGGTCATTTGTAAAGAAGTGTGTGGATTGAGAAAGTGTCATATAGAATGAAGTAAATTACAAAAAGGAAAACAAATATCACATATTAATGCATGTATGGACTCTAGAAAACTGGTAGAGATGATCTTATTTGAGCAGAGGTAGGGATACAGACATAGAGAAGAAATGTAAGGATACAAGGAGGAAATGGGTGGTGGTGGAAGCAATTGGGAGATGGAAACTGACACACATACACTTATGATGTGTATGTACAGCACAGGGAACTCTACTTAATGCACTGTGGTGACCTAAATTGGAAGGAAGTCTAAAAGTGAAGGGATAGATGTATGGTTGTTGTTCAGTCACTAAGTCATTTCTGAGTCTTTTCTACCCCAAGGACTGCAGCATGCCAGCATTGTGCTGTAGAGTAGAAATTAGCAAAGTATTGTTAATCAGTCATGCGCCAATAAAATTAACTGTTCAATGTATGTTAATATTTTTAACAAAAGAGCATAAGTCTTAGCGAGTCTCAATTCAGAAGTCAAAAGAAAAACTCTAAATGTGAATATCTTACTGACAAATTCAATTGTCATCCAACTATATAATACATTAAGAAAATAGCAAGAATAAAACTGAATGTGAATGTACATATATTAGTGTATATGTGCATGTTAAAAGACTAAAAGTTTTTTCCCCAAAGAAAATCTACTTTAGAAGTGGTGGCAACAGAACCATTATCAGTCACCTGGGTATAGTGAACACAGGTTACATTTGTGTCTATTTGTTATATTCTAGTGTTTTAAATTTTTATGTACTTAATTCTATTCAAAATCTTCTTTAGTATGTCTATTTTATGTCACACAAAATCTTTTGCTAACCTGTTATGGATGATTGTTAACCTATGTGCTCTTTTAAACCTCCTTTACTCATTCATTTTAAAAATATTAGCTCTTCATTCACAACAAATGTATCTTTCCAACAGCTTTATCCAGTTTAATATAATATATATATGTATATATAAATCATATATATTGAAAAATCTTCCAACGATTGCTGTAGGTACTTGAAAATTGGGTTCTGTTAAAGCATTCACTTCAAAGGTATCCTTCTCAACTCTACTATATAATTTGGTAAAAAGTCATTTCACCCCACCCATGAAGTACCTGATTTAGAAAGTCCTAGATGACCTAGATCAGGAATATCTTGAATGACCCTGCTCTTTCCTCCCCGCACTTAATTCCTGCTTTTACTTATTAAATTCTGTAATAGAATGTGAGCCATCACAACTTGAAGCACACCGCCTCTGGCCACAGTAAATGCAGAACTTCAGGTCCCTGTTGTTTCTTTCATCTTTGCTTGTGGTCCTAGATGTGCTGTGGTGCTTTCCAGGAACTGTGAGCAAGAAAGCTTGGTTTTCCAGAGTTCCTTGGAGTTTGTTACAAAGGTATGTCCTGAAATCATAGTAAGAATTACAAGGGCTAGCCCACTGTCTCTGGTTGGGAAAATGTCTGTGGAAACTTACGACAGGAAGCACAGGCCCAGGTAAATGCCTCAGAGTTCGAGCCAATAGTACCACTACTGATGGGATAAGACTGATTCAAAACAGTCAAGAAAACTGCATGGTTGCCCTTGCAATTAACCCAGGGTAATGTCCTTTAAATACAATTGGCTTACGAGCTAGCTAACCTAGGTGAGTAACACTGTCTTGGAAGGGAGCCCTGCTGCTGGATGTGTGATGTCACTGCTATGGGAGACACTATGGCAATAAAAATTCAGTGTTTTCCACAGAATAGCAGGATCAAGGCCATACAGTCTACGGAGATTACTTGAGAGCTAATCATAAAGGCCTTAATTGACTATTAGTGTGCATGACGTCCATCCACACCTCAAGGCCAAGGAGACTTAAACAGGGTGGACGGGGTCCCAAGGCTATTGTCACTGCCTAAGGAGAGGCTATAGGCTAAAAGTATGAGGAAATGATATTCCCTTGGTAAGGAAGACTAAACACCTCGACTGTTAACCACAGAGTCAATGTGTAGTGCCAAGACTACCTTTCTTAAACCGGACAAGTGAAATAGTGTTGCAGTATTTATTCAATGGCTACATGAAAGGGGAAAGGCAGCTGAGGCATTCTGTTGATTTTTATCTTTTATCCAGACATCAGACCCTAACCAGCCTACACCCAGTACTGTCCCTACAATTTCAAGTGTTAGAGATGTTGACCAGGAAAAGCTCAACACAGCTAGAATAGATTGTTGATAAAATGGAGTTGGTAGCTATAGGGGTTGCCTAACCTGATGTTCTGGGCAAACTCCAGGAGATTGAGGACAGGTGCCAGAGTCCAGCTCCAGCAGCCAGGGAATCAACCTGAAGAGATGAGCGGTGTTGGCAAGAAACAAGGCAGCCTCTCAGTTTTCTTGGACTGCCTATTTATTTCAAGCTTAAAATTCTATTTTATACTTTTCCAAAAGCATTAGGTCAGAGGCGTGACATTTTCAGTTCCCACTGACCCAGATTTGTTGTCTCCATAAATCATTGTTGCCCCTCAAAAGGAGTTCCTGCCTCAGCGATTCTCTTATCTACTTCTTCTCATGTGTCCTTGTGAATACATTGTAACTCATGCTAATGTCTGGGCTGCATACCACATTCCTCAGTTTATTTCTTATCTTTCTAAGTCCTGTTTGCCCCTAGTATTCCAAGCTCACTATTTCTTAAAAAGGGCTTCTAGCTATTAACATCTCTAAAGTTCCTAATCTCTATAAGCTATAGCAGAATATGCTAACATTACAACATTCCTTAAATCTTTAGCGTCTAACTATTTTAATTATTCCTAAGCCCTAAATTCAGCAAACTCCTTTGCCATAAACACTTTCCTCACAAATAGGCTTCAGATAGCAATCCCTCCCATGGCCTCAAGCTGCGGCCTATGTGCTCACCCTGGAACACTCTTTGGCAAAAGTCCTTGAACAAATGTCAATGACTAACTTTATGAATTATTTTCTGATCACAGCTGCAGAAGGTTTTGTGCCTTCTCATGCTGCTCTCAAGAACAATAAGCACCTTAATATTCTTTTCAGTCAACTCAGCCGAGGAGAGGAAAGAACAAGTCAGAATCATAAGGCCTAACTCCTTCATCCTGGGTCCGTGCCTGCAGGACAAGGGGAGGGAGTTGGGGCCATGCCTCCATTTTGTCAGTAATGCCTAATGCAGCTCCCCACAGACAGGGAAATCTAGCATGCTGAAGTCCATGAAGTCACAAAGAGTCATGAAAAAGACACAACTTGGTGACTGAACCACAAAAACCACCTGACATTAAAAGCCTTTCAAAATTTCAAGGGGATGTGCTTTTCTCCATGCTCCTACCCTTGCACGAGAGCCTTCAGGTAGTTATTACAGTCCCGCTCTTCTAGCAATTTGTGGAGCCATCTGGGACCAACACTTTTAGAATGATAAGTACCTGTGTCATTTACTAGTAGCAGCATTATAATCAATGCAATCTCTCAGAAGTTTTGTGGCATTCTACCTGGCATCAGGCATCACTCTACTTAAGGGTAGTACTACAGGCTCAACCCATTTGGCTAAACTTGTAACTGTTCACCTAGGCCTTAAGGAGGCCACAAAAAGGGGTCTTGCTAATAGCTGGACTTTCACAGATTCCTAGGCTCTTGCCAACAGTCCCCCCTGTAGATTGATTTAACCTGCTCACTGCCCCCCTTCTGCTGGGGCTTCCAGCTCTGTGGCCATAAACATTGACATTTACAAAAGATCTCCCTTCAAGACAAGTAATTTCTTTCCATGCTAAATTAATTCTAGTTTCCTTGGGATCAGGATATGGATAACTCTGATCAGTTAAACCACTTTAACTCTCAGAAAACTCAACAGTTGACTCTTCAACAAAATATTATTTGGTGCTTTCAGCCCAAAGAAGCTGGCTTAAGTGAGTATAAGAACCTTCTTAAAGAGACACTCTTAAAAGGGCTTCCAGGCAGGAAGTCCCCAAAATGGATGGAAAACTAGATCCATGCCCTCATCTTGCCGACCTCTCATCCATTGAGTCTTTATCCTCATATAGAAATTGTTATACACTCCCCAAATTCCATGTTGGGTGTCTTTGGCAGTCCTCAAGCTTTCACAGTCTAAGACAATGTTCTTTCTAATTGTCCTATGACTCTATTTCCCCCACCTGCTATAATTTTAGAATCATCTCACTATCTGCTTCCATATACTGACTCAATCAAGGGAAAATGGCCCAATACGATTCCCTCATTTTGTCATTTCAGTTCAGTTCAGTCACTCAGTCATGTCCCACTATTTGCGACCCCATGGACCGCAGGGCACCTGGCCTCCCAGTCCATCACCAACTCCTGGAGTTTACTCAAACTCATGTCCATTGAGTCGGTGATGCTATCCAAGCATCTCATCCTCTGTCGTCCCCTTCTCCTCCTGCCTTCAATCATCCCCAGCATCAGGGTCTTTTCAAATGAGTCAGCTCTTCGCATCAGGTGGCCAAAGTACTGGACTTTCAGCTTCAACATGAGTCCTTCCAATGAACACTCAGGACTGATCTTTAAGATGGACTGGCTGTATCTCCTTGCAGTCCAAGGGACTCTCAAGAGTCTTCTCCAACACCACAGTTCAAAATCATTAATTCTTCGGCACTCAGCCTTCCTGGGCAATTAGTCCAACTCTCACATCCATACATGACCACTGGAAAAACCATAGCCTTGACTAGATGGACCTTTGTTGGCAAAGTAATGTCTCTGCTTTTTAATATGCTGTCTAGGTTGGTCATAACTTTCCTTCCAAGGAGTAAGCTTCTTTTAATTTCATGGCTGCAATCACCATCTACAGTGGTTTTGGAGCCCCCCCAAAATAAAGTCAGCCACTGTTTCCACTGTTTCCCCATCTATTTCCCATGAAGTGATGGGACCGGATGCCATGATCTTAGTTTTCTGAATGTTGAGCTTTAAGCCAACTTTTTCACTCTCTTCTTTCACTTTCATCAAAAGGCTTTTTAGTTCTTCTTCACTTTCTGCCATAAGGGTGGTGTCATCTGCATAGCTGAGGTTATTGATATTTCTCCCAGCAATCTTGATTCCAGCTTGTGCTTCTTCCAGCCCAGCATTTCTCATGATGTACTCTGCATATAAGTTATATAAGCAGGGTGACAATATACAGCCTCGACGTACTCCATTCCCGATTTGAAACCAGTCTGTTGTTCCATGTCCAATTCTAACTGTTGCTTCCTAACTTGCATACAGGTTTCTCAAGAGGCAGGTCAGGTGGTCTGGTATTCCCATTTCTTTCAGAATTTTCCACAGTTTCTTGTGATCCACACAGTCAACAGCTTTGGCATAGTCAATAAAGTAGAAATAAATGTTTTTCTAGAACCCTCTTGCTTTTTCGATGATCCAGCAGATGTTGGCAATTTGATCTCTGGTTCCTCTGCCTTTTCTAAAACCAGCTTGAACGTCTGGAAGTTCACGGTTCACGTACTGCTGAAGCCTGGCTTGGAGAATATTAAGCATTACTTTACTAGTGTGTGAGATGAGTGCAATTGTGCAGTAGTTTGAGCATTCTTTGGCATTGCCTTTCTTTGAGATTGGAATGAAAACTGACCTTTTCCAGTTCGGTGGCCACTGCTGAGTTTTCCAAATTTACTGACATATTGAGTGCAGCACTTTCACAGCATCATCTTTCAGGATTTGAAATAGCTCAACTGGAATTCCATCACCTCCACTAGCTTTGTTCGTAGTGATGCTTCCTAAGGCCCACTTGACTTCACATTCCAGGATGTCCGGCTCTAGGTGACATTATGTCATTTGGCCAGGCATAAACGCACAAAGTTAGTGTGAGTACATCCTTTCAAAACCCTGAAAAACAGTGAAGCTTTTTAAATGGAGCACTCTTCACACTGGCTGCACTCTCTGAGTATAATAGTTAGAAGTGCTGACTAATACAACCAAGTTCTTGGGAAAGTAGAAGGTGGTCGAGTAGGAGAATGCCCCAACCAGCACGTTAAAAATACATGTGCATGGGGAGCAACTCACTGAAAACTAACAGGCGACTGGCAGAAAGACCCTGTACAAACAATGGTGTAATAAAGATATACATAGAGTCAGGCAAGAAGGGAGGATAAGCAATCAGGTTGTGACCTGGGTCCCAAGGAAAGGGCACAGAAGAGGAGAAGAATATCATGGGCTCAGAGATCCTCCAGAGTGTGGCAGATTCAGACTGTATAATGGGGCCCTATCCCTGGGATATGACCCCAGGAAGATGAGTCCATTGGTTTGAGTCACTGGTTTGAAAGCCAGTGTAATGAAAAGGAAGGCTGTAAAAAACTTGAACTCCACTAATGAAGGGCATGGACACATTTGTTTAGTTCTGAAACAAGGCAGAAGAGTCAGACGGAATCTGCTCTAAACTGGCCATATGGAAATCTAGGCACAGATATTAGAACAAAAATTATGAGTGCCCTGTATTCCATGTGTGAAAATCTGGACACAAACTTTCGTTCATGAGTATGGTATTCTCTCTACTTTACATTTGAAAACTGGGCACAGATTTTCCCAAATGAAATACGGAATACTTAATATTAAACATTTGAAACTCTGGGCATGGATTTTCCTACAAGAAATAGGGACCTTTCTATATTTCACAAAGGAAAAATGAGTGCATATTTTTCTGTTGAAACCTTAATTCCTCTATATATTCACGTTGAAAATCGGAATGAATATTTTCTGACATATAATATGGAATTTTGTACATTTTACGTATGGTAATCTGAAGAGAGATAGTCAAACATGAACTATGAAGTCTCTATAATTTACATATGGACATTTGGATGCTGATTTAAATACATGAAATATAGAGCTTTCTAAGTGTCGTATATTGAATTCCTGGCCTACCTATTCTGATATGAAATATGGAATTCTATTTTCACACATGAATATCTGAGCTTATATTTTCCTGTATGAATTATGGTATTCACATATATCATATATAAAAACCCTGACACAGATTCTCTTATAAAAATTTTATAATTCTCTTTATTTTACATATGAAAATCTCAGTTCCATAAATACTGGGAAAACCCAGTTTCATAAATACTCTTAATGAAATATGGAATTCTCTATATTTCACCTAAAAACATCTGGGCACTGAATTTATGAAGGAAATATGGAATTGTCTTTACCTGCATAGGAAACTCAGATTTTCCTACTGAAATACGAAATTCTCTCTATATCTTTTATGAAAGTCTTGGTGCAGATTTTACTCCATACAGAGACTTTTAACTACTATATATTGTCCTAAAGAAGTAGCTGTTATGCATCACAAAGGGCACAGCAGGGATGGGAGTAAAGTAGCCAAAGGTAATGAGCTGGCTGACTGTCAAGCCAGAAAAGCAGCTCTTTACTAAACCCCTTCTCTCTGCAGACTTCCTTGATCTGGACAGGTCCTGTGGAACAGGAAAAACCACAATATACTGAGGAGGAATTAGAAAGATATGAGAAAAGGGGAGCAAAGATTACTGATAAAGGATGGTGACAGTCCCAGGATGGATGATTAATAATTCCTGAAAATGCTCAATAGTAAATTCTTAAGGGTTTACACCAGAGTTTTCATGTAGGTGTACAGAGTACTTACTATATGGCTTCTCCTTTGTTTGAAGGTAAACATGTAATGAAAACTTTAAAGAACATTATCAAAAGATGTGAGGTTTGTCAGAAAAATAACCCAGACTGAAAAGCTAGCAAAATCAGGATTACAACGAAGTGGAAAATATCCTGGAGAGGACCGGGAAATTGATTTATAAGTATATGCCAAAAGCTAATGGATATTTTTGCTTACAAGTTTGTGTGGATACTTTTACTGATGGGTTGAGGCTATTCCCTGTGGTAGTGAACAGGCTAAGAAGGTTATAAGGATTTTAATCCATGAAATTATCCCCAGGTTTGGGCTGCCACGGAGCCTTCAGGGTGACAATGGCTCCGCCTTTAAAACGGATGTAACTCAGAGGGTGTCAAAAACTCTAGGAATAGAATATCACTTACACTGTTCCTGGAGACTGCAATCCTCAGAAAAGGTTGAAAAAACTAATGGCATTATCAAAAGACATCTGTGCAAATTTACTCAAGAGACGCAGGACAATTGGATTAAAGTTCTACCCATAGCTTTAATGAGGGCTCGGACTGCCCGCCCCCACCCCGCCGCCCCCCACCCCCCAAAGAGGGGCTCGCCCCCTTTGAATGTATTTATGGAAGGCCTTTCTTACACACAGACATTGTTATAGGCCCTAAAGCCTTAGAATTAACTAATTGTGTGACTCAGCTCTCAGCTTTTCAGCAGGCATTAATGGAACTCAGGGAGGTGACTCCTGACCCAGCCTCTGAGTCAAGCAAGCCTCTATTTGCACCAGGAACCGAGGTCCTGATAAAAGCATTGGGATCTGGGGGCCAATTCCTCAGACCCCTCTGGGAAGGCTTTTATGAGGTTATTCTTTTGTCTCCCACAGCTGTCAAAGTGCCAGGAATTGATTCATGGGTGCATCACACTCGAGTTAAGAGATGGCACCCTGACCAGAACTAAGTGGCGTCATTTTATGTCTTTACTTTCTATGCTCTGACTTTTTTCTTTTCAGATGGGCCTGATAATCTATGTGAGCCTACTTCTGCTAACTCCAAAGTTCCTTAGTCTGCCATTTGACCCTCAAGACAATGCCTTTCTGTCCTGGGCTCACTCTTAGGCTACATTCCACAATCCGTCTAACTGCTGGGTCTGTGGAGCGCTCCCCTCTTCATCAGTGGAAGGCTTCCCTTGGTGGACATCTCCACTTCAAGGAAAAGGCTTTCTCCAAGTCTGCAAATACCTTCGACAACAATCATATGTGATGCCTCCTCTCAAACTGATGGCATCTAACAACCCTAAGATGGACTGGTGCAACCCTTTGAACTTTAACTGTGGACATGATGTGACTTTTAATTTTGATTATACATTGTCTTGGTTTAATGACCATTTTGCTACACATAAGGTAAATGGGTCTAGATCTAGTGGCTTTTTACCTGACGTTTATCAAATATGGGATGAGGTTATATTGCTCACCCCTGAAAAAGGATGTCTAATATCTGCTGCCCCTATATGCTGGGAACAAATAGAGCCATCCCCAGAAGTTAGCCAACCACTTAATTATAATGATTAGAAACAACTGGGATTTTTGCCTCAGGAAATATGCAATGTAATCATTCCCGTGTCTTCCAATCCCAGCTCAGGTCCTCCCTTTGCCTGGCCAGCTACTGATTGGGACTGGATATCCCAGTCATGCTTGCTTGCTCCAAATGGGACCTACTGGATATGTGGCTCTTACCTATGGGCATGGGTTCCCCCTGGCTGGATAGGGAGATGCACCCTAGATCTAGCCTGTACTCATGGCTTCATACTTACAGAGCTTCCAGAAAAGCCTGCTAATTTACCACACCTTAGAACTCGTGGGCAAGGTCTGTATTTCACTGCTATGATTATTTGGCTGCAATGTTTGTTCCCTCTCTGGGAACTACAGATGTTATGCTACAAATGGATGCTTTGACTGATTTTACTCATCAAGCATTACAAGATTCTCAAAAAGCTATTTCAGCTCTTAATGCTGAACAAATACAAATTAGAAAGGTGGTTTTACAAAACGGATTGGCCTTAGATATTCTGACAGCTGCACAAGGAGAAACTTGTGCCATTATTCATACCCATTGTTGTGTGTATGTATGTATGTGTGTGTGTGTGTGTGTGTATATATATATATATATCTATATATATCTGATATGAGCACTAATGTTACTCATTTTACTAAACACATGAACAAGATGACTGAGGCTATGAATACTCCTGAAGCATCAACTGCCTCACTTTGGGAGACATTAACTAATTCCCCATGGTGGAAAACTATCTTAATTACAATAATTCTGATTGTTCTAATTTTGCTGTTTGCTCCCTGCATCTGTAGCTTTGTAACTGGATTTGTTTCTAACCGTCTGAATGTGTTTAAGTTACAAATGGTTGTCTAAGCTCCTAGGAGTGCCACAGTCCTCTCCATCTATTACTTGGGGCCCCTGGATCAGAGACCCTCAATATGAGGGTTAGGAGAAGATGTTGCCTCTACAATTTAGGGACCATGCCCCTACACAGCAGGAAGTAGTTATGGAATGAAAACAATGCCCCTTTCCCTAGGCAACATAATTCTCCTAAAAGAAAAGGGGGGAATGAGAGAGTCAATTCCTAGGCAGGTTGTTAAGAAGTCCAGGGGTCCACAAGGAGAGAAAGGTCTGGAGTTCTTAAGGAAGAGGGAAGGACAAACAGTTTGTGTGGGTTTTTTTTTTTTTTTTTTTTTTTTATCCTCTACATTCCTTAGGATTACATAACAATAATGTATCCTGCTTGAGAATAGTCTCTAGGGGAAAAAAAAAAAAAAAAACTTCTGGCTAATCCTGTTATCTTAAAATGTAAAGTATGGGAGTGAGTCTAGTAAGGTCTTTACAACCTCCAGGCATTCTTTTGATTCACTGTAATAACTAATTAAAAGTATATAACTCCATTGCTAACACTAGTGGGGGGTACACTTTCTGCCCACTTCTGATGTCTATGTCAGACGCTTTCTCTATCCCTTTTATACTTTAATAAAACTCTATTACACAAAAGCTCTGAGTGATCAAGCCTCGTTTCTGGCCCTGGATTGAATTCTTCTTCTCCGGAGGCCAAGAATCCTGGCATCTTCTGTGGTTCAACAACAACCTTTCGGTAGGACCCAGGATTGTGAAGAGACCAAGATCCTTCAGAAAAAGGTAAAGACTGGGCGGAGGAGACAAAGAAAGAGAGCCTGCTCCATTGAAGACGTATTTCTCCCACACATGTGAGAAGGAGATAGGTGAAGGTACTGAGCTAGTGCTGCCTAGGATCAGCCTGCCAGCCAGCACCATTCCGCCCTGAGTGTGGCACACGTTGGCACCATGCGAGACAAATGACATGCTAAGGTAAGCTCTCAGTTCAAAACCCCAGGCATCCTAGGAGAGACATGGTTCTGTTCTCTATGTCTGTTTCTCATTTGCAGCCCTGCAAATAAATTATTCAGTACCATCTTTCTAGATTCCGTATATATGCGTTAGTATACAGTATACATATTTTGCTTTCTGACTTACTTCGCTCTATAGTAGGCTCTAGATTCATCCACCTCATTAGGATTGACCAAAATGTGTTCCTTTTTATGACTGAGTAATATTCCATTGAAAACTGGCCTTTTCCAGTCCTGTGCTGTTTACCATCCAATCCCAAAGAAGGTCAATGCCAAAGAACGTTCAAACTACTACACAATTCCACTCATCTCACATGACAGCAAACTATCATATAGGAATGTCTGGTGTCAGATTATAATACATGAAACAGAAAATTTATACTACACCCATAATCATATATGAATATAGATATTTCACATTAGAACATTTATCTTGAGATTTTCATTTTTGAAATGTACAATATTCCATATTTTGTGTAAAAATATTTTATTCGGTTTTGATGCATGAAATATTGAAACTTTCATAGATTAAGAAGTAAAATCTTTACCCAGACTTTCATAAATGAAATGGAGAGAATTTCATATTTCAAGCAGGAACATCTTGTTTTCTTATGGAAATACACAGAATTCCAAATTTCAAGGGGATAATGTCATCTGGATTGACATATTTGAAAGAGTTGTTGTTGTCATTGTTGTTCAGTCACTCACACATGTCCAACTCTCTGCGACACTGTGGACTGCAGCACCCTGGGCTTCCCTGTCCTTCCCTGTCTCCTACAGGTTGTGCAAACTCATGTTTGTTGAGTCAAATGATGCCAGCCAACATCCCCTCATCCTCTATTTCCCCTTGTTTCTCCTGCTCTCAATCTTCCCATGTCAGAGTCTTCACCCATGAGTCAGTTCTTCACATCAGGTAGCCAAAGTATTGGAGCTTCAGCCTCATTCCTTCCAATGAATAGTTTGGGTTAGTTCCCATTGGGATTGACTGGGTTGATTTCCTTGCTGTCCAAGGGACTCTCAAGAGTCATCTTCAGTACCACAGTTCCAAAGCCTCTGTTCCTTGGCACTCGGCCTTCTTTATAGTCAAACTCTCACATCCGTATGTGTCTACTGGAAAACAAAAACAAAAACAAAAAAAAAAACAGAGCTTCAACTAATGAGACATTTGTCAGCAAAGTGACATCTCTGCTTTTCAATACATTGTCTCTAGATTCGTCATAGCTTTGCTTTCCAGAAACAAGGGTCTTTTATTTTCATGGCTATAGTCACTGTCCCCAGTGATTTTGGAGCCCAGGAAAATTATCTGTCACTGGTTCCATTTTCCCCCTATTTGCCAAAACTCTGCTAGCCTTTGTCCTGCCTCATTTTGTACTCCAAGTCCAAACTTGCCTGTTATTCCAAGTATCTCTTGACTTCCTGCTTTTATATTCTGGTACCCTATGATGAAAAGGACATCTCTTCTTGGTGTTAATTCTAGAAAGTCTTATAGGTCTTCCTAAAGTCATTCAAGTTCCCTGGTGGCTTAGATGGCAATGAACTGAAATACAGAGAATTCCATTTTGCATGCAGGAAAATCTGCACCCAGATGTTCATGTTCAGTAAAGAGAATTCCATGTCCATTGTTAAGGAAATTATCCATCCTGATTTTCAAATGTGAAATATAGAGAATTCCATCTTTCAGACAGAACTGGCATCTAGATTTTCATATGTGAAATATAGAGAATCTTATATTTCATGTAGGATAATCTACACCAAGATATCCATATATGAAAACTAGACAATTTATATTTCATTAGGAATATCAACACTGATTTTCATATGTGAAATATAGGAATTCCATATTTCAAGTGGTAAATTCAGCATCCTGCTTTTAGATGTGAAATACAAGAATTTCATATGTTATGGAAAAAAGCTTGTGCCTAGAGTTCCAATGTCAAAATAGAGAAATCCATATTTCATGTAGAAAAATCAGTGTTTAGATTTTCAGTTGTAAAATATAAAGAATTGAGTATTTCATATAGGAAAACTTAAATGAAATATAGAAAATTTGTTATTTCATGAATTAAATCTGTGCCAAGATTTTCATATGTCAAATATAGAAAAATGCATATTTAGTAAAGGAAAATCAGTGCCCTGATTTACATACGTGAAATAATAAAAATTCCATATTTTCTGTACTAAAATCAATGGACAGATCTTCATAAGGTAAATATACAAAATTCTAGGTTTCATGTGGGGAAGTTAGCACCCAGATTTTCATGTGTGAAATACACAGAATTCCAAATGTCATGTAGGAAAATATGTGCACAGATTTTCATTTGAAATATAGTGAATTCCATTTGCATTTTGAAAAGTGTGTGCTTGCTTTTTCCCAGGTGAAATACAGAGAATTCCATATTTCATACAGGAAAGCTACATGCATATATTCATATAAAAATACTGAATTCTGTGCTTCATGTAGAAAAATTTTGCCCATGTGTCAATATGTGACATGCAAAAATTCTATATTTAGAAATGGAATTCTCTCTATAGAGAGAGATTTGGAGATGCTAAGGATAGCATTCCACTAAGGGCCATGACTCACTGGTGCCAGAGGAATTGAAGTCTGCCCATTTATTGTACAGAGGCCCTTTCACAGTGGTTCTGTTCTCATCCAGCCTCCAGGTGAGAACACATCCCAGCCTACCCCCATCAACCCATCCCTGTGTGGCCAGGAGCAATGAGAGCATCATCCTAAGCAATCCGATGCAGAGTCCTGATACCCAAGCATTCTGTGAAGAGTTTAAAGAGTGATGTTTTAAAATGGCAAACTCTGCAGGTAGCAGTTGCTTATGCTACAGTACCGTCGGTCTCCCAAAGCTTATAAAAAAGGCAAGGTATGTTCATGTGCCTGGTCATATGGCAGAAAGAATGCTCCTGCACTTGTGAAGGACAGAAAACTCTTTGTAGCTGGGTGTCCAAGGGACTCTGTGTACCCCCTCTTCTGTGCCTTGGAATCCAGCCCATTCTGTTTCTAGGCTCCTTTGCATCTCCCTGAAGCAAGCGTGCCCCCAGGTGCTTTCTTCCTGCTTCTCCTATCTGCCCAGGGATCAAGATTGCAGCACCATGTTTCCACTGACAGCTTGCTCCTTCAGTGACTTCCTTGGGCTTGTTTCCCTGGCATCTGTGCTTCTGCTGCCCCACGGCCTATATACCTTACACAAGCTCTTTCACATTTTCAGTGTCCATTTTTCCTTACCCATCCAGGCCATTTCCAATAGCTCACACACACATCTGTGCTGGCATGCGCGCACACACACACACACACACAATCCTGAAAGGAAATTTGCACACATGCAGAATTCTAGGTTTACTTGTCCAGGATAATGGACTTTGGTAAGCACCCCTGTTTTGTTTTGTTTTGTTTTTTGTCCAATTTTCTTTCACTTGCTTATACATCAAGTCATTGTCCTCTTCTACCTCTGATTTATCTTGGAAAGTTAATGGGATTTCCTCATGAGGATGAATGACCTGCAAAGAGGTGGGAAGGGTTGTAAGTGCTCACTGTAGGCAGCTGAGTGATGTGCGCCTGCATTTTGAATTCTCCTATCACCTTGGAATGATTCAGTGCCAATCACGTTGGCATGATTCCATTCCCTGTGCTTTTCTTCCAGAAACCAGACAGAAATAGCAAGGGGCTTTAGACTGTGCTGACTTGGAGCACCCCTTTCTCAGCCTGCACCTCTCAAGATCATTTCTTGTCAGTGTCACAATCTCTTTGCTGGCCAAGCAGTCCCACCACTATCCCCCACCTCGGGTCTGTGACCTTCTAAGTGAGGTGCCCCTGCTCCTCCTAACTGTGTAGTTTTCTGTTTGCAACTGTTTCCTTTTCACCCAACCTGTTTTCCTACACCCTATAGCAGGAAAAGGCCAAATAGATGCCTGGTTCTCCAAAAGAATGTGACAGGCCAGTGTCTGATACAGTATCGTGAGGAAGGTGCATATGGGTCCAAAGGGTCTCTGCCGAAACAAGGCACTGAACATGAAGTTGAAAAGGTAAGTGGGCCTCCCTTCTCATCAACTCTACAGTTTACTACTGCTCCCCACCGCCCCCACACACACACAGAGCCCTTATGGGATGGCACCCTGGGAAGTCTGCCCACCCTGGGCCCACAGCTCATGCCTCCTTTGTGCAGAAAGAAGCATTCCTCTCCGAAATGCTCCAAGAGGGCTTGGTTCCAGGCCAGGCCTTACTGACTTGCTAAATGCCAAGGTTCTCTTTTTGCTGCTTGTGCTAGGCTGTGGTAGCTCTCCCTACATGCTCAGGCATCCCTGCTAGGCTACAGAGCCCCCGGCCCATGGACCCTAGCTAACGGTTGTGCCGGAGGGCAGCCAACACACCCATTTCAAATCCAGGGCCTTGGTGAAAGTCGCATGGTACAGATTTCCTTCAGGATCTCCGCAACAAAATCAGAGCTTCTACTCCAGCGAGACTGTCAAAATCCTCCCTTCAGGTGCAGACCTTTTCCCCTCTGCCCTCCACAGTCAAGGACGGAACACCAGAGAAAGGAAGGAAACCACGTCAGGACTTTAGGCACAAGCATTGAGGCGTCTTCAGCAGGATCAGTATTCCCTAGTCCCTGGAGCCTGAAAAGCAGCAGTCTCTGAACTGCCCCCAGGGACATCCCTGTCTCTCACTATCCTAAGGTCCCTGCATGCGAAGAGCCAGCCCCCATTGCTTCCTCACTGTTCCCTCCCTCACAGGGACACAGCAGCAGAGGGGCACTCACAGGCAGAGGGGCACAAATGTGCACCCCAGACCTGTGCTTTCCTCCTCTTTGTGCACTGCCAGGTAGGCTGGAGGTGGCCAGACACTCCATGCTCACACCCTATCTCCTAAGATGCCTGGGCTTTCACACTGAGAGTCTTCCTTAGCATGTCATTTGTCTCACATGGTGCTAATGTGTGCCACACGCAGGTAGGGAGTCTGCTGGCTGATGGGCTGATACTAGGAAGCACAGGCTGAGGACCTTCCCTATTTCCTTCTGCCATGTGTGGAACAAGTCTCCAGAGCAGCAGGCTCTTGTTCTACGCCTCCTTCTGCCAGTCTCTGACCTTTTCCAAAGGACCTTAGCCTCTTTACAATCCTGGGTCCTGCCCTGGCCTTGTCCACCATTTCCACAGCCTGGTGCATGTCCCACAGACTGAGGGGTCCTCTGGCAGTGGTTAAAAGCCCCACCCCACTTGACTTTGGGTGATTCCTCAAACCATCCACCCCTGCTTCCTGGTACAAACACACACAACAACACAGCAGAAATAGTGAGCTTGTTTATGTCTCCTGATATCATTCCAGATTAGTGGACCCACTGTCTTGAGTTGTCATCGGCCATTCTTTCCTCATTCCTGCCCTGGACAGGGCCACTGAGGAGATGCATGGACCATTCTCCCCTCGTCTGTGGGTGACTTGTGCCTCCTCTTCCAACTGCTCCACGTCTCAGGTTCTGTCGCCTTCATGTGTGTGTCTGCTGTGTTCCGGAAACACACCCACACACAGAAACGGAGGCAACACAAGCACATGAGTGTACACACACACACGTTCAACGTACAGAGAAAGAAACACAAACAGGGAACACAAGTGTTTCAGTAGCTGGAAGACAGTGGCTCATATGAAATATAGAGAATATATAGAATTCCAGATTTCATGTGGGGAAGTTGGCCCCCAGTTTTTCAAATGTGATATACATAAATTTCAGTACTTCACGTAGAAAAACTTGAGCAGAAACTGTCATAAGTAATACAGAGAGTATTTCATATTTCATGTAGATAATCGGTGGTCAGGTATCAAATGTGAAATATAGAGAATTCCATGTTTAATGAGGAAAACTGGCACTCATATTTTTACATGTGAAATATAGAGAATTCCATATCCTTTGTAGGAATATCAGGGCCAAGTTTTCCATATATGAAACAGGAAAATTTTCATATGTCATGTATGACAATTTGTTCACAGATTTCTACATGTGAAATGTAGAGATTTCATAATTCATGCAGGAAAATCTGTTCCTAGATTCCCATATGTGAAAAATAGAAAATTGCATATTTAAGGTATGACAGTGAACATATGTCGTTTAAAAATGTAAGCACAGAGAATTCCATATATTGTGTAGGAAAATGTGTACACAGATATTCATAAGTAGAATATAAATAATCTAATATTTCATGAAAGAAAATTTTTTGAAATTTTCATATAGTGTATTCTATATTTCATGCAGGAAAATCTGTGCCTAGATTTTCAAAAGTGAAATATCAAACACTACATATTTGATTTGGAAATAATAGCACCCATATTTTCCTATGTGAAATATGGAGGGTTCCATATTTAAATCAAGGAAATCTGTGCCAAGTTTTTTTTATGTGAAATATAAAATATCTCAGATTTCATGTAGAAAAATCTGTATCTTGATATTCATTTATGAAATGTACAGATTTAGCATTCCATGAATGAAAATTTGCCCTAGGACTTTCATATTTGAACAATAGATTGCATATTTGATGTCAGAAAATATTTTTTGTAACTCATTCATTTTTTAAATTGAGGGATAATTGCTTTACAGAATTGTGTTGTGTTCTGTCATACCTCAACATGAATAAGCCATAGGTTCTATGAAGACCTACAAGACCTTTTAGAACTAACATCCAAAAAAGATGTCCTTTTCATTATAGGGGACTGGAATGCAAAAGTAGGAAGTCAAGATACACCTGGAGTAACAGGCAAATTTGGCCTTGGAATACGGAATGAAGCAGGGCAAAGGCTAATAGAGTTTTGCCAAGAGAACGCACTGGTCATAGCAAACACCTTCTTCCAACAACACAAGAGAAGACTCTTCACATGGACATCACCAGATGGTCAACATCAAAATCAGATTGATTATATTCTTTGCAGCCAAAGATGGAGAAGCTCTATACAGTCAGCAAAAACAAGACTGGGAGCTGACTGTGGCTCAGATCATGAACTCCTTATTGCCATATTCAGACTTAAATTGAAGAAAGTGGGGAAAACCACTAGACCATTCAGGTATGACCTAAATCAAATCCCTTATGATTATACAGTGGAAGTGAGAAATAGATTTAAGGGACTAGATCTGATAGACAGAGTGCCTGATGAACTATGGATGGAGGTTCGTGACACTGTACAGGAGACAGGGATCAAGATCTTCCCCAAGAAAAAGAAATGCAAAAAAGTGAAATGGTTGTCTGAGGAGGCCTTACAAATAGCTGTGAAAAGAAGAGAAGCACAAAGCAAAGGAGAAAAGAAAAGATATAAGCATCTGAATGCAGAGTTCCAAAGAATAGCAAGGAGAGATAAGAAAGCCTTCCTCAACTATCAATTCAAAGAAACAGAGGAAAACAACAGAATGGGAAAGACTAGCGATCTCTTCAAGAAAATTAGAGATACCAAGGGAACATTTCATGCAAAGTTGGGCTCAATAAAGGACAGAAATGGTATGGACCTGACAGAAGCAGAAGATACTAAGAAGAGGTGGCAAGAACAGCAGAAGAACTGTACAAAAAAGATCTTCACGACCCAGATAATCACGATGGTGTGATCACTCACACCATTCTGTGAATGTGAAGTCAAGTGGGCCTTAGGAAGCATCACTATGAACAAAGCTAGTGGAGGTGATGGAATTCCAGTTGAGCTCTTCCAAATCCTGAAAGATGATGCTGTGAAAGTGCTGCACTCAATATGCCAGCAAATTTGGAAAACTCAACAGTGGCCACAGGACTGGAAAAGGTCAGTTTTCATTCAAATTTCAAAGAAAGGCAATGCCAAAGAATGCTCAAACTACTGCACAATTCCACTCATCTCACACACTAGTGAAGTAATGCTCAAAATTCTCCAAGCCAGGCTTCAGCAATATGTGAACGGTGAACTTCCAAATGTTCAACTGGTTTGAGAAAAGGCAGAGGAACCAGAGATCAAGTTGCCAACATCTGCTGGATCATGGAAAAAGCAAGAGAGTTCCAAGAAAACATCTACTTCTGCTTTATTGGCTATGCCAAAGCCTTTGACTGTGTGGATCACAATAAACTGTGGGTAATTCTGAAAGAGATGGGAATACCAGACCACCTGACCTGCCTCTTGAGAAACCTATATACAGGTCAGGATGCAACAGTTAGACCTGGCCATGGCACAACAGACTAGTTCCAAATAGGAAAAGGAGTACGTCAAGGCTGTATAATGTCACCCTGCTTATTTAACCTCTATGCAGAGTACATCATGAGAAACGCTGGGCTGGAAGAAGCACAAGCTGGAATGAAGATTGCTGGGAGAAATATCAATAACCTCAGCTATGCAGATGACATCACCCTTATGGCAGAAAGTGAAGAGGAACTAAAAAGCCTCTTGATGAAAGTGAAAGAGGAGAGTGAAAACGTTGGCTTAAAGCTCAACATTCAGAAAACTAAGATCATGGCATTTGGTCCCATCACTTCATGGGAAATAGATGGGGAAACGGTGTCAGATTTTATTTTTTTTCGGCTCCAAAATCACTGCAGATGGTGATTCAGCCATGAAATTAAAAGACGCTTACTCCTTGGAAGGAAAGTTATGACCAACACAGATGGCATATTCAAAAGCAGAGACATTACTTTGCCAACAAAGGTCCGTCTAGTCAAGGCTATGGTTTTTCCAGTGGTCATGTATGGATGTGAGAGTTGGACTATCAAGAAAGCTGAGCACCGAGGAATTGATGCTTTTGAACTTTGGTGTTGGAGAAGACTCTTGATCCTTTTTTTTTTTTTTAATTTAAAATTATTTATTTTAATTGCAGGCTAATTAGTTTACAATACTGTATTTGTTTTTGCCATACATCAACATGAATAAGGCCACGGGTGTACACGTGTTCCCAGTCCTGAACTCCTCTCCTGCCTCCCTCCCCATACCATCCCTCTGGGTCATCCCAGTGCACCAGCCCCAAGCATCCTGTGTCCTGCATCGAACCTGGACTGGCAATTCGTTTCTTATATGATATTATACGTGTTTTAATGCCATTCTCCAAAGTCATCCCACCCTCTCCCTCTGCCACAGAGTCCAAAAAGCTTCTATATATCTGTGTCTCTTTTGCTGTCTCGCATACAGGGTTATCGTTACCATCTTTACTGTATCATATACTATATTGGTGTTTTTTCTTTCTGGCTTACTTCACTCTGTATAATCGACTCCAGTTTCATCCACCTCATTAGAACTGATTCAAATGTATTCTTTTTAATGGCTGAGTAATACTCCATTGTGTATATGTACCACTGCTTTCTTATCCATTCATCTGCTGATGGACATCTAGGTTGCTTCCATGTCCTGGCTATTATAAACAGTGCTGCGATGAATATTGGGGTGCACGTGTCTCTTTCAATTCTGGTTTCCTCGGTGTGTATGCCCAGCAGTGGGATTGCTGGGTCATAAGGCAGTTCTATTTCCAGTTTTTTTAAGGAACCTCACACTGTTCTCCATAGTGGCTGTACTAGTTTGCATTCCCACCAACAGTATAAGAGGGTTCCCTTTTCTCCACACCCTCTCCAGCATTTATTGCTTGGAGACTTTTGGATAGCAGCCATTCTGACTGGCATGAAATGGTACCTCATTGTGGTTTTGATTTGCATTTGTCTGAAAATGAGTGATGTTGAGCATCTTTTCATGTGTTTGTTAGCCATCTGTATGTCTTCTTTGGAGAAATGTCTATTTAGGTCTTTGGCCCATTTTTTGATTGGGTCATTTATTCTTCTGGAATTGAGCTGCAGGAGTTGCTTGTATATTTTTGAGATTAGTTGTTTGTCAGTTGCTTCATTTGCTATTATTTTCTCCCATTCTGAAGGCTTTCTTTTCACCTTGCTTATAATTTCTTTTGTTGTGCAGAAGCTTTTAATTTTAACTAGGTCCCATTTATTCACTTTTGCTTTTATTTCTAATATTCTTGGAGGTGGGTCATAGAGGATCCTGCTGTGATTTATGTTGGAAAGTATTTTGCCTATGTTCTCCTCTAGAATTGATGCTTTTGAACTGTGGTGATGGAGAAGTCCCTTGGACAGCAAGGAGATCCAACCAGTCCATTCTAAAGGAGATCAGTCCTGGGTGTTCATATGAAGGGCTGATGCTAAAGCTGAAACTCCAATACTTTGGCCACCCCATGCAAAGAGTTGACTCATTGGAAAAGACTCCGATGCTGGAAGGGATTGGGGGCAGGAGGAGAAGGGGACGACAGAGGATGAGATGGTTGTATGGCATCACCAACTCGATGGACATGAGTTTGAGTGAACTCCGGGAGTTGGTGATGGACAGGGAGGCCTGCCGTGCTGCAATTCATGGGGTCACAAAGAGTCGGACACGACTGAGCGACTGAACTGAACTGAACTGATATATACATCACCTCTATCTTTAACCTCCTTCTAATTTTCCTCCCCATTGTACCCCTCTAGGTTGATAGACAGACGCTGTTTGAGTTCCCTGAGTTATACAGCAAATTCCCATTTGCTATCTATTTTACATATAGTAATGTAAATGTCCATGTTACTCTCTCCATAAATCTCACCCACTCCTCCCCTCTCCCACTGAGATTTTCAAATAGTAAATGTACAAAGTTTCGTACTTCAGGAGGGGAAATGCATGCTCAAATTTTCATATGTGAAATATACAGAATTCCACAGTCATGTAAGTAAATGTGTACAATGATATTCCATGGAAAGCAGACAAGATTCCACATACCATGAATAAAAATATACAAGTAGATTATCAAACATGAAATATAGGTTTCCGATTTCATATAGGAAACTCCACACCCATATTTTCATTGTGAATATAGAAAATTACATACTTCATGCAGGCAAGTTATCATTTAGGATTTCCTATGCATGAAGCAGAACATTGAAATTGAGTGCTCTGGGACAGTCAGGAAACATAGGGTAGGGAAGGATGTGGGAGAGGCTTGAGGATGGGTGGGACACAGATATACCTATGGATCATTAATGTTGATGAATGGCAGAAAACATCACAAACCAGATCTACCAACAGCCAGCCTCTCAGCAGAGTTTAGTAAAACATATATTGCAGCCTTTGCACAGGGCTCTCTGACCTTAGGCTGGGTAGTGAGCTACATAGCTTGGGGGAAGGTAAAGGCTGTGTCTTACAGAGGTCCAGAGCCCTTGCTAGAGACACTCACTGGCCTGGCCCAGGGTTCAGAGCAATAGCCAACATGTCCCATCTCCAACTTCATGACCCAATGCTGGTGGCAATCTGGATGGTCAGTCTATGGGACCCAGCCCCACATTTGGGGAGACTGAGGAGACTGAGGGGAAGCCGCATTGAAGATGGCTGGGCAGGGTTTGGGGAACTTGGTAAGAGGAGGGCACAGGAAACTGAGAGCCGCCTCTTCTGCTGGGACTGTGCACTAATGGGAGGACCAAGAGAGGGTGCTGGGTGCTAGAAAGCTCCCAGACAGGTTAACCAGCCTGCATAGGGACTCCCTTCCTCCTAACCAGGACCTTGAATGCTGAAAATCAAATTTGGGACATTTCCTTTCTGAGTAGAGACTAATATTTGTTTCCATAAAGGTTTACAGAAAAAGTTTTACCTGACCATGACCTTACCCCAAGAACAGAGGATCTGGCAGCAAGATGTTTGTGACAGCTAATCATACCCCTCCCTGACCTTTCCTATAAGTATGCTTTGCTGAAAGATTTGGGGAAGTTTGGGATATTTAAAGGCATAAGCCTCCATCTCCTTGCATTGCCCTGAAATAAAAACCTGTGTGCTTTAAACTCCAATATTTTGATACTGCTTGACTTAACTATATTGGGTATATGGGTATTTGTTAACAGTAGCAACTTAGCTCTCAATTCTGTGGAGGGTGCAGACTATATGAAAGAATGCCTCATCCAAAACCATTCTCTCATAAAAGCATGAGAAGTTTATCCTTCTGTATAGAACAAATTAGCAAACACTGGCTACCCCAATTACCAAGTGAACATAGGACAAAAATAACTGTGACAAATGTCATCTGGTCTATTTGAGGACCACTTATTATTTTGAAAAGTTTGTAATGAACTGATTTTCTAGGATACATATTTGAAATATATCTTTTGCTTTGCAATCTTTTAGTAGTTTGCTTATGATGTCTATCACATTATGGTTTAATATTTATTCAATAATAGAATATTTTCTTTCCCTTACACCTTTGTGGAGAGGATTTCTAGATTGGTAAGAAATTTTCAATTTTGTTTTCATCTGTATTACTCCTGAACAACAGATTTTTCTTCATCAGGTTCTTTCTGGGTTGTGTAGACCTAATTAATGAAGTGAAATCTGGGAGACAGAAAAATATACTGCAGTACTAAGTGGAAAGAAGAAAACAGATATTATGAAATAAACTGAATTCCCTAAAAACGTGTGTATTGAAGCCCTAACTCTCTTGTATTTAGTCAATATGTGAGTAAATTAAAATTTCTTTCTGGCCCTATTTGGAAATAGGGCCTCTAAATAGGTAGTTGGATTAATAGGACTGGTACTTTATAGGAATAGGAGATCAGACATACACAACACAGAGATGTTACCATGCGAAGACAAAGCCAGAAGATGGCCAGGCACAGTCCAAAGGAGGCCTCAGAAGAAAACAAATCTGCTGACCTTTTGATTACTGACTTGATCCCCAGAAGTCTGAGAAAACATTTACTGAAGCTACCTGGTATGGGGTACTTTGTTATGGCAACCCTAGTAAAGCAATACTCCCACTTCCTCTTGAAATGAAGGCTTCAATTGCAAAAAAGGCCTCCTTTTCTTACCTAGGTTCTCAGGGAAAGGAATCTGGTAAACAGTTCTCTTACTCATCAACTGAATCCTCACAGATTCCTAATGCTTCCTAATAATTTTCACTGTTTCTTTACAGATTCAGCCTGGCTAGAACTTATTCCTATTTCATAGGCAAAGTTGACCTAGGAAATATTAGAAAGAACATAAGCTATAGGAAGTAGTAGAAGAAAATAAGCACATCAGGAAGGCAGCATAACCTCGTGAAAAAGATACAGTCCTCTCCTTTTATCCTTCCCGTAAATCTCTTTCTAAATCCCTAGGAGGCAAAGAGTAGTGACCAAGGCATTGCTGCCTATTGCTTTAGTGATGTCACAAAGTTGGAATGTCATGGCAGCCATGCCTCCCTCAAACTCCCCTAACCACGAAACTAGGCTTCAATAGCCATGGGCCAGCCTAGAGCATCACAAGCCCTTCCAAACTAAAGGACCACCTGAGTTTTCCCTCAGACAGTTTGCCAGGCATGTTGTTGTCTGTGTTTCTATGGCAGAATTTGTAATCTATGGCCACCACTCTTATCACCAGTCCTCTGCATTCCTGAGGACCCCAAGAGACCACCATACTAGCTTGCAAACTACATATCTTAAAAATATAGGAATACAATCCAGTCCAAACTGAAGGGCTAAAACTCATGGAGATAGATGTGCATGGTCCTCAACCCCAACAAGGGCTGTTATGAGCAGCAAAACCACAGTTCCAGACAAACTCACATTAACACCTGCAGCCATGCTAATGACATGTTTCCAGTATTGACAATGAGTGTAGAGTTTACATCCTCCACCAGCTCGAGAACTTATGCCAACAAGACCTCTCCACCTTCCATCTTATGCAAGCCTAAAAGACAGACTCTATTGCAGCACATCAGGCCATACGCATGCTCAACTGAGATATTTAGAGGTAACAGTACCAGGTACAGGACACTGTGGAGAAGACACACATCCAAAGTGAGTCATATAAAAGCCTTTTGTGCCAGTTTCACAGAGAAAATATTCATCTCTGAAATGATCCAGTCGATAGGATCATTTCTAACATTAGAAATGTTAGTAATGATCAAATCATTACTAACATTAGTAATTTGATCATTGCTGCTGCTACTGCTGCTGCTAAGTCACTTCAGTCATGTCCGACTCTGTGCGACCCCATAGACGGCAGCCCACCAGGCTCCCCAGTCCCTGGGATTCTCCAGGCAAGAACACTGGAGTGGGTTGCCATTTCCTCCTCCAATGCATGAAAGTGAAAAGTCAAAGTGAAGTCGCTCAGTCGTGTCCAACTCCTAGCGACCCCATGGACTGCAGCCCACCAGGCTTCTTCGTCCATGGGATTTTCCAGGCAAGAGTACTGGAGTGGGGTGCCATTGATCAAATCATTACTAACATTCAACTTAGCCACAAGGCAGTGCAGGTTCCCAGCATGGAACTTAAGAAATTTCAGTGCAGGCAAGAACAGAGAAACTTTCCAGGGCAAGGGACAGAGGTGATACAGGTTTGGCAATAAGATAGAGGCATGAAGAGGAGATTTCAGAGCTAGGATCTGACCATTAGAGGTGATGGGACCTGCTTTAGACCTGGCTGCAGGCCTCGGAGAAGGCAATGGCACCCCACTCCAGTACTCTTACCTGGAAAATCCCATGGATGGAGGACCCTGGTGGGCTACAGTCCATGGGGTCGCAAAGAGTCGGACACGACTGAGCGACTTCATTTTTCCTTTTCATTTTCATGTATTGGAGAAGGAAATGGCAACCCACTCCAGTGTTCTTACCTGGAGAATCCCAGGGACGGGGGGGCCTGGTGGGCTGCCGTCTATGGGGTCACACAGAGTCAGACATGACTGACGACTTAGCAGCAGCAGCAGCAGGCCTTGGGAACATATTTCAAAATTTAATAAACTAATGTGGTCTCTGACCTCAGTGAGCTTTTATAATATTAATGCCTCAGCATACTTGTCTAGATCAACTGCAGTTCCACAGCTTTGAAATTCAGGAGATATTGATTGAGGGGTGGGCTGGGACTTGCAGGAGATTTGCTCTATCGGACATGTTCCAGCACTTGGCATACATAATAGAGCTGGAGTCAGAACTCACCTATGTATAGACTGTTCTGTTTGGCATATTTCAACTACAAGATCATATAATAACCACACATCTGGGCTTTCACTTTCTTTCTCTTTCCATACTTCTCTACTTATACAAAAGAAAGATAGCACTAATTTGAAGTCACATTTTTGTATTAGGACTTTTCTCTCAGTTTTCCAAATTTATCAGTTGTGCTAATTGACTTCCTGCTACTAAATATGGCCAACTTTATAGTAATTCCTCATGCCATGTCAGAGGTTCTCAGGTAAATGTAAAGGCAGATAAAATACAAAAGAACAAATAAACCAAGCTTTTGAGGAGTGTTGGAAGTAAAAAACGGCCATGGGAAAGTAGGCCATGAGATGGCTGATGACATAGTAGTGTGAGGGAAGCTCTGATGAGAAATCAGCATCCCTTGCAAATAGTTCATCTGTCCTAGAAATCAATAAGTCCCTTTTTCTTCCAGATAGTTCTCGTTATGTCTCTCCCCTCATCACATACACTGCCTACAGGTGATGATCCAGCTTAATCTCAAATATAAACCATACATTTCAACTTCTTCCTTACTCTCATGACACGACTACTTATGACCTCATTGGCCATCCCCTTTTGTTTTACTATTGCAGCCAGCAGGCCAGCTCATTGTTTCTGACACCTTCAAATACATCTCTGGCCATCCTTTCATCTTCCTAACGTCATCTCCATCTTCCCCTGAGCATCCAGATACCTCCATCAGTATTTCTTATATGTTTCTCATGGAGACCATTGTAATCACCCTCATGACCTCTTATCAATCTCATTAAAGTCTGAAATAGACACATATACTAAAAGGCTGGGAATATTTCATTAATACACAAGAGTCCTTCAGAAAAGTGACTCTCAGCCTGCTCTTAGATAAGGAAGAGGTATATGTGGGTCTCAAGATTATAATTTCCTCTTAGGTCCAGATCCTTCCTTTCTACTCCTTACTGTTCTAGACAAGGGAAAAGTTAAGTTAGAGGTTATTATTCACAAATGAAAAAAGAACTCTTCTAATGGATCAGACTCCCTAAAGCAAGACAGGATAGAAATCCTTATTTCAGGTAACAGGAAAGAGATTCCAAAATGTGGATGGAGAAAAGGAAGCACAACACTCTCCACAGAGAAGTTTTTTGTTTGTTTGTTTAGTTTCTTAGGGAAAAGAAATAGCCCGTTGCCGGGGTCCAGCCCCGGCTGATCCAGGGTATTCGAAGGAGAGACGGCTAGGCGACCTATTCAAATGTTAATTAGAGATAATAAAGAGGAATAGAATGAGGATAGCTCAGTAGGAAAATTCAGTGGAGAAAAGAAGCTGAGTGGCTTGGTTTACGCGGAAAATCAATATAACCCGTGACACCAGGTTAGCTCTGACCACGGAGGCCGCAGGCGCCCTCTCAAATAGCGGAAGGTGCCCCACCTTAGACACCTTCTCGAGTGGGTCTTAGAAGCCCAGGCAAATAAATGGTCGCAGAGGATATCCACGCTCCAGATGGACACTCAGCTGGAAGTTAAAGGGAAGAATGACATGGGGAGACCAAGCGTTGGTGAGCAAGGCCCATAGCTTTATTTTCAACAGGGGCTTTTATACCCTAAGTTACACATAGAGGACAATAGGGGATGCAAAATCAGCAGTCTTTGATGCTTATCAAAAACCAGGGTTTCTTTCCTGCAGATTTATCGTATACAAATGGTTTAGGTGATTTACATCATCTTCTGGCCAGAGGCCTATTAACATTTTATGACTCTTGACAAGCACTTATCAACAAAGACTTATTTTCTCTAAGAGTAATTATTTTAAGGTTTGGCGCCATCTTCCGAAGATAAGATTACGTTCCTATAGGGTGGATGTGTAATGGGTTTACAAAGGAAAGAATTTACTACCTTAAGGGTCTAAAGTTACTAACACCAGGCCACTACTTATTTTTTCTACATACCAACTATATTAATTAATGCACATTCAAGGATACAATTCAGGGGATGTGAAAACTTGGCAACAAACATTGGCTCATCAATGAAATCTTTTACTAGTTTTATTCTGACAGCTTCTAATTCTCTGAGAGGCTCTAAGCTATTTGAATATCTTAAGCTTCCCATGCCTCTGGAGGCTGGGAGACTGTAAACAATCGTATGCATAGCTGTAGGTGTCCAGGTAAACTTGTCAGGCGAGTTAGAGAGCCATCTGAGGGGTTTGGATTTAAACACTCCTAATTGCCCAGGAACTTTATTAATTGGAGCTGTAAGTTAACTCTTTGACAGAGAGAGTGAGATGGTGGTGGGGGACAGCCCCCAGTAAAGTCAGAGGTGAGAGCACAAAGCAATAAAGTAGGCAGACTCTGGTTTTTGGGGGGTAGATGCTCGAGAATATCCGGGGGCACTCCCGAGGCTCGATCCCGCCTTTGCGTATGCCGAGCCCCCTTCCTCATGACCTTTGTTACGAGTGGAATGTCTCTCGCCGGCTCCCGGCAGCCCGTGATCTTCAAAAGATGCACAGAGATAACTTATAAAAGGCTTAGCCATTCAGTGTGAACCACATGATGTCCTATCAGAAAAGAAAGAGAACATTTTTGAATCTTACCCTAGGTTAGAAGTGTGTATGTTTGCTCAGTCTTGTCAAATCTTTGCAACCCCTGAAGTGTAGACCACCAGGCTCCTCTGTCCATGAGATTTTCCAGGTGGAAAATTGGAGTGGGTTGCCATTTCCTACTCCATATTGTTGGAAATGTAGAGCTGAAGAAAAATATTATTACCCATGCATTTTCTTACACCTCTTTTGAGACAAAGAAAACTATATAAGCCCAATCAGAACAACAAAAGTATGAACAAATTTAAAAATTAAGAACAGTTTAAGGGATCTCTGGGGCAACATCAAGGGCAAAAACATTCCAATATTGGGGGTTTCAGAGAGGTGGAGAGAGAAAAAGCAGTTGATAATATATAGATACAATTATGGCTGAAAGTCCCAAAGCCTGAAGATGGAAACAAACTTAGATATCCAGGTAGAGAAAGAGCAGAGGGTCCCATAAGGATGATCATAGATGCAATCCAAGACACCTCAAAATTAAATGGAAAGTTAAAGAGAAAGAGAAAAGGAATTATGTCAGAGGACTCCCATAAGGCTATCAGCTGACTGAGCGTTGCTGAGGTGGGGTCGCACTGAGCCTCCTCCAAATTGGTGATTGACTATGGAGTTCTTGGCTGCTCACAGAAGGGTTTTGGGTCTGGTCAGCCCTATGCTGACCTCGCTTGTGTTGCCAGTAAATCATCAGTGAAGTCCTGTGGTTCGATCCCCTGCAGTACTACCCCAGGGGGAAGATCCATGCCATGAGAGGTAACTGACAGAAACATGGATTATGAGGAGGTGGGCCCTGAAGGGACAGCTATGTAGATGCCAGGACACTGTCTTTTCACAAATGGGGATGCTCAGGCTCATGCATGATGGCTGTGGAGCTTGGATTTGTGTCAGGCAAGTAGCAAGTGACAGGCTGAGACTGGAGGCTTGGGGACTTAATGTGTGCATGAGTGAACAAAGTCTCACTCAAAGCAGCTGTGGTTACAGAATGAGAGTCCTAGGTGATTCTGATAGAGGCAGGGTGAATTAAGCACCTTTGTCAGAATCATCCTTCCCTGGGGCTTGCCACTCCCAGGCGTTCTGCTGCTCATTGAGATTGAGATCCCCTGGCTCTTCCTTCCAGCCCCTCTTTGGTAGGGCTTTCTCTCTGGTGTTTCATTGCATTTTTGTGCTGACTTTGGGGTCTTCTCTGAATTTCTATATCCACTGCTTGGCCTCTCACCATCCCCACACAGGTAGCACTGGAAACATCTTCAGGCTGGTTGGGGATAATACTGAAGAGCTGTGGGGAGGGGTATCCCAAAATGGCAGGACGTGGTGCCTGCTGACTATCTCCTAAACTGTTGGACACAGCTGTCCTCAGCTAGTGAGACACCTGCTTCCCCTGTTTGCATTTGTGTCCCTGTGCCTCGCATATATGTGTGTACACGCATGTTTGTGTCACCTGTGCTTGTGTGTGTTTCTGTGTGTGTGTGTGTCCAGCCCACTGCAGGTACAGAGGTGAAGGTGACCACATGTGAGATGTGGATAAATCAGAAGAGGAGGTACAAGTGCCCACAGGCCAGATGGGACTGGACAGTGTATCTTCGTGGTGTCCCTGTTCACGACCTGAATGTAGAAATGACGGCCAGTGATAATTCAGGATGGTGGTTCCAGAAATCCGAAATTACCTCAAGAGACATAAACAAATTCACAATTTCTGCTGTGTTTTTGTGTTTCTACCAGGAAGTGGGTATGAAGGGTTTGAGGAGTCACCTGGAGTAAGTCAAGTGGGGTGGGGCTTTTAAAACCACTGCTTTTGGACCCCTCAGTCTGTGGGACATGGGCTGGATTGTAGAATGGAGGATGTGGCTAGGACAGGACCTGGGATTGTGAAGAGGCCAATTTCCTTTGGAGAAAGGCAGAGACTGGGAGGAGGAGGCCCAGAAAGAAAGCCTGCTGCATTGGAGACTTGTTCCACACATGCGAGGGAAACAGGTGAATGTCCTTGGCCAGTGCTGCCTAGAAACAGCCCAACAGCCAGGACCCTCCCTTCCTGAGTGTGGCACACACTGGCACAATTGGAGAGAAATGACCTTCTAAGGTATTTGCTGTATGTACAGCGTTACTAATTTCCAGGTGGGCAACTTCCTTCCTTCTTGATGTCCCAAAGTGCCAGAAATCATTGTTATGCTGCCTACATTAATTGCCTAGCATTCATGTATAAAATTTGAAATATACAATATTATATATGAATGTTTGGGTGTATTTTCATATACATAAGATTGAATTTCATTACTTCATATATGAAAACCTGGAAGCTGATTTTCTTATGTGAAGTATTCTATTTTCTATAACTCATTCATTGACTATAGCATGTGCATGTGTGTGCTCTGTCTGTCCAACTCTCTGCAAGTCCATGGACAGTAACCTGCAGGGCCTATCTGACCACAGGGATTCTCCCAAGCACGCATACTGGAGTGGATTGTCATTTCCCTTTCCAGAGGATATTTCCATCCTCGGGATTGAACCCGCCTCTCTTGTCTCTCCCGCATTAGTAGGCAGCTTCTTTACCACTAGTATATTTCCTGTTCAAAATATGTAGTATTTTATGTGTATGAATAATCAAATTTTCTATAGTTTGTATGTGATAATCTGGGTGCAGACTTTCAGATGTGAAATACGTAATTCTCCTATTTCACGTATTAAACTCTGGTGCTGATTTTCCTACATGGAATATGGAATTCTCTATGTTTAACACAAGATAATCTGGATGCCAGTTTTCCCACATGATATATGGAATTTTCTGTATTTCTTATAATAGAATCCAAGGGTAATTTTAATACATTAATACAGAATTCTCTCTATGTCATAAATACATATGTGGGCAAAATTTTCCTGTGTGAAATAATGGAACTGTATAATTCATAGGAAAATATGCATGTAGTTCCCCTGTATGAAATATGGAATTCCCTATATTCACACATGAAAATCTTGGCACAAATTTACCTCTGTGAAATATGGAATTTAGGAAAATCTGGGTCATGACTTTCTTTCATGAACTATTGAATTCTCTATATTTCACAAATGAAAATCTGGGCACTGACATTCATCAAGTATGGAATTCTTTATATTTCACATGTGAAAATCTAGGTGCTAATACTATATGAAAGATGAAATTCTTTATACTTTGCAATTGAAACTTAGGATGGGTAATTTTTCTACAGGTTATGTGGAATTCTCTATATTTCACATGAATATCGGAGTGCATATTTTCCTATATGAAAAATGAAAGCCTCTGCATTTCAATTCTTTACCATCTAAGCCACCAGGGAACTTGAAAGTTTCTATGAAGACCTACAAGACCTAGAATTGACACTGAGAAAAGATGTTCTTTTCATCATAGGGGACTGAAATGCAAAGGCAGGAAGTCAAGAGATAGCTGGAGTAATAGGCAAGTTTGGACATAGTGTACAAGATGTGACAGGACAAAATCTAGCAGAACTTAGGAAAATAGAAAGGGTAAAAATGGAAAGAGTGACAGTTTACTTGGGCTCCAAAATTACCGGGGACAGTGGCTACAGTAGAGTTCAGTCACTCAATGGTGTTCAACTCTTTGCCACCCCATGACCTTCAGCACGTCAGGCTTCCCAATCCATCACCAACTCCTGGAGCTTACTCAAACTCATATCCATTGAGTCGGTGATGCCATTCAACCATCTCATCCTCTGTTGTCCCCTTCTCCTGCCTTCAATCTTTCCCAGCATCAGGGTCTTCTCAAATGAGTCATTTCTTCACATCAGTTGGCCAAAGTATGGGAGTTTTACCATCAGCATTAGTCCTTTCAATGAATATTCAGGACTGATTTCTTTAGGATTGACTGGTTGGATCTCCTTGTACTTCAAAGGACTCTCAAGAGTCTTCTCCAACACCACAGTTCAAAAGCATCAGTTCTTTGGCACTCAGCTTTATTTATACTCCAACTCTCACATCCATACATGACTACTGGAATAACCATAGCCTTGACTAGATGTAACTTTTTCAACAAAGTAATGTCTCTGCTTTTTAATATGCTGTCTATGTTGGTCATAGCTTTTCTTCCAAAGAGCAAGCGTCTTTTAATTTCATGGCTACAGTTGCCATCTGCAGTGATTTTGGAGCTCCCCAAAAATAAAGAAGGGAAGCGCAAAGCAAAGGAGGAAAGGAAAGATATACCCATTTGAATGCAGAGTTCCAAGGAATAGCGAGGAGAGATAAGAAAGCCTTCCTTAGCGATCAGTGCAAAGAAATAGAGGAAAACAATAGAACAGGAAGACTAGAGATCTTATCAAGAAAAGTAGAGATACCAAGGGAACATTTCATGCAAAGTTGGGCTCAACAAAGGACAGAAATGGCATGGACCTAACAGAAGCAGAAGATATTAAGAACAGGTGGCAAGAATACACAGAAGAACTGTACAAAAAAGATCTTCATGAAGCAGATAATCACAATGGTGTGATCACTCACGTAGAGCCAGACATCCTGGAATTTCAAATGGGCCTTAGGAAGCATCACTAAGAACAAAGCTAGTGGAGGTGATGGAATTCCAGTTGAGCTATTTCAAATCCTGAAAGATGATGCTGTGAAAGTGCTGCACTCAATATGCCAGCAAATTTGGAAAACTCAGCAGTGGCCACAGGACTAGAAAAGGTCAGTTTTCATTCCAATCCCAAAGAAAGGCAATGCCAAAGAATGTTCAAACTACTGCACAATTGCACTCATCTCACACACTAGTAAAGTAATGCTTAAAATTCTCCAAGCCATGCTTCAGCAGTACATGAACCGTGAACTTCCAGACATTCAAGCTGGTTTTAGAAAAGGCAGAGGAACCAGAGATCAAATTGCCAACATCTGCTGGATCATCAAAAAATCAAGAGAGTTCCAGAAAAACATCTACTTCAGCTTTATTGGCTATGCCAAAGCCTTTGACTGTGTGGATCACAATAAACTGTGGGAAATTCTGAAAGAGATGGGAATACCAGACCACCTGACCTGCCTCTTGAGAAACCTGTATGCAGGTCAGGAAGCAACAGTTAGAACTGGACATGGAACAACAGACTGGTTCCAAGTAGGGAAAGAAGTACGTTAAGGCTGTGTATTGTCACCCTGCTTATTTAACTTATATACAGAGTACATCATGCGAAAGGCCGGGCTGGAAGAAGCACAGGCTGGAATCAAGATTGCTGGGAGAAATATCAATAACCACAGCTATGCAGATGACACCACCCTTATGGCAGAAAGTGAGGAAGAACTAAAAAGCCTCTTGATGAAGGTGAAAGAGGAGAGTGAAAAAGTTGGTTTAAAGCTCAACATTCAGAAAACTAAGATCATGGCATCCGGTCCATTATTTCATGGCAAATAAATGGGGAAACAGTGGAAACAGTGTCAGACTTTATTTTTCAGGGCCCCAAAATCACTACAGATGGTGATTGCAGCCATAAAATTAAAAGAAGCTTACTCCTTGGAAGGAAAGTTATGACCAACCTAGACAGCATATTGAAAAGCAGAGACACTACTTTGTCAACAAAGGTCCATCTAGTCAAGGCTATGGTTTTTTCCAGTGGTCATGTATGGCTGTGAGAGTTGGACTATCAAGAAAGTTGAGCACCTAAGAATTGATGCTTTTGAACTGTGGTGTTGGAGAAGGCTCTTGAGAGTCCCTTGGGCAGCAAGGAGATCCAACCAGTCCATCCTAAAGGAAATCAGTCCTGAATATTCACTGGAAGGACTGATACTAAAGCTGAAACTCCAATACTTTAGCCACCTGATGTGAAGAGCTGACTCATTGGAAAAGACCCTGATGCTGGGAAAGATTGAGGACAGGAGGAGAAGGGGACGACAGAGGATGAGATGTTTTGATGGCATCACCGACTCGATGGACATGGGTTTGGGTCGACTCTGGGAGTTGGTGATGGACAGGAAGGCCTGGCGTGCTAGGTCCATGGGCTCACAGAGTCGGACACGACTGAGTAACTGAACTGAACTTCAAAATAAAGTATCTCACTGCTTCCATTTTTCCCCCCATCTGTTTGCCAGTAAGTGATGGGAGACTGGATGCCATGATCTTTGTAATTTGAAAGCTGAGTTTTAAGTCAACTTCTTCACACTCCTCTTTCACTTTCATCAAGAGGCTCTTTAGTTCCCCTTTGTATTCTGCCATAAGGTAGTGTCATCTGAATATCTAAGGTTATTGATATTTCTCCCAGCAACCTTGATTCCAGCTTTTGCTTTATCCAGACTGGCATTCTGCATGATATCCTTTGCATATACGTTAAATAAGGAGGGTGGCAATATACAGCTTTGATGTACCCTTCTCCCAGTTTGGAACCAGTCTGCTGTTTCATGACTGGTTCTAACTTTTGCCTCCTGACATGCACACAGAGTTGTGAAAAGGCAGGTAACATGGTCTGGCATTCCATCTCCTTACGTATATTCCAGAGTTTGTTGTGATCCGCACAGTCAAATGCTTTGGCTGTGCCAATAAAGCAGGAGGAGATTTTTTATGGAACTCTCTTGCTTTTTTGATGATCCAATGGATGTTGGCAATTTGATCTCTGGCTCCTCTGTCTTTTCTAAATCCAGCTTGAGCATCTGGAAGTTGACAGTTCACGTAATATTAAAGCCTGGCTTGGTGAATTTTGAGCATTACTTTGCTAGCGTGTGAGATGAATGCAATTGTGTGGTAGTTTGAACATTTTTGGCATTGCCTTTCCTTGGATTGGAATGAAAACTGACCTTTTCCAGTCCTGTGGCCACTGCTGAGTTTTCCAAACTTGCTGGCGTATTGAGTGTGGCACTTTCACAGCATCAACTTGTAGGATTTGAAATAACTTAACAGGAATTCCCAGAGAAAGCAGTGGCATCCCACTCCAGTACTCTTGCCTGGAAAATCCCATGGATGGAGAAGCCTGGTAGGCTGCAGTCCATGGGGTCGCTAAGAGTCGAACACGACTGAGCAACTTCACTTTCACTTTTCACTTTCATGCATTGGAGAAGGAAATGGCAACCCACTCCAGTGTTCTTGCCTGGAGAATCCCAGGGATGGGGGAGCCTAGTGGGCTGCCGTCTATGGGGTCGCACAGAGTTGGACACGACTGAAGTGACTTAGCAGCAGCATCAACTGGAATTCCATCACTTCCACTAGCTTTGTTAGCAGTAATGCTTCCTAAGGCCTGCTTGACTTTGCATTCCAGGATGTCTGGCTCTAGGTGAGTGATCACACCATCGTGGTTATCTGGGTCATGAAGATCTATTTTGTATAGTTCTCTTGGGTATTTTTGCTACCTCTTCTTAATATCTTCTCCTTCTGCTGGGTCCATACCATTTGTGTCCTTCATTGTGCCCCTCTTTGCATGAAATATTCCTTTGGTATGTCTAGTTTTCTTAAAGAGATCTCTAGTCTTTCCCATTCTATTGTTTTCCACTATTTCTTTGTATTGATCACTGAGAATGGCTTTCTTACCTCTCCTTGGTATTCTTTGGAAGTCTGCATTCAAATGGGAATATATTTCCTTTTCTCTTTTGCCTTTAGCTTCTTCAGTGACTATAGCCATGAAAATAAAAGACCCTTGCTTCTGGGAAGAAAAGCTCTGACGAATCTAGAGAAAATGTATTCAAAAGCAGATACATCACTTTGCTGCCGAAGTGCCATATAGTCAGAGCATGTTTTTTTGTTTTGTTTCGTTTCGTTTTTTGTTTTTTTTTTTTTCAGTTATCCATGTACCGATATGAGAGTTTGACTGTAAAGACGGTTGAGTGCCAAAGGGCTGAAGCTTTGGAACTGTGGTGCTGAAAATAACTCCTGAGAGTCCCTTGCACAGAAAGGAGTTCAATCCAGTCAATCCTAAAGGAAACTAACCCTGAATATTCATCTGAAGAACTGATGCTGAAGCTGAAACTCCAATACTTTGGCTATCTTCCGTGAAGAGCTGATTCACTGGAAAAGATGCTGAAGACAGGAGAAGAAGGGGACAGCAGAGGGTGTAATGGTTAGATGGCATCATTGACTCACTGATCATGAGTTTGAGCAAACTGTGGATGACAGTGAAGGACAGGGAATCCTGGAGGGCTGCAGTCTATGGTGTTGCAAAGAGTTGGACATGATGTTGCAAAGAGTTGTGATTGACACCTAGGTGTAGATGGTTCTCCCTGAAATATGGAATTCTCTATATTTCACATATTTAAATTTGCAAGGAGATTTTTCTGCATGCAACAATGTGGGGAAAATTGGTGCCATGATTTTCAAAGGTGATATAGACATAATTCCATACCTCATGCAGGAAAAACTGCACCCATATTTTCAGATGTGAAAAATAGTTACTTGTTTTATGTCATAAAATCTGTGCTCAGATTTAGATCTTGAAAATAATGAGAATTTCACATTTAATGTGGGAAAACAAACATCCAACTTTTCTAATGTTAAATATACAGAATTTCACACTTCATGTAGGAAAACTGCACCCAGATATTCATAAAAGAAATATAGAGAATGTCATATTACATGCAGGAAAATTGGCATCCAGATTTTGATATGTGAAAATACAGATTTTCATATTTATATAGGAAAATCAAAATGAAGAATTCAAATGTTCATGTAGAGAATTACCCAATTAATGTAGAAATATTGGCTCCTAGATTTTCATGTGTGAATATAGATTATTCCATATCTCATGCAGGGAAATCTTCACCTATGTATTCATAATTGAAATACAGAGAATTCCATATTTATTAGGACAATTTGTGACCAGATTTTCACAGAGGAAATATAGAGGATTCTATATTCAAACATTCTGCCCAGATTATAATTTCTGAATCATAGAAAATTCATATTTCATGTGTGAAAATCTGTCCACAAACTTTCATAAGTGAAATACTGAGATTTCGTATTTCACATAAGAAAATCTGTTCCAAAATGTGAAATATATAGGATTCTACATTTCATTTTTGAAAACTTTTATTCCAATTTTCTTGGTGAAATACAGAGAATTTCATATCTCAAGCAGGATCGATTTTCATATGTGAAACAGAAAATTCCATTATTTCTTGTAGGAAAATTGATGTCAAATTGCTCAAATGTTACATATCAAGGATTCCATACTTCGTGAAGGAAAATCAACAGAGATTTTCAAATGAGAAAGGTGAAAAATTCCACATTTCACATTAGAAAATCTATGACCATGTATATTATCACATGAGAAATAGATCGTCAAGCCAGGTTCAATGAATGAGACAGGGTGCTCAGGGCTGGTGCATGGGGATGACCCTGAGGTCATGGGGAGGGAAGTAGGAGGGCAGTTCAGGGGATGGGGAAGGGGAGGGAGGTAAGAGGGAGGTTCAGGATGGGGAACACATGTACACCCGTGGCAGATTCATGTCAATGTATGGCAAAAACCACTACAATATTGTAAAGTAATTAGCCTCCAATTAAAATTAATTAATTAATTAAAAGAAAGAAAAATTATGACCATATTTTGATATGTGAAATGTAAAGGTTTTTATATTTCATGTTAGAAAATCTGCATCCAGATTTTCATAAATGAAATATGAAAAATTACATATTTCATGCAGAAAGACCTGTGTCCATATTTACATATGTGAAATACAGAAAATTCTGTATTTCAGATTGGAAAATTTGTAACAAGATTTTCGTATATGAAATATAGAGAATTTCATATTTCATGTCCTAAAATCTGCACTTTGTCATATGTGAAATTGAGAATTTCCTAATCCATGTAGGAATATCTGGTGTCAAATTTCAAAACATGAAACAGAAAATTCCATATAGCACTCAAAATCATATGTGAAATATAGATAGTTCATATTTCCTATAAGGAAATCTACCCCAAGGGTTTCATATATGATATATACAATATTACATATTTCATATAAAAATAGTTTTATTCAGATTTTGATGCATAATAATTGAACTCTCATTGATTGATCTCTCTGAAATGCTTAATAGGTTCTCCTGTCGCTGTTCTGCCTTTCTTTCCATATTGTAGCATGAGTATGTAAAGTCAAATAAGCATACTTAGATCGGTGTAGATATTTACTCGCTGGACTTTGCATAACTCTAGAGCTTGGGTCAGAGCCACAAGCTCCACTGACTGAGCACTGATTCCCTGGGGGAGAGATTGTGCTTCTAAAACCTGTTCAGCCATCACCACAGTGTAACATGCTTTACGCTCCCCATCCTGATCAAAAGAACTGCCATCTGTAAATATTTCCAGGTCAGGATTGTCTAAGGGGTATCCATTAGATCTTCCCGAGTTGCATAGTTTAAAGTTAGAAATTGGGAACAATCGTGATCAGGTGTTTCATTTTCCTTCTCAGGAAGGAAAGTGGCAGGATTTAAATTTCCACAAACTTTAAGCTTAGTTATGGGTCCTTCTAACAACAGTGACTGATATTTAAGAAGCCTACTGTCTGTCATCCAAATATTAACCTTAGAATTTAAGATTCCACTCACATCATGGGAAGTCAGTACAGCAAGGTTTCAACCATTAATTATTTTTAAAGCTTCAGGTGCTAATAAAGCCACTGCCCCAATTATTCTTAGGCAGTGGGGCCACCCACATGAAATTACACCTAATTCTCTGCTTAGATAAGCAATAGGTTGCTGGTGAGGCCCTCGGGGTTGTGTCAAAACTCCCAAGGCCATACCTTTTCTTTCAGTGACAAACAAATTAAATTCTGACCCTGTGGGCAAGCTCAGAGCTGGAGCTTGCAGGAGAGCAGCCTGAAGAATCTTAAAAGCCTTTTGAGTTTCTGGAGACCAAACCAGTTTGTCAGTTTGGGCCTGCTGAGTTTCAGCTATAAGTTTATATAAAGGCGGGGCAAGTTCCCCATAACCCGGAATCCAAATGCGACAGTAACCTGTGATTCCCCAAAATCCTCTCAATTGTCTTAAAGTCATAGGCAGGGGATGATTTAGTATAGGTTTAATTCTCAGGGCCTATGGCCCTAGTCCCTTCTGATATGATTAGGCCCAGATATCTAACCGATTGTTGACAAAGCTGAGCCTTTTCTCTTGATGCCTTGTAACCACAGCCTGCCAGGAAGTTTAAGAAATCTTCTGAGGCTCGCGAATAAGCTTCTCTGCCTCAGCACAGAGCAAAATATCATCTACATATTGTAACACCACCGCTTCAGAGCTATTAAAGTTTTGTAGATCCCGTGACAAACTTTGTCCAAATAAGTGAGGACTGTCACGAAATCCCTGAGGCAAAACTGTCCTGGTTAACTGAGAAGCTGGCTGCGTAGGGTCTTCAAAGGCAAATAGAAATGGACTTTCTTCCACCAAAGGCACTGAATAGAAGGTATCTTTTAAATCAACTACTGAGAAATATTTGGCCCGTTCAGGAATTTCAGACAATGGAGTATAAGGATTAGGCACCACGGGGTGGAAAGGAACTACAGCCTCATTTATTATTCGTAAATCTTGAACTAGTCTCCATTTACCATTTGATTTCTTTATACCCAAAATAGGAGTGCTGCAAGGACTGTTACAGGGAATTAATAGTCCCTGCTCCTTTAAATTTTTGATGATGGGTTTTAACCCTTCCCTAACCTCAGGTTTCAGTGGATACTGCTTCTTAAGTGCAAATAAGTGCGGGTCTTTGAGCTTGACAGCTACAGGAATAGCATTTCGTGCTCGACCCACAGATTTTCCATCAGCCCATACTCTAGGATTTACATTTTGTTCAACTAAAGGGAGAGAAAGGGAGGGCTCCATATTCATGAAAACAGAGGCATAGACCTTGCTCAGTATATCCCTCCCCAAAAGGGGTGAGGGAGATCCTGGCAGGATCAGAAACACTTATGAAAATAGCACAGAATCCCAGTTGCAAGATAAAGAATAACTGAAATAATACCTTTTGGCTTGTCCAGACAGTTGCATTACGGAAGTGAATCGGGAAGAAAGTGGGCCAGGGGCTTCAGTAAGCACAGAGTAAGTTGCCCCAGTATCTAAAAGGAAACCGACGGATTGGCCCCCCACAATTATTAATACCCAGGGTTCCTCAGGTGTAATTAGGACAGGAGCTTGTGTGGGGACCCCCGGGCACCTTCAGTCCTGATTGTCTTGAGAGTCCGACCCCGGAGACCTACGCCTCTGGGGGCAGTCTCTCCTCCAGTGTGGTCCTTTGCAGACCGGACATGGAGCCAGGGGCGGCTTAGATGCCTGAGGGCAATCCCGCTTGAGGTGCCCCTCCTTTCCACAGTAATAGCAAGCCCATCCCTTTTCACCTGGGTCCTTCTGGGCATTTTTCTCAGGCTGTTTACGAACAGTTCTGACAGCCATTACAAGGGCTTCTGCCTGTTCCTTGGTCTTTTTCTGCCTTTCTTTCTTTTCCTCATATTCCCTACCATAATAGACTATTTGAGCCAGTTGCAACAGATTATCTAAAGACTGATTGGTCCATACTCCAGTTTTAATAGCTTACGGCAGACATCTGGAACTGACTGCATGAGAAATCTTTTAAGATCACTCTTCCCTCTTCACTTTCAGGATCAATCTCAGTGAATCTGCAAAGGGCTTCTCTCAGTCTATCTAGGAATTTACCAAGTGCTTCCTTCTCCTCCTGTTCTATGTTTGCCAATTTGGCATAGTTTAAAGTCTCAGCACGTGCTTGCCTGAGTCCTTCAAGAATACATCTGACAAAATGACTCAGATCCATCTTCCGTTAGCCATATTATAGTCCAATCTGGTTCTAGAATTCAGACTGCCTGATTCCCAGTAGGGAGAGCAGCTATCTCGTCCTCCCTCTTCCCTACTGATTCATTACCAAGCCATTCATCTCCATAGGCAACAGCTTTCCCAAAAAGTTGAGTTTTTGAGGCAGGAGTCAGCGTTTGTCCCAAGATATACATCACATCCTTCCAAGTAAGGTCATAAAGCAGAGTAACACCTTTAAAAGCTCAAATATATTTTTCTGGGTCCTCTAAATATTCTCCTAGATCATCCTTGATTCTTTGTATTTCTTGATTTAAAAAGGGCTTATTAGCTCTCATAGACTGATTATTTCTCCTGGTGGGTGCTTCATGAAGAGGCAACAGCTTGTGTGGCTGTTTCTCAGCCTCTCTGGCTGCTCTGCACATAGGATCCCGGGGATAGATTGGAGAAACTTGCTTGTATTTCTCTCTTTGTGTCCCGTCCTCCATCTCATCTTGTGTTTCACCCTTAGTTTTTACTGTTTGAGCTTCTCTTACTTCAATTGTCTGAGTTTCTATTGAAACCAGAGTAGTCTGAGGTCGTACTGAGACAGGGGTTGCTTGGACCTCTACTTGGGCAGTTTGAATCTCAGTTTGGCTTTTTACTGAGATCGAGGCAATCCTTACTGGGGGGAGGGGGGGGAGGGGCGGGAGGAGTTCCCTGTCTTTCAGTTTGCTCAGTTTGGAGCCCCAGGTGTGGGGGCAAAGTAGGAGGACAGGAGAGAGCTGAAGGTTTCACACCCAAATCTATACCCTTAGGACATTAAGTCTGGCATATATTGCAGAGAGAAAAAGGGCAACACATATGCTACTTCTACCCATTTCCCTTGTTTTCTACAGAACTGGTCTAATTGTAAAACAGTATTATAATTAAGAGACCCTCCAACCGGCCACCATTTGCTGTCCTCCAATGGATATCGTGGCCATTCAGTATCACATAGGAAGATCAGGCATGTCTTCTTTAAGCTCTGGGGATCAAATTTATCCCAGTTTTTCATGATACAGTTCAAAGGAGTGAGGCTGGAATTGTTAGCTCCCATCTGTAAAAAACGACAAATGCCATCTTTCTACTGGAGGGGTCACTCCCTACTCTAGATGGGGTTGTAGACAGACTTTACACCAAAGCTTTCCTTCTCTGGTCAGACTCAGTCTGTCCCTTACCAATGCGGATGCCGTACTCATCCCTCCCAGTTCTACCACTGAGACAGGTTGGAGATGCACCAGGGGTAGACCTGATGACATCCCTGACTGATGTCCAGTTCCTCACCAATAAAACCTTGCTTGCCTCTGATGCCACCCAGGGTGCAGAGTAACCTTCCAGAATGCCTCCCAAGCTAAGACCACTGGGGGGAACATTTGTCACCTGAGTGCCTGTGCACAACCCTGAGTATATTCCTGACCACAATAAGACCGATACAAACATAAAACTGAGATGTTCCTTCCAAGTGTCACCACACCAGTATAAGAAATAGCAAAAGAGATGGTGAAGGGCTGGCCAGTGAGGAAAAAGTGATTTTCGTCCTCGAGTTATTAGGGTCAGTCCTTCCATTTCATTCCCACAGATTCCACAGAAAGAATAAGGAGTTGGGACAAAATCCACTGGATAGCCTCCTCTGGTCCATAAGAGCTAGCATTACCACAGGAAGAAACCCATTGTACTTCCAATCCGAGTAACCTTTAACCTAAGAGATGTTCTTGGAGCTAGAGCTCTATCTAGCTTCCGAACTTTCAACACCTAGCAAGGCTAGGCACTTCCTGACTACCAATCCAAGCCTGGGACCTAAGTAACAGTACACAGTAACAGCATAGATCACAAGTCCCTTGAAAGTCTATGATCCGACAGATAGGTTAGTAGTTCTAATTCCCAAGAAGTTATGAAATGGCCAATGAGACCAGAAAGTTTGACCAAGAAAGGAGAGTTCGGTCCACACACTTTGCCCATTTCTGGTCAGTTCCTGAAGGAGACATTGGGTGCCTCTTGGCACTGGCAGGTCGGTATAAACCCCCAACGGGTTTCTGCCATAAGCCATATAAGGTCACCATGGAACCGCAGAAAAGGGCTCCTCACTTGTTTCATGTAGGGCATGTCATTCATTCACACAAGCACACTGTAGAGTTAGTAAAGTACAGCAGAAAACTTGCTCGCTAGAAGAACAAAGAACTAGAGTTCCAAGCATCCTTACCTTGTCCTGAAGAATCCTGGACGAGTGACCAAGATGAAAGGTTGTTGCTGGACCACAACCGACACCGGGATTCTTGGCCTCCGGAGGAGAAGAATTCAATCCAGGGCCAGAGACGAGGCTTGATCACTCAGAACTTTTGTGTAATAGAGTTTTATTAAAGTATAAAAGGGATAGAGAAAGCTTCTGACATAGACATCAGAAGGGGGGCAGAAAGAGTACCCCCCACTAGTGTTAGCAATGAAGTTATATACTTTTAGTTAGTTATTACAGTGAATCAAAAAGAATGCCAGGAGGTTGTAAAGACCTTACTAGACCCATTCCCATACTTTACATTTTAAGATAACTGGATTAGCCAGAAAGTTTTTTTCCAGAGACTGTTCTCAAGTGGGATACATCATTGTTATAGAATCCTAAGGAATGTAGAGGGGGGGAAAAAGTTTGTCCTTTTCTCCTCCTTGAGAATTCCAGACCCCTCTCTCCTTGGGGGCCCCCTGGACTTCTTATCAACCTGCCTAGGAATTGACTTTTGCTGGGGTCCAGCCCCAGCAGGATCCAGGGGTACCCTCAGGATGACAGCCTAGGCGATAAGGATAGCAAAGCGGAGAGATCAGAGGCTTGATCTTCCTTGATTAACACAGAAAGCCAATAAAGCTCCCGTGTTCCAAGGAGTCATCCTGAAAGAAGAACAGAGAGAGAAAAGGAGGGAAAAGGAATAAAAGAACAACACGGGGAAACCAAGCTTCGGTGAGCGAGGCCCATAACTTTATTTTCAAAAGGACCTTTTATACCTTGACTTGTACATAGAGGGAAATGAAAGATGCAAAGTCATACAGAGTCAGCCCAAACATTACATCTGTTTTGTCTTTATCAAAACCAGGATTTTTTCTGCATACCTTTCCCATAAACAATGTTGTGTACAATATCTTCTGGCCTTGGAGGCCTGTGGACATTTTATGACCCTTTTTTGATAAAGGCTGCTCAGCCAGAAAACTTATTTTCCCTTGAAGTGTTTTTTCTTTATTTCTCCCAGCCTCAGAAAGTACTAAACAGAGTTACATTCTCACGGAGCAAAGGTGCAGTGGGTTACAACAAAGAAAGAACCAATTAGCTCAAAGGTCTGATGTGGTTAATTCCAAGGCTGCTACTTGTTTTTCTTACATTCCAACTATGTTAACCAATGCACTCCCAGGTGCACAATGGATAAGGGATATGGGAACTTGGCAGCAAGCACTGGCCCAATAATGAAGCCCTTTACCAATACTATCTATTCTAATAATTTTTCATCCCTTAAAGGGCTCTATGCTCATTAGGACTTTTAGAATGCTTTGGCTTCCCGTGCCTTTCAAGGTTGGGGAGTTGTGAACAATCATGTGTGTTAATTGCAAGAGTATGGATAAACCTGTCAGGCAAGCTAGAATGCCAACAGAGGGGTTAAAATAGAAATATTCCTTTCATGCCCAGGAGACTTATTAACTAAAGCCCTAAGGTGACTTCTTCCAGAGAAAGGTGGTCGGGGATAGCCCCCTGCTAATGTCAGAAGAGTTGGTGAAAGGCATAATATAATAAACAGTTGACAGATTTTGGTTTTGGGGTAGACACTCGAGCAGATTCAGGGGGTCCCTTGAGGCCTGATCTGCCTTTGCCTGTCAGGTCTCTTCTGCATGACCTTTGTTATGGGTGGGATCTCCCGTGGTGGCTCCCGGCAGACTTCTCCCTACCCTAGCCATACCTACCTTTTCCATGGCAGCCAATGCTCCACAGTCAGAGGGGTCCATAGGCAGTGGTTTTAAAGGCCTAAACCACTTGATCTACTCTGGGTGACTCCTAAATCCTCTACCCTTGCTTAACAACACAAACAGACAAAACGACACAGCAGAAATTGTGAGCTTGTTTATGTCTATTTATGTAATTGCAGATTTGTAGACCCACTGTCAGGAGCTGTCCCTGGCCATCCTTCCTTCATTGCTGTCCTGGGCATGGACACCACACAGATGCGTGAGCCAGTCTCCCCAAGGCTGTGGATGCCTTGTGCCTCTCTTCTTCTTGTTCCATGTCTCATGTTCTTTGACCCTCATCTCTGTGTCTGCAGTGGCCCAGAACCATGCCCCATCCACAAACACAGGTGATACAAACACACGCCTGTACATGCACATGTGCAAGGCACAGGGACAGAAACATAACAGAGAACATGTTTCAGTACCCAAAGAACCAGTGGTTCAATCGAAATATAGAGATTTCCATATTTCTTATAGGAAATTCCCCATTCTGATCTTCAAATGTGAAATATAGAGAATCCCAACTTTATGAAAGAGTATTAGCACCTAGATTTTGAAATAAGAAATACAGAGAATTCCATATTTCATGGCAGAAAATTATCTTGGTATGTGTGAGAAATACAAAGAATTCCATATTTCATGAAGAAACAGTGGTGCCCATAGTTTCGTTTTTGAAATAAGAGACAACTCTGTCAGGGGAGTGTATGCTCCTCGGTTTCGGTCTTGTCACAACAAAGACTTTGAGTGACGAACATTAAAGCCCCCTCAGTGTGTCACAGCTCTTGGGTCTTGGACAGACCGTGTTATAGCTCTCAGGTCTCGAACAGACCCTGTTATAGCTCTTAGAAAAATCAGTGTTACAGCTCTATTTTATTTAGAAGATAGAAGGAAAATCCATCTTCAACGCTTGAGGGCATGCTGATCCAAAGACTCGAAGAGAAGAGCGCCCCAGTGTGTGGGGTGGGGTGGGGGGGGGAGGGGAGGGGAGAGAGAGAGCCCTTTGGCTCCTCTTCTTGTATGTTTTTTTCTTCCCCCTGGGCCTGTCCTAAGCAAATTGGCCTTAGTCAGGAGTGCTGTTCTACCTGAAGTCCTCACTCTGGTCCTCGGATCTTCCTTTGACCTTCCTCTGTTCTATTTTCACGAGCTTTTCCCTTCCTTGTCTTTTAGCCACCGCCATTTTGGACTCCTTTTCCCTATTCTAACTACCTAACATTCCCCCATCAAGAGATGGGAGGCCCAATTCTTTGGGAATAGGGGCGTCCAGGTCTTTCTGGCTATTTCCTGTTGAATTGGGACTGCGAGGGGTATTGGGCCTCCCCCTCTTGTTACTCTCAAGCCTCGGAGTCCTTATAGCCATTTCCATCTAAGGGTGAGTGATATTTTTCATGGTCAGCTGTAGTTTTATATCTTTGTTGAACTGGCACTGCATGTTGTAGCTGGTTGACCTGGGCAGAAACAAAACAGGTTAGACAATTGACAGTACATGGAACAATCATAAGCAGCATCAATATGGCATAACAAGGACTAGTTGGGGCATTAGCCAATTCCAAATTCACATCGCCAGGATGGCTCAAGTTCCTCCTTGTACAGGGATCAGAGTATCTATCTCCTGTCTGTTTTGGAGTACAATCTCTGCCAAGCTGTTGGCTCTTTAGAGCTATCCGGAGAAATCTTATCCCCAGAAACCAGATTTTGGGGGTGCTCATTAGAATGGTACTCATTTGTAGTTCTGAATAGGTATCTGAGATCTCCCAGGGGCTCAAAGGTGTATTGAGTGTCCTCTTCTGTTTTCTTCCATGGCTTGACTAGTAAGTAGTGAGTCCAGGAGTCATATCCTGGTACCTTGACTGCTGTGGGGGTAGAAAGTATTACAGGGTAGGGGCCCTTCCATGTGGGCTGGAGTTGAGCCTTTGGAGCCCATCTTTCCAGGCTTTAATTAGGACTTGAGTCCCTAGAGCATGTAGTGGTGACTCCTTAGAATCTTTTGGGTCCTGGTTCATATCCCACAAGTGTATATCCAGTCTCCAGTCGGAATTGCCCAATGGCCATTGTATAAGACTGGAGGGTCTGAACCTCTGGATCTAGGAAGAGGTCATTGACATAAACTAAAGGTATTGAAAGGTTGTTGTTGAGTCACGTGAATACACCGGGATTCTTGGCCCCCGGAGGAGAAGAATTCAATCTGGGGCCAGAGACGAGGCTTGATCACTCAGAGCTTTTGTGTAATAAAGTTTTATTAAAGTATAAAGGAGATAGAGAAAGCTTCTGACATAGGCATCAGAAGGGGACAGAAAGAGTACCCGCTTGCTAGTGTTAACAATGAAGTTATATACTCTCCAATGAATCCAAAGAATGTCTGCAGGTTGTAAAGACCTCATCAGACCTACTCCCATAATTTACATTTTAAGATAACAGAAGGTTTAATCCAAAGACTGTCCTTAGGCAGGATACATTATTGTCATATAATCCTAAGGAATGTGGAGAAAGAAAGAAAGTTTGTCCTTTCTTCCTCCTTGAGAATTCCAGACCCCTCTCTCCTTGGGGACCCCTAGACTCCCTATCAACCTGCCTAGGAAATGACTCTCTCATTCCCCCCTTTTCTTTTAGGAGAATTATGTTGCCTACGGAAAAGGGGCGTCATTCTCAGTCCATAACTGCTTCCGAGCTGACAAGGGGCGTTGTCCCTAAATTGGTGAGGCAACATATTCTCCTAATCCTCATATTGAGGATATCTGATCCAGGGGCCCCAAATAGTAGTTGAAGGAAGCTACAGCAGTAGCGGGAATTTGAGCAACCATTTGTGACTTAAAAGCTTTCATGCGGCTAGAAACAAATCCAGTTATACAATTACAGATGCAGGCAACATAGTCATTAAAACAAGTTAAAATCGAAATTAAAAGTCACATTATGTCCATAGTTAAAGTGCAACGTGTTGCACCAGTCCATTTTAGGGTTGGTAAATGTCATCAGATGAAGAAGAGGTATCGCATGTGATTGTTGTCGTAGGTATTCACAGACTTGGAGAAAGTCTTTTCCTTGAAGTGGGGATGTCCACCACGGGAAGCCTTCCACTGATGAAGAGGGGAGCGCTGTGCAGACCCAGCAGTTAGACCGATTGTGGAATGCAGCATAGGAGTGAGCCCAGGACAGGAAGACATTGTCTTGAGGATCCAACGGCAGATTCAGGAGTTTTGGAGTCAGCAGAAGTAGACTCACACAGATTATCAGGCCCATCCGCTGCCCTTTGCTTAACTCTAGAGCTCGGGTCAGAGCCACAAGCTCCACTAACAGAGCACTGGTTCCCTGGGGGAGAGATTTTGCTTCCAAAACCTGTTCAGCAGTCACCACGGGGTAACCTGCTTTACGCTTTCCATCCCGAACAAAAGAACTGCCATCTGTAAATATTTCCATGTCAGGATTGTCTAATGGGGTATCCTTTAGATCCTCCCGAGCTGCATAGTTTAAAGTTAGGTATTGAGAACAATCGTGATCAGGTGTTTCATTTTCCTTCTCAGGAAGGAAAGTGGCAGGATTTAAATTTCCACAAACTTTAAGCTTAGTTACTGGTCCTTCTAACAACAATGACTGATACTTAAGAAGCCTACTGTCTGTCATCCAAATATTAACCTTAGAATTTAAGATTCGACTCACATCATGGGAAGTCAGTAGAGTAACGTTTCGTCCATTAATTATTTTTAAAGCTTCAGGTGCTAATAAAGCCACTGCCCCAATTACTCTTAGGCAGTGGGGCCGCCCACGTGAAACTACATCTAATTATCTGCAAAGATAAGCAATAAGTTGCTGGTGAGGCCCTCGGGGTTGTGTCAAAACTCCCAATGCCACACCTTTTCTTTCAGTGACAAATTAAATTCTGACCCTGTGGGCAAGCTCAGAGCTGGAGCTTGCAGGAGAGCAGTCTGAAGAACCTTAAAAGCCTTTTGAGTTTCTGGAGACCAAACCAGTTTGTCAGTTTGGGCCTGCTGAGTTTCAGCTATAAGTTTATATAAAGGCCGGGCAAGTTCCCCATAACCCGGAATCCAAATGCAACAGTAATCTGTGATTCCCAAAAATCCTCTCAATTATCTTAAAGTCATAGGCAGGGGATGATTTAGTATAGGTTTAATTCTCTCAGGGCCTATGGCCCTAGTCCCTTCTGATTAGGCCCAGATATCTAACCGATTGTTGACAAAGCTGAGCCTTTTCTCTTGATGCCTTGTAACCACAGCCTGCCAGAAAGTTTAAGAAATCTTCTGAGGCTCACGAACAAGCTTCCTCTGTCTCAGCACAGAGCAAAATATCATCTACATATTGTAACACCACTGCTTCAGAGCTATTAAAGCTTTGCAGATCCCGTGACAAACTTTGTCCAAATAAGTGAGGACTGTCACGAAATCCCTGAGGCAAAACTGTCCAGGTTAACTGAGAAGCTGGCTGCCTAGGGTCTTCAAAGGCAAATAGAAATGGACTTTCTTCCGCCAAAGGCACTGAATAGAAGGCATCCTTTAAATCAATTACTGAGAAATATTTGGCCCGTTCAGGAATTTCAGACAATAGAGTATAAGGATTAGGCACCACGGGGTGTAAAGGAACTACAGCCTCATTTGTTATTCGTAAATCTTGAACTAGTCTCCATTTACCATTCGATTTCTTTATACCCAAAATAGGAGTGCTGCAAGGACTGTTACAGGGAATTAATAGTCCCTGCTCCTTTAAATTTTCAATGATGGGTTTTAACCCTTCCTTAACTTCAGGTTTCACTGGATACTGCTTCTTATGTGGAAATACGTGCAGGTCTTTGAGCTTAACAGCTACAGGAATAGCATTTTGTGCTTGACCCACAGATTTTCCATCAGCCCATACTCTAGGATTTACATTTGTTCAACTAAAGGGAGAGAAAGGGAGGACTCCATATTCATGAAAACAGAGGCATGGACCTTGCTCAGTATAGCCCTTCCCAAAAGGGGTGAGGGAGATTCTGGCACCATCAGAAACTCGTGTGAAAACAGCACAGAATCCCAGTTGCAAGATAAAGAATAACTGAAATAATACCTTTTGGCTCATCCAGACAGTCCCATTATGGAAGTGGATCGGGAAGAAAGTGGGCCAGGGGCTTCAGTAAGCACAGAATATGTCGCCCCAGTATCTTAAAGGAAATCGACAGATTGGCCCCCCACAATTATTAATACCCGGGGTTCCTCAGGTGTAATTAGGACGGGAGCTTGTGTGGGGACCCCGGGCACCTTCAGTCCTGATTGTCTTGAGAGTCCGACCCCGGAGACCTACGCCTCTGGGGCAGTCTCTCTTCCAGTGTGGTCCTTTGCAGACCAGATAAGGAGCCGGGGGCGGCTTAGATGCCTGAGGGCAATCCCGCTTGAGGTGCCCCTCCTTTCCACAGTAATAGCAAGCCCATCCCTTTTCACCTGGGCCCCTCTGGGCATTTTTCTCAGGCTGTTTAAGAACGTTTTTCATAGCCATGGTGAAGGCTTCCGCCTTTTCCTTTGTCTTTTTTTTTGCCTTTCTTTCTTTTCTTCGTATTCCCTACCATAATAGACTGTCTGAGCCAGTTGTAACCGAGTATGTAAAGACTGATTTGGTCCATACGCCTGTTTTAATAGCTTACGGCGGAAATCTGGAGCTGACTGAGTGAGAAATCTATCCTTTAAGATCACTTTTCCCTCTTCACTTTCAGGATCAATCTCAGTGAATCTGCAAAGGCCTTCTCTCAGTCTATCTAGGAATTTACCAGGAGCTTCCTTCTCCTCCTGTTCCATGTCTGCCAATTTGCCATAGTTTAAAGGCTTAGAACGCACCTGCCTAAGTCCTTCAAGAATACATCTAACAAAATGACTCTGATCCAATCTTCTTTTAGCTGTGTTGTAGTCCCAGTCTGGTTCTATAGTTGGGACTGCCTGATTCCCAGTGGGGAGGGCCGCTATCTCGTTCTCCCTCTTCCCTACTGATTCATTACCAAGCCATTCATATCCATAAGCAACCGCTTTTCCCAAACTCGAGTCTTTGACTCAGGAGTCAGCGTTTGTCCCAAGATATATATCACATCCTTCCAAGTGAGGTCATAAAGCAGAGTAACACCTTTAAAAGCTCTAATATATTTTTCTGGGTCATCTAAATGGTCTCCCAGATCCTCCTTGATTCTTTGTATTTCTTGATAAGAGAAAGACTTATTAACTCTCACAGACTGATTATTTCTCCCGGTAATGGTTCATAAAGAGGCAACAGCTTGTGTGGCTGTTCCTCAGTCTCTTTGGCTGCTCTGTGCATATGATCCCAGGGATAGATTGGAGAAACCTGTTTTTCCTCTTCTCTTTGTCTCCTGTCCTCCATTTCATCTCTTACTTCGATGGTCTGAGTTTCTACTGAAATCAGAGTAGTCTGAGGTCGTACTGAGACAGGAGTTGTTTGGACCTCCATGTGGGCAGTTTGAATCCCAGTTTGGAGTCCCCGGTACCGGGGCAAAGTAAGAGGACAGGAGGGAGCTGAAGGTTTCACGCCCAAATATATACCCTTAGGACATAAGTCTGGCATATTTCGCAGAGAGAAAAAGGGCAACACATATGCTACTTCTACCCATTTCACTTGTTCCTTACAGAACCGGTCTAATTGTAGAACAGCATTATACTTAAGAGACCTTCCAACTGGCCACCGTTTGCCATCCTCCAATGGATACCGTGGCCATGCAGTATCACATAGGAAGACCAGGTGTGTCTTCTTTAAGCCCTGGGGATCGAATCTATCCCAGTTTTTCAGGATACAGTTCAAAGGAGTGAGGCTGGAATTGTTAGCTCCCATCTTGTCCTGAAGGATCCCAGACGAGCCCCCAAGATGAAAGGTTGTTGTTGAGTCACGGGAATACACCGGGATTCTTGGCCCCCGGAGGAGAAGAATTCAACCCGGGACCAGAGACGAGGCTTGATCGCTCAGAGCTTTTGTGTAATAAAGTTTTATTAAAGTATAAAGGAGATAGAGAAAGCTTCTGACATAGGCATCAGAAGGGGACAGAAAGAGTACCCGCTTGCTAGTGTTAACAATGAAGTTATATACTCTCCAGTGAATCCAAAGAATGTCTGCAGGTTGTAAAGACCTCATCAGACCTACTCCCATAATTTACATTTTAAGATAACAGAAGGTTTAATCCAAAGACTGTCCTTAGGCAGGATACATTATTGTTATATAATCCTAAGGAATGTGGAAAAAGAAAAAGTTTGTCCTTTCTTCCTCCTTGAGAATTCCAGACCCCTCTCTCCTTGGGGACCCCTAGACTCCCTATCAACCTGCCTAGGAAATGACTCTCTCAGTATCCCATATAGCATCTCATAAGGACTAAGACCAACCTGTCGCTTAGGGACAATATGGGTGCAGAGGAGAGCTATTGGTAAAGCCTCCTTCCATCCCAGGGACGTCTCCTGGGTTATATTTTTATCATTGACTTTAGGAATTGGTTGGCTCTTTCTTCCTTTCCTGAAGACTGAGGCCTCCAGGCACAATGGAGATAATAAGTAATGCCCAATGCTTTAGAAAGCATCACTACGAACAGAGCTAGTGGAGGTGATGGAATTCCAGTTGAGCTATTTCAAATCCTCAAAGATGATGCTGTGAAAGTGCTGCACTCAATATGCCAGCAAATTTGGAAAACTCAGCAGTGGCTACAGGACTGGAAAAGGTCCGTTTTCATTCAAATCTCAAAGAAAGGCAATGCCAAAGAATGCTCAAACTACCGCACAATTGCTCTCATCTCACACACTAGTAAAGTAATGCTCAAAATTATCCAAGCCAGGCTTCAGCAATATGTGAACCGTGTTCAAGCTGGTTTTAAAAAAGGCAGAGGAACCAGAGATCAAATTGCCAAAATCTGCTGGATCATTGAAAAAGCAAGAGGGTTCTAGAAAAACATCTATTTCTGCTTTATTGACTACGCCAAAGCCTTTGACTGTGTGGATCACAATAAACTGTGGAAAATTCTGAAAGAGATGGGGATACCAAACCACCTGATGTGCCTCTTGAGAAACCTGTATGCAAGTCAGGAAGCAACAGTTAGAACTGGACATGGAACAACAGACTGGTTCCAAATAGGAAAAGGAGTATGTCAAGGCTGTATAATGTCACCCTGCTTATTTAACTTCTATGCAGAGTCCATCATGAGAAACGCTGGGCTGGAAGAAGCACAAACTGGAATCAAGATTGCCGGGAGAAATATCAATAACCTCAGCTATGCAGATGACACCACCCTTATGGCAGAAAATGAAGAGGAACTCAAAAGCCTCTTGATGAAAGTGAAAGAGGAGAGTGAAAAAGTTGGCTTAAAGCTCAACATTCAGAAAACGAAGATCATGGCATCTGGCCCCATCACTTCATGGCAAATAGTTGGGGAAACAGTGGAAACAGTGTCAGACTTTATTTTTTGGGGCTCCAAAATCGCTGCAGATGGTGATCGCAGCCATGAAATTAAAAGACACTTACTCCTTGGAAGAAAAGTTATGACCAACCTAGATAGCATATTCAAAAGCAGAGACATTGCCAACAAAGGTCCATCTAGTGAAGGCTATGGTTTTTCCCGTGGTCATGTATGGATGTGAGAGTTGGACTGTGAAGAAAGCTGAGCGCCGAAGAACTGATGCTTTTGGACTATGGTGTTGGAGAAGACTCTTGAGAGTCCCTTGGACTGCAAGGAGATCCAACCAGTCCATTCTGAAGGAGATCAGCCCTAGGATTTCTTTGGAAGGAATGATGCTAAAGCTAAAACTCCAGTACTTTGGCCTCCTCATGCGAAGAGTTGACTCATTGGAAAAGACTCTGATGCTGGGAGGGATTGGGGGCAGGAGGAGAAGGGGATGACAGAGGATGAGATGGCTGGATGGCATCACTGACTCGATGGACGTGAGTCTGAGTGAACTCCGGGAGTTGGTGATGGACAGGGAGGCCTGGCGTGCTGTGATTCATGGGGTCGCAAAGAGTCGGACACGACTGAGCGACTGAACTGAACTGAACTGAATGCTTTAGAGACCGCTTGGGTGACCTTAGAAGTAAATGATGTCCCATTGTCACTTTGTAATGACCTGGGCAGATCAAGTTTTGGAATGATTTCATGGAGCAGTTTTTTCACCACCTCTTCAGCCTTCTCAGTCTGGGTGGGAAAGCCTTCAATCCATCCTGTGAATGTATCTATCATGACTAATAGGTATTTATACCCTTCAGAAACTGGCATCTGGGTGAAGTCCATCTGCCAGTCCTCTCCTGGATATGTCCTACTTCATTGGATGGGCTGGGCCAGCTGGGGTCTTTGAGCTCCTTGGGGGTTGCTTAATTGGCAAGTGGGACAAGAGGAGACCACTTGCCTTATAGTTGTTTGGAGGCCTGTTCCTCTGAAGGACCTTTCAAGTAATTTTTGGAGGGCCTTTTCCCCTAAATGAGTGGTGGCATGTAAGGAGTTAACCAACTTCCATTGGAGGTTCCCAGGCAGAAAAAGGAATCCCTCCTTTTGGAACAACCCCATATGATCTTGAAAGTCCTCACTCTTAGCTTTAAGAGTCTTACCTTCAGTATATGAAGGAGTTTCTGGCAAATTATTCTGTGAAACTAAGGTGGCAATCCCTATTAGGTCATGGTTCTGTAATGCTGCTCTCTTAGCTGCTTGATCAGCTGCTTGGTTCCCTCGTGCCACTTCTGTGCTCCCTTTTTCGTGTCCTTTACAGTGGGAGACTGAAACCTCAGTGGGCAGATGGACTGCCTCCAAGAGTCTAAGAATATGATCACCATATTTGGTTGGGGACCCTCGGGTGGTCAAGTGGCCCCTTTCTTTCCAAATAGCCGCATGTGCATGTAGCATCAGAAAGGCATACTTGGAGTCCGTGTAAATGGCTATTCTTTTTCCTTTTCCCAGCTCTAAAGCTCGAATCAGGGCTATGAGCTCAGCTAATTGGGCTGAAGTACCTCGTGGCAGAGGCTTAGCCTCTATGGTCTCAAAATTGGAGACTATTGCATACCCAGCTCTTCTTTTTCCATCTAAGACAAAGCTGCTTCCATCAGTGTACCAGATTTCCCCAGGATTGGTCAGAGGATCTTCTGACAATCTCTCTCAGGGTTTTGTCCAGTGGTCCAAGGTATCTAGACAAGAATGAAAGGGGAGAGCGCCCTCAGGGGTAGGCAGGAGGGTGGCTGGGTTAAGAACCTCACAAGGGGATATAGTGAGGCCTGGATTTTCCATCAGCATTACTTGATATCTGAGGATTCTTTGATCAGACATCCATAAATGGCCTCTCCCATTTAGGAGTTGTTTTACTTGGTGGCTGGTACAAATAGTTAAGTTTGCCCCCAAAGGAGAGTTTTAAAGCATCTTCTATCATGATTGCAATAGCTGCAAGATTTCGAAGGCAGGGGGGCCAGCCTCGGGCGGTTGGATCCAGTCTCTTGGATAAGTAAGCTACAGGCTGGGGCTTAGATCCCAACCTTTGAGTTAACACTCCCAAGGCTATTACCTCTCTTTCATGGACATAAAGTTGAAATGCTTTTTCTGGGTCTGTCAACCTCAAGGCAGGTGCCTGAGTTAAGGCCTGGTTTAGTGTAGCCTCTGCCTTCTTTTGAGGAGTTCCCCACATCAGTGGGATTGAATCATCTCGTCCCTTCAAGCTTTCATATAAGGGCTGGGCAATTAAACCATAGTTGGGTATCCAGATTCTACACTATCCAGTTAGCCCCAGGAAAGCTCGCAATTGTTTTCGAGTCGTGGGGGAGGGCAACTGGAGGATTCCTTGTACGCGATCAGAGGACAGCCTCCTGGACCCATGTGTAATCTGAACTCCCAGGCAAGTGACCTTTGTCTCAACCAACAGTGCCTTAGCATGTGAGACTTTATATCCCCTTTCTGCCAAAAAGTTTAGAACCTGAATTACATGTTGTTTGGCATTTTTCTCATCTGGAGAGCAGATTAGTAGGTCATCTATGTATTGTAATATTTTCCCATTAGGTCCCAGGTCCAGATCTAGGAGATCCTGGCTAAGGGCCTGTCCAAACAAGTGGGGGCTATCTCTGAACCCCTGAGGTAATACTGTCCAAGTCATCTGTTGGTGTTTTTCTCCTGGGGCCTCCCACTCAAAGTCAAAAAGATACTGGGATTCTTTAGCCAATGGTATGCAAAAAATGCATCTTTGAGATCCAAGACTGTAAACCACTTGGCACTGGGTGGGATTTCTTCCAAGATTACATAGGGATTGGGTACTGTGGCATGGAGGGGGACTACAGCTTCATTTATGATCCAGAGATCTTGAACCATTCACCGGGTTCCGTCTTTTTTCTTTACTGAGAGGATGGGGTGTTACATGGCAAATTGGTGGGGACCAATAGCCCACAACCAAGAAATTTATTTATTAAAGGCTGTAGTCCCTCCCAAGCCTCTCTTTTGAGGGGATACTGTTTCCAGTTAGGAAACCGAGTGGGATCTCAGAGGACAATGATGACCGGTTCAGCTTGGTGGGCTCATCCAGAAATTCCCTGGTCCCACACCTGGGGGTTAATTTCGTCTTCCCATAGTTTTTGGTGCCTCTCTATTGAAGAAGGTGTAATGGGTTCTTCAGTAGCAACCAAGAGCTGTAGAGCTCTAGGGGCTGAAAAACTTCCCACCACAAGGGTGGTCCCCAATTTAGTGAGTATATCTCTTCTGAATAAGGGAAAAGGACACTCAGGGACCACCAGAAACTGGTGGGAAAACATTTGTCCATCCCAGCAACAAAGAAGTGCTCGGGTGAATCTTTTAGTAGTTGCTTTTCCTGTAGCACCCAAAATGGTACAGGTTTGGGAGGAGAAGGCTCCAGAGTAGGAGATCAAGACAGAGTAGGTAGCCCCTGTGTCAACCAAGAAATTCTCGGACCTACCTGCTACATCCAGTTGCACCCTTGGCTCCAGCCCCGTGATGATTATCTGTGACAGACGGGCTGGCTGGAGCAGGCCGCTTCAGTCCTCTTGAACCATCATGAGGGAAGGCTTGGCACTTGACCTTGAGGCTCTTGGGTCCCAAGGGCAGAGTGCCGCCCAATGTCCCAGTTGATGGCATTTGTGGCAAGCCGTTTTAGGAGACTTGTCATGGTTTGGACACTCTTTGGCCCAATGCCCCACCTGTCTACAGATTAGGCATTTGCCTCGCGCCTTGTCTTTCAAGGAATCGGGGTGTGCCATAGGGCTTCTCTGGAGGGCAGCCAGCATCTGGGCATGGCCTTGTCTCTTTCCTTCTCTCCCTCTCCTGGGCCTTGGCCTCCTTGTCCTCTTCTCTGTTATAAAAGGTATTGGTGGCTGTCTGGATCATCTCATCTAAAGAGTCAGCAAGGTCCTGCTGCTGTAACTGTTGTAACTTAATTCTGATATCTGATGCACATTGGGACAGGAATTTGTCCTTTAAAATCACCTGTCTCTCGTAAGAGTCTAAGTCCAGATTGGTAAACTTTTGGAGGGCCTCTTTTAGCCTTTCCAGAAAGGCAATGGGGTTCTCGTTGGACTCCTGAGTTATTGCTGAGACCCAGGCATAGCTGATTACTTTTTACTGGGCTGATTTTAGTGCTGCTTTCACACAGATTAGAAAATGATCCCTTTCCCAGATGTGCTCAGGGTCATTATAATTCCAATTAGGATCGGAGGATGGGACTGCAGTTTCCCCTACTGGGTATCTATCACTTGACATGTGAAGCCTTGTTGCATACCTTTGGGTTTCCTTTAAGACCCTAGTATGTTCAGGGTCAGATAAAGTTTGACTAAATATGAACATGATGTCTTTCCACGTCAAGTCAAAGGCCAAGGTAATATGTTGGAACGTATCTATATATTTGCCTGGGTCATCTATATAGCTTCCCAGGTCTTGTTTGATCTGTCTTAGTTCTAAGAGGGAGAAGGGCTTATGGACCTAGGTTGGTCCGAATTCTCCTCCAGTTTCAACTAAGGGACATACTCGAGCTGGCTTTTGTGGAGGGGGTGCTCCCAGATATGAGGGCATGTTTGGATACAAGGAAGGAGCACCAGACAACTCAGGAGCTGTGGGAGGTGAGCCTTCACAGGGGGGCTCATTTTCTTGGTTGCCTTTGCCTAGTAGGCTCACTTTTAGGGCATACAACAATCCCATACTTAAGACATAGTTCCTTCACATCTCTTAGTTAAAAGAAAATTGGGACATAGGGGATCTCTGTCCATTTTCCTTGCCTTTTGCAGAATAATTTTAGCTGCAGGATGGTATTGTAATTTAAACTCCCATCCTCAGGCCAGTGTTCCTCGTCCCCCAGTAGATACTGTGGCCACGCAGTGGCACAAAAGAATTTTAAGTGACTCCTCCTCAGGGTTAGAGGATCAAACAGCTTCCAGTTATTGAGGGTGCATCTCAAGGGCATCTGCTGGGAAGTGGATTGGTTATTTCCCATCTGAAAGACAGTCATGAAAGGGAGGGAAAAGAAAAGAAAAGAACTAATAGGCCTCCTTCACTTTCCATGGGTGGACTTCCTTAGGGGTGAGTTTTTCTGAAGCTTATCCTACCCAGTACTGTTGCAACCTGAGAGCCAGGCGTCCCTGGGTCAGGGTGCAGATCCCCAGGCAGGCTGAGGAGTGACAGCCTCCTAGAGATCAAATCCCCGGGCAGGTTGAGGCATGACGGCCTCCCGAGAATTGGGTCCCTGGCGGGTTGAGGCATGACGACCTCCTGGGACCCCTGGGACTGGTGGATCCCCGAGCAGGTTGAGGCATGACAACCTTTCGAGGGCCAGATCCCTAGGCAGGTCAAGGCAGGTTGACCTCCTGGGACCCCCGGACTGGAATTGGGCATCCCCAAGATCTCCAGTGTGACCAGTGCTGGGTAGGATTAAGGGGTTGTAATCTTAACTCATTGCTGCTTTGCCCACCATGGATGGGAATAGATATCATGATGTAAGCTTATCCCGTTCTATTGTTTTCCTCTATTTCTTTGCATTGATCACTGAGGAAGGCTTTCTTATCTCTCCTTGCTATTCTTTGGAACTCTGCATTCACATGCTTACATATTTCCTTTTCTCCTTTGCTTTTCGCTTCTCTTCTTTTCACAGCTATTTGTAAGGCCTCCTCAGACAGCCATTTTGCTTTTTTGCATTTCTTTTCCTTGGGGATGGTCTTGATCCCTGTCTCCTGTACAATGTCAGGAACCTCCATCCATAGTTCATCAGGCACTCTATCTATCAGATCTAAGCCCTTAAATCTATTTCTCACTTCCACTGTATAAGCATAAGGGATTTGATTTAGGTCATATCTGAATGGTCTAGTGGTTTTCCCCACTTTCTTCAATTTAAGTCTGAATTTGGCAATATGGAGTTCATGATCTGAGCCACAGTCAGCTCCCACTCTTGTTTTTGCTGACTGTATAGAGCTTCTCCATCTTTGGCTGCAAAGAATATAATCAATCTGATTTCTATGTTGACTATCTGGTGATGGCCATGTGTAGAGCCTTCTCTTGTGTTGTTGGAAGAGGGTGTTTACTATGACCAGTGGGTTCTCTTGGCAAAACTCTATTAGCCTTTGCCCTGCTTCATGCTGTATTCCAAGGCCAAATTTGCCTGGAATAAGAAATCCTTCCTCAGCGATCAATGCAAAGAAATAGAGGAAAACAATAGAATGGGAAACACTAGAGATCTCTTCAAGAAAATTAGAGATACCAAGGGAACATTTCATGCAAAGATGGGCTCGATAAAGGCCAGAAATGGTATGGACCTAACAGAAGCAGAAGATATTAAGAAGAGGCGGCAAGAATACACAGCAGAACTGTACAAAAAAGATCTTCACAACCCAGATAATCACAATAGTGTGACCACTCACCTAGAGCCAGATATCCTGGAATGTGAAGTCAAGTGGGCCTTAGAAAGTATCACTATGAACAAAGCTAGTGGAGCTGATGGAATTCCAGTTGAGCTATTTCAACTCCTGAAAGATGAGGCTGTGAAAGTGCTGCACTCAATATGCCAGCAAATTTGGAAAACTCAGCAGTGGCCACAGGACTGGAAAAGGTCAGTTTTCATTCCAATCCCACTCATTAGCATATGAATTAACCCCCCTCGAAAACCTAGCCAGGCCGCATTCCATGGCCGGAGCCCTTGCCCTCAGCAATGGCCCACACCCTGAAGCATGGCTTCTCTCTCTGAATCCTAACAAATCCACCTCTTACTTTTTGGCCTGGCTCAAGTCCCAGGATAGAGCTGAAGGACAGGAGGAAAAAGCAGCAGGAAAAACGTGCCAAGGAATCCCCTTCATAGCCTGCTGGAAAACCTGCTAAATTCCTGACCTGTGCTCACAGTTTTCATTGGTTTGATTCTCGGCACAGAGAAGAGTAAGGACAGAAGAACACCCACCGGCTTAGGTAACAGCTACTGGGGCCCAGCAGATAGTGCCTTTGGGACATACTGAAGAGTAGCCTCTCCAGAGTCCCTCAATTGTGCCCACTGCCGCCCACCTGTTCGCAGGGGTATCAAGGAAACAAGAAACGAGAGATTATAAAGGAATTAAGATTTTGTTAGGTATGTCCTTCCAGCCATAGGAGCGAGGACCTCCTACCTTAACCAGAGGTCTTCTGGAATCTGAGACTGAGCTGCGTGAGCTTTCTGCTGAGTTCGTTTTTCACGGTCCCTATCTCCAGCATGATGGGCCTCTTGTCACTTTTCTTGTGCTGGGTTTTCTTCACCTTCCGCTTCTACTGTGGGAGCTTTCACTGAGTTGGGTTCCTGCTGTGCTTGGCCTCTTCACGCGGAGGTTGTTCCAGCCAGGTTAAACCCGAATCACGGCACCATAGATGTCAGGCGAGTGTATGCTCCTTAGGTTTTTGTCTCATCACAACAAAGATTTGGGGTGATGGACATTATAGCCCTTGGCTTGTCACAGCTCTCGGATCTTGGACAGACCGTGTTATAGCTCTTAGATAAATCCAGTGTTACAGCTCTATTTTATTTAGAAGATAGCAGGAAAATTCATCTTCAAGGCCTGAGGGCATGCCGATCTAAAGATGCGAAGAGAAGAGTGCCCCAGCGCACAGGAGAGAGAGAGAGAGTGTGCCCTTTGGCTCCTCTTTTTATATGTTTTTGTTTTTTTTTTTTTTTCCCCCTTGAGCCTGCCCTATGCAAATTGGCCTTAGTCAGGAGTGCTGTTCTACCTGAAGTCCTCACTCTGGTCCTCAGACCTTTCTTTGACCTTCCTCTGTTCTATTATTGCGGGCTTTTCCTTTCCTTGTCTTTTAGCCACTGCCATTTTGGACTCCTTTTCCCTATTCTAACTACCTAACAACTCCAATACCATACTGGTTCTCCATATCTTAATAAAGCCAAGGCCAAGATTTTCCTGTGTGAAATATAGAGAATTTTGTATTTAATGTAAGAAAATCACCACCCAGACTTTCATATATGAAGTATAGAGAATTCCATATTTGATGTAAGAAAATCTGCCTACAGATTCATTATTTCATGAAGTAAAATCAGCATCGAGATTTTCATATGTAAAATATAGAGAAATCCATTTTACATAGAGTAGAATTATCCTCCCAATTTTCATATGTGAAATATACACAATTCCACATTTTATGTTGTAAAATCAGTGTGTAGATTTTGATATCTAAATTATACAGAATTCCAGATTGCATGTGGGGAAACTGGCACCCAGTTTTTCATATGTGATATACATAATGTTCAATACTTCCTTATAGGAAAATTGAGCACAGAACTTCATATATGATACATAGAGTATTTCATAATTCATGTAGAAAATGGGTGGCCAGACTTCAAATGTGATTTATACTGAAATTCATATTTCATATGGGAAAACTGGCACCCATATTTCCTTATAAGAAATATAGAGAGTTCCATATTTTTGTAGGACTATCTGGCCTGAGATTGCCTTACATGAAACATGAAAATTTTCATATGACATATATGAAAATCTATTTAAAGATTTCTACATGTGAAATGAGGAGATTTCATATTTCATACAGTAAAATGTGTTCCCAGATTTCTATAACTTGAAATATAGAAAATTACATGTTTATGTCAGAAACTCTTTAGATTTTCACATATGAAATATACTGAATCCCATATATCAATATAGCAGAAAAATCTTTTCCTAATCATCATTTCTGAAATAAACATAATTCCATATTTCATTTAGGAAAACTGTTAATGTGATGTCCACATGCAAAACATACAAAATTCACTATTTCACACTTGAAAAGCTATGCCTTCAAAACCCATGCTAATAATTTCATATGTGAAGTATAGAAAATTTAATATTTAATGTAGGAAAATGAATGTCCATATATTCAAATGTTAAACACACTCAATTCCATATCAGTTCAGTTCAGTCGCTCAGTCATGTCCGACTCTTTGTGACCCCATGAATCGCAGCACGCCAGGCCTCCCTGTCCATTACCAACTCCTGGAGTTCACTCAGACTCACGTCCATCGAGTCAGTGATGCCATCCAGCCATTTCATCCTCTGTCGTCCCCTTCTCCTCCTGCCCCCAATCCCTCCCAGCATCAGAGTCTTTTCCAATGAGTCAACCCTTCGCATGAGGAGGCCAAAGTACTGGAGTTTCAGCTTTAGCATCATTCCTTCCAAAGAAATCTAGGGCTGATCTCCTTCAGAATGGACTGGTTGGATGTCCTTGCAGTCCAAGGGACTCTCAAGAGTCTTCTCCAACACCACAGTTCAAAACCATCAATTCTTCGGCGCTCGGCTTTCTTTACAGTCCAACTCTCACATCCATACATGACCACAGGAAAAACCATAGCCTTGACTAGACGGACCTTTGTTGGCAAAGTAATGTCTCTGCTTTTGAATATGCTATCTAGGTTGGTCATAACTTTCCTTCCAAGGAGTTAAGCGTCTTTTAATTTCATGGCTGCAGTCACCATCTGCAGTGATTTTGGAGCCCCCCAAAATAAAGTCTGATACTGTTTCCACTGTTTACCCATCTATCATGTATTGTGTGGTAAAAAGTGCAACAGATATTCATAATTGCAATATAAAGATTACCATATTTCATTCAGGAAAATATTTTTTCAAATTTTTTCATATTTGGAATATAGTGAATTCCATATTTATGCAGGAAAATCTATGCCTAGATTTTCATTTGTGAATTAGAGAGAATTAAATATTTAATGTAAAACAAAGAGCACCCATATTTTCATAGATGAAATATAGAGTATTCTACATGCAGCCTACCAGGCTCCTCTATCCATAGGATTTTCCAGGCAAGAGTACTGGAGTGGGGTGCAGTTGCCTTCTCCAATATTTAAATCAAGGAAATCTGTGCTCAGATTTTTTTTTTTTTTTAATGAAATATAAAGAGGACCAAAGTTCATGTAAGGTAATCTCTATCTAGATTTTCATTTGTGAAATGTACACATTCAGTAGTTCAGGAACGAAAAGTTGGTCTCGCAGTGTCATATATGAACTATAGAGGGTTACATATCTCTTGTCAGAAAATTTAATTGAGTAATTCATTTATAAAATATAAACTTCCTTACTGAGAGTTGGAAAATGTATGCTCAAATTTTCCTTTGTGTATAATACAGAATTCTATATTCATGCAGGAAAATATGTGCACCTATATCCACATGTGAAACATGCAATATTCCATATAGCATGATCAAAAACAATGGTTGGATGGCATCACCGACTCGATAGATGTGAGTCTGAGCAAGCTCCGGGAGTTGGTGATGGATAGGGAAGCCTGGTGTGCTGCAGTCCATGGGGTTGCAAAGAATTGGACACGATTGAGCAAGTGGAATGAACTGAGATTTTCAAAAGTGAAATACAGTTTTCCTATTTCATGTAGAAAAATCTGCATCTGTATTTTCATATGTGACATATAGAAAATTGCCTATTTCATCATTCAACAGCAAAGTCATCATTCAGGTTGTCATATGTGAAATGTAGAGAATTCCGTATTTTAAGCAGGAAAATCTGTACTAATACTTAGATAACTGAAAGGTTGTTGTTGAATCATGCAAAGACTCTGGGATTTTTGGCCCCCAGAGGAGAAGAATTCAATCCGGGGCCAGAGACGAGGCTTGGTTGCTCAGAGCTTTTGTGTAATAAAGTTTTATTAAAGTATAAAGGAGACAGAGAAAGCTTCTGACATAGGCATCAGAAGGGGGCAGAAGAGTACCTCCCTGCTAGTCTTCAGCTGGATGTTATATAGTCACTAGCAGTCTGTTAATGAAAGAAAGGAATGTCTTAAAATTCAGAATGGCACCAGGTCCCTCACCCATAAGATGCATTTTGGGATAATCTTGGCACCAAATGGTTTATCCTGGGCCATAAAATGATTAACTTGAATCTTGAAGAAGAGCAGACCACCATAAAAATAGTTTCATTTACATAGATTAGGGGAACAATATCTGAGTATAACATACTGGTTTGTCAAGTAGGCTCTGAGCCAAGAGGCTGAACCGACTTGAAGACAGAGTTTGGGGGTAAATGCATAATACATTAGCATAGCTTAAGACAAACATTTCCATAAGAAAAAGGCATTGGTTAACTTCAGGTGAAACCAGGTGTCATTATGTTAGCACAGCATTTTAAGAGAAACCTCCTTTTAAATTTGTATAGAGAAGGAAAAAAATATCGCATTTGTTTCCTCCTGCCACTTAAGAGAGATAAAAATGTCTGACACTTGCAGGCTATTTCCTCCGTTTGGAAACCCCTGGCCTTCCTGCCTGTTACCCTCTCAATACAAGAACAGAATTTCATGTCATAGATTTTCAAATGTGATATATAAAGAATACCATCTTTTAGAAAGTAAACCTGTCCTCATATTTTGAAAAGGGAAATAGAGAATTCCATATTTAATGTGGGAAAATCTCACCCAGATATTCATATGTGACATGTAGCAAACTGTAGATATTATGGAGAAAAATCAGTGTTCAGATTTTATATATGAAATATAGGAATTCTATATTTCCTAGAAGAATATCTGAGGTAAGATTTCCATATTTGAAACACAGAAAATTCCATATTTCTTGTACAAATCCTATACTCAAATTTTCATATCTAAAATATACCCAGTTCATATGTCATGTAAGAAAATCTATACCCTGGTTTTCATATGTGAAATGAACAAAATTCCATATTGCATGTCTAAAATTTCTCATCAGGTTATTATATGGAAATGTAAAGAGTCCCATATATTTTTCAAAAATATCTGGACTGAAATTTCCACCTATGAAAAATGAAAAGATTTCTTATGTCATGTATGAATATCTGTTCACAGATTTTTATATGTGAAATATAGATATGTCATATTTCATATAGGAAAATATGTTCCTGGATACCTATATGTGAAATTAGAATTACATATTTTATGTTAAAAGATCATATCTACGATTTTCTTATATGAAATATGCAGAATCCCACATATCAATAGAGCAGAAAAATCTATACTTAAATTATCATCTGTAAAATATACATGATTCCATACTTCATTTAAAAACACTGCACTCTGATTTCCACACGTGAAACATACAGAATTACAAATTTCACATTTGAAAATCTGTACCAACAAAAGCCATGCTAATATTATCATATGTGTTTTATAGAGAATTTAATATTTAATGTAGGAAAATGAATGTCTGTATTTTAAAAGGTTAAATACAGAGTATTCCATATATCATGCAGAAAATCTTTGCATCAGTTCAGTTCAGTCCAGTCACTTAGTCGTGTCCGACTCTTCGCGACCCCATGAATCGCAGCACGCCAGGCCTCCCTGTCCATCACCAACTCCCGGAGTTCACTCAAACTCATGTCCATCGAGTCGGTGATGCCATCCAGTCATCTCATCCTCTGTCGTCCCCTTCTCCTCCTGCCTTCAATCCTTCCCAGCATCAGAGTCTTTTCCAATGAGTCAACTCTTCGCATGAGGTGGCCAAAGTATCGGAGTTTCAGCTTTAGCATCAGTCCTTCCAATGAACACCCAGGACTGATCTCCTTTAGGATGGACTGGTTGGATCTCCTTGCAGTCCAAGGGACTCTCAAGAGTCTTCTCCAACACCACAGTTCAAAACCATCAATTCTTTGGCACTCAGCTTTCTTCACAGTCCAACTCTCACATCCATACATGACCACGGGAAAAACCATAGCCTTGACTAGATGGACCTTTGTTGGCAAAGTAATGTCTCTGCTTTTCAATATGCTGTCTAGGTTGGTCGTAACTTTCCTTCCAAGGAGTAAGCGTCGTTTAATTTCATGGCTGCAGTCACCATCTGCAGTGATTTTGGAGCCCCAAAAAATAAAGTCTGACACTGTTTCCCCATCTATTTCCCATGAAGTGATGGGACCGGATGCCATGATCTTCGTTTTCTGAATGTTGAGCTTTAAGCCAACTTTTTCACTCTCCACTTTCACTTTCCTCAAGAGGCTTTTTAGTTCCTCTTCACTTTCTGCCATAAGGGTGGTATCATCTGCATATCTGAGGTTATTGATATTTCTCCTGGCAATCTTGAATTCAGCTTGTGATTCATCCAGCCCAGCGTTTCTCATGATCTCTGCATATAAGTTAAATAAGCAAGGTGACAATATACAGCCTTGACGTACTCCTTTTCCTATTTGGAACCAGTCTGTTGTTCCATGTCCAGTTCTAACTGTTGCTTCCTGACCTGCATATAGGTTTCTCAAGAGGCAGGTCAGGTGGTCTGGTATTCCCATCTCTTTCAGAATTTCCCACAGTTTATTGTGATCCACACAGTCAAAGGCTTTGGCATAGGTTTTCATAAATGTAATATAAAGAATTCAGTCTTTCAGGCAGGAAAATCTTTTTTCCAGATTTTCATATATTGTACTGCATATTTCACACAGCAAAATCTGTGCCTAGATTTTCAAATGTGAGCTTACTGAATTACATATTTAATGTATCAACAACAATACTCATATATTCATATGTGAAATATAGAGTATTCCAGATCAAGGAAATGTGTGCTGAGATAACTTTCTGTGAAATATAAAATATACCAAATATCATATAGGATAATTTACCTAAATTTTCATTTGTGAAATGTACAACTTGTCTATTGTATAAATGAAAGCTTTCTCTCAGGTCTTCATATGTGAACTATAGAGAATTACATACTTCATGTATGAAAACCTTAATTGAGATTTTAATATAGGAAACACAATTTCATACTATAATCAGAAAAATAGATGCTCTTTCATACGTGAAATATACAGAATTCCATAATCATGTATGAAAAAGTATGCACAGATAATTCAGATGTGAAACAGGCAATATTCCCTATATCATGATGAAAAAAAAAACTAGATTTCCCAACATGTAATACATATTTCATATTTTACAGAAAAAAATTGCATTCATATGTGAAATATAGAAAATTACATATTTCATGCAGGAAAATCACTATTCAGCTTTTCATATGCATGAAGCAGTGCATTCAAAGCCAGTGCTCTGGAACAACCCAGGGGAATAGGGTGTGGAGGGAAGTGGGAGGGACTTAAGAATGTGTGGACACATGTATACCTATCGCTCATTAATGTTGATATATGGTAAAAACCATCATGATATGTTAGACAAATTATGCTCCAATTAAAACAAATAAGTTAATTTTAAATTTAAATAAAAAAACATACACAAACATGTACAAGGAACTCTCCTCAGTGCTCTGTAGTGACCTAAATGGGAAGGCAATCCAAAAATGAAATGACATAAGTATGCATATAATTGATTCACTTTGATGTACAGCAGAAACTAATATTGCAGAGCAACTTTACTCCAATAAAAATCGTTTTAAAAATATGACAATTCAACTATACCTCCAGCAGTGAATAAATGGTTCCCCCACTTGTAATATATATGTCCTTGAGGACATTATGCTAAGCAAAATATTTCAGTTAGAGGAAGACAATAACTTTATTATCACATGATATTGTTAGTTAGAATCCTTGAGTTATAGAAAGAGAGAATGGAATGTTGTTATCTGGGGCTAGTGGAAATGGACATGATGGTCCAAGTTACCAATTTTTAGTCATAGGTTGAAGAATCTCACCAATGAAGATATTGTAATGGGACAGGACAGACATGGTGTTGCAGCACTCAGCTCAAAATCATTAGAGAAGTAACAAGTCCACTCCATCAACAGTCAGCCTCTTAGCAGAGTGTAGTAAAAGATATAGTGCAGCCTTTGCCCAGGGACTTCCAGGCCATCTGGCTTTGGGCTCGGTAGCAAGTTGCAGAGCTTGTGGACAGGCTAAATGCTGTGTCTTGCAGAGGCGACAAGCCCTTGCTAGAGCCACTTGCTTGCTTGACCCAGGGTTCAAAGCAATAGCCAGCCTACATCTCCCATCCCCATCTCCATGACCTAAGGCTTGTGGCAATCTGCATGGGTCACCGTCTACAGGACCCAGCCCCCCATTTGGGTAGACTGAGGAGACTGAGGGCCAGCTTTGGGCTGTGCATCTGGCTCCCTCACTGAAGATTTCTGTGCAGTGTATAGGCATCTTGGTAAGAAAAGGGCACACAGAACTGAGAGCTGCCTCGTCAGCTGGCACTGAGCGTGTGTGGGAGGACCAGGACTGGGTACTGGATGAATGCTCTGAGGCAGGGTAACCAGCCTGCCCAGGGACTCCCTCCTCCTAACCAGGACCTTGGAGGGCGAAAATCAAGCTTGGAACCTTTCCTTTCAACATAGTGAATAATATTTTTTTGCTAGATGTCTGCAGAAACACAGTTACCTCACCGTGACCTTACTTCAAGAACAGAGGATCTCACAGCAAGACTCAATAGATATGAGTTCGGGTAGGCTCCGGGAGTCGGTGATGGACAGGGAGGCCTGGCGTGCTGCAGGGTTACAAAGAGTCGGACACAACTGAGCGACTGAGCTGAACTGAATCACACCCCTCTCTCACCTTTCCCATAAGTGGGCTTTTCTGAAAGCTTTTGGGGAGTTCAGGATTTTTAAAGACATAAGCCACTCATCTCCTTGCATGGCCCTGCAATAAACCCTCTCGGCTTTAAACTCCAATGTTCTGATACTGCTTGGCCTAATTATGCTGGGTACATAGGTATTCATTAACAGTAGCATCTTATCTTTCATTTCTGTGCAGGGTTAACAAACTATCTGAGAGAATGCCTCATTCCAAAACCACATTCAGTCACAAAAGTATGTGAAGTTTATTATTCTTCTGTAGAAAGCAAATTAGCAAACACTGATGGCTACCCCAATTACCAGGTGTATTTACGACAAATCAACTGTGACAAATTTTGTCATTAGGTCATATTTGAGTAATACTTATTAAAGATTTTGTAATGAACTGTGCAGGCTAGGATCAGTTCAGTTGCTCAGTCGTGTCCAAGTTTTTGTGACCTGTGGACTTGCTCCATCTCCCGGATCTTGCTCAAATTCATGTCCATCGAGTCTGTGATTCCATCCAATGATCTCATCCCCTGTTGTCCCCTTCTCCTACTACCTTTGCTCTTTCCAAGCATCAGGGTCTTTTCTAATGAGTTGGCTCTTAGCACTATGTAGCCAAAGCATTGCAGTTTCAGCTTCAACATCAATCCTCCCAATGAATATTCAGGACTGATTTCCTTTAGTATTGATTGTTTTGATCTCCTTGATTTTCAAGAGCTTTCTGTAATACCATAGTTCTTCTGCTCGGCTTTCTTTGTGGTCCAACTCTCACATCAATACATGACTACTGCAAAAAGACTTAGCTTTAACTATACAGACCTTTGTCAGTAATAATGGGTCTGCTTTCTGATATGCTGTTTAAGTGTGTCATATCTTTTCTTCCAAAGAGCAAGTGTCTTAATTTCAGGCTGCAGTCACCTTCTGCAGTGATTCTGGAGCCCAAGAAAATAAAGTCTGTCAATATTTGTATTGTTTCCCCATCCATTTTCCATGAAGTGATGGGACCGAATGCCATGATATTAGTTTTCTGAATGTTGAGTTTTAAGTCAGCTTGTTCACTCACCTCTTACACTTTCAACCAGAGGCTCTTTAGTTCCTCTTCAATTTCTGCCATAAGCTTGGTGTCATATGTATATCTGAGATTATTGCTATTTCTCACAATCTTGATTCCAGTTTGTGCTTCATCCAGTCCTGCACTTCACATGATGTACTCTGCATATAAGTTAAATAAGCAAGATGACAATATTCAGCCTTGATGTACTCCTTTCATAGCTTGGAACCAGTCCATTATTCCATGATTCCATGTCTGTTCAAAGTGCTGTGTATTAACTTGCATACAGATTTCTGAAGAGGCAGTTAAGGTGGTCTGGTATTTCCATCTCTTAAAAATTTGCCACAGTTTGTTGTGATCCTCACATAAAGGGCTTTTGTGTAGTCAAAAGTTTGCTAGGATACCTATATAAAATGTATCTTTTTTATTTGCAATCTTTTAGCAGTTTCATTATCATCTGTATCACATTACGGTTTAATGCTTTTTCAATAATAGAAATGTTTTCCATCCATTATGCCTTTGTGGAGAGGATTTCTATACTGATAAGAAATTTAGAATTTTGTATTCATCTGTATTACTCCTGAACAACCCGTTTTTCTTACAGAGCTGCTTTCTGAGGTGGGGAGACCTGGTTAGTGGGATAAACACTGGGGGACAGATAAACATACAGCAGTGCCAACCAGAAAAAAGAAAACCAATATTATGAATAAGTTGCATTCTTTCAAAATTTGTATGTTGAATTCCTAAATCTCTGTACTTTGTATTTAGTCAAAACGTGAGTAAATTGTCATTTATTTCTGACCCTATATGGAAACAGGTTCTCTGAATAGGTATTGTATTAATACGACTGGCTCTATATAAGAAAAGGAGATCAGTCTCAGACAACACAGAGAGAGTTACTATGTGAAGACTAAGCCAGAAGATGCGCAGTCACAATCCAGAAGAAAACAAATCTGTTGACCCTATTATTACTGACTTTTCCCCTGAAGTTTGAGGATTTAAGCTACTTTGTTTGGGGGCACCCTCTTATGGCAACCCTAGCAAAGCAATACACCCACTTTTTCTTGAAAAGAGGCTTTCAATTTCAAGTAAGGCCTCCTTTTCTTACCACTGTTCTCTGGGAAAGGAAGCTGATAAAGCACTCTCTTACTCATAAACTTATAATCCTCACAGATTGCTAATGCTCCCTCACAGATTCCTAATGTTCCTTAAGAGTTTTCACTGCTCCTCTATAGATTCGACTTCACTAGAACTTATTCCTATTTCATGGGTAAAGTTGACCTAGGAAATATTAGAATAAGCATAATTTATAGGAAGAGGTAGAAGAAAATAAGCATATCAGGAAGGCAGCCTGACCTCATAAAAAAGATACAGTCCTCTCTTATAATCCTTACCACAGTCTCTTTCTAAGTCCTTAGGAAGCAAATGGCAGTGACCAAAGCATTGCTGCCAATTGCTTTACTGATGTCACAAAGTTGTGATGTCATGTCAACCATGCCTCTCTAAATCTCCCCTAACCAAGACACCAGGCTGCAGTAGCCATGGGGAAGCCTAGAGGATTACAAGCCCTCCCAAACCATTGAAGCCACCTGGCCCTCTCCCCCAGAGAGTTTGCAGATGTGTTGGTGTCACCTCCCTAGTAACTATATGCAGACCTTGTGTTGCCTTGGTGTTGGCAGTAAACAGGCCCATGAGCTAGTGGCACTAATTTTTCCCTCTGGCCTCAGGGAATAAGTCAGTATGTCCAGTGCTTATGCTCTGTGTAACAGATTGTAGAGATCAGCTATTGGCAAGTCCCAACGGACATAGAACACTTAGGCATGCAGTACCAATTGCAAATTAAAAACTTGTTGCCACTCTTCCCTCCTGGACATGCTTTGCAACAAGATCAATAAGTACTAGGCATAGTGGTAGACTTTGTACCTACAGTTAAAATATGAAGTATAGGTTGGTGCTGGGTTGAAGAGAAGTTTGTTGTGTTATCTAGAAGCATCAGTGCCAATGAGGAAGTCATACAGGGGTTGATTGGTGTTAAATTTAGGTTATCTACCATTGAAGAAAATAAATATGCTTACAGCATGCTTCTAGAACTATGTGGAACAATGGCTGCTGATGTGGTATTTCAAGGATGGCTGTAACATGTTCCATCACTATGTCCTACCACTTATTCCACCTTTTATCCTATCCCTACAAGAAATTTTCAAGGAAGATAAAATACCACTAATTAGCTGCCCTGACACTAGAATTACTGTTAGGCCAAGCATCAGTCTCTTCCACTCTTACTACTATTTCCAGGTAAGTCAAAAACACAGCATTTGAAGACTACAAAGCAGAAGGGGTCCTCAAAAATCTGTTTATGCATATCTTTACTCCACAGAAGAGACATCAGGACCTATCACTCCTCTACTTTTCTGATGAGATTCACTACCTCTATGATATGATGTTTTTAATATTTTCTGTCATTCCCACCCCACATTTTCTGTCCATTCTTCCATCCTGTGGTCAGCCAAGTTCCAACAGCTCACATACACATCTGAGCCAACACACGCGCGCGCGCGCGCGCACACACACACACACACACACACTCCTGAAAGGAAACTTGCATACTTACAGAATTGTAGGTGTACTTGTCCACTATGATGGATTTTGTTAAGCATCTCTCTTTTTTCCAGGTCATTTTCTTTCACTCTCTTCTCAATCAAATCAGTGTCCTCTTATAACTCTAAGACTTATCCTGGAAGTTTACAAATCTTGGGATTTTCTCATGAAGGGACCGACTTGCAAAGAGGTGGGCTGGGTTGGAAATTCCTGCCATAGAGAGTGGCATGAGTCTGTGTTCTGTATCCTCCCATCACCTTAGACAGACTCACAGTGCCAATCACGTTGGCATGATCCCATTCCCTGTTCTTTCCTTCCAGGAACCACACAGAAATGGCCAGGGGCTTTTGTCTCAGCTGACTTGGAGCAACCCGTTCTCAGCCTGCACCTCCCAAGATCATTCCTTGTCAATGTTGCACCCTCATCACATGCCCAGCACAACCTCAGGCCTGTGTCTTTCTGAGACAGGTTCCCCCATCTCTTCCTAATTGTGTAGCTTCCTGTCTGCAACTGTTTTCCTTTTTCCCCAAGGGTTATCTCCCTGCATCAGGAAAAAAACCAAATATACACCCCATCCTCCAAAAGGCCAAAGAGAACCAGACAGTCCTGTGTCTGATACAATGTCACGAAGAAGATGCACATGGATCTGTCGTGGGAGTGTGTAATTTCCTCAGTTCTGTCTCATCACAACAAAAATTTGGAGCGACGGACCAGTGTTAACGCCCTCGGACAGACTGTGTCACAGCTCTTGGACAGACCATGTCACAGCTCTCGGACAGATCAGTGTCACAGCTCTCAACAGATCAGTGCTACAGCTTCGTGTCACAGCTCTGTTTTATTTAGAAAATAAAGGGAAATACATCCCTGAGGCGTGAGGGCTTGCCGACCCAAAAGACGCAAAGAGGAGAGAGATCCCCAGCCCTATGGCTCCTCTTTTAGTATGTTTTTTCTCCTCCCCCCTGGGCCTCTCCTAAGTAAACTGGGCTACCCAGGAGTGCTGTTTGTTCTCCCTGAGGTCCTCACTCCAGTCTTTGGATCTTCCTTTGGTCTATTTTCACGGGCTTTTCCCTTCCTTGTCTTTTAGCCACCGCCATTCTGGACTCTTTTTTCCTATTCTAACTACATAACAGATCCAAAGGGTCTCTGCCTAAACAAGCACTGAACCTGGGACCAAAAAGGTAAGGTGACCTCCCTTCTCATAGGCTCTATAATTTACTACTGAGAGGGCAACAGGCAGGAAGGCCAGAGGTCTCCAAACAGAGGAAATAGGCTTCAAGTGTCAGACATTTTTCTCTCTCTCTTAAGCGGCAGGAAGAAACAAATTACAAGTGTTAAGATTTTTTTCCCCTTCTCTATACAAATTTAAAAAATTAAAATTCTGTGTTGCCCTGACGACACCTGGTTTCACCTGAAGGTAACTTTTCTCAGACCTTGAGCTAACCAATACATTTTCCTTATGGAAATGTTTGACTTCAACTATGTTAATGAGCTACATATTTACCCTAGACTCTGTCTTCAAGTCGGTTCTGCCTAAGACTCACAACCGAGTTGACAAACCAGTATGTTTTACTCATGCACATGTTCTCTTAAGCTATGTTAATGAGACTGTATGTGCTTGGAAACCTGCCTTTCTTCAAAATTCATGTCGATCGTTTTATGGCCCTGGACAACTCACCTTGTGCCAACGTTATCTCAAAATGTATGTTGTGGGTGAGGGGCCTGGTGCCAGTCTCTGAGTTTTGAGACGTTTCCTTTCTCTCATTGCAAACTGCTAGTAGCTATATAACATCTGGCTAAAGACTAGCAGGGGGTAGTCTTTCTTCCCCCTTCTGATGTCTATGTCAGAAGCTTTCTCTATCTCTTTCATACTTTAATAAAACTTTATTACACAAAAACTCTAAGCAATCAAGCCTCATCACTGGCCCCAGATTGAATTCTTCTTCCCCAGAGGCCAAGAATCCGGCATCTTTCATGGCTCAGCAACAACCTTTCACTACTATCCAAATCCATACACAAAACCACCACACGGATGACACCTGAGAAGCCTGCCCGTACTCAGACCACAGTTCTGCCTCTCTTGTGCAGAAAGCAGCATTCTTCTCCCAATTACACTAAAAGGGCTTGATTTCACCCCAGGCCTCACTGACTTTGTATCTGCCAAGGCTCTCTTTCTGCTGCCTTTGGTAGGCTGTGGTAGTTCTGCCTACAGCTCTGGCATCCTTGTTAGCCTACACAGCCTGTGGTCCATGGAACCCAGCTATTGGTTGGGCTGGGGGATATCCACGACAATCACTTAGCATACAGTGTCCCTGTGAGTGTCACGTGATACAGATCTCTTTTACAATCCCATGACAGCATCAGAGATTCAGCTCCAAAAACAACGTCAGAAGCCTCTCTCAGGTGCAGACTCACACCTTTGCCCCTCCGCCCTCCACAGCCAAGGACGAGACTCCAGAGAAAGGAAGGAATTCACAAGAAGACATTTGGCATGGGCAGTGGGGTGTCTTTGGTAGGATGGCTATTCCCAAGACCCTGGAGCCTGAAAACCAGCAGGCTCTGAACTGCCCCCAGGGGCATCCTTGTCTTTCACTGTCCCAGATTCCCTGCATGCAGACAGCCTGCTACCACTGCTTCCTCCCTGTTCCCTCCCTCACAGGCACACACTGGCATAGGGGCCCACACATACACCTCACTTCTGGGCCTTCTTCACCTTTCTGCACTGCCAGGTAGGCTGGGACTCCCCACATGGATACCACCCTTACACCCTGTCTCTCCAAGGATGCCTGGGGTTTCACACTGAGAGCCCACCTTAGCATGTCAATTGTCCTGCATAGTGCCTATATGTGCCACACTTGGGGAGGGAGCATGCTGCTGCCAGTCTAATCCTAGGCAGCAGTAGCTCAGGACCTCCCCCTGTCTTCCTATTGCCTTCTCACCTGTGTGGAACATGTCTCCAGTGCAGCAGGCTTTCTTTATGTGCCTTCTCCCCCCACTTTCTGCCCTTTTTGAAGGTCCTTGGCCTCTTCAAAATCGGGGGTCCTGCCCTAGACACGTCCAACATTTTCACAGGGCAGGCTAGGCCCTACAGACTGAGGGGTCCACAGGAGTGCTTTTAAAGCACACCTTAGACCTGGCTGTGTGAATTCCTATTTCCAGATCCTGTTTCCGGTCCTCTTCCTGGCTGGAATGCTTTTCTCTCCTTACCTAATTAGCCATTGTCCAGAGCCCAGTTCCAGACTTGTCTTCACCTGGACTGTCCATAAGACTGGTGACCTCCAGCTCTTCTAAACTCTAAATTAAGTTCTCTTTCATTCTGCAGGACTTGGTACTCCTAGGCTAGCATGCACCCCTCAGCACTCATCCCAGCCTGCCTTCTCTCCAGAGGCTTTTCTCCAATCTCCTGACATGTATCCAGGGTCCTACTCACTTGCCCACCCTCTCCCATGGAAACATGGAGAGTGCTCTGACATAGCTTGAGACAGAGAACAGTAATAGTTTATTCACTTTCTGCCTGCCCTGATGAAAGTAGAGGCCCTCAGAGAATGGCCATGCTCACGGCCATCCTGCTCCCCATTCCTTCTCAGGCCTCAGGGCCCACTTCTCACTGGAACCGAGCCTGGGGAGGTTGTTGCCCACACGGACTCAAGGTCTCCCATGTTAGGTTATCCTGGTGCTGTGCAATTATTCAAAAATAGAAAAAGTAAGGTTACTATTCCTAAAATCAATTGGTTAATGTCTGTCTTCAGTATGTTCTCCAAAAGGACATGGGTTGTGTGATCTGCTTCAGTAATGAAGTTCACTGTCTAAACTGGGACATAGAGTGTTTGGTAAGTGTCAATTAAGTGAGGTAAAGTGTCCCTGGTGAATCTACACTGCTCAAGTTGTTTTCAAGTGCCTCAGTTTTGTTGAGCATATAGACATATTTTGAGGGCACATGCTATCTTTTTCTTTCTTTCTTTCTAATGTCTTTTGAAATGAAAGAGCATGATATGGAGGGAAAAGAGGCAAGAAGATGTGAAAGCTACTGAGGGAGATGGGCTGAGAAGGAAAGGGGTGTGGGCTTGAGGGAGGAGCGACATCTACAAACTGCAGGCTCACTGCACCCACCTCATCCAGTTGGCCAAAGACGTGTCTTTTCCATCCACATACTCGTAGCTGTTTCTCCCTTTGGTGACCTGAGTGTCAGAAAAGAGATACAAGCTTTCTTCTCTATTTTATTTTATTTTTTTGGTAGTAAGTAATAGAAGAACTTTCCCCCTGCTGGCATTGGTGCTCTTCAGCCTGCATGGATTCAACTGCCAGTCGGACCACACAGTAAGCTCCTTAGTAATCATTTCAAGTCTGAGTCTATTGGCACATTGAAGGCAAGGGCTCCTGCCGGGAGCCGGCATATTGCATATTGAGTACAGCACGTTCCACAGCATCATCTTTCAGGATCTGGAATAGCTCAACTGGAATTCTATCACTGCCGGGAGCCAGCGTGAGGAGCTCCACTCATGACAAAGGTCATGAGGAAGGAGGCTCGGCATACACAAAGGCGGGATCGAGCCTCAGGAGTCCCCCTGGAAATTCTCGAGCATCTACCCCCAAAACCAGAGTCTGCCTACTTTCTGCTTTGTGCTTTCACCTACACCTCTGACTTTACGGGGGCTGTCCCCCACTACCTCTCTCTGAAAAAAGAGTTAGCTTACAGCTCCAGTTAACAATTCCTGGGTGTGACAGTGTTTCAACCTACAAACTCCTTTGGAAATCCTCTAGCCTGCCTGAATGGGTTTTTCCGGCCACATGTGATTGCTCAGAGACTCCCAACTGTGAGAGGCATGAGATGTTCTAAACTGTCTAAACACAGATTCCTTTGAGCAGTTAAAAGATTCATTAGAAATTGTATTGGTGAAGGGATTTTCACTTGTTGGGCCAATGTTTGCTGCTAAGTCTCCATATCCCTTACCTGCTGTGTCCCTGGAAGTATATTGATTAATATAATTGGTGTAAGTAGTAGCTTTAATGTTTGTAACCTGGGACCCTTGAGTTAATTCTTTTTCTTGTTATAGCCCACCACACCTTTGCTTTGTAGGAATGCAACTTTATCTAATGCTTTTGGAGGGTGGCTCCTGACCAATCACCTTTAGAGAAAAATAAGTTTTCTGAAGAAAGGGTCTTAAAATGTTAACAGGCCTCCGGGCCAGAAGATGATGCAAATCACCTAAGCTTTTGCATATGGTAAGTTTGCAGGAAGAAAGCCTGGCTTGCTGCATGACTCTACCCCTTCCCCCATTTTCCTCTATGCATAACTTAAGGTATAAAAACTACTTTGGAAAATAAAGTGCGGGCCTTGTTCACCAAAACTTGGTCTCCCCATGTCGTTCTTTCTCTCACCTTCTGGCTGAATTATTCAGCCTCTTTTCTCCACTGAATTTCCTCACTGAGCTATCCTTATTTCAGCCTCTTTTCTCCACTGAATTTCCTCACTGAGCTATCCTTATTCTATTACTCTTTATATCCTTAATTAAAGTTTAATTAAGCAGTTGTTTCCTGATCCTCGGCTACGCCGTCCCTGCTTCAAATTCCCTGGATCCACCGGGGCTGGACCCCGGCAGGCTCCACAAGTGAAGGGTCATTTCTGTGTGCCTGTACCACTGCCTCCCACCTTCCTCTGACCTTTGGATAGAAATCCTGTGTTCATGCCCAGTGCACACAGTACACAGGGCTGACTGTGTCATTGCCGACCATGTCATCACCATCCGTGTCCTTGCATGTAGACATGAAGTACACCCCCACAACACACAAACAATTAGAGCCAGAGGACAGGGAAAGAGGGCTATTTCTCACCATCCAGCAGTATCCACTATGGGAGTCCTCTTCATTGTATACGATCTGACCCTCGTAGGGGCCAAAATGCAGGCCCAGTGGCAGATCGGATGCCTCGTTCCACACTCCAAGCCCAGCCTTAGGGATGCCCGATGGCCTGATACTTAACCCAGGGGGCAGAGTGAGGGCTGAGCGGTTGGCATGCCCCCTTTCCACTGCAGAGTCCTTTACAAAGGTTGGGGGCCCATGGGCAGCACAGCTGTCGATGAAGAAGTTCTGACATTCCTCACAATCTGGAGGTGAGAGCAACAGGGATGAGGGGAGGTATAGTGATGTTGCTGGTTGTAAAGACCTTCAGAAAGAGCTGGGGAACTGACGGCCTTTGGCCTTGATCCTGTACCCTAAGTCCTAGAGGAAGGGGATGATTGAGGGACCAAATGGTGAGGTGAGGTTATTGTACCAAGGTCTCATAACCCCTTCTCCATGAGTGGGCCAGCAGGGTCACTCACACAGGTAGTTGTCATCCTGGGGCTCGCTGACCTCTTGGTACACATGGCCCTTTCTTTCTCGTACACTGTACCTCTTCACTTCGGTCTCCTTTCTTCTGAGTTCTAACATGGAGAACAGAAGCTAAGCAAGGCTGGTGGGGTCTGGAGAATTAGTCCCTGTTTTATCAGAAAGGGTGAGATCTCCTACTTGTCCATCTATACAGTTTGTTAAAACTTTTTCACATTTATTTTTGAAACTTTTACTTTTGTATTTTTATGTTTTAATGATACATTATTTATTGGCCATGCTGTATGGTTTGTGAGATCTTAGTTCCCTGACCAGGAATGGAACCCACACCTCCTGCAGTGGAAGTGTGGAGTCATAACCACTTAACCACCAGGAAGTCCCTTCTCTATACTTTGTTTCTTCCCCCTTTAACTACTGGTTCAGGAGACTGAGGCTCCACACTGACCACAGATGCCCAGTTCAGTGTTAGCTTCCTGCACTTCCTGTTAGTAGGTTTAACTTCCCAACCTTCTTACTTAGGAAATAGTTCACTGACACATCTACTTAGAAAATATATGTTAAGGGCATGACATGTAAAGCATTGAGCAGAGGTCTGTGTATAAATACTAACAAAGTGTGGTCCCTATCATCACAGCTGGATTTATTGAACTACTTGTAGGTGTCAGCACTTGTGCATTTCATGTAATGCTTCCAAACACCATATGAGTTATGTATCTGTATCTTCACTTTACAGATGAGCAATCAGGACCTCAGAAAATGTATAAGATTTTCCCAAGGCCCCAGTGCTAACTTTATGCCTCAGATCAGTCCAGCTTAAACCCACGCCTACCCAAAGTCCACACCCCACACCTAGGCCATACTTATTAGCTTTTCTACAGGGATTAGAGGAACTAATTAGAGGAACTCCACAAACTTTATCTTACCGACTTTGTGTCTGGGGTGCTTTCCAGGGGTCCTCGCTTCTCTGGGAGGGGGTACTGGTTTCTGAGCCTGTTTGGAGCCACTTTTCTTCAGAAATTTTGCTGCTCCCGGCAATTTCTTCAAACTAGATACCTTATTTAATGGTCCCCTGGACAACCTCTTCCATGTGAGTAAAAGACAACATGTATTTCTTTAGATCTTTAGGACTGTGTGAAGTGTTTTTACATGCATGACTTTAGTTAATACTTCGACAATTCTTGGAAATACCTGGTGGAGGGGGGCTCTGAACACTGGAGTGTAAAAAAAGGAGCTAAGTGGGTAGTGAATCAAAACTAGAATTCATATCTTAAGATTCTTTCCCTTCACTTTCTGCATAAAAGTGACAGCAACGCAGGGAGAATAGCTTGAGGTCAGGGAAAGAAGAGGGCAAGGGCTCATAGAGAAATCTGTGAGGTTTTCTACTAATTAGTGGAACTTTGATGGACGAGGAAGTATGGAAAATTACAGAGGGGACAAAACACATCTGGAAAATAAGGTGACAAACCAGTGAGATTGAGAAGAGAAAAGATGATCTGCAGAAACACATTCAGACAATAAAGAAAATGAGCTGGAAGTTGCAGGTTGCCGTGTCCTAGAGACAATGTTTGGAGTTAAAGTAGCTGGCCTCATCAATTCTCCTTGAAGAAGGCTGTACGACTAGTGGGTTCTCCTCAGTTTCCTGATCTATAAATTGGTATACATGCTGATTCTTAATGTTATAGTGGACATGAAGTTTAATAACATTCAACAAATCATTGTGTGAGCTCTTTAATACAGTATGAATGTGAGTGTACATCCCTGCCATCAATATATCCCCTTGACTGCTTCTATATTTGAAGTCTAGCTCACAAATGCTATCCTCAGTATTCCTTGACCTTCTTATTCCTAGATGAATGTTTATATGTGGAGTCACTCATTCACAAAACATTCAGAGGGCCCTTAGGGGCTTTGAGCTGGGCCTGGACATCTGAGAATTAACGAGTATGGGCTACGCTCTCAAAGCTCACAAAACAGGGGCAGGCTAAACAAATGATTCCAAACAGGAGAGTTGTCTAATCGGAGCTCAGAGGAAGGACTTGTTACTTCCTCCTACAAGAATGAGCATTTGAAATCATGTCCAGATGATGAGTTTCTACTCAAAAGCTGGTAACCTATGTGAAGCCCTTCAGTTATTTTCTTATTTGTTGTTTTTGAGTCATAAACCTGAAGCTTGTCAGAGCTGCAAGTTACTTCCTCTTATTGGAGTAGGAGTCTCTGAGGTAGGGATCATGTCACCTTCTTCATCCTGGACCGTCCACTCTACAAACTGTCCAACATGTCCTTCAGCTTCTTCATCTTGGACCGTCCACTCTACAAACTGCCCAACATGTCCTTAAGCTTCCCTTAGTCAGATATCCCTCACTAGCACAGCACAAAAGAACTGAGTTTGAAAACATCTCTCAGATGAATGATATAAAGATGTATGAAGAAACTTTATAGAACTATGGCAGTTCTAACGACTTTGTAAGGGGTTTAGAGAGGGGGCTTTGCATTAGATTGTACCACCAGTGATACTGTGATCCCACGAATATAATCAAATATTTTTTTACCTCAGTTTCTTGATCTATAATGGTGATAGCTATATACCTACTTATAGGTACTGTAGGATTGTTTTAAAGTTTAAGTAAGTTTATTCACATAAAATGCTTAAAGTCTGAAATATTGTGAAAATAATGTAACAATAGAACAGCCTACTATATTTGCTGTTCTTACTAACTATAAAGACGGTAATGATATCAGACATTGTGCTAAAGATTCAGGACAGGAAGGCAGCAGTCTCCAGGATCTCTGTGTTTCCTCCTATTCTCACCTGTGACTGGATCCGTGAGGAGGATTCTTTTGTCAACAGGATTTGGGAGACACTCACCTTCTGGTGTTTACTGGGCTCCCCTCTGAAGGCCATCCCAGAAGGTTTACCTAAAAAATGATGAGAATCAGTGTTTTGGTTGGTAAATGTTTCCAAACTCTGGGCATTCTAATTAAGGACACAAAATTCTGAGCCAGAGAGTGACAAGGACAAGGATTACCAAAGGAGGAATGGAAAGTGATTTCTGTATCATCAACTCCTATGCTTCCACTGGGAGCATAACATAATTTTATTAAAATTTAAAAAATATGAAACTTCATCTGTACTTCATCTGATGCCTGTAAAGTATCTAATAAATTTACTAGACTTTCATGACAAAAATACTTAACAAAGTAAAAATAGAAGGAAGTGACTGCAATATAATAAAGGTCATATATGAAAAGTCTATCTCTAACATCATAGTCATCATTGAAAAGCTGAAAACTTCCAAGATCAAGAGAAAAAGGCAAGGATGCCCATTTTCAATACTTCTATTAAATATAATATTAGAAGTCCTAGCCAGGGCATTAGGTTAGAAAAGGAAACAAAAGGCTTCCAGTTGGAAAGAAAGAAGTAAAATTATGTCTGTTCACAGAGGACATGATTTTATGTGCAGAAAAACTTTTAAATCACACACACACACACAAAACCTGCACAGAAAGTTACATGGTAGAAAATCAACATTCAAATATCTTTCCATGCATGAACAACAACCATTCCAAAAAGGAAAATAAGAAAACAATCCTATTTGTGTTTTGTTTTTTAAACCTATAGTCAAGAGCTAAGTGAATTTATAGTCTAGGGTATGTTTAATTGCCTTTCATTAAGGATGTTTCGCAAAAATAATTCTTTTTACAAAGAATGATAAATTTTAAACATAAAACACTGGAAAACCTATACCTTCACCTTCATTCAGGCTCATGTCAATACTCAGCCACAACCACTTTAGAATGCTGAAAATTATGTTTTCTTTGCTAATGGCTGAGATGCAGTTGAGACCTAAGCCCAGGCTGGTTTCTTGAAGACACCTCTAAATCCTTCTGGCCCCTCACCTTGTTGCCTTGGTGTCCATTCTTCATCAGAATCCTCAGTGTCATCTACCTGGGGTTTGAGGACCTGCCTGCGGTGATGCATGAAACCTGGTTGAGTGGCTCTGAAAACCTGGAAAGAAGCAAACTATATGTTCTAAGAAGGAGGCACAAAGCACAGAAGCGATGGAAAGTGTCACATAGTCAGGGAAATCAGTAGGATGGGCTGGAAGAATGTAGAACAAGGCAAGATGTGAGCTCTGCACTGACAGGGTCAACCCCACTTTGGTACAAAACAATAAAAATTCCCTCCAGGTTAGTCTCCACATAAAAGGGACTGTGAGCAGAAGAAGCCACCTAAGAGAGGGCCAAATAAACACTAAGGGTGAAGACCTGTTTCATGTTTCCCAGGCTCACAGGCACCCAGCACTTCGTGTTACCTATAGCAATCAGCGCTTCGTAATTCCTTTTCACATTCCTATATCGGATTTTTTCCCATTCTCCCATCTCTGCCCATTCTTCCTTGGTGAAGTATATGGAAATGTCTTTGAAAGCATCTTTGGCTTAAGGAAAATAGTAGATTCCATCAGTGACTTACTAATATATGTCAGACCTTAAAGCTGACTTCTCCTCCACCTTTTGTGCAGGGAGTAGCCTGAAGCTACTGGATGGTCTCTGTGAGACAGGGATGAAGACTTTCCTTCCTGCCTGTGTCCTGCTTAACTGAACAAACACTGAGCATTTTCCTACCTCTCCCTGGACACAGAGCAGTTGGTGATGCTAGTGTCCTGTTTTGTCCCACTCCTCCCCACCATCTCAGACAGGACCAGGCATTCCCATCCTGTGTACATTCACAGAGAAGTTCACCCAGCTGCCCAGGCAAGCAGTTTGTGGTCCTTCAGGGACCAGCGCCATGTCCTTCCTATAGAGCTGGCTTAGAGCCCAGCTTTGCCACCTCCGCCTCTCACCATGGACTTCCACTCTGTTCTCCCAGCATCTCCCTCAGTGCTGTTCTCTGGAGACCTGTTTGGGCTCATGGCCATGGGACTGCCTCAATGCCAAGGTGCCTGTGAAAGAAGAAGATGCTGAGATAGCCCTGACCACTGTCCAGAGCCTGGTCTGTCTTCCTTGGGTGGAGTGTCCAGGGCAGGAAGGTGTGGGGAAAGTCGGAGTGAGGGTGTTGGTGAGATGGACAGATCCTGACCAGCTATGAGAGGCCAGCCTAATATGAACTAGATTTGGTTTCTGTGGTTCCCCTCCAATTCAGCCCCTCTGGGGAAAGGCACTGGGAGGGACGTGTCTGTGGGTGACAGAGGGAGTCCTGAGGAGACCTAGAAGCCCATAACTGCTGGACTGGGGTCAGGCTGAAATCAGGGCTCTGTTCCAGTGCATGAGAGGGAATATTTCTCCAAGAAGTGTTTTGAGGATCTCCGCCTGGAAACTCGGAAAAATCTGGGCATAACATGGGTTCTACGTTTCAGAGACAAGTCGCTCTGCTTGAGGAGATCTGCGATACGGGGGCTGAAGGAACTGAGATCCTCAGACAGAGGAGACTGGGGATGTTTTGGCTGATGTAGAATGTGCAGGGTGAGAGAACTTGGGATCTTTGAGGCTGAGGAAATTGGAGGTTTCTTATTAAGGGGCTTTAGGTCTCTGACAGGCAGGACAGTGGGAGTCTTGAGGACGAAAAGCCTTAAGAGCTCCTAGGCTGAGGTATTCAGGGTCGCCGAGGTTAAGGAAATTTGGTCTCTCTGCGGGTACTATTTTGAGGGTGCCTCAGCCTGAGGGGAACTGAGCTTACTCTAGGTATTTGAGGGTCACAGCACTAGGGCGCCGGGGTCCAGCCCCGGCTGATCCAGGGTATTCGAAGCAGGGACGGCGTTGGCGAGGATCAGGATACAATAGCTTCAATTAGATATTAATTAGAGATGTAAAGAGTAATAGAATGAGGATAGCTCAGTAGGAAAATTCAGTGGAGAAAAGAGGCTGAGTAGCTTGGTTTACGCGGGAGACCAATAAAACTTCAAGAGAAGAAGTTTGCACCACTTACGTACGCTGCAGGCGTCCTTCCGTTCTCCCGAAGGAGAGGAGACACTGAGGCCTCCCTGGTCGGATCTTAGAAGCCCAGGCATAATTAGCAAGCATGGCGGGTTCTGCACTCCAGATGGAGACTCAGCCAGAATTTGAAAGAGAGAGCGACATGGGGAGACCAAGTTTCAGTGAACAAGGCCCGCACTTTATTTTCCAAAGTAGTTTTTATACCTTAAGTTGTGCATAGAGGATAATGGGGGAAGGGGTAGAGTCATGCAAGGACAGCAGTTCCTGGTCCTAATCGAAGCCAGGCTTTCAAACTTATCATATGCAAAAGTTCAGGTGAATTACATCATCTCCTGGCCAGGAGGCCTGTTAACATTTTAAGAAACTTATTTTTCTCTAAAGGTGATTATTCCAAAGTCAGGCACCAGCCTCCAAAAAAGCACTGGATAAAGCTGCATTCCTATAGGGCAAAGGTGAGGTGGGCTCAATCAAGAAAAGAATTAACTCAAGGGTCCAAGGTTACAAACATTGAGGCTACTACTTACATTTCTATACACCCATTATATCAATCAATACACTGCCAAGGACACAGTAGGTAAGGAGTATGGAGACTTAGCAGCAAACATTGGCCCAATAAGTGAAAAACCCTTCACCAATACAATTTCTAATCAATCTTTTAACTACTCAAAAGAATCTGTGTTTAGACAGTTTAGAACATCTCCTGCCTCTCACAGTTGGGAGGCTCTGAACAATCACACGTGGCCGGAAAAACCTATTCAGGCAGGCTAGAGGATTTCCAAAGGAGTTTGTAGGTTGAAACACTGTCACACCCAGGAATTATTAACTGGAGCTGTAAGCTAACTCTTTTTTCAGAGAGAGGTAGTGGGAGACAGCCCCCCGTGAAGTCAGAGGTGTAGGTGAAAGCACAAAGCAGAAAGTAGGCAGATTCTGGTTTTGGGGGTAGATGCTCGAGAATTTCCAGGGGGACTCCTGAGGCACGATCCCGCCTTTGCGTATGCCGAGCCTCCTTCCTCATGACCTTTGTCATGGGTGGAGCTCCTCACGCTGGCTCCCGGCAGTGATAAAATTCCAGTTGAGCTATTCCACATCCTGAAAGATGATGCTGTGGAAAGTGCTGCACTCAGTATGCAATATGCAATATGCACTCAACATGCAATATGCTGGCTCCCGGCACTAGGGGATTTGGTTTTTCTGGGGGTGAAGGGACTTGTAGTCCCTGAAGCTGACGAGATGCGAGCTCCCTTCAAGTTAGGACCCAGGTTCTTCAAAGCTGACGGGATTTGGGGCCTCTCATCCTGGAATTTGAAGCCGTCAGGGTAAAGGTTTGTGAGGGTTGTGCAGGGTGTGTTCTGGTAAGTCTCCCAGCTGTCCTGCGGCACTGCCAACCCCGGTCCTAGGCTCGTTCAGAGCTCGATGGCATGGAGTCCTCCTGCGTTGAGGCGAAGTGAAGGGCCAGCAGCCGGCCTGTACCCTGTCAGGCACAAGCGACCAATCGGTGTTGTGATGGAGGCAGTCCTGCCAATAGGCGCTGGGAGGGTGTGGAGAGAGAAGGAGGCCCCACACAACTGCTCAGGGATTGGCTGCTCAGGGGGCGTTTCTGTCAAGAAGCCTCCAGCGCACAGGCGCATTTTGGCCATTTTCTTTGCTTGTTTTCAGGCATTGCCTCTTAGGCCTGTATCCTCAAGTGGGCGGGATGTCCTCAGGCTGGATGTTTCCTTCCAGTGCCCTCAAGTAGAATCTCAGCTCCACCAGATGGCAGTCGTGCTCCCGGACTTTCTCCTAGGCCCACCTGTGCCCTACCTTGTCAAATCCAGTTTTGACAAGATCGCCTATGGGGTGAGTACCGCATTATTCAGGGGAAAACGGTGTAATTAACTAAATTCTGATGAGACACAAGATAAACAACGTATGGTCAAAGATTTAAATGCAACGCATGAAATAGGTATGTTGGAAAAAACTTGGAGGATTTTTAACCTCAAAGTAGAAGTGGCACTGATGAGTAATCTGTGTGTTTAATGTAGGTATCAAAAGCCTTCAGAAATGAAATATAAATAAAACCTCAAAACAAGGCATTGAACTGGAGGACAATGGATCCACAGAGCTGAGTTTGCTTGACACCTACTAGCCCCACAAGATAAAATAGGGACACTGTTTCTGGCCGTTAGGTAGATTTGCTCACAGAAAAATAAGGTGATTTCCATGTATTGGAAGCAAGACGACTGACTGTAGAATTAGTATCTAGTGGTGGTTGGGACTCTGGATGGAGAAATGTTACCAGAAAAGTGAGTTTACATCTTGGTGGGTGTTGAGCCAGAAGATACAACCCAGCCAAAGCTCATGGGAAGGAAAAGTGTATTACTTGCAGAACTATGGAGAACACCATGCAGCTTTCCAGAGCAGTGTCTCTCTAAACCGCAAAGGCGGGGAAGCTTTAATCTATGGGAACAGGCATGTTCAAGCTTCCATGGTAGCTCAGACGGTAAGCAATCTGCCCACAGCAGAAGACCTGGGTTCAATCCCTAGGTGGGGAAGATCCCCAGAGGAGGGCATGGCAACGCACTCCAGTATTCTTGCCTGGAGAACCCCATAGACAGAGGACCCTGGTGGTCCATGAGGTTGCAAAGAGTCAGACATGAGTGAGTGACTAACACTGTAAATTTACAGACATGTTCATTAAGGGTCTTGGGCTGTGGCAGACTCCAAGCTTCAGCTGATTGAAGTCTTGAGGGTCAGAACCAGCCTCCATCAGCATCCTTTACATTTCAGCTGGTCTGGTACAGATATAGATATCTATTCTTCTTCATATTCTTTCCCCTTATCAGTTCAGCTCAGTCGCTCAGTTGTGTGTGACTCTTTGTGATGCCATGTACCACAGTATGGCAGGCTTCCCTGTCCATTAATAACCGCTAGAGTTTGCTCAACTCATGTCCATCGAGTCGTTGATGCCATCCAACCATCTCATCCTCTGTCATCTCTTCTCCTCCCACCTTCAGTCTTTCCCAGCATCAGGATCTTTTCCAATGAGTCAATTCTTCGCATCAGGTGGCCAAAGTATCGGAGCTTCAGCTTCAGCATCAGTCCTTCCAATGAATCTTCAGGACTGATTTCCTTTAGAATGGATTGGTTGGATCTCCTTGCTGTCCAAGGGACTCTCAAGAGTCTTCTCCAAGACCACAGTTCAAAGGTATCAATTCTTTGGCAGCTGGCTTTCTTTATAGTCCAACTCTCACATCCATACATGACTACTGGGAAAACCCATAGCTTTGACTAGATGGACCTTTGTTGACAAAGTAATGATTCTGCTCTTTAATATGCTGTCTAGGTTGGTCAGAGCTTTTCTTCCAAGGAGCAAGAATCTTTGAATTTCATGGCTGCAGTCACCATCTGCAGTGATTTTGGAGCCCAAGAAATTAAAATCTGTTAGTTTCCATTGTTTCCCCATCTATTTCCCATGAAGTGATGGGACCAGATGCCATGATCTTCGTTTTCTGAATGTTGAGCTTTAAGCCAACTTTTTCACTCTCCACTTTCACTTTCATCAAGAGGCTTTTGAGTTCCTCTTCACTTTCTGCCATAAGGGTGGCATCATCTGCATATCTGAGGTTATTGATATATCTATAGAGGAAGTCAAACCATAAAAATAAAACCTGTTTTTCTTCCATCACTTCTATCAGAGTCTTTTCCCTTGCTGGGTGTCACAGTCCACCTCATCTCTCTAGGATGCCCTCCAAAACTGTGCTGATCTCTGGACTTGATTTGGGGGCAGCTCAGATTCTAATCTGGTCCGACTCCTATGTGTTCTTGCCTCCAATGTTCACAGCTGTCAGAACCAGTGCATTTTCTTTTTTGGGAGCTTTCAATGTCCTTTTATATATTCCATAGACACAGAGTCTGCCTACTTGATGGTGTAGACTTAATCTGCGGGTTTTACAGGGTCTTCTTCCTTAGCAACACTGCCCCTGGGTTTCAATTGTGATTTTATTTCCACCTCTGCCTGTGGATTATCCCCTGGGTTTTTTCTCCTGAGGCTACCCTGCAGGACTTGGATTTGCCCCTGTGAGGCCAGATGTGGAGGTGCAGTTGCTTGGGTCACAGGGGTTCTGGCAGCACAAGATACTCAGAGGAGTTGGCAGCTAGGGCAGCAGGAAATATAGTGCTCTAGAAGGGTATGTCAACCAGTATTGGCCAATATGCACCAGTATTCTTGCCTGTAGAAGCCCCTTCCCTGACAGAGAAGCCAGGCAGGCCACAGTCTACAGGGTCGCAAAGTGTCGGGCACTACTGAAGTGACCCTGCCCACATAGATGCAAGACTTTTTTGCCTGTGGCAGATCTGCCCTAGTGAGAGTTGAGCATGAAGGTGGCGCAGCTTCTTGGCTTGTGCGTACCCTGGAGGCGCCAACTGTGCAGGGACACGGACTGCCTCTGCTGCAGGAGTTATGACCCTATCAGAGTCTTTTTTCCAGCATCTTGTAGCTGGCGCTCAGGAGGACTCTTTGGCCAGACTTTCTCCATAGTTCTGCTCTTTCAGGCATTTAGAGGGCTCCCTTGCCTGGGGTCATTCTCTGTTATTAGGGCACCAGGCACATAGAGGGGCCACCTGGCTGGGGTCCTACTCTGTAGTCCTGTGAGTCAGGTGCTTGATGGGCCAGCCTCTCTACTGTTTAGCTACCAATGCTGACATGTAGGGAGAAAGAGGCTATGATAATGGCTGCACCCCCTAGACCAACTCAGCAGTATCGCCTTGCTTCCATTCTGCCTGGTAATCCTCCACAGGCATTTCCCACCCTGATCTCTTCCCTCATCCCATTAATCTGTCTCTCCACAGTCAACAGCAGCCCTAGCCCTGGGATTGTTCCACCTTCCCCAAACACCAGCTCCAAGCTGCTGTGCCTTCTAGCGGACCTGTGTCCCTGTGTCTGTAGTGTGTTTGGCTGTGGTGAGGACTGTCTTATTCTCATTCACTTTAAGCTGCCACAGATCAGCTGGTTCACTCTCAGCCTTAAATGTTTCTCCTCTGATCCAGACAGTTGCTCCCATGTCACGATCGGACATCTACTTCAGTTCTCCCACCCACCGAGGGCAGGTCCAGTCCTACTAACACTCCTGTTTTTCCCCCTAGTTCCTTCATCCTACTGAGATTTGTGGTTTAATATATTCTTTTCCACTGATCAGGTACTCCTGTCCACACTCAACTGGTGTTCTGCAAACACTTCTGTGTCTAAAGGTGTATTCCTGATGTATGTGGAAGAAGATGTATTCCACATCCACCTACCCCTCTGCCATCTGGTTCATCTCGAATTTTTGACTATTAGAAATAAGATTGCTATGAACATTCATGTACAAGTCCTTGTTTTTTCATTCTTGTTGGTATAAATGTAGGAGTGGGATTGCTGGGTCATATGGTAACCCAATGTTTAACTTTTTAAGCAACTTTGAAAGTGTTTTCCACCAGGGCTGTCCCATTTTGTATTCCCAGAAGCAGTACATGAAAGTTCAATTTTTTTCACATCCTTATCACACTTATATCTGTTCTCTCATTAGAACCATCCTTTTGGTGTGCTCTGCATGCTTAATTGCCATCTGTATATCGTTTAGTGAATTTCATGTTCAAATTTTTTGTCCATTATTTGGCCTTGTGCCTTTCATATATTTTGTCAGTTTCTTAAGTTTCTCATACTCCAATGTTACTGTTATTTTTTAAATTTAATTTTCAATTATCCATCCTACCATATAAAAAAGCAATTAATTAAATTTTATATATCATCTGTATATCTTGCAAGATTGCTTAAATTAATTCTTAGTTTTATTTATTCTGTTGTTGCTGTAGATTTCATTGGGTATTCTACATAAATGTCACTGACAAATAAAAACAGTTTTATTCTTCTTTTCCAAACTGAATAACTTCATTATCATTGTCTTATAGGACTTCATGGACAGAAATTCAATATAATGAGAGGGGACAACTTTTGCTGATTCTGATCTTAGAAGTAAAACACTCAGTGTTCTAACATAAAGGGTGATGTTAGTTATACAGTTTATTACCTTCATCAGGATAAGGAAGTTTTCTAATTTTAGTTTGCTAAGAGTTTTTTCACAGTATGTGCTCAGTCGCTCAGTTGTGTCCAGCTCTTTGCAACCCCGTGTAGTGTAAGCCAAACAGGCTCCTCTGGCCTTAGGGATTCTCCAGGCAAGAATACTGTAGTGGGTTGCAATGCCTTCCTCCAGGGGATCTTCCCAACCCAGGGATGGAACCCAGGTGTCCTGCCTGCCAGGCAGATCCTTTACCAGCTGAGACACCAGGGAAGCCCAAGAATACTGGAGTGGGTAGCCTAGTTCTTCTCCAGGGGATTTCCCAACCCAGGAATAGATGTTTGATTTTATCAAATTGTTTTTCAGCATCTATCGAGATGACCCTACTGTGTTTCATTTTTAGTTCTTTAGGAAGTTGAATTACACTGATTGATTTTCAAATGTTTAACCAATGCTGGACTCATAGGGGGACAAAAATCAATAGATTATGCTGTGTCATACTTTGTATGTATTAGTGTAGTCTGTGCTTCGTTCTGGACACTTTCTATTGCTACCTCTTCAAGTGCACAATTTTCTCCAGCTGCCCTGTCTAATCAGTCATTTATTCTATCCACTGTGTTTGTCATCTGACTCTATAGATTTCATGTCTATAAGATGAAAATGCTTCTATTTTATTATTTCCATATCTCTACTTAATTTTATAATATACAAAACACAACTATTCCAAGTATTTTAATGTCTCTGTCTGCAGTCTCTAAAATCTATGCCACTTCTGGGTTAGTTTGGTTTGCCATGGGAATTTTAATATGATTGTTCTTACTGTAGTGAGATTAAATATATTTTTAATGTGTTTAGGGTCTAGTCCCATATTTTTCTTGTCAATTGGCTGCTCATGTCTTTTAAACATCTCTTAATAAAGTGAATGGCCAGTGCTACATCTTTCTTATAAATGTTTGCTCGTGTCTGTTTCACATTTTCCTATCTGTTTTAGGTTCTTTGTTCTAAAAAAATTTTAAGAGCTCTTTTGGGTTTGTTCTACCTCATAAAATTTTAAGCAGTGTGATGCATCCTGGGTGAATAAGCAACCCGTGGACACCATGAAGTAAGCACTTCACAGGAAACACAGGAAGCCCCACGAAGCCAAAAACTGTGTCCCCAGGGGCACACCTTAGGCTGGATGACCCTGCTTGTCAATTCATAACACAAGGACTGCGGTGAAGCACACAACTCCTTCCTCTTTCCTCCAGTACCAACCACCTCAATGAGAGACCGTGGGAACTGGATGGACAGGACGTGATTACTCAGTGTTTCCTCCAAGAAGCTGGAAACTTGTGGTAGCTCTTCATGGAAATGAATTCCATAGTGGTCTCGACTGTGAAGTTAGCTCCAATGGAGATGCCAGCAGGAAAACAAAATGAGAAAAGAGATGTGTGAGGGCACATGTTGATAAGACCTTTGCACACCAGGCTCACACACCTCTGGGCAAGCTCCACCCCTTTCCCGGGAATACTAGTCAGTCGCAGGTGGTCATTTCCATCTTGGGATCATCCAGCCCAACCTGAAGCATGCATTTATCTGCTTCATCCCCATCATCCTCTTAAAACCAAAGCCTGGGTAGCTACACCTAGTGAGATGACCATGAATCCTAGTCTTGAAACAAGGCAACTCCAAGTGGAGGAAGGGCAAGTGTATTCAGTGCAGTCTCACGGCCTGAAGACTGGGGTTTCAGACTGGAAACGAGAAAACTGAGGAGAGCTATGTGAACACTGAGAAAAGGAGGTGGGATGGAAAAGGTTTCTGGAAGATGGCCCAGAATTAAATGGTCTTCAAGGTGCTTTAAGACCACCTTGTAGGAGGAAAGTGGAATGATTCTGATTTCTGTAAACACTTCAATACAGCCTAATTATCATGGAGGGATTTTAGGCAAGATATTAAAAACTAGATAATGGTGAAAGGTGAGAGAGAACAGAATGAAAGCCTGAGTACTGTGGCTGTGAGGCAAGGTTTGGAGGGGATGCATGCTCCCTGTCATGTAACCCATGAGAGTTGTCTGAGAGAGATGAGGATGAGGTGAATTTGAAGGGCTCTTAAGGGGCATTAAAAATGCCTCATTTCTCCCACAAAATCATCTGAGTTGCTCCGCATCCTTTCCTAATGTTGTCAGGATGGGGCTTTGTGATGTCAAGTTTCACCCAGGGCCACCATTGCCTGGGGAAGTGACATGCTGACCTCATAAAGCATAAGGATATGCCCCCCTGGGTAGGGGTATATATAAGGGTGCTTGGGGGCTCTGGAGCAGACCACTGGAAGTCTTCAAAATGACTAAGGTGACTGGGAAGCCACAAGGCTCTAGAGCAGTTATGGAACAGTGGACTCCAGATACCCAGGAGGAAAAGATGAAAACCCCCTATCAGCTAAAGTCCAAAGGATGTGTCAAGGTGACCTGAACCCACCCAAACTCCTCTTGCCCATTGACACCTCCCCATAAGAACCCCTCCCCTGTCTTTGCCTGGCATATACCTCTTCTCTGCCCACACCCCTTTTCCTGGAGCCATCATTCCCATCCATCTTCACCCTCTTCCTCAAACCAATGCCATTCTGTACTCACTCTCTTGTTTTCTCCAGATGGCCTGGGTAACCATGAGGGTAAATAAGCACATTCAACCATAGCTGACCAAGGAATCTTCTCAGAAACACCCACCTAAAGAAACTGAAGAAAATCAAAGGCTCAAAAATCTGTAGCCAGTGTTCCAAGGTGAATGAAGAGCTGAATCAGAATAATCAGAGGAGGTCCCAGGGATCGTGGGGACCCCTGCCATTCCAGCTAGACCAGTGGGCAGCCAGTGACTTCAGAGCATGGCTACAGACCTCAGAAATCTTCAAGGGTCTCGCCGCTGAGAAATGGCCAACAGTACAGACGTTGAGTCTTATACCAAGAGCATACATAATAATGAACTTTAAATAAAATCCACCTAATGTGGAATTTTCTGTCTCTGAGCTCTCTGATAAGCAGTGGGGGTGTGGGGGGTGGTCAGAGAGGACAGGGAAGGGATAAATGTGTGAAGAGGGAGGGAGATGCATCCTGTGGAGTTGGAGATGGGACCAAAAGGTCTAGTTAGCCAGAAAATAGGAGGAAGAACTGGGTCCAGACTGAGCCCAAAAGATACACTTCCCATGGGAGAAGAGGAAGAGGACTTTGTGTTTCTGTATGTGACTGCAGATTTGGGAGCTTAGCTGGGGAGCTGTGACATGTGAGGGGTGGGAGTGCTATTTGATAAAAAAAGGCATACAAAGTAGTTGCCCCTTTGGCACCTACCTCACAGTAGTGTTTATTACACCTCAAGGTATGATGTCAGCAACTAGCAGCCTCAAAAACTCAAACTTGCTTGCTAAAAGGTAGTTCTTAAGAGTAAAATATTTGTGGTTTTCAGTATGGAGATTGTTGGGGGCCAGCATGAGGCACTCCACCCGTGTCAAAGGTCATGAGGAAGGAGGCTCGACATACGCAAAGGCGGGATCGAGCCTCAGGAGTCCCCCTGGAAATCCTCGAGCATCTACCCCCATAACCAGAGCCTGCCTACTTTACTACTTTGTGCTCTCACCTACACCTCTGACTTTACAGGGGACTGTCCCCCACCACCTCTTTCGGAGAAGGAGTTAACTTAGAACTCCAGTTAATAAAAATTCCTGGGCGTGATAGCAGTGTTTCAACCTACAAACTCCTCTGAAAGTTCTCTAGCCTGCCTGACAGGCTTGTCTGGCCACATGTGATTGCTCACAGCCTCCCAACCGTGAGAGGCACGAGATGCTTTAAACCTTCTAAAAACAGGTTCTTTAGAGAAGTTAGAAAATTATTAGTATAAGTATAGTGGGCTGATTAGAAATTGTATTGGTGAAGGGTTTTTCATTTGTTGAGCCAATGTTTGTTGCTAAGTCTCCACATCCCCTGCCCTTACACACATTAATGAATATATAGAAATAAGTATTAACCTTTGATATTCATCACGTTAGACCTTAGGCTAAGTAAATTCTTTCCTTAACTAAAACCCACTACACCCTCACCCTATAGGAATGTAACTTTGTTTGGGTGGCCTCTGTTTTAAGAATAATCACCCCTGGAGAAATGAGTGTCCTGGTTGACTGACTGCTGTCACAAGGAGAGGGTTATAAATTGTCAGCAGGCCCCCTGGCCAGAAGATGATGTAACATCCCTAAGACTTCTGTATACATTTGTATGAAGCACATGACTTTGATAAAAGTCAGGACTGCTGACCCCGTGTGACTTTTGCATAACATCTCAGTGTATAAAAGTAGACCATGGAAAATAAAAAATTGGGATAAGTTCCTCGAAAGACTGGTCTCCCCATGTCTCTCTCTCTTTCACTCTGGTTGAGTCTCCATCTGGAGTGCAGAACCCGCCATGCTTACTAATTATGCCTGGGCTTCTAAGATCCGACCGTGGAGGCCTCAGTGTCTCCTCTCCTTCGGGAGAACGGAAGGACGCCTGTGGCCTAAGTAAGTGGTGCAAACTTCTTGTCTTGAAGTTTTATTGGTCTCCCGCGTAAACCAAGCTACTCAGCCTCTTTTCTCCACTGAATTTTCCTACTGAGCTATCCTCATTCTATTACTCTTTATATCTCTAATTAATATCTAATTGAAGCTATTGTATCCTGATCCCCGCTGACGCCGTCCCCACTTCAAACTCCCTGGATCAGCTGGGGCTGGACCCTGGCAGGAGATTTCTCAAAAATGAAAAATGTAACAACACATGACCTAACAGTGTCATTCTTGGATATATATTAAAAAAAAAAAAAAGCACAATGTTAATTAAAAAGACACATGTACCCCAATGTTCCTTGAAGTACACCATTCACCAAGACATGGAAGCAACTTAAGTGTCCATCAGATGATAGACAGATGAATGGATAGAGATGTGGTATATATATACTATGGGACAGACATTGTTGTTCAGTCACTAAGGGAAATCATTAAGGGAAGTCACTCACTCATGTCCAACTCTTTGCGACCCCATGGACTGTAACCTACCGGGCTCCTCCATCCATAGAATTTTCTAGGCAAGAGTACTGGAGTGGGTTGCTATTTCCTTCTCCAGGGGATCTTCCCAACCCACAGATCAAACCAGGGTCTCCCACATTTTGGGCAGACACTTTACCATCTGAGCCATCAGGGAATCCCTATATATATACTATGGGACACTCATTGTTCAGTCACTAAGTCATGTCCCACTCTTTGTGACCCTATGGACCCTACCCCTCCAGGCTCCTCTGTCCATGGAATTTTCTAGGAAAGAACACTCCAGTGGGTTGCCATTTCCTTTTCCAAGGGATCTTCCTTACCTAGGGATTGAACCCATATGTCCTTCTTGAAAGGCGGATTCTTCGCCCTGGAGCCACCAAGAAAGACCTATGGAATGCGGCTCAGCCATAAAAGGAATGAAATAATGCCATTTGCTGCAACATGTAAGGTATAATACTTAATAAAGTAAGAAAGAAAAATACTGTATGATATCACTTCTAGAACCTTAAAATACCACAAAGTAGAGAATATAACAAAAATAGGGGCTCACAGATAGAGAGAACAATCTACTGGTTATCAGCGAGGAGTGGGGAGGGGAAGGGGCAATAGAGAGTTGGAGGAGTTGGAGGTAGAAAGTTTTAGGTGTAAGATGAGCTCACGGATGTATTGTGCAACATGGGGAATATAGCCAGTATTTTGTAATAACTATAAATGGAAAGCAATCTTTAACAATTGTATAATAAGAAAGAAAAGGAAAGAAAGAGGGGGCAGGAAGTGCCGGGGTCCAGCCCCAGCTGATCCAGGGTATTCGAAGGAGAGACGGCGTAGGCGAGGGTCAGGGAACAACTGCTTAATTAAACGTTAATTAAGGATATAAAGAGTAATAGAATGAGGGTAGCTCAGTAGGAAAATTCAGTGGAGAAAAGAGGCTGAGTAGCTTGGTTTACGCAGGGGACCAATAAAACTTCAAGACAAGAAGTTTGCACCACTTACGTAGGCCACAGGCGTCCTTCCGTTCTCCCGAAGGAGAGGAGACACTGAGGCCTCCACGGTCGGATCTTAGAAGCCCAGGCATAATTAGTAAGCATGGTGGGTTCCGCGCTTCAGATGGAGACTCAACCAGAGTGAGAGAGAGAGAGACATGGGGAGACCAGTCTTTCGAGGAACTTATCCCAATTCTTTATTTTCCATGGTCTACTTTTATACACTGAGATGTTATGCAAAAGTCACACGGGGTCAGCAGTCCTGACTTTTATCAAAGTCAGGTGCTTCATTCAAAAGTATACAGAGGTCTTAGGGGTGTTACATCATCTTCTGGCCGGGGGGCCTGCTGACAATTTATGACCCTCTCCTTGTGACAGCAGTCAGTCAACCAGGACACTTATTTCTCCAGGGGTGATTATTCTTAAAACAGACGCCACCCAAAGAAAGTTACATTCCTATAGGGTGAGGGTGTAGTGGGTTTTAGTTAAGGAAAGAATTTACTTAGCCTAAGGTCTAACGTGATGAATATCAAAGGTTAATACTTATTTCTTTTATATATTCATTAATGTGTGTAAGGGCAGGGGATATGGAGACTTAGCAACAAACATTGGCTCAACAAATGAAAAAACCCTTCACCAATACAATTTCTAATCAGCCCACTATACTTATACTAATAATTTTCTAACTTTTCTAAAGAACCTGTTTTTAGAAGGTTTAAAGCATCTCGTGCCTCTCACGGTTGGGAGGCTGTGAGCAATCACATGTGGCCAGACAAGCCTGTCAGGCAGGCTAGAGAACCTTCAGAGGAGTTTGTAGGTTAAAACACATACTCCTATCACGCCCAGGAATTATTATTAACTGGAGCTCTAAGTTAACTCCTTCTCCGAAAGAGGTGGTGGGGGACAGCCCCCCGTAAAGTCAGAGGTGTAGGTGAGAGCACAAAGTAGTAAAGTAGGCAGGCTCTGGTTATGGGGGTAGATGCTTGAGGATTTCCAGGGGGACTCCTGAGGCTCGATCCCACCTTTGCGTACATCGAGCCTCCTTCCTCATGACCTTTGCCATGGGCGGAGTGCCTCATGCCGGCCCCCAACAAGGAAGGAGGGAGGAAAGCAAGGAAAATAATGGTGGTTTCTGGAGGTCACAAAGCCAATAATAATTAGGACCTTTTTAGCTAAGGAATTTAGAATGTAACAGTGGCCTTCCACAGTCCGGGCAGAGGGAGTGGCCCACATCCAGTGCAGGCAATACTGGGGGGCATTGCCCATGAAGAGTTTTATTACAAGAATAAAACCAAGTAAAAGCTGGTTCTATTTTTATTACCATCTCCATACTTCAGAATTTTTAAATAGTGTCAGTAATTAAATATTTTTCCCCTGCAAAACCAAATTTTGTTGGTTTAAGTTGTAAAAGTTTATTGTCATATATGTCAGGTTTTAATATTTTATTTATTATTCACAAGGTACAAAATTTTAGTCTATATATATACACATATGCACACACATATGTGTAGATAGGTGTGTACATATATATGTAATTTCATATGGCCACAGTTTTAGTACTTATCTTTAAAAATTCACTGTCTTCTATGAGGGGGTTAATTAAGAGAAGATTCTGTTAAACATTTGTCGCCAACACAGGCTGCCATGTTACCATTTCTCCATTCCACAGAGCATCCTTAATGGTTTGCAAGGCCTTGGGACCGCTTCCTGCACAGCCTGCAGTCCCTGAAGGAATGTACTAATATACACCCCACGTTCAAACAGTTGATTCTAAATACATAGTGATACCACAGACAGTCAAGGTAAAGACACACGATGTGGTTTTATTTATGTCTAAATCAGTGAAAGAAAGTAGTCACTGCAATGTACAAACTTTCTTGGCTTGAAAAGTACAAAATCTTTTTTATATTTGAACATAAAATTTCCTGCTGAATTTTGTAAACTATGTTTTAAAGTGAAATTCATTCTTACTTTTCAGTTATTTTGAGACTATGGAAAAAAGAAAATAAAATTACATTCATTGGTGTTTCTAAAACTGCATATTTTGCAGATGTTTTTTCTTAAAATTTCCCTTACACTTTTACAGTCATAATTAGACATAAAATGATCAATAAATTTTATACCATGTTTATTTTCTGAGCATTTTTGTTTCCTTTAATTTCTGAATGTGACTAGAAAGTTCTGTTGAGTGGGTATTAAAAATTACTCTTCTCTGTTGTGTGGATCACACTGCTTACACTACTGTTGGGAGAGATTTTATTGTCTAAAATCTTTTGTACTTCAGCTCTACTCTAGGTATTTTATAATTCAGTTCTACTGTCTAGGCATTTTGTTTTGCTTTGTTTAGGCTGAGAATTTTCTCATCTATGTCTAGTATCTTCAGAGTTACTTAGGAAGGTGTGTCTGTTGTTGTCTAGTTGCTCAGTCGTTTCCAACTCTTTTCCACCCCATGGACTGTAAGCCCACCAGTCTCGTGTGTCCACGGCGATTCTCCAGGCAAGAATACTGGAGTGGGTTGCCATGCTCTTCTGTAGGGAATCTTCCCGACCCAGAGATGGATCTCGTGTCTGCTATGGCTTCTGCATTGCAGGAGGATCCTATACTGCTGAGCCAAAATATGTCTTATATACATGAAACCCATTTTAATTATGAAGATTCATAATCAGTAAAAAGTAAAGATGGAGAAGCCCAAACAAGCATTTATCCTTTACCAATTAATAATAAGAAAGAAACCTTCATTCCAGTTTTCCTTCATTTATGCTTCTTCTAATTCATTGAAGGATAATTCCAGAATTTTGTTGTTTTCTGACAAACTTCAGCATGACACTTTTTCTTAACTCATAGTTTCTCTTCAATATTATCTTATCCTGTGTAAATAACTTCTTGTAACATTTCTTACAGACCAGATATCTGCTGAGAATAAATTCCCTAATTTTTTTTCCTGTGATAATGTCTACTTCTCCTTTATTTTTCAAGGGTAATATTTCAGGACTGTGGCGGATTCATTTCGATATTTGGCAAAACTAATACAATATTGTAAAGTTTAAAAATAAAATAAAATTAAAAAAAGAAGTTCAGCAGTTTTTTTAAAAACACTTTTTATTTATTGACATGTTGTCCATGTACCATGAATTTATCAGTTAAAATGTATAATTCATTGATTTGTTATTTATTCATAGGTTGCATAACCATAATCACTGCCTCATTCTAGAATATTTTCATCACTCCAATGGGAAACACTGTCCAGTTGGTAGACATTTTTCATTTTCCCCTCATCTGGGCCCTGGCATCCACTCCTCTATTTCCTGTCTTCAGAGAATTATCTAATCTGGGACAAATGCATTCACATGAATGGAATAATGCAACAGGCAGCGTTTTGTTCCTGGCTTCTTTTAATTAATGTAATCTTTTTGGAGCTATAGTATGTTATAGCATGTATAAGAACTCCACTCATTTGATGAGCGAATACTATTGCATTGCATGTTTTATTTATTCAATCACCAGTTGATGGACATTTGAGTCATTTCAACTTTTTCTCTTTTTTTAGTTTTTTAATTTGTTTTTAATTTAATAATTTAAAATTTTTAAATTTAATGGCTTTCTCTGCATCTATTTAGTTTATCATACGAATTTTGTCTTTCATTTAGTGAATATGGTCTATCACATTGATTGATTTGCATATATTGAAGAATACTTGCATCTCTGGAATAAACCCAACTTGATCATGGTGTATGAGCTTTTTGATATGTTGCTGAGTTCTGTTTACTAAAATTTTGTTGAGGATTTTTTGCATCTATGTTCATCAGTGATATTGACCTGTAGTTTTCTTTTTTCATGTTGTCCTTGTCTGGTTTTGGTATCAGGGTGATGGCAGCCTCGTAGAATAAATGTGGAAGTGTTCCTTCCTCTGCAATTCTTTGAATGAGTTTTAGAGGATAGGCATTTGCTCATCTGTAAATGTTTAGAATTTACCTGTGAAGCCATATGCTCTTGGTCTTTTGTCTTTGTGAAAAATTTTGATCACAGCCTCGATTTGGAACTTCTAGTTGGATTGTGCCTAGTTTTTTTTTTTTTTTCTTCCTGGTTCAGTTATGGAAGATTGAGATTTTTAAAGAATCTGTTCATTTCTTCCATGTTATTCATTTTATTGCCATAGAGTTGTTCATAATAGTCTCTTATAATCCTTTGTATTTCAGCTTTGTCTGTTGTAACCTATTTTTTTTAATTTCTAAGTTTGTTGATTTGATTCTTCTCTCTTTTTTTCTTTTTCTTTTTTTTTTAAATTTAAATTTCTTTATTTTAATTGGAGGCTAATTATTTACAATATTGTATTGGTTTTGCCATACATCAACATGAATTTTCCACGGGTGTACACGTGTTCCCCATCCTGAACCCCCTTCCCACCTCCCTCCCCGTACCATCCCTCTGGGTCATCCCAGTGCACCAGCCCCAAGTATCCTGTATCCTGCATTGAACCTGGACTGGCAATTCGTTTCATATATGATATTATACATGTTTCAATGCCATTCTCCCAAATCATCCCACCCTCTCTCTCTCCCACAGAGTCCAAAAGACTGATCTATACATCTGTGTCTCTTTTGCTGTCTCACATACAGGGTTATCGTTACCATCTTTCTAAATTCCATATATATGCATTAATATACTGTATTGGTGTTTTTCTTTCTGACTTACTTCTCTCCATATAATAGGCTTCAGTTTCATCCACATGATTAGTACTGATTCAAATCTGTTCTTTTTAATAGCTGAGTAATATTCCATTGTGCATATGTACCAGGGCTTTCTCATCCATTCGTCTTCTGAAGGACATCTAAGTTGTTTCCAGGTCCTAGCTATTGTAAACAATGCTGCCATGAACATTGGGGTACACATGCCTCTTTCAGTTCTGGTTTCCTCAGTGTGTATGCTCAGCAGTGGGATTGCTGGGTCATATGCCAGTTCCATTTCCAGTTTTTTAAGGAATCTCCACACTGTTCTCCATAGTGGCTGTGCTAGTTTGCATTCCCACCAACAGTGTAAGAGGGTTCCATTGTCTCTGCAGCCTCTCCATTTATTGATTGTAGAATTTTTGATAGCAGCCAATCTGACCGGTGTGAGATGGTACCTAATTGTGGTTTTGATTTTAATTTCTCTGATAATGAGTGATGTTGAGCATCTTCTCATGTATATGATAGCTATTTGTACATCGTCTTGGAGAAATGTCTGTTTAGTTCTTTGGCCCATTTTTTGATTGGGTCGTTTATTTTATTGGTAGTGAGCTTCTTGTATATTTTTTAGATTAATTCTTTGTCAGTTGCTTCATTTGCTATTATTTTCTCCCATTTTGAAGGCTGTCTTTTCACCCTGCTTATAGTTTTCTTCGTTGTGCAAAAGCTTTTACATTGAATTACGTCCTGTTTATTTTTGCTTTTATTTCCATTATTCTGGGAGACTGGTCATAGAGGATCCTGCTGTGATTTATATCAAAGAGTGTTTTGCCTATGATTTCCTCTAGGAATTTTGTAGCTTCTAGTCCTACATTTGGATCTGTAATCAATTTTGAGTTATTTTTTTGTATGGTGTTAGAAAGTGCTCTAGTTTCATTCTTTTATAAGTGGTTGGCCAGTTTTCCCAGCACCACTTGTTAAAGGGATTGTCTTTTCTGCACTGTATATTCTTGCATCCTTTGTCAAAGATAAAGTGTCCATTGGTGGGTGGATTTATCTCTGGGCTTTGTATTTTGTTCCATTGATCTATATTTCTGTCTTTGTGCCAATACCATATTGTCTTGATGGCTGTAGCTTTGTAGTTTAGTCTGAAGTCAAGCAGGTTGATTCCTCCAGTTCCATCTTCTTTCCCAGATTGCTTTGGCCAGTCGAGGTTTTTTGTATTTCCATACACATTGTGAAATTATTTGCTCTGGTTCTCTGAAAAATACCGTTGGTAGCTTCATAGGGGTGGCATTGAATCTATAAATTGCTTTGGGTAGTACACTCATTTTCACTACATTGATTCTTCAGGTCTGTAAACATGGTATATTTCTCCAGAAATTTGTGTCATCTTTGATTTCTTTTATCAGTGTTTTAAAGTTTTCTATATATAGGTCTTTTGTTTCCTTAAGTAGATTTATTATTAAATATTTTATTTTTTTCATTGCAATGGTGAAAGAGATTGTGTCCTTGATTTCTCTTTCTGTTTTCTCTGTGTTAGTGTATAGGAATGCAAGGGATTTCTGTGTGTTAATTTTATATCCTGCAGATTTACTATATTCATAGATTCGGTTCAGTTCAGTGGCTCAGTCATGTCCAACTCTTTGCGACCCCATGAATCGCAGCACACCAGGCCTCCCTGTCCATCACCAATCCCCGGAATTCACACAAACTCACGTCCATCGAGTCGATGATGCCATCCAGCCATCTCATCCTCTGTCATCCCCTTTTCCTCCTTCCCCCAATCCCTCCCAGCATCAGAGTCTTTTCCAATGAGTCAACTCTTCGCATGAGGTGGCCAAAGTACTGGAGTTTCAGCTTTAGCATCATTCCTTCCAAAGAACACCCAGGACTGACCTCCTTTAGAATGGACTGGTTGGATCTCCTTGCAGTCCATGGGACTCTCAAGAGTCTTCTCCAACACCACAGTTCAAAAGCATCAATTCTTCCGTGCTCAGCTTTCTTCACAGTCCAACTCTCACATCCATACATGACTACTGGAAAAACCACAGCCTTGACTAGACGGGCCTTTGTTGGCAAAGTAATGTCTCTACTTTGTAATATGCTAAAGATTAGCTTTAATTATTTTCTGGTGGGGTCTTTGGGTTTTCTTTGTAGAGGATCATGTCATCTGCAAACAGTGATAGTTTTACTTCTTCTTTTCCAATCTAGATTCCGTTTAATTTATTTTTCTTCCCTGATTGCTATGGCTAAACTTCCAAAATTATGTTGAGTAGTATTGGAGACAGTGAGCACCCTTGTCTTCTTCCTGACTTTAGGGGAAATGCTTTCAAATTTTCGCCATTGAGGATAATGTTTGCTGTGGGTTTATCATATACGGCTTTTATTATGTTGAGGTATGTTCCTTCTATGTCTTCTTTCTGGAGGGCTTTTAACATAAAAGGATGTTTACTTATGTCAAAGGCTTTCTCTGAATCTATGGAGATAATCATATGGGTTTTATTTTTCCATTTGTTAATGTGGTGTATTACATTCATTGATTTGCAAATATTGAAGAATCCTTGCATCCCTGGGATAAAGCCCACTTGGTCATGATGTCTGATCTTTTTAATATGTTGTTGGATTCTGTTTGCTAGAATTTTGTTGAAGATATTTCATCTAGATTCATCAGTGATATTGGCCTATAGTTTTCTTTTTCTATAGCATCTTTGGTTTGGGAATTATGGTGACAAAGGCCTCATATTATGAGTTTGGAAGTTTACCCTCCTCTGAAATTTTCTGGAAGAGTGTGAGTAGGATAGGTGTTAGCTCTTCTCTCAATTTTTGGTAGAATTCACCTGTGAAGCCATCTGGTCCGGGGCTTTTGTTTGCTGGGAGATTTTTTATTACAGTTTTGATTTCTGTGCTTCTGATGGATCTGTTAAGATTTTCTGTTTCTTCCTGATTCAGTTTTGGAAGGTTGTACTTTTCTGAGTGTTTGTCCATTTCCTCCAAGTTGTCCATTTTGTTGTCATATAGCTGCTGATAGTAGTCTCTTGTGATCCTTTGTATTTCTGAGTTGTCTGTTGTTATTTCTCCCTTTTCATTTCTAACTTTGTTGATTTGATTCTTCTCCCTTTTTATCTTGATGAATCTGGCTAATGGTTTGTCTGTTTTATTTATCTTCTGAAAGAACCAGCTTTTAGTTTTGTTGATTTTTGCTATAGTCCCTTTTTTTTTTTTTTTTATTTCTGCACTAATTTTCATGATTTCTTTCCTTCTACTAACCCAGGGGTACTTAATTTCTTCTTTTTCTAGTTGCTTTAAGTATAAAGTTATGTCATTTATTTGATTTTTCTCTTATTTCTTGATGTAAGCTTGTATTGCTATAAACCTTTCCCTAAGCACTGATTTTACTGAATGCCATAGGTTTTGGGTTGTCATGTTTTCATTTTCATTCGTTTCTATGCATATTTTGGTTTCTTTTGATTTCTTTTGTGATTTCTTGGTTATTCAGAAGCATATTGTTTAGACTCCATATGTTTCTATTTTTAATCTTTTTTTCCTATTCAGTTCAGTTCAGTTGCTCAGTCATGTCTGACTCTTTGCGACCCCATGAATCGCAGCACGCCAGGCCTCCCTGTCCATCGCCAACACCCAGAATTCACCCAAACTCATGTGCATCAAGTCAGTGATGCCATCCAGCCACATCATCCTCTGTTGTCCCCTTCTCCTCCTGCCCTCAATCCCTCCCAGCATCAGGGTCTTTTCCAATGAGTCAACACTTCTCATGAGTTGGCCAAAGTATTGGAGTTTCACCCTCAGCATCAGTGCTTCCAATGAAAATCCAGGACTGATTCCTAAAGGATGTACTCGTTGGATCTCCTTGCAGTCCAAGGGACTCTCAAGAGTCTTCTCCAACACCACAGTTCAAAACCATCAATTCTTCAGTGCTCAGCTTTCTTTATAATCCAACTCTCACATCCATACATGACCACTGGAAAAACCATAGCCTTGACTAGACTGAACTTTGTTGGCAAAGTAATGCCTCTGCTTTTTAATATGTAATCTAGGTTGGTCATAACTTTCCTTCCAAGGAGTAAGCGTCTTTTAATTTCATGGCTGCAGTCACCATCTGCAGTGATTTTGGAGCTCCAAAAAATAAAGTCTGACACTGTTTCCACTGTTTATCCATCTATTGCCCATGAAGAGATGGGACCAGATGTCATGATCTTAGTTTTCTTAATGTTGAGCTTTAAGCCAACTTTTTCACTCTCCACTTTCACTTTCGTAAAGAGGCTTTCTAGTTCCTCTTCACTTTCTGCCATAAGGCTGGTGTCATCTGCATATCTGAGGTTACTGATACTTCTCCTGGAAATCTTGATTCCAGCTTGTGCTTCTTCCAGCCCAGCGTATCTCATGGTGTACTCTGCATATAAGTTAAATAAGGAGGGTGACAATATACAGCCTTGACGTACTCCTTTTCCTATTTGGAACCAGTCTGTTGTTCCATGTCCAGTTCTAACTGTTGCTTCCTGACCAGCTTATAGGTTTCTCAAGAGGCAGGTCAGGTGGTCTGGTATTCCCATCTCTTGAAGAATTTTCCACAGTTTGTTTATCCACACAGTCAAACGCTTTGTCATAGTCAATAAAGCAGAAATAGATGTTTTTCTGGAACTCTCTTGCTTTTTTGATGATCCAGCGGATGTTGGCAATTTGATCTCTGGTTCCTCTGCGTTTTCTAAAACAAGCATGAACATCTGGAAATTCATGGTTCACGTATTGCTGAAGCCTGGCTTGGAGAATTTTGAGCATTACTTTACTAGCGTGTGAGATGAGTGCAATTGTGTGGTAGTTTGAGCATTCTTTAGCATTGCCTTTCTTTGAGATTGGAATGAAAACTAATCTTACTGCATTGTGATCAGAAAAGATGCTTGAAACATTTCGATTTTTTTGAATTTACCAAGGCTAGATTTATCGCCCAGGATGTTATCTATCCTGGAGAATGTTCTCTGTGCTCTTGAAGAAAAGGTGAAATTGAAATGTCCTATAGATATCGATTAGGTCTAACTACCCCATTGTATCATTTAAAGTTTGTGTTTCCTGGCTAATTTTCTGTTTGGTTGATCTATCCATAGGTGTCAGTGAGGTATTAAAGTCTCACACTATTATTGTGTTACTGTTAATTTCCCTTTTCATACTTGTTAGCATTTGCCTTAGGTATTGAGGTTTTCCTGTGTTGAATGCATATATATTTATAAATATTATATCTTCTTCTTGGATTGATCCTTTGATCATTATGTAGTGTCCTTCTTTGTCTCTTTTCACAGCCTTTATTTCAAAGTCTATTTTATCTCATATGAGTATTAATACTCCTGCTTTCTTCCTTTCTCTATTTGCATGAAATACCTTTTTCCAACCCTTCACTTTCAGTCTGTATGTGCCCCTTAGTTTGAGGTGGGTCTCTTGTAGACAGCATATATAGGGGTCTTCTTTTGTAACCATTTTACAATACTTCCTTTGTCATCTATCTATCCATTTTCCCATCCCTCTATCCAATCATCAATCTTTTTCCTTGGTGCATTTTGTGGTAAATTGCAGACATCAGTATGCATCTCCTTAGGTATTTCTGCAAGCCTGCCATTAAGTAGTGAGCCATGTTTTTTTTATAGCAGTTTTCTTTGGATATAAACTTTACGTACAATGAAACATACCAATCTTTTTTTTTCCCAGTGATGATACTTTTTAAGTGAAGCACAGCTGCTTTCCAATGTTCTGTTAATTTCTGCTTTACAGCAAAGTGTTTCTATTATACACATGTATGTGTACATATACATTGTGTATGTGTGTATGTATTTACACATTATTTTATTTAATCTTTTTTTTGTTTTGTTTTGTTTTTGGCTACACTGTCCAGCATGTGGGATTTGTCTCCTGACCAGGGACTGAACCTGCATCCCCTGCAGTGAAAGTGTGGAGTCTTGACCAATGGTCTGCCAGAGAAGTCTGTGTATATTTTCTCCATTATGATTTATATTAGGATACTGAATATATATCTCTGTGCTCTACAGCAGGAACTTGTCCATCCATTCCATATACTTTAGTTTGTATCTCTTAACTCCAATCTCCTACCCCATTGTTCCCCCAATTCTCTCTGCCTTGGAAGCCACAAGTCTGTTCTCTATGTCCATGAGTATATTTCTGTTTCATACCCATGTTCATTTGTACCATATTTTAGATTCCACATTTAAGTGATATCATTTGGTATTTGTCTTTCTCTGTGTGCCTCACTTCACTTAGTATCATCATTTCTCGGTCCATGCATGTTGCCTCAAATGGCTTTATTGTTGTAGATGTACAGATTCTTGTATACTTTTAACTATATATAAAATTATTCATCTGTGGTTATTTTCCCAGTTATATTATTAAAACGTATGTTGTACACAACTCTTGGGATAGTATGTCCATTTTGAGTCTGTCTTAGGATTTTATATGCATATGCCAGTCAGTTCAGTTCAGTTCAGTTAGTCAGTTGTGTCTGACTCTTTGCGACCCCATGGACTATAGCATGCCAGGCTTCTCTGTCCATCAGCAACTCCTGGCACCTACTCAAACTCATGTCCATCGAGTCTGTGATGCCATCTAACCATCTCATCCTCTGTTGTGCCCTTCTCCCCCCACCTTCAATCTTTCCCAGCATCAGAGACTTTTCCAATGAGTCAGTTCTTTACATCAGGTTGCCAAAATGTGTGGGTATGAATTAATATTTACTGTACTTTTGCTGCCCTCTCGTGGAGAAATAGAAGAATGCTTATAAGTGGAATTCATAAAATCCAAATGTAATCTGCGTATGAATAAATATATACTGTGCTTATGCTGCCCTCTCGAGGAGAAATAGAAGAATGCTTATGAATGGAATTTATAAAAATCCAGATGTATTCTCTACATGTTGAAAAATATACGGTATAACTTTATTAAGAATTAATACAGTGCTCGCTTCGGCAGCACATATACTAAAATTGGAACGATACAGAGAAGATTAGCATGGCCCCTGCGCAAGGATGACATGCAAATTTGTGAAACACTCCATATTTTTAACAAAAGAAACTATAAGCAAGGTGAAAAGATAGCCTTCAGAATGGGAGAAAATAATAGCAAATGAAGCAACTGATAAACAACTAATCTCAAAAATATACAAGCAACTCCTGCAGCTCAATTCCAGAAAAATAAATGACCCAATCAAAAAATGGGCCAAAGAACTAGATATTTCTCCAAAGAAGACATACAGATGGCTAACAAACACATGAAAAGATGCTCAACATCACTCATTATCAGAGAAATACAAATCAAAACCACAATGAGGTACCATTTCACGCCAGTCAGAATGGCTGCGATCCAAAAGTCCACAAGCAATAAATGCTGGAGAGGATGTGAAGAAAAGGGAACCCTCTTACACTGTTGGTGGGAATGCAAACTAGTACAGCCACTATGGAGAACAGTGTGGAGAGTCCTTAAAAAACTGGAAATAGAACTGCCATACGACCCAACAATCCCATTGCTGGGCATACACACCGAGGAAACCAGAATTGAAAGAGACATGTGTACCCCAATGTTCATCGTAGCACTGTTTATAATAGCCAGGACATGGAAACAACCTAGATGTCCATCAGCAGATGAATGGATAAGAAAGCAGTGGTACATATACACAATGGAGTGTTACTCAGCCATTAAAAAGAATACATTTGAATCAGTTCTAATGAGGTGGATGAAATTGGAGCCGATTATACAGAGTGAAGTAAGCCAGAAAGAAAAAGACCAATACAGTATACTAAAGCATATATATGGAATTTAGAAAGATGGTAATGACAACCCATAATGTATGTGAGACAGCAAAAGAGACACAGATGTATACATCAGTCTTTTGGACTCTGTGGGAGAGGGAGGAGGAGGGATGATTTGGGAGAATGGCATTGAAACATGTATAATATCATATAAGAAACGAATCGCCAGTCCAGGTTCAATGCAGGATACAGGAAGCTTGGGGCTGGTGTATTGGGATGACCCAGAGGGATGGTATGGGGACGGAGGTGGGAGGGGGGATCAGGATGGGGAACACGTATACACCCGTGGCAGATTCATGTTGATGTATGGCAAAACCAATACAATATTGTAAAGTAAAAAAATAAAAGAAAGAAAGAATTAATACATGCTCATAAGAAAACGTAAAGTTGATACACAAATACAAAGAAAGAAAAAAATCACCCATGATCTCATTTACCATTGACCCAAAATTCTGAGTTCCTGGCATGGGGAGAAAAATATTTGAGGGTGCCCTAATTCTTTCAGTATAAAATCAGCTTTTCTGCTCTTTGAATGCTAACATAGAACATGGTTCTGATAGGTGCTTATTGATTTGTTTACTTATCTTTAAGCCTCTACTTTTACAAATACCTAGTAATTTGACCCCTTGTTTAGAGACTGTTTACTTCAAGGTTTTTGTTTTGTTTTGTTTGTTTGTTTTTTAACTTTTGCTATGATTAAATAATGTTGCATGTCGTGGCTATGGTAAATAGTGCTGCAATGAACATTGGGGTGCATGCATCTTTTTGAATTAAGGTTTTCTCCAGGAAAATGCCCAGGGTTAGGTCATATGGTGATTATATTTTTAGTTTTTTAAGAAGGTGCCATACAGTTCAACATAGTGGTGGTACTAATTTACATGCCCACCGACAGTGCAAGAGGGTTCCCTTTTCTCCACACCCTCTCCAAATTATTGTTTGTAGAGTTTTTGATGATGGCTATTTGGACTGGTGTGAAGCAATACCTCATTGTAGTTTTGAATTGCATTTCTCTAATAACTTGTGATGTTGAGCATCTTTTCAAATGTTTGTTGGCTATTTGTATGCCTTCTTTGGAAAAATGTCTATTTAGATCTGCCCATTTATTCAGTTGAGTTCAGTTCAGTCGCTCAGTCGTGTCTGATTCTTTGCGACCCCATGAACCGCAGCATGCCAGGCCTCACTGTCCATAACAAACTACCAGAGTCCACACAAACCAATGTCCATTGAGTCGGTGATGCCATCCAACCATCTCATCCTCTGTCGTCACCTTCTCCTCCTGCTCTCAATCTTTTCCAGCATCAGGGTCTTTTCAAATGAGTCAGCTCTTTGCTGAGGTGGCCAAAGTACTGGAGTTTCAGCTTCAGCATCAGTCCTTCCAATGAACACCCAGGACTGGTCTCTTTTAGGATGGACTTGGTGGATCTCCTTGCTGTCCAAGGGACTCGCAAGAGTCTTCTCCAACACTGCAGTTCAAAACCATCAATTCTTCTGTGCTCAGCTTTCTTTATAGTCCAACTCTCACATCCATACATGACCACTGGTAAAACCATAGCCTTGACTAGACGGACACTTGTTGGCAAAGTAATGTCTCTGCTTTTTAATATGCTATCTAGGTTGCTCACAACTTTCCTTCCAAGGAGTAAGCGTCTTTTACTTTCAGGACTGCAATCACCATCTGCAGTGATTTTGGAGCCCAGATAAATAAAGTCAGTCACTGTTTCCACTGTTTCCCCATCTATTTCCCATGAAGTGATGAGACCGGATGCCAAGATCCTAGTTTTCTGAATATTGAGCTTTAAGCCAACCTTTTCACTCTCCTCTTTCACTTTCATCAAGAGGCTCTTTAGTTCTTCTTCACTTTCTGCCATTAGGGTGGTATCATCTGCATATCTGAGGTTATTGATATTTCTCCTGGCAATCTTGATTCCAGCTTGTGCTTCATCCAGCCCAGCATTTCTCATGATGTACTCTGCATATAAGTAAGCAGGGTGACAATATACAGCCTTGATGTACTCCTTTTCCTACTTGGAACCAATCTGTTGTTCATGTCCAGTTCTAACTGTTGCTTCCTGACTTGCATACAGGTTTCTCAAGAGGCAGGTCAGGTGGTCTGTTATTCCCATCTCTTGAAGAAGTTTCCACAGTTTATTGTGATCCACACAGTCAAAGGCCTTGGCATAGTCAATAAAGCAGAAATAGATGTTTTTCTGGAACTCTCTTGCTTTTTCCATGATCCAGCGGATGTTGGCAATTTGATCTCTGGTTCCTCTGCCTTTTCTAAATCCAGCTTGAACATCTGGAAGTGCACGTTCACGTATTGCTGAAGCCTGGCTTGGAGAATTTTAAGCATCACTTTACTAGTGTGTGAGATGAGTGCAATTGTGCAGTAGTTAGGGCATTTTTTGGTATTGCCTTTCTTTGGGATTGAAGTGAAAACTGAACTTTTCCAGTCCTGTGGCCACTGCTGAGTTTTCCAAATTTGCTGGCATATGGAGTGCAGCACTTTCACAGCATCGTCTTTCAGGATTGGAATAGCTCAACTGGGATTCCATCACCTCCACTAGCTTTGTTCATACTGATGCTTGCTAAGGCCCACTTGACTTCACATTCCAGGATGTCTGGCTCTAGGTCAGTGATCACACCATTGTGATTATCTGGGTCGTGAAGATCTTTTTTGTACAGTTCTTCTGTGTATTCTTGCCATCTCTTCTTAATATCTTCTGCTTCTGTTAGGTCCATACCATTTCTGTCCTTTATTGAGCCCAATTTTTCATGAAATGTTCCCTTGGTATATAATTTTCTTGAAGAGATCTCTAGTCTTTCCCACTGTATTGTTTTCCTCTATTTCTTTGCATTGAGCACTGAGGAAGGCTTTGTTATCTCTCCTTGCTATTCTTTGGAACTCTGCATTCAAATGGGTATATCTTTCCTTTTCTCCTTTGCTTTTCACTTCCCTTCATTTCACAGCTATTTGTAAGGCCTCCTCAGACAGCCATTTTGCTTTTTTGCAATTCTTTTTCTTGGAGATGGTCTTGATTCCTGTCTCCTGTACAATGTCACGAACCTCCATCCATAGTTCATTAGGCATTCTGTCTATCATATCTAGTCTGTTAAATCTATTTCTCACTTGCACTGTATAGTCATAAGGAATTTGATTTAGGTCATACCTGAAGTGGTTTTCTCCACTTTCTTCAATTTCAGTCTGAATTTGGCAATAAGGAGTACATTGAGGTTTTGGTTTTTTTTTTTGGGGGGGGGTGGGTATACTGGGCTACATGTGCTGTTTGTATATTCTGGAGAATACTGCGTTGATAACTAATGAAAACTGCCTTGATATCTAATGAAAACTATCTGTTTAGCATGGGCAACAATGTTCAATGCTCCTTGGTGACCTAAATGAGAAGGAAACTTATGCACAACTGAAATACTTTGCTGTACAGTAGGAAGTAACACAACATTGTAAAGCAACTACATGTGTACATACTCTAGGCTCCATTTATAGAAAGTTCTAAATGAGGCAAAACTAATCTTTACTGAGAGAACTGAGAACAGGGGTTACATGGGGGAAGGGTAGTGTGGGTTAGGAGCCCAAGAGATTTTCTAGGCTGATGGGAAAAAGCTATTGCAGTGAACATCATATAGACAATATTGGTGAAATTGCATAAATTCTTCTGCAATGCAAATTCCAAACAAGGTCTTGCTAATTGACTCCATGCATTTATAAATTTACTAGATAGTGTCAACTTGTCCTTCAGAAAGTTGCATCACTTTATGCTTTCAGAAAACTGCATGAGCACTCATTTTCCAACCACTCATCCTCAATTTGGTGGAAACATTTTGTATCACTCGATGCTTTCCTTGAACTTTTGTCAATTTGCATGGTGAGAAACCGGCTGTTGTCCTCTCACCCTCCCCATTTTCCCCTGGTTCATCTGTCTGTGGTCCTGTCTTTGATGCTCAAAGCTTTGCTCCTTTTTCCATCTTCCTGCTTTTATTAACATCTTCCTTTACAGAACCAAGAAGCCACAGGGCTCTGCTGTCTGGGTGTCCCCAAACTGCCCAATTCAAATAGCCCCCATCTTTGCTTCAGTCTGCTGGGAAAGATTGAAGGCAGAGGAGAAGAGGACGACAGAGGGTGAGATGATTGGATGGCGTCATCGACTCAATGGACCCGAGTTGAGAAGGTTCCAGTAGTTGGTGATGGATGGAGAAGCCTGGTGTGCTACAGCCCTTGGGGTGGCAAAGAGTCAGACACGACTTAGTGACTGAGCTGAACTGACTAACGTATACATGTAAAATCCTAATACAACCTCAAAATGGATGTACTATGCCAAGAGTGGTATACTAAACACTTTTAATAATATATACGTGAAAATAACCACAGATGAATACCTCTATGTATGGTTTAAAGGATATAAGAATCTGTACAACTACAACAATAAGGCCATTTGAGGCAAGATGAATAGACTGAGAGATGATCATACTAAGTGAAGTGAGTCAGATGGAGAAAGATGGACACCATTGAAGATATGACACAAATGAACATATATATGACAAAGAAACTCATTTATGGACATAGAGAACAGACTTATGGCTTCCAAGGAAGGCAGAGAGCACTGGGGGAGGAATGGAGTAAGAGATTGGGGTTAAGAGCTATAAACTAGAGTATATGGAATGGATAGACTAGTTCCTACTGTAGAGCATAGACAACTATATTCAGTATCTGATGATAAATCATAATGGAAAAGAATATATATGGGAGTTCCCTGGTGGTCCAGTGGTTAAGACTCCACACTTCCACTGCAGGGGATGCAGGTTCAATAGCTGGTCAGGAAGTTAATCTCACATGCTGCACAGTGTAGCCAAAAAAAAAAAAAAAAAGATTAAATAAATGAATCTGTATATGGATACACACACAGTATATACATATATATGTGTATAACTGAATCACTTTGCTGTAAAGCAGAAAATCACACAACATTGTAAATCAACTATACTTCAACTAAAAAATAACATGACTTAGAAAAAAAGATTGGTATAATTTATTGTATGTAAACTTTATCTTTCAAAGAAAACTGCTGTAAACAAATACAGTTCACTACTTAATGGTAGGCTACCTAAAATACCTAAGGAGATACATACTGATATCTGCAATTTACCACAAAATGTACCAGGGAATAAGATCGATTGATGGATGGATAGAAGGATGGACAAATGGACAGATATGTGACAAAGGAAGTATTGCAAAATAGTTGCAGTGAAATCTAAGTGGGAAATCTTTGTGTATTAGTTAGAAAAAAATTTTCCCCTTTTTGAATGTTTGGAAATTTTTATGATAAAATGTTTGGGAAAGTACAGAGCAAAGAACAATGGAAAGCAAAATGCACATGAAGTGTAATTCTAACTTTAAAAATGTGAGTTGAAAAATGATGGGGAAGAAATAGGCTAAAATATGAACTGTGGTCAAAGTAATCGTGGTTTTTGCTTACTCTTTCACACTCCGTGCACTGACCAAGTTCTGTTCCCAATATCCACAGAGTACATTGTCCATAATGAAAGAAGCATCACCTTCCCTCTGGCCCAAGGGAGACAGGCTTACTGGCAGCATCATCGCCCTGCTTGTGCAGCTCCTTGTGACCTTGGCTTTGAGCACGTGCTGGGGCTCCCGGAGTCCTCCAATCACAGCTCTAGAGAGGTGTCCCTGTTGGCTTCACAGGGCTGACTGAGCCTATGACTGACTCATCTGTTTGGAGTCCCAGGTGCAGCCCCACCCGTCCTGGTTTCATCTTGACCCATCATGGCGCCACCCGCCTCCACTTCATTCTCTCTCTCTCTCTCTCTCTCTCTCTATATATATATATGTGTGTGTGTGTGTGTGTGTGTGTGTGTGTATTTCAGGGTAAAGTAAATAGCTAATTGTAAAGTTCACGTGAAAAGGCATACAGGTGCACTCATAGAGAATTGCGCCCCCCAATTCTTTTAACCTCACCTTCTAGCCTCCTGAACAATTTCTCAGTTATTTAAATTTCCTATTTTACCATGTCCTTTGTCCAGAAGCTAAAAAGGGAAAATTTACATACCTTTCTTTGTAGTAAAATTTCTGCGTGCCTAAATAATTAATAAACAAGGAATTATAAAGTGACAATTGAAAAATATTTGGAAGGTAGCTGACAAAGAGCGCATTTACCTAATTTATGAAGAGTTCAAAAGTTAAAATAAGAAAATAAGATGAAAAACTCAATAGAAAACAAACATGAAATAAACAAAGGGTACAAAGATACACAAATTACTCAGAAGAAAAAAAGAAAAACTACCAAAAAACGGGAGGAAGTGTTGAACCTAATTGGTAATAAAAGAAATGCAAACCAAAACAATAATGGAATATGATTTCTCATCAAGCACATCCCCAAAAGTTCAGTGAAAGCTTTGAATGATACCAAATGTTTCCTCCACTTTGAGGATGAGGGATTAGAAAATCAGTGCTCATGCAGAATTGTGAAAGCATAAAATGATGCAAATTTCTGAAGGACAAGTGGACAATATCTAGTAAACTTATCAATGCATGGAGCCACTTAGCAAGACCCTGTTTGGAATTTGCATTGCAGAAATATTTATGCAATTTCACCAAGATTATAATATATGATGTTCTCGGCAATATTTTTTTTTCCCATCATCCTAGACAATCTCTTTGGGCCCCTTCCTCATACATCCCTTCTCCCATGCACAACCTGTTCTATCAGTATACATTAATTTTGCCTCATCTCAAACTTCCTATAAATGGAGCCTACAGTATGTACACATGTAGTTGCTTTACAATGTTGTATTACTTCCTGCTGTACAGCAAAGTAAATCAGCTGTGCATATGTGTGTGGGTGGTATATATATCCTTTTTGTAATTTCCTTCCCATTTAGATCACCACAGAGCACTGAGGACAGTTCCCTGTGATACACAGATAGTACTCATTAGTTCAGGTCAGTTCAGTTCAGTGACTCAGTCGTGTCTGACTCTTTGCAACCCCATGGTCTGCAGCATGCCATGCCTCCCTGTCCATCACCAACTCCTGGAGCTTACTCGAACTTATTTCCATCCCATCGGTAATGCCATCCAACCATCTCATCCTCTGTCATCCACTTCTCCTCCCGCCTTCAATCTTCCCCAGCATCAGGGTCTTTTCCAATGAGTCAGTTCTTTGCGTCACTTTTGACTTCAGAATCAGTCTTTCCAGTGAATATTCAGGACTGATTTCTTTTAGGATGCACTGGTTTGATCTCCTTGCAGTCCAAGGGACTCTCAAGAGTCTTCTCCAACACCACAGTTCAAAACCATCAATTCTTCAGTGCTCAGCTTTCTTTATAGTCCAACTCTCACATCCATACATGACTACTGGAAAAGCCATAGCTTTGACTATATGGACCATTATTGGCAAAGTAATTTCTCTGCTTTTTAAAATGCTGTCTAGGTTGGTCATAGCTTTTCTTCCAAGGAGCAAGTGTATTTTAATTTCATGGCTGCAGTCAACATCTTCAGTGATTTTGGATCCCAAGAAAATTAAGTCTCTCACTGTTTCCATCGTTTCCCCGTCTACTTGCCACAAAGTGGTGGGACCAAATGCCATGATCTTAGTTTTCGGAATGTTGAGCTTTAAGCCAACTTTTTCACTCTCCTCTTTCACCTTCATCAAGAGGCTCTTTGGTTCTTCTTTGCTTTCTGCCATAAGGGTGATGTCATCTGCATATCTGAGGCTATTGATATTTCTGCGAGCAATCTTGATTCCAGCTTGTGCTTCATCCAGCCCAGCATTTCATGAGATGTAGAATACTTTGGCCACCTGATGTGAAGAACTGACTCATTTGAAAGGACCTTGATGTCGGAAAGATTGAAGACAGGAGGAGAAGGGGATGGCAGAAGTTGAGATGGTTGGAGAGCATCACTGACTCAATGGACATGAGTTTGTGTAAACTCTGAAAACTGGTGATGGACAGGGAGGCCTGGCGTGCTGCAGTCCATGGGATAACAAAGAGTCGGACATGACTGAATGACTGAGCTGAACTGAACTCTGCATATAAGTTAAATAAGCAAGGTGACAATATACAGCCTTGATGTACTCCTTTCCTAATTTGGAACCAGTCTGTTGTTCCATGTTCAGTTCCTACTGTTGCTTCTTGACCTGCATACAGATTTCTCAGGAGGCAGGTCAGGTGGTCTGGTATTCCCATCTCTTGAAGAATTTTCCAGTTTGTTGTGATCCACACAGTCAAAGTCTTTGGCATAGTCAATAAAGCAAAGTAGATGTTTTTCTGAAACTCTCTTGCTTTTTTGATGATCCAGTGGATGTTGGCAATTTGATCTCTGGTTCCTCTGCTTTTTCTAAATCCAGCTTGAACATCTGGAAGTTCACGGTTCACATATTGTTGAAACCAGGCTTGGAGAATTTTGAGCATTACTTTGCTAGTGTGTGGGATGAGTGCAATTGTGCAATAGTTTGAGGATTCTTTGGCATTGCCTTTCTTTGGGATGGGAATGAAAACTGAGCTTTTCCAGTCCTGTGGCCACTGCTGAGATTTCCAGATTTGCTGGCATATAAAGTGCAGCACTTTCACAGGATCATCTTTTAGGATTTGAAATAGCTCAACTGAAATTCCAACACCTCCACTAGCTTTGTTCATAGTGATGTTTCCTAAGGCCCACTTGACTTCGCATTCCAGGATGTCTGGCTCTAGGTGAGTTATCACACCATCGTGGTTATCTGGGTCATGAAGATCTTTTTTGTACAGTTCTTCTGTGTATTCTTGCCACCTCTTCTAATATCTTCTGCTTCTGTTTGGTCCATTCCATTTCTGTCCTTTATTGTGCTCATCTTTGTGAGAAATGTTCCCTTGGTATCTCTAATTTTCTTGAAGAAATCTCCAGTCTTTCCTATTCTATTTTTTCCTCTATTTGTTTGCTTTGATCGCTGAGGAAGGCTTATCTTCTTATCTCTCTGCTACTCTTCAGAACTCTGCATTTAAGTGGTTATAACTTTCATTTTCTCCTTTGCCTTTTGCTTCTCTTCTTTTCTCAGCTGTTTGTAAAGCCTGATCAGACAACCATTTTGCTTTTTTGCATTTTTTTTTCTTGGAGATGGTCTTGATCACTGCTTTCTCTACAATGTCATGAACCTCATTAGCTATCAAGGCATTATTCTCCAAAATATACAAACAGGTCATGTAGTCCAGTATAAAAAAAAAAAAATTCAATCAAGAAATGGGCAGATCTAAATAGACATTGTTCCAAAGAAGACATACAAATGGCCAAGAAACACATGAAAAGATGCTCAACATCACTAATTATCAGAGAAATGCACATCAGAACTACAATGAGGTATTACTTCACACCAGTCCGAAGAGCCATCATCAAAAATTATACAAACAATGATTTCTGGAGAGGGTTTGGAGGAAAAGGGACCATCTTTCACTGTCAGTGGACATGTAAATTGGTACAGCCACTATGGTGAACAGTATGGCAGCTTCTTAAAAACTATAAATAAAATTACCATATGACCCAGCAATTCCACTCCTGGGCACATTCCTGGAGAAAAACCTGAATTCCAAAAGATTCATGCACTCCAATGTTCATTGCAGCATTATGTACTGTAGACAAGACATGCAGCATTTTTTAATAAAAGCAGAAATGGCAAAAAAAATAAATAAATAAATAAAAAATAAAACACCTTGAAGCCAACAATCTCTAAACAGGGGATCAAATTACTAGGTATTTGTAACAGTAAAGGCTTAAAGATAAGCAAACAAAGCAAGAATCAACTATCAAAACCAAGTTCTATGTTAGCATACAAATAGCTGAAATGATGATTTTATACTAAAAGAAGTAGCACACCATCATCGCCCCGAGCCAGGAACTCAGAATTCTGAGCCAATGGTAAAGTGAAATCATGGGTGATTTTTTTGTTTCTTTTTATTTTTTGGCAACTTTATCTCTTCTGTTATGAGTATATATCATTTAATAAAGCAATACAGTATCTTTTCCAACATGTGAAGAATACATCTGGATTTTATAAATTGCATTCATAAGCTTTCTTCTACTTCTCCACCAGAGGGCAGCAAAAGCACAGTAAATATTTATTCATACACACATATATACGAGAGTATACATCTGAATTTTATAAATTACATTCATAAGCACAACAAATACTTATTCATATCCACATATACTCTGGAGAGTCCCAAGGAGATCAAACCAGTCAATCCTGAACGAAATCGGTCCTGAATATTCATTGGAAGGAATGATGCTGAAGCTGAAACTGCAATACTTTGGCCACCTGATGTGAAGAACTGACTCATTGGAAAAGACCCTGATGCTGGCAAAGACTGAAGGCAGGAGGAGAAGTGGACAACAGAGGATGAGGTGGTTGGATGGCATCACCCACTCAATGGACCTGAGTTTGAGCAGGCTCCGGTAGTTGGTAATGGACATGGAAACCTGGCATGCTACAGTCCATGGGGTCACAAAGAGCCAGACACGACTGAGCGACTGAACATATACATATAAAATGCCAATACAGCCTCAAAATGGATGTACTATGCCCAGAGTGGTGTACTACAGATGTTTTCATAATATATACATGAAAATAACTGCAGATGAATACCTGTATGTATGATTAAAAGGATACAAGAGTCTGTACAGCTACAACAGTAAGGCCGTTTGAGGCAACATGCATGGACCGAGAGATGATCATACTAAGTGAAGTGAGTCAGAGAAAGACAAGTACCAAATGATATTGCTAAAATGTGAAATCTAAGATATGACACAAATGAACATATGCCTGAAACAGAAACACACGGACATAGAGAACAGACTTGTATCTTCCAAGGCAGAGAGAACTGGGGGAGGGATGGAGTAAGAGACTGGGGTTAAGAGCTATAAACTCGAGTACATGGAATGGGTAGACAAGTTCCTACTGTAGAGCACAGAGAACTATATTCAGTATCCTATGATATATCATAATGGGAAAGAATATATATGGGACTTCCCTGGCAGTGCAGTGGTTAAGACTCCACACCTCCACACACTTCCAGCTTCAATCCCCGGTCAGGGAACTAATCCCACATGCCGCACAGTGTAGCCAAGAAAGAAAGATTAAATATAAGAATGCACACACACACAATGCATATATACACATATATGTGTATAACTGAAACAATAATTCCTATAGAGGTTGTGGAGAAAAGGGAACCCTCTTGCACTGTCAGTGGGCATGTAGATTGGTACTGCCACTGTGGTGAACAGTATGGCAGTTCCTTAAAGAATGTAAACTAGTATTACCATATGACACAGTCATGCTACTCCTGGCCATATTCCTGGGGAAAACCTTAATTCCAAAAGATACATGCACCCCAATGTTCATTGCAGCACTATTTACCATAGTCAAGACATGAAATTTTTAAAAATCTTACCAAAAGCAGAAGAAAAAAAAAAAAGAAAGAAAGAAAACAACTTGAAGCAAACAGCCTCTAAACAGGGGCTCAAATTCCTAGGTATTTTAAAAAGTAGAGGCTTAATGATAAGTAAACAAAGCAAGAGTCAAGTATCAAATCCAAGTTCTATGTTAGCATTCTAACAGCAGAAAAGGTGATTTTATTTTAAAAGAACTAACGCACCCTCGTCTTTTTATCTCCCTGTCCCAGGAACTCAGAATTCTGAGCCAACGGTAAAGTGAGATCATGGGTTTTTTTTTTTTTTTCTTTCTTTGTATTATTCTGTCAATTTTACATTTTCTCTTATGAGCATGTATTAATTTCTAAAAAGTTACACAGTATCTTTTTCAACATGTAAAGAATGCATCTGGATTTTATAAATTACATTCATAATCATTCTTCTATTTCTCCACAAGAGGGCAATAAATGCACAGTGAATATTGATTCATACACACATATACATATAAGAGAATACATCTGAGTTTTATATATTACATTCATAAGTATTCTATTTCTCCACAAGAGTGAAGCATATGCACAAAAAATATTTATTCATACCCACATTTACTCTGGAGAGTCCCTTGGACTGCAATGAGATCAAACCCATCAATCCTAAAGGAAATCAGTCCAGAATATTTCACAGTACCCCACTCCCAGGGACAGAGAAGCCCCAGCAAGACAGCAGGATGGGCAAACTGCATTTAGAATCAAACTCCATATCTGCCAGAGACACTCAGGGGGCTCAAACAAACCTTGTGTGCACTGGAACCCAGACACCCCACAGAGACTGAGACAGAAGTGTGTTTGAGTGTCTTCTGTGGAGGTATGGGTCAGCAGTGGACTACTGCAGGTGCAGGGGCTCTGCTGCAACAGAGTTGCATATGGCATAAGCCCTCTTGGAGGAGGTCACCATTAGCCCCACCATAGAGCTGCCAGAACTTACACAGGACTGGGAAACAGACTCTTGGAGGGCACAAACAGAACCTTGTGCACACTAGGACCCAGGAGAAAGGAGCAGTGACCCCACAAGAGTCTGACTCAGACTTTTCTGTGAGTGTCCAGGAGTCTCTGGCAGAGGTGTGGGTCGGCGGTGGCCTGCTGTAGGGTTGGGGACGCTGAGTGTACCACTGTGTGCATGGGACCTTTGAATGAGATTGCCATTATCTTCATTACCTCCACCATAGTTTGGCCTCAGGTCAAATGACAGGGAGGGAACACAGCCCCATCCATAAACAGAAAGGTGGATTAAAGATTTACTGAGCATGGCACTGGCCATCCGAACAACACCCAGTTTCCCCCCCTCAGTCAGTCTCTCCCATTAGGAAGCTTCCATAAGCCTGTTATCATTCTCCATCAGCTGGCAGACAGATGGAAAACCACAATCACAGAAAACTAACCAATCTGATCACAAGGACCACAGTCTTGTCTAACTCAATGAAACTATGAGCCATGCCCTGCAGGGCCTCCCAAGATGGAGTGGTCATGGTGGAGAGTTCTGACAAAGCGTGTTCCACTTGAGAAGGGAATAGCAAATCCCTTTGGTATTCTTGCTTTGAGAACCCCAGGAACAGTATGAAAAGGCATAAAGATAGGACACGGAGAGATGAACTCCCCAGGTCTGTAGGTGCCCAATATGCTACTGGAGATCAGTGGAGAAATAACTCCATAAAGAATGAAGAGATGGAGCCAAAGCAAAAACAGCACTCAGTTGTGGATGTTACTGGTGATAGAAGTAAATCTGATGCTGTAAAGAGCAATAACGCATAGGAACATTTGATGTTAGGTCCATAATCAAGGCAAATTGGAAGTGGTCAAACAGGAGATGGCAAGAGTGAACATCGACATTTTAGGAATCAGGGAACTAAAATGGACTGGAATGAGTGAATTTAACTCAGATAAACATTATATCTACTACTGTGGGCAAGAATCCCTTAGAAGAAATGGAGTAACCATCATAGTTAACAAAAGAGTCTGAAATGCAGTACTTGGATGCAATCTCAGAAATGACAGAATGATCTCTGTACGTTTCCAAGGCAAACGGTTTAATATCACAGTAATCCAAGTCTATGCCCCGACCAGTAATGCTGAAGAAGCTCAAGCTGAATGGTTTTATGAAGACCTACAAGACATTGTAGAACTAACACCCAAAAAAGATATCCTTTTCATTATAGGGGACTGGAATGCAAAAGTAGAAAGACAAGAAACACCTGGAGTAACAGGCAAATTTGACCTTGCAGTACACAATGAAGCAGGACAAAGACTAATAGAGTTTTGCCAAGAGAACACACTGGTCACAGCAAACACCCTCTTCCAACAACACGAGAAGACTCTACAAATGGACATCACCAGGTAGTCAATACTGAAATCAGATTGATTATACTCTTTGCAGCCAAAGACAGACTCTCCATACAGTCAACAAAAAGAAGACCAGGAGCTGACTGTGGATCAGATCATGAACTCCCTGTTGCCAAATTGAGACATAAATTGAAGTAGGGAAAACTCCTAGACAATTCAGGTATGACCTAAATCAAATCCCTTATGATTATACCGTGGAAGTGAGAAATAGATTCAAGGGCTTAGATCTGATAGACAGAATGTCTGAAGAACTGTGGACAGAGGTTTATGACATTGTACAGGAGGCAGTGATCAAGACCATCCCCAAGAAAAAGAAATGCAACAAGGCAAAATGGTTGTCTGAGGAGGCCTTATCAATAGCCATAAAATGAAGAGAAGTGAAAGGCAAAGGAGAAAAGAAAAGATATACACATTTGAATGCAGAGTTTCAAAGAATAGCAAGGAGAGATAAGAAAGACTTCCTCAGTGATCAATGCATAGAAATAGAGGAAAACAATATAATAAGAAAGACTAGAGATCTCTTCAAGAAAATAGCGATACTAAGGGACATTTCATGCAAAGATGGGCATAATAAAAGACATAAATTGTATGGACTTAACAGAATCAGAAGATATCAATAGTGGCCTTTTTGATTTCTCAGTAGTGATATCCCCTTGCAGTTTAATTTTTCATATCACTGACAAAAAAACCAAATGAGGCACATTTCCAGACGCATCTTTCTTCATTGAATTTCCGTTACCTGTTGATGTTTCCTTCCTGATCGTGTGGTTTGTTCTCGTTTTTATTTCGGTGTGCAAACCCTGGCCATTTTGTAAGGGTAGGTGTCATTTATTGCCCGGCCACCTCGTGAATAGGCAGTGTTCATCAGCCCAAGGTTTAAGGTTGCCATTCCAGAATACGGCCACAAGGTAGCAGCATTTCTTTGGATTCTCCTCTTGTTACCATGGGAATTGCATCTTTAGAGGTATTCGCCATTTCTGATTGTAAATGAGAGCAGAATGAGTTAGAGGAAGCCCCCGAAAGCTTGTGTCTCCTTCCTTCTCGGTTTTATTGTAGTTGATATTTCTTGTTTGACAAAGCTGATGTACAGAATTGCCTTTGTTGTAGCTATACCTATTCTTGCTCCCTTACATGGATGAACAGAGGCATTCAGGAGCAGTTTATTTCCTCTGACCTGCTCTCAGAAAATGTGTAGTACATCAGTCTTGCTAAGTCGGTCCCTGTGGATTATGTATTTGACAGGTATTTCTGGGAATCCATGACTTTCAGACTTCCAATGTAAGCCTTCCTCTCACCCATCCCCTTTGTTAAACATCAGTGTGTTCCCAGCACTGGGTGTCCATTTCACTTTGGATAGAGAAAAATTCAGAGATCATCACACTGAGTGAAGGAGGGTCGATTCAAGTTACATCATGGGATGTAATGGAGAGGTGGGATACAAAAATCCACAGCAGTGAGCACCCAGACAAAGGTTAAATGGATATCCAACCTGACAAGAAACTTATGGGAAGCAGAGGACCCTGGTGGATGGAGGGGGTATATATGGAGCCTGGAGTTAATTTCTTCCCAAAGATACATATAAAATATGGAATCCACTTTAAACCTACTTCAACAAGAGGAGCAGTTGAAATACTTTCTAATCTCATGCAGGTGAAAACAAGCACAGCTGAATAGATCTGGTACTCTCAGTGCCATGGAACAAGAATCTGTACACATAAGACAAAAGCATCCTTGCCAGTCAACTTAAATAGAATAGAAACTTTAAGTTAAAATAAAATCCAAGAGTGAGGAGACACCAGGTTTGGTGGCATTCTCTGGCTCATTCTATTCTAATGTATAACAAGGCTTGACAAAAGCTCCAAGGTGGCAGAGGCCAACCTAAAAGAGGACGGAATAAGGAAACTGCAGCATGGAGGCTGTTCTCTGTAACCGCAGCCTGAAACTTATCACTGATGGACATCTGATATTCACAAGGATGCTGAACTGGACATGACACCTATCCTTGAACATGTCAGGAGTCACACATCCAAAAGTGAATAAGTAAATAAAAACAAACAAACAAAAAAAAACAAACAAAAACAAAACCCAAAATCTCTCAGAAGAAAACATCAACAGGTAAATACAACTCAAAATGCTTTCCAAAAGCCAAAAGCCCATCAATAGTGCTCCATAGGATTTCTTATCAGAGATACAAAAGCTAAACGGCCATGAGCCATCAACTCTTAGCACTGGAAAAGGCCACCATGGACAACACTCCAGACCAGAAATGGTAGGTTGACATTGGTCAGGGGGATCATTTTATAGTAGTGGGGGGAATATCAGTGGGAGGAGCCAGTATAAGAATCACTGTCCAAGTGCCTTTATAGATAAAAAGAGACAGAAAGTATGACATGGCCTCTCCATTCCAAAGACATCTCAGAAATACACAGATTTTTAAAACCACACGCCCCAGAACATGCACTGCAGGGGCATTCCCATTGATAAGAGATTAAAGTAAAGAAAATACACAGGGACAGAGAGATCAGTGGATCAAGAAATGGGACACAGGTTCACGATGGAATATGACTCAGGTATTGAAACAAGGAAATAATGTCATTGTCAGAGGTACAGACAAGTGTAGTGATAATCAGAGTCAGTGAAGAAGGGCAGATTAGAGCTATGTCATAGGATTTACCGTTCAAACGGGAAAGACAATACTGCTGGCAGTGAGTACCCTGACAGAGGTGAGATGGACACCCAGTGCTGGGAACGCCCTGATGCTTAGCAAAGGGGATGGGTGAGAAGAAGGCTTACATTGGAAGGCTGAAATTCACGGATTCCCACAAATGCCTGTCAAATACATAATCCACAGGGACTGACATAGCAAGAATGATGTACTACACACTTTCTGAGAGCAGGTCGGAGGAAATAAACACTGCTGAATGCCTCTGTGTATCCATGTAAGGGAGCAAGAATCGGTAGAGCTACAACAAAGGCAACTCTGTACATCAGCTTCGTCAAACAAGAAATATGAACTACAATAAAACTGAGAAGGAAGGAGACTCAAGCTTCCATGGGCTTCCCCTAGCTCATTCTACTCTCATTTTCAAGCGGAAATGTCACATGCCTCTAAAGATGCAGTTACCATGGTAACAGGAGGAGAGCCTAAAGAAGTGCTGCCACCTGTTGGTCGCTCTCGGGAACAGCAACATTAAACCTTGTGCTGATGGACACTGAAGATTCACAAGGCGGGCAGGCTCTAAATGACACCTACCTTTATAAAATGGCCAGGGGTCATACACTGAAATAAAAACGAGAACAAACTACACGATCAGGAAGGAAACTTCCACAGGTAAATGCAATTTAATGCTCAGAAAGAAAGCTCTGGAAATGTGACTCATTTACTTTCTTATCAGTGATATGAAATTTTAAACAGCAAGGCGATATCAATACTGAAACCAAAAAGGCCACTATCCAAAACTATACAGACCAAGTTTTAAGGAGTAGGGCAGTATTAGTAAATGGGACCCTTATATTCTACTGGTGGGAGGTAAGCAGTCCGAGTCTTTATGAGCATGACTGTCAAAGGGCCTGGGAATCAAAAATGAGACAGATGATGTCATATGTCAATTCTATTCCTAGATTATTTGAGAAATCAACAGATCATGGAAAACACAGGCCACCCCCACAAACATGCACTGCAGCAGCATTCACATCGCCTAAGAGATGAAAGGAAAGAGAATTGTTGAGTGCAGACAAAAAGAGAAAGAAATAAGACAGAGATACCCAGTGAAATATGACTCCAACCTTATGAAAATGCAAAAAACTTCCATTTTTTCCTAAATGAAATTTAGAGCGAAGCCCAGTAAGCAAAGAAGTGTGGATTAAAGAGATATCACATCATGTACATTCCAGGGGGGATTAAAAAAGAAAAAAAAAAACATTGATGGCGATGAATACCTAAACAAAAGTGAAATGTACTTACACTCCTGGTAGGAAAATTACGGTTAGCAAAGGGGGTCCGTGGGTGAGAGGCCTAGAGGTGAAAGCTGGAATAAAGGTATACCCACAGATACCTGTGCCACAAATTCATAATCCAGAGGACTTCCTGTATCAAGAGGCATGTGCTTAACAGATTCTGGAACCATTGCTGTGACGGTAACAACAGCTGAATACCTCCAGTTATGTGTGGAACGGAAGGAGAAACTGTCTCCCTGCAAAAACTACAACAGTGTAAATAGTCTTAAATAAAAAACAAAATGTCATTTGTAGACTTAAGGAAGCAACCTAGATGTCCATTGGCAGACAACTGGATAAGAAAGCTGTGGTACATGCACACAATGGAATATTACTCAGCTATTAAAAAGAGTGCATGTGAAGCAGTTCTAATGAGGTGGATGAAACTGGAGCCTATTATACAGAGCAAATTAAGTCAGAAAGAAAAATACCAATACAGTATCTTAACGCATATTTATGGAATTTAGAAAGATGGTAACGATGACCCTATGTGCGAGACCGCAAAAGAGACACAGATGTACAGAACAGTCTTTTGGACTCTGTAGGAGAAGGCGAGGGTGGGATCATCTGAGAGAATAGCATTGAAACATGTATATTATCATATGTGAAACAGATCACCAGTCCAGGTTACATGCATGAGACACGGTGCTCAGGGCTGGTGCAGTGGGATGACCCTGAGGGATGGGATGGGGAGGGAGATGGGAGGGAGGGTCAGGATGGGGACACATGTACACCCATGGCTGATTCATGTCAATGGATGGCAAAACCACTACAATATTGTAAAGTAATTTGCCTCCAATTAAAATAAATTTTAAAAAATAAAGGAATATATATCACTTAAAGAAAAGTCTCAAAGAATACAGAGACAAAAGTTTTTGGTGACTTCTTGTGTATCATTTTACTCTCATTTACAACCAGGCCCTGGATAATCACCCAGGTTGCTTTTACCATAGCCACAAGAGGAGGGAATGAAGAAATGCTGCCGCCCTGTGGACATTTTCTCTAACAGCAACCTTAAAATGCCTGCTGATGGACACACTATTCACAGAGGTGCTGTGAATAGTGTGAACCCTTAACGAATTGCCAGGGCTCATATAGGGGGAAAAAACACAAGTAAACACAGGGGAAGCTAACAGGAAGAGGATATGAACAGGTAAACACAATTACGTGTTTCTTTAAAAAAAAACACATGACAATTTACACATAGGGTGAATTTGAAGATACAAACATGCAAGCTGCAAGGACATTATCACCTCTGCCTGAGCATGAAAAAGGCCACTGTTGAAAGCTGGACCTGGCATCAATGGTAGAGTAACGTTAGTACAGTGGACGCATTAGGGTACTGATGGGATGGACCTGGTAAGAGCCACTATGAGCATGACTAGAAAAGTGCACTCCCATGAGAGATAAATAAATAAATAATTGAAGAGGTAGAGACAGTATGATAAATCAGGTCCTCTCCTGGAATATTTCAGAAATGAACAGATTTCAAACACCACACACCCCAAACCGGGTCCCACAGCAAAGTTCAGAACATCGAAGAGATGAAAGTAAAGACAGCGTACCTAGACAGAGGAATGGATAGAGAAATGTGATACAGGTCTAGAATGAATTATGAATCAAGGGTTGAAATATGAAAGTGGCAGTCTTCAGAGATAGAGATAAATGTACTGGTCATCATACTGAGTGAAGGAGGGTCAACTCAAGAAGTATCATGGGATGAAACCAAGAGGTGGGATACAAAAACCCACAGCAGTGAGCACCCACACAAAGGTGAAGTGGACATCCAACCTGGCAAGAAACTTATGGGTAGAAGAAGACCCTGATGGATGGGATGGAAGTATTGTAAAATAGTTACAGTAGAATCTAGGTGGGAAGTCTTTGTGTATTAGGTAGAAAACATGTTCAACCTCGTTGTATGTTTGGAAAATTTTATAATAAAGTGTTGCGGAATGTACAGAGCAGAGAACAATGAAAACCAAAATGCACATGAAGCATAATTTCATATTTAAAAATATGAGCTGAAAAAAGATGCCAAGGAGATAGGGTAAAATATTGTGTGCTCAGTCACTCAGTCATGTCTGATTTTTTTGCAACCCCATAGACTGTAGTCCACCAGGTTCCTATGTCCATGGGATACTCCAGGCAAGAATACTGGAGTGGGTTACCAATCCCTTCTCCAGGGGATCTTTCTGACCCAGGTTTCTAATTCCTGACTCCTGCATTGGCAGGCGGGTTCTTTACCAGTGAGCCACCAAGGAAGCCCCAAAATATGAACCGTAGTGAGAGTAAACATGGTTTTTATTTACTTTTTCACACTCCATGCCCTGACCAAGTTCTTTTCCCAATATCCACAGACTACAGTTTCAATAATAAAAGTAGCATCACTTTGCCTCTGGCCCAATGGTGACAGGCCTCCTGGGCAGCATCATCGCTCTGCTTGTGCTCCCCTCCTGGTGATCTTGGCTTTGAGCACCTGTTGGGGATCACAGGGTCCTCCAATCACAGCTCTAGAGACGTGTCCCCACTGGCTTCACAGGTCTGACCAAACCTATGGCTTACTCCTATGTTTGGGACACCAAGGTGCGGCCCCACCCATCCTGGCTTCATCTTGGCCCATCATGGCGCTACCCACCTTCACTTCATTTTTTCTCTTTATATATGTGTGTGTGTGTGTGTGTGTGTGTGTGTGTTTCACGGTAAAGCAAATAGTTCATTGAAAAGTACATATGGAAAGGCATACAGATAAACCCAGAGAGAGTTGCCCCACCTCCCTGCAATCTTTCAACATACACCTTCTAGTTCCCTGGAGTTTTTCTCAGTTATTTAAATTTCTTAATTCAACTGATCTTTGTCCAATAGCTAAAAAGGGAAAATTAACACTTTGCAGAAAAATTCCTGCATGGGTAAATAATTAATAAACAAGGAATTATAAAATGGCAATTGAGAAATATTTGGAAGAGAGCTGACAAAGGGCACATTTACCTAATTTATGCAGAGTTCAAAAGTTAAAATAAGAAAAGAAGATGAAAAACCCAATAGAAGACAAACACGAAGTAAACAAAGGGAAGAAAGAAATGCAAATTACTCAGAAGAAAAATAAAGATTACCAGAAAACAGGAGAAAATGTTGAACCTAATTGGTAAAAAGAAATGCAAACCAAAACAATAATGGAATATGACTTGTCACCATGAAAACTGACAAAAGTTCAATGAAAGCATTGAGTAATACCAAATGTTTCCTCTAAATTGAGGATGAGAGGTTGGAATATCAGTGCTCATGTGTTGTTGTGAAAGCATAAAGTGATGCAACTTTCTGAAGGACAATTTGACAGTATCTAGTAAATTTATCCGGAGAAGGCAATGGCACCCCACTCCAGTACTTTTGCCTAGAAAATCCCACAGATGGTAGGCTGCAGTTCATGGGGTCGCTAGAGTCAGACACGACTGAGCGACTTCACTTTCACTTTTCACTTGCATGCATTGGAGAAGGAAATGGCAACCCACTCCAGTGTTCTTGCCTGGAGAATCCCAGGGACAGGGAAGCCTGGTTGGCTGCCATCTATGGGGTCGCACAGTCGGACACGATTGAAGCGACTAAGCAGCAGCAGCAGCAGCAGCAATACTTTTATCAACCCATGGAGCCAACTAGCAATACCTTGTTTGGAATTTACATTGCAGAAGTATTTATGCAATTTCACGAAGATTACATATATGATGTTCACTGCAATATTTTTTCCCACCATTCCAGAAAAACTCTTGGGCCCCTTCCCCACACTCCCCTTCCCTGATGCAACCCCTGTTCTCAGTTCTATCAGTAAACATGAGCTTTGCCTCGTCTAGAACTTTCTATAAATGGGGCCTACAGTATGTACACATGTAGTTGCTTTACAGTGTTGTGTTACTTACTGCTGTACAGCAAAGTAAATCAGTTGCATGTATGTGTGTGTTTGTATATATATGTATGCACCGTTCTTTTTTCAGTTTCCTTCCCATTTAGGTCACCACATAGCACTGAGGACAGTTACCTGTGCTATACAGAGAGTTCTCATTAGTTATCATGGCATTACTCTCCAAAATATACAAACAGCACATGTAGCCCAGGATTAAAAAAAAAAAAAACAAACACTCAATAAATGGGCAGATCTAAATAGACATTTTTCCAAAGAAGACATACAGATGGCCAACAAACACTTGAAAAGATGCTCAACATCACTAGTTATCAGAGAAATGCAAATCAAAACTACAATGAGGTATTACTTCACACTAGTCCAAATAGCCCTCATCAAAAACTCTACAAACAATAATTTGGAGAGGGCGTTGAGAACAGGGAACCCTCTTGCATTGTCAGAGGGCATGTAAATTGGTACCACCGATATAGTGAACTCTATGGCAGCTCCTTAGAAAACAAAAAATACGGTGACCATATGGCCTACTCCGGGGCATTTTCCTGGAGAAAACCTTAATTCAAAAAGATGCAATGCAGAGGAGGAGCCAAGATGGCGGAGGAGTAGGACGGGGAACACTTTCTCCCCCACAAATTCATCAAAGGAGCATTTAAACGTCGAGTAAATTCCACAAAACAACTTCTGAATGCCGGCAGAGGACATCAGGCACCCAGAAAAGCAACCCAACTCTTCGAAAGGAGGTAGGAAAAAATGTAAAAGACAAAAAAAGAGACAAAAGAGGGAGGGACGGAGTTCCTTCCCGGGAAGGGTGTCTTAAAAAGAGAGAAGTTTCCAAACACCAGGAAACCTTCTCACTGCCGAATCTGTGCTGAGCTTTGGAAGCACAGAGGGCAACATAACAGGGAGAAAAAAATAAATAAACAATTAAAAATCACAGATTGCGAGCCCTACGGTAACTCCCCCAGTGGAGAAGCAGCACAGACGCCTGCACACGCCATTAGCAAGCAGGGGCTGGGCAGGGAAGCGCGGCACGGGCTGCATCACTTAGAGTAAGAATCTGGCCCGAATGTCCTGAGCGCTATCTGAGCGAAATAATTTGGGCTAGCAAACCAGACTGTGGGATATCTACCACGTGAAAAGCCAGCCCTAACCTAAGACACCGCCAGGCCTGCGCACGGAACAAAGGACTGAACAGAGATAGCTGGCTGCAGAACTTCCCCCTCCGGTGACAGGCAGCCAGAGCCAGAAGGGGGCAATCGCAGCCCCAGAGAGACACTATCTATAAAACTGTAAGCAGGCTTCTTTGCTACCTAAAACTTCTTGGGGGTCTGGACGGTCAACATCTGCCTGAGAAGGTGCGCCGGTTTTACACCCAGATAACCGAGTGGCGGGGAGGCGATAAGTCGCAGCATTGGCGCTCGCCAAACACCTCATCACCTGAGCTGCTTGGACCTGGGAAGAGCACAAAACGCAGGCCCAACCGAGTCTGCGCCTCTGAAGACTACCTGAGTGCCTGAACCTGAGCAGCTTGGACCTGGGAGGTCAGCCCAGGGCCGGCCTCTGATTGTTCCCGGCGGAACAACCTAGAGCCCGAGCAGTGCGGGCAGGGAGGCTACACGTGCCGTGAGCGGGGGCAGACCCAGTGTGGCTGAGGCACTGTGAGCGCACGCCAGCGTTATTTGTTTGCAGCATCACTTCCTCCCTCCCCACAGTGCGACTGAACAAGTGAGCCTAAAAAAAAAAAAAAAAAAAAAAAAAAAAAGTGTCCTCCACCGTCCCCTTTGTGTCAGGGTGGAAATCAGACACTGAAGAGACCAGCAAACAGAAGAAGCTATAACAGAGGGAAACACCTTGGAAGCTACAGGCCATAGATTAAAACCCTGTGGTTACTATGGACTACATAGGAAGGGGCCTATAGATCTTGAGAAATATAAGTCGGACCAAGGAACTAGCCAAAAATGACCTGAACCCACAATACTCACAACAAAACCAGAGAAAGACCTAGATATATTTTTACTATTTTTACGATCAATCTTTCTTTTTTTTTTAATTAAAAAAAAATTTAAGTCCTCTATTGTCCTTTAATTTTCACTTTTATAACCTATTACTTTGCAAAAAAAAAAAGACCCTATTTTTTTCTTCTTCAGCAAACTTCATATATATATTTTATAATTTTTTGACCGTGTTTTTTTTTCTTTTTCTTCTTTTCTTTAACATTGTATTTTTGAAATTCCAAACTCTACTCTAGATTTTTAATTTTAGCCTTTTGGTATACATTATCAATTTTGTACCTATAGTTTTTTTTTTTTATAATTTCTGTGACTTTTTTTTCCCCTCTGTTTCTTTCTCTTCTTCTTTTATATAACATCATATATCTGCAATTCCAAACTCTACTCAAGATTTTTAATTTATGCTTTTTGGTATTTGATATCAATTTTGTACCTGTATTTTCTTTATAATTTTTGCGACATTGTTTTGGTTGGTTTGTTTGTTTTCGCTCTTTATTTTTCTTCTTCTTTTTTTTTAACATTATATTTTTGAAATTCTAAACTCTACTCTAGATTTTTAATTTTTGCTTTTTGGTATTAGTTATCAATTTTGTACCTGTAGTTTCTTTATAATTTTTGCGACCTTGTTTGTTTTTCTTTGTTCGTTTTTTCTCTCTTTCTTTTCCCTCTTCTTTTCTTTAACATCGTATTTTTGAAATTCCAAACTCTACTCTAGATTTTTAATTTTTGCTTTTATGTATTCGTTACTAATTTTGTACCTTTAAGAACCCAATCTTCAGGACCCATTTTTCACTAGGGAGCGAGATTACTGGCTTGACTGCTCTCTCTCCCTTTGGACTCTCCATTTTCTCCACCAGGTCGCCTGTATCTCCTCCCTAACTCCTCTCTACTCTACCCAACTCTGTGAATTTCTGTGTGTTCCAGACGGTGGAGAACACTTAGGGAACTGATTACTGGCTGGATCTGTCTCCCTCCTTTTCATTTCCCCCTTTTATCCTTCTGGCCACCTCTGCCTCCTTCCTCTTTCTTCTCTTCTCTGTATAACTCCATGAACATCTCTGAGTGGTCCAGTTGTGGAGTGCACATAAGGAAGTGACTACTGGCTAGCCCACTCTCTCCACTATTGATTCCACCTCATCTCATTTGGGTCACCTCTAACTCCCTCCTCCCTCTTCTCTTCTCCATGTAATGCTGTGAACCTCTCTGAGTGACCCTCACAGTAGAGAAACTTCTCATCTTTAACATAGATGTTTTATCAATGGTGCTGTATAGAAGGAGAAGTTTTGGAACTGCTGTAAAAATAAAACCGATAACTGGAAGTAGGAGGCTTAAGTCCAAACCCTGACTCCAGGGAACTCCTGACTCCAAGGAACATTAATTGACAGGAGCTCATCAAACGCCTCCATACCGACACTGAAACCAAGCACCACACAAGGGCCAACAAGTTCCAGGGCAAGACCTACCAAGCAAATTCTCCAGCAACAAAGGAACACAGCCCTGAGCTTCAAGATAGAGGCTGCCCAAAGTCAACCAAAAACTATAGACATCTCATAACTCATTACTGGACATTTCATTACACTCCAGAGAGAAGAAATACAGCTCCATCCACCAGAACATCGACACAAGCTTCCCTAACCAGGAAACCTTGACAAGCCACCTGTACAAACCCACACACAGCGAGGAAAAGCCACAATAAAGAGAACTCCACAAAGTGCCAGAATACAGAAAGGACACCCCAAACTCAGCAATTTATACAAGATGAAGAGACAGAGGAATACCCAGCAGATAAAGGAACAGGATAAATGCCCACCAAACCAAACAAAAGAGGAAGAGATAGGGAATCTACCTGATAAAGAATTCCGAATAATGATAGTGAAATTGATCCAAAATCTTGAAATTAAAATGGAATCACAGATAAATAGCCTGGAGGCAAGGATTGAGAAGATGCAAGAAAGGCTTAACAAGGACTTAGAAGAAATAAAAAAGAGTCAATATATAATGAATAATGCAATAAGTGAAATTAAAAACACTTTGGAGGCAACAAATAGTAGAATAACAGAGGCAGAAGATAGGATTAGTGAATTAGAAGATAGAATGGTAGAAATAAATGAATCAGAGAGGATAAAAGAAAAACGAATTAAAAGAAATGAGGACAATCTCAGAGACCTCCAGGACAATATTAAACGCTACAACATTCGAATCATAGGGGTCCCAGAAGAAGAAGACAAAAAGAAAGACCATGAGAAAATACTTGAGGAGATAATAGTTGAAAACTTCCCTAAAATGGGGAAGGGAATAATCACCCAAGTCCAAGAAACCCAGAGAGTCCCAAACAGGATAAACCCAAGGCGAAACACCCCAAGACACATATTAATCAAATTAACAAAGATCAAACACAAAGAACAAATATTAAAAGCAGCAAGGGAAAAACAACAAATAACACACAAGGGAATACCCATAAGGATAACAGCTGATCTTTCAATAGAACCTCTTCAAGCCAGGAGGGAATGGCAAGACATACTTAAAATGATGAAAGAAAATAACCTACAGCCCAGATTATTGTACCCAGCAAGGATCTCACTCAAGTATGAAGGAGAAATCAAAAGCTTTTCAGACAAGCAAAAGCTGAGAGAATTCTGCACCACCAAACCAGCTCTCCAACAAATACTAAAGGATATTCTCTAGACAGGAAACACAAAAACGGTGTGTAAATTCAAACCCAAAACAATAAAGTAAATGGCAACGGGATCATACTTATCAGTAATTACCTTAAACGTAAATGGGCTGAATGCCCCAACCAAAAGACAAAGACTGGCTGAATGGATACAAAAACAAGACCCCTACATATGTTGTCTACAAGAGACCCACCTCAAAACAGGGGACACATACAGACTGAAAGTGAAGGGCTGGAAAAAGATTTTCCATGCAAATAGGGACCAAAAGAAAGCAGGAGTAGCAATACTCATATCAGATAAAATAGACTTTAAAACAAAGGCTGTGAAAAGAGACAAAGAAGGTCACTACATAATGCTCAAAGGATCAATCCAAGAAGAAGATATAACAATTATAAATATATATGCACCCAACACGGGAGCACCGCAGTATGTAAGACAAATGCTAACAAGTATGAAAGGAGAAATTAACAATAACACAATAATAGTGGGAGACTTTAATACCCCACTCACACCTATGGATAGATCAACTAAACAGAAAATTAACAAGGAAACACAAACTTTAAACGATACAATAGACCAGTTAGACCTAATTGATATCTATAGGTCATTTCATCCCAAAACAATGAATTTCACCTTCTTCTCAAGCGCACATGGAACCTTCTCCAGGATAGATCACATCCTGGGCCATAAAGCTAGCCTTGGTAAATTCAAAAAAATAGAAATCATTTCAAGCATCTTTTCTGACCACAATGCAGGAAGATTAGATCTCAATTACAGGAGAAAAACTATTAAAAATTCCAACATATGGAGGCTGAACAACACGCTGCTGAATAACCAACAAATCACAGAAGAAATCAAAAAAGAAATCAAAATGTGCATAGAAACGAATGAAAATGAAAACACAACAACCCAAAACCTGTGGGACACGGTAAAAGCAGTCCTAAGGGGAAAGTTCATAGCAATACAGGCACACCTCAAGAAACAAGAAAAAAGTCAAATAAATAACCTAACTCTACACCCAAAGCAACTAGAAAAGGAAGAAATGAAGAACCCCAGGGTTAGTAGAAGGAAAGAAATCTTAAAACTTAGAGCAGAAATAAATGCAAAAGAAACAAAAGAGATCATAGCAAAAATCAACAAAACCAAAAGCTGGTTTTTTGAAAGGATAAATAAAATTGACAAACCATTAGCCAGACTCATCAAGAAACAAAGGGAGAAAAATCAAATCAATAAAATTAGAAATGAAAATGGAGAGATCACAACAGACAACACAGAAATACAAAGGATCATAAGAGAGTACTATCAACAATTATATGCCAATAAAATGGACAACGTGGAAGAAATGGACAAATTCTTAGAAAAGTACAACTTTCCAAAACTCGACCAGGAAGAAATAGAAAATCTTAACAGACCCATCACAAGCACGGAAATTGAAACTGTAATCAAAAATCTTCCAGCAAACAAAAGCCCAGGTCCAGACGGCTTCACAGCTGAATTCTACCAAAAATTTAGAGAAGAGCTAACACCTATCCTGCTCAAACTCTTCCAGAAAATTGCAGAGGATGGTAAACTTCCAAACTCATTCTATGAGGCCACCATCACCCTAATACCAAAACCTGACAAAGATCCCACAAAAAAAGAAAACTACAGGCCAATATCACTGATGAACATAGATGCAAAAATCCTTAACAAAATTCTAGCAATCAGAATCCAACAGCACATTAAAAAGATCATACACCATGACCAAGTGGGCTTTATCCCAGGGATGCAAGGATTCGTCAATATCCGCAAATCAATCAATGTAATACACCACATTAACAAATTGAAAAATAAAAACCATATGATTATCTCAATAGATGCAGAGAAAGCCTTTGACAAAATTCAACATCCATTTATGATAAAAACTCTCCAGAAAGCAGGAATAGAAGGAACATACCTCAACATAATAAAAGCTATATATGACAAACCCACAGCAAACATTATCCTCAATGGTGAAAAATTGAAAGCATTTCCTCTAAAGTCAGGAACAAGACAAGGGTGCCCACTTTCACCATTACTATTCAACATAGTTTTGGAAGTTTTGGCCACAGCAATCAGAGCAGAAAAAGAAATAAAAGGAATCCAAATTGGAAAAGAAGAAGTAAAGCTCTCACTGTTTGCAGATGACATGATCCTCTACATAGAAAACCCTAAAGACTCCGCCAGAAAATTACTAGAACTAATCAATGACTATAGTAAAGTTGCAGGATATAAAATCAACACCCAGAAATCCCTTGCATTCCTATACACTAATAATGAGAAAACAGAAAGAGAAATTAAGGAAACAATTCCATTCACCATTGCAATGGAAAGAATAAAATACTTAGGAATATATCTACCTAAAGAAACTAAAGACCTATATATAGAAAACTATAAAACACTGGTGAAAGAAATCAAAGAGGACACTAACAGATGGAGAAATATACCATGTTCATGGATTGGAAGAATCAACATAGTGAAAATGAGTATACTACCCAAAGCAATTTATAGATTCAATGCAATCCCTATCAAGCTACCAACAGTATTCTTCACAGAGCTAGAACAAATAATTTCACAATTTGTATGGAAATACAAAAAACCTCGAATAGCCAAAGCAATCTTGAGAAAGAAGAATGGAACTGGAGGAATCAACCTACCTGACTTCAGGCTCTACTACAAAGCCACAGTTATCAAGACAGTATGGTACTGGCACAAAGACAGAAATATAGATCAATGGAACAAAATAGAAAGCCCAGAGATAAATCCACGCACATATGGACACCTTATCTTTGACAAAGGAGGCAAGAATATACAATGGATTAAAGACAATGTCTTTAACAAGTGGTGCTGGGAAATTTGGTCAACCACTTGTAAAAGAATGAAACTAGAACACTTTCTAACACCATACACAAAAATAAACTCAAAATGGATTAAAGATCTAAACGTAAGACCAGAAACTATAAAACTCCTAGAGGAGAACATAGGCAAAACACTCTGACATACATCACAGCAGGATCCTCTATGACCCACCTCCCAGAATATTGGAAATAAAAGCAAAAATAAACAAATGGGACCTAATTAACCTTAAAAGCTTCTGCACATCAAAGGAAAACTATTAGCAAGGTGAAAAGACAGCCTTCAGAATGGGAGAAGATAATAGCAAATGAAGCAACTGACAAACAACTAATCTCAAAAATATACAAGCCACTCCTACAGCTCAACTCCAGAAAAATAAATAACCCAATCAAAAAATGGGCCAAAGAACTAAATTGACATTTCTCCAAAGAAGACATACAGATGGCTAACAAACACATGAAAAGATGCTCAACATCAATCATTATCAGAGAAATGCAAATCAAAACCACTGTGAGGTATCATTTCACACCAGTCAGAATGGCTGCGATCCAAAAGTCTACAAGTAATAAATGCTGGAGAGGGTGTGGAGAAAAGGGAACCCTCTTATACTGTTGGTGGGAATGCAAACTAGTACAGCCACTATGGAGAACAGTGTGGAGATTCCTTAAAAAACTGGAAATAGAACTGCCTTATGATCCAGCAATCCCACTGCTGGGCATATACACTGAGGAAACCAGAAGGGAAAGAGACACGTGTACCCCAATGTTCATTGCACCACTGTTTATAATAGCCAGGACATGAAAGCAACCTAGATGTCCATCAGCAGATGAATGGATAAGAAAGCAGTGGTACATATACACAATGGAGTATTACTCAGCCATTAAAAAGAATACATTTGAATCAGTTCTAATGAGGTGGATGAAACTGGAGCCTATTATACAGAGTGAAGTAAGCCAGAAAGAAAACACCAATACAGTATACTAACGCATATATATATATATATATATATATATATATATATGGAATTTAGAAAGATGGTAACAATAACCCTGTGTACGAGACAGCAAAAGAGACACTGATGTATAGAACAGTCTTATGGACTCTGTGGGAGAGGGAGAGGGTGGGAAGATTTGGGAGAATGGCATTGAAACATGTAAAATATCATGTATGAAACGAGTTGCCAGTCCAGGTTCGATGCACGATACTGGATGCTTGGGGCTGGTGCGCTGGGACGACCCAGAGGGATGGTATGGGGAGGGAGGAGGGAGGAGGGTTCAGGATGGGGAACACATGTATACCTGTGGCGGATTCATTTTGATATTTGGCAAAACTAATACAATTATGTAAAATTTAAAAATAAAATAAAATTAAAAAAAAAGATGCATGCACCCCAATGTTCACTGCATCACTATTTACCACAGCCATGACATGCAACATTTTTTTAATTATAGCCAAAATGGGAAAAACAAAACAACCTTGAAGCAAACAGTCTCTAAACAGGGAGTCAAATTACTAGGTCTTTGTAAAAGCAGAGACTTAAAGATAATAAACAAAGCAAGAATCACGTATCAAAACCAAGTTCTATGTTAACATTCTAATAGCAGAAAAGATGATTTTATAATAAAAGAACTAGCACACCCTCATCTTTTTATCTCCCTGTCCCAGGAACTCAGAATTCTGAGCCAATGTTAAATGAGATCATGGGTGATTTTGTTCTTTCTTTGTACTTTTCTACCAACTTTATATTTTCTGTTATGAGCATATATTAATTTTTAACAAAGTTATACAGTATCATTTTCAACATGTAAAGAAGACATCTGGATTTTATACATTCACAATCATTCTTCTATTTCTCCACTAGATGGCAGCATAATCACAATAAATATTTATTCATACACACAGAGAAGACAATGGCAACTCATTCCAGTACTCTTGCCTGGAAAATCCCATGGACGGAGGAGCCTGGTAGGCTGCAGTCCATGGGGTCACGAAGAGTCGGACATGGCTGAGCAACTTCACTTTCATGCATTGGAGAAGGAAATGGCAACCCACTCCAGTGTTCTTGCCTGGAGAATTCCAGGGATGGGGGAGCCTGGTGGGCTGCCGTCTATGGAGTCACACAGAGTCGGAGACGACTGAAGTGACACAGCAGCAGCAGCATACATACATACACATATGAGTGACTACATTTGGATTTTATAAATTACATTCATTAGCATATATCTGTTTCTCCTCAAGAGGTCATCATATGCACAGTAAATATTTATTTACACCCACATATACATCAGAGAAGGCGATGGCACCCCACTCCAGTGCTCTTGCCTGGAAAACCCAAGGAAGGAGGAGCCTGGTGGGCTACAGTCCATGGGGTCGTGAAGAATCGGACACGACTGAGCGACTTCACTTTCATTTTTCACTTTCCTGCATTGGAGAAGGAAATGGCAACCAACTCCAGTGTTCTTGCCTGGAAAATCCCAGGGACGGGGGAGCCTGGTGGGCTGCCATCTATGGGGTCGCACAGAGTCAGACATGACTGAAGTGACTTAGCAGCAGCATACATATGACCTATTTCAAATCCTGAAAGATGATGCCGTGAAAGTGCTGCAGTCAATATGCCTGCAAATTTGGAAAACTCAGCAGTGGCCACAGGACTGGAAAAGGTCAGTTTTCATTCCAATCCCAAAGAAAGGCAATGCTAAAGAATGCTCAAACTACCACACAATTGCACTCATCTCACATGCTAGTAAAGTTATGCTCAAACTTCTCCAAGCCAGATTTCAGCAATACATGAACCATGAACTTCCTGATGTTCAAGATGGATTTAGAAAAGGCAGAGGATCAAAGATCAAATTGCTAACATCCACTGGATCATGGGAAAAACAAAAGAGTTCCAGAAAAACATCTATTTCTGCTTTATTGACTATGCCAAAGCCTTTGACTGTGTGGATCACAATAAACTGTGGAACATTCTGAGAGATGGGAATACCAGACCACCTGATCTGCCTCTTGAGAAATCTGTATGCAGGTCAGGAAGCAACAGTTAGAACTGGACATAGAACAACAGACTGGTTCCAAATAGCAAAAGGAGTACGTCAAGGCTGTATACCATCACCCTGCTTATTTAACTTCTATGCAGAGTACATCATGAGAAACGCTGGACTGGAAGAAGCACAAGCTGGAATCAAGATTGCCGGGAGAAATATCAATAACCTCAGATATGCAGATGACACAACCCTTATGGCAGAAAGTGAAGAGGAACTAAAAAGCCTCTTGATGAAAGTGAAAGTGGAGAGTGAAAAAGTTGGCTTAAAGCTCAACATTCAGAAAACAAAGATCATGCCATCCAGGCCCATCACTTTATGGGAAATAGATGGGGAAACAGTGGAAACAGTATCAGACTTTATTTTTTTGGCTCCAAAATCACTGCAGATGGTGACTGCAGCCATGAATTTAAAAGACACTTCCTCCTTGGAAGGAAAGTTGTGACCAACCTAGATAGCATATTCAAAAGCAGAGACATTACGCTGCCAACAAAGCTCCGTCTAGTCAAGGCTGTGGTTTTTCCTGCGGTCATATATGGATGTGAGAGTTGGACTGTGAAGAAGGCTGAGCGCCGAAGAATTGATGCTTTTGAACTGTGGTGTTGGAGAAGACTCTTGAGAGTCCCTTGGACTGCAAGGAGATCCAACCAGCCCATTCTGAAGGAGATCAGCCCTGGGATTTCTTTGGAAGGAATGATGCTAAAGCTGAAATTCCAGTACTTTTGCCACCTCATGCAAAGAGTTGACTCATTGGAAAAGACTCTGATGCTGGGAGGGATTGGGGGCAGGAGGAGAAGGGGACGACAGAGGATGAGATGGCTGGATGGCATCACTGACTCTATGGACGTGAGTCTGAGTGAACTCTGGGAGTTGGTGATGGACAGGGAGGCCTGGCGTGCTGCAATTCATGGGGTCGCAGAGTCAAACACGACTAAGCGACTGAACTGAACTGATACATAGGGGAGAATACATTCAGATTTTATGAAGTAAATTCATAAGCATCCTTCTATTTCTCAATGAGAGGGCAGCTAAAGTACAGTAAATATTTATTCATACCCACACACTTTCGCCACCTGATGTGAAGAACTGACTCATTGGAAAAGTCCCTGATGCTGGGAAAGATTGAACACCGGAGGAGAAGGGGATGACAGATGATGAGGTGGTTGGATGCCATCATGGACTCGATGGACATGAGTTTGACTAAGCTCTGGGAGTTGGTGATGGACAGGGAAGCCTGGTGTGCTGCAGTCCATGGGGTCACAAAGAGACAGACACGACTGAGCAACTAACATATACATATGAACTGACATACACATATGAGAGAACACATCTGGATTTTATAAATTACATTCATAAGCATTCTTCACGAAAGGGCAGCATAAACACCGTAAATATTTATTCTTACACACATATACATATGAGAGAATACATCTGGATTTTATAAGTTACATTCATTAGCATTCTTCTATTTCTCCATGAGAGGGCAGCATAAGCACAAGAAATATTGATTCATACACATATATACTCTGCAGAGTCCCTTGATCTGCAAGGAAATCAAACCAGTCAATCCTAAGGGAAATCAGTCCTGAATATACATGGAAGGATTGATGCTGAAGCTGAAAATCCAATGCTTTGGCCACCTGATGCAAAGAACTGACTAGTTCTTTGACTGAATGCAAACTAGTACAGCCACTCCAGAGAACAGTGTGGAGATTCCTAAAAAAAAAACTGGAAATAGAATTTCCATATGACATAAACACCGAGGAAACTAGAATTGAAACAGACATGTGTACCTCATTGTTAATCGAAGCACTGTTTACAATAGTCAGGACATGGAAGCAACCTAGATGTCCTTTGGCAGACAAATGGATAAGAAAGCTGAGGTAAATATACACAATAAAATATTACTCAGCAAATAAAAAGAATGCATTTGAATTAGTTCTAATGAGGTGGATGAAACTGGAGCCTATTTTACAGAGTGAAGTAAGTCAGAAAGAAAAACACCAATAGAGTATATTAACGCATATATATGGGGAAAATGGCAACGATGACCATATATGCGAGACAGCAAAACAGACACATAGAAACAGACTTTTGGACTCTGTGGGAGAAGGCCAGGGTGAGATGACTTGAGAGACTAGCACTGAAACATGCATATTACGATATGTGAAATAGATCACCCATCCAACTTTGATACATGACATAGGGCACACAAAGCTGGTGCACTGGGAAAACCCTGAGGGATCAGATGGGGAGAGAAGTGGTCGGGGTTCCAGGATGGGGAAGATATGAACACCCATGGCTGATTCAACTCAATATATGGCAAAACCGACCACAATGCTGCAAAGTAAGTAGCCTCCAATTAAAATAAATACATTAATTTAAAAGAAAAAGACTCATGTACATGCTGTCTACAAGAAACCCACTTCAGACCTAAAGACACATATAGACTGAAAGTGACAGGATGGAAAAATATATGCCATGCAAATGGGAATCAAAAGATAGATGGAATAGCAATCCTCATATCATATCTTAAACTAAAGAAGATTAAAATAGTTAAAGGACACTACATCGTGATGAAGGGATCAATACAAGATGAAGACATAGCAATTGTAAACATCTATGCCCCCAACACAGGAGCACCTCAATACATAAGACAAAAACTAACAGACATTAAAAGAGAAACTGACAGTAAAACAATCATAGTCGACTTTAACACCCCATTCATACCAATGGACAGGTCATTGAAACAGAAAATTAATACAGAAACACATCTCTTAAATGACACATGAGATGAGATGAATCTCATTGATATCTTGAGGACATGCCATCCAAATGGAGAAGAATACACCTTCTTCTCAAGTACACATGGAACATTCTCCAGGATAGACCACATCTTGGGTCCCAAATCAAACCTCAGTAAAATTAACAAAATTGAACTTGTATCAAGCATCTTCTCTGACCACAACACTATGAGACTAGATATCAAGTAGAAGAAAAAAACTGTAAGACACACAAACACGTGGAGATTAAACAACATGTTTCTAAATAACCAACAGGTTACTGAAGAAATAAAAATGGAAATGGAAAACTTTCTAGGAAAAAATGACAATGAAAACAGGACCACTGAAAACCTATGGGATGCAGGAAAAGCAGTTCTAAGAGGGAAGTTTGTAGCAATATGACCCCAACTCAAGAAACAAGAAAAGCATCGAATAGACAACCTCAATTGACTCCTAAAACAACCGATAAAGAAGAACAACAACAAAAAAATAGACAAAATTAGTACATGGAAAGAAATCATAAAGATATGAACAGAAATAAATGAAAAATAAATGAAAGAAACAACAGCAAAGATTAATAAACTAAAAGCTGGTTCTTTGAGAAGATAAACAAAATTGATAAACCTTTAGCCAGACTCATCAAGAACAATAGAGAGATGAACCAAATCAACAAACTTAGGAATGAAAAAGGAGAGGTTACAACAGAAAATGCAGAAATACAAAGGATTATAAGAGACTATTATGAACAACTCTACAGCAATAAAATGGATAACCTGGAAGAAATGGACAGATGTTTAGAAAAGCTCAATCTTCCAAGACTGAACCAGGAAGAAATAGAAATTGTGAACAACCCAATTACAAGCTCCAAATCGAAGCTGTGATCGAAAAGTTCCCCAAAGCCAAAAGCCTAGGACCAGGTGGCTTCACAGGTGAATTCTATCAAACATTCAGAGAGGAGCAAATGCCTATCCTTCTAAAACTCTTCCAAAAAACTGCAGAGGAAGGAACACTTCCAAACTCATTCTGCAAGGCTACCATCACCCTGATATGAAAACCAAGGACAAGACTAAATAAGAAAACTACAGACCAATATCACTGATGAACATGGATGCAAAAACATCCTCAGCAAAATTTTAGCAAACAGAATTCAACAACACATCAAAAACCATGATCAAGTTGGGTTTATTCCAGGGATGCAAGGATTCTTCAATATTTGCAAATCAATCAATGTGACAGACAATATTAACCAAAGGAAAGCTAAAAATCATATGATAACCTAAATAGATGCCGAAAAAGCCATTAAATTTAATTTTAAATTATTAAAAATAAAGTTTAAAAAGAAATAAACTAAAAAAAGTTTAAAAAGTTTAAATAACTCAAATGTCCATCAACTGGTGATCGAATAAATAAAACATGCAATGCAAAATTATTTGGCCATCAAATGAATGGAGTTCTTATACAAGCTATTACATGCTAGCGCTCTGAAATGATTATGTTAATTAAAAGAAGCCAGGAACAAAAGGCTGTGTATTGCATTATACTGTTCATGTGAATGCGTATGTCCCTGATTAGGTAATGCTCTAAAGACCGAAAACAAAGGAGTGAATGAAAGCGCCCAGATGAAGGGGCAAATGGAAAATGTCTGCCAACTGGAGAGTGTTTCCCATTGGAGGGATGAAAATATTCTAGAATGAGGCTGTGGTTATGGTTATTCAACCTATGAATAAGTTACAAATCAATGAATTATACAGCTTAACTAGTAAATCCATGGTACAGGTACAACATGTCAATAAATAAAATGCTTTAAAAAAAAAACTACTGAAATTAACTTCTACTTCCAGGAATATTATCCTTCAAAAACAAAGGAGAAGGAGATACTCTCATATCAACAAAAAATTGGGGAATTCATTCTCAGCAGATACCTTGTCTGTAAGAAATGTTAAAAGAAGTTATTTACACAAGATAAGAAGATATTGAAGAGAAACTATGAGTTAAGAAAGACTGTTATGTTGAAGTTTGACAGAAAACACCAATATTCTGGAAAGCAATCATCCTTCAATGAAAAGTTAATTGAAAAAATAAAGGAAGACAAATTGAAATGAAGGGTTGCTTTCTTATTATTAATTGGTAAAAGATGAATGCTTGTTTGGGCTTCTCCATCTTTGCTTTTCGCCAATTATGAGTCTTCATAATTAAGGTGGGTTTCATGTATACATGATCTCCTTTCACTCAGTGGTAAAGAATCCGCCTGCAATGCAGGAGCCGTAGCAGGTGCGAATTCCATCTCTGGGTCAGGAAGATCCCCTGAAGGAGAGCATGGCAACCCACTCCAGTATTCTTGACTGGAGAATCCCTGTGAACAGAAGAGACTGGTGGGCTTACAGTCCATGGGGTGGCAAAGAGTTGGGACATGACTGTGCAAGGAAACAACAGCAGACGTATGCCTAACAGAGACTCTGAAGATACTAAAAATAGATGAGAAAATTCTCAGCCTAAACAAAGCAAGACAAACAAACAAAAAAACCTAGATTGTAGAGCTGAATTATGAAAGGTTTTAGGCAGTAAAATGTCTCCCAACAGTAGGGTAAGCAGTGTGTTCCACACAGGAGAGAGGAGTAATTTTTAATACTCACTTAATAGAAAAACATTCTAGTTACATTCATAAATTAAAGGAAATGAAAATGTTCAGAAAACAAACATAGTATAAAATCTACTGATCATTTTATGTCTAATTAAGACTGCAAAACTGTAAGGGAATCTTTAAGAAAAAAAATCTGTGAAAGTTTACGCAGCCCCCAATGAAAAGAGTTGGACACGACTGAGCGACTGAACTGAACTGAAGCAGCCCCAATGAACGTAATTTTATTTTCTTTTTTCCCATAGTCTCAAAATAGCTGACAAAGAATTTCACTTTAAAATGTATTTTTCAATTTCAGCAGGATATTTCATATTCAAACATAGGATTTTTCATGATAAAAAGCTTGTACTTTGCAGTGAATATTTTGTTTCACTGATTTAGACATAAATAAAATCACATTGTGTGTCTTTGCCTTGACCATCTTTATGGCATCACTGTGCATTTAGTATCAACGGTTTGAATGTGTGGACTGTGAAGTTCTCGGGTCATATACTCTTGAAGCCTAGCTTGAAGGATTTTGAGCATTACCTTCCTAGCATGTGAAATGAGTGCAGTTGTGTGGTAGTTTGAACATTGTCTGGCATTGCCCTTCTTTGGGATTGAAATGAAAACTGAACTTTTCCAGTCCTGTGGCCACAGCCAAGTTTTCCAAACTGGCTGGTGTATTGAGTGCAGCACTTTAACAGTACCACCGTTTAGGATTTGAAAGCATTCAGGTACAGTTTAATCACCTCCACTAGCTTTGCTTGTACTGCTGCTTCCTAAGGCCCACGTGTCTGCACTACAGGATGTCTGGCTCTAGGTGAGTGATCACATCATCATGGTAATCCAGGTTATTAAGACTTTTTTTAACAGTTCTTCTGTGTATTCTTGCTACTTCTTCTTAATCTCTTCTGCTTTAGCTAGGCCCATAACGTTTCTGTCTTTTATTGTGCCTGTCTTTGCATGAAATGTTCCCCTGGCATTTCTCATTTTCTTGAAGAGATCTCTACTCTTTCTCACTCTATTGTTTTCCTCTGTTTCTTTGCTTTTTTCAAATCCCTTGTGAGTATACACTGGAAGTGACAAATAGATTCAAGGGTTAGATCTGGCACACAGAGTACCAGAAGACCTATGGATGGAGGTTCCTAACATTGTACAGGAGGGGGTGATCAAAACCATCCACGAGAAAAAGAAATGCAAAAAGGCAAAGTGGGTGTCTGAGGAGGCCCTACAAATAGATGAGAAGAGAAGAGAAAGGCAAAGGAGACACAGAAAGATACAGCCACCTGAATGCAGAGTCCCAAAGACTAGCAAGGAGAGATAAAAAGGCCTTCTTAAGTGAGCCACCAGGGAAGCCCCTTATCTAATAAAAGGGATTTCTCAGTGAGATCACTATGCGCTCAGTCTCCTCCTATGGACACTATGTCATAGTGCCTCCTCCCCTCCCCAGCTGGGGGTCACCGTCTGCTAGTCTCAGTGCCTGGGGAGAGGGGGCACCCCAGCCTCTCCCATGGGGAAGCCACAGACCCGAGAACCAAGTGTGTCTCCCTGAGGATGTGATTGTACAAATCATGCACTCACCTTTAATCATCACCTCACACCCTGCAGTCGCCGAGAGACACACGGAGGACCGAGGAGACCATGGACCCTGCCACCTGGCCCCACCTCGGCAGTCACCCACATTCAGTGGACGCGTGGACGGATGACAAGCCCCACAAGACAGGGCTGAGAATAGCCTCTGCAAAGCCCAGCTCCTCAACGTGCCCACCAGCAGCCCCAAGGTGGCTTCCGGTTCAGGCCGGTGACATCACAGTACGTGACTTAAACGCAGCCTCCGTGATACCCAGCTTCACCCATGCGTCATCCCTCAGCCCCGAAGCAGCTTCTGGTTCAGCCCAGTGATGTCACAGGATGCGAACGAGGAGCGGCCTCCGCAACGCCCAGCTCCTCAGTGCGCCGTGCCTCAGCCCCGAGGTGGCTTCTGGTTCAGGCCGGTAACGTCGCAGGACGTGACTGAGACGCGGCCTCTGTGATGCCCAGCTCCACACACGCACCATCTGTCAGCCCCAAAGCAGCTTCCAGTTCAACCCGATGACGTCACCAACAAACCACTCGGCCCAGATGAAGTTGCCTGTGAAGGTGTTAGTATGGCCCCACACCCATGCGCAAAGGTAGGGGAGCCCCCACTGTGTCAGCTTCTCCAGGGACCAGGCTGGGTGGACGCGGACAAACTCCAGGTTCTCTGTGAGGTTGATGCTGGCCACCCACAGCCTGCCTGGGACAAGAGAGGGGCTGCTGTTCATGGTGCAGGCTGTTGGGTCAGCTGCCCAGGCATGCGGCCACTAACCCATGGAGTCATGTGGCCAACCAAACCGTGTGGGCACTGACTCATGTGGTCGCCCACCCATGGGGTCACTACCCCATGCATTGATCCCTCCACTGGCCACCAACCCCTGTGGGCACCCACCCATGGGGTCACTAACCTGTGAGGGCATGCGCTCACCTGTCCACATGACGACCCACTCATACCGTCACCCGCCCATGCGGTCACCCACTCACCAGGTCAGCAACTCACATGGTAACCCACCCTGCACTCAGCAACTCAAACTTGTCACCCACCCACACAGTCACCCACCCACGCAGTCTCCAACCAACACGGTCTCCGGCCTATGTGACCAGTAATCCATGGGGTCACCCACCCACGCAGTCACCCACCCATGAGACCCCTAACCCATGGGGTCACCTGCCCACGCAGTCACCAAGCTGTGCCATCACTCACCCAGACTCTGGCCTCCGCAGAGGTCAGAGATTCAGATGTCCAACAGAGACCAAAGTTCAGACAGCAGGGGCTCACAGGGGTGTTGACTCATGAATTTCTCCTGTTACAAAGGGCAGGTGGGCTGGAGAGTGACCCCAAAGATGTCCATGTCCTGGCTCCGTGTGGTGGACACAATAATGTTCACATGGATGTCCACATCCTGTCTACATCCTAACCCCTGTGGTGGACACAGTAACATCCCCAAGGATATCCACGCCCTGGTCCCCATGTGCTGAACAGAATAACGTCCCCTAATACGTCCTGTTCCATTTCTCCACTTGAACACAAAGCCAGACCCATGCACGAGGACATGTGTGCGACCAGGTGTCCCGGTTTGAAGGCAGCACTCCCCTGGGTGGCTGCAGCTCTTCATGAGCTCCAGGTAGTGGACGAGGTCTCAGGGCTTCACCTGGTTCCCCCACCAGTAGGGGATACCGGGCCACAGTTCTGCATGCTGACTCATGGATGCCTCGTCCTTGTACGACAGGATGACCTGCTGGCCCTGGGACCACAGCTGGTGCAGAGTCAGCACCTCCTAGGGGGAGAATCATCTGGGTGCCCATGAGACATGTGCACAGGGGTTATTGGGGTGCCTTGTGACATAATGTGTCAGTTATCGGGGGTGTCCGAGAAGCTACAGTGATGTGTGGATTATTAGGGTGTCTATGAGCAGTGATGGGCTGGTTATTGGGTTCTCTGTGAGAAGAGACAGTCATGGGTGGGTTATTGGCATGTCTGAGTAGAGACACTAGTGGGTCGATTACTGGGGTGTCTGAGTGGAGATGGTGATGGTGGGTTATTGGGGTGTCTTGAGCAGTGATTGGTAGATTTTGGGGGTGTTTGAGTGGAGACAGTGGTGGGTAGATTACTTGGGTGTCTTGAGCAGTGATGGGTCGATTATTGGGGTGCCTGAGTGGAAACAGAGGTGGATGGATTATTGGGGTTTTTGATAGAAAACAGCAGGTGGATTACTGGGGCATCGTGAGGCATGATTGATGGATTTTGGGGATGTCTGAATAGAGACCAGGCAGGGTGGATTATTGGGGGTGCCTGTGACCAGTGATGGGCTGGTCATTGGGGTGTTTGAGTGGAGAGAGTGGTGGGTGGATTACGGGGGTTCCATGAGCAGCATCACCTGGTGCCTGAATCAGCCTCATGCAGCAAGCGGGTAGTTTGATTACAGTGAGGCCTAGTACTCCCACCACCCCCGCTGCCAAGAGCATGGGGAGCCTGTGGCCCCTGCTCACACCCCACGGGGACACAGCATGTCCCCAAAGATGTTCTTGATGCAGCCCATCAGGTACTCATCATGCAGGTCCTCCATCACGCCCTCGAAGTTCCTGCATGCCAGGCTAACCACTTCCTGTGGGTGGTTCTCCAGCCACTCTGAGATCTCCATGAGCATGTCCTGGGTGGGGGTGGGGTGAAGGGCCTTGTAGTGAGAGACAGAGGGTCATGGGTGGGGAATTCCCCCAGCACAGCCACTCTACAGACGGGTTGTGGTGTCCTGACACACAAAGACATAAAGCATGGCGCCTGGTCCCAAGGGACCCAGCCTCTCTTGAGTGGCAGTGGGGAACCGTGGCATTGCTCTGGTGTGCTGGTGTGTGTGTGTGTGTGTGTGTGTGTACACACTCCAGTAGGTACAAGTGCACACACAGGTGTGCATGTGTTCAGGGTCTCTGTGTGCATGGATATGCATGTGTGTGTGCATGCACAGCAGCAGAGAGCATTGCTTATAACATTGTGTGAAGTCTGTACTCCAGGGAGCATGCAAGGCCAGCAGGGTACATGCACACTGAGGCCCAGGACAGAACCTCCAGACCCCAAGGGTCTTTAGGTTCTGTGGTGGGGGCACTGGGGGCCGAGGCCAGTGTGAGACTTTAAGTGACTTGGCCAGCAGCCGAGAGAATGGACTGGACACCCCAAAACTGGACACAGGAAAAGATGTGTCAGGGACCTGGTATAGCCAAATTCTGGGAGACACCCCAGAGGCCAGGGGTGCAGGTGTGAGTTCAGAAACGCGTGTTGGTTGGGAATTCTGAGTGACTGATGCCAGAGGTTCTCCCTCTCATGCCTGGAGTGGACGTGTGTCCGTCCCATTAGAGGTCAGTGTCCTCTAATGGGAGTGGACCTGTGTTGTCCCCTTAGAGTTCAGCCTCTCCTGTCTGGAGTGACTGTGTGTCCATCTGAGTGGACGTGTGCCCATCCCCTCAGAGGCCCTCCCCCTCCTGCCTGGACCAGACGTGGTGTCCCTGGCTGGCGGACCCCCCCGTCCGTAACCCTGCCCCCACCCCCACCTCCATGAGGGCTGTCATGTACACCATGTGGCCAGAGTGCAGGTTCCTCTCAGTGCCCTCCTCCATGTGCGCCAACTGCAGGTCCTCACACCAGCATCCAGGTGCTTCATGATGCTCAGAACCTGCACACAGAGGTCAGTCATCTGTGCTGGGCACAGAGGGCAGCCCCACTCAGGGGCTGGGCATGCACTGAGGATGCCCAACTGAGGGCCACATTGGCCACTGTGAAATCAACCGTGTTGGTGCTGCTGGGGTTGAGGCACTACTTCTGGGAACAGGGTCCCCAGGGTCAGTGGTCATGTGGAGCACAGAGCCCGGGTCAAGATTGTGGTCTTGGGGGGGTGTTCCTGCAGAGTCCAGCCTCACACTCCTTCAGGCAGTCCCTGGGTGGAAGCTCCCTGTGGGTTCAATGCCAAGGTTCCATGACACCCAAGCTGGACCCTTGGACATGAGGACACACTAGACCCACAGAGATCTGTGCCCACCCCCACAAACAGCACTAGGAAAGGCAAGAAGGAATCAAGGGAAGAGAACAAAAGGACAAAACATCTGTCCACGACACAAATAAGACAGGAAAAAGCAAAAAATAACTTTAACGTACATTGAAAAGTGAAAGTTGCTTAGTTGTTTCTAACTCATTTTGATCCGGTGGACTGTAGCCCACCAGACCCCTCTGTCCATGGAATTATCCAGGCAAGATTACCAGAGTGGGTTGCCTTTCCCTTCTCCAGATCTTCCCAACCCAGGATCGAACCCACATCACCCTCATTGCAAGCACATTCTTTACCAACTAGCCACCAGGGAAGCCCTAATATAAATTTGTAGCAGAAAATGTACTGTGTTCTCTACAAGGAGTCATAATGGAAAAAGAAAAAAACACAAGGATAAAAAAATGGGGAAGAAAATAATAGATTCTCTCTATCCAAAATAAAAGAAAAAGCAAAAACTAATATTAACATAAACTAGTCGCAGAAAATGGTACTGTGTTCTCTACACAGAGTCACAATGGAAAAAGAAAAAGATATAAGGATAAAAAATGGGAAAGGGTGTCACAGCTCCACCCCCCAATCCAAATTAAAAAAAAAAACAAAGACTCATATGAATATTGTCAGCTATAGTCAGGCACTTGCCATCCACCTCTACAAGGATTAAATGCAGTGCTGCTGCAGCCGCTGATCTTAAACACCCCCTGAAAGACCACCACCTGTGCCCCCCACCCCACACACACCCAGGTCTCTTTGGGAGCCATACCACTTGAGACCATGGCACTGAGGTCCCCCAGTATGGAGGGGACCCTGCCCTGGAGGGACGCAGAAGAAAGGGACCCAGCACCAAGGGACCCTCTGAGCAGAGGGACCCCAGTCCTGCAGGACTCCCGGGCTCTGGTGGACCTCCTGCTGCTCGCTCCCTCCTCTGGGTGTGAGCTCTTAAGGCCAGGCTGTAGGCAGCTGATGCAAGCAAGAATGTAGTTTGTCCACATTCCAGCCCTGGCTCTCTGCCAATCAGATCCCCTGAGGAGGATTCCAGCAACCGGGGACCTCCCAGGAGGAAGCAATCACACAGGTAAGAGCTGTGCTTGACAGCCTCTTGTCCTCTTGGGAGGACCAGCCCAGGAGGAGAAAAACCAGGAATATGAGTGCCCCTCAAGTGCGGGTACAGGAAGGCAGGGGCCATCTGTCCCGCCCAGGTGGGCCCCTGCTCCTGAGGGCACCTGGGCCCAGGTGGGTTTCTACCCCATCCTGCATCCACCCCCTGGGTAACGTGTGTGCCAGTGACAGGACCACTGTCAATTGGGTGCCCCCACCGCACAGACAGGGCCCCCAACATTGACTCCTCTTCATCCTCCACAATGACTGCCTCCCATCCCGGCTTCTCTGCACCCCATAAAACCCCTGATCCACCCTGGAGAAGCACTACAGGGGAGGGGTGTGAGTGCGTGCGTGTGTTCTCAGTTGCTTCAGTCGTCTTGACTCTCTGTGACCCCATGGACTCTAGCCTGCTGGGCTCCTCTGTCCATGGGACTTCCCATGTGAGAATACTACAGTGGGGTGCCATTTTCTCCCCCATGGGATCTTCCCGATCCAGGGATCTAGCCCGGGTCCCACGCATTGCAGGCTGATTCTTTCCCATCTGTGCCACCAAGAAAGTCTCCCTGGAGGGGGTGCTGGGGTGCAAACGTAAACCCACCTCAGAGGACATGGAAACTCAGCTATTGCTTATCTGGGACCAGGAAGGAGCTCTGGTGTCAGCTCAGCTGCACAAAGGGCAGAACCCAGCCTTCCCCTTCCCTTCCCAGGTCCCCCAGCCTCTGTAACTTCAGACGGTGATGCTGTTAGTCCATGGGTCCCCGTTCTGCTTCAGGCTGGTTCCACAGTAAAGCTGTGTCCTTTCCTACCTTTCTGGGAGGCTCTCTTGGTGGGGAAGATCTCCTGGAGGAGGGCATGGCAACCCACTCCAGTATTCTTGCCTGTAGAATCCCATGGACAGAGAAGCCTGGCAGACTACAGTCCATGGGGTCAGACATGACTGAGCAACTAAACAGCAATTCTGCTTTACAGCAGGTTTATTCTCAATCTCGTTTCCCCAAGAGGGATAAAGACACCGCCCCCTGTGGGTGACACTAGCGGCTGGAGCTGGGTCCAGGGCCCAGGCGTGCCCGCAGACCCTCACCTGGGTGGTGGACCTCTTGAGCACCATGGGCAGGGTGATACATGGCAGCACTTTGCCCAGAAGCTGCAGCAGCCTTGACTCCTTGTGAGAGATGGGTGACTTCTTGTTCAGGCAGTAGGTCATCATGCTGTGGCTCCCTGCAGGCAAACCAGGCGGGGGACACATCACCCCCTGAGCCTGTCCTCTGTGCCCCCAAGCTGCCCTAAGGATGCACAGCTATAGCACCGCGGGGTATGGGGGAGTCCCGAAAGTCATATCCACTGAGTCCTGGGGACTGAATCTTGTCTCCAAATGGGGTCTCTGCAGATGTGAGAAAGTGAAAGTCAATTTATTTAAGGAATCCCGTTTTTGGACAGGAAAGGCTTAAAGTGGCTTTTGATTTTATGGTTTGTTGTTTCCCAGGTGGTGCTCGTGGCAAAGAGCCTGCTTGCCAAAGCAGGAGGCATAAAGGATGCAGTGGTGATCCCTGGGTTGGGAAGATCCCCTGGGAAGGGCATGATAACCTACTCCATTATTCTTGCCTGGAGAGTCCATGGACAGAGGGGCCTGGTGGGTACAGTCCATGGGGCTGCAAAGAGTCAGACACAACTGAGCACAGAGAGACCTTCTCTAGTTACAAGTACTTTGAAGTTATTCATAGTATTTTCAGGCTTTTTATGACGCCAATGTTGTGGTCATTTATGTGTGGTTTTACTTATTCTTTTCCCTTTTAAATCTGTGTGATCTGTTTCAGAGACAGTGTGGAGAGGTTCACACTTTAGCAGTCACCTGGGAACAATCCAGAAATCTTCCCTTCTGTCTCTGAACATAGGTTTGGACTAGCTTTATTTCTTTCTCTTTTTTCTTTTCTTATTTATTCTCAGGGTCAAGGGATAGGAAGGAGGATTTACAAGTTCATAATATAATTTGATTTGATGATGTTATGGAAGAGTGGATGGATGGGTGGATAGATAAGTAGATGGATGGATGGATGAATGGATGGTGAGTGGGTGGATGGATCAATCAGTGGATGGGTGGATGATGGATTGGTTTGTGGATGGATGGATGGATGGATGGATGCTGGATGGGTGGATTTATGGATGGATGAGTGGGTGGTTGGATGGATGAGTGGATGGATAGGTGAGTGGGTGGATGGACAGATAGATGAGTGGATGGGTGGGTGTGTGGGTGGATGGATGGATGGGTGGGTCAGCAGCATGTGGCCCATGCACACAGTGGTGTATGAGTCACCATGAAAAGGAGTGAAGTTCTGACACAGGCTACATTGTGGATGGACCTTGAACACACGATGGTCAGTGAGAGAAGCAGACACAGAAGGACACATTTTACCTGTCCATTTATAAAAGATGTCCAGAACAGGCAAATTTACAAAGACAGAAGCAGATGAGTGGTGCCCGGGCTTGGGGGAGAGGCATCGAGTTATTTTGTAAGGGGTATGGGAAGGAGAGCGGCCAAGGGCCACTCTGTGGTCCTGAAGACTCGGAAGCCTCCTCCATGTGGGGTCCCCACAGCTTTCCCCACGGGGAAGCACCCGGAAGGGCCGAGAGACTGGGTCCACGGTTTCCTGTCTGCTCCACACTCTCAAGGGAAGAGCCGTGTGGGGGCCCCTCCTCCCAGGCAGGGTGGGATGGCCGGCATAGAACCCCACAGCTGTTGAGAGGGTGAGAAAAAGTCTAAAGCTGCCTTCCATAGAAAACAGCACTTCCTGTTTGTCCAACTGTCCATGTGCGCTCCCAGCGGGCAGTGTCCAGTGTCACAGAGCCAGGGCAGGGCCCAGTGTCTGCACGGCCAGAGGAGTGCCGGTGGAGAATGGGGCACGTTTACACCTTGAGGAGGTGAGCAGGGTGCTGTCTGGCAGGGACCCTCCCCTCCCAGGCCACGGTGTCTGGTGGCCACCCCTCAGATGGCCTGAGCACAGCAGTGTCACCCTGGAAGTGCCTGCCTGCCTGGTCACCACTGGCCATCCCCAAATCCAGATGCCCGCCCATAGCTGAGCTTTGCAGCACTTTTTGCAACCAAACTGGCTGGAGTCAGAGGTTCCTCATTTTAATTAGATAGTTCTGGTATCACTTATCGAGTTGTTTTGGGGGCGGGTGGCCCCCTTAAACTTTGGGCCCTCCAGGCTCAAGTGCAGAAAGTGCTGCACAAGCTCTGATGGAAAACGTGGGTGGAAAGCTGAGGGGTCCCCAGGAGTAGGACAGAGTGGCTGAGAAAAACACAACCCTGCCCCCCAGGGAGGCCAGCATGTGTCCTGAAGGTAGGCTCTCGGGGGTTCATATACCTTCTGGGTTGAATGGGATAAAGTGGACAGACAAGGGAAGGTGCTGGTGTGTGTATGTGTGTGTGTGCAGTATGTGTGTGTGTGTGTGTGCATGCGTGTGTGTGTTCAGTGTGAATGTGTGTGCCTGCATGTGTGCATGTTTGGCTCTGAGGCTTCCCACACTTGGACCCATCTTGCAGCCGCATCTCCGCTGAGTCGAGCCTATGGGGCCTCACCTGGGATGGAGAGGTGGTGCAGGGGCATGTCCCAGAGCCAAGAACTCAGTGCCGACAACCAGTTGGAGTTCACTTTGGTGGCACAGGAAGGAGCCGGGCAAGCTCACCTGCCAGCCCATAAGAGGCCGAGCCTGGGCAATCTGGGGGAGGAAATGGGGTGTTGCATAATTAAAACAGGACATACAGAAGACCCGGTGCTGGCGGCATGGAGGCGTGGCTCTGAGAAACTTGTACCTGTGGACTTCTCTCCAAGAGAAAGGAGGATGGGGTGGTGAAGAGGGGAGAAGTGCTCTAGAGACGGAGAAACTGAGACACAGAAAGAAATGGACAGAGACATGAAAAGAGACAAACAGAAGTAGGGCGAGGGAGCAGAGAGACACAGGAGGTTAAGTGGGGGTTTGAGGAGGAGCAAGGGAGCGGGGAGACAGGGACCAACAGACAGACCCCAGCAGCTCAAGTCTGTTCTCCCTGAGGCTAGAGCTGGCGACCCCATCCAGAGGGTCCCCCTTCCTCGCACTGTGCACCAGCCCCCTCCTTTTGGGGCTGAGAGGGGCCCAGTTGAGCCTGTGGGCTCCAGGTATGGGGGCTTCCACCCTAGGGGCAATGGAGTCCAGGCCCAAGGTCACATGCCCGTCACTCCCTGGAGGCGGTCTCTCGATCTGATGAGTGTTGCTGCAGTAAAAGTGACTGGACAGGCTCCCAGGATGAAGCACCCACCTGAGCAGCTAAGAAGCTGGGAATGCCTCCAGTCAGGGTCTGAGTGTCCCCTCTCTCCTGTTATGGGTGGGTGTCCTGGTGGTCTGCATGCCATCAGGACTCCTTTCATGGCAAACACATGCCTGGACCTTTATATTTGTGTTTACTGCTCTCCATGGACAGGGGTTGTCTCTATTCTTAAGGTCCCCTCTCTATAGTAATAGTTCCCTTCTGTTGTCATAGTCCCCCCTCTACAGTAATAGTCCCCTTCTGTTGTCATGGTCCCCCCTCTACAGTAATACTCCCCTTCTATTGTCATACTCTCCCCTGTACAGTGATAGTTCCCCTTCTATAGTAACAGCCCCCTCTAATATCATAGTTGGAGAAAGGCATGGCAACCCACTCCAGTATTCTTAGCTGGAGAATCCCATGGACAGAGGAGCTTTGTGGGCTCCATGCGGTCAGTCCATGGAGTCACAAAGAGTCGGACACGACTGAACGACCAACACTAATGTCATAGGTTTTAGAGTAATAGCCCTCTATTCTCAAAACTTCACTTCTACAGTAACTGTGTGTTTTGAGTTCAAGTTTATAAACCTTTTCTGTTTCCTGTGTAGAGAAGATCCTTTAGCATTTGCTCAAGAGCTGGTTTGGTAGTGCTGAATTCTCTCAGCTTTTGCTTGTCTGTAAAGCTTTTGATTTCTCCTTCATATTTGAATGAGATCCTTGCTGGGTATAGTAATCTGGGTTGTATGTTTTTCTCTTTCATGACTTTAAGTATGTCCTGCCCTTCCCTTCTGGCATGAAGTTTCCATTGAAAGATCAGCTGTTATCCTTTTGGGAATCCCCTTGTGTGTTACTTGTTGCTTTCCCTTGCTGCTTTTAGTGTTTGTTCTTTGAGTTTGATCTTCATTAATTTGATTAATATGTGCCTTGGGGTGTTTTTCTTTGGGTTTATCCTGTTTGGGGCCCTCTGGGTTTCTTGGAATTGGGTGGTTATTTCCTTCCCCATTTTAAGGAAGTTTTCAACTATTATCTCCTCAAGTATTTTCTCATGGCCTTTCTTTTTGTCTTCTTCTGGGACTCCTATGATTCGAATGTTGGGGCATTTAACATTGTCCCAAAAGTCTCTGAGGTTGTCCTCATTTCTTTTCATTCGTTTTCCTTTTTTCCTGTCTGCTTCATATATTTCCACCATTCTATCTTGCACCTCACTTATCCTATTTTCTGCCTCAGTTACTCTACTATTGGTTCGCTCCAGAGTGCTTTTGATCTCAGTTATTGCATTATTCATTATTGATTGACACTTTTTTATTTCTTCTAGGTCCTTGTTAAACATTTCTTGCATCTCCTCAATCCTTGCCTTCAGTCTCTTTATCTTTAACTCCATTTTGTTTTCAAGATTTTGGATCATCTTTCCTATCATTATTCTGAATTCTTTCTCAGGTAGACTTCCTATCTCCTCCTCTTTTGTTTGGTTTGGTGGGCGTTTACCATGTTCCTTTACCTGCTGAATATTTCTCTGCCTTTTCATTTTGTTTAGATTGCTGTGTTTGAGGTGGCCTTTCTGTATGCTAGAAGTTTTTGGTTCCTCTTTATTGTGGATGTTCCTCCCTGTGGGTGGGGTTGGACTAGTGTCTTGTCAAGATTTCCTGGTTAGGGAAGCTTTTGTCAGTGTTCTGGTGGGTGGAGCTGGATCTCTTCTCTCTGGAGTGCAATGACGTGTCCAGTAGTGAGTTTTGAGGTGTCTATGGGTTTGGTGTGACTTTGGGCAGCCTGTATTTTAATGCTCAGGGCTATATTCCTGCATTTCTGGAGAATTAGCATGGTGTGTCTTGCTCTGGAACTTGTTGGCTCTTGGGTGGAGCTTTGTTTCAGTGCAGGTATGGAGTCAGGAGTTCTCTGGTTTTCTCAAGTTTTGTATTTAAGCCTCCTGCCCTTGGCTTTCAGTCTTATTCTTACAGTAGCCTCAAGACTTCTCCATCCATACAGCAATGATGATAAAACATCTAGCTTAATGGTGAAAAGATTCTCCACAGTGAGGGACACCCAGAGAGGTTCACAGAGTTATATGGAGAAGAGAAGAGGGAGGAGGGAGACAGAGGTGACCAGGAGGAGAAGAGGGTCAGTCAAAAGGGGAGAGAGCAATCTAGCCAGTAATCAGTTCCCTAAGTGTTCTCCACAGCTGAGAATACACTTCACAGAGTTAAGTAGAGAAGAGAAGGGGGAGGGAGGTGATAGAGGTGACATGGGGGAGAAAAGGGAGAGTCAAAAGGGGAGAAAGAAATCAAGCCAGTATTCACACCCCTAAGAAAAAATGGGTACTGAAGATTAGATTCTTAAGGGTACAAAATTGGTAACAAATACCAAAAAGCAAAGATTAAAAACCTAGAGTAGAGGTTGGATTCTCAAAAACACAATATTAAAGAAAAAAATCACAAAAATTATAATATATATATATATGGTTTGCTTTAAAAAATAGGTTTTTTGCAAAGTAATAGTAGGTTTTAAAAATGAAAATTAAAGGAGTAATAAAGAACTTAAAAATAAAATAATTTAAAAATTATAATTGTAAAAATATATCTAGGAATTTCTCTGGAGCTGCTGCCGGCAGGGTGGGGTCAGTTCAGTTTCGGATAATTCCCTGTTCCAGCTTATACTTCTTCTCAAGGTCTATAGGCCCCTTCCAATGCATAGTCAATGCTAGCTACAGGGTTTTAATTTGCTGCACCTGTCACTTCCAGAGCGGCTCCCTCTTCTTTATTTATTTTACCTTCCTCTGTTTGCAAGTCCTTTCAGTGTCTAATTTCCACCGTGACACAAGGGACTGAAGGGGTCACTTATTTCGGCTCACTTGTTCAGTTGTGTTGTGGAGAGGGAGGAGCACTGCAAACAAATATCATTGGCATGTGAGGGGAGTACTCATGGTGTATGGACCACATGGGGCTTGCCCCAGCTCATGATGGCCTGTGCTTTCCCAGTCTACACTGCTCAGGCTCCAGGTTGCTCTGCAGGGGAACTGTCCAAAGTTGGCCCTGCATTTCATGCACTTCCCTGGTCTGAGCTGCTCAGGTTCAGGTTCTCGGGTACTCCACAAAGGCACAGACTCAGTCGGACCTGCGTTTTGTGCCCTTCCCAGGTCCAAGCAGCTCAGGCGACCAGGTGCTTGGCAAGCACACTGCCCCAGGTGGGCCATGTGTCTTAATCACCTCCCTGGTCCCGGCTGCTCGGTGTCCCATGTGTGCCAAAAGAGTGCTGTCTCAGGTGTGCTGTATGTCTCTTCTGGGGGGCTGATCTCAGGTTGCGACCCTCCTGGCAGATGCCAATCGTCCAGGATCCCAGGAACATGTGGTTAGCAAGTAGGAGCCTGCTCACAGTTTGGTGCAGGATGCCATCTCTGGGGCAGAGATTGCCCCTCGTCTTCCACCTCTGGCTGTCGCCCACCTGCCTCTCTGCCTCCGGCAGGGTGAGGGGCCAGTCCACAGCTAGCTAGCTCTCCTTTGGTGTTCACTCAGTCCTTTGTTCTGTGAAGTGGCCAGACTGTGCCTTAGGTTAGAGCTTTCACAGGAAAATTCTCTCTCTCTCTGGCTATCCCACAGTTTGGGTTGCTATCTCACCTTAGCTCCCTCAGATTGTCCTCAGGGCATTCAGGCCCAGTCCTTACCCTAAGCATGCAACCCACGCCTCTCCTGCTTGCTGTGGCAGATGTGAGTGTCTAGGCTATTTCTCCGCTGGGAGTTGTGGTTAAGGCACATATTCTGTGGAATTTTTTTCCCCTCCCACTTATGTTTCCCTCTGCAATTCCAAAACTCCCCACAGGCCTGGTAAGAGGGTTTCCTGGTGATTGGAAACTTCTCCTCCTTCACGACTCCCTCCCCAGGACGGGTCTCCTTCCCTAACTCTTCTGTCTCTCTTTTTGTCTGTTACATTTTGTCCTACCTCCTTTTGAAGAGAATGGGCTGCCTTTCTGGGTGCCTGGTGTCCTCCGCCAGCGTTCAGAAGTTGTTTTGTGGAAGTTGCTCAGCATTCAAATGATATTTTGATGAATTTGTGGGGAAGAAAGTGGTCTCCTCTTTCTATTCCTCCACCATCTTAGGACCGCCCCACCTCTTACTTTGAAATATTTATTTAATCAGCTGCGCTGGGTCTTAGTTGTGGTACACAGGGTATTCAGTTGAGGCATGTGGGATCTAGTGCCCTGACCAGGGATTGAACCCGGCCCCCCTGTGTTGGGAGCTCAGAGTCTTAGCCTCTGGACCAGCAGGGAATGCTGCAGCATCCTACTTTAAAAAAAATGTTATTTATTTTTGGCTGTGCTGGGTCTTTGTTGCTATGCGGGCTTTTCCCTGGTTGTAGGGAGTGGGGGCTACTCTCTAGTTCTTGTGCTTGAACTTCTCACTGTGGTGGCTTCTCTTGTTGGGAAGCATGGGCACTAGGCATTTGGGCTGCAGTAGTTGTGCACAGGATTAGTTGCTCCACAGCATGTGGGATCTTCCCAGATCAGGGATGAACCCATGTCTCCTGCATTGGCAGGCAGATTTTTAACCACTGCACCACCAAGGAAGTCATTCCCCTCCCTCTTCCTGCCAACCTCCTACTTAAAAAAAAAAAAAGACTAAAAACAACCTGTTTAGTAAATTTTCAGGAGTCTGAGCTCTGAGGTCAGCGTCTGTGGTGTCATTCTCCCAAAGGCATCTTGGCTTCAGATACTGGTTGGGCTCATGGGTCTGGCGACCAGGGCAGGTCTGGCAGCTGAAAACAGGCTTGGCCTCTGGTGCTCTGCCCTCACTTACTCACCCAGGGTCCCCGAGCCCTGGCAGCCAAGCAGAGCAGTGCCAGGTGGGTCAGGTACAGCTATGGGGCTTCTGAGGTCCGAGTGGAGCGTGCAGTGGAGGCAGCTGGCTGTCCTGTCACTGTGACTGCTGCTGTCTTGTTTGCCCATGCAGCGCAGTCATAGTGTCAGGTGAGGCCTGGCCACTGTCATGGGGACAGGATGGGACCTCAGACAGCTCACATCAACAGCCCTCTTCCTCACCTCTGCTTCACTTCGTGGCTTGTGGCTGCTGGCATCTCTCTGGGCTGGGAGGGTGTGTAAAGCACCAGCCCCCTTGCTCAAGGTCAGCTGAGACCCCAAGCTCTGGGGTCACACACCATCGCTGCCGCCATGCAGGCCTTCCCACTTCTGTGAGGGAGGGCCTGTGAAGGCCTGTGGGTGATGGGGGTTTTGGGGGTGTTGTGGGCTGGCCCAGGATCCAGCTTTTTGAGGGGAGGAGAGGGGAGGGGAGGGGAGGGGATGGAGAAGCTTTGACCTGCTCAGGCTTCCAGGGGATTCCAGGCCCTGCTCTGGTGGGAGGTACAGGTGAGAAGCCCCTGCAAGCTTCTGGGTCTCCACTGTATTTCAGTTGAAACCCCTCTGCCTGCATCACCCCTAACTCTCTCTCACTCCTGTGGCCCCAGCCACAAGCCATGGAAGATGGAGAGTTTACGTGGCTTCCCTTCCAATAGGGAAACCAAGCAGACAAACGTGTTCCTTTAGGAAAGCATGAAAGAAACGAGAAAATAACAGTGGGTGGTTATTACTGACACGGTTCATGTAGCGACACTTCACAAGCCTGGAACAGGGAGGGAACTGAGGGCCATTTGCCCCAGTCCTGGAGTTACCACCTCCCACCCCTCCCTGCCCCATAGCCCACTCACCACTTGGTGTCCTCTGGTGACCGATTGGACTTCAGGCTCCTGAACCCATTCTGGAAGGATCAGGACAGAGTAGAGTTCATTCAGAGAGGGATCAGATCAGATCAGTCTCTCAGTCGTGTCCGACTCTTTACAACCCCATGAATCACAGCACGCCAGGCCTCCCTGTCCATTACCAACTTCCAGAATTTACCCAGCCTCACGTCCATCGAGTCAGTGATGCCATCCAGCCATCTCATCCTCTGTCGTCCCCTTCTCCTCCTGCCCCCAATCTCTCCCAGCATCAGAGTCTTTTCCAATGAGTCAACTCTTCGCATGAGGTGGCCAAAGTACTGGAGTTTCAGTTTTAGCATCATTCCTTCCAAAGAAATCCCAGGGCTGATTCAGAATGGACTGGTTGGATCTCCTTTCAGGCCAAGGGACTCTCAAGAGTCTTCTCCAACACCACAGTTCAAAAGCATCAATTCTTCGGTGCTCAGCCTTCTTCACAGTGCAACTCTCACATCCATGCATGACCACAGGAAAAACCATAGCCTTGACTAGACGAACCTTTGTTGGCAAAGTAATGTCTCTGCTTTTGAATATGCTGTCTAGGTTGGTCATAAATTTTCTTCCTAGGAGTAAGCGTCTTTTAATTTCATGGCTGCAGTCACCATCTGTAGTGATTTTGGAGCCCAGAAAAATAAAATCTGACACTGTTTCCACTGTTTCCCCATCTATTTCCAATGAAGTGGTGGGACCGGATGCCATGATCTTTGTTTTCTGAATGTTGAGCTTTAAGTCAACTTTTTCACTCTCCACTTTCACTTTCATCAAGAGGCTTTTGAGTTCCTCTTCACTTTCTGCCATAAGGGTGGTGTCATCTGCCTATCTGAGGTTATTGATATTTCTCCCGGCAATCTTGATTCCAGCTTGTGTTTCTTCCAGTCCAGCGTTTCTCATGATGTACTCTGCATATAAGTTAAATAAACAGGGTGACAATATACAGCCTTGACGAACTCCTTTTCCTATTTGGAACCAGTCTGTTCCATGTCCAGTTCTAACTGTTGCTTCCTGACCTGCATACAAATTTCTGAAGAGGCAGGTCAGATGGTCTGGTATTCCCATCTCTTGAAGAATTTCCCACAGTTTATTGTGATCCACAGAGTCAAAGGCTTTGGCATAGTCAATAAAGCAGAAATAGATGTTTTTCTGGAACTCTCTTGCTTTTTCCATGATCCAGCGGATGTTGGCAATATGATCTCTGGTTCCTCTGCCTTTTTGAAAACCAGCTTGAACATCAGGAAGTTCATGGTTCACATATTGCTGAAGCCTGGCTTGGAGAATTTTGAGCATTACTTTACTAGCGTGTGAGATGACTGCAATTGTGCAGTAGTTTGAGCATTCTTTGGCATTGCCTTTCTTTGGGATTGGAATGAAAACTGACCTTTTCCAGTCCTGTGGCCACTGCTGAGTTTTCCAAATTTGCTGACATATTGAGTGCAGCACTTTCACAGCATCATCTTTCAGGAGTTGAAATAGCTCAACTGCAATTTCATCACCTCCACTAGCTTTGTTTGTAGTGATGCTTTCTAAGGTCCACTTGACTTCACATTCCAGGATGTCTGGCTCTAGGTCAGTGATCACACCATCGTGATTATCTGGGTCGTGAAGATCTTTTTTGTACAGTTCTTCTGTGTATTCTTGCCATCTCTTCTTAATATCTTCTGCTTCTGCTACGTCCATACCATTTCTGTCCTTTATCGAGCCCATCTTTTCATGAAATGTTCCCTTGGTATCTCTGATTTTCTTGAAGAGATCCCTAGTCTTTCCCATTCTGTTGTTTTCCTCTATTTCTTTGCATTGATCGCTGAAGAAGGCTTTCTTATTTCTTCTTGCTATTCTTTGAAACTGTGCATTCAGATGTTTATATATCTTCCCTTTTCTCCTTTGCTTTTCGCTTCTCTTCTTTTCACAGCTATTTGTAAGGCCTCCCCAGACAGCCATTTTGCTTGTTTGCATTTCTTTTCTATGGGAATAGTCTTGATCCCTGTCTCCTGTACAATGTCACGAACCTCATTCCATAGTTCATCAGGCACTCTATCTATCAGATCTAGGCCCTTAAATCTATTTCTCACATCCACTGTATAATCATAAGGGATCTGATTTAGGTCATACCTGAATGCTCTAGTGGTTTTCCCTACTTTCTTCAATTTAAGTCTGAATTTGGCAATAAGGAGTTCATGGTCTGAGCCACAGTCATCTCCTGGTCTTATTTTTGCTGACTGTATAGAGCTTCTCCATCTTTGGCTGCAAAGAATATAATCAATCTGATTTCTATGTTGACCATCTGGTGATGTCCATGTATAGAGTCTTCTCTTGTGTTGTTGGAAGAGGGTGTTTGTTATGACCAGTGCATTTTCTTGGCAAAACTCTATTAGTCTTTGCCCTGCTTTATTCCGTATTCCAAGGCCAAATTTGCCTGTTACTCCAAGAGTTTCTTGACTTCCTACTTTTGCATTCAAGTCCCCTATAATGAAAAGGACATCTTTTTTGGGTGTTAGTTCTAAAAGGACTTGTAGGTCTTCATAGAACCGTTCAACTTCAGCTTCTTCAGCGTTACTGGTTGGGGCATAGACTTGGATTACTGTGATATTGAATGATTTGCCTTGGAAACGAACAGAGATCATTCTGTCGTTTTTGAGATTGCATCCAAGTACTGCATTTCGAACTCTTTTGTTGACCATGATGGCCACTCCATTTCTTCTGAGGGATTCCTGCCCGCAGTAGTAGATATAATGGTCATCTGAGTTAAATTCACCCATTGCAGTCCATTTCAGTTCGCTGATTCCTAGAATGTTGTCATTCACTCTTGCCATCTCTTGTTTGACCACTTCCAATTTGCCTTGATTCATGGACCTGACATTCCAGGTTCCTATGCAATATTGCTCTTTACAGCATCGGACCTTCTATCACCAGTAACATCCACAGCTGGGTATTGTTTTTGCTTTGGTTCCATCCCTTCATTCTTTCTGGAGTTATTTCTCCACTCATCTCCAGTAGCATATTGGGCATATGTCTCTGCACATATCAGCCTGAAGGCACCCGATCTCAGCTGATCTCCAAAGCTAAGCAGGGTCAGGCCTGGTTAGGACTTGGATGGGAGACCACCTGGGAATACTGGGTGCTGTAGGCTTTTTGCCTAGATTTTTTTTTCTTTTTTTCTTTTTTTTTTCATAGAGGGAAGGGTGTGGTCAACTGCTAAGAACACCATTGCCTCCACTCTGTGTTGGAACTCAGTTCTGGGTCTAAGCAAGCGTGGCTTCCTGGTGCAGTCACCACCTTCACTCACCTGCGGGTGTGGACTTTTTGTCCACCTTGTCACCACGTGCAGCCTGGTCAGCCCTGGGGGCTGTGCTGTGTGCATCTGCTCTGCTCACAGTGCACCCTATGGTCCATCAGACTTCACTCATAAAAGGGAAGTGTAAGGATGAACTATTTCATAGTTAAGAATTTCAAGGTTGCAACAGCATTGACCAAAGCACGTGGGCACAGGTACAAGACCCGTGCATTAGAGAAGCCACAGTGTGGGCTTCAAGGACCCTCCAGGTGGGGGGTGGGATGGGGTCTGGACAGGAGTTTCCTGCACACGTGGCTCCAGGCTCTGTTGTCCGCAGGGTGGACGACTGTCAGCACTGCCTGTCTGTGTGGAGGGGCTCTGGGGCTGCCCAGCTCAGTAAGAACGGCAATGGTGGGAAGGGAGGTTGTGCTCCCTTAGCATCCCTGACCTCACATGTCCTCATCAGGGCAGCTAAGTGCCTAAACAGCCCCTTCCTCGTCTAGCTCTGAAGACCTGGAAGATGTGGGGGCTGAAGGACATGCAGAAAACACAATTCTGTAAAGCAACTATCCTTCAATTAAAAATTTTAAAAGATTAAAGAAAAAAAACACAAATAACAGCAATGGTGGGGCTTGCATTCTCAGCCAGCCTCTGCCAGATTCTGCCTGTGCTTATGCAACAGACCAAAACGCTGGTGCTCCCACCCTGTATCACAGATGAGAATAGAGACACAGAGAGGTTGAGCATCTTGTCCCATGTCACACAGATGCTGAGGGCAGAGCTGAGAACTGGACCCCTGTGGTCGTGTTTGGAGTCCAGATGCTGTGATGACCCTGCTGAAGTGGCAAAGACAGAGTGAGGGAGACCAGGTGGCCCAGGCTGAGCGAGGCACATGCACATGCACACATACACATGCACGTGGCCTTCACTTTTGGGGCTACAGAAGTCAGAGGAAGACAGAGGGCAACCAGGAGAGGCCAAAGTAGAGTCTAGGTCTATAGGGAGGAGAGGCCACACCTCCCAGGAAGCCAGAGTTTTCTCTTCCCTGATGAGTCTGTCTCAAATCCTAGATTCCTCTCCCTGGACCCTGGAAGTGACTGTCCAGTGACCTAACTGAGTTGGCTCCAGAACAATGCCTTCCCAGGGGTTCACTATCACTGGACCCCACTGCTGTCAGTAATAAGGGGGGGGTGAGTACGTAGTCTGGGCTTCATATTTGTTTGGAGACAAAATTTATTAGAAGAAGTACAAAAAACCGTGAAGGCAATTGGCATGAATATCTACAGAACACTTAAGAAACCATCTGCTATTTATCTACCTCCTCTCCTGTCATGAAAGTGGAAGGTGTGTTTAATCAATTAATTCTGTGTTCATCACACTGCTTCTGTAAAATATTTGCTTATGTGTTTATTTACATAGCTGCACTGTGTCTTAGTTGCTGCATGTGGGAGGTAGTTCCCAAATCAGGTATTGAACATGGCTCTACGCATTGGAGTAGTAGCCACTGGACCATCTGGGAAGTCTCTCCTCATACTCTTGGTGACAGTAACAGATCATAAACCTGCTCTGAGGCCCCCTTAGAGCTGAGGCATGGGGTGGCTGCAGTAATCCTCCTGTGGCTAGGATGTGGTTTATTGGTCATGACTCACTCACACTCCACGCAAACATAGGGCTTCTTCCCTGTGTGTGTCCTTTGGTGTCTGACGAGATTGGACATCACACTGAAGCTTCGCCCACACTCCCTGCAAACATAGGGCTTCTCCCCTGTGTGTGTCCTTTGGTGTCTGATGAGACTGGACATCACACTGAAGCTTTGCCCACACTCCCTGCAAACATAAGGCTTCTCCCCTGTGTGTGTCCTCTGGTGTGTGATGAGAACTGACTTCAAACTGAAGCTTTGCCCACAATCACCACAAACATAGGGCTTCTCCCCTGTGTGTGTCCTCTTATGTCTGGTGAGACGTGACTTCTCACTGAAGCTTCGCCCACACTCCCTGCAAACATAGGGCTTCTCCCCTGTGTGTGTCCTCTGGTGTGTAATGAGATTTTTCTTCAAACTGAAGCTTCGCCCACACTCCCCACAAACATAGGGCTTCTCCCCTGTGTGTGTCCTCTGGTGTGTAATGAGATTTTTCTTCAAACTGAAGCTTCGCCCACACTCCCCACAAACATAGGGCTTCTCCCCTGTGTGTGTCCTCTTATGTTTGGTGAGATTTGACTTCTCACTGAAGCCTCGCCCACACTCCCCACAAACATAAGGCTTCTCCCCTGTGTGTGTCCTCTTATGTTTGGTGAGATCTGACCTCCAAATGAAGCTTTTCCCACACTCCTTGCAAACATAGGGCTTCTCCCCTGTGTGTATCTTCTCAGGTGTGATTAGACTTGACCTATCCTTGGAGCCTTGCTCATGCTCTCCGTACTCGAGTCTTATAATCCCTGAGACCCCTGCCTCCATGAATAATTTGCCTGTGTCCTCTGGATTCAGCTTCTGGCTTGTGCTGGGCTCTTCGGCCATTCTCTCATGCACCTCAGAAGCTCCCATTTGTCCTTTGGGTGTGTAGGAAGAGGCCGTTGAAATCCTCTTCAGCCTTATGCAAAGTTTGGGGCCTTTCAGCAAAGGATGGGGCCTTTCCTTGGGCTCTCGACCCTCTGGTTTGCCACTCGGTCTGTGTGGATCAGAATATTGCTGCTGCTGATTTTGACTGCCTGGGCAGGGATCCTCTGGTTGGAGGTGGTCTCCTATAGATGGCCTCAGGATGATCTGAGAGGGGTGATTGCGTTGGACATGTTGGCTGAGGAATTTCTGACTGGAGAAGGACAGAGAGCAGGAGGCACATGGGTGGATCTTGGGCTTTGGTTCTGCTGAAAGAGGAAGTTTTAGTCAGGTAGCTGGTTTGCCATGGTAAAGCCTGCCCCAGTAATCATCTTAGTGTTGACGGTGCACGATTTGTCTCCCATCAAGTGTGTCTTTACAGTCCACTTTTCCATTCCATTCTTATTCTCTACATCTACAGAAATCCAGGAAGCTTGCATCAAGGGCCTTTTCTACATACCACCCAGCCTAGGGACCTTTCAGTAGCATCAGAGGCAGCGTCTCTCCTGATACAGGTGGATCTGCAGGGACCTTTCCCTGCATGTAAGTATCTGAAAAGTCGTGTCACAGTGGCCACAGGTATTTTACCCTACTGAGAGATAAGACTCTTGATGACTTAGGTGGAATCTTCCTGAATGGCTCCGTGTGAGGGGAAAGGGTCTATTAAGTTAGGGGCACCTGGCCTAGAGCTCTCTGCATATGTGAGGCAGCACAGGGCGTGGTTAGAGCAGGTGTGAGTCAAGCTGTATTTGAGGCTTCTTGTTCAAAGAGCAGCCTTTCAAAGAAACCACTCTACAGGAAGTGGGTTTGAGACTGGACGAGACCAAGAGGCCCAGGTCCTACTGACTACAGGTCTCTGGCTCCTGCTGCCCCGGTTGGTTCATAAATTGCTCCTCTCTGTTTTCTATACATCATACAATAAAGACATGTCCTTTCTCAAGCCTCACCAATATTCATACCTCTAATTTCACACAGTCTTAGTCCATTTAACGTGCACTAGGAAGTCTTGCTTAAAAATACATCTCCAGCCAGACTCCACACCCTCACTCCCAAGCATCTTTACCCAGGCCACTTTCCCCTCATGTCTGGCAATGAACTGACCTCTGAGGGGACTCCCCACTGCTGTCTCTTCCCAAAAATTAACTGAAACATCATCTTAGAACAGAGAACATGCCGCTTGGAGCTAATAGCCACATGGTTGTTCTGTGTCACCCAGGAAGACCCTAAGGCCTGCACATGGACATTGACGCTGAGGCTTCTGTGTTCCATCCAGCCTCCTTCCTCTCCCTCTGTGCTTCCTCCTGCAACCACTGACATGGCCTCTCTTCCAGGCCCTGAGGCTGCAGCACTGGCTGCTCCCTTGCCTGGAATCCTGGAATCCATAGGTGTTATCTCTGCAGAGACCCTGCCCCACCATCCTCCGCCACACCCCACTCTGTTCATGCTGATCCGAGGCACTTTTCATGCACTGGTTTTCCTCAGAGCACCAGCCCCTGTCTGGTATGAAGCCCATGCTGCCCCAAGGCAGTGGTTCTGTCTATTTCAGTGTGTGTAGCCCTGTCTGGCACAAAGTATGAATTCACATGACAACAAACTGAAACAGTAACTGAATGCAAATCACTGTATGCATGTCACTTAGAAATGTGGAGGAAATGAGGAAGAAACTGGTAAAGGTGAGAGAGCTGGTAGGTGCTAAAAAAACTTGCTTTTTGCTTCTAAGCCTTTCAGCAGAAGGTGATGTTACATATTTTTTGCATGAAATATTGAAAATTACAACTAATATTTTTAATATAAATATTTTTCCTAACAGTCTTATGAAATGAATCAAATTCTGAGGCATTTTAATTGCAACTTGACTGACTTTAGACTGGATTGGACTCTGCTTCAGAATCGGACCAAGGAAGCTCCCCAGGATGGGGTGGAGCGCTGGAAGAGGGGTGACGCTCACCTCTCCGGGCCGAGAGCTTGCTCTTCCCCCTGTTGTCCATCTTGATGCCGAGTTCCTTGCCATACTCGTCCCCGTACCAGACCAGCAGCTCACAGCCCGGCCTGACCACCTGGCGGGTTCGGTAGAAGATCTGCCCGTGATACTGCAAGGCCACCAGGTTCTGCTCCTCATCATCCCGGGCACAGTTCACATACCTGGGATCAAGGCCAGGAAAGGGAAAGAAACCACAGGTGAGGAGACCCTTCCACTATTGGACCACGCCCAGCTCCTTGCCTTCAGGCTCTGAGGCTGCCATGGTTCCCACTGCCCCTCATGGGGACCTTCTGTACACACTTTAGACCTGGCTGTGTGAATTCCTATTTCCAGATCCTGTTTCCAGTCCTCTTCCTGGCTGGAATGCTTTTCTCTCCTTACCTAATTAGCCATTGTCCAGAGCCCAGTTCCAGACTTGTCTTCACCTGGACTGTCCATAAGACTGGTGACCTCCAGCTCCCCTAAACTCTAAATTAAGTTCTCTTTCATTCAACAGGACTTGGTACTCCTAGGCTAGCATGCACCCCTCAGCACTCACCCCAGCCTTCCTTCTCTCCAGAGGCTTTTCTCCAATCTCCCAACATGTATCCAGGGTCCTATTCACTTGCCCACCCTCTCCCATGGAAACATGGAGAGTGCTCTGACATAGCTTGAGACAGAGAACAGTAATAGTTTATTCACTTTCTGCCTGCCCTGATGAAAGTAGAGGCCCTCAGAGAATGGCCATGCTCACGGCCATCCTGCTCCCCATTCCTTCTCAGGCCTCAGGGCCCACTTCTCACTGGAACCGAGCCTGGGGAGGTTGTTGCCCACACGGACTCAAGGTCTCCCATGTTAGGTTATCCTGGTGCTGTGCAATTATTCAAAAATAGAAAAAGTAAGGTTACTATTCCTAAAATCAATTGGTTAATGTCTGTCTTCAGTATGTTCTCCAAAAGGACATGGGTTATGTGATCTGCTTCAGTAATGAAGTTCACTGTCTAAACTGGGACACAGAGTGTTTGGTAAGTGTCAATTAAGTGAGGTAAAGTGTCCCTGGTGAATCTAGACTCCTCAAGTTGTGTTCAAGTGCCTCAGTTTTGTTGAGCATATAGACATATTTTGAGGGCACATGCTATCTTTTTCTTTCTTTCTTTCTAATGTCTTTTGAAATGAAAGAGCATGATATGGAGGGAAAAGAGGCAAGAAGATGTGAAAGCTACCGAGGGAGATGGGCTGAGAAGGAAAGGGGTGTGGGTTTGAGGGAGGAGCGACATCTACAAACTGCAGGCTCACTGCACCCACCTCATCCAGTTGGCCAAAGACGTGTCTTTTCCATCCACATACTCGTAGCTGTTTCTCCCTTTGGTGACCTGAGTGTCAGAAAAGAGATACAAGCTTTCTTCTCTCTTTTACTTTATTTTATTTTATTCTTTTGGTAGTAAGTAATAGAAGAACTTTCCCCTGCTGGCATTGGTGCTCTTCAGCCTGCATGGATTCAACTGCCAGTCGGACCACACAGTAAGCTCCTTAGTAATCATTTCAAGTCTGAGTCTATTGGCACATTGAAGGCAAGGGCTGCACAAGTGAAGGGTCATTTCTGTATGCCTGTACCACTGTCTCCCAGCTCTCCTCTGATCTTTAGATAGAAGTCTTGTGTGCCTGTACCACTGCCTCCCACCTTCCTCTGACCTTTGGATAGAAATACTGTGTTCATGCCCAGTGCACACAGTACACAGGGCTGACTGTGTCATTGCCGACCATGTCATCACCATCCGTGTCCTTGCATGTAGACATGAAGTACACCCCCACAACACACAAACGATTAGAGCCAGAGGACAGGGAAAGAAGGCTATTTCTCACCATCCAGCAGTATCCACTGTGGGAGTCCTCTTCATTGTATATGATCTGACCCTCGTAGGGGCCAAAATGCAGGCCCAGTGGCAGATCGGATCCCTCGTTCCACACTCCAAGCCCAGCCTTAGGGATGCCCGATGGCCTGATACTTAACCCAGGGGGCAGAGTGAGGGCTGAGCGGTTGGCATGCCCCTTTTCCACTGCAGAGTCCTTTACAAAGGTTGGGGGCCCATGGGCAGCACAGCTGTCGATGAAGAAGTTCTGACATTCCTCACAATCTGGAGGTGAGAGCAACAGGGATGAGGGGAGGTATAGTGATGTTGCTGGTTGTAAAGACCTTCAGAAAGAGCTGGGGCACTCACGGCCTTTGGCCTTGATCCTGTACCCCAAGTCCTAGAGGAAGGGGATGATTGGGGGACCAAATGGTGAGGTGAGGTTATTGTACCAAGGTCTCATAACCCCTTCTCCATGAGTGGGCCAGCAGGGTCACTCACACAGGTAGTTGTCATCCTGGGGCTCGCTGACCTCTTGGTACACATGGCCCTTTCTTTCTTGTATGCTGTACCTCTTCACTTTGGTCTCCTTTCTTCTGAGTTCTAACATGGAGAACAGAAGCTAAGCAAGGCTGGTGGGGTCTGGAGAATTAGTCCCTGTTTTACCAGAAAGGGTGAGATCTCCTACTTGTCCATCTATACAGTTTGTTAAAACTTTTTCACATTTATTTTTCAAACTTTTACTTTTGTACTTTTATGTTTTAATGATACATTATTTATTGGCCATGCTGTATGGTTTGTGAGATCTTAGTTCCCTGACCAGGAATGGAACCCACACCTCCTGCAGTGGAAGTGTGGAGTCATAACCACTTAACCACCAGGAAGTCCCTTCTCTATACTTTGTTTCTTCTCCCTTTAACTACTGGTTCAGAAGACTGAGGCTCCACACTGACCACAGATGCCCAGTTCAGTGTTAGCTTCCCGCACTTCCTGTTAGTAGGTTTAACTTCCCAACCTTCTTACTTAGGAAATAGTTCACTGACACATCTACTCAGAAAATATATGTGAAGGGCATGACACGTAAAGCATTGAGCAGAGGTCTGTGTATAAATACTAACAAAGTGTGGTCCCTATCATCACAGCTGGATTTATTGAACTTCTTGTAGGTGTCAGCACTTGTGCATTTCATGTAATCCTTCCAAACACCGTATGCTCAGCTTCACTTTACAGATGAGCAATCAGGACCTCAGAAAATGTATAAGATTTTCCCAAGGCCCCAGTGCTAACTTTATGCCTCAGATCAGTCCAGCTTAAACCCACGCCTACCCAAAGTCCACACCCCACACCTAGGCCATACTTATTAGCTTTTCTACAGGGATTAGAGGAACTAATTAGAGGAACTCCACAAACTTTATCTTACCAACTTTGTGTCTGGGGTGCTTTCCAGGGGTCCTCGCTTCTCTGGAAGGGGGCACTGGTTTCTGAGCCTGTTTGGAGCCACTTTTCTTCAGAAATTTTGCTGCTCCCGGCAATTTCTTCAAACTAGATACCTTATTTAATGGTCCCCTGGACAACCTCTTCCATGTGAGTAAAAGACAACATGTATTTCTTTAGTTCTTTAGGACTGTATGAAGTGTTTTTACATGCATGACTTTAGTTAATACTTTGACAATTCTTGGAAATACCTGGTGGAGGGGGGCTCTGAACACTGGAGTGTAAAAAAAGGACCTAAGTGGGTAGTGAATCAAAACTAGAATTCATATCTTAAGATTCTTTCTCTTCAACTTTCTGCATAAAAGTGAGAGCAACGCAGGGAGAATAGCTTGAGGTCAGGGAAAGAAGAGGGTAAGGGCTCATAGAGAAATCCGTGAGGTTTTCTACTAATTAGTGGACTTTAGATGGAGGAGGAAGTATGGAAAATTACAGAGGGGACAAAAGGCATCTGGAAAATAAAGTGACAAAGTAGTGAGATTGAGAAGAGAAAAGATGATCTGCAGAAACACATTCAGACAATAAAGAAAATGAGCTGAAAGTTTCAGGTTGCCATGTCCTAGAGACAATGTTTGGAATTAAAATAGCTGGCCTCATCAATTCTCCTTGAAGAAGGCTGTACGACTAGTGGGCTCTCCTCAGTTTCCTGATCTATAAATTGGTATACATGCTGATTCTTAATGTTATAGTGGACATGAAGTTTAATAACATTCAACAAATCATTGTGTGAGCTCTTTAATACAGTATGAATGTGAGTGTACATCCCTGCCATCAATATATCCCCTTGACTGCTTCTATATTTGAAGTCTAGCTCACAAATACCACCCTCAGTATTCCTTGACCTTCTTATTCCTAGATGAATGTTTAAATGTGGAGTCACTCATTCACAAAACATTCAGAGGGCCCTTAGGGGCTTTGAGCTGGGCCTGGACATCTGAGAATTAACGAGTATGGGCTATGCTCTCAAAGCTCACAAAACAGGGGCAGGCTAAACAAATGATTCCAAACAGGAGAGTTGTCTAATCAGAGCTCAGAGGAAGGACTTGTTACTTCCTCCTACAAGAATGAGCATTTGAAATCATGTCCAGATGATGAGTTTCTACTCAAAAGCTGGTAACCTATGTGAAGCCCTTCAGTTATTTTCTTATTTGTTGTTTTTGAGTCATAAACCTGAAGCTTGTCAGAGCTGCAAGTTACTTCCTCTTATTGGAGTAGGAGTCTCTGAGGTAGGGATCATGTCACCTTCTTCATCCTGGACCGTCCACTCTACAAACTACCCAACATGTCCTTAAGCTTCCCTTAGTCGGATATCCCTCACTAGCACAGCACAAAAGAACTGAGTTTGAAAACATCTCTCAGATGAATGATATAAAGATGTATGAAGAAACTTTATAGAACTATGGAAGTTCTAACGACTTTGTAAGGGGATTAGAGAAGGGGCTTTGCATTAGATTGTACCACCAGTGATACTGTGATCCCACGAATATAATCAAACATTTTTTTTACCTCAGTTTCTTGATCTATAATGGTGATAGCTATATACCTACTTATAGGTACTGTAGGATTGTTTTAAGGTTTAAGTAAGTTTATTCACATAAAATGCTTAAAGTCTGAAATATTGTGAAAATAATGTAACAATAGAACAGCCTACTATATTTGCTGTTCTTACTAACTATAAAGACGGTAATGATATCAGACATTGTGCTAAGGATTCAGGACAGGAAGGCAGCAGTCTCCAGGATCTCTGTGTTTCCTCCTATTCTCACCTGTGACTGGATCCGTGAGGAGGATTCTTTTGTCAACAGGATTTGGGAGACACTCACCTTCTGGTGTTTACTGGGCTCCCCTCTGAAGGCCATCCCAGAAGGTTTACCTAAAAAATGATGAGAATCAGTGTTTTGGTTGGTAAATGTTTCCAAACTCTGGGCATTCTAATTAAGGACACAAAATTCTGAGCCAGAGAGTGACAAGGACAAGGATTACCAAAGGAGGAATGGAAAGTGATTTCTGTATCATCAACTCCTATGCTTCCACTGGGAGCATAATATAATTTTATTAAAATTTAAAAAATATGAAACTTCATCTGTGCTGCATCTGATGCCCGTAAAGTATCTAATAAATTTACTAGACTTTCATGACAAAAATACTTAACAAAGTAAAAATAGAAGGAAGTGACTGCAATATAATAAAGGTCATATATGAAAAGTCTATCTCTAACATCATAGTCATCAATGAAAAGCTGAAAACTTCTACGATCAAGAGAAAAAGGCAAGGATGCCCATTCTCAATACTTCTATTAAATATAATATTAGAAGTCCTAGGCAGGGCATTAGATTAGAAAAGGAAACAAAAGGCTTCCAGTTGAAAAGAAAGAAGTAAAATTATGTCTGCTCACAGAGGACATGATTTTACGTGCAGAAAAAAATTTTTTTTCAATTTTATTTTATTTTTAAACCTGAAACACTGTATTAGTTTTGCCAAACATCAAAACGAATCCGCCACAGGTATACATGTGCTCCCCATCCTGAACCCTCCTCCCTCCTCCCTCCCCATACCATCCCTCTGGGTCGTCCCAGTGCACCAGCCCCAAGCATCCAGTATCGTGCATTGAACCTGGACTGGCAACTCGTTTCATACATGATATTACACGTTTCAATGCTATTCTCCCAAATCTTCCCACCCTCTCCCTCTCCAACAGAGTCCATAAGACTGTTCTATACATCAGTGTCTCTTTTGCTGTCTCGAAAATTTTTTTAAATTACACACACACACACACACAGACACACACACACACACACACAAAACCTGCACAGAAAGTTACATGGTAGAAAATCAACATTCAAATATCTTTCCATGCATGAACAACAACCATTCCAAAAAGGAAAATAAGAAAACAATCCTATTTGTGTTTTGTTTTTTAAACCTATAGTCAAGAGCTAAGTGAATTTATAGTCTAGGGTATGTTTAATTGCCTTTCATTAAGGATGTTTCGCAAAAATAATTCTTTTTACAAAGAATGATAAATTTTAAACATAAAACACTGGAAAACCTATACCTTCACCTTCATTCAGGCTCATGTCAATACTCAGCCACAACCACTTTAGAATGCTGAAAATTATGTTTTCTTTGCTAATGGCTGAGATGCAGTTGAGACCTAAGCCCAGGCTGGTTTCTTGAAGACACCTCTAAATCCTTCTGGCCCCTCACCTTGTTGCCTTGGTGTCCATTCTTCATCAGAATCCTCAGTGTCATCTACCTGGGGTTTGAGGACCTGCCTGCGGTGATGCATGAAACCTGGTTGAGTGGCTCTGAAAACCTGGAAAGAAGCAAAATATATGTTCTAAGAAGGAGGCACAAAGCACAGAAGCGATGGAAAGTGTCACATAGTCAGGGAAATCAGTAGGATGGGCTGGAAGAATGTAGAACAAGGCAAGATGTGAGCTCTGCACTGACAGGGTCAACCCCACTTTGGTACAAAACAATAAAAATTCCCTTCAGGTTAGTCTCCACACAAAAGGGACTGTGAGCAGAAGAAGCCACCTAAGAGAGGGCCAAGTAAACACTAAGGGTGAAGACCTGTTTCATGTTTCCCAGGCTCACAGGCACCCAGCACTTCGTGTTACCTATAGCAATCAGCGCTTCGTAGTTCCTTTTCACATTCCTATATCGGATTTTTTCCCAGTCTCCCATCTCTGCCCATTCTTCCTTGGTGAAGTATATGGAAATGTCTTTGAAAGCATCTTTGGCTTAAGGAAAATAGTAGATTCCATCAGTGACTTACTAATATATGTCAGACCTTAGAGCTGACTTCTCCTCCACCTTTTGTGCAGGGAGTAGCCTGAAGCTACTGGATGGTCTCTTTGAGACAGGGATGAAGACTTTCCTTCCTGCCTGTGTCCTGCTTAACTGAACAAACACTGAGCATTTTCCTAACTCTCCCTGGACACAGAGCAGTTGGTGATGCTAGTGTCCTGTTTTGTCCCACTCCTCCCCACCATCTCAGAGAGGACCAGGCATTCCCATCCTGTGTACATTCACAGAGAAGTTCACTCAGCTGCCCAGGCAAGCAGTTTGTGATCCTTCAGGGACCAGCGCCATGTCCTTCCTATAGAGCTGGCTTAGAGCCCAGCTTTGCCACCTCCGCCTCTCACCATGGGCTTCCATTCTGTTCTCCCAGCATCTCCCTCAGTGCTGTTCTCTGGAGACCTGTTTGGGCTCATGGCCATGGGACTGCCTCAATGCCAAGGTGCCTGTGGGAGAAGAAGATGCTGAGATGGCCCAGACCACTGTCCAGAGCCTGGTCTGTCTTCCTTGGGTGGAGTGTCCAGGGTAGGAAGGTGTGGGGAAAGTCGGAGTGAGGGTGTTGGTGAGAGGGACGGATCCTGACCAGCTATGACAGGCCAGCCTAATGTGAACTAGATTTGGTTTCTATGGTTCCCTACAATTCAGGCCCTCTGAGGAAAGGCACTGGGAGGGACGTGTCTGTGGATGACAGAGGGAGTCCTGAGGAGACTTAGAAGCCCATAACTGCTGGACTGGGGTCAGGCTGAAATCAGGGCTCTGTTCCAGTGCACGAGAGGGAATATTTCTCCAAGAAGTGTTTTGAAGATCTCCGCCTGGGAACTCGGAAAAATCTGGGCATAACATGGGTTCTACGTTTCAGAGACAAGTCGCTCTGCTTGAGGAGATCTGCGACACGGGGGCTGAAGGAACTGGGATCCTCAGACAGAGGAGACTGGGGATGTTTTGGCTGATGTAGAATGTGCAGGGTGAGAGAACTTGGGATCTTTGAGGCTTAGGAAATTGGAGGTTTCTTATTAAGGGGCTTTAGGTCTCTGACAGGCAGGACAGTGGGAGTCTTGAGGATGAAGAGTTTTAAGAGCTCCCAGGCTGAGGTATTCAGGGTCTCCGAGGTCAAGGAAATTTAGTCTCTCTGCGGGTACTATTTTGAGGGTGCCTCATCCTGAGGGGAGGAGAAGGCAATGGCACCCCACTCCAGTACTCTTGCCTGGAAAATCCCATGGACAGAGGAGCCTGGTGGGCTGCAGTCCATGGGGTCGCTAAGAGTCGGACACAACTGAGCGACTTCACTTTGACTTTTCACTTTCATGCATTGGAGAAGGAAATGGCAACCCACTACAGTGTTCTTGCCTAGAGAGTCCTAGTGACGGGGGAGCCTGGTGGGCTGCCGTCTCTGGGGTCACAAAGAGTCGGACACAACTGAGGTGACGCAGCAGCAGCCTGAGGGGAACTGGGGTTACTCTAGGTATTTGAGGGTCACAGCACTAGGGGATTTGGTGTTTCTGGGGGTGAAGGGACTTGTAGTCCCTGAAGCTGACGAGATGCGAGCTCCCTTCAAGTTAGGACCCAGGTTCTTCAAAGCTGATGGGATTTGGAGCCTCTCACCCTGGAATTTGAAGCCGTCAGGGTAAGGGTTTGTGAGGGTTGTGCAGGGTGTGTTCCGGTAAGTCTCCCAGCTGTCCTGCAGCGCTGCCAACCCCGGTCCTAGGCTCGTTCAGAGCTCGATGGCATGGAGTCCTCCCTCGTTGAGGTGAAATGAAGGGCGAGCAGCTGGCCTGTACCCTGTCAGGCACAAGCAACCAATCGGCGTTGTGATGGAGGCAGTCCTGCCAATAGGTGCTGGAAGGGTGTGGAGAGAGAAGGAGGCCCCACCCAACCGCTCAGGGATTGGCTGCTCAGGGGCCGTTTCTGTCAAGAAGTCTCCAGCGCACAGGCGCATTTTGGCCATTTTCTTTGCTTGTTTTCAGGCATTGCCTCTTAGGCCTGTATCCTCAAGTGGGAGGCATGTCCTCAGGCTGGATGTTTCCTTCCAGTGCCCTCAACTAGAATCTCAGCTCCACCAGATGGCAGTCATGCTCCTGGACTTTCTCCTAGGCCCACCTGTGCCCTACCTTGTCAAATCCAGTTTTGACAAGATCTCCTATGGGGTGAGTACCGCATTATTCAGGGGAAAACGGTGTAATTAACTAAATTCTGATGAGACACAAGATAAACAACGTATGGTCAAAGATTTAAATGAAACGCATGGAATAGGTATGTTAGAAAAAACTTGGAGGATTTTTAACCTCAAAGTAGAAGTGGCACTGATGAGTAATCTGTGTATTTAATGTAGGTATCAAAAGCGTTCAGAAATGAGATATAAATAAAACCTCAAAGTCTTGCAAGTGTTTTCTGTAAAACGAGGCATCGAACTGGAGGACAATGGATCCACAGAGCTGAGTTTGCTTGACACCTACTAGCTTCACGAGATAAAATAGGGACACTGTTTCTGGCCGTTAGGTAGATTTGCTCACAGAAAAATAAGCTGATTTCCATGTATTGGAAGCAAGACGACTGACTGTAGAATTAGTATCTAGTGGTGGTTGGGACTCTGGATGGAGAAACGTTACCAGAAAAGTGAGTTTACATCTTGGTGGGTGTTGAGCCAGAAGATACAACCCAGCCAAAGCTCATGGGAAGGAAAAGTGTATTACTTGCAGAACTATGGAGAACACCATGCAGCTTTCCAGAGCAGTGTCTCTCTAAACCGCAAAGGCGGGGAAGCTTTAATCTATGGGAACAGGCATGTTCAAGCTTCCATGGTAGCTCAGACGGTAAGCAATCTGCCCACAGCAGAAGACCTGGGTTCAATCCCTAGGTGGGGAAGATCCCCAGAGGAGGGCATGGCAACGCACTCCAGTATTCTTGCCTGGAGAATCCCATAGACAGAGGAGCCTGGTGGTCCATGAGGTTGCAAAGAGTCAGACATGAGTGAGTGACTAACACTGTAAATTTACAGACATGTTCATTAAGGGTCTTGGGCTGTGGCAGACTCCAAGCTTCAGCTGATTGAAGTCTTGAGGGTCAGAACCAGCCTCCATCAGCATCCTTTACATTTCAGCTGGTCTGGTACAGATATAGATATCTATTCTTCTTCATATTCTTTCCCCTTATCAGTTCAGCTCAGTCGCTCAGTTGTGTGTGACTCTTTGTGATGCCATGTACCACAGTATGGCAGGCTTCCCTGTCCATTAATAACTGCTAGAGTTTGCTCAACTCATGTCCATCGAGTCGGTGATGCCATCCAACCATCTCATCCTCTGTCATCCCTTCTCCTCCCACCTTCAATCTTTCCCAGCATCAGGATCTTTTCCAGTGAGTCAGTTCTTCACATCAGGTGGCCAAAGTATCGGAGCTTCAGCTTCAGCTTCAGCATCAGTCCTTCCAATGAATCTTCAGGACTGATTTCCTTTAGAATGGATTGGTTGGATCTCCTTGCTGTCCAAGGGACTCTCAAGAGTCTTCTCCAAGACCACAGTTCAAAGGTATCAATTCTTCGGCAGCTGGCTTTCTTTATAGTCCAACTCTCACATCCATACATGACTACTGGGAAAACCCATAGCTTTGAATAGACGGACCTTTGTTGACAAAGTAATGATTCTGCTCTTTAATATGCTGTCTAGGTTGGTCAGAGCTTTTCTTCCAAGGAGTAAGCATCTTTGAATTTCATGGCTTCAGTCACCATCTGCAGTGATTTTGGAGCCCAAGAAATTAAAATCTGTTAGTTTCCATTGTTTCCCCATCTATTTCCCATGAAGTGATGGGACCAGATGCCATGATCTTCGTTTTCTGAATGTTGAGCTTTAAGCCAACTTTTTCACTCTCCACTTTCACTTTCATCAAGAGGCTTTTGAGTTCCTCTTCACTTTCTGCCATAAGGGTGGTGTCATCTGCATATCTGAGGTTATTGATATATCTATAGAGGAAGTCAAACCATAAAAATAAAACCTGTTTTTCTTCCATCACTTCTATCAGAGTCTTTTCCCTTGCTGGGTGTCACAGTCCACCTCATCTCTCTAGGATGCCCTCCAAAACTGTGCTGATCTCTGGACTTGATTTGGGGGCAGCTCAGATTCTAATCTGGTCCGACTCCTATGTCTTCTTGCCTCCAGTGTTCACAGCTATCAGAACCAGTGCATTTTCTTTTTTGGGAGCTTTCAATGTCTTTTTATATATTCCATAGACACAGAGTCTGCCTACTTGATGGTGTAGACTTAATCTGCGGGTTTTACAGGGTCTTCTTCCTTAGCAACACTGCCCCTGGGTTTCAATTGTGATTTTATTTCCACCTCTGCCTGTGGATTATCCCCTGGGTTTTTTCTCCTGAGGCTACCCTGCAGGACTTGGATTTGCCCCTGTGAGGCCAGATGTGGAGGTGCAGTTGCTTGGGTCACAGGGGTTCTGGCAGCACAAGATACTCAGGGGAGTTGGCAGCTAGGGCAGCAGGAAATATAGTGCTCTAGAAGGGTATGTCAACCAGTATTGGCCAATATGCACCAGTATTCTTGCCTGTAGAAGCCCCTTCCCTGACAGAGAAGCCAGGCAGGCCACAGTCTACAGGGTCGCAAAGTGTCGGGCACTACTGAAGTGACCCTGCCCGCATAGGCGCAAGACTTTTTTGCCTGTGGCAGCTCTGCCCTAATGAGAGTTGAGCATGAAGGTGGCGCAGCTTCTTGGCTTGTGGGTACCCTGGAGGCGCCAACTGTGCAGGGACACGGACTGCCTCTGCTGCAGGAGTTATGACCCTATCAGAGTCTTTTTTCCAGCATCTTGTAGCTGGCGCTCAGGAGGACTCTTTGGCCAGACTTTCTCCATAGTTCTGCTCTTTCAGGCATTTAGAGGGCTCCCTTGCCTGGGGTCATTCTCTGTTATTAGGGCACCAGGCACATAGAGGGGCCACCTGGCTGGGGTCCTACTCTGTAGTCCTGTGAGTCAGGTGCTTGATGGGCCAGCCTCTCTACTGTTTAGCTGCCAATGCTGACATGTAGGGAGAAAGAGGCTATGATGATGGCTGCACCCCCTAGACCAACTCAGCAGTATCGCCTTGTTTCCATTCTGCCTGGTAATCCTCCACAGGCATTTCCCACCCTGATCTCTTCCCTCACATCCCATTAATCTGTCTCTCCACAGTCAACAGCAGCCCTCGCCCTGGGATTGTTCCACCTTCCCCAAACACCAGCTCCAAGCTGCTGTGCCTTCTAGGGGACCTGTGTCCCTGTGTCTGTGGTGTGTTTGGCTGTGGTGAGGACTGTCTTATTCTCATTCAATTTAAGCTGCCACAGATCAGCTGGTTCACTCTCAGCCTTAAATGTTTCTCCTCTGATCCAGACAGTTGCTCCCATGTCGGGATCGGACATCTACTTCAGTTCTCCCACCCACCAAGGGCAGGTCCAGTCCTACTAACACTCCTGTTTTTCCCCCTAGTTCCTTCATCCTACTGAGATTTGTGGTTTGATATATTCTTTTCCACTGATCAGGTACTCCTGTCCACACTCAACTGGTGTTCTGCAAACACTTCTGTGTCTGAAGGTGTATTCCTGATGTATGTGGAACAAGATGTATTCCACATCCACCTACCCCTCTGCCATCTGGTTCATCTCGACTTTTTGACTATTAGAAATAAGATTGTTATGAACATTCATGTACAAGTCCTTGTTTTTTCATTCTTGTTGGTATAAATGTAGGAGTGGGATTGCTGGGTCATATGGTAACCCAATGTTTAACTTTTTAAGCAACTTTGAAAGTGTTTTCCACCAGGGCTGTCCCATTTTGTATTCCCAGAAGCAGTACCTGAAAGTTCAATTTTTTTCACATCCTTATCACACTTGTTGTCTGTTCTCTCATTAGAACCATCCTTTTGGTGTGCTCTGCATGCTTAATTGCCATCTGTATATCGTTTAGTGAATTTCATGTTCAAATTTTTTGTCCATTATTTGGCCTTGTGCCTTTCATATATTTTGTCAGTTTCTTAAGTTTCTCATACTCCAATGTTACTGTTATTTTTTAAATTTAATTTTCAATTATCCATCCTGCCATATAAAAAAGCAATTAATTAAATTTTATATATCATCTGTATATCTTGCAAGATTGCCTAAATTAATTCTTAGTTTTATTTATTCTGTTGTTGCTGTAGATTTCATTGGGTATTCTACATAAATGTCACTGACAAATAAAAACAATTTAATTCTTCTTTTCCAAACTGAATAACTTCATTATCATTGTCTTATAGGACTTCACGGACAGAAATTCAATATAATGAGAGGGGACAACTTTTGCTGATTCTGATCTTAGAAGTAAAACACTCAGTGTTCTAACATAAAGGGTGATGTTAGTTATACAGTTTATTACCTTCATCAGGATAAGGAAGTTTTCTAATTTTAGTTTGCTAAGAGTTTTTTCACAGTATGTGCTCAGTCGCTCAGTTGTGTCCAGCTCTTTGCAACCCCGTGTAGTGTAAGCCAAACAGGCTCCTCTGGCCTTAGGGATTCTCCAGGCAAGAATACTGTAGAGGGTTGCAATGCCTTCCTCCAGGGGATCTTCCCAACCCAGGGATGGAACCCAGGTGTCCTGCCTGCCAGGCAGATCCTTTACCAGCTGAGACACCAGGGAAGCCCAAGAATACTGGAGTGGGTAGCCTATTTCTTCCCCAGGGGATTTCCCAACCCAGGAATTGATGTTTGATTTTATCAAATTGTTTTTCAGCATCTATCGAGATGACCCTACTGTGTTTCATTTTTAGTTCTTTAGTAAGTTGAATTACACTGATTGATTTTCAAATGTTTAACCAATGCTGGACTCATAGGGGGACAAAAATCAATAGATTATGCTGTGTCATACTTTGTACATATTAGTGTAGTCTGTGCTTCGTTCTGGACACTTTCTTTTGCTACCTCTTCAAGTGCACAATTTTCTCCAGCTGCCCTGTCTAATCAGTCATTTATTCTATCCACTGTGTTTGTCATCTGACTCTATAGATTTCATGTCTATAAGATGAAAATGCATCTATTTTATTATTTCCATATCTCTACTTAATTTTATAATATACAAAACACAACTATTCCAAGTATTTTAATGTCTCTGTCTGCAGTCTCTAAAATCTATGCCAATTCTGGGTTAGTTTGGTTTGTCATGGGAATTTTAATATGATTGTTCTTACCGTAGTGAGATTAAATATATTTTTAATGTGGTTAGGTCTAGTCCCATATTTTTCTTGTCAGTTGGCTGCTCATGTCTTTTAAACATCTCTTAATAAAGTGAATGGCCAGTGCTACATCTTTCTTAAAAATGTTTGCTCGTGTCTGTTTCACATTCTCCTATCATGTTTTAGGTTCTTCTAAAAAATTTTTAAGAGCTCTTTTGGGTTTGTTCTACCTCATAAAATTTTAAGCAGTGTGATGCATCCTGGGTGAATAAGCAACCCGTGGACACCATAAAGTAAGCACTTCACAGGAAACACAGGAAGCCCCACGAAGCCAAAAACTGTGTCCCCAGGGGCACACCTTAGGCTGGATGACCCTGCTTGTCAATTCATAACACAAGGACTGCGGTGAAGCACACAACTCCTTCCTCTTTCCTCCAGTACCAACCACCTCAATGAGAGACCGTGGGAACTGGATGGACAGGACATGATTACTCAGTGTTTCCTCCAAAGAGCTGGAAACTTGTGGTAGCTCTTCATGGAAATGAATTCCATAGTGGTCTCGACTGTGAGGTTAGCTCCAATGGAGATGCCAGCAGGAAAATAAGATGAGAAAAGAGATGTGTGAGGGCACACGTTGATAAGACCTTTGCACACCAGGCTCACACACCTCTGGGCAAGCTCCACCCCTTTCCTGGGAATACTAGTCAGTCGCAGGTGGTCATTTCCATCTTGGGATCATCCAGCCCAACCTGAAGCATGCATTTATCTGCTTCAGCCCAATCACCCTCTTAAAACCAAAGCCTGGGTAGCTACACCTAGTGAGATGACCATGAATCCTAGTCTTGAAACAAGGCAGCTCCAAGTGGAGGAAGGGCAAGTGTATTCAGTGCAGTCTCACGGCCTGAAGACTGGGGTTTCAGACTGGAAACGAGAAAACTGAGGAGAGCTATGTGAACACTGAGAAAAGGAGGTGGGATGGAAAAGGTTTCTGGAAGATGGCCCAGAATTAAATGGTCTTCAAGGTGCTTTAAGACCACCTTGTAGGAGGAAAGTGGAATGATTCTGATTTCTGTAAACACTTCAATACAGCCTAATTATCATGGAGGGATTTTAGGCAAGATATTAAAAACTAGATAATGGTGAAAGGTGAGAGAGAACAGAATGAAAGCCTGAGTACTGTGGCTGTGAGGCAAGGTTTGGAGGGGATGCATGCTCCCTGTCATGTAACCCATGAGAGTTGTCTGAGAGAGATGAGGATGAGGTGAATTTGAAGGGCTCTTAAGGGGCATTAAAAATGCCTCATTTCTCCCACAAAATCATCTGAGTTGCTCCGCATCCTTTCCTAATGTTGTCAGGATGGGGCTTTGTGATGTCAAGTTTCACCCAGGGCCACCATTGCCTGGGGAAGTGACATGCTGACCTCATAAAGCATAAGGATATGCCCCCCTGGGTAGGGGTATATATAAGGGTGCTTGGGGGCTCTGGAGCAGACCACTGGGTGTTTTCAAAATGACTAAGGTGACTGGGAAGCCACAAGGCTCTACAGCAGTTATGGAACAGTGGACTCCAGATACCTAGGAGGAGAAGATGAAAACCCCCTATCAGCTAAGGTCCAAAAGATGTGTCAAGGTGACCTGAACGCACCCAAGCTCCTCTTGCCCATTGACACCTCCCCATAAGAACCCCTCCCCTGTCTTTGCCTGGCATATACCTCTTCTCTGCCCACACCCCTTCTCCTGGAGCCATCATTCCCATCCATCTTCACCCTCTTCCTCAAACCAGTGCCATTCTGTACTCACTCTCTTGTTTTCTCCAGGTGGCCTGGGTAACCGTGAGGGTAAATAAGCACATTCAACCAAAGCTGACCAAGGAATCTTCTCAGAAACACCCACCTAAAGAAACTGAAGAAAATCAAAGGCTCAAAAATCTGTAGCCAGTGTTCCAAGGTGAATGAGGAGCTGAATCAGAATAACCGGAGGAGGTCCCAGGGATCGTGGGGACCCCTGCCATTCCAGCTAGACCAGTGGGCAGCCAGTGACTTCAGAGCATGGCTAGAGGCCTCAGAAATCTTCAAGGGTCTCGCCGCTGAGAAATGGCCAACAGTACAGACGTTGAATCTTATACCAACAGCATACATTAATAATGAACTTTAAATAAAATCAACCTAATGTGGAATTATGTGTCTCTGAGCTCTCTGAGAAGCAGTGGAGGGGGGGTGCGTGGGGCAGAGAGGACAGGGAAGGGATAAATGTGTGAAGAGGGAGGGAGATGTGTCCTGTGGAGTTGGAGATGGGACCAAAAGGTCCAGTTAGCCAGAAAAGAGGAGGAAGAACTGGGTCCAGACTGAGCCCGAAAGATACACTTCCCATGGGAGAAGAGGAAGAAGACTTTGTGTTTCTGTGTGTGACTGCAGAGTTGGGAGCTTAGCTGGGGAGCTGTGCCATATGAGGGGTGGCAGTGCTATTTGATAAAAAAGGCATACAAAGTAGTTGCCCCTTTGGCACCTACCTCACAGTAGTGTTTTTTACACCTCAAGGTATGATGTCAGCAACTAGCAGCCTCAAAAACTCAAACTTGCTTGCTAAAAGGTAGTTCTTAAAAGTAAGATATTTGTGGTTTTCAGTACGGAGATTGTTGGGGGCCAGCGTGAGGCACTCTACCCGTGGCAAAGGTCATGAGGAAGGAGGCTCGACATACGCAAAGGCGGGATCGAGCCTGAGGAGTCCCCCTGTAAATCCTCGAGCATCTACCCCCATAACCAGAGCCTGCCTACTTTACTACTTTGTGCTCTCACCTACACCTCTGACTTTACGGGGGGCTGTGCCCCACCACCTCTTTCGGAGAAGGAGTTAACTTAGAGCTCCAGTTAATAAAAATTCCTGGGCGTGATAGGAGTGTTTCAACCTACAAACTCCTCTGAAGGTTCTCTAGCCTGCCTGACAGGCTTGTCCGGCCACGTGTGATTGCTCACAGCCTCCCAACCGTGAGAGGCACGAGATGCTTTAAACCTTCTAAAAACAGGTTCCTTAAAGAAGTTAGAAAATTATTAGTATAAGTATAGTGGGCTGATTAGAAATTGTATTGGTGAAGGGTTTTTCATTTGTTGAGCCAATGTTTGTTGCTAAGTCTCCACATCCCCTGCCCTTACACACATTAATGAATATATAGAAATAAGTATAAACCTTTGATATTTATCACGTTAGACTTTAGGCTAAGTAAATTCTTTCCTTAACTAAAACCCACTACACCCTCACCCTATAGCAATGTAACTTTATTTGGGTGGCGTCTGTTTTAAGAATAATCACCCCTGGAGAAATGAGTGTCCTGGTTGACTGACTGCTGTCACAAGGAGAAGGTCATAAATTGTCAGCAGACCCCCTGGCCAGAAGATGATGTAACATCCCTAAGACCTCTGTATACATTTGTATGAAGCACCTGACTTTGATAAAAGTCAGGACTGCTGACCCCACGTGACTTTTGCATAACATCTCAGTGTATAAAAGTAGACCATGGAAAATAAAGAATTGGGATAAGTTCCTCAAAAGACTGGTCTCCCCATGTCTCTCTCTCTCTCTAACTCTGGCTGAGTCTCCATCTGGAGTGCAGAACCCGCCATGCTTACTAATTATGCCTGGGCTTCTAAGATCCGACCGGGGAGGCCTCAGTGTCTCTTCTCCTTCGGGAAAACGGAAGGACGCCTGTGGCCTACGTAAGTGGTGCAAACTTCTTGTCTTGAAGTTTTATTGGTCTCCCGCGTAAACCAAGCGACTCAGCCTCTTTTCTCCACTGAATTTTCCTACTGAGCTATCCTCATTCTATTACTCTTTATATCTCTAATTAATATCTAATTGAAGCTATTGTATCCTGATCCTCGCCAACGCTGTCCCCACTTCGAACTCCCTGGATCAGCCGGGGCTGGACCCCGGCAGGAGATTTCTCAAAAATGAAATATGTACGACCCAGAGGGATGGTATGGGGAGGGAGGAGGGAGGAGGTTTCAGGATGGGGAACACATGTATACCTGTGGCGGATTCATTTTGATATTTGGCAAAACTAATACAATTATGTAAAGTTTAGAAATAAAATAAAATTAAAAAAAAAAAGAAAAATGTAACAACACATGACCTAGCAGTGTCATTCTTGTATATTAAAAAAAAAAAAGCACAATGTTAATTTAAAAGACACATGTACCCCAATGTTCCTTGAAGCACACCATTCACCAAGACATGGAAGCAACTTAAATGTCCATCAGATGATAGACAGATGAATGGATAAAGATGTGGTATATATATACTATGGGACAGTCGTTGTTGTTCAGTCACTAAGGGAAATCATTAAGGGAAGTCACTCACTCGTGTCCGACTCTTTGCGACCCCATGGACTGTACCCCACCGGGCTCCTCCATCCATGGAATTTTCTAGGCAAGAGTACTGGAGTGGGTTTTCATTTCCTTCTCCAGGGGATCTTCCCAACCCACGGATCGAACCAGGGTCTCCCACATTTTGGGCAGACACTTTACCATCTGAGCCATCAGGGAATCCCTATATATATACTATGGGACACTCATTGTTCAGTCACTAAGTCATGTCCCACTCTTTGCGACCCTATGGACCCTACCACTCCAGGCTCCTCTGTCCATGGAATTTTCCAGGCAAGAACACTCCAGCGGGTTGCCATTTCCTTTTCCAAGGGATCTTCCTTACCTAGGGGTTGAACCCATATGTCCTTCTTGACAGGCGGATTCTTTGCCCTGGAGACACCAAGGAAGACCTATGGAATGCTGCTCAGCCATAAAAGGAATGAAATAATGCCATTTGCTGCAACATGTAAGGTATAATACTTAATAAAATAAGAAAGAAAAATACTGTATGATATCACTTCTAGAACCTTAAAATACCACAAAGTAGAGAATATAACAAAAATAGGGGCTCACAGATAGAGAGAACAATCTATTGGTTATCAGCGAGGAGGGAGGAGGGGAAGGGGCAATACAGAGTTGGAGGAGTTGGAGGTAGAAAGTTTTAGGTGTAAGATGAGCTCACGGATGTATTGTGCAACATGGGGAATATAGCCAGTATTTTGTAATAACTATAAATGGAAAGCAGTCTTTAACAATTGTATAATACGAAAGAAAAGGAAAGAAAGAGGGGGCAGGAAGGAGGGATGAAAGCAAGGGAAATAATGGTGGTTTTTGGAGGTCACAAAGCCAATAATGATTAGGACCTTTTTAGCTAAGGAATTTAGAATGTAACAGTGGCCTTCCACAGTCCGGGCAGAGGGAGTGGCCCACATCCAGTGCAGGCAATACTGGGGGGCATTGCCCATGAAGAGTTTTATTACAAGAATAAAACCAAGTAAAAGCTGGTTCTATTTTTATTACCATCTCCATACTTCAGAATTTTTAAATAGTGTCAGTAATTAAATATTTTTCCCCTGCAAAACCAAATTTTGTTGGTTTAAGTTGTAAAAGTTTGTTGTGATATATGTCAAGTTTTAATATTTTATTTATTATTCACAAGGTACAAAATTTTAGTCTATATATATACACATATGCACACACATATGTGTAGATAGGTGTGTACATATATATGTAATTTCATACGGCCACAGTTTTAGTACTTATCTTTAAAAATTCACTGTCTTCTATGAGGGGGTTAATTAAGAGAAGACTCTGTTAAACATTTGTCGCCAACACAGGCTGCCATGTTACCATTTCTCCATTCCACAGAGCATCCTTAATGGTTTGCAAGGCCTTGGGACCACTTCCTGCACAGCCTGCAGTCCCTGAAGGAATGTACTAATATACACCCCACGTTCAAACAGTTGATTCTAAATACATAGTGATACCACAGACAGTCAAGGTAAAGACACACGATGTGCTTTTATTTATGTCTAAATCAGTGAAAGAAAGTAGTCACTGCAATGTACAAACTTTCTTGGCTTGAAAAGTACAAAATCTTTTTTATATTTGAACATAAAATTTCCTGCTGAATTTGGAAAAATATGCTTTAAAGTGAAATTCCTTCTTACTTTTCAGTTATTTTGAGACTATGGAAAAAAGAAAATAAAATTACATTCATTGGTGTTTCTAAAACTGCATATTTTGCAGATGTTTTTTCTTAAAATTTCCCTTACACTCTTACAGTCATAATTAGACATAAAATGATCAATAAATTTTATACCATGTTTATTTTCTGAGCATTTTTGTTTCCTTTAATTTCTGAATGTGACTAGAAAGTTCTGTTGAGTGGGTATTAAAAATTACTCTTCTCTGTTGTGTGGATCACACTGCTTACACTACTGTTGGGAGAGATTTTATTGTCTAAAATCTTTTGTACTTCAGCTCTACTCTCTAGGTATTTTATAATTCAGTTCTACTGTCTAAGCATTTTGTTTTGCTTTGTTTAGGCTGAGAATTTTCTCATCTATGTCTCGTATCTTCAGAGTTACTTAGGAAGGTGTGTCTGTTGTTGTTTAGTTGCTCAGTCGTTTCCAACTCTTTTCCACCCCATGGACTGTAAGCCCACCAGTCTCGTGTGTCCACAGCGATTCTCAGGCAAGAATACTGGAGTGGGTTGCCATGCTCTTCTGTAGGGAATCTTCCCGACCCAGAGATGGATCTTGTGTCTGCTATGGCTTCTGCATTGCAGGGGGATCCTATACTGCTGAGCCAAAATATGTCTTATATACATGAAACCCATTTTAATTATGAAGATTCATAATCCGTAAAAAGTAGAGATGGAGAAGCCCAAACAAGCATTTATCCTTTACCAATTAATAATAAGAAAGAAACCTTCATTCCAATTTTCCTTCATTTATGCTTCTTCTAATTCATTTTTTCATTGAAGGATAATTCCAGAATTTTGTTGTTTTCTGACAAACTTCAGCATGACACTCTTTCTTAACTCATAGTTTCTCTTCAATATTATCTTATCCTGTGTAAATAACTTCTTGTAACATTTCTTACAGACCAGATATCTGCTGAGAATAAATTCCCTAATTTTTTTCCTATGATAATATCTACTTCTCCTTTATTTTTCAAGGGTAATATTCCAGGACATAGAAGTTAAGTTCAGCAGTTTTTTTAAAAACACTTTTTATTTATTGACATGTTGTCCATGTTCCATGAATTTACCAGTTAAACTGTATAATTCATTGATTTGTTATTTATTCATAGGTTGCACAACCATCATCACTGCCTCATTCTAGAATATTTTCATCACTCCAATGGGAAACACTGTCCAGTTGGTAGACATTTTCCATTTCCCCCTTCATCTGGGCCCTGGCATCCACTCCTCTATTTCCTGTCTTCAGAGAATTATCTAATCTGGGACAAATGCATTCACATGAATGGGATAAGGCAACAGGCAGCGTTTTGTTCCTGGCTTCTTTTAATTAATGTAATCTTTTTGGAGCTATAGTATGTTATAGCATGTATAAGAACTCCACACATTTGATGAGCGAATACTACTGCATTGCATGTTTTATTTATTCGATCACCAGTTGATGGACATTTGAGTCATTTCAACTTTTTCTCTTTTTTTAGTTTTATTTGTTTTTAATTTAATAATTTAAAATTTTTAAATTTAATGGCTTTCTCTGCATCTATTTAGTTTATCATACGAATTTTGTCTTTCATTTAGTGAATATGGTCTATCACATTGATTGATTTGCATATATTGAAGAATACTTGCATCTCTGGAATAAACCCAACTTGATCATGGTGTATGAGCTTTTTGATATGTTGTTGACTTCTGTTTGCTAAAATTTTGTTGAGGATTTTTTGCATCTATGTTCATCAGTGATATTGACCTGTAGTTTTCTTTTCTCATGTTGTCCTTGTCTGGTTTTGGTATCAGGGTGATGGTAGCCTCATAGAATAAATGTGAAAGTGTTCCTTCCTCTGCAATTCTTTGAACTAGTTTTAGAGGATAGGCATTTGCTCATCTGTAGATGTTTAGAATTTACCTGTGAAGCCATCTGCTCTTGGTCTTTTGTCTTTGGGGAAATTTTTGATCACTGCCTCGGTTTGGAACTTTTAAGTGGATTGTGCCTAGTTTTTTTTTTTTCTTCCTGGTTCAGTTATGAAAGATTGAGCTTTTTAAAGAATCTGTTCACTTCTTCCATGTTATCCATTTTATTGCCATAGAGTTGTTCATAATAGTCTCTTATAATCCTTTGTATTTCAGCTTTGTCTGTTGTAACCTCTTTTTTTTAATTTCTAAGTTTGTGGATTTGATTCTTTTCTCTTTTTTTTTCTTTTTTTTAAAATTTAAATTTATTTATTTTAATTGGAGGCTAATTAATTTACAATATTGTATTGGTTTTGCCATACATCAACATGAATCTGCCACGGGTGTACACGTGTTCCCCATCCTGAACCCCCTTCCCACCTCCCTCCCCGTACCATCCCTCTGAGTCATCCCAGTGCACCAGCCCCAAGTATCCTATATCCTGCATCGAACCTGGACTGGCGATTCGTTTCATATATGATATTATACATGTTTCAATGCCATTCTCCCAAATCATCCCACCCTCTCTCTCTCCCACAGAGTCCAAAAGACTGATCTATACATCTGTGTCTCTTTTGCTGTCTCACATACAGGGTTATCGTTACCATCTTTCTAAATTCCATATACATGCATTAATATACTGTATTGGTGTTTTTCTTTCTGACTTACTTCTCTCCATATAATAGGCTTCAGTTTCATCCACATGATTAGTACTGATTCAAATCTGTTCTTTTTAATAGCTGAGTAATATTCCATTGTGTATATGTACCAGGACTTTCTCATCCATTCGTCTTCTGAAGGACATCTAAGTTGCTTCCAGGTCCTAGCTATTGTAAACAATGCTGCCATGAACATTGGGGTACACATGCCTCTTTCAGTTCTGGTTTCCTCAGTGTGTATGCCCAGCAGTGGGCTTGCTGGGTCATATGCCAGTTCCATTTCCAGTTTTTTAAGGAATCTCCACACTGTTCTCCATAGTAGCTGTGCTAGTTTGCATTCCCACCAACAGTGTAAGAGGGTTCCGTTATCTCTGCAGCCTCTCCATTTATTGATTGTAGAATTTTTGATAGCAGCCAATCTGACCGGCATGAGATGGTACCTAATTGTGGTTTTGATTTTAATTTCTCTGATAATGAGTGATGTTGAGCATTTTTTCATGTGTTTGATAACCATTTGTACATCATCTTGGAGAACTATCTGTTTAGTTCTTTGGCCCATTTTTTGATTGGGTCGTTTATTTTTCTGGTAGTGAGCTTCTTGTATATTTTTTAGATTAATTCTTTGTCAGTTGCTTCGTTTGCTATTATTTTCTCCCATTTTGAAGGCTGTCTTTTCACCCTGCTTATAGTTTCCTTCGTTGTGCAAAAGCTTTTACATTGAATTACGTCCTGTTTGTTTGTTTTTGCTTTTATTTCCATTATTCTGGGAGGCGGGTCATAGAGGATCCTGCTGTGATTTATATCAAAGAGTGTTTTGCCTATGATTTCCTCCAGGAATTTTGTAGCTTCTAGTCCTACATTTGGATCGGTAATCAATTTTGAGTTAATTTTTTGTATGGTGTTAGAAAGTGTTCTAGTTTCATTCTTTTATAAGTGGTTGGCCAGTTTTCCCAGCACCACTTGTTAAAGGGATTGTCTTTTCTCCACTGTATATTCTTGCATCCTTTGTCAAAGATAAGGTGTCCATTGGTGGGTGGATTTATCTCTGGGCTTTGTATTTTGTTCCATTGATCTATATTTCTGTCTTTGTGCCAATACCATATTGTCTTGATGGCTGTAGCTTTGTAGTTTAGTCTGAAGTCACGCAGGTTGATTCCTCCAGTTCTGTCTTCTTTCTCCAGATTGCTTTGGCTAGTGGAGGTTTTTTGTATTTCCATACACATTGTGAAATTATTTGCTCTAGTTCTCTGAAAAATACCATTGGTAGCTTCATAGGGCTTGCATTGAATCTATAAATTGCTTTGGGTAGTTCACTCATTTTCACTACATGGATTCTTCAGGTCCATAAATATGGTATATTTCTCCATAAATTTGTGTCATCTTTGATTTCTTTCATCAGTGTTTTAAAGTTTTCTGTATATAGGTCTTTTGTTTCCTTAAGTAGATTTATTATTAAATATTTTATTTTTTTCATTGCAATGGTGAAAGTGATTGTGTCCTTGATTTCTCTTTCTGTTTTCTCTGTGTTAGTGTATAGGAATGCAAGGGATTTCTGTGTGTTAATTTTATATCCTGCAGATTTACTATATTCATAGATTCGGTTCATTTCAGTGGCTCAGTCATGTCCAACTCTTTGCGACACCATGAATTGCAGCACACCAGGCCTCCCTGTCCATCACCAATTCCCGGAATTCACTCAAACTCACATCCATCGAGTCGGTGATGCCATCCGGCCATCTCATCCTCTGTCGTCCCCTTTTCCTCCTTCCCCCAGTCCCTCCCAGCATCAGAGTCTTTTCCAATGAGTCAACTCTTCGCATGAGGTGGCCAAAGTACTGGAGTTTCAGCTTTAGCATCATTCCTTCCAAAGAACACCCAGGACTGACCTCCTTTAGAATGGACTGGTTGGATCTCCTTGCAGTCCATGGGACTCTCAAGAGTCTTCTCCAACACCACAGTTCAAAAGCATCAATTCTTCCGTGCTCAGCTTTCTTCACAGTCCAACTCTCACATCCATACATGACTACTGGAAAAACCACAGCCTTGACTAGACGGGCCTTTGTTGGCAAAGTAATGTCTCTACTTTGTAATATGCTAAAGATTAGCTTTAGTTATTTTCTGGTGGTGTCTTTGGGTTTTCTATGTAGAGGATCATGTCATCTGCAAACAGTGATAGTTTTACTTCTTCTTTTCCAATCTAGATTCCGTTTAATTTATTTTTCTTCTCTGATTGTTATGGCTAAACTTCCAAAATTATGTTGAGTAGTATTGGAGACAGTGGGCACCCTTGTCTTCTTCCTGACTTTAGGGGAAATGCTTTCAAATTTTTGCCATTGAGGATAATGTTTGCTGTGGGTTTATCATATATGGCTTTTATTATGTTGAGGTATGTTCCTTCTATGTCTTCTTTCTGGAGGGCTTTTAACATAAATGGATGTTGACTTTTGTCAAAGGCTTTCTCTGAATCTATGGAGATAATCATATGGGTTTTATTTTTCCATTTGTTAATGTGGTGTATTACATTCATTGATTTGCAAATATTGAAGAATCCTTGCATCCCTGGGATAAAGCCCACTTGGTCATGATGTCTGATCTTTTTAATATGTTGTTGGATTCTGTTTGCTAGAATTTTGTTGAAGAATTTTCATCTAGGTTCATCAGTGATATTGGCCTATAGTTTTCTTTTTCTATAGCATCTTTGGTTTGGGGATTATGGTGATGGAGGCCTCATATTATGAGTTTGGAAGTTTACCTTCCTCTGAAATTTTCTGGAAGAGTGTGAGTAGGATAGGTGTTAGCTCTTCTCTCAATTTTTGGTAGAATTCACCTGTGAAGCCATCTGGTCCTGGGCTTTTGTTTGTTGGGAGATTTTTTATTACAGTTTTGATTTCTGTGCTTCTGATGGATCTGTTAAGATTTTCTGTTTCTTCCTGGTTCAGTTTTGGAAGGTTGTACTTTTCTGAGTGTTTGTCCATTTCCTCCAAGTTGTCCATTTTGTTGTCATATAGCTGCTGATAGTAGTCTCTTATGATCCTTTGTATTTCTGAGTTGTCGGTTTTAATTTCTCCCTTTTCATTTCTAACTTTGTTGATATGATTCTTCTCCCTTTTTTTCTTGATGAATCTGGCTAAAGGTTTGTCTGTTTTATTTATCTTCTGAAAGAACCAGCTTTTAGTTTTGTTGATTTTTGCTATAGTCCCCTTTGCTTCTTTTTTATTTACTTCTGCACTAATTTTTATGATTTCTTTCCTTCTACTAACCCAGGGGTTCTTAATTTATTTTTTCTAGTTGCTTTAAGTATAAAGTTATGTCATTTATTTGATTTTTCTCTTATTTCTTGATGTAAGCTTGTATTGCTATAAGCCTTCCCCTAAGCACTGATTTTACTGAATGCCATAGGTTTTGGGTTGTCATGTTTTCATTTTCATTCGTTTCTATGCATATTTTGATTTCTTTTGTGATTTCTTGGTTATTCAGAAGCAAATTGTTTAGACTCCATATGTTTCTATTTTTAATCTTTTTTCCTATTCAGTTCAGTTCAATTGCTCAGTCGTGTCAGACTCATTGTGACCCCATGAATCGCAGCACGCCAGGCCTCCCTGTCCATCGCCAACACCCAGAATTCACCAAAACTCATGTGCATCGAGTCAGTGATGCCATCCAGCCACATCATCCCCTGTTGTCCCCTTCTCCTCCTGCCCCCAATCCCTCCCAGAATCAGGGTCTTTTCCAATGAGTCAACACTTCTCATGAGGTGGCCAAAGTATTGGAGTTTCACCCTCAGCATCAGTGCTTCCAATGACCACCCAGGACTGATCTCCTAAAGGATGTACTCGTTGGATCTCCTTGCAGTCCAAGGGACTCTCAAGAGTCTTCTCCAACACCACAGTTCAAAACCATCAATTCTTCAGTGCTCAGCTTTCTTTATAATGCAACTCTGACATCCATACATGACCACTGGAAAAACCATAGCCTTGACTAGACGGAACTTTGTTGGCAAAGTAATGTCTCTGCTTTTGAATATGCTATCTAGGTTGGTCATAACTTTCCTTCCAAGGAGTAAGCGTCTTTTAATTTCATGGCTGCAGTCACCATCTGCAGTGATTTTGGAGCTCCAAAAAATAAAGTCTGACACTGTTTCCACTGTTTATCCATCTATTTCCCATGAAGAGATGGGACCAGATGCCATGATCTTAGTTTTCTGAATGTTGAGCTTTAAGCCAACTTTTTCACTCTCCACTTTCACTTTCCTCAAGAGGCTTTCTAGTTCCTCTTCAGTTTCTGCCATAAGGCTGGTGTCATCTGCGTATCTGAGGTTACTGATATTTCTCCTGGAAATCTTGATTCCAGCTTGTGCTTCTTCCAGCCCAGCATTTCTCATTATGTACTCTGCATATAAATTAAATAAGCAGGTTGACAATATACAGCCTTGACGTACTCCTTTTCCTATTTGGAACCAGTCTGTTGTTCCATGTCCAGTTCTAACTGTTGCTTCCTGACCTGCCTATAGGTTTCTCAAGAGGCAGGTCAGGTGGTCTGTTATTCCCATCTCTTGAAGAAGTTTCCACAGTTTATTGTGATCCACACAGTCAAAGGCTTTGGCACAGTCAATAAAGCAGAAATAGATGTTTTTATGGAACTCTCTTGCTTTTTAGATGATCCAGCAGATGTTGGCAATTTGATCTCTGGCTCCTCTGCCTTTTCTAAAACCAGCTTGAACATCTGGAAGTTCACAGTTCACGTATTGGTGAAGCCTGGCTTGGAGAATTTTAAGCATCACTTTACTACTGTGTGAGATGAGTGCAATTGTGCGGTAGTTAGAACATTTTTTGGTATTGCCTTTCTTTGGAATTGGAATGAAAACCGACCTTTTCCAGTCCTGTGGCCACTGCTGAGTTTTCCACATTTGCTGACATATTGAGTGCAGCACTTTCACAGCATCATCTTTCAGGATTGGAATAGCTCAACTGGGATTCCATCACCTCCACTAGCTTTGTTCATAGTGATGCTTGCTAAGGCCCACTTGACTTCACATTCCAGGATGTCTGGCTCTAGGCGAGTGATCACACCATCGTGTGTGATCTGGGTCGTGATTATCTGGGTCGCGAAGATCTTTTTTGTATGGTTCTTCTGTGTATTCTTGCCATCTCTTCTTAATATCTTCTGCTTCTGTTAGGTCCATACCATTTCTGTCCTTTATTGAGCCCAATTTTTCATGAAATGTTCCCTTGGTATCTACTTTTCTTGAAGAGATGTCTAGTCTTTCCCACTCTATTGTTTTCCTCTATTTCTTTGCATTGAGCACTGAGGAAGGCTTTCTTATCTCTCCTTGCTATTCTTTGGAACTCTGCATTCAAATGGGTATATCTTTCCTTTTCTCCTTTGCTTTTCACTTCCCTTCATTTCACAGCTATTTGTAAGGCCTCCTCAGACAGCCATTTTGCTTTTTTGCAATTCTTTTTCTTGGGGATAGTCTTGATTCCTGTCTCTTGTACAATGTCACGAACCTCCATCCATAGATCATCAGGCACTCTATCACATCTAGTCCCTTAAATCTATTTCTCACTTCCACTGTATAGTCATAAGGGATTTGATTTAGGTCATACCTGAATGTGCTAGTGGTTTTCTCCACTTTCTTCAATTTCAGTCTGAATTTGGCAATAAGGAGTTCAATGAGGTTTTTTTTGGGGGGGGTGGTATACTGTGCTACATGTGCTGTTTGTATATTCTGGAGAATAATGCATTGATAACTAATGAAAACTGCCTTGATATCTAATGAAAACTATCTGTTTAGCACGGGCAACAATGTTCAGTGCTCCTTGGTGACCTAAATGTGAAGGAAACTTATGCACAACTGAAATACTTTGCTGTACAGTAGGAAGTAACACAACATTGTAAAGCAACTACATGTGTACATACTCTAGGCTCCATTTATAGAAAGTTCTAAATGAGGCAAAACTAATCTTTACTGAGAGAACTGAGAACAGGGGTTACATGGGGGAAGGGTAGTGTGGGTTAGGAGCCCAAGAGATTTTCTAGGCTGATGGGAAAAAGCTATTGCAGTGAACATCATATAGACAATATTGGTGAAATTGCATAAATTCTTCTGCAATGCAAATTCCAAGCAAGGTCTTGCCAATTGGCTCCATGCATTTATAAATTTACTAGATAGTGTCAACTTGTCCTTCAGAAAGTTGCATCACTTTATGCTTTCACAACACTGCATGAGCACTCATTTTCCAACCTCTCATCCTCAATTTGATGGAAACATTTTGTATCACTCGATGCTTTCGTTGAACTTTTGTCAATTTGCATGGTGAGAAACCGCCTGTTGTCCTCTCACCCTCCCCCTTTTCCCCTGGTTCATCTGTCTGTGATGCTCAAAGCTTTGCTCCTTTTTCCATCTTCCTGCTTTTATTAACATCGTCCTTTAGAGAACCAAGAAGCCACAGGACTCTGCTGTCTGGATGTCCCCAAACTGCCCAATTCAAATAGCCCCCATCTTTGCTTCAGTCTGCTGGGAAAGATTGAAGGCAGGAGGAGAAGAGGACGACAGAGGGTGAGATGATTGGATGGCATCACCGACTCAATGGACCTGAGTTTGAGCAGGTTCCAGTAGTTGGTGATGGATGGAGAAGCCTGGTGTGCTACAGCCCTTGGGGTGGCAAAGAGTCAGACACGACTTAGTGACTGAGCTGAACTGAGTAATGTATACATGTAAAATCCTAATACAACCTCAAAATGGATGTACTATGCCAAGAGTGGTATACTAAACACTTTTAATAATATATACATGAAAATAACCACAGATGAATACCTCTATGTATGGTTTAAAGGATATAAGAATCTGTACAACTACAACAATAAGGCCATTTGAGGCAAGATGAATAGACTGAGAGATGATCATACTAAGTGAAGTGAGTCAGATGGAGAAAGACAGACACCAAATATCACTTAAATGTGGAACTGAAGATATGACACAAATGAACATTTATATGGCAAAGAAACTCATTCATGGACATAGAGAACAGACTTGTGGCTTCCAAGGCAGAGAGCACTGGGGGAGGAATGGAGTAAGAGATTGGGGTTAAGAGCTATAAACTAGAGTATATGGAATGGATAGACTAGTTCCTACTGTAGAGCATAGACAACTATATTCAGTATCTGATGATAAATCATAATGGAAAAGAATATATATGGGAGTTCCCTGGTGGCCCAGTGGTTAAGACTCCACACTTCCACTGCAGGGGATTCAGGTTCCATAGCTAGTCAGGAAGTTAATCTCACATGCTGCACAGTGTAGCCAAAAAAAAAAAAAAAAAAAGATTACATAAATGAATCTGTATATGGATACACACACACAATGTATATTACATATATATGTGTATAACTGAATCACTGCTGTAAAGCAGAAAATGACACAACATTGTAAATCAACTATACTTCAACTAAAAAATAACATGACTTAGAAAAAAAGATTGGTATAATTTATTGTATGTAAACTTTATCTTTCAAAGAAAACTGCTGTAAACAAATACAGTTCACTACTTAATGGTAGGCTACCTAAAATACCTAAGGAGATACATACTGATATCTGCAATTTACCACAAAATGTACCAGGGAATAAGATCGATTGATGGATGGATAGAAGGATGGACAAATGGACAGATATGTGACAAAGGAAGTATTGCAAAATAGTTGCAGTGAAATCTAAGTGGGAAATCTTTGTGTAATAGCCAGAAAAAAAATTTCCACTTTGTTGAATGTTTGGAACTTTTTATGATAAAATGTTTGGGAAAGTACAGAGCAAAGAACAATGGAAAGCAAAATGCACATGAAGTGTAATTCTAACTTTAAAAATGTGAGTTGAAAAATGATGGGGAAGAAATAGGCTAAAATATGAACTGTGGTGAAAGTAATCGTGGTTTTTGCTTACTTTTTCACACTCCGTGCACTGACCAAGTTCTGTTCCCAATATCCACAGAGTACATTGTCCATAATGAAAGAAGCATCACCTTCCCTCTGGCCCAAGGGAGACAGGCTTACTGGCAGCATCATCGCCCTGCTTGTGCAGCTCCTTGTGACCTTGGCTTTGAGCACGTGCTGGGGCTCCCGGAGTCCTCCAATCACAGCTCTAGAGAGGTGTCCCTGTTGGCTTCACAGGGCTGACCAAGCCTATGGCTGACTCATCTGTTTGGAGTCCCAGGTGCAGCCCCACCCGTCCTGGTTTCATCTTGACCCATCATGGCGCCACCCACCTTCACTTCATTTTCTCTCTCTCTATATATATATATACATATGTGTGTGTGTGTGTGTGTGTGTGTGTGTGTGTGTGTGTGTGTGTGTATTTCAGGGTAAAGTAAATAGCTAATTGTAAAGTTCACGTGAAAAGGCACACAGGTGCACTGATAGAGAATTGCCCCCCCCCCCCGCCCCCAATTCCTTTAACCTCACCTTCTAGCCTCCTGAACAACTTCTCAGTTATTTAAATTTCCTATTTTACCATGTCCTTTGTCCAGAAGCTAAAAAGGGAAAATTTACATACCTTTCTTTGTAGTAAAATTTCTGCGTGCCTAAATAATTAATAAGCAATGAATTATAAAGTGACAATTGAAAAATATTTGGAAGGTAGCTGACAAAGAGCACATTTACCTAATTTATGAAGAGTTCAAAAGTTAAAATAAGAAAATAAGATGAAAAACTCAATAGAAAACAAACATGAAATAAACAAAGGGTACAAAGATATACAAATTACTCAGAAGAAAAAAGGAAAAACTACCAAAAAACAGGAGGAAGTGTTGAACCCAAATGGTAATAAAAGAAATGCAAACCAAAACAATAATGGAATATGATTTCTCACCAAGCACATCGCCAAAAGTTCAGTGAAAGCTTTGAATGATACCAAATGTTTCCTCCACTTTGAGGATGAGGGATTAGAAAATCAGTGCTCATGCAGAATTGTGAAAGCATAAAATGATGCAAATTTCTGAAGGACAAGTGGACAATATCTAGTAAACTTACCAATGCATGGAGCCACTTAGCAAGACCCTGTTTGGAATTTACATTGCAGAAATATTTATGCAATTCCACCAAGATTATATATATGATGTTCACTGCAATATTTTTCTTTTCCCATCATCCTAGACAATCTCTTTGGGCCCCTTCCTCACACATCCCTTCTCCCATGCACAACCTGTTCTATCAGTATACATTAATTTTGCCTCATCTCAAACTTCCTATAAATGGAGCCTACAGTATGTACACATGTAGTTGCTTTACAATGTTGTATTACTTCCTGCTGTACAGCAAAGTAAATCAGCTGTGCATATGTGGTGTGTGGTATATATATCCTTTTTGTAATTTCTTTCCCATTTAGATCACCACAGAGCACCGAGGATAGTTCCCTGTGATGCACAGATGGTTCTCATTAGTTCAGGTCAGTTCAGTTCAGTGACTCAGTCGTGTCTGACTCTTTGCAACCCCATGGTCTGCAGCATGCCATGCCTCCCTGTCCATCACCAACTCCCGGAGCTTACTCGAACTTATTTCCATCCCATCGGTAATGCCATCCAACCATCTCATCCTCTGTCATCCACTTCTCCTCCCGCCTTCAATCTTCCCCAGCATCAGGGTCTTTTCCAATGAGTCAGTTCTTTGCGTCACTTTTGACTTCAGAATCAGTCTTTCCAGTGAATATTCAGGACTGATTTCTTTTAGGATGCACTGGTTTGATCTCCTTGCAGTCCAAGGGACTCTCAAGAGTCTTCTCCAACACCACAGTTCAAAACCATCAATTCTTCACTGCTCAGCTTTCTTTATAGTCCAACTCTCACATCCATACATGACTACTGGAAAAGCCATAGCTTTGACTATATGGACCATTATTGGCAAAGTAATTTCTCTGCTTTTTAAAATGCTGTCTAGGTTGGTCATAGCTTTTCTTCCAAGGAGCAAGTGTATTTTAATTTCATGGCTGCAGTCAACATCTTCAGTGATTTTGGATCCCAAGAAAATTAAGTCTCTCACTGTTTCCATTGTTTCCCATCTACTTGCCACAAAGTGGTGGGACCAAATGCCATGATCTTAGTTTTCGGAATCCTGAGATTTAAGCCAACTTTTTCACTCTCCTCTTTCACTTTCATCAAGAGGCTCTTTGGTTCTTCTTTGCTTTCTGCCATAAGGATGATGTCATCTGCATATCTGAGGCTATTGATATTTCTGCGAGCAATCTTGATTCCAGCTTGTGCTTCATCCAGCCCAGCATTTCATGAGATGTAGAATACTTTGGCCACCTGATGTGAAGAACTGACTCATTTGAAAAGACCCTGATGTGGGAAAGATTGAAGGCAGGAGGAGAAGGGGATGACAGAAGTTGAGATGGACATGAGTTTGTGTAAACTCTGGAAACTGGTGATGGACAGGGAGGCCTGGCGTGCTGCAGTCCATGGGATAACAAAGAGCCGGACATGACTGAATGACTGAGCTGAACTGAACTCTGCATATAAGTTAAATAAGCAAGGTGACAATATACAGCCTTGATTTACTCCTTTCCTAATTTGGAACCAGTCTGTTGTTCCATGTTCAGTTCTTACTGTTGCTTCTTGACCTGCATACAGATTTCTCAGGAGGCAGGTCAGGTGGTCTGGTATTCCCATCTCTTTCAGAATTTCCCAGTTTGTTGTGATCCACACAGCCAAAGTCTTTGGCAGAGTCAATAAAGCAAAAGTAGATGTTTTTCTGAAACTCTCTTGCTTTTTTGATGATCCAACGGATGTTGGCAATTTGATCTCTGGTTCCTCTGCTTTTTCTAAATCTAGCTTGAACATCTGGAAGTTCAGGGTTCACATATTGTTGAAACCAGGCTTGGAGAATTTTGAGCATTACTTTGCTAGTGTGAGATGAGTGCAATTGTGCGATAGTTTGAGGATTCTTTGGCATTGCCTTTCTTTGGGATGGGAATGAAAACAGCTTCTCCAGTCCTGTGGCCACTGCTGAGATTTCCAGATTTGCTGGCATATAGAGTGCAGCACTTTCACAGGATCATCTTTTAGGATTTGAAATAGCTCAACTGAAATTCCAACACCTCCACTAGCTTTGTTCGTAGTGATGTTTCCTAAGGCCGACTTGACTTCGCATTCCAGGATGTCTGGCTTTAGGTGAGTTATCACACCATCGTGGTTATATGGGTCATGAAGATCTTTTTTGTACAGTTCTTCTGTGTATTCTTGCCACCTCTTCTTAATATCTTCTGCTTCTGTTTGGTCCATTCCATTTCTGTCCTTTATTGTGCTCATCTTTGTGAGATATGTGCCCTTGGTATCTCTAATTTTCTTGAAGAAATCTCCAGTCTTTTCTATTGTATTTTTTCCTCTACTTGTTTGCTTTGATTGCTGAGGAAGGCTTTCTTATCTCTCTGCTACTCTTCAGAACTCTGCATTTAAGTGGTTATAACTTTCATTTTCTCCTTTGCCTTTTGCTTCTCTTCTTTTCTCAGCTGTTTGTAAAGCCTGATCAGACAACCATTTTGCTTTTTTGCATTTCTTTTTCTTGGGGATGGTCTTGATCACTGCTTTCTCTACAATGTCATGAACCTCATTAGCTATCAAGGCATTATTCTCCAAAATATACAAACAGGTCATGTAGTCCAGTATAAAAAAAAAAAAATTCAATCAAGAAATGGGCAGATCTAAATAGACATTGTTCCAAAAAAGACATACAAATGGCCAAGAAACACAGGAAAAGATGCTCAACATCACTCATTATCAGAGAAATGCACATCAAAACCACTATGAGGCATTACTTCACACCAGTCCAAAGAGCCATCATCAAAAATTATACAAACAATAATTTCTGGAGAGGGTTTGGAGGAAAAGGGACCATCTTTCACTGTCAGTGGACATGTAAATTGGTACAGCCACTATGGTGAACAGTATGGCAGCTCCTTAAAAACTATAAATAAAATTACCATATGACCCAGTAATTCCACTCCTGGGCACATTCCTGGAGAAAAACCTGAATTCCAAAAGATACATGCACTCCAATGTTCATTGCAGCATTAGGTACTGTAGACAAGACATGCAGCATTTTTCAACAAAAGCAGAAATGGAAGAAAAAAAAAAAAAAAACACCTTGAAGCCAACAGTCTCTAAACAGGGGATCAAATTACTAGTTATTTGTAACTGTAAAGGCTTAAAGATAAGCAAACAAAGCAAAAATCAACTATCAAAACCAAGTTCTATGTTAGCATACAAATAGCTGAAATGATGATTTTATACTAAAAGAAGTAGCACACCATCATCGCCCCGAGCCAGGAACTCAGAATTCTGAGCCAATGGTAAAGTGAAATCATGGGTGATTTTTTTGTTTCTTTCTATTTTTTGGCAACTTTATCTCTTCTGTTATGAGTATATATCATTTAATAAAGCAATACAGTATCTTTTCCAACATGTGAAGAATACATCTGGATTTTATAAATTGCATTCATAAGCTTTCTTCTACTTCTCCACCAGAGGGCAGCAAAAGCACAGTAAATATTTATTCATACACACATATATACGAGAGTATACATCTGAATTTTATAAATTACATTCATAAGCACAACAAATATTTATTCATATCCACATATACTCTGGAGAGTCCCAAGGAGATCAAACCAGTCAATCCTGAACGAAATCGGTCCTGAATATTCATTGGAAGGAATGATGCTGAAGCTGAAACTGCAATACTTTGGCCACCTGATGTGAAGAACTGATTCATTGGAAAAGACCCTGATGCTGGCAAAGACTGAAGGCAGGAGGAGAAGTGGACAACAGAGGATGAGGTGGTTGGATGGCATCACCCACTCAATGGACCTGAGTTTGAGCAGGCTCCGGTAGTTGGTAATGGACATGGAAACCTGGCATGCTACAGTCCATGGGGTCACAAAGAGCCAGACACGACTGAGCGACTGAACATATACATATAAAATGCCAATACAGCCTCAAAATGGATGTACTATGCCCAGAGTGGTGTACTACAGATGTTTTCATAATATATACATGAAAATAACTGCAGATGAATACCTGTATGTATGATTAAAAGGATACAAGAGTCTGTACAGCTACAACAGTAAGGCCATTTGAGGCAACATGCATGGACCGAGAGATGATCATACTAAGTGAAGTGAGTCAGAGAAAGACAACTACCAAATGATATTGCTAAAATGTGAAATCTAAGATATGACACAAATGAACATATGCCTGAAACAGAAACACACGGACATAGAGAACAGACTTGTATCTTCCAAGGCAGAGAGAACTGGGGGAGGGATGGAGTAAGAGACTGGGGTTAAGAGCTATAAACTCGAGTACATGGAATGGGTAGACAAGTTCCTACTGTAGAGCACAGAGAACTATATTCAGTATCCTATGATATATCATAATGGGAAAGAATATATATGGGACTTCCCTGGCAGTGCAGTGGTTAAGACTCCACACCTCCACACACTTCCAGCTTCAATCCCCGGTCAGGGAACTAATCCCACATGCTGCACAGTGTAGCCAAGAAAGAAAGATTAAATATAAGAATGCACACACACACAATGCATATATACACATATATGTGTATAACTGAAACAATAATTCCTATAGAGGTTGTGGAGAAAAGGGAACCCTCTTGCACTGTCAGTGGGCATGTAGATTGGTACTGCCACTGTGGTGAACAGTATGGCAGCTCCTTAAAGAACGTAAACTAGTATTACCATATGACACAGTCATGCTACTCCTGGCCATATTCCTGGGGAAAACCTTAATTTCAAAAGATACATGCACCTCAATGTTCATTGCAGCACTATTTACCATAGAAAAGACATGCAAATTTTTTAAAATCTTACCAAAAGCAGAAAAAAAAAAAAAAAACTTGAAGCAAACAGCCTCTAAACAGGGGCTCAAATTCCTAGGTATTTTAAAAAGTAGAGGCTTAATGATAAGTAAACAAAGCAAGAGTCAAGTATCAAATCCAAGTTCTATGTTAGCGTTCTAACAGCAGAAAAGGTGATTTTATTTTAAAAGGACTAACGCACCCTCGTCTTTTTATCTCCCTGTCCCAGGAACTTAGAATTCTGAGGCAACGTTAAAGTGAGATCATGGGGTTTTTTTTTCTTTCTTTATATTATTCTGTCAATTTTACCTTTTCTCTTATGAGCATGTATTAATTTTTAAAAAGTTACGCAGTATCTTTTTCAACATGTAAAGAATGCATCTGGATTTTACAAAATTACATTCATAATCATTCTTCTATTTCTCCACAAGACGGCAACAAATGCACAGTAAATATTGATTCATACACACATATACATATAAGAGAATACATCTGAGTTTTATATATTACATTCATAAGTATTCTATTTCTCCACAAGAGTGAAGCATATGCACAAAAAATATTTATTCATACCCACATTTACTCTGGAGAGTCCCTTGGACTGCAATGAGATCAAACCCATCAATCCTAAAGGAAATCAGTCCAGAATATTTCACACTACCCCACGTCCAGGGACAGAGAAGCCCCAGCAAGACAGCAGGATGGGCAAACTGCATTTAGAATCAAACTCCATATCTGCCAGAGACACTCAGGGGGCTCAAACAAACCTTGTGTGCACTGGAACCCAGACACCCCAAAGAGACTGAGACAGAAGTGTGTTTGAGTGTCTTCTGTGGAGGTATGGGTCAGCAGTGGACTACTGCGGGTGCAGGGGCTCTGCTGCAACAGAGTTGCATATGGCATAAGCCCTCTTGGAGGAGGTCACCATTAACCCCACCATAGAGCTGCCAGAACTTACACAGGACTGGGAAACAGCCTCCTGGAGGGCACAAACAGAACCTTGTGCACACTAGGACCCAGGAGAAAGGAGCAGTGACCCCACAAGAGTCTGACTCAGACTTTTCTGTGAGTGTCCAGGAGTCTCTGGCAGAGGTGTGGGTCGGCGGTGGCCTGCTGTAGGGTTGGGGATGCTGAGTGTACCACTGTGTGCATGGGACCTTTGAATGAGATTGCCATTATCTTCATTACCTCCACCATAGTTTGGCCTCAGGTCAAATGACAGGGAGGGAACACAGTCCCATCCATAAACAGAAAGGTGGATTAAAGATTTACTGAGCATGGCCCTGGCCATCAGAACAACACCCAGTTTCCCCCCTCAGTCAGTCTCTCCCATTAGGAAGCTTCCATAAGCCTGTTATCATTCTCCATCAGCTGGCAGACAGATGGAAAACCACAATCACAGAAAACTAGCCAATCTGATCACAAGGACCACAGTCTTGTCTAACTCAATGAAACTATGAGCCATGCCCTGCAGGGCCTCCCAAGATGGAGTGGTCATAGTGGAGAGTTCTGACAAAGCGTGTTCCACTTGAGAAGGGAATAGCAAATCCCTTTGGTATTCTTGCTTTGAGAACCCCAGGAACAGTATGAAAAGGCACAAAGATAGGACACTGAGAGATGAACTCCCCAGGTCTGTAGGTGCCCAATATGCTACTGGAGATCAGTGGAGAAATAACACCATAAAGAATGAAGAGATGGAGCCAAAGCAAAAACAGCACTCAGTTGTGGATGTTACTGGTGATAGAAGTAAATCTGATGCTGTAAAGAGCAATAACGCATAGGAACATTTGATGTTAGGTCCATAATCAAGGCAAATTGGAAGTGGTCAAACAGGAGATGGCAAGAGTGAACATCGACATTTTAGGAATCAGGGAACTAAAATGGACTGGAATGAGTGAATTTAACTCAGATAAACATTATATCTACTACTGTGGGCAAGAATCCCTTAGAAGAAATGGAGTAACCATCATAGTTAACAAAAGAGTCTGAAATGCAGTACTTGGATGCAATCTCAGAAATGACAGAATGATCTCTGTTCGTTTCCAAGGCAAACGGTTTAATATCACAGTAATCCAAGTCTATGCCCCGACCAGTAATGCTGAAGAAGCTCAAGCTGAATGATTTTATGAAGACCTACAAGACTTTGTAGAACTAACACCCAAAAAAGTTGTCCTTTTCATTATAGGGGGCTGGAATGCAAAAGTAGAAAGACAAGAAACACCTGGAGTAACAGGCAAATTTGACCTTGCAGTACACAATGAAGCAGGGCAAAGACTAATAGAGTTTTGCCAAGAGAACACGTTGGTCATACCAAACACCCTCTTCCAACAACACGAGAAGACTCTACAAATGGACATCACCAGGTGGTCAATAATGAAATCAGATTGATTACATTCTCTGCAGCCAAAGACAGAGAATCTCTATACAGTCAACAAAAAGAAGACCAGGAGCTGACTGTGGATCAGATCATGAACTCCTTGTTGCCAAACTGAGACATAAATTGAAGTAGGGAAAACTCCTAGACAATTCAGGTATGACCTAAATCAAATCCCTTATGATTATACCCTGGAAGTGAGAAGTAGATTCAAGGGGTTACATCTAATAGACAGAGTGTCTGAAGAGCTGTGGACAGAGGTTCATGACATTGGACAGGAGGCAGTGATCAAGACCATCCCCAAGAAAAAGAAATGCAACAAGGCAAAATGGTTGTCTGAGGAGGCCTTATAAATAGCCGTAAAATGAAGAACAGTGAAAGGCAAAGGAGAAAAGAAAAGATGTACACATTTGAATGCAGAGTTTCAAAGAATAGCAAGGAGAGATAAGAAAGACTTCCTCAGTGATCAATGCATAGAAATAGAGGAAAACAATATAATAGGAAAGACTAGAGATCTCTTCAAGAAAATTAGAGATACCAAGGGACATTTTATGCAAAGATGGGCATAATAAAAGACATAAATTGTATGGACTTAACAGAATCAGAAGATATCGATAGTGGTCTTTTTGATTTCTCAGTAGTGATATCCCCTTGCAGTTTAATTTTTCATATCACTGACAAAAAAACCAAATGAGGCACATTTCCAGACGCATCTTTCTTCATTGAATTGCCGTTACCTGTTGATGTTTCCTTCCTGATCGTGTGGTTTGTTCTCGTTTTTATTTCGGTGTGCAAACCCTGGCCATTTTGTAAGGGTAGGTGTCATTTATTGCCCGGCCACCTCGTGAATAGGCAGTGTCCATCAGCCCAAGGTTTAAGGTTGCCATTCCCGAATACGGCCACAAGGTAGCAGCATTTCTTTGGATTCTCCTCTTGTTACCATGGGAATTGCATCTTTAGAGGTATTCGCCATTTCTGATTGTAAATGAGAGCAGAATGAGTTAGAGGAAGCCCCCGAAAGCTTGTGTCTCCTTCCTTCTCAGTTTTATTGTAGTTGATATTTCTTGTTTGACAAAGCTGATGTACAGAATTGCCTTTGTTGTAGCTATACCTATTCTTACTCCCTTACATGGATGAACAGAGGCATTCAGGAGCAGTTTATTTCCTCTGACCTGCTCTCAGAAAATGTGTAGTACATCAGTCTTGCTAAGTCGGTCCCTGTGGATTATGTATTTGACAGGTATTTCTGGGAATCCATGATTTTCAGACTTCCAATGTAAGCCTTCCTCTCACCCATCCCCTTTGTTAAGCATCAGTGTGTTCCCAGCACTGGGTGTCCATTTCACTTTGGATAGAGAAAAATTCAGAGATCATCACACTGAGTGAAGGAGGGTCGATTCAAGTTACATCATGGGATGTAATGGAGAGGTGGGATACAAAAATCCACAGCAGTGAGCACCCAGACAAAGGTTAAATGGATATCCAATCTGGCAAGAAACTTATGGGAAGCAGAGGACCCTGGTGGATGGAGGGGATATGTATGGAGCCTGGAGTTAATTTCTTCCCAAAGATATGTATAAAATATGGAATCCACGTTAAACCTACTTCAACAAGAGGAGCAGTTGAAATACTTTCTAATCTCATGCAGGTGAAAACAAGCACAGCTGAATAGATCTGGTACTCTCAGTGCCATGGAACAAGAATCTGTACACATAAGACAAAAGCATCCTTGCCAGTCAACTTAAATAGAATAGAAACTTTAAGTTAAAATAAAATCCAAGAGTGAGGAGACACCAGGTTTGGTGGCATTCTCTGGCTCATTCTATTCTAATGTATAACAAGGCTTGACAAAAGCTCCAAGGTGGCAGAGGCCAACCTAAAAGAGGACGGAATAAGGAAACTGCAGCATGGAGGCTGTTCTCTGTAACCACAGCCTGAAACTTATCACTGATGGACATCTGATATTCACAAGGATGCTGGACTGGACATGACACCTATCCTTGAACATGTCAGGAGTCACACATCCAAAAGTGAATAAGTAAATTAAAAAAAAAAAAAAAAAAAAACGGAAACTCTCAGAAGAAAACATCAACAGGTAAATACAACTCAAAATGCTTTCCAAAAGCCAAAAGCCCATCAACAGTGCTCCATAGGATTTCTTATCAGAGATACAAAAGCTAAACGGCCATGAGCCATCAACTCTTAGCACTGGAAAAGGCCACCATGGACAACACTCCAGACCAGAAATGGTAGGTTGACATTGGTCAGGGGGATCATTTTATAGTAGTGGGGGGAATATCAGTGGGAGGAGCCAGTATAAGAATCACTGTCCAAGTGCCTTTATAGATAAAAAGAGACAGAAAGTATGACATGGCCTCTCCATTCCAAAGACATCTCAGAAATACACAGATTTTTAAAACCACACGCCCCAGAACATGCACTGCAGGGGCATTCCCATTGATAAGAGATTAAAGTAAAGAAAATACACAGGGACAGAGAGATCAGTGGATCAAGAAATGGGACACAGGTTCACGATGGAATATGACTCAGGTATTGAAACAAGGAAATAATGTCATTGTCAGAGGTACAGACAAGTGTAGTGATAATCAGAGTCAGTGAAGAAGGGCAGATTAGAACTATGTCATAGGATTTACCGTTCAAACGGGAAAGACAATACTGCTGGCAGTGAGTACCCTGACAGAGGTGAGATGGACACCCAGTGCTGGGAACGCCCTGATGCTTAGCAAAGGGGATGGGTGAGAGGAAGGCTTACATTGGAAGGCTGAAATTCACGGATTCCCACAAATGCCTGTCAAATACATAATCCACAGGGACTGACATAGCAAGAATGATGTACTACACACTTTCTGAGAGCAGGTCGGAGGAAATAAACACTGCTGAATGCCTCTGTGTATCCATGTAAGGGAGCAAGAATCGGTAGAGCTACAACAAAGGCAACTCTGTACATCAGCTTCGTCAAACAAGAAATATGAACTACAATAAAACTGAGAAGGAAGGAGACTCAAGCTTCCATGGGCTTCCCCTAGCTCATTCTACTCTCATTTTCAAGCGGAAATGTCACATGCCTCTAAAGATGCAGTTACCATGGTAACAGGAGGAGAGCCTAAAGAAGTGCTGCCACCTGTTGGTCGCTCTCGGGAACAGCAACATTAAACCTTGTGCTGATGGACACTGAAGATTCACAAGGCGGGCAGGCTCTAAATGACACCTACCTTTATAAAATGGCCAGGGGTCATACACTGAAATAAAAACGAGAACAAACTACACGATCAGGAAGGAAACTTCCACAGGTAAATGCAATTTAATGCTCAGAAAGAAAGCTCTGGAAATGTGACTCATTTACTTTCTTATCAGTGATACGAAATTTTAAACAGCAAGGCGATATCAATACTGAAACCAAAAAGGCCACTATCCAAAACTATACAGACCAAGAAGGAGTAGGGCAGTATTAGTAAATGGGACCCTTATATTCTACTGGTGGGAGGTAAGCAGTCAGAGCCTTTATGAGCATGACTGTCAAAGGGCCTGGGAATCAAAAATGAGACAAATGATGTCGTATGTCAATTCTATTCCTAGATTATTTGAGAAATCAACAGATCATGGAAAACACAGGCCACCCCCACAAACATGCACTGCAGCAGCATTCACATCGCCTAAGAGATGAAAGGAAAGAGAATTGTTGAGTGCAGACAAAAAGAGAAAGAAATGAGACAGAGATACCCAGTGAAATATGACTCCAACCTTATGAAAATGCAAAAAACTTCCATTTTTTCCTAAATGAAATTTAGAGTGAAGCCCAATAAGCAAAGAAGTGTGGATTAAAGAGATATCACATCATGTACCTTCCAGGGGGGATTAAAAAAGAAAAAAAAAAACATTGATGGCAATGAATACCTAAACAAAAGTGAAATGTACTTACACTCCTGGTAGGAAAATTACGGTTAGCAAAGGGAGTCTGTGGGTGAGAGGCCTAAAGGTGAAAGCTGGAATAAAGCTATACCCACAAATACCTGTGCAATTCATAATCCAGAGGACCTCCTGTATCAAGAGGCATGTGCTTAACAGATTCTGGAACCATTGCTGTGACAGTAACAACAGCTGAATACCTCCAGTTATGTGTGGAACGGAAGGAGAAACTGTCTCCCTGCAAAAACTACAACAGTGTAAATAGCCTTAAATAAAAAACAAAATGTCATTTGTAGACTTAAGGAAGCAACCTATATGTCCATTGGCAGACAACTGGATAAGAAAGCTGTGGTACATGCACACAATGGAATATTACTCAGCTATTAAAAAGAATGCATGTGAAGCAGTTCTAATGAGGTGGATGAAACTGGAGCCTATTATACAGAGCAAATTAAGTCAGAAAGAAAAACACCAATACAGTATCTTAACACATATATATGGAATTTAGAAAGATGGTAACGATGACCCTATGTGCGAGACTGCAAAAGAGACACGGATGTACAGAACAGTCTTTTGGACTCTGTGGGAGAAGGCGAGGGTGGGATGATCTGAGAGAACAGCATTGAAACATGTATATTATCATATGTGAAACAGATCGCCAGTCCAGGTTACATGCATGAGACAGGGTTCTCAGGGCTGGTGCAGTGGGATGACCCTGAGGCATGGGATGGGTAGGGAGATGGGAGGGAGGGTCAAGATGGGGACACATGTACACCCATGGCTGATTCATGTCAATGGATGGCAAAACCACTACAATATTGTAAAGTAATTCGCCTCCAATTAAAATAAATTTTAAGAAATAAAAGAATATATATCACTTAAAGAAAAGCCTCAAAGAATACAGAGACAAAAGTTTTTGGCGACTTCTTGTGTATCATTTTACTCTCATTTACAACCAGGCCCTGGATAACCACCCAGGTTGCTTTTACCATAGCCACAAGAGGAGGGAATGAAGAAATGCTGCCGCCCTGTGACATTTTCTCTAACAGCAACTTTAAAATGCCTGCTGATGGACACACTATTCACAGAGGTGCTGTGAATAGTGTGAACCCTTAACGAATTGCCAGGGCTCATATGGGGGAAAAAACTCAAGTAAACACAGGGGAAGCTAACAGGAAGAGGATATGAACAGGTACACACAATTATGTGTTTCTTTAAAAAAAAAACACATGACAATTTACACATAGGGTGAATTCGAAGATACAAACATGTAAGCTGCAAGGACATTATCACCTCTGCCTGAGCATGAAAAAGGCCACTGTTGAAAGCTGGAGCTGGCATCAATGGTAGAGTAACGTTAGTACAGTGGACACATTAGGGTACTGATGGGATGGACCTGGTAAGAGCCACTATGAGCATGATTAGAAAAGTGCACTCCCATGAGAGATAAATAAATAATTGAAGAGGTAGAGACAGTATGATAAATCAGGTCCTCTCCTGGAATATTTCAGAAATGAACGGATTTCAAACACCACACACCCCAAACCGGGTCCCACAGCAATGTTCAGAACATCGAAGAGATGAAAGTAAAGACAGCGTACCTAGACATAGGAATGGATATAGAAATGTGATACAGGTCTAGAATGAATTATGAATCAAGGGTTGAAATATGAAAGTGGCAGTCTTCAGAGATAGAGATAAATGTACTGGTCATCATACTGAGTGAAGGAGGGTCAACTCAAGAAATATCATGGGATGCAATCAAGAGGTGGGATACAAAAACCCACAGCAGTGAGCACCCACACAAAGGTGAAGTGGACATCCAACCTGGCAAGAAACTTATGGGTAGAAGAAGACCCTGATGGATGGGATGGAAGTATTGTAAAATAGTTACAGTAGAATCTAGGTGGGAAGTCTTTGTGTATTAGGTAGAAAACATGTTCAACCTCGTTGTATGTTTGGAAAATTTTATAATAAAGTGTTGCAGAATGTACAGAGCAGAGAACAATGAAAACCAAAATGCACATGAAGCATAATTTCATATTTAAAAATATGAGCTGAAAAAAGATGCCGAGGAGATAGGGTAAAATATTGTGTGCTCAGTCACTCAGTCATGTCTGATATTTTTGCAACCCCATAGACTGTAGTCCACCAGGTTCCTATGTCCATGGGATACTCCAGGCAAGAATACTGGAGTGGGTTACCAATCCCTTCTCCAGGGGATCTTTCTGACCCAGGTTTCTAATTCCTGACTCCTGCATTGGCAGGCGGGTTCTTTACCAGTGAGCCACCAAGGAACCCCAAAATATGAACCGTAGTGAGATTAAACATGGTTTTTATTTACTTTTTCACACTCCATGCCCTGACCAAGTTCTTTTCCCAATATCCACAGACTACATTTTCAATAATAAAAGTAGCATCACTTTGCCTCTGGCCCAATGGTGACAGGCCTCCTGGGCAGCATCATCGCTCTGCTTGTGCTCCCCTCCTGGTGATCTTGGCTTTGAGCAGTTGTTGGGGATCACAGGGTCCTCCAATCACAGCTCTAGAGACGTGTCCCCACTGGCTTCACAGGTCTGACCAAACCTATGGCTGACTCCTATGTTTGGGACACCAAGGTGTGGCCCCTTCCGTCCTGGCTTCATCTTGGCCCATCATGGCGCTACCCACCTCCACTTCATTTTTTCTCTTTATATATGTGTGTGTGTGTGTGTGTGTGTGTGTGTGTGTGTGTTTCAGGGTAAAGCAAATAGCTCATTGAAAAGTACATATGGAAAGGCATACAGATAAACCCAGAGAGAGTTGCCCCACCTCCCTGCAGGGAGGTATCTTTCAACATACACCCTCTAGTTCCCTGGAGTTTTTCTCAGTTATTTAAATTTCTTAATTCAACTGATCTTTGTCCAATAGCTAAAAAGGGAAAATTAACACTTTGCAGAAAAATTCCTGCATGTGTAAATAATTAATAAACAAGGAATTATAAAATGGCAATTGAGAAATATTTGGAAGAGAGCTGACAAAGGGCACATTTACCTAATTTATGCAGAGTTCAAAAGTTAAAATAAGAAAAGAAGATGAAAAACCCAATAGAAGACAAACACGAAGTAAACAAAGGGAAGAAAGAAATGCAAATTACTCAGAAGAAAAATAAAGATTACCAGAAAACAGGAGAAAATGTTGAACCTAATTTGTAATAAAAGAAATGCAAACCAAAACGATAATGGAATACGACTTCTCACCATGAAAACTGACAAAAGTTCAATGAAAGCATTGAGTAATACCAAATGTTTCCTCTAAATTGAGGATGAGAGGTTGGAAAATGAGTGCTCATGTGTTGTTGTGAAAGCATAAAGTGATGCAACTTTCTGAAGGACAATTTGACAGTATCTAGTAAATTTATCTGGAGAAGGCAATGGCACTCCACTCCAGTACTTTTGCCTAGAAAATCCCATGGACGGAGGAGCCTGGTAGGCTGCAGTTCATGGGGTCGCTAGAGTCAGACACGACTGAGCGACTTCACTTTCACTTTTCATTTGCATGCATTGGAGAAGGAAATGGCAACCCACTCCAGTGTTCTTGCCTGGAGAATCCCAGGGACGGGGAAGCCTGGTGGGCTGCCGTCTATGGGGTCGCACAGTCGGACACGACCGAAGCGACTAAGCAGCAGCAGCAGCAGTACATTTATCAACGCATGGAGCCAATTAGCAAGACCTTGTTTGGAATTTACATTGCAGAAGTATTTATGCAATTTCAAGAAGATTATATATATGATGTTCACTGCAATATTTTTTCCCACCATCCTAGAAAAACTCTTGGGCCCCTTCCCCACACTCCCCTTCCCCGATGCAACCCCTGTTCTCAGTTCTATCAGTAAACATGAGCTTTGCCTAGTCTAGAACTTTCCTGTAAATGGAGCCTACAGTATGTACACATGTAGTTGCTTTACAGTGTTGTGTTACTTACTGCTGTACAGCAAAGTAAATCAGTTGCATGTATGCGTGTATTTGTATATATATGTATGCATCGTCCCTTTTCAGTTTCCTTCCCATTTAGGTCACCACATAGCACTGAGGACAGTTACCTGTGCTATACAGAGAGTTCTCATTAGTTATCATGGCATTACTCTCCAAAATATACAAACAGCACATGTAGCCCAGGATTAGAAAAAAAAAAAACAAACACTCAATAAATGGGCAGATCTAAATAGACATTTTTCCAAAGAAGTCATACAGATGGCCAACAAACACTTGAAAAGATGCTCAACATCACTAGTTATCAGAGAAATGCAAATCAAATCTGCAATGAGGTATTACTTCACACCAGTCCAAATAGCCCTCATCAAAAACTCTACAAACAATAATTTGGAGAGGGCGTTGAGAACAGGGAACCCTCTTGCATTGTCAGAGGGCATCTAAATTGGTACCACCGATATGGTGAACTCTATGGCAGCTCCTTAGAAAACAAAAAATACGATGACCATATGGCCTACTCTGGGGCATTTTCCTGGAGAAAACCTTAATTCAAAAAGATGCATGCACCCCAATGTTCACTGCATCACTATTTACCATAGCCATGACATGCAACATTTTTTTAATTATAGCCAAAATGGGAAAAACAAAACAACCTTGAAGCAAACAGTCTCTAAACAGGGAGTCAAATTACTAGGTCTTTGTAAAAGCAGAGACTTAAAGATAATAAACAAAGCAAGAATCACGTATCAAAACCAAGTTCTATGTTAACATTCTAATAGCAGAAAAGATGATTTTATAATAAAGGAACTAGCACACCCTCATCTTTTTATCTCCTTGTCCCAGGAACTCAGAATTCTGAGCCAACGTTAAATGAGATCATGGGTGATTTTGTTCTTTCTTTGTACTTTTCTACCAACTTTATATTTTCTGTTATGAGCATATATTAATTTTTAACAGTTATACAGTATCATTTTCAACATGTAAAGAATACATCTGGATTTTATACATTCACAATCATTCTTCTATTTCTCCACGAGATGGCAGCATAAGCACAATAAATATTTATTCATACACACAGAGAGGGCAATGGCAACTCATTCCAGTACTCTTGCCTGGAAAAATCCCATGGACGGAGGAGCCGGGTAGGCTGCAGTCCATGGGGTCGCGAAGAGTCGGACATGACTGAGTGACTTCACTTTCATGCATTGGAGAAGGAAATGGCAACCCACTCCAGTGTTCTTGCCTGGAGAATCCCAGGGACGGGGGAGCCTGGTGGGCTGCCGTCTATGGGGTCCCACAGAGTCAGACATGACTGAAGTGACTTAGCAGCAGCATACATATGAGCTATTTCAAATCCTGAAAGATGATGCCGTGAAAGTGCTGCACTCAATATGCCAGCAAATTTGGAAAACTCAACAGTGGCCACAGGACTGGAAAAGGTCAGTTTTCACGCCAATCCCAAAGAAAGGCAATGCCAAAGAATGCTCAAACTACTGCACAATTGCACTCATCTCACATGGTAGTAAAGCTTTGCTCAAAATTCACCAAGCCAGATTTCAGCAATACATGAACCATGAATTTCCTGATGTTCAAGCTGGTTTTAGAAAAGGCAGAGGAACAAGAGATCAAATTGCTAATATCCGCTGGATCATGGAAAAAACAATAGAGTTCCAGAAAAACATCTATTTCTGCTTTATTGACTATGCCAAAGCCTTTGACTGTGTGGATCACAATAAACTGTGGAATATTCTGAGAGATGGGAATAGCAGACCACCTGACCTGCCTCTTGAGAAATCTGTATGCGGGTCAGGAAGCAACAGTTAGAACTGGACATGGAACAACAGACTGGTTCTAAATAGGAAAAGGAGTTCGTCAAGGCTGTATACCGTCACCCTGCTTATTTAACTTCTATGCAGAGTACATCATGAGAAACGCTGGACTGGAAGAAGCACAAGCTGGAATCAAGATTGCCGGGAGAAATATCAATAACCTCAGAAACGCAGATGAAACAACGCTATGGCAGAAAGTGAAGAGGAACTAGAAAGCCTCTTGATAAATGTGAAAGTGGAGAGTGAAAAAATTGGCTTAAAGCTAAACATTCAGAAAACAAACATCATGCCATCCAGGCCCATCACTTCATGGGAAATAGATGGGGAAACAGTGGAAACAGTGTCAGACATTTTTTTGGGCTCCAAAATCACTGCAGATGGTGACTGCAGCCATGAATTTAAAAGACACTTCCTCCTTGGAAGGATAGTTGTGACCAACCTAGATAGTACATTCAAAAGCAGACACATTACGTTGCCAACAAAGGTCCGTCTTGTCAAGGCTATGGTTTTTCCAGTGGTCATGTATGGATGTGAGAGTTGGACTGTGAAGAAGGCTAAGCGCCAAAGAATTGATGCTTTTGAACTGTGGTTTTGGAGAAGACTCTTGAGAGTCCCTTGGTCTGCAAGGGCATCCAACCAGTCCATTCTGAAGGAGATCAGCCCCGGGATTTCTTTGGAAGGAATGATGCTAAAGCTGAAACTCCAGTACTTTGGCCTCCTCATGCGAAGAGTTGACTCATTGGAAAAGACTCTGATGCTGGGAGGGATTGGGGGCAGGAGGAGAAGGGGATGACAGAGGATGAGATGGCTGGATGGCATCACTGACTCGATGGACGTGAGTCTGGGTGAACTCTGGGAGTTGGTGATGGACAGGGAGGCCTGGCGTGCTGCAATTCATGGGGTTGCAGAGTCAAACATGACTAAGGGACTGAGCTGAACTGATACATATGGGAGAATACATTCAGATTTTATGAAGTAAATTCATAAGCATCCTTCTATTTCTCAATGAGAGGGCAGCTAAAGTACAGTAAATATTTATTCATACCCACACACTTTCGCCACCTGATGTGAAGAACTGACTCATTGGAAAAGTCCCTGATGCTGGGAAAGATTGAACACCGGAGGAGAAGGGGATGACAGATGATGAGGTGGTTGGATGCCATCATGGACTCGATGGACATGAGTTTGAGTAAGCTCCGGGAGTTGGTGATGAACAGGGAAGCCTGGTGTGCTGCAGTCCATGGGGTCACAAAGAGACAGACACGACTGAGCAACTAACATATACATATGAACTGACATATACATATGAGAGAACACATCTGGATTTTATAAATTACATTCATAAGCATTCTTCACGAAAGGGCAGCATAAACACCGTAATTATTTATTCATACACACATGTACATATGAGAGAATACATCTGGATTTTATAAGTTACATTCATTAGCATTCTTCTATTTCTCCATGAGAGGGCAGCATAAGCACAACAAATATTGATTCATACACATATATACTCTGCAGAGTCCCTTGATCTGCAAGGAAATCAAACCAATCAATCCTAAGGGAAATCAGTCCTGAATATACATTGGAAAGATTGATGCTGAAGCTGAAAATCCAATGCTTTGGCCACCTGATGCAAAGAACTGACTAGTTCTTTGACTGAATGCAAACTAGTGCAGCCACTCCAGAGAACAGTGTGGAGAGTCCTAAAAAAAACTGGAAATAGTAAAATATCATGTATGAAATGAGTTGCCAGTCCAGGTTCGATGCACGATACTGGATGCTTGGGGCTGGTGCACTGGGACGACCCAGAGGGATGGAATGGGGAGGGAGGAGGGAGGAGGGTTCAGGATGGGGAACATATGTAAACCTGTGGCGGATTCATTTTGATATTTGGCAAATCTAATACAGTTATGTAAAGTTTAAAAATAAAATAAAATTAAAAAAAAAAAAAAAAAAAACAAAAACAACTGGAAATAGAATTGCCATATGACATAAACACCGAGGAAACTAAAATTGAAACAGGATTCATTTTGATATTTGGCAAATCTAATACAGTTATGTAAAGTTTAAAAATAAAATAAAATTAAAAAAAAAAAAAAAGAAAGAAACAGACATGTGCACCTCATTGTTAATCGAAGCACTGTTTACAATAGTCAGGACATGGAAGCAACCTAGATGTCCTTTGGCAGACAAATGGATAAGAAAGCTGAGGTAAATATACACAATAAAATATTACTCAGCAAATAAAAAGAATGCATTTGAATTAGTTCTAATGAGGTGGATGAAACTGGAGCCTATTTTACAGAGTGAAGTAAGTCAGAAAGAAAAACACCAATAGAGTATATTAACGCATATATATGGGAAAAATGGCAACGATGACCATATATGTGAGACAGCAAAACAGACACATAGAAACAGACTTTTGGACTCTGTGGGAGAAAGCCAGGGTGAGATGACTTGAGAGACTAGCACTGAAACATGCATATTACGATATGTGAAATAGATCACTCATCCAACTTTGATACATGATATAGGGCACACAAAGCTGGTGCATTGGGAAAACCCTGAGGGATGGGATGGGGAGAGAAGTGGTCGGGGTTTCAGGATGGGGAAGATATGAACACCCATGGCTGATTCAACTCAATATATGGCAAAACCCACCACAATGCTGCAAAGTAAGTAGCCTCCAATTAAAATAAATATATTAATTTAAAAGAAAAAGACCCATGTACATGCTGTCTACAAGAAACCCACTTCAGACCTAAAGACACATATAGACTGAAAGTGACAGGATGGAAAAATATATGCCATGCAAATGGGAATCAAAAGAAAGATGGAATAGCAATCCTCATATCATACCTTAAACTAAAGAAGATTACAATAGTTAAAGGACACTACATCGTGATGAAGGGATCAATACAAGATGAAGACATAGCAATTGTAAACATCTATGCCCCCAACACAGGAGCACCTCAATACATAAGACAAAAACTAACAGACATTAAAAGAGAAACTGACAGTAAAACAATCATAGTCGACTTTAACACCCCATTCATACCAATGGACAGGTCATCGAAAGAGAAAATTAATACAGAAACACATCTCTTAAATGACACATGAGATGAGATGAATCTCATTGATATCTTGAGGACATGCCATCCAAATGGAGAAGAATACACCTTCTTCTCAAGTGCACATGGAACATTCTCCAGGATAGACCACATCTTGGGTCCCAAATCAAATCTCAGTAAAATTAACAAAATTGAACTTGTATCAAGCATCTTCTCTGACCACAACACTATGAGACTAGATATCAAGTAGAAGAAAAAAACTGTAAGACACACAAACACGTGGAGATTAAACAACATGTTTCTAAATAACCAACAGGTTACTGAAGAAATAAAAATGGAAATGGAAAACTTTCTAGGAAAAAATGACAATGAAAACACTACAACTGAAAACCTATGGGATGCAGTAAAAGCAGTTGTAAGAGGGAAGTTTGTAGCAATACGACCCTAACTCAAGAAACAAGAAAAGCATCGAATAGACAACCTCAATTGACTCCTAAAACAACCGATAAAGAAGAACAACAACCAAAAAAAAAGCCAAAATTAGTACATGGAAAGAAATCATAAAGATATGAACAGAAATAAATGAAAAATAAATGAAAGAAACAACAGCAAAGATTAATAAACTAAAAGCTGGTTCTTTGAGAAGATAAACAAAACTGATAAACCTTTAGCCAGACTCATCAAGAACAATAGAGAGATGAACCAAATCAACAAACTTAGGAATGAAAAAAGGAGAGGTTACAACAGAAAATGCAGAAATACAAAGGATTATAAGAGACTATTATGAACAACTCTATGGCAATAAAATGGATAACCTGGAAGAAATGGAAGAAATGGACAGATGCTTAGAAAAACTCTATCTTCCAAGACTGAACCAGGAAGAAATAGAAATTATGAACCACCCAATTACAAGCTCCAAATCGAAGCTGTGATCGAAAAATTCCCCAAAGCCAAAAGCCTAGGACCAGGTGGCTTCACAGGTGAATTCTATCAAACATTCAGAGATGAGCAAATGCCTATCCTTCTAAAACTCTTTCAAAAAACTGCAGAGGAAGGAACACTTCCAAACTCATTCTGCAAGGCTACCATCACCCTGATATGAAAACCAAGGACAAGACTAAATAAGAAAACTACAGACCAATATCACTGATGAACATGGATGCAAAAACATCCTCAGCAAAATTTTAGCAAACAGAATTCAACAACACATCAAAAACCACGATCAAGTTGGGTTTATTCCAGGGATGCAAGGATTCTTCAATATTTGCAAATCAATCAATGTGACAGACCATATTAACCAAAGGAAAGCTAAAAATCATATGATAACCTAAATGGATGCAGAAAAAGCCATTAAATTTAAAAAATGTAAATTATTAAATTAAAAATAAAGTTTAAAAAGAAATAAACTAAAAAACGTTTAAAAAGTGTAAATAACTCAAATGTCCATCAACTGGTGATCGAATAAATAAAACATGCAATGCAAAATTATTTGGCCATCAAATGAATGGAGTTCTTATACAAGCTAATACATGTTAGCGCTCTGAAATGATTATGTTAATTAAAAGAAGCCAGGAACAAAAGGCTGTGTATTGCATTATACTGTTCATGTGAATGCATATGTTCCAGATTAGGTAATGCTCTAAAGACCGAAAACAAAGGAGTGAATGAAAGCGCCCAGATGAAGGGGCAAATGGAAAATGTCTGCCAACTGGAGAGTGTTTCCCATTGGAGGGATGAAAATATTCTAGAATGAGGCTGTGGTTATGGTTATTCAACCTATGAATAAGTTACAAATCAATGAATTATACAGCTTAACTAGTAAATCCATGGTACAGGTACAACATGTCAATAAATAAAATGCTTTAAAAAAAAAAAACTACTGAAATTAACTTCTACTTCCAGGAATATTATCCTTCAAAAACAAAGGAGAAGGAGATACTCTCATATCAACAAAAAATTGGGGAATTCATTCTCAGCAGATACCTTGTCTGTAAGAAATGTTAAAAGAAGTTATTTACACAGGATAAGAAGATATTGAAGAGAAACTATGAGTTAAGAAAGACTGTTATGTTGAAGTTTGACAGAAAACACCAATATTCTGGAAAGCAATCATCCTTCAATGAAAAGTTAATTGAAAAAATAAAGGAAGACAAATTGAAATGAAGGGTTGCTTTCTTATTATTAATTGGTAAAAGATGAATGCTTGTTTGGGCTTCTCCATCTTTGCTTTTCGCCAATTATGAGTCTTCATAATTAAGGTGGGTTTCATGTATACATGATCTCTTTTCACTCAGTGGTAAAGAATCTGCCTGCAATGCAGGAGCCGTAGCAGGTGCGAATTCCATCTCTGGGTCAGGAAGATCCCCTGAAGGAGAGCATGGCAACCCACTGCAGTATTCTTGCCTGGAGAATCCCCGTGAACAGAAGAGACTGGTGGGCTTACAGTCCATGGGGTGGCAAAGAGTTGGGACATGACTGTGCAAGGAAACAACAGCAGACGTATGCCTAACAGAGACTCTGAAGATACTAAAAATAGATGAGAAAATTCTCAGCCTAAACAAAGCAAGACAAACAAACAAAAAAACCTAGATTGTAGAGCTGAATTATGAAAGGTTTTAGGCAATAAAATGTCTCCCAACAGTAGGGTAAGCAGTGTGTTCCACACAGGAGAGAGGAGTAATTTTTAATACTCACTTAATAGAAAAATATTCCAGTTACATTCATAAATTAAAGGAAATGAAAATGTTCAGAAAACAAACATAGTATAAAATCTACTGATGATTTTATGTCTAATTAAGACTGTAAAACTGTAAGGGAATTTTTAAGAAAAAAAAATCTGTGAAAGTTCAAGCAGCCCCCAATGAAAAGAGTTGGACACGACTGAGCGACTGAACTGAACTGAAGCAGCCCCAATGAACGTAATTTTATTTTCTTTTTTCCCATAGTCTCAAAATAATTGACAATTAACGAATTTCACTTTAAAACATTTTTCAATTTCAGCAGAATATTTCATATTCAAACATAAGATTTTTCATGATAAAAAAGTTTGTACTTTGCAGTGAATATTTTGTTTCACTGATTTAGACATAAATAAAATCACATTTTGTGTCTTTGCCTTGACCATCTTTATGGCATCACTGTGCATTTAGAATCAACTGTTTGAATGTGTGTCTCGTATACAGGGTTTATTGTTACCATCTTTCTAAATTCCATATGTATGAGTGAGTATACTGTATTGGTGTTTTTCTTTCTGGCTTACTTCACTCTGTATAATAGGCTCCAGTTTCATCCACCTCATTAGAACTGATTCAAATGTATTCTTTTTAATGGCTGAGTAATACTCCATTGTGTATATGTACCACAGCTTTCTTATCCATTCATCTGCTGATGGACATCTAGGTTGCTTATTTCGATATATGGCAAAACCAATACAATATTGTAAAGTTAAAAACTTAAATTAAATTAAAAAAAATGAATGTGTGGACTGTGAAGTTCTCAGGTCATATACTCTTGAAGCCTAGCTTGAAGGATTTTGAGCATTACCTTCCTAGCATGTGAAATGAGTGCAGTTGTGCAGTAGTTTGAAAATTGCCTGGCATTGCCCTTCTTTGGGATTGAAATGAAAACTGACCTTTTCCAGTCCTGTGGCCACTGCCAAGTTTTCCAAACTGGCTGGCATATTGAGTGCAGCACTTTAACAGTACCACCGTTTAGGATTTGAAAGCGTTCAGCTACAATTTAATCACCTCCACTAGCTTTGCTGGTACTGCTGCTTCCTAAGGCCCACGTGTCTGCACTACAGGATGTCTGGCTCTAGGTGAGTGATCACACCATCATGGTTATCCAGGTTATTAAGGTTTTTTTTAACAGTTCTTCTGTGTATTCTTGCTACCTCTTCTTAATCTCTTCTGCTTTAGTTATGCCCATAACGTTTCTGTCCTTTATTGTGCCTGTCTTTGCATGGAATGTTCCCTTGGCATTTCTCATTTTCCACTGTATTGTTTTCCTCTGTTTCTTTGCTTTACTCAAATCCCTTGTGAGTATACTTTGGAAGTGACAAGTAGATTCAAGGGTTAGATCTGGCACACAGAGTACCAGAAGACCTATGGATGGAGGTTCCTAACATTGTACAGGAGGTGGTGATCAAAACCATCCACGAGATAAAGAAATCAAAAAGGCAAAGTGGGTGTCTGAGGAGGCCTTACAAATAGATGAGAAGAGAAGAGAAAGGCAAAGGAGACACAGAAAGATATAGTGACCTGAAGGCAGAGTCCCAAAGACTAGCAAGGAGAGATAAGAAGGCCTTCTTAAGTGAGCCACCAGGGAAGCCCCTTATCTAATAAAAGGGATTTCTCAGTGGGATCGCTATGCGCTCAGTCCCCTCCTATGGACACTGTCATAGTGCCTCCTCCCCTCCCCAGCTGGGGGTCACCGTCTGCTAGTCTCAGTGCCCAGGGGGAGGCGGCCACCCCAGCCTCTCCCATGGGGAAGCCACAGACCCGAGAACCAACAAACCCGTTGGCCCAGATGAATTTGCCTGTGACGGAGTTGGTACGGCCGGTGGCTGACCCTGGGCACTGGCCCCGCACCCATGCGCAAAAGTAGGGGAGCCCCCACTGGGTCAGCTTCTCCAGGGACTAGGCCGGGTGGACGCGGACAAACTCCAGGTTCTCTGAGTACACTCACCTTTAATCATCACCTCACACCCTGCAGTCACCGAGAGACACACGGAGGACCGAGGAGACCATGGACCCTGCCACCTGGCCCACCTCGGCAGTCACCCACATTCAGTGGACGCGCGGACAGATGACAAGCCCCAAAGGACAGGGCTGAGAATGGCCTCCACAATGCCCAGCTCCTTAGCGTGCCAACGGACAGCCCCGAGGCACTTCCGGTTCAGGCCGGTGACGTCACAGGACGTGACTGAGACGCAGCCTCCATGATACCCAGCTCTACCCATGTGCCGTCCCTCAGCCCCGAAGCAGCTTTCGGTTCAGCCCAGTGACATCACAGGATGTGAACGAGGAGCTGCCTCCGCAAGGCCCAGCTCCTCGGTGCGCCATCCCTCAGCCCCGAGGCGGCTTCCGGTTAAGGCCTGTAACGTCGCAGGACATGACTGAGACGCAGCCTCTGTGATGCCCAGCTCCACACATGCACAGTACGTCAGCCCGAAGCAGCTTCCAGTTCAACCCGATGATGTCGCCAACCCGTCGGCCCAGATGAATTCGCCTGCGACGGTGTTGGTACGGCCGGTGGCCGACCCCGGGCACTGGCCCCGCACCCATGCACAAAGGTAGGGGAGCCCCCACTGGGTCAGCTTCTCCAGGGACCAGGCTGGATGGATGCGGACAAACTCCAGGTTCTCTGAGAGGTTGATGCCGGCCACCATCAGCCTGCCTGGGACAAGAGAGGGGCTGCTGTTCATGGTGCCAGCTGTGGGGTCAGCTGCCCACGTGTGCAGCCACTAACCCATGGAGTCATGTGGCCAACCAAACCGTGTGGGCACCGACTCACGTGGTCACCCACCCATGGGGTCACTACCCCATGCAGTGATCCCTCCACTGGCCACCAAGCCCCGTGGGCACCCACCCATGTGGTCACTAACCTGCGAGGACATGCGCTCACCTGTCCACATGATGACCCACTCACACCGTCACCCGCCCATGGGGTCACCCACTCTCTGGGTCAGCAACTCACATGGTAACCCACCCTGCACTCAGCAACTCAAACCGGTCACCCACCCACACAGTCACCCACCCACGCAGTCTCCAACCAACATGGTCTCCTGCCCATGTGACCAGTAACCCATGGGGTCACCCACCCACACAGTCACCCACCCATGCGACCCCTAACCCATGGGGTCACCTGCCCACGCAGTCACCAAGCTGTGCCATCACTCACCCAGATTCTGGCCTCTGCAGAGGTCAGAGATTCAGATGTCCGACAGAGACCAAAGTTCAGACAGCAGGGGCTCACAGGGGTGTTGATTCATGAATTTCTCCTGTTACAAAGGGCAGGTGGGCTGGACAGTGACCCCAAAGATGTCCATGTCCTGGCCCCGTGTGGTGGACACAATAATGTCCACATGGATGTCCACATCCTGCCTACATCCTGACCCCCTGTGGTGGACACAGTAACGTCCCCAAGGATGTCCACGCCCTGGTCCCCATGTGCTGAACAGAATAACGTCCCCTAATACATCCTGTTCCATTTCTCCACGTGAACCCAAAGCCAGCCCCATGCGCTAGGACATGCATGTGGCCAGGTGTCCCGGTTTGAAAGCAGCACTCCCCTGGGTGGCTTCAGCTCTTCATGAGCTCCAGGTACTGGACGAGGTCTCAGGGCTTCACCTGGTTCCCCCACCAGTAGGGGATACCAGGCCACAGTTCTGCATGCTGACTCATGGATGCCTCGTCCTTGTACGACAGGATGACCTGCTGGCCCTGGGACCACAGCTGGTGCAGAGTCAGCACCTCCTAGGGGGAGAATCATCCGGGTGCCCATGAGACATGTGCACAGGGGTTATTGGGTGCCCTGTGACACAATGTGTCAGTTATTGGGGGTGTCCGAGAAGCTACAGTGATGTGTGGATTATTAGGGTGTCTATGAGCAGTGATGGGCTGGTTATTGGGTTCTCTGTGAGAAGAGACAGTCATGGGTGGGTTATTGGCATGTCTGAGTAGAGACACTAGTGGGTCGATTACTAGGGTGTCTGAGTGGAGATGGTGATAGGTGGGTTATTGGGGTGTCTTGAGCAGTGATTGGTAGATTTTGGGGGTGTTTGAGTGGAGACAGTGGTGGGTAGATTACTTGGGTGTCTTGAGCAGTGATGGGTTGATTATTGGGGTGCCTGAGTGGAAACAGAGGTGGATGGATTATTGGGGTTTTTGATAGAAAACAGCAGGTGGATTACTGGGGCATCGTGAGGCATGATTGATGGATTTTGGGGGTGTCTGAATAGAGACCAGGCAGGGTGGATTATTGGGGGTGCCTGTGACCAGTGATGGGCTGGTCATTGGGGTGTTTGAGTGGAGACAGTGGTGGGTGGATTACTGGGGTTCCATGAGCAGCATCACCTGGTGCCTGAATCAGCCTCACACAGCGAGCAGATAGTCTGATTACAGTGAGGCCTAGTGCTCCCACCACCCCCGCTTCCAAGAGCATGGGGAGCCTGTGGCCCCTGCTCACACCCCACGGGGACACAGCATATCCCCAAAGATGTTCTTGATGCAGCCCATCAGGTACTCGTGCAGGTCCTGTATCATGCCCTCGAAGTTCCTGCATGCCAGGATAACCACTTCCTGGGGGTGCTTCTCCAGCCACTCAGATCTCCATGATCATGTCCTGGGTGGGGTGGGGTGAAGGGCCTTGTAGTGAGAAACAGAGGGTCATGGGTGGGGAATTCCCCCAGCACAGCCACTCTACAGTCAGGTTGGGGTGTCCTGACACACAAAGACATAAAGCATGTCTTTATGTCATGCTCCCAAGGGACCCAGCCTCTCCTGAGTGGCAGTGGGGAGCCGTGGCATTGCTCTGGTGTGCTGGTGTGTGTGTGTGTGTGTGTGTGTGTATGTACACACTCCAGTAGGTACAGGTGCACACACAGGTGTGCATGTGTTCAGGGTCTGTGTGTGCACGGATATGCATGTGTGTGTGCATGCACAGCAGCAGAGAGCATTGCTTATCATACTGTGTGAAGTCTGTACTCCAGGGAGCGGATGAGGCCAGGAGGGTACATGTACACTGAGGCCCAGGACAGAACCTCCAGACCCCAAGGGTCTTTAGGTTCTGTGGTGGGGGCACTGGGGTCTGAGGCCAGAGTGAGACATTGAGTGATTTGGCCAGCAGCCAAGAGAATGGACTGGACACTCCAAAACTGGACACAGGAAAAGATGTGTCAGGGACCTGGTATAGCCAAATTCTGGGAAACACCCCAGAGGCCAGGGGTGCAGTTGTGAGTTCAGAAACGCACGTTGGTCGGGAATTCTGAGTGACTGATGCCAGAGGTCAGCCCTTTCATGCCTGGAGTGGACGTGTGTCTGTCCCATTAGAGGTTGTCCCCTCAGAGGTCAGCCTCTCCTGTCTGGAGTGACTGTGTGTCCATCTGAGTGGACGTGTGTCCGTCTGAGTGGATGTGTGTCCGTCCCCTTAGAGGTCAGCATCTTCTAACTGGAGTGGACCTGTGTTGTCCCCTTAGAGGTCAGCCTCTCCTGCCTGGAGTGACCACATGTCCACCTGAGTGGACGTGTGCCCATCCCCTCAGAGGCCCTCCCCCTCCTGCCTGGACCAGACGTGGGTGTCCCTGGCTGGCGGACCCCCCCCCCGTCCGTACCCCTGCCCCCACCCCCACCTCCATGAGGGCTGTCATGTACACTATGTGGCCAGAGTGCAGGTTCCTCTCGGTAGCCTCCTCCATGTGCGGCATCTGCAGGTCCTCACGCCAGCATCCAGGTGCTTCATGATGCTCAGCACCTGCACACAGAGGTTGGTCATCTGTGCTGGGCACAGAGGGCAGCCCCCAACTCAGGGGCTGGGCATGCACTGAGGATGCCCAACTGAGGGCCACATCGGCCACTGTGAAATCAACCGTGTTGGTGCTGCTGGGGTTGAGGCACTGCTTCTGGGAACAGGGTCCCCAGGGTCAATGGTCATGTGGAGCACAGAGCCCGGGTCGAGATTGTGGTCTTGGGGGGGTGTTCCTGCAGAGTCCAGCCTCACACTCCTTCAGGCAGTCCCTGGGTGGAAGCTCCCTGTGGGCTCAACGCCAAGGCTCCATGACACCCAAGCTGGACCCTTGGACATGAGGACACACTAGACCCACAGAGATCTGTGCCCACCCCCACAAACAGCACTAGGAAAGGCAAAAAGGAATCAAGGGAAGAGAACAAAAGGACAAAACATCTGTCCATGACACAAATAAGACAGGAAAAAGCAAAAAATAACTTTAACGTACATTGAAAATTGAAAGTTGCTTAGTTGTTTCCAAGTCATTTTGATCCGGTGGACTGTAGCCCACCAGACCCCTCTGTCCATGGAATTATCCAGGCAAGATTACTGGAGTGGGTTGCCTTTCCCTTCTCCAGATCTTCCCAACCCAGGATCGAACCCACATCACCCTCATTGCAAGCAGATTCTTTACCAACTAGCCACCAGGGAAGCCCTAATATAAATTTGTAACAGAAAATGTACTGTGTCCTCTACGAGGAGTCATAATGGAAAAAGAAAAAAAAAAAACATAAGGATAAAAAAGTGGGGAAGAAAATAATAGATTCTCTCTATCCAAAATAAAAGAAAAAGCAAAAACTAATATTAACATAAACTAGTAGCAGAAAATGGTACTGTATTCTCTACACAGAGTCATAATAGAAAAAGAAAAAGATATAAGGATAAAAAATGGGAAAGGATGTCACAGCCCCACCCCCCAATCCAAATTAAAAGAAAAAACAAAGACTCATATGAATATTGTCAGCTATTGTCAGGCACTTGCCATCCACTACAAGGATTAAATGAAGTGCTGCTGCAGCCGCTGATCTTAAACACCCCCTGAAAGACCACCACCTGTGCCCCCCACCCCGCACACACCCAGGTCTCTTTGGGAGCCATACCACTTGAGACCATGGCACCGAGGTCCCCCAGTATGGAGGGGACCCTGCCCTGGAGGGATGCAGAAGAGAGGGACCCAGCACCAAGGGGCCCTCCGAGCAGAGGGACCCCAGTCCTGCAGGACTCCTGGGCTCTGGTGGACCCCCTGCTGCTCGCTCCCTTCTCTGGGTGTGAGCTCTTAAGGCCAGGCTTAGGCACCTGATGCAAGCAAGAATGTAGTTGTTCCCATTCCAGCCCTGGCTCTCTGCCAATCAGATCCCCTGAGGAGGATTCCAGCAACCGGGGACCTCCCAGGAGGAAGCAATCACACAGGTAAGAGCTGTGCTTGACAGCCTCTTGTCCTCTTGGGAGGACCAGCCCAGGAGCAGAAAAACCAGGAATATGAGTGCCCCTCAAGTGCGGGTACAGGAAGGCAGGGGCCATCTGTCCTGCCCAGGTGGGCCCCTGCTCCTGAGGGCACCTGAGCCCAGATGGGTTTTCTACCCCATCCTGCATCCACCCCCTGGGCAATGTGTGTGCCAGTGACAGGACCACTGTCAATTGGGTGCCCCCTCCCCACAGACAGGGCCCCCGCCATTGACTCCTCTCCATCCTCCACAATGACTGCCTCCCACCCTGGCTTCTCTGTGCCCCATAAAACCCCCGATCCACCCAGGAGAAGCACTACAGGGGAGGGGTGTGAATGCGTGCATGTGTTCTCAGTCACTTCAGTCGTCTCGACTCTCTGTGACCCCATGGACTCTAGCCTTCCGGGCTCCTCTGTCCATGGGACTTCCCATGTGAGAATACTACAGTGGGGTGCCATTTTCTCCTCCATGGGATCTTCCCGATCCAGGGATCTAGCCCAGGTCCCACGCATTGCAGGCTGATTCTTTACCATCTGCACCAGCAAGAAAGTCTCCCTGGAGGGGGTGCTGGGGTGCAAACGTAAACCCACCTCAGAGGACATGGAAACTCAGCTATTGCTTATCTGGGACCAGGAAGGAGCTCTAGTGTCAGCTCAGCTGCACAAAGGGTGGGACCCAGCCTCCCCCTTCCCCTCCCAGCTCCCCCGGCCTCTGTGACTTCAGAGGGTGATGCTGTTAGTCCATGGGTCCCTGTTCTGGCTTCAGGCTGGTTCTACAGTAAAGCTGTGTCCTTTCCTACCTTTCTGGGAGGCTCTCTGGGTTGGAAGATCTCCTGCAGGAGGGCATGGAAACACACTCCAGTATTCTTGCCTGCAGAATCCCATGAACAGAGGAGCCTGGCAGACCACAGTCCATGGGGTCGCAATGAGTCAGACATGACTGAGTGACTAAACAGCAATTCTGCTTTACAGCAGGTTTGTTCTCAATCCCATTTCCCCAAGAGGGATAAGGAAACCGCCCCCTGTGGGGGACACTAGCGGCTGGAGCTGGGTCCAGGGCCCGGGAGTGCCCGCAGACCCTCACCTGGGTGGTGGACCTCTTGAACACCACGGGCAAGGTGACACATGGCAGCACTTTGCCCAGAAGCTGCAGCAGCCTCGACTCCTTGTGAGAGATGGGTGACTTCTTGTTCAGGCAGTAGGTCATTATGCTGTGGCTCCCTGCAGGCAAACCAGGTGGGGGACACATCACCCCCTGAGCCTGTCCTCTGTGCCCCCAAGCTGCCCTAAGGATGCACAGCTATAGCACCGCGGGGTATGGCAGAGTCCCGAAAGTCATATCCACTGAGTCCTGGGAACTGAATCTTGTCTCGAAATGGGGGTCTCTGCAGAAGTGTGAAAGTGAAAGTCAATTTATTTAAGGAATCCCGTTTTGGGACAGGAAAGCCTTAAGATGGCTTTTGATTTTATGGTTTGTTGTTTCCCAGGTGGTGCTCGTGGCAAAGAGCCTACTTGCCAAAGCAGGAGGCATAAAAGATGCAGGGGAGATCCCTGGGTTGGGAAGATCCCCTGGGAAGGGAATGACAACCTACTCCATTATTCTTGCCTGGAGAATCCCATGGACAGAGGAGCCTGGCGGGTACAGTCCATGGGGCTGCAAAGAGTCAGACACAACTGAGCACAGAGAGACCCTCTCTAGTTACAAGTGCTTTGAAATTATTCATAGTATTTTCAGGCTCTTTATGACGCCAATGTTGTGGTCATTTATGTGGGGTTTTACTTATTCTTTTCCCTTTTAAATCTGTGTGAACTGTTTCACAGACAGTGTGGAGAGGTTCATACTTTAGCAGTCACCTGGGGACAATCCAGAAATCTTCCCTTCTGTCTCTGAACATAGGTTTGGACTAGCTTTATTTCTTTCTCTTTTTTTCTTTTCTTATTTATTCTCAGGGTCAAGGGATGGGAAGGAGGATTTACAAGTTCATAATATAATTTGATTTGATGATGTTATGGAAGAGTGGATGGATGGGTGGATAGATAAGTGGATGGATGGATGAATGGATGGTGAGTGGGTGGATGGATCAATCAGTGGATGGGTGGATGATGGATTGGTTTGTGGATGGATGGATGGATGGATGCTGGATGGGTGGATTTATGGATGGATGAGTGGGTGGTTGGATGGATGAGTGGATGGATAGGTGAGTGGGTGGATGGACAGATAGATGAGTGGATGGATGGGTGGATGGATGGATGGGTTGGTCAGCAGCATGTGGTCCATGCACACAGTGGTGTATGAGTCACCATGAAAAGGAGTGAAGTTCTGACACAGGCTACATCGTGGATGGACCTTGAACACACGATGGTCAGTGAGAGAAGCAGACACAGAAGGACACATTTTACCTGTCCATTTATAAGAGATGTCCAGAACAGGCAAATTTACAAAGACAGAAGCAGATGAGTGGTGCCCGGGCTTGGGGGAGAGGCATCATGAGTTATATTGTAAGGGGTACGGGAAGGAGAGCGGCCAAGGGCCCCCCTGTGGTCCTGAAGACTCGGAAGCCTCCTCCTTGTGGGGCCCCCACAGCTTTCCCCACGGGGAAGCACCCGGAAGGGCCGAGAGACTGGGTCCACAGTTCCCTGTCTGCTCCACACTCTCAAGGGAAGAGCCGTGTGGGGCCCCTCCTCCCAGGCAGGGTGGGGTGGCCGGCATAGAACCCCACAGCTGTCGAGAGGGTGAGAAAGAGTCTAAAGCTGCCTTCCATAGAAAACAGCACTTCCTGTTTGTCCAACTGTCCATGTGCGCTCCCAGCGGGCAGTGTCCAGTGTCACAGAGCCAGGGCAGGGCCCAGTGTCTGCACGGCCAGAGGAGTGCCGGTGGAGAATGGGGCACGTTTGCACCTTGAGGAGGTGAGCAGGGTGCTGTCTGGCAGGGACCCTCCCCTCCCAGGCCACGGTGTCTGGTGGCCACCCCTCAGATGGCCTGAGCACAGCAGTGTCACCCTGGAAGTGCCCGCCACCCTGGTCACCACTGGCCATCCCCAAATCCAGATGCCCGCCTATAGCTGAGCTTTGCAGCACTTTTTGCAACCAAATTGGCTGGAGTCAGAGGTTCCTCATTTTAATTAGGTAGTTCTGGTATCACTTATCGAGTTGTTTTGGGGGCGGGTGGCCCCCTTAAACTTTGGGTCCTCCAGCCTCAAGTGCAGAAGGTGCTGCACAAGCTCTGATGGAAAACGTGGGTGGAAAGGTGAGGGGTCCCCAGGAGTAGGACAGAGTGGCTGAGAAAACACAATCCCGCCCCCCAGGGAGGCCGGCATGTGTCCTGAAGGCAGGCTCTAGGGGGTTCTCGTACCTTCCGGGTTGAATGGGATCAAGTGGACAGACAAGGGAAGGTGCTGGTGTGTGTATGTGTGTGTGTGTGCAGTATGTGTGCATGTGTGTTTGGTGTGTGTGTGCATGTGTGTTTGGTGTGTGTGTGTGCATGCGTGTGTGTGTTCAGTGTGCCTGTGTGTGCCTGCATGTGTGCATGTTTGGCTCTGAGGCTTCCCACACTTGGACCCATCTCGCAGCTGCATCCCCTCTGAGCCGAGCATGCGGGGCCTCACCTGGGATGGAGAGGTGGTGCGGGGGCATGTCCCAGAGCCGAGAACTCAGTGCCGACATCCAGTCTGCGTTCACCTTGGTGGCACAGGAAGGATCCGGGCAAGCTCACCCGCCAGCCCATCGGAGGCCCAGCCTGGGCAATCTGGGGGAGGAAATGGGGTGTTGCATAATTAAAACAGGACATACAGAAGACCCGGTGCTGGCGGCGTGGAGGCGTGGCTCTGAGAAACTGGTACCTGTGGACTTCTCTCCAAGAGAAAGGAGGATGGGGTGGTGGAGAGGGGAGAAGTGCTCTAGAGACAGAGAAACAGACACAGAGAGAAATGGACAGAGACATGAAGAGAGACAGACAGTAGGGCGAGGGGGCAGAGAGACACAGGAGGTTAAGTGGGGGTTTGAGGAGGAGCAAGGGAGCGGGGAGACAGGGACCAACAGACAGACCCCAGCAGCTCAAGTCTGCTCTCCCTGAGGCTAGAGCTGGTGACCCCATCCAGAGGGTCCCCCTTTCTGTCACTGTGCACCAGCCCCCTCCTCTTGGGTCTGAGAGGGGCCCAGTCGAGCCTGTGAGCTCCAGGTATGGGGGCTTCCATCCTAGGTGCAATGGAGCCCAGGCACAAGGTCACACGCCCTTCACTCCCCAGAGGCGGTCTCTCCATCTGGTGGCTGTTGCTGCAGTAAAAGTGACTGCACAGGCTCCCAGGATGAAGCACCCACCTGAGCAGCTAAGAAGCTGGGAATGCCTCCAGTTAGGGTCTGAGTGTCCCCTCTCTCCTGTTATGAGTGGATGTTCTGTTAGTCTGCATGCCATCAGGACTCCTTTCATGGCAAACACATGCCTGGACCTTTGTATTTGTGTTTAGTGCTCTCCATGGACAGGGGTTGTCTCTATTCTTAGGGTCCCCTCTCTATAGTAATAGTCCCCTTCTGTTGTCATAGTCCCCCCTCTACAGTAATACTCCCCTTCTATTGTCGTACTCTCCCCTGTACAGTGATAGTTCCCCTTCTATAGTAACAGCCCCCTCTAATATCATAGTTGGAGAAAGGCATGGCAACCCACTCCAGTATTCTTAGCTGGAGAATCCCATGGACAGAGGAGCTTGGTGGGCTCCGTGCGGTCAGTCCATGGAGTCACAAAGAGTCGGACACGACTGAACGACCAACACTAATGTCATAGGGTTTAGAGTAATAGCCCTCTATTCTCAAAACTTCACTTCTACAGTAACTGTGCTCCGCTACTGTCATAGTCGCCCCTCTGTAATAATAGTCCCCCTTCATTGTATTACTCCTCTTCTATTGTCATAGCCCCCCTACAGTAATGGTTCCTCTTCTACAGTGTTAGCTCCTCTCTATTGTCATAGTAACAGTTCTCCCTATAGGGTAACAGTTCTCTATTCGAGATCTAATAGAGTAATGAAAGTGAAAGAGAAATTGCTCAGTCATGTCTGACTCTTTGCGACCCCATGGATTGTAACCTACCAGGCTCTATGGCAACCCACTCCAGTGTTCTTGCCTGGAGAATCCCAGGGACGGGGGAGCCTGGTGGGCTGCCGTCTATGGGGTCGCACAGAGTCGGACATGACTGAAGCGACTTAGCAGTAGCAGCAGGCTCTTCCATCCACGGGATTCTCCAGGCAAGAGTACTGGAGTGGGTTGCCATTTCCTTCTCCAGTGGATCTTCCTGACCCAGGGATCAAACCCGGGTCTCCCACATTGTAGGCAGATGCTTTTAGTGCCTGAGCCACCAGGGAAGGCAAGAGTAATAGAGTAATAGTTCTCCTTTACTGTCATAGTCCTCCACCCATACACTAAAGTCCTGTCTCTATTGTCATACTTCACTTTCTGTTGTAATAGTCCCCTCTCTGCAGTTAAATTATCTCCTCTACTGAAATAGCCCCCCCTCTAATGTCATAGTCCTACTATATAGTGATAGTCCCCCCTCTATTGTCAAAGTTCCCCTTCTAGTACTGTCATAGTCCCCTCTCTGGAATAATAGTCCTCCTTGATTGTGGTAGTTCCCTTAAACTATAATAGTCTGCCTCTAATATCCCCCTTCTAGAGTAAAAGTCCTCCGTTGCTATAATCTGCCTCTACATAAACGTCCCCCTCTACTGTCATAGTCCACTCCCTATTGTAATAAGTCTGTCTCTGTGGTAATAGAGTAATCTATTCTAGTAATCTCCCTCCATCTAGTAATCTCCCTCTGTTGTCAGTATTCCCCTTCCATAGTCAAGTCCCCCTTCTACTGTAACAGTCCTGCCTCTATTGTCATAGTTTCCCCTCTCCACTAATAGTCCCCTTCTGCTGTCCCTAGTGTATATTAATAGTCCCTTTTCTATCTTAGTAGTCCCCACTCTATAGTAATAGTCTTCCTCAATTTCAGTAGTCCCTTTCTATTGTAATAGTCCCTGTCTGCAGCAATAGACGCCCATTTATTATAATAGTCCCCCCTAAGGTAATAGTCCTCTTTCTGTTATAATAGTCCCTCTCTCTTTGTCGTAGTCCCCTCTGTTCAGTAATAGCTCCCCTACAATGATAGACCACTCTTTACTGTAATAGTCTCATATATGCTATAATAGTCCTCTCTCAACAGTGAGAGTCCTCCTCTATTGTAATAGCCTCCCTCTATGGTAAGAGTCTTCCCTTCATAAACAGTTTTACCTCTTCTGTAATACAGCAAAGCAGAGACATTACTTTGTCAACAAAGGTCTGTCTAGTCAAGGCTATGGTTTTTCCAGTGGTCATGTATGGATGTAAGGGTTGGACTATAAAGAAAGCTGAGCGCTGAAGAATTGATGCTTTTGAACTGTGGTGTTGGAGAAGACTCTTGAGAGTCCCTTGGAGTGCAAGGAGATCCAACCAGTCCATTCTAAAGGAGATCAGTCCTGGGTGTTCATTGGAAGGACTGATGCTAAAGCTGAAACTCCAGTACTTTGGCCACCTGATGCGAAGAGCTGACTCATTTGAAAAGATCCTGATGTAGGGAAAGATTGAGGTCAGGAGGAGAAGGGGACGACAGAGGATGAGATGGTTGGATGGCATCACCAACTCAATGAACATGGGTTTGAGTGGGCTCTGGGAGTTGGTAATGGACAGGGAGGCCTGGCGTACTGCGGTTCATGGGGTGGCAAAGAGTCAGACACGACTGAGCGACTGAACTGAACTGAACTGAACTTCTGTAATAGTCCCCCTCTACAGAATGGTCCCCCTCTATTGTAATAGTTCCCTTTATTATGATAGTTCTCTGTATTGTCATAGCCCCTCCCCTGTGTAAGAGCCCCCATGGTATCAGAGTCCCTCTATTATAAATTTTCCCCCTCCACAGTAATAGTCTCCCACTACAGTAAGGGTCCTCCTTTATTATGAGTCCCCTCTCCATAGTAGGGCTTCCCTGGTGGCTCAGCTGGTAAAGAATCCACCTGCATTGCGGGAGACCTGGGTTCGCTCCCTGGGTTAGGAAGATCCCCTGGAGAAGGGAAAGGCTACCCACTCCAGTATTCTGGCCTGGAGAATTCCATGGCCTGTATAGAGTCAGATACGAATGAATGACTTTCACTTTCTCCACAGTAACATCCCCCCTACATGGTCATAGCCCCATTTATTGTTGTATCTCCCCTCTATCATATTAGTCACCTCTCTACAGTAATATTGCCCCTACCTTTATGTAAGCATGCCCTCTCTAGAGTAGTAGTCCTCCCTGAAGGACTCTTATCCTCCTGTAATAGTCCCCTTTCCTCTTCACAATAACCCTTCAGAATAAAAGTCTCTTTCTAATCCAACTATTCAATGAGATGCAAGTAGAACACGCAGCAAAACAGTATGTCAGAACCCTGAACACGGCACCATGGGGAGAACCTGTGGGTGTGTGTGCCCCGTCACGTAGGGCTCCTTTGGTGCGTCTGTGTCACCATCCTGGGGACACCTGTGGGTGTGTGTCTGTCTTCCCCTCACAGAGGAGACCTCCCCACAATACAGGTCACCTGCCCACTGGGTGTCCTGTCCACAACTCTCCCCATAACACGGGTCACCTGCCCACTCCTGAGCCCTCTTGTCTCCACATCCCTGGACCTCTGTTCCATCAGAATCCAGGTCAGTGTGCCACAAGCCCTTCATCCTCCCATTTGCGCTGGCCTGAGATGGTGGTGGGTTCACTGTGATGGGAGGAATAACGTCCCATCACCTGTGGACACCAGTCCTGTACTTGCAAGACACTCTCCCTTCCCCCAGGTACATAGGTGTGGGTCACCCACCCTCTTTTCCTTGTCTGTGAACCCAGCTGCCTGGTTTCCAAGTGCAGATTCAGGAGTGCTCGGCAGGAGTGCCACCCAGCCCTGGGGCCTCGGAAAGCACCCCAGGGAGCAAGCCGGGTGCACCTGAACACCCTGGTGGCTTCCGCTCTGCGGGGCACTTCCTCCTGTGGGTCTGCCGCGCCCTCTGTGTTCTCAATGCACTCAGGTGAGCAGGTGGGGTGCATGCCAGTGAGGTCAGGTTCTGCCCCCGTGGGCCCACAGTGAGACACTGGAGGAGGTTCCGTGTCGCCTCACACACATCTGTGGGTGGGGATTGGCACAGAGGAGCTCAGGGAATCATTCTCAGGTGAACGAATGGATGGAGCCATGCAGGGCCACTTCACGAACACCAGGCTCCTAGACCTTTGCTCAGGCCCCCAAACTCACCAGCCCCCTGAAATGCTCACCGGGTCCCCTAAACTCACTGGCCCCCTGAAATGCTCACTGAGTCCCCCAGATACTCATTAGCCCCTGAAACACTTACTGGGTCCCCCAACACTCACCAACCCCCTGAAACACTCACTGGGTCCCCCAAGCACTTTCCGGGCTCCCAAAATGTCCATCCACTCCGACAAGCCCATGGTCCTACCCCGTAAATATAAGGGCAGGACACAAGGCCTGGGTCATCAGGTGTCCTCCCCCAGTGGCACTGGCCAGTACAGGGTCAGCACCAGCTCAGGACTCGTGAGGGGCTTGTCACTGTGCCCGGTGAGCCGCAGTCCAGGGGCTCCCTCAGGGTCCGTGCTCTGACCCAGAAGGACTCAACTTCCACGTGGAGATGCCGAGTGGCCACCTCCCTTCCCCTAGGTGGTCCCGGCCCTCCAGCCCCTTCTATGCACAAACACACACACGCATACATATATGATGCTGGGAAAGATTGAGGTCAGGAGGACAAGGGGTGGGTGACAGAGAATGAGATGGTTGGATTGCATCACCGACTCCATGGACATGAGTTTGGGTAAACTCCAGGAGTCAGTGATCAATAGGGAGGCCTGGACTGCTGCAGTCCATGGGGTCATGAAGAGTCAGACATGACTGAGCAACTGGACTGAACTGAACACAGCTTTTAGAGTTGCTGTTAACAAAAAAATGGCCACAAGGAGTCAGCATTGCTTTTGTGTCACACTCCACTTCTAAATTTCTTTTTATTAAATTAATTAATTTATTTTAATGGGAGGCTGATTACTTTACAATATTGTAGTGTTTTTTGCCATACATTGACATGAATCAACCATGGGTGTTCATGTGTTCCCCATCCTGAACCTCCCACCCACCTCCCTCCCCATCCCATCCCTAAGGGTCATCCTAGTACACCAGCCCTGAGCACCCTGTCTCATGCATCAAACCTGGACTGCAATCTATTTCATATATGGTAATGTACATGTTTCAATGCTATTCTCTCTAATCATCCCACTCTCGCCTCCTCCCACAGAGTCCAAAAGTCTGTTCTTTACATCTGTGTCTCTTTTGCTGTCTCACATACAGGGTCATTGTTGCCTTCTTTCTAAATTCCATATATATGTGTTAGTATGCTGTATTGGTGTTTTTCTCTCTGACTTACTTCACTCTATACAATGGGCTCCAGTTTCATCCACCTCATTAGAACTGATTCAAATGCATTCTTTTTAATAGCGGAATAATATTCCATTGTGTATATCTACCAGAGCTTTCTTATCCATTCATCTGCTGATGGACATCTCGGTTGCTTCCATGTCCTGGCGATTATAAGCAGTGCTGCAGTGAACATTGGGGTTTTCATGTCTCTTTCAATTCTGGTTTCCTTGGTGTGTATGCCCAGTGGGATTGCTGGGTTGTATGGCAATTCTATTTCCAGTTTTTTAAGGAATCTCCACCCTGTTCTCCATAGTGGCCTTACTAGTTTGCATTCTCACCAACAATGTAAGAGAGTTCCATTTTCTCCGCACCCTCTCCAGCATTTATTGCTTGTAAACTTTTTGATAGCAGCTATCCTGAGTGGAGTGAGATGGTAGCTCATTGTGGTTTTGATTTGCATTTCTCTGATAATGAGTGATGTTGAGCATCTTTTCATGTGCTTGTTTGCCATATGTATGTCTTCTTTGGAGAAATGTCTGTTTAGATCTTTGGCCCATTTTTTTGATTGGGTCGTTTATTTTTCTGGAATTGAGCTGTAGGAGCTGCTTCTATATCTTTGAGATTAATTCTTTCTCAGTTGCTTCGTTTGCTGTTTTTTTCTCCCATTCTGAAGGCTGTCTTTTCACCTTGCCTATACTTTTCTTCGTTGTGCAAAAGCTTTTAAGTTTAATTAGGTCCCATTTTTTATTTTTGCTTTTATTTCTATGACTCTGGGGGGTGGGTCATAGAGGATCCTGCTGTAAATTTCTTTTTTTGTGCATTCATTGTTGTTTTATTTTGAAGTAGGGTTGATTTCTGTCTGTCCAGCAATCCCTGCTGGAGAAGCAGCATGTACTGATCCAGCAGCACAAGGATGCCAGGGAGCTGAAGAAGAACCTGAACCGCTGGGAGGGCATCATCTTCGACAACCTTCCTGGCCAGCTACCTGGGTCCTGAGAGCCTGGCAGACTATGAGCACGTCAAGGTGAAGTCAGTGCTCATCATCGAGCAGCACGAGCTGGAAGACAAAATAAACCTGGGTGAGGAGCAGCTGAAGTGCCTGTTGGACAGCCTGCAGCCCGAGAGAGGCAAATGAGGGCACACCCACCCCCCACCCCACCCGGCCTTCCCTGGAGGAGAAGGAAGATGCAGATGGGGTTGGCGGAGTCATCAGCTCCAGTCCTGTGGATGCAGCTGAAACCCGCAGCCTATATTTACCTCCTGTCAATGGGGATCGGGGGATGGGGGTGGGATCCTCTCACGGCCAGGTGGCGGTCAGCAAAGCAATAACTTCCATGTGTGCATTTGGGATGAGTTATTTAATTCTTAGGTTCCCTTTTGAAATGCTGAGCAGAGCGGCTCCCCTTGCCCCTTCCCCGGCGTGGCCCTGAAGCATCCCCACGTGGTGTGAGGGCTCAGGTGTGCCCTGCGTGCCTGCACACCGGGGTCACCCCTGTGGTCTCTGCCGGCCCTTCGTCCAGGCACTGAACCCCGTCCTCCGCGCGGGAAGGAACCAGCGCGTCTCTAAGAAGGTGCATGTGGGTTGGGGGCGGGGTGGGGAGGGGTCTCCTGGTGCACACGAGCTGTCCCGTGAATCGCGGGAGGCGCCGGGCAGCTGTTCTTTGGTGTGTCCGGAAGTGTTGCGCCGTTCGTTGTGTCTGTCCTGTAAGGATGACCCCTGACCCAGCAAAAAAAATCCTGAGGATGAGCATTATTTGAAGTCGCTCAGTCGTGTCCGACTCTTAGCGACCCCATGGACTGCAGCCTACCAGGCTCTGTCGTCCACGGGATTTTCCAGGCAAGAGTACTGGAGTGGGGTGCCATTGCCTTCTCCGATTAGTGTGTTAGAAGGGAGAATAGTTGTCCCTGCGGTTTAAAGACCAGCGGTGAAATGACGAGCATTCAGCGGGCTGGGCTCACTCATGGTGAAATCCCCACTTGCACAGTGTGCATGCTTTAAGGCACAGGCAGAAGGGACATACTGGCTTCTGTTTTTCTGGGATGACACCCGTGTGCAAATGGTATTTTTCCTGCAAAGTGAGATTACCTGATTGAAAGTGTGTCCGGAGGGTATGTGCTTGCGAGGTTGTTTTTTTTTTTTTTTTCTTTTTCTTAAGGCCCCTGAGATATTTTCCTCATTTACTTTCCCCTCCGCCCCCCACCCCAGAGCATTTCTTTGTGCCCTGATTGTATTTCTGTGTGTATATGATTGTGGATTATAATTGGCAGCTCCTGTCTTGTTGCTTCTCTGGATTAGTTATGGCAGTGTTAAGGCCACGTTTCCTCTAAGAACCCGTGGTTCTGGCTTTCCAGAGGTCCCAGTGGACCACACAACTCCCAGACCTGGTCTTTATCTGCCACAGAGTTGACCACTGTCTGTTCCCTGTTTTATCATTTGATGTTGCAAGGTGGTCCAGAGAGTCTGTTCACTAAAGAAAACACTGTCGAGCTGTTGTTTTCCAGTGCCCGAGTCATGACTAGGAGAAGATAACTTGCAGATCCCGTGTGCTGCATTTGCATCCAGAACATATAAACAACTTTCCAAGTTAACAGTATGAAAACAGACAGCCCAGTTAAAACATGAGCCAGAGATTTAAATAGACACCTCACGAAAGAGGCTATATGCATGTCAGTAGGCACAATAGATGTTCAGCCCCTCGTGGCTTGGTTCTCATGGTCTGATTTTTAACCTGATCATCTGTGTTCCGTCCCAGTTGGGTGAGATGCCTGCATAATGGCGGGAGAAGTCCTAAGATAACTTCATGTCAGGGTGATATTTGGAGGCCAGATCATGTTACTCCTTGTCTCCTTTTATGTCTGTGAAAGGAGTTTTCTGACAGGTAGGGAGATAGCCCTTGGTCACCAGTGGCCGGCACCTTCCCAAAGGCAGAAGGACACAATGTCTTATTAAAGGACACTACTCCACACGGAGCCAGAAGGACAAGCTGGACTGGCCACGGTGATATCTCTGCAGCCCTGGGGGGAACCGACCTGGCAGGCTTCATTGATTCTGGCAGTAAACATTCCTTTGGCAGCCCACCCATGGCAAAGAGAAAAGCCTTTTCCCCACACTTTTTACTCTTCTTAAATTAATCTGTTCCTGACTTGAAAAACCCCTCTTCTGCCAGTGAAGTGTTGTCCTCCTCCCCATGCTCTATGGTCACTTGCTGTGAAAATGGGTCATGGCAGAAAAGATAAAGCTGCCTGTCCACGGACCGCCCCCCTCCACCACCTTCCTACCTTGGGGAGATAACCACAGTGATGTCAGTGTGTTTTGATTTTCACAAAGCTTTCATCTGTGATTCTTGCCCTTGTCATACAGTATTGTGATCATTTTGATGATACGTCTGTAAAATGTGAAAATAGAGTTTTTGCCTGTAGCCAGCTTTTCAGTGTCTTTTGAGAATGTTGTCTTCTACATAGCAATACACAGGGCACTGGTGTCCTTTAAATGAAGCCCATAGAATCACAACGGTCCTGTCTATTTCCCCATCTGCCTCATAAATGTCTGGTGGTGGGGACATAGAGATTGCAGTGAGTCAGTGTGCACAACTTTGTGTATAGCTATATTACAGCATATGCAAACAATCTGGTGCTAACGTTTCTCCCGTGGCATTCCTGGGTGGTGGCTGATGGCTCACCCTGGGTCATTGCTCAGCTGAGAAGTGCTCTCTGTATCTCGAGGTTGCAGTCAGGGACCTTGCCGCAGACTTTGATCATGCCGCCCACCATGGAAGATGTGTACCAATTTCATGCTCAACACTTAACATTTACCTCTCAACAGATCATCCTGCTTGACCTTAATAAAATAAATGGTGTATTTCAGTGAATGGAGCGTGTCTTTGTTTTTCATATTTTTTAAGAATTGGAACTTCTTTCCCGTATGTCAGATCCTTCAGCTACTGATAAATCATGGGGTTGAATCTGTGTATGCAGGTGTTTGACTGTTTCTGCCTGTTGAGTTCAGGCCAGTCAGTCTGCAGCCGGGAAAACATCAGGGACACAGGTTGTATCAGTCAGCTGTTGCCACAGCCATGTTGTGTAACAACCACTATAAAATCGCGGCAGGGTGCATGGAGGAGTACTCCTTTAGAGTAGGAATTTGTAGATCATTCTGCCCCTCGTGCCTGTCATCTGCTCTTCGGGACCCATGCCTTTGGCTGGGGCACATTGATGGCCAACGACCAGAGAACAAGCCCAGTCACAATGGTGCTTGCCCTGGGTGTGGTTACGGCGCACCTACTCACCTTCCATTGCTGCACGTGCTAATTTCCATTGCCTCGGCAAGTCCTGCAGCCCAACCCGGAATCCAGAAGGTGTGGCGTGTGCTCCACCCCATGACTGCAGGGAGCTGTGAAGCATTGGAGCCATTGGTGGAGCCCTGTCATCTCCCAGGCCAGTTGCTGATATGGAGTAGCACCATGCAGTCCAGGACCTGAAGCCAAGTTCCTGGATCAAAGCCACCTCTGTCACTTGAAGGTCGTATGGCTGTGAGCAGTCGCTGGCCTCTGCACCCCTCAGCTTCCTCCTTCCCAGCCCTTGGGAGAGCAAGTGAGCTGATAACATCAACGTGCGTGGAACCCACGCCGGGTCAGAAGAGTGCCACATGGAGGGAGGTGTTCACACCTCTGGTGCTGTCACTGCAGCCTGGGTCTGGAGGAAAAGCGTTCTCTGCACCGGGATGCCCCTGTTGGAACCAATGGAGGACAGATGACAGCTGCTCCTGGTCAGCAGTGGACAGATGGAGGTCTTGCTGCTCGGGCTTTTCTCTAGATGCGCTGTGTGGGCTTCTGGCACGTGGGCTTCAGTAGTTGTGGCGCATGGGCTTAGTTGCTCTGTGGCATGTGGCATCTTCCCAGATCAGGGGGTGAACTGTTTGTCTCCTGTATCGGTGGATTCTTTACCACAAAGCCACCAGGGAAGCCCGAGAGAGTCTTCTTAGTAAGAACTACTCAAACGTAGTAGGTGAATTTTTATTTGGGATGGGGGAAAAAACATTGTCACAAACTTAGGGACTTTAAGAAGTACACAAATGCTACATTCATTATCATTATTATTATTATTATGCTTCTACAGGGTCACCCCCACTTGTCTTGTGAGTTCTGAAAGGATGGAGGGATTCGTCCATGAGGGTGGTGGAGGTGCAGTTGTAGGCTGGGGTGGTGGTGGTGTGGCTGTGGGAGCCAGTGGTCCTCATGCTCTGAGGACTGAGATACTCAGACTTCTGTTTCTTCAAGGCGAGCCACCTTGGGCACGCTGAATCAGTCTCAGGCACGGGGGCACTGGACATGCTATCTGAGTCCTCACACCTGTTGGCTTGACCACGGCAGGACTACTGCACTCTGCAAGCCCAGGCATTCAGGGGTGGGGTGTTTTCTGCATTTCCCATCAAAAGAAAAGAACCTTGCATGTCATGTGTGTACACGTATAGGCTGTGCACTGAGTCACACTGAGCCAGGTAAAACATCCCACTAAACCCTACCCGTGTCATTCCCCCGGTCCACCAGATACCCAAAATGCCTGTGATGACTCTGGTGCCCTCCCCCTCTGTGAAACCTAGGAAGTGAGGTGCAGAGGAAGGCAAAGAGAAAAGGCCCTTAACCGGTGGCAGTGAACCCTCCTTTCTCATCTCAGCAAAGCCTAGGGCAGAGGAACATCGCTGGAAGCCCCGTCTCTTACCCCCCATCTTGGAAGGGTCATGCAGGGGGAGGCCTGCCCCTTTCAGCTCAAGGTCAGCATGTTTCTAGTTTATACCCACTTAGGAAACTCAAGTGTGAGGCCTACCTGATGGTGTCATGCAAGCAGGACAAGACCCTGTGGGCAGGGGCCCTCCATGCACAACAGTCCACGGCCCGGGCAGCAAGCCTGGACACTGTACACAGGATGTGCCAAGGGAGGACACTGTCTCCCTTTGGAGGTGTCCTCTCTAAAATATATCAGACAAACCCAAAGTGGTGGCAAAGTAATGTCTCTGCTTTTTAATATGCTGTCTAGATTGGTCATAACTTTCCTTCCAAGCATCGTTTAATTTCATGGCTGTAGTCACCATCTGCAGTGATTTTGGACCCCCCCCCCCAAATAAAGTCTGCCACTGTTTCCACTGTTTCCCCGTCTCTCTCTCTCTCTCTCTCTCTCTCTCTCTCCCTCTCAGAGAGAGAGATGGGGAAAGAGTCAGACACTACTGAGCGACTGAACTGAACTGATATATATATATATATATATATATATATATATATATATATATATATATAAAGTTCCCAATCTTTCCCTCCCCTCCCCCTTGGGAACCACAAGTCTGATTTCTGAGTCTGTTTTCCTTCATACATATGTTGATTTCTGTTGTATTTTAGATTCCACATCTAAGTGATATCATATGGTATTTGTCTTTCTGCTGCTGACTTGCTTTTTGTTGACTTAGTATGATCAGACCCATCCCTGTGGCTGCAGACTGCATTCTTTTGGGTTTTTTTAATTTATGGTTGAGTAATACTTTCTCTGTATATATGTACCACATCTTCTTCATCCATTCATCTGCTGCTGGACATTTTGTTTGATTCCATGGCTTGGCTATTGTGAATAGTGCTATGAACATGGGAATGCATGTATCTTTTTGAATTAGTGTTGTCTGGATATACATCCAAGGATGGGATTGCTGGGTCATATGGTAGCTCTACTTTCAGTTTTTTAAGGAACCTTCCTACTCTTCTCCATAATGACTGCACCAATTTACATTCCTACTAACCATGTAGAAGGGTTCCCTTTTCTCCACACCTTCTCCAGCATTGTTTGTACATTTTTTAAGGACTGCCATTCTAACCAGTATGGGCGGTACCTCATTACAGTGTTGATTTGCATTTCTTTAATAATTAGCAGTAGTCCAGGTGAATTCCTTGATTCCCAGGGTCATGCTATGGTGACTGGTGTCATTTTCACTTGGTTAATCTTTGGTGAAGAATGTGATGCTGTTGTTGTGCTTAGTCACTCAGTCATGTCCGACTCTTTTCCACCCCGTGGACTGTAGCCTGCCAGGCTCCTCTGTCCATGGGGTTTCCCATGCAAGAATACTGGAATGGGTTGCCATGCCCTCCTCCAGTGGATCTTCCCAACCTGGGGAATTGAACTCAGGTCTCCCACATTACTGGTGGATTCTTTACCACCTGAGCCACCAGGGAAGCCCAGAGAATACTGGAGTGGGTAGCCTATCCCTTCTTCAGGGAAACTTCCCAAAACAGGAATCGAACTGAGGTCTCCTGCAAGAATGTGTGGAGATGTGCTATTTGCATCTCTCTCTCTCTCTCTCTCTTTTTTTTTTTTTTTTTCCAGAGACTAAAAGTTTTTTTAGATGGAAAAGGTGCTCAACAGGTTGCTTTCCACAATTTCAAAGGAGGATTTCCTTCTGTACCTCCTCACTCCAGCACTTTCTTCCAGTGTGTGAGGGGAGCTTTAAAGCTGAGTTGGGAATAGTTCTTCATAACAGGAAGGCCAGCGTGGAGCTGGGGCCCTAGGACCTCTTGGGTTTTCAGAAGACTCCTGCTTTAAACCGTCAGTAAGTACTGGGGAGGGTGCTTATCTGTGCTTGTCCAGGTGGGTAGCTGATGTGGACAGGAGCAGTGAGCGTGGGCAGCCAGCCCATGGGGGCCAGGGGACAAGGGTGGGGTGGGGTGTGGAAAGCCAGGCCCTGAGAGGCAGGGCGCCCACACCAGGATACCAACGCCATCCCCTGAGTGTTCAGAAGCCAGACTTCAGCACTGGGGAAAAGGAACACAGGATTGCTGGCCCCTCAGTGGCAGAGGTTCAGTTCTTTCACCACCCCAGGTCTGTGCTGGGGGGGCAGGAGGTGTGTCGTAGTGGACGTGCATGTCCAGGTTTGCGCTCAGGCAGACCTGGTGGTACTACCCTCAGCCTTGAGGCGAGAAAGGGGTAGAGCTCCGACCCCGGGGGGGGTGGGGGTGGGGGGCAGCAGCCTGGGAAGGGAGGCCAGTATTTCACGGTTTCACAAACCCCTGGATCTCGGGCTGCACGTGGGGAGTATGGTTCCGCATGGAAGACCGTGATGCGCTGGAGCTGGCGCACAAACACCCTGCACTCTGAGCGTGGAACGCTTCCCAGCAATCCTGCACTGAGGCACCAGATTTTAACTTTCCGATAGGGGTTTTCCCGAAGGCATGTGTGCCTGGACTGCCGCTGCACCCCCCACCCCCGCCTGCCCTGTCCCGCCCTGCACCGCGTGATTAAACACTGAGTGCGGATCAGAACTCCCCCATGTCTCCAGAGGCACCGTTCCAGGGGAATTGCAATTCCAGGTTGCCATTGCGGGACTCTTTTGAATGTTGGATACAAGGGCCTCCAGGCCCCTGAGGGTGGAGCTGGGGCGGGGGGTCGGGGGGAAGGGTCCTGTGACATCTCGGTATGAGACCCTGGTCTCATGTGATTTGTGTGTACATTCGTGCCCAGGTATGTGGTTTTGTTTTTTTGTTTTTTTTTTTTCCTGGCATGAAAGAAGATAGGGGAAACATACACACATAAACAGACAGTGATGCAAGTGTGTGGATGGCATTAGCTGACAGCTTTACAGCAATACTGGGGCTCCGCGTGCATGCATACTCGCCCGCCTTCTCATCTGGATGAAGAACCATCTTCCAGTACTGACAGGCCAGCCGCAGACCACGGTTTCTCCGGGGGACCGCCCCGTATCCCTTAAGGCCTCTCCTCAGAGCTCTCTCTCCCTGTGGTTTGCCAGCTGCCCTGGGAGCAGCGCCAGGATCTACTCAAGTGAGCTGAGGTTCCTTTAGGCCCTTCACAGGTACTCCCTTCTCCTGTTTCTGTGCCCGAGTCCTTCCTTCCCTGTACAGGACAGGATGCCAAGGCTCTCAGGGACCTACGGTGCCAAGTCAGGTAAGGTGTTGGTGTATCCCATCCCTCCCCTCACATCTCTCCATTTTCTTTCTTTTCTTTTTTTTTTTAAGAAACAAGATTCTTAACTACATACTTTTGTCTTTTTTTTAAGTTGAAGACTAGTTGCTTTAAAATGTGGTGCCCTTCTCTGCTGTACAGAAAACTGACCCAGTGATTCACACAAAGACATTCTTGTTTTATAGCCTTTTACACTTTGTCACAGGATACTGAATATAGCTCCATGCATTCTGCAGTAGGACCTTGTTGTTTATTCTAAATGTAGTAGTTTGTATCTACCAAATCCCTACACACAGTCCATCCTTCCACTCTCCCCCTTGGCAAACACAAGTCTGTTCTGTATGAGTCTTCTGTTTGTTTTACAGGTATGATCATTTGTGCCATATTCTGGCTTCCACCCCAGGCTTCCCTGGTGGCTCAGATGGAAAAGCATCTGTCTGCAATGCAGGAGACCCGGGTTCGATTCCTGTGTCAGGAAGATCCCCTGGAGAAGGAAATGGCAATCCATTCCAGCACTCTTGCCTGGAAAATCCCATGGACAGAGGAGCCTGATAGGCTACAGTCCATGGGGTCGAAAAGAGTCGGACACGACTGAGCAACTTCACTTTCACTTTTCCTGGCTTCCACCCCAGATATGCAGATGACACCACCCTTATGGGAGAAAGTGAAGAGGAACTAAAGAGCCTCTTGATGGAAATGAAAGAGGAGAGTGAAAAAGCTGGCTTAAAACTCAACATTAAGATCATGGCATCTGGTCCTATCACTTCATGGCAAATAGTTGGGGAAACAATGGAAACAGTGAGAAACTTAATTTTCCTGGGCTCCAAAATCACTGCAGATGGTGACTGCAGCCATGAAATCAAAAGATGCTTGCTCCTTGGAAGAAAAGCTATCATCAACCTAGACAGCATATTAAAAAGCAGAGACATTACTTTGCCGACAAAGGTCCATCTAGTCAAAGCTGTGGTTTTTCCAGTAGTTATGTACGGATGGGAGAAGGCAATGGCAACCCACTCCGGTGCTCTTGCCTGGAAAATCCCATGGATGGAGGAGCCTGGTAGGCTGCAGTCCATGGGGTCCCGAAGAGTCTGACATGACTGAGTGACTTCACTTTCACTTTTCACTTTCATGCATTGGAGAAGGAAGTGGCAACCCACTCCAGTGTTCTTGCCTGGAGAATCCCAGGGATGGTGGAGCCTGGTGGGCTGCAGTCTATGGGGTCGCACAGAGTAGGACATGACTGAAGCAACTTAGCCACAGCAGCATGTACAGATGTGAGAGTTGGAGTGTAAAGAAAGCTGAGCACCGAAGAATTGATGTTTTTGAACTATGGTGTTGGAGAAGACTCTTGAGAGTCTCTTGGAATGGAAGGAGATCAAATCAGGAGAATAAGGCAGGAGGAAAAGGGCGCAACAGAGGATGAGATGGTTGGATAGCATCACCAACTCAATGAACATTAGTTTGAGCAAGCTCCGGGAGTTGTTGATGGAAAGGGAAGCCTAGCATGCTGCGGTCCATTGGATCGTGAAGAGTCAGACACAACTAGTGACTGAACTGACCTGGCTTCCACATATAAGTGATAGCGTATGGTATTTGTCTTTTTCTGTCTGACTTATTCCACTTAGTATGATAGTCTCTTTGTTGTTGCGTAGTCACTGAGTCATGTCCGACTCTTTTGCAGTCCCATGCCCTGTAGCCCACTGGGCTTCTCTGTCCATGGGCTTTCCCAGGCAAGAATCCTGGAGTAAGTAGCCAGTCCTTTCTCCAGGGGATCTTCTCAACCCAGGGATCAAACCTGGGTCTCCTGCATTGCAGGCAGATTCTTTACCACTGAGCCACCTGGGAAGCCCATGATAATCTCTAGGTCCATCCACACTGGTGCATTGTTTCATTCTTTTCTTTGTGGCTGGGTGGTATTCCATTAAATAGGCATTATGTCATCTTTGTCCATTCACCTCTCGCTGGACTTTAGGTTGTTTCCATGTCTTGGCTCTTGTGTGTAGTGCTGCTGGGAACATAGGGGTGTATGTACGTTTTTGAATTACAGTTTTGTCTGGGTATGTTCCCAGGAGTGAGATGCTAGATCATATAGTAATTCTGTATTTAGTTTTTTGAGAAACCTCTTTACTGTTCTCCATAGTGGCTGCACAAATTTACATTTCCACCAACAGGGTTGGAGGATACCCTTTTCTCCACATCCTCTCCAGCATTTTCTTTTTTTTTTTTACTTTACAATATTGTATTGGTTTTGCCATACATCAACATGCATCCACCACGGGTGTACATGTGTTCCCAATCCTGAACCCCCCTCCCACCTCCCTCCTCATACCATCCCTCTGGGTCTTCCCAGTGCACCAGCCCCAAGCTTCCTGTATCCTGCATCGAACCTGGACTGGCGATTCGTTTCTTATATGATATTATACATGTTTTAATGCCATTCTCCCAAATCAATCAGCTTTTTATTTAGCAGTACTAGGAGGATTTTTCTTCTTTATTCTTCATAATGTGGAATTGTGTTATATCCCATTGTAAGTTTATAAAATGGTTTACTGTACATATTCTCTGCCTGGGTTTTCTTCTCCCTATTTGTCCCGATTGTAAGTTCAGTCATAAAGCTCATTGGGTATGTGTGTTTCACTGACATGTTTGAAATTTCCTTGGGATAAATTTGTTACAGAAAAGTTGTACACAGAGGATTCCAGTGGCATTTAGACTTGTATGTGAAATGCAGTCCTCACTACAATGAGTCATGGCTCATTGACATGATGTCTCATTTCTTACAGAAGTCTCATCTGAAGCTCTCCCCTATCTTAGCAGCTACCTTATCTAGTCTGTACCGCATACTCCCATGGACCATCTGTGATCCAAGACTCAACAGGAAGGGGGTGTTTCCCCTGAACTAAAAGTATGTTTCCTAATGTGCTTCTTGTCGTTGGTCTGTCTCAACTCAGTCTCCCCGATGTGGGCACCACTGCTGCTAACACCTCCATGTATAGGTTGCCATCGCTTTAAGAAAAAATGCCATTAACTCCAAGTGAGATGGGTTAGGTACCATGTCTGGGGGACAAGAGAAAGGGATGAGGGGACATACCTGAAGCAGTCACACAGATCTTAAAATTGAACTGTTAGGGTCTTTGGAGGAAATGTACTCCCCTCTGGCATAGGGCTGGGAGACAAAGAGGAGACCAGGTGAAGAGGGAATGCCACCATCAGCAACAGAAATGCCGCCATGATGTCTGTGACCTAGCAACTGAGAATGCTGGAGGTGTGTACAGTGGAAACAGAATGCGGTGACTGCACAAGTCCAAGGAGAGAGCCTTGGCCTTACAGGCCAGACTAACTCACAGTGGGGCCAAAAGCTGTTCTGTGCTCAGAGTGAGGAGCCCAGGAGCAGAGAGCAGAGTGTGTAAGTGGGGGACATCTGCCCATAGGGAGGAGCTGCCCTTTGAACTAGCCACCTTCCTCACTAAATGCTGATTTCCTTGGAGACTGGTTAGTAGGTGCTCTGGCTTCGTTATTGTGTATGTTTTGGTGTGGTAAAATAGACAAGATACATATTTTTTTAACATCTATAAGTATACTGTTCTGTGGCGTTAAGGATATTAACACTTGTGCAACCATATCACCAGCAATCTTCAGAACTTTTTCATCTCCTCAGACTGAAGCTAACTGAAACTCACCATTGAACAAGTTCCCCCCCGCCCCGCCCCACCCAGCCCTGGTCACAGCTTTTTTATTTTCTGTGTCTGTGAATTGGACTAGTCTGGGTCCTAGGAAAAGTGAAATCGTTCAGTATTTGTCTCTCTCTAACTGGCTTATTTCTCTCAGCATAATTAGTCCTCAAGGTTCATCCTTTTTGTAACATTTGTCCAAGTTTCCTTACATTCAAAAACTGAGAAATTCCCTGTTATATGGATGGACCACATGTTGTCTATCCATTCATCCGTGGGTGCAGAATTGGGTCACTTGCACATCTTAGCTATTGTGAATAATGCTATTAAAACACAAGTATACCACTATCTGAATCCCTCCTTTTACTTTGGGGTATGCTGTAAAGATTGGAGGCAAAAGGAAAAGGGGGTGACAGAGGATGAAATGGTTAGACAGCATCAACAGCTCAATGGACATGAGTTTAAGTAAACTCAGGGAGGTAGAAAATGATAGAGGAGCCTGGTGTGCTGCAGTCTGGAGTCACAAGGAGTCAGACTTGACTTACTGACTGAACAACAACAAATATGTCTATCCAGAAAAGAAATTCCTGAATCACGTGGTAAGTCTTTGTTTTAAGGAAACAATGTGCCATTTTTTAACAGCAGTTGTACCAGCTTATAGTCCTACCAGAAAAGCACAAAGGTTCTGCTTTCTCCACATTGTGGCCAACAGTTTTCTGTTTGTGTAACAGCAATTCTGTTGAGTGTGAAGGAGCATTTCATTGAATGTAAGACCTTTTAAGCAGGTCGAGTTAAGTAATAAGCAGGAGACTCTGATACAGATATGGAAGATAGAAAGATATATTCAGTAGTTAATATAACTAGAACTTAACTTGTAAAAAGCATCCTTTGTGTCCCTCTTGTTTGACTTTTCATTCTACAAATATTGATTAAGCAGCTTCTCTGGCCCAGGCTTGAGTTTTGAGGGCATCTCTTTCTGTCTTAATCTTTGGATCAGATTGTTTGAGAAAAACAGAGTCCTCTAAACATTTCTGGGAGCGGACAGATTTCAGGTTCTTGATGTATTATTGTACTGAAGAGATAGTGAAGTTGAAATGATCGAAGGGAAAATACAAGGGGAGTATTTGTATCCTGTAGATGGTGTGTGATGCATAAAGACTCCAACTTTCTGCTTGCCTACTCACAGTGTCATCCTTCAGTATTGTGGTAATAGCTGACTGATGTCTTGTGAATATGATGGGGACTTGGAGCTGAATCTATAACCGGAGATAAAAGCTTTCATTTCTATAACTTTGCCACATTCCCATTATGTGACAGTCACCTTGAGAGCTGGCCTTGTTGGTCTCCCAAAAAGAGACACGCACAGCCTGATTACCACTAGTTCTGGTGGCCTTTCCTAGGATGAGCACATCCATCCTAAAGAGTGACCAGGTCATTCTCAGTTTGGCTGATGCCATAGTGGATGGTACTTTGTCTCCCCATTGCACCCATTGCAAGAGTCTCTGATGACATCCCTCACTCCAGCAAAAGGCACCTTGAGATCACATTTCTTTCACCATCACTTTGTTTCTCAAAAGGTCTTTCTTTTACCTTATTCAGTAGTTCTCACACCCTAGTTGCACACTGGAACCATCCTGGAGCTTTCAAAATCTCTGCCCTTTTCACTTACCCTGAGCAATGGACTGAATCTGTAGTTGGGAAGTGTTGCCCCAGTTTCCTCCTCTTCCTGGATGCTTTTCCTTTTCCAGATAGCTCTTTGAGCTTCCTGCCATTTTGCCCCTAAAAGGTGAAGTAGGATGATGTACTCTGAAGCCACTTCCCATGTAACTTTAGGCAAGTTCTCAGCCTCTGTTCTGAGTGCTTCCATCTATAAAATGAGGATAAGAATACTTAGTAGTTCTTTAGAAAGGTAAATGGAGTCAATAAATATAAACCCTACAGAAGTGAAACTTTTCAAGACTATCCAGTGTGTAGGTGGATTCCACAAGTGCAAAACTATTTTTTTTTTTAATACTTACCATGGTGATACTAAAACACTATGTACCTTGCTCACTCTTACTCTCTCACAAGTATACAGTGGAGTCTTTCTCATTCTTTTGTTTTTCCTCTACCTATTTGCACTGATCACTGAGGAAGACTTTCTTATCTCTCCTTGCTATTCTTTGGAACTCTGCATTCAGATGAATATATCTTTCGTTTTCTCCTCTGCCTTTAGCTTCTCTTCTTTTCTCAGCTATTTGTTAGGCCTTCTCAGACAGCCATTTTACCTTTTTGCATTTCTTTTTCTTGGGGATGGTCTTGATCACCACCTCCTGTATAAGAGGTTCCGTGAGATTTGATGCTAAAAACAATGCCTTCTAAATTTTGTTTTGGGAAATAGTTAACTCTGTATAAAAATCCCTATGTTAACATGAGGTAGTGTATTATATGAATTAATAATTTAAAATTTCTCAATTTTAATCTCTAATAAATAACAAAAGATTCAACCTGCCTTAACAGAATCTCCTTGAGGGTCTCAATAATTTTCTTTTCTCTTACTGTGGTAAATATACATAAGATAAAAGCTGACCATTTTAACCATTTTTAAGTGTACAGTTCAGTGGCATTAACTACCTTTTTAATATTGTGCAACCATTACAAAATCCCCCTGCTCTTCCAACTTCTCATTTAATGGCTCCCTCTTCTTCTGTTCTGCCAGGAATTACCAGTTGACTGCTCAACTCAGAGATGTTGTAACTTTCTGCTGCTCTGTTTCTCTCTCTGTTTTCAATTAATTGATGGATTAACTTTGCTGTAAGACTTGGAACTCAAACTGGGGTTCTGTAATAACCTAGAGGGGTGAGACTGGGTGGTAGGTGGGAGGGAGATTCAAGAGGGAGGGGACATATGTACACCCATGGTTAACTCATGTTAATTTAATTCATATTGATGTATGACAGAAATCAAAGTAATATTGTAAACCAATCATCAATCAATTAAGAAAAGTAATGGATGTTTTGGACAAAAAGTTAAAGTTGTGGAAAGGAAGATGTTGTGTGTGATGGGAATGTTGAAAACAGAGAGAGAAAAGTATGCACTTGTAAGGAAAGCTATTCAAAATACCTTGCTGAAAAACACATAAGTTGCAGATGTTAGTGTAGAAATGTTCATACTTCTGTGAAAATTAAGAAAGATATTTCCCTTTATATATTTGTAAACAGAATATATATCAAAACTCCAAAGATATTTGCATAGCAAACAGAAGCCCATGACTTATCTCTCATTAATATTCATGTCCTTCGAAGCATTATTCTCTTGAATGTACTGTGGGTGCCAGGGGGGCTTTGGTTGCCCTGGGACAGCAGTCTGAGCCAACTTCTAAGTCTGGAAGCTGAGGTGGCATGCCATCTCCTTACTGTACTTGAATGTTTTCTGTTTAAAATGTTCAATTATCTGAACATTCAAATCCTTCCTAGCAGCCTGCCTGCTCCAGCAACCAGTAGTGAGTTAAGTGCACCCAGCTCAATTGTCTCGGTTCTTTGGCCATATGCCTCGTGGCCAAAATACCCAGAACATAAGCAGTATTATATTTAATAAAGGCTTTTGAAACCAGCACACAATCAAAAAAAGAAAAAAAAATCTTAAGCAATTTAAATGGAACATTGGCAGAAATCAATGAGGCAGGAGCAAGGATTCAATGGAAGGGCATTAACGGGGTCCTAGGTGGGAGAGAGGAACAGGGTGAGAGATTCTGCCAGGTTGATACCAGCAGTCCCCTGTTATGAGCAGAATGCTCCTGATAGATGTGCATTCATAAAGATCATTCTTTTTTTTTTTTTTTTTAAATAATCATCTATATATCAAATTGAAGAAACAATTTAGGGAGTTCCCTGGTGGTCCTGTGGTTAGGACTTTGCCTTCCAGTGCAGTACTGTGTGGGTGTGGGCCCCTTCATAACTCATTGAGTTCTGCATTAGATTATGTACTCCTTCCTACATGCAACTGATTGTTCACAATACGAATAGCTTTCAGAATGCCTAACCCCTCTAACTCAGTTAAAGCAACCAAGTACTCGTACATGTTACAACATGGATGAACCTTGAGAAGAGTCAAAACACAAAATATTGCCCCTCATACAAGTCTAGTCTACTCTGAATGCTGCCATATAGGCCTCTTGCATGGATGTGCATAAATTACTTAACCAAGCCCTCTTGTTGCCCCTGAAATTTTTCCCACTTTTCAATATTACAAAGAGGCTGTGTTGACTATTTTTTTTTTTTGACTAAATGTTTGTGATCAATCTTAAATTACATCTTTGGGCAAATGCTCCGAAGTAGAATTGTCTGTTTGAAAATTTGCACATTTTAAGTCTTTTAGTAAATATTTCCAGATGGCCCTTCAGAAAATTTGCTTGTTACCATCTTTCTAAATTCCATATATATGCGTTAGTATACTGTATTGGTGTTTTTCTTTCTGGCTTACTTCACTCTGTATAATAGGCTCCAGTTTCATCCACCTCATTAGAACTGATTCAAATGTATTCTTTTTAATGGCTGAGTAATACTCCATTGTGTCTATGTACCACAGCTTTCTTATCCATTCATCTGCTGATGGACATCTAGGTTGCTTCCATGTCCTGGCTATTATAAACAGTGCTGCGATGAACATTGGGGGTACACGTGTCTCTTTCCCTTCTGGTTTCCTCAGTGTGTATGCCCAGCAGTGGGAGAGGGAGAGGGTGGGGAGATTTGGGAGAATGGCATTGAAACATGTATAATATCATGTATGAAACGAGTCACCAGTCCGGGTTTGATGCACGATACTGGATGCTTGGGGCTGGTGCACTGGGATGACTCAGAGGGAGGGTATGGGGAGGGAGGAGGGAAGAGGGTTCAGGATGGGGAACACAGGTATACCTGTGGCAGATTCATTTTGATATTTGGCAAAACTAATACAATATTGTAAAGTTTAAAAATAAAATAAAATTAAACTAGAAAAATAAATAAATAAAACAAGAAAGAAAAAGAAAATATGCTTGGCCTGTGCTCCCCAGTGCAGAGCTTGAGGGTCAAATGTCTCTGGTGAGAAATAATAGTACTTAAATCTCAAATACAGTACTGCTTATCCACAGCAGTGTAAACGTAGGGGAGGAGAATGGAGATAGCGGCTTGAGTGTGTTGTTCTAGGCCAAATTTTCCAAACTCATGATGTCCTATATTTGTTTGCAGTTCACTTGGGTACACATCTACCATGTCCTTGCTCATCAATAGTGCCAATTGCCAAATAGTAGGTTTTGCAGTAGCCACTATTGGATGGATCCTCGGCACCACTGCCATGGGCTTCGTGGAGTGGCGAGTATGGTATCTAGATAATGCCTCACAATTCTCTGGTCTGGCCTGCATGGGAATGTGGAGAGTCTGTGTCTTCCATCAAACCAACATCACCACAGCTACCTCATGTCACAGTTACAGCTACCATGATACTTACCTGCCTCTTGATATCCGTGTTTCTCAACACCTCTTACTGATGGCCAGCATTCTAGGACTCTTGGGGAAAGCCTCTGTTACTTTTGCACTTAAAAATGTGTCCACGGGAATTCTTGAGACTACTACTACCTACAAAGCATTTGTCATTTCAGGAATTCTCCACATAGCTGCTGGTATCTGTATCTCAGTTGCTGTCATCTGGAATTACCACTCTGTGATGACTGAAGAGGGTATTGTCTTCCCACCATCTTTCAATATACCCTTCAAGCCATATGCTCAGAAATTTGGCAACACTGTTATAGTGGCATGTCTAGCTGCCTTTGCGCTGTTCTTAAGTGGGTGGTTTTTTTCTCTCTTACAAATTACCCCTGGATAACCAGGTGCATCCTGAAGTATCAGGAATGTAGATTCCTGTTTGCATTGACCTTACAAAAACAAACATTACTAAAAGTTTGTCGGAAATCTTACCATGATGCTTAATCAAATTTCCAAGGACTCGAGACCATGGCAATAAAGCTTTTGGCAGAAAGTAGTAAACCATTTACTTCAGTTGTAATCTGTGTCTGATTTGATTCATTGATTCAGTTAAGGAATTTCATTTTAAAAATCTTTCCAATCTGCCAGTTTTTATTTTAATTATTGCCTAATCACAATACTATAAATCTAGTGTATTGGAAATAACAGTTTCTGAGATTCTTTTATTTCCCGCCTCAATGATTGCTAAAAGCTGATTTATTTTCTATGTCTGGTATTATACATCTGTCATATAAAAATTTCCATTATATGGAGAAGTAGAGATGGTAAAGGACAGGGAAGCCTGGCATGCTGCGGTCCATGGTGTTGCAGTCAGACACAACTGAGCAACAACAACAATGAGAAAATGAGGAATTCATTCCACTATATTACTGGAAACCAGAATTAGTGAAATTGCTCTGTATAAGGTTTATGTATCCTTTCTTTCCCCCTTTTAAATCTTTTTAAATGGTTATAAAGGAACATCTTGTCCCTTTATCCTAACAAAATGATTCCCTTGCTTAAAGAATATTAACAGTTATTCCTTGTTGTCACTGAATATTACAATTTTTAAATGCCTCAAAATAAATTCTTCAGATTTGTTTTTTTTTCTACACAAAGTACTCACAATGACAAAAGTCTGAAACTAAAGCATCTCTCCTACCAACCTATCCTATCTGCCCTTTAAGAAAATTTTTAGATTTTTTAAATTTGTTGTTGATGTTCACTTGCTGAGTTGTGTCCAACATTTTGCAACCCCATGGGCTGAAGCACACAAGGTTTCCCTGCCCTTCACCATCTCCCGGAGCTTGCTCAAACTCATGTCCATTGACTCGGTGATGCCATACAACCATCTTGTCCCCTGTCGTCCCCTCCTCCCGCCTTCAGTCTTTCCCAGCATCAAGAGTCTTTTCTAATGAGTCAGCTCTTTGCATCAGGTAGCCAAATTATTGGAGCTTCAGCTTTAGCATCAGTCTTTCTAATGAATATTCAAGACTGATTCCTTTAGGACTGACTGATTTGATATCCTTGCAGTCCAAAAGACTCTCTCAAAGAGTCTTCTCCAACACCACAGTTCAAAAACTTCTGTTCTTTGGCACTGTGCTTTCTTTATGGTCCAGCTCTCATATTCATACACGACTACTGGAAAAAACATTGCTTTGACGAGATGGACCTTTGTCAGCAAAGTAATGTCTCTGCTTTTTAATATGCTGTCTAGCTTGATCATAGCTTTTCTTTCAAAGAGCAAGCATCTTTTAATTTCATGGCTGCAGTCACGATCTGCAGTAATTTGGAGCCCAAGAAAATAAAGTTTCTCACTGTTTCCATTGTTTCCACTTCTATTTGCCATGAAGTGATGGGACAAGATGCCATTATCTTTGTTTTTTGAATTTTGAGTTTTAAGCCAACTTTTTCACTCTCTTTCAATTCTTCAAGAGGCTCTTTACGTCTTCACTTTCTGCCATAAGCATGGTGTCATCTGCATATCTGAGGTTATTGATATTTCTCCTGCAATCTTTATTTCAGCTTGTGCTTCATCTAACTTGGCATTTTACATGATATACTCTGCAAATAATAAATAGGCAGGGTGACAATATAGAGCCTTGATGTGCTCTTTTCTCAATTTGGAATCAGTCTGTTGTTCCACGTTTGGTTCTAACCGTTGCTTCCTGACCTGCATACAGATTTCTCAGGAAGTAGTTAAGGTACTCTGATATTCCCATCTCTTTAAGAATTTTCCAGTTTGTTGTGATCCACACAGTCAAAGACTTTGGCTGTCCTATTGAAAGGCTGTTGCTGAGCCATGAAAGACTCTGGGATTCTTGGCCTCCAAAGGAGATGAATCCAATTTGGGGCCAGTGACAAGGCTTGATCACTCAGAGCTTTTGGGTAATAAAGTTTTATTAAAGTATAAAAGAGATAGAGAAAGCTTCTGATATAGGCATCAGAAGGGGGCAGAAAGAGTGCCCCCTCCCCGCCCCCGCTAGTCTTTAACTGGATGTTATATAGCTACTAGCAGTCTGCTAACTGGAGAAAAGAAATGTCTCAAAACTCAGAGACTGGCGACAGGCCCCTCACTCACAACATGCATTGAGATTACATTGGCACAAAGTGAGTCACCCTGGGCCATAAAATGATTTATATGAATCTTGAAGAAAGGCAGGTTTCTAAGCAAATATAGTCTCACTAACATAGCTTAAGAAAACATTTACATGGGTAAAACATAGTGGTTTGTCAAGTCCTTCTGAGTCTTAGTCAGAACCAACTTGAAGACAGAATCTAGGGTTCGTTAACATAGCTTAAGGTAAATATACAGTGGAAGTGAGAAATAGATTTAAGGGCCTAGATCTGATAGAGTTCCTGATGACCTATGGACTGAGGTTCGTGACATTGTACAGGAGACAGGGATCAAGACCATCCCCAAGAAAAAGAAATGCAAAAAAGCAAAATGGCTGTCTGGGGAGGCCTTACAAAAAAACTGTGAAAAGAAGAGAAGCAAAAAGCAAAGGAGAAAAGGAAAGATATAAGCATCTGAATGCAGAGTTCCAAAGAATAGCAAGGAGAGATAAGAAAGCCTTCTTCAGCAATCAGTCCAAAGAAATAGAGGAAAACAACAGAATGGGAAAGACTAGAGATCTTTTCAAGAAAATTAGAGATACCAAGGGAACATTTCATGCAAAGTTGGGCTCGATAAAGGACAGAAATGGTATGGACCTGACAGAAGCCAAAGATATTAAGAAGCGATGGCAAGAACAACAGAATTGTACAAAAAAGATCTTCATGACCCAGATAATCACGATGGTGTGATCACTCACCTAGAGCCAGACATCCTGGAATGTGAAGTCAAGTGGGCGTTAGAAAGCATCACTACGAACAAAGCTAGTGGAGGTGATGGAATTCCAGTTGAGCTATTTCAACTCCTGAAAGATGATGCTGTGAAAGTGCTGCACTCAATATGCCAGCAAATTTGGAAAACTCAGCAGTGGCCACAGGACTGGAAAAGGTCAGTTTTCATTCCAATCTCAAAGAAAGGCAATGCCAAAGAATGCTCAAACTACCACACAATTGCACTCATCTCACACGCTAGTACAGTAATGCTCAAAATTTTCCAAGCCAGGCTTCAGCAATATATGAACCGTGAACTTCCTGACGTTCAACCTGGTTTGAGAAAAGGCAGAGGAACCAGAGATCAAATTGCCAGCATCCGCTGGATCATGGAAAAAGCAAGAGAGTTCCAGAAAAACATCTATTTCTGCTTTATTGACTATGCCAAAGCCTTTGACTGTGTGGATCACAGTAAACTGTGGAAAATTCTGAAAGAGATGGGAATACCAGACCACCTGATCTGCCTCTTGAGAAATTTGTATGCAGGTCAGGAAGCAACAGTTAGAACTGGACATGGAACAACAAACTGGTTCCAAATAGGAAAAGGAGTACGTCAAGGCTGTATACCGTCACCCCGCTTATTTAACTTATATGCAGAGTACATCATGAGAAATGCTGGACTGGAAGAAACACAAACTGGAATCAAGATTGCCGGGAGAAATATCAATAACCTCAGATATGCAGATGACACCACCCTTATGGCAGAAAGTGAAGAGGAACTCAAAAGCCTCTTTATGAAAGTGAAAGTGGAGAGTGAAAAAGTTGGCTGAAAGCTCAACATTCAGAAAACGAAGATCATGGCATCTGGTCCCATCACTTCATGGGAAATAGATGGGGAAACAGTGGAAACAGTGTCAGAATTTATTTTGGGGGGGCTCCAAAATCACTGCAGATGGTGACTGCAGCCATGAAATTAAAAGACGCTTACTCCTTGGAAGGAAAGTTATGACCAACCTAGATAGCATATTCAAAAGCAGAGACATTACTTTGCCAACAAAGGTCCGGCTAGTCAAGGCTATGGTTTTTCCTGTGGTCATGTATGGATGTGAGGGTTGGACTGTGAAGAAAACTAGTGCCAAAGAATTGATGGTTTTGAACTGTGGTGTTGGAGAAGACTCTTGAGAGTCCCTTGGACTGCAAGGAGATCCAACCAGCCCATTCTGAAGGAGATGAGCCTTGGGATTTCTTTGGAAGGAATGATACTAAAGCTGAAAGTCCAGTACTTTGGCCACCTCATGCGAAGAGTTGACTCATTGGAAAAGACTCTGATGCTGGGAGGGATTGGGGGCAGGAGGAGAAGGGGACGACAGAGGATGAGATGGCTGGATGGCATCACTAACTCGATAGACGTGAGTCTGAGTGAACTCCGGGAGTTGGTGATGGAGAGGGAGGCTTGGCGTGATGCGATTCATTGGGTCGCAAAGAGTTGGACACGACTGAGCGACTGAACTGAAGTGAACTGAAGGTAAATATTTCTATAAGCAAAATGCATTGGTTAGCTCAGGAATTGAGATGAGTTAAGTTCAGGTGGAACCAGGTGTCATCATGGCAACAAAGAATTTTAAAAGAAACCTCTTTTTAAATTTGTATCGAGAAGGGGAAATAATCTAACACTTATTTGTTTTCTCCTGCCACTTAAAAGAGAGGTAAAAATGTCTGACACTTGCAATCTATTTCTTCCGTTTGGAGACCCCCCGCCTTCCTACCTGTTACCCTCTCATTCCTCCATTTTCTTTTAGTAGAATTATGTTGCCTAGGGAAAGGGACATTGTTCTCATTCTGTCACTGCTTCCAAGCTGATAAGGAGCATCGTCTCTAAATTGGTGAGGCAACATATTCTCCTAACCCTCATATTGAGGGTCTCTGATCCAGGGGCCCCAAGTAGTAGTTGGAGGAAGCTGGAAAATCCCATGAGCTGAGGAGCCTGGTAGGCTGCAGTCCATGGGGTCGCTAAGAGTCAGACACGACTGAGCGACTTCCCTTTCACTTTTCACTTTCATGCATTGGAGAAGGAAATGGCAACCCACTCCAGTGTTCTTGCCTGGAGAATCCCAGGGACAGGGGAGCCTGGTGGGCTGCCATCTATGGGATCGCACAGAGTCGGACACGACTGAAGGACTTAGCAGCAGCAGCAGCCACAGTTGCAGAAGTTTGAGCAACCATTTGTAACTTAAAAGCCTTCATGCGACTGGAAACAAATCCAGCTACACAGTTACAGATGCAGGGAGCAAACAGAAAAAACAACCAGAATTATTGCAATTAAGATAGTTCCCCATGGGAAACTAGTTAACATCTCCAAAAGTGAGGCTTCAGGAGTATCCATAGCCTGAATCATCTTGTTCACAAGTTTAGTAAAATGAGCAACATTAATGCTCATATCAGGTATATATGTACAGCAATGGGTATGAATAATGGCACAAGTTCCTCCTTGTGCAGCTGTCAGAATATCTAAGGTCAATCTGTTTTGTAAAACCACCTTTCTAATTTGTATTTGTTCAGCATTAAGAGCTGAAATAGCTTTTTGAGAATCTTAGAAATCCCATTGAATAAAATTAGTCAAAGCATCCACTCGTAGCATAACATCTGTAGTTCCCAGAGAGGGAACAGCAGTGCAGCCAAATAATCATACCAGTGAAATACAGACCTTGCCCACCAAGTTTTAAGGTCTAGTAAATTAGCAGGTTTTTCTGGAAGCTCTGAGAGCATGAAGCCATGAGTAAAAGCTAGACCTAGGGTGCATCTCCCTATCCAGCCAGGGGAAAGCCAAGCAAATACGTAAGGGCCACATATCCAATAGGTCCCGTTTGGATCAAGCCAGAGTGACTGAGATATCCAGTCCCAATCAGTGCCTGGCCAGGCAAAGGGAGGACCTGAACTGGGGTTGGAAAACACGGGAATGATTACGCTAATTTCATAGTGTTGTGGTCGGAGAAGATGCTTCATATGATTTCAGTTTTCTTAAATTTACTGAGGTTTGATTTGTAGCCAAGGTGTGGTCTATCCTAGAAAATGTTCCATGTGTACTTGAGAAGAAGGTGTATTCTTCTGCATTTGCATGGCATGTCCTGAGGATATCAATGAGATCCATCTCATCTCATTTATCATTTAAGACATGTGTTTCCTTATTAATTTTCTGTTTGATGATTTGTCCATTGGTGTGAGTGGGGTGTTAAAGTCTCCTACTTTGACTGTGTTGATGTCAGTTTCTCCTTTTATGTGTGTTAGTGTTTGTCTTATGTACTGAGGTGCTCCTATGTTGGGTGCATAGATATTTACAATTGTTATGTCTTCCTCTTAGATTGATCCCTTGATCATTATGTAGTGCCCTTCCTTGTCCCTGGTAGTACTCTTATTTTAAGGTCTATGTTGTCTTATATAAGGATTGCTACTCCAGCTTTCTTTTGCTTCCCATTTGCATGGAATATATTTTTCCATCCTCTCACTTTCAGTCTATATGTGTCTTTAGGTGTGAAGTGGGTTTCTTGTAGACAACATATATATGGGTCTTGTTTTTGTATTCATTCAGCCTGTCTGTGTCTTTTGGTTGGGGCATTTAATCCATTTATATTTAAGGTAATTATTGATATATATGTTCCTAGTATCATTTTCATAATTGACTGGGGTTGATTTAGTAGATCTTTTTTCTTCTTTTGTATTTCTTGACTATATAAGTCTAACATTTGTTGTAATGCTGCTTTGGTGGTACTGAATTGTCTTAACTTTTGCTTGTCTGAACAGATTTTGATTTCTCCATCAATTTTGAATGAGATCCTTGCTGGGTACAGTAATCTTGGTTGTAGATTTTTCCCTTTCAGGACTTTAAATATATTCTGCCATTCCCTACTGGCCTTCAGAGTTTCTGCTGAAAGAACAACTCTTACTGGTATAGGGTTTAACTTGTATGTTACTTGTTGCTTCTCCCTTGCTGCTTTCAATATTATTTCTTTGTGTTTAGTCTTTGTTAGTTTGGTTAGTATGTGTCTTGCTGGGTTTCTCCTTTGGATTATCCTGTATGGGGCTCTTTGTGCCTGTTGGACTTGATTGACTATTTCCTTTTCCATGTTGGGGAAATTATCAACTATAATGTCTTCAAAAGATTTCTCATCCCCTTTCTTTTTCTCTCTTCTTCTGGGACCCCTAATATTCGAATATTGGTGCATTTAATATTGTCCCAGAGGTCTCTGAGACTATCCATTATTCTTTTCATTGTTTTTACTTTATTTTGACCTTAAGTGGTTTTATCCACCATTTTATCTTCCAGCTCACTGATACGTTCTTCTGCTTCAGATATTCTATTGGTTCATATTAAAGTATTTTAAATTGGAGTAATTGTGTTGTTTGTCTCTGTATGTTCATTCTTTAATTTGTCTAGGTCTTTGTTCATTGATTCTTGCATTTTCCCCATTCTGTTCTCAAGGTTTTTGACCGACTTTATTATCATTATTCTGAATTCTTTTTCAGACAGGTTGCCTATTTCCTCTTCATTTATTTGGACTTCTGTATTTCTAGCTTGTTCCTTCATTTGCGTAGTCTTTCTCTGCCTTTTCATTTTTAAAAATGTATTATGTTCAAGGTCTCTTTCTCCCAGGCTTCAAGGTTGAATTCTTTCTTCCTTTTGGTTTATGCCCTCCTAAGAAAGTGAAGAGGAACTAAAAAGCCTCTTGATGAAAGTGAAAGAGGAGAGTGAAAAAGTTGGCTTAAAGCTCAACATTCAGAAAACGAAGATCATGGCATCCGGTCCCATCACTTCATGGGAAATAGATGGGGAAACAGTGGAAGCAGTGTCAGAATTTATTTTTGGGGGCTCCAAAATCACTGCAGATGGTGATTGCAGCCATGAAATTAAAAGACGCTTGCTCCTTGGAAGAAAAGTTATGACCAACCTAGATAGCATATTCAAAAGCAGAGACATTACTTTGCCAACAAAGGTCCGGCTAGTCAAGGCTATGGTTTTTCCTGTGGTCATGTATGGATGTGAGATTTGGACTGTGAAGAAGGCTGAGCACCGAAGAATTGATGGTTTTGAACTGTGGTGTTGGAGAAGACTCTTGAGAGTCCCTTGGACTGCAAGGAGATCCAAACAGTCCATTCTAAAGGAGATCAGTCCTGGGTGTTCTTTGGAAGGAATGATGCTAAAGCTGAAACTCTAGCACTTTGGCCACCTCCTGCAAAGAGCTGATTCATTGGAAAAGACTCTGATGCTGGGAGGGATTGGGGGCAGGAGGAGAAGGGGACGACAGAGGATGAGATGGCTGGATGGCATCACCGACTCGATGGACATGAGTTTGTGTGAATTCCGGGAATTGGTGATGGAGAGGGAGGCCTGGTGTGCTGCAATTCATGGGGTCACAAAGAATTGGACATGCCTGAGCGACTGAAGAGAACTGAACTGAACTGAAGGTTGGTCCAGGGGTTTGTGTATGGTTCCTACAGGGTGAGATTTGTGCTGAGTTTTGTTTCTTTGTTTGTTTTTCCTCTGATTGGCAAGGGTGAGTGAGATGGTAATCCTGTCTGTTGATGATTGGCTTTTATTTTTGTTTTGTTTGTTTTTTTGGATAAGGTATTCTGCACAGGGTGCTACTGTTGGTTGGGTGATGCAGGATCTTGTATTGAAGTGGTTACCTTTGTGTGAGTTCTTACTATTTGAGAGTCACTAGGGTCAGTTCTCTGGTAGTCTAAGATCTTTGAGTTCCAAGTGGAGCAAGAGCAAGTGTATTCAGTGCAGTCTCACAGCCTGAAGCAGGGGATTCAGACTGGAAACTAGAAAACTGAGGAGAGCTACATGGACACTGAGAAATGGAGATAGGATGGAAAATATTTCTGGTAAGTGGCCCAGAAATAAATCGTCTTCAAGGTGCATTAAGAGCACCTGTAGGAGGAAAGTGGAAGGATTCTCATTTCCACAGCCTAATTTTCATGGACGGATTTTAGGCAAGATATTAAAACTACATAATTGTGAAACATGAGCGAGAACAGAATGAAATCCCAAATAATGTGGCTGTGAGGCAAGGTTGAAGGAGACACACTCTCCCTGCAATGTGGCCCATCTGAGTTAACTTAGAGTCTAGATGAGGATGGCAGGTGAGTTTGGAAGGCTATGTAGGGATATTAAAAATGCTCATTTCTCCCACCAACACATCTGAGTTGCTCCCCATCCTCTGCTAGAGGTGTCAGGATGGGGCTTTGTGATGTCAAGGCTCACCCAGGGCCACCATTGACAGGAGAAGTGACTTGCTGACCTCATAAAGCATACGGGTGTGGCCCCTGGGGAGGGGTATATATGGGGTGCTCAGGAGCTCTGGAGCAGACCACTGGAAGTCTTCAAAATGACTAAGGTACTGGGAAGCCACAAGGCTCTAGAGCTGTTAGGGAACAGATGATTCCAGATGCCCAGGAGGGAAATAGGAAGACCTCTTATCAACTGAGGTCCAAAAGAAGTGTCAAGGTGAGCTAAACCCACCCAAGCTCCTCTTGCATGTTGACACCACCCCATAAGACCCGCCTCCCCTGTCTTTGCCTGGCCCATACCTCTTCTCTACCCAAATCTCTTCTCCTCAAGCCTTCAATTCCATCCATCATCACCCTCTTCCCCAAACCAGTGCTGTTCTTTGCTCCTTCTCTTATTTTCTCCAGTCGGCCAGGGTAACCGTGAGGATGAATAAGCAAATTCAACCAAAGCTGACCCAAAAAAGCTTCTCAGAAAACTCCCACCTCAGAGAAACTTTAAAAAATCAGAGGCTCAAAGCTCTGTAGCCAGTGTTCCAAGGTGAATGAAGAGCTGAATTAGAATGAACTGGAGGAGGTCGCAGAGACTGTGGAGACCCCTGCCATTCCAGCTGGACCAGTGGGCAGCCAGTCACTTCAGAGCATGGCTAGAGAGCTCAGAAATCTTCAGGGGTCTCGCTGCTAAGAAATGTCCAACAGTACAGATGTTGAATCTTATACCAACAGCACACATTAATAATGAAAATTCACTTCAGTTCATTCACTCAGTCTTGTCCGACTCTTTGCAACCCCATGAACCGCAGCACGCCAGGCCTCCCTGTCCATCACCAACTCCTGGAGTCCACCCAAACCCACGTCCACTGAGTTGGTGATGCCGTCCAACCATCTCATCCTCTTTCATCCCCTTCTCCTCGGGCCCTCAATCTTTCCCAGCATCAGGGTCTTTTCCAATGAGTCAGCACTCTGCATCAGGTGGCCAAAGTACTGGAGTTTTAGCTTCAATATCAATCCTTCCAATGAACACACAGGACTGATCTCCTTTAGGATGGACTGGTCGGATCGCCTTGCAGTCCAAGGGACTCTCAAGAGCTTCTCCAACACCACAGTTCAAAACTATCAATTCTTATGCACTCAGCTTTCTTTATAGTCCAACTCTCACATCCATACATGACCACTGGAAAAACCATAGCCTTGACTAGACAGGCCATTGTTGGCAAAGTAATGTCTCTGCTTTTTAATATGCTATTTCGCTTGGTCATAACTTTCCTTCCAAGGAGCAAGTGTCTTTTAATTTCATGGCTGCAATCACCATCTGCAATGATTTTGGAGCCCCCCAAAAATAAAGTCAGCCACTGGCTCTACTGTTTCCCCATCTATTTGCCATGAAGTGATGGGACTGGATGCTATGATCTTAGTTTTCTGAATGTTGAGCTTTAAACCAACTTTTTCCACTCTCTTCTTTCACTTACATCAAGAGGCTCTTTAGTTCCTCTTCACTTTCTGCCATAAGGGTGGTGTCATCTGCATATCTGAGGTTATTGATATTTCTCCCAGCAATCTTGATTCAATCTTGTGTTTCCTCCAACCCAGCATTTCTCATGATGTACTCTGCATATAAGTTAAATAAGCAGGGTGACAATATACAGCCTTGATGTACTCCTTTTCCTATTTGGAACCAGTCTGTTGTTCTATGTCCAGTTCTAACTGTTGCTTCCTGACCTTCACAGATTTCTCAAGAGGCAGATCAGGTGGTCTGTTATTCCCATCTCTTTCAGAATTTTCCACAGTTTATTGTGATCCACACAGTCAAAGGCTTTGGCATAGTCAATAAAGCAGAAATAGATGTGTTTCTGGAACTCTCTTGCTTTTTCGATGATCCAGCAGATGTTTTATTGAATTGTTATGGAATTATGTGTCTCTGAGCTCTCTCATAGATAGTGGGGGGCAGAGACGGCAGGGAATGGATAAGTGTGTGAAGAGGGAGCCAGATGTGTCCTGGGGAATTGATGAGACCAGAAGGTTCAGGTAGCCAGAAAGTAGGGGGAAGATCTGGGTCCAGACTGAGCCCCAAAGATACACTTCCCATGGGAGATGAGGAAGAGGACTTGGTGCTTCTGTGTGTGACTGCAGAGGTGGGAACTTAGCTGGGGAGCCATGTCATGTGTGGGATGGCAGTGCCATTAGCTAAAAAGGCATACAATGTAGTTGCCCCTAGGGCACCTACCTCAAAGTAGTGTTTATTACCCCTCAAAATAGGATGTCAGCAATTAACAGCATCAAAAACTCAATCTTCCCTTCTAAAAGGTAGTCTGTAGGAGTGAAATAATGGTGGTTTTCAGTATGGAGATTTCTCAAAAAGCTAAAAGTGGAACAACACATGACCTAGCAGTTTCATTACTGGATATATATTAAAACACACACACACACACACACACACACACACACACATACACGCACATATATATATATATATATATATATATATATACACACACACTCAATGTATATATACACATAAATGTGTATAACGTAATCACTTTGGTGTAAGGTAGAAATTAACACATTGTTAACCAACTGTACTTCACTTGTACCCCACTTCATGACTGGGAAAAAAGATTGGTATATTTCATTGTATGTAAAGTTTATATCCAAAGAAAATTGCTGCAAACAAACACAGCTCACTACTTACTGGCAGGTTTGCTGAAATACTTAAGGAGATATATATGTATGTCTACAATTTACCGCAAAATGCACCAAGGAAAAAGATTAATTCATGATTGAATAGAGGGATGGACAAATGGATAGATAGGTGGCAAAGGAAGTATTGTAAAATGGTTTCAAAACCAGACCGCTATATATATACTGTCTACAAGAGACCCACCTCAAACCAAGGGACACATACAAACTGAAAGTGAAGGGTTGGAAAAAGGTATTTCATGCAAATGGAGACCAGAAGAAAGTAGGAGTAGCAATACTCATATCAGATAAAATAGACTTTGAAATAAAGGCCATGAAAAGAGACAAGGACACTACATAATGATCAAAGGATCAATCCAAGAAGAAGATATAACAATTATAGATACATATGGACCCAACATAGGAGCACCTCAATATGTAAGGCAAATGCTAACAAGTATGAAAGGGGAAATTAACAATAACACAATAATAGTGGGAGACTTTATACCCCACTCACACCTATGGATAGATCAACCAAACAGAAAACTAGCAAGGAAACACACACTTCAAATGATACAATGGATCAGGTAGACCTAATTGATATTCATAGGACATTTCACCCCCAAAACAATGAATTTCACCTTTTTCTCAAGTACACACGGAACTTTCTCCAGGATAGATAACATCCTGGGCCATAAATCTACCTTGAAAGGTGAAAGTGAAAGTGAAGTCACTCAGTCGTGTCCGACTCTTTGCGACCCCATGGACTGTAGCCTACTATGCTCCTCCGTCCGTGGGATTCTCCAGGAAAGAATACTGGAGTGGGTTGCCATTTCCTTCTCCAGGAGATCTACCTTGGTAAATTCAAAAAATCGAAAACATTTCAAGCATCATTTTTGATCACAGTGCGGTAAGATTTGATGTCAACTACAGGCAAAAAACCATTAAAAATGAAAACACATGGATGCTAAACAATACACTTTGGAATAACCAACAAATCACAGAAGAAATCAAAAAAGAAATTAAAATATGCATAGAAATGAATGAAAATGAAAACATGACAACCCAAAACCTATGGGATTCAGTAAAAGCAGTGCTTAAGAAGGTTCATAGCAATACAAGCTTACCTCAAGAAAAAAGAGAAACATCAAATAAATGACCTAACTTTACACCTAAAGCAACTAGAAAAAGAAGAAATGGAGAACCCTTGGGTTAGTAGAAGGAAAGAATTCATAAAACTTAGGGCAGAAATATAAATGAAAAAGAAACAAAGAACACTACAGCAAAAATCAACAAAACTAAAAGCTGGTTCTTTGAGAAGTTAAGTAAAATAGACAAACCATTAGCCAGACTCATCAAGAAAAAAAAAAGTAGAAGAATCAAATCAACAAAATTAGAAACGAAAATGGAGAAATCACAACAGACAACACAGAAATACAAAGGATCATAGAGACTGCTATGAGCAGCTATATGACAACAAAATGGGCAACTTGGAGGAAATGGACAAATTCTTAGAAGAGTATAAATTTCCAAAACTGAACCAGGAAGAAATTGAAAATCTTAACAGACCCATCACAAGCACGGTCATCAAAACTGTAATCAAAAATCTTCAAACAAACAAAAGTCCAGGACCTGATGGCTTCACAGGTGAATTCTACGAAAAATTTAGAGAAGAGCTAACACCTATCCTACTCAAACTCTTTTGGAAAATTGCAGAGGAAGATAAATTCCCAAAATCAATCTATGAGGCCACCATCACCATAATACCAAAACCAGATAAAGATGCCACAAAAAGAGAAAACTACAGGTCAATATCACTGATGAACATAGATGAAACATCCTTAACAAAGTTATAGCAAACAGAATCCAAAAACATATTAAAAAGATCAGACATCATGATCAAGTGGGCTCTATCCCAGGGATGCAAGGATTCTTCAATATTTGCAAATCAATCAATGTGATACACCACATTAACAAACTGAAAGATAAAAACCATATGATTACCTCCATAGATGCAGAGAAAACCTTTGACAAAATTCAACATCCATTTATGATAAAAAAACCCTCCAGAAAGTAGGCATAGAAGGAATACACCTCAGCATAATACCTACCATATATGATAAACCCACAGCAAACTTTATCCTCAATGGTGAAGAATTGAAAACATTTCCCTTAAAGTCGGGAATAAGGCAAGGGTGCCCACTCTCACCACTACTATTCAACATAGGTTTGGAAGTTTTAGCCACATCAGAGGAGAAAAAGAAATTAAAGTGAATCCAGATTGGAAAAGAAGAAGTAAAATTCTCACTGTTTGCAGATAACATGAACCTCTACATTGAAAACCCTAAAGACACCACCAGAAAATTACTAGAGCTAATCAATGAATATAGTAAATTTTTAGGATATAAAGTTAAAATACAGAAATCCCTTGCATTCCTATACACTAATAATGAGAAATAGAGAAATCAAGGAAACAATCGCTTTCACCATTGCAATAAAAAGAATAAAATACTTAGGAATAAATCTACCTAAAGAAACAAAAGACCTATATATAGAAAACTTTAAAACACTGATGAAAGAAATCAAAGATAACACAACTAGATGGAGAAATATCCTATGTTCATGGATCGGAAGAATCAATATAGTGAGAATGAGTATACTACCCAAAGCAATCTATAGATTCAATGCAATCCCTATCAAGCTACAAATGGTATTTTTCACGAAACTAGAACAAATAATTTCACAATCTGTATGGAAATAGAAAAACCTTGAATAGCAAAAGCAATCTTGAGAAAAAAAAAAAATGGAACTGGAGGAATAAACCTGCCTGACTTCAGACAATACTACAAAGCTACAGTCATGAAGACAGTATGGTACTGGCACAGAGACAGAAATATCAGTCAGTGGAACAAAATAGAAAGCCCAGAGATAAATCCATGCACCTATGGACACCTTATCTTTGACAAAGGAGGAAAGAATATACAATGGAGAAAAGACAATCTATTTAACAAGTGGTGCTGGGGAAACTGGTGAACCACTTGTAAAAGAAAGAAACTAGAATACTTTCTAACACCATACACAAAAAGAAACTCAACATTGATTAAAGATCCAAATGGAAAACTAGAAACCATAAAATTCCTAGAGGAAGGCATAGACAAAACACTCTCTGACATAAATCACAGCAGGATCCTCTATGACCCACCTCTCAGAGTAATGGAAATAAAAGCCAAAATAAACAAACAGGACCTAATTAAAATTAAAAGCTTTTTCACAAAGAAGGAAACCATAAGCAAGGTGAAAAGACAGCCTTCAGAATGGGAGAAAATAATAGCAAACGAAGCAACTGACAAAGAATTAATCTCAAAAATATACAAGCAGCTCAACACCAGAAAAATAAACGACCCAATCAAAAAATGGGCCAAAGAACTAAGCAGACATTTCTCCAAAGAAGACATATGATGGCTAACAAACACATGAAAAGATGCTCAACATGACTCATTATCAGAGAAATGCGAAAAAAAGCATGATGAGGTACCATCTCACTTTGATCATAATGGCTGCTATCCAAAAGTCTACAAGCAATAAATGCTGGAGAGGCTGCAGAGAAAAGGGAACCCTCTGACACTGTTGGTGGGAATGCAAACTAGTATAGCCACTATGGAGAACAGTGTGGAAATTCTTTAAAAAACTGGAAACAGAATTGCCATATGAGCCAGCAATCCCACTGCTGGGCATACACACTGAGGAAACCAGAATTGAAAAAGACATGTGTACCCCAATGTTCATCGCAGCACTGTTTACAATAGCTAGGACATGGAAGCAACCTACATGTCCATCAGCAGATGAATGGATAAGAAAGCTGTGGTACATATACACAATGGAATATTACTCATTTGAATCAGTTCTAATGAGGTGGATGAGACTGGAACCTGTTATACAGAGCGGAATAAGTCAGAAAGAAAAACACCAATAGAGTATATTAACACATTTATACGAAAGTTAGAAAGATGGTAACAGTGATCCTATATGCAGGACAGCAAAAGAGACACAGAGATAAAGAATAGACTTTTGGACTCTGTGGGAGAAGGCCAGGGTGGGATGATTTGAGAGACTAGGATTCAAACATGTATGTTACCATATGTGAAATAGACCACCAGTCCAACTTCGATGCATGAAACAGGGCACTCAAAGCCAGTACACTGGGAAAACCGTGACGGATGGCATGGGGAGGGAGGTGGGATGGGGGTTCAGGATGGGGAACACATGTACACCCATGGCTGTTTCAAGTCAATGTATTCATCAGTCAGTCAGTCAGTTCACTTGCTCAGTCATGTCCGACTCTTTGCGACCCCATGAATCGAAGCATGCCAGGCCTCCCTCTCCATCACCAACTCCTGGAGTTCACTCAGACTTATGTCCATCAAGTCAGTGATGCCATTCAGCCATCTCATCCTCTGTCGTCCCCTTCTCCTCCTGCCCCCAATCCCCCCCAGCATCAGAGTCTTTTCCAATGAGTCAGCTCTTCACAAGAGGTGGCCAAAGTGCTGGAGTTTCAGCTTTAGCATCATTCCTTCCAAAGAACACCCAGGACTGATCTCCTTTAGAATGGACTGGTTGGATCTCCTTGCAGTCCAAGGGACTCTCAAGAGTCTTCTCCAACACCACTGTTCAAAACCATCAATTCTTCGGCGCTCAGCTTTCTTCACAGTCCAACTCTCACCATCCATACATGACCACTGTTAAAACCATAGCCTTGACTAGACGGACCTTTGTAGGCAAAGTAATGTCTCTGCTTTTCAATATGCTGTCTAGGTTGGTCGTAACTTTCCTTCCAAGGAGTAAACGTCTTTTAATTTCATGGCTGCAGTCACCATCTGCAGTGATTTTGGAGCCCAAAAAAATAAAGTCTGAAACTGTTTCCCCATCTATTTCCCATGAAGTGATGGGGCCGGATGCCATGATCTTTGTTTTCTGAATGTTGAGCTTTAAGCCAACTTTTTCACTCTCCTCTTTCACTTTCATCAAGAGGCTCTTTAGTTCCTCTTCATTTTCTGCCATCAGGGTGGTGTCATCTGCATATCTGAGGTTATTGATATTTCTCCCGGCAATCTTGATTCCAGCTTGTGCTTCTTCCAGCCCAGCGTTTCTCATGATGTACTCTGCATATAAGTTAAATAAGCAGGGTGACAATACACAGCCTTGACGTACTCCTTTTCCTATTTGGAACCAGTCTGTTGTTTCATGTCCAGTTCTAACTGTTGCTTTCTGACCTGCATATAGGTTTCTCAAGAGGCAGGTCAGGTGGTCTGGTATTCCCATCTCTTTCAGAATTTTCTACAGTTTATTGTGATCCACACAGTCAAAGGCTTTGGCATAGTCAATAAAGCAGAAATACCCAGTTTTTGTATTGTATGCATAAACCACCACAATATTGTAAAGCAATTAGCCTCCAATTAAAATAAATTAATTTAAAAGAAAAAGATCCATATATGTGCTGTCTACAAGAAACCCACTTCAGACCTAAAGACACATATAGACTGGAAGTGAGAGGATGGAAAAATACATTCCAATGCAAATGGGAAACAAAAGAACGATGGAGTAGCAATCCTCCTATCAGACAAAATAGAACTTAAACTAAAGAGGATTACAAGATGTAAGGAAAGACACTACATAATGATCAAAGGATCAATCCAAGATGAAGACATAACGATTGTAAATATCTATGCATCCCACTTAGGAGCACCTCAATACATAAGCCAAACACCAAGAGACATAAAAAGAGAAATTGACAATAACACAATCATAGTAGAAGACTTTAACACCCCACCCACACCAATGGACAGATCATTAAAACAGAAAATTTATGAGGAAGCACAATTCTTAAATGATACATGAGATGAGATGGATCTCATTGATATTCAGGACATGCCATCCAAATGCAGAAGAATACATCTTCTTCTCAAGTGCACATGGAACATTCTCCAGGATAAACCACATCTTGGATCACAAATGAAACCTCAGTAAAATTAAGAAAACTGAAATCATATCAAGCATCTTCTCTGATCACAACACTATAAGACTAGATATCAATTACAAGGAAAAAACCTGTAAGAAACACAAACACATGGAAATTAAAGAACATGTGTCTAAATAACCAACAGGTTACTGAAGCAATCAAAAAATTTCTAGCAACAAATGACAATGAAAATACAACAAATCAAAACCTATGGGATGCAGCAAAAGCAGTTCTAAGAGGGAAGTTTATAGCAATACAATCCTAACTCAAGAAACAAGAAAAGCATTGAACAGACAATGTCAATTTACACCTAAGACAACTAAAAAAAAAAAAAGAACCAAAAAAAAAAAAAAAACCCTCCAAACATTACTAGAAGGAAAGAAATCATAAAGATCCAAGCAAAAAGAAATGAAAAAGAACTGAAAGAAACAATAGTAAAGATGAATAAAACTAAAAGGTGGTTCCTTCAGAAGATAAAATTGACAAACCTTTAGCCAGACTCATCAAGAAAAAAAGAGAAGAATCAAATCAACAAACTTAGAAATGAAAAAGGAGAGGTTACCACAGCCAATGCAGAAATACAAAGGATTATAAGAGGCTATTATGAACAACTCTATGTCAATAAAATGGATAACCTGGAAGAAATGGACAGAAAAGTTCAATCTTCCAAGACTGAACCAGGAAGAAATAGAAATTTTGAACAACCCAATTACAAGCTGTAAATCGAAGCTGTGAACAAAAATTTCACAAAAGACAAAAGCCCAGGAGCCGATGGCTTCACAGGTGAATTCTATCAAACATTTAGAGATGAGCAAATGTGTATCCTCTAAAACGCTTTCAAAATATTGTAGAGGAAGCAACACTTCCAAACTCATTCAATGAGGCTACTGTCATCCTGATACCAAAACCAGACAATGACAAGACCAAAAAAGAAAACTACAGGCCAATATCACTAATGAAAATGGATGCAAATAATCTTCAACAAAATTTTAGCAAACAGAATTCAACAACACATCAAAGAGCTCATACACCATGATCACGTTGGGTTTATTCCAGGGATGCAAGGATTCTTCAGTATATGCAAATCAATCACTGTGACAGACCATATGAACCAACTGAAAGACAAAAATCATATGATAACCTAAATAGATGCAGAAAAAGTCATTAAATTAAAAAATGTAAAATTATTAAATTAAAAATAAAATTTAAAAAGAAATAAGCTAAAAAACGGAAAAAAAAATTGAAATGACCCAAATGTCCATCAACTGGTGATCAAATAAATAAAACATGCAATGCAATGTTATTCAGCCATCAAATGAAGAGAGTTCTTATACATGTTATAACACACTGTAGCTCTGAAATGACTACATTAATGAAAAGAAACCAGGAACAAAAGGCTGCCTATTGCATTATTCCATTCATGTGAATAAATAAGTCCCATATTAGGTAATTCTCTGAAGACAGAAATTAGAGGACTGGATGCCAGATGAAGAGGGAAACGGAAAATGTCTGCCAACTGGACAATATTTTTCCATTGGAGTGATGAAAATACTCTAGAATGAGGCAGTGGCTGTGGTTATGCAACCTATGGATAAATTACAAATCAATGAATTATACAGTTTAACTGGTAAATTCATGGTACATGAACAACATGTCAATAAATAAAAAGTTTTCCTAAAAATACTACTGAACTTAACTTCTGTGTCCAGGAATATTATCCTTCAAAAATAAAGGAGAAGTAGATATTCTCAAATAAACAAAAAATTAAGGAATTTATTCTCAGCACATATCTAGTCTGTAAGAAATGCCAAAAGAAGTTATTTACACAGGGTAAGATGATATTGAAGAGAAACTATGAGTTAATAAAGAGTGTCATGTTGAAGTCTGACAGAAAACAACAAAATTCTGGAAAGCAATTATCCTTCAATGAGAAAATAAATTTAAAAATAAATGAAGGCAAAGTGAAATTAAGGGGTTTTCTTATTATTAATTGGTAAAAGACAAATGCTTGTTTGGGTTTCTCCATCTTTACTTTTCACTGATTATGAATCTTCATAATTAATGTGGATTTCATGTATACAAGATATATTTTGGCTCAGCAGTAAAGAATCCGCCTGCAATGAAGGAGCTGTAGTGGATGCAAATTCCATCTCTGGGTCAGGAAGATCCCCTGCAGGAGAGCATGGCAACCCACTCCAGCATTCTTGCCTGGAGAATCGCCATGGACAGAGGAGACTGATGCACTTACAGTCCATGAGGTGGAAAAGAGTTGGACACGAATGAGCAACTCAACAACAACAGACACACCTTCTTACTAGAAACTCTGAAGATACTAGAAATAGATGAGAAAATTCTCAGCCTAAACAAAATGAAACAAAATGCGTAGACATTAGAGCTGAATTATAAAAACCTAGACACTGGAGCTGAAGTATAAAAGATTTTAGGCAATAAAATGTCTCCCAACAGTAGTGTTAACAGTGTGTTCCACACAAGAAAGAGGAATAATTTTTAATACACACTCAATAGAACAACTTTCTAGTTACATTCATAAATTAAAGGAAATAAAAATGTCAAGAAAATATACATAGTATAAAATCTATTTTTCATTTTATATGTAATTAAGACTGTAAAACTGTAAAGAAATTTTTAAGAAAAACATCTGCAAAAGATAGTTTTAGCAGCCCCAATGAACGTAATTTTATTTTGTTTTCTCCATAGTCTCAAAATGACTGACAAGTAAGAATGAATTTCACTTTAAAACATAGTTTTCAAATTCAGCAGGATATTATATGTTCAAATATAAGAAGATTTTGTAATTTTCAAGCTAAAAAAGGTATACCTTTCAGTGAATACTTTGTTTCACTGATTTAGACATAAATAAAAGCACATTGTGTGTCTTTACATTGACAATTTTTGTGGTACAACTGTGTATTTAGAATCAACTGTTTGAATGTGGGATGTGTATTAGGACGTTCCCTCAGGGACTGCAGGCTGTGCAGGAAGTGATCTCAAGGCCTTGCAAACCATTAAGGATGCTCTGTGGAACGGAGCAGTGGTAAGCATGTCAAGGCTGTATATTGTCACCCTGCTTATTTAACTTCTATGCAGAGTACATCATGAGAAATGCTGGGCTGGAGGAAGCACAAGCTGGAATTAAGATTGCTGGGAGAAATATCAATAACCTCAGATATGCAGATGACACCACCCTTATGGCAGAAAGTGAAGAAGAACTAAAGAGCCTCCTGATGAAAGTGAAAGAGGAGAGTGAAAAAGTTGGCTTAAAGCTCAACATTCAGAAAACGAAGATCATGGCATCCGGTCCCATCACTTTATGGCAAATAGACGGGGAAACAGTGGAAACAGTGGCTGACTTTATTTTGGGGGGCTCCAAAATCAATGCAGCTGGTGTTTGCAGCCATGAAATTAAAAGATGCTTACTCCTTGGAAGGAAAGTTATGACCAACCTAGATTGCATATTAAAAACCAGAGACATTACTTTGTCAACAAAGGTCCATCTAGTCAAGGCAATGTTTTTTCCAGTGGTCATGTGTGGATGTGAGAGTTGGACTGTAAAGAAAGCTGAGTGCAGAAGAATTGATGGTTTTGAACTGTGGTGTAGGAGAAGACTCTTGAGAGTCCCTTGGACTGCAAGGAGATCCAACCAGTCCATACTAAAGAAGTTCAGTCCTGGGTGTTCATTGGTAGGACTGATGTTGAAGCTGAAACTCCAATATTTTGGCCAGCTGATGCAAAGAGCTGACTCATTGGAAAAGACCCTAATTCTGGGAAAGGTTGAGGGCAGGAGCATAAGGGGACGACAGAGGATGAGATGATTGGATGGCATCACCGAGTCAAGGGACATGGGTTTGGGTGGACTCCAGGAGTTGGTGATGGCCTGGCGTGTTGCGGTTCATGGGGTCACAGAGTCGGACACGACTGAGCAACTGAACTGAACTGAAGCCTGGCACCCTGTGTTGGCAACAACTGTTTAACAGGGTCTTCTCTTAATTAACTCCCTCACAGAAGACAATTAACTTTTAAAGAGAAGTACTGAAACAGTGGCCAAATGAAATTAGTGTGCATATGTATTTATATACATATTTTAAAAGTTTGTACCTCGTGAATAATAAAAAAATATTAAAAGCTAACATAAATGACAACAAACTTTTCAACTCAAGCCAACTAAATTTGGTTTTGCAGTGAAAAATATTTAATTACTGACATTATTTTAGAATACTGGAGTATGGAGATGGTAATCAAAACAGAACCAGCTTTCACTTGGTTTTATTCTTGTAATAAAACTCTTCATGGACAATGCCCCCCAGTATCGCCTGCACTGGATGTGGGCCACTCCACCTGCCTTGCCTTTGGAAGGCCACTGCTCCATTTTAAATTCCTTAGCTAAAATGGGCCTAAAAAATTTTGGTTTTGTGACCTCCAAAAAACACCATTATTTTCCTTCCTTTCCTGCCTCCTATCTCCCGCTCTCTTTCTTTTATTTTCTTTCTTATTATACAATTGTGTAAGTTTGCTTTCCATTCATACTTATTACAGAGTACTGGCTCTACTCCCCATGTTGTACAATACATCCTTGAGCTCATCTTACACTTAACACGGTGTGCCTCACACTCCCCCACCTCTGTATTGCCCCTCCCTCTTCCCCTCCCCGCTGGTAACCAGTAGATTGTTCTCTATATCTGTGAGCCCCCATTTTTGTTATATTGTCTACTTTGTGGTGTTTTCAGATTCTATAAGTGATATCATACAGTATTTGTCTATCTCTGAGTTATTTTACTTAATAGTGTACCTTCCATGTTACTGAAAATGTCAATATTCCATTCTTTAACGGGGCAACTTCTTTGTATGCCTTTTAAGCAAATGGCACTGCCACCGCACACGACACGGCTCCCCGGCTAAGTTTCCATCTCTGCACGCACGCAGAGGAACACCAAGTCCTCTTCCTCTTCTCCCATGGGAAGTGTATCTTTGAAGCTGAGTCTGGAGCCAGTTCTTCCCCCCACCCCCCAATACTTTCTGGCAAACTGGACCTTCTGGTCCCATCTCCAACTCCACAGGACCCATCTCCCTCCCTCTATACACATTTATCCCTGTCCTGCCCGCTCTGCCCCCCACTCTCAGAGAACTCGGAGACAAACATAATCTCACATCAGGTTGATTTTATTTTCATTCTTAATGTATGCAGTTGGCATAATAGTCAACGTCTGTACTGTTGGCCAGTAGTCAGCCGCAAGACCCCCAAAGATTTCTGAGGTCTCTAGCCACGCCTTCAAGTCACTGGCTGCCCACCGGTCCCGCTGGAATGACAGGGGTCTCCACACTCTCTGGGACTTCCTCTGGTCCGTTCTGATTCAGCTCTTCATTCACCTTGAAACACTGGCTACAGAGCTTTGAGCCTCTGATTTTTCTAAGGTTCCTTGTGGTGGGCGGTTTCTGAGACGTTTTCTTTGTCATCTTTGCCTGAAGGTGATTATTCACCCCCACACTGACCCTGGCCACCTGGAGAAAACAAGAGAGGGGTAGAGAATGGCATTGGTTTGGGGAAGAGGGTGAAGGTGGCTGGGAACGACAGCTTCAGGAGAAGGGGTGTGGGCAGAGAAGGGTTATGTGCCAGGCAAGGACAGGGGAGGGGGTCTTATGGGGTGGGGTCAATGGGCAAGAGGAGTTTGGGTGGGTTCAGCTCACCTTGACATGTTTTTTGGACCTCAATTGAGAGGAGGTCTCCATCCTTTTGTCCCGGGTAACAGGAGGCGGGTGTTTCATAACTACTCTGGAGCCTTGTGGCTTCCCAGTCACCTTAGTCATTTTGAGGCCTCCCACTGATCTGCTCCAGAGCCCCTGAGCACCCCTATATATACCGCTCCCCAGGGAGACACACCCTCATGCTTTATGAGGTCAGCAAATCCCTTTCCAAGCCAATGGCGGCCCTGGGTGAGCCTTGACATCACAAAGCCCCACCCTGACACCTCTAGCGGAGGTTGGGGAGCAATTCAGATGCTTTGGTGGGAGAAATGAGGCATTTGTAATTCCCCTAAAAGCCCTCCAAACTCACCTGCCATCCTCATCTCTCTAAGTCAAATCCGATGGTTCACATGGCAGGGAGAGTGTGTCTCCTCCAAACCTTGTCTATTATATCTATTTATGACTGTAAAAGTGTAAGGGAATTAAAACAAAAAATCTGCAAAAGATACAGCTGAAGCAGCCCCAGATAACGTAATTTATTTTCTCTAACATAAGACTATTTTCCATAGTCTCAAAATAACTGACAATCAAGAATGAATTTCATTTCAAACCTATTTTTCAAATTCAGCAAGATATTTCATGTTCAAATATAAGGCGATTTTGTCCTTTTCAAGCTAAAAAAAGTTTGTACCTTGCAGTGAATACTTTTTTTCACTGATTGAGATGTAAATAAAAGCACATTGTACATCTTAAGCTTGACAAATTTTGTGGTATAACTGTGTATTTAGAATCAACTGTTTGAATGTGGGGTGTGTATTAGTACATTCCCTCGGGGACTGCAGGCTGTGCAGGAAGGGATCTCAAGGCCTTGCAAACCAGTAAGGATGCTCTGTGGAAGGGAGCAGTGGTAACCATGGCAGCCTGTGTTGGTGACAATTGTTGAACAGGGTCTTCCCTTAATGAACTCCCTCATAGAAGACAATGAATTTTTAAAGACAAGTACTAAGACTGTGTCTGGATGAATTTATATACATATTTATATATGCACATACACACAATGTGTGTGCATTTGTATACACATATACACACTTATGTGTGTGTGTGTGTATATATTTACACTAAAAGTTTGTACCTTGTGAATAATAAGTAAAATATAAACCCTGACATATATGACAACAAAGTTTTCAAACTTAAATCAACAAAATTTGGATTTGCAGAGGAAAATTATTTAGTTCCTGACATTATTTTAGAATACTTGAGAATGGAGATGGTAATCGAACAGAACCAGCATTTACTTGGGTTTGCTAAGCTGCTAAGTCACTTCAGTCGTGTCCGACTCTGTGCGACCCCATAGACGGCAGGCCACCAGGCTCCCCCTTCCCTGGGAGTCTCCAGGCAAGAACACTGGAGTGGGTTGCCATTTCCTTCTGAATGCATGAAAGTCAAAAGTGAAAGTGAAGTCGATCAGTCGTGTCCGACTCTTAGTGACTCCATGGACTGCAGTCTACTAGGCTCCTCCATCCATGAGATTTTCCAGTCAAGAGAATTGGAGTGTGGTTTATTCTTGTAATAAAGGTCTTTGTGGGCAATGCCGCCCAGTATTGCCTGCACAGGATGTGGGCTAGTCCCCCTGCCCTACCTGTGGGAGCCTACTGCTCCATTCTAAATTCCTCTGTTCTTAAGAACACTTACGGATGGCTAACAAACACATGAAAAGATGCTGAACATCACTCATTATCAGAGAAATGCAAATCAAAACCACAATGAAGTATCATCTCATGCCGGTCAGGATGGCTGCTATCCAAAAATCTACAAGCAATAAAGGCTGGAGAAGGTGTGCAGAATAGGGCACCCTCTTAGACTGTTGGTGGGAATGCAAACTAGTACAGCCACTATGGAGAACAGTGTGGAGATTCCTTAAAAACCTGGAACTAGAACTGCCATATGAGCCAGCAAGCCCACTGCTGGGCATACACACCGAATAAACCAGAATTGAAAGAGACATGTGTACCCGAATGATCGTCACAGCACTGTTTACAATAGCCAGGACATGGAAGCAACCTAGATGTCCATCAGCAGACGAATGGATAAGAAAGCAGTGGTACATATACACAGTGGAATAGTACTCAGCCATGAAAAAGAATACACTTGAATCCGTTCTAATGAGGTGGATGAAACTGGAGCCAATTATACAGTGTGAAATAACTCAGAAAGAAAAACACCAATACAGTATAGTAAGGCATATAGATGGAATCTAGAAATATGGTAATGAGACCCTATATGCGAGACCACAAAAGAGACACAGATGTACAGAACAGTCTTTAGGACCCTGTGGGAGAAGGCGAGGGTGGGATGATCTGAGAGAATAGCATTAAAACATGTATATTACCATATGTGAAACAGATGGCCAGTCCAGGTTCGATGCATGAGATGGGGTGCTCGGGGCTGGTGCACTGGGACGAACCAGAGGCATGGGATGCAGAGGGAGGTGGGAGGGGGTTTCAGGATGTGGAACACGTGTACTTCCGTGGCGGATTCATGTCAAATATGGCAAAAACCACTACAGCCTTGTAAAGTAATTAGCCTCCGATTCAAATACATAAATTTTTAAAAATAATCTATATTCCTTTGCTAACAAGGGTCTGATCAATGTTGGTTTTGTGACCTCCAAAAACACCATTATTTTCTGTCCTTTCTTGCCTCCTTCCTCCCCCCTCTTTCTTTCCTTTTCTTTCTTATTATACAATTGTGTAAGTTTGCTTTCCATTTATAGTTATTACAGAGTACTGGCTCTATTTGCAATGTTGTACAATACATCCTTGGGCTCATCTTATTCCTAACATGGTGTGCCTCCCACTCCCCCACCTCTGTATTGCCCCTCCCTCTTCCCCTCCCCGCTGGTAACCAGTAGATTGTTCTCTATATCTGTGAGCCTCCATTTTTGTTATATTGTCTACTTTGTGGTGTTTTCAGATTCTATAAGTGATATCATACAGTATTTGTCTATCTCTGAGTTATTTTACTTAATAGTGTACCTTCCATGTTACTGAAAATGTCAATATTCCATTCTTTATACGGGGCAACTTCTTTCTATGCCTTTTAAGCAAATGGCACTGCCACCGCACACATGACATGGCTCCCCGGCTAAGTTTCCATCTCTGCACGCACGCAGAGAAACACCAAGTCCTCTTCCTCTTCTCCCATGGGAAGTGTATCTTTGAAGCTGAGTCTGGAGCCAGTTCTTCCCCCCACCCCCCAATACTTTCTGGCAAACTGGACCTTCTGGTCCCATCTCCAACTCCACAGGACCCATCTCCCTCCCTCTATACACATTTATCCCTGTCCTGCCCGCTCTGCCCCCCACTCTCAGAGAACTCGGAGACAAACATAATCTCACATCAGGTTGATTTTATTTTCATTCTTAATGTATGCAGTTGGCATAATAGTCAACGTCTGTACTGTTGGCCAGTAGTCAGCCGCAAGACCCCCAAAGATTTCTGAGGTCTCTAGCCATGCCTTCAAGTCACTGGCTGCCCACCGGTCCCGCTGGAATGACAGGGGTCTCCACACTCTCTGGGACTTCCTCTGGTCCGTTCTGATTCAGCTCTTCATTCACCTTGAAACACTGGCTACAGAGCTTTGAGCCTCTGATTTTTCTAAGGTTCCTTGTGGTGGGCGGTTTCTGAGACGTTTTCTTTGTCATCTTTGCCTGAAGGTGATTATTCACCCCCACACTGACCCTGGTCACCTGGAGAAAACAAGAGAGGGGTAGAGAATGGCATTGGTTTGGGGAAGAGGGTGAAGGTGGCCGGGAACGACAGCTTCAGGAGAAGGGGTGTGGGCAGAGAAGGGTTATGTGCCAGGCAAGGACAGGGGAGGCGGTCTTATGGGGTGGGGTCAATGGGCAAGAGGAGTTTGGGTGGGTTCAGCTCACCTTGACATGTTTTTTGGACCTCAGTTGAGAGGAGGTCTCCATCCTTTTGTCCCGGGTAACAGGAGGTGGGTGTTTCATAACTACTCTGGAGCCTTGTGGCTTCCCAGTCACCTTAGTCATTTTGAGGCCTCCCAGTGGTCTGCTCCAGAGCCTCTTAGCACCCCTGTATATACCCCTCCCCAGGTAGACACACCCTCATGCTTTATGAGGTCAGCAAGTCTCTTCCCCAGCCAATGGCGGCCCTGGGTGAGCCTTGACATCACAAAGCCCCATCCTGACACCTCTAGCAGAGGATGGGAACAATTCAGATGTTTTGGTGGGAGAAATGAGGCATTTACAACTCCCCTACAGAGGCCTCCAAACTCACCTGCCATCCTCATCTCTCTAAGTCAACTCTGATGGGTCACATGGCAGGGACAGTGTGTCTCCTCCAAACCTTGTCTATTTGTATCTATTTATGACTGTAAAAGTGTAAGGGAATTAAAACAAAAAATCTACAAAAGATACAGCTTAAGCAGCCCCAGTCACAGTAAGTTTATTATTTGTTCCATACTCTCAAAATAACTGACAATCAAGAATGAATTTCACTTCAAACCTATTTTTTGAAATACAGCAAGATATTTTATGTTCAAATATAAGACGATTTAGTTCTTTTCAAGCTAAAAAAAGTTTGTACCTTGCAGTGAATACTTTGTTTCACTGATTTAGATGTAAATAAAAGCACATTATGTGTCTTTACCTTGACAATTTTTGTGGTATAACTGTGTATTTAGAATCAACTGTTTGAATGTGGGGTGTGTATTAGTACATTCACTCGGGGACTGCAGGCTGTGCAGGAAGGGATCTCAAGGCCTTGCAAACCATTTAGGATGCTCTGTGGAATGGAGCCGTGGTAAACATGGCTGCCTATGTTGGTGAAAATTGTTGAACAGGGTCTTCTCTTAATGAACTCCCTCATAGAAGACAATAAATTTTTAAAGATAAGTACTAAGACTGTGGATATATGAATTTATATATATATATATATATATTCATATAACACACATATACACACATATGTGTGTGCTTTTTTATATACATATATATACATACACATGTGTGTCTGTTTGTATGAATGTACCCTGAAACTTTGTACCTTGTGAGTAATACATAAAATAATAAAACCTGACATATATGACAACAAACTTTTCAAACTTAAACCAACAAAATTTGGTTTTGCAGAGGAAAAGTATTAATTCCTGACATTATTTTAGAATACGAGAGTATGGAGATGGTAATCAAAACAGAACCAGCGTTTACTTGGGTTTATTCTTGTAATAAAAGTCTTAGTGGGCAATGCCCCCCAGTATTGCCTGCACGGGATGTGGGCTAGTCCCTCTGCCCCACCTGTGGGAGCCCACTGCTCCATTCTAAATTTCCTTGCTCCGAAGAACACATACGGATGGCTAACAAACACATGAAATGATGCTGAACATCACTCATTATCAGAGAAATACAAATCAAAACCACAATGAGGTACAATCTCGCGCCAGTCAGGATGGCTGCTATCCAAAAATCTACAAGCAATAAATGCTGGAGAGGGTGTGGAGAAAAGGGCACCCTCTTACACTGTTGGTGGGAATGCAAACCAGTACAGCCACTATGGAGAACAGTGTGGAGATTCCTTAAAAACCTGGAACTAGAACTGCCATATGACCCAGCAATCCCACTGCTGGGCATACACACTGAGGAAACCAGAATTGAAAGAGACATGTGGACCCGAATGATCATCAGAGCACTGTTTACAATAGGCGGGACATGGAAGCAACCTAGATGTCCATCAGCAGACAAATGGATAAGAAAGCAGTGGTACATATACACAGTGGAATATTACTCAGCCATGTAAAAGAATATACTTGAATCAGTTCTAATGAGGTGGATGAAACTGGAGCTTATTACACAGAGTGAAATAAGTCAGAAAGAAAAACACCAATACTGTATTGTAACGCATATATATGGAATTTATAAAGATGGCAATGATAACAATGTATGTGAGACAGCAAAAGTGACACAGATGTACAGAACAGTCTTTTGGACTCTATGGGAGAAGGCGAGGGTGGGATGAACTGATAGAATAGCATTGAAACATGTATATTGTCATATGTGAAACAGATGGCCAGTCCAGGTTCGATGCATGAGACAGGGTGCTCGGGGCTGGTGCACTGGGATGACCCAGAGGGATGGGATGGGCAGGGAGGTGGGAGGGAGGTTCAGGATGGGGAACACATGAACACCCGTGTCGGATTCATGTCAAATATGGAAAAAACCACTACAGCATTGTAAAGTAATTAGCCTCCAATAAAAATAAATAACTTAAAAAATAAATTCCTTTGCAAAAAGGGCCTAATCAATGTTGTCTTTGTGACGACCCAAAACACCATTATTTTCCTTCCTTTCTTCCCGTCTTCCTCCCCTCTCTTTCTTTCCTTTTCTTTCTTATTATACAATTGTGAAAGTTTGCTTTCCATTTATAGTCATTACACAGTACTGGTTCTATTCCCCATGTTGTACAATACATCCTTGGGCTCATCTTACACCTAACACAGTGTGCCTCCCACTCACCCACCTCTGTATTGTCCCTCCCTCTTCCCCTCCCCACTGGTAACCAGTAGCTTGTTATCTATATATGTGAGTCTTCATTTCTTTTATACTCTCTACTTTGTGGTATTTTTAGATTCTATAAGTGATATCATACAGTATTTGTCTATCTCTGAGTTATTTTGCTTCATAGTATACCTTCCATGTTGCTGCATATATCAATATTTCATTCTTTTTATGGGACATCTTCTTATGCCATTTTATCAAATGGCACTGCCACTCCACACATGACACGTCTCCACAGCTAAGCTTCCATCTCTGCATGCACGCAGAGAAACATCAAATCATCTTCCTCTTCTCCCATGGGAAGTATATCCTGAAGTTTGAGGCAACTAACTTGCCACTCCCCAGGACACACATGACAGCCATACATCAGGAGCGGTCAGAAACAAATCCTCCCTTGTGGCATGAGAACAAGGGTCCCAGAGGACCAAGGGGGACCCAGAGGGATGAGCGCATTGTCTTGTATGGCAGGGGCTGGGGATGTCAGTGTGGCGACTGGGCAAGTGGGAGTACCCAGATGCAGAGGCCAGTGATGCCAAAGGGGTACACCTTAAGGACCTCTCTGTGCCTGAGATGTCTTCCCCTTTACACTGCTTCTGTCAGGATGGATGCGGCATTCCCAGCCTCAGGCCAGTCACCATGAGCCTGAACTTGCTCAACTGGTTGTTGGACCACAACTCTCTGGGATGGAACAGGATTGCTAAGGTGGGGTCCATTTGGGCCTTCCCAGAATGGGCGATTGATATTGGGTTTCTTTGCTGCCCAGGAAGGTCTCAGGGCCTGGTCAGTCCCATGCTGATCCCCCTCGTGTGGCTAGCAGATCAGTAGGTACTGCCATGAAGGGTAAGTGACAAGACACAGAAGTTGTGAGGGGATCAGGAGGTGAGGCCTGAAGGCAGATCCGTGTAGAGGCCAGGACCCTCTCCTTTCCCCGGTTGGGAAGCTCAGGCTCATGCAGCCTGGATGCAGAGCCTGGATTCATGTCATGCGAGTAGCAGGTGACAGGCTGAGACTGGAGACTTGGGGGCTTCAGGTGTCCTAGTCTCATTCAGAGCAGCTCTGCTTACAGCACGCGAGACCCAGGTGATTCTCATGGAGGCAGGCTGAATTAAGCACCTTTGTCGGCATCATCCTTCCCTGGGTCCTCAGCTCATGGAGATCCCGAGGCTTCTTCAGTGCAAGCCGCACGATTAAGGGTGCCGGGGCCCTGAGACCTGCTGGCGTGCTGGGGCCATCCGGGATGTCTCTGGCAGCAGGTGGCCCACCAGGCAAGGAGGAGGCCTTCTTCAGCAGGCAGGCAGTGGAGGAAGGAGCGGCCCTGGAAGACGGAGATGTGGTGCGGTACGGCAAGTGTTCTAGCTGCTGGTGGAAGACATCATTGAGGAGGTTGAAGTGGTGGTGGAAGAGGAGCAGGGGAAGCTGTCCTCGCAGGAGCCGGAGGAGAAGCTGGAGGAGCAGGGCCAGGAACATCCAAGAACAGGAACCTCGAGCGACCAGCCCCCACTGGAGGCGCGGGAGGTGTTGGCAGTCCTGCAGGTGCAGCTGAGCTCCCCGAGTGAGAAAGACCCCACAGCCTATCTTCGGCTACAGAGGAAGGCCCATCAAAGAGAAAGCGTCCCTTGAGTCAGAGAAGTGCCTTTATCCAGGGCAACGCTGGCTTGTGGGCCAAAGCTGTATCCTTAGTGTCGCTTGCTCAGGAACAGGAGCAAGAGGCGGCGTGGGTGTGAGGGAACCCGCCAGCTGAGGGGGGGGGCAAGGAAATTAGGGGGCAAGGGAATTGGGCACCAGGGGAGCTATGATTTCCACAGCCGCAGTGCCAGCAGAGCCTATGAATCTTTCTACCTGTACGTGTCTGAGCAAATGACTATGGGAGGCTCAATTTGGCTCACATCTGAATAGAAGCCACACTCTTTGGCAGGGAATGAATGTCATCAGTGACCAGGGACAGTGTTCCAGATGACTCCAGTACATCCATGCGACAGGGTGCAAGAGAGAGAACCAGGCCTCTCTTGCTAAATGCACAGACACTGACACTTGTGCACGGAGAATGCAGGCTGCATGGACGGCAGATCCTGAAGTTTGAGGCAACTGACATGCCACTCCCCAGGACACACATGACAGCCATACATCAGGAGCAGTCAGACTAATCCTCCCTTGAGGGATGAGAACAAGGGTCCCAGAGGACCACGGGAGATCCAGAGGGATGAGCACATTGTCTTGTATGGCAGGGGCTGGGGATGTCAGTGTAGCTGCTGGGCAAGCGGGAGTACCTAGATGCAGAGGTCAGCGATGCCAAAGTCGTACTCCTTAACGACCTCTCTGTGCCTGAGACGTCTTCTCTGGTACACTGCTTCTGTGGGGATGGATGTGGCGCTACCAACTTCAGGCCGGTCACCATGAGCCTGAACTTGCTCAACGGGTTGTTGGACCACAACTCTCCAGGATGGAACAGGATTGCTAAGGTGGGGTCCATTTGGGCCTCCCCATAATGGACGATTGTTATTGGGTTTCTTGTCTCCCCACAAAGTTATCGGGGCCTAGTTAGTCCCATGCTGACATCGCACGTGTGCCCAGCAGAGTAGCAGGTCCTTCCATGAGAGGTAAGTGACAAGACACAGTATTTGTGAGGGGATCAGGAGGTGAGGCCTGAAGGCAGAAACATGGAGAGGCCAGGAACCTTTCCTTTCCCTGGTGGGGAAGCTCAGGCTCATTCAGCCTGGAGGCATAGCCTGGATGCAGGTCATGTGAGTAGCAGGTGACAGGCTGAGACTGGAGGCTTGGGGACTTCATGTGTCCTAGTCTCATTCAGAGCAGCTCTGCTTACAGCACGCGAGACCCAGGTGATTCTCACGGAGGCAGGCTGAATTAAGCACCTTTGCCGGCATCATCCTTCCCTGGGTCCTCGGCTCACGGAACCCCGGGGCTTCCTCAGTGTGAGCCCGATGATTCAGAATGCCAGGGCCCTGGGACCTGCCAGTGCACTGGGGCCGTCTGTGATGTCGCTGGCAGCAGGTGGCACACAAGGCGAGGAGACCTGAGACTCAGGTGATTCTCACGGAGGCAGGCTGAATTAAGCACCTTTGTCAGCATCATCCTTCCCTGGGTCCTCTGCTCACGGAGACCCCGGGGCTTCTTCGATGTGAGCCCGCCAATTCAGGGTGCCGGGGCCCTGAGACTTGCTGGCGCGCCGGGGCCGTCGGGGATGTTGCTGGCAGCAGGTGGCCCACCAGGCAAGGAGGCTGCCTTCTTCAGCAGGCAGGCAGTGGGGGAAGGAGCGGCCCTGGAGGACGGAGAGGTGGTGCAGTCCGACAAGTGTTCCTGCTGCTGGTGGCAGACATTATTGAGGAGGCTGAAGTGGTGGTGGAAGAGGAGCAAGGGAAGCTGTCCTCGCAGGAGCGGGAGGAGAAGCCAGAGGAGCAGGGCCAGGAATATCCAAGAACGGGAGCCTTGAGCGACCAGCCCCCACTGGAGGCACTGGCGGTCCGGCAGGTGGAGCTGAGCCCCACAAATGAGACAGACCCCAAAGCCTATCTTCGGCTCCAGAGGAAGGACCATCAGAGGAGAAAGCATCCCTTGAGTCAGACAAGTTGCATCATCCAGGGCAACCCTGGCTTGTGGGCCAATGCCGTATCCTTCGTGCCACTTCTCAGAGGTCAGATGCTCAGGAGGATGAGAAGGAAGGACAGGAGCAGGAGGAGGGGTGGGGCTGAGGGAACCCGCCAGCCGAGGGGAGGCCAAGGGAAAAGGGGGGCAAGGGAATTGCAGTTCGGGGGCTCTGTGATCTCCACAGGCACAGTGCCAGCAGAGCCTGGGAACCTCTCTACCTGTACGTGTCTGAGCAAATGACTGTGGGAGGCTCCATCTGGCTCGCATCTGAATAGGAGCCATACACTTTGGCAGGGAATGGGTGTCATCAGTGACTGGAGACAGTCTGACAGATGACTCCAGTACATCCATGCCACCTCTTGTCAAGACAGGGAGTAAGGAAGAGATCCAGGCCTCTCTTGCTAAACGCACAGACACACGCACTTGTGCACAGAGAATGCATGCTGCAGAGACTGCAGATCCTGAACTTTCAGGCAACTGACATGCCGCTTCCCAGGACACACATGCCAGGCATACATCAAGAGCGGTCAGAAACAGATCCTCCCTTGGGGGATGCGGACAAGGGTCCCAGAAGATCACAGGGGACCCAGAGGGATGAGCGCATCACATGGTGTGGCAGGGGCCGGGGTTGTCGGTGTGGCGGCTGGGCAACGGGAGTACCCAGATGCAGAGCACCAGCGATGCCAAAGTGGTACTCCTATATGACCTCTCTGTGCCTGAAGTACGGGTGGTCCTGAAAGGAAACAAGTACTCCAGAAAAGGAGTACTCACAGAGGCCTGTTCTGGTGCCCTTGCTCTGCCAGAGACTGACCCTGTTCCTCGAGACTCTTCCTTCCCCGGCATGTGGCATGACTGGCTCCTTGACTTTGAGCAGATTATGAACCACCGCCAGATGCCCGTCATGATCAGCGACTGAGATGAAGACTTGTTTAGCTCCATGATGGCTTTGAAGGGCAGGGAGGGAGCCTGAGGACAGGTGGGTGGGGGAGCTGGGCAGGCACGTGGGGGTCGGAGGATCCTATGACCTGGGTGCATGCGTTCGCCATGAGCCTTTGTAAAGGAAAAACGGAAGATGCAGATGCCTGCCTGGCAGGCAAGCTGCGGACCCTAGAAGCTTGTGCACCTTCACCTTTTCCATCCTCCCGGGCCCTGCAGGTGCCAGAAAGAAGCCATCCCCTGTCCTGCTGCAAGCTGGTATTTTCCTTTCGGGACAAGCCGTCCTTCAGGAACAGAGAGATCATTAAGGAGTACTACTTTGGCATCGCTGGTGCCACCTGGCTCCCAGGGCAGTGTGGGTGGGTGGGAGAGGGAGTCAGATGAGCCGCCTACCTGAATCTTTCCTGTCTCCCCCGTCCTCCTTCGGGATATAGGGCATGTATGTCCTTTCTGGTCCACGGCTTCAGTGAGGATGGATGGGAGCTCCCAGGCTCAGACAGGACACTGCAGCGTGAACTTCCTCAACTGGTTGTCGGACCACAACTCTGCAGGATGTAACAGGATTGCTGAGGTGGGGTCCATCTGGGCCTCCCCAGAATAGACGATTGGTGTTGGGGTTCTTGGCTGCCCATGGGAGGGCTCGGGGCTGCTCATCCATATGCCGACCTCCCCCGTGCGGCCAGCAGGTCATTGGCGAGGGCCTGTGAGTCAACCCCCTGCAGTATTACCCCCAGGAGGAAGGTCCTGCCATGAGAGGTAAGTGACAAGACACAGAGGTTGTGAGGGGGTCAGGAGGTGAGGCCTGAAGGCAGATCAGTGTAGAGGCCAGAACCCTCTCCTCTCCCCGGTGGGGATGCTCAGGCTCATACAACCTGGATGCACAACCTGGATGCACAGCCTGGATTCATGTCATGCGGGTAGCAGGTGACAGGCTGAGACTGCAGGCTTGGGGGCTTCATGTATCCTAGTCTCATTCAGAGCAGCTCTGCTTCCAGCACGTGAGACCCAGGTGATTCTCACGGAGGCAGGCTGAATTAAGCACCTTTGTTGGCATCATTCTTCCCTGGGTCCTCTGCTCACGGAGACCCTGGGGCTTCTTCAGTGCGAACCAAGGATTCAGGGTGCCAGGGCCCTGAGATGTGCTGGTGCACTGGGGCTGTCAGGGATGTCGCCGGCAGCAGGTGGCCCACCAGGCGAGGCAGCTGCCTTCTTCAGTGGGGAGGCAGTGGAGGAAGCAGCAGCCCTGGAGAATAGAGAGGTGGTGCAGTACAGAAAGTGTTCAAGCTGCTGGTGGAAGACATCATTGAGGAGGCTGAAGTGATGGCGGAAGAGGAGCAAGGGAAGCTGTCCTCGCAGGAGTGGGAGGAGAAGCCGGAGGAGCAGGGCCAGGAATATCCAAGAACAGGAGCCTCGAGCGACCAGCCCCCACTGGAGGCACTGGAGGCATTGGCGGCCCTGCAGGTGGAGATAAGCTCCACACATGAGAAAACCACAAAGCCACATCCAAACTTGGCCACTCAGCACCACCGCACAAGCAGAGGTAGAAAAGGCTTCAGAGTCTTCAGGCTCAGGTGCTGGGAACAGAGTCAGAGCTGCTTTTTAAGTCATGCAGCGCAGGTCACCCAAGCGAGTAAAGTCCAGAGGGAGCTTTCTGTTAAAAACAGATTGTCTGGGGAACAGACGGGCTGGGTGGAGCTGAGCCCAAGCGGGCTCGGAGTCCATACTCAGAAACCCTGTATGCCTCTCTCTTGTCTCTGCCTCCTCATCTGCTTAACCCCCAGTCTGCCGACTGACACCACCTTTCCTGTGCACCTTCACACTCAGACTGTCCATTCAGTGACAGATATTTGTTTAGCACCTGCCTCTGGAACAGCCGTGAGGAGACAGACAATAACTCCAGTCCTTCTGGAGCAGAAATTCTACCAGAGGCCAAACCCTCCTACCTCACCCCAATTCCCAGCCCTAGGCTGCAGGGCCACTCCTCTTTCACCCGTCCCAGTCCTGATGCTCTCTACTATCCTGAGGAGCCTCTGTGGACATATAGGTCTGCACACCGCAATCGCTCTGCTGACCCCTTAACCACCACCCAGAACCCCGCTGGGAACCCCTGGGTGGGCACCTTCCGTTCTTCCCGGGTATTGGCAGGACACATGGCTCCTGGCCCTTGCCAGGGCAGGGTAGTATGGTTAGAAAAACCCAGTTTATTTAAGTTTGTAAATAAGTACACTTACTCATAGATAAAATCTGTTCATATCAGACATGAAGTGATAACTGCTTGTGGGTGGACGGGGAGCTTCTCTGCCTTCTCTGGGATTCCCTAAGGACAGTGCGGCAATGTAGCCTCAGTTCCTGGGTGCTGCCCTGCTCCACAGCCATCCAGGCCCTGCTCACCCTGGTCCAAGTCAGGCCACTGAGCACACAGACCCAGGAGACCAGGCAGGGGCCCCTCTGCACTGCCCCCTCCCCTCCCCAGTTGCACAGACCTGGATGACCGCTGTCCTGGGCTCCTGCCACCAGGCCAGATGAAGGTGCTCATTGGCAAGCTGTCCTTTGACACTGCGGGCTACTGGAAGAAGAGGGGCCAGGAGAGCTTCTACCCATAAATGGGCATGAGGGCCAGACGGGTGGAGCACTGAGATGCACTTTGACCCACAGGCTGGTCCTGCCCCCCCCCCCAATCCGAATGGGCACCTGCTCTGAGCCCCCAGCTTTGACCACTCCACGCCCATGCCAGCCAACCCCAAGGTCAGGCTGACTCACCCCCTGCAGACAGAGGCTCACCCGAGCCCCTCCAGTTCCCTGTCCACTTCGCATAACCTGTTCAGGGTGTCCTAACCCTTGGGAACCTCCAGGCCCAGGGGCCCCTCAAACCGAGTGCTTCCTCTGGGGGGGCCCCAGACCCACCCAAAGTGCCCCAGCTGGCCTTGGGGCTCCTGTCCCCTGACTCCAGCCCTGGGATGCTGGGCCCAGGGCAGCACTGGGCCAGGCTGTGAGCACTCCCAGTGCCCCGTCTGCCTGCAGGTCATTTTCACCATCACAGACGAGACCCACAAATTCCATGGGCTACCGCTGCTGAGCCCGTGGTCTTACACCACATACCGAGGGAGCTAGTGGCTGACTGGCAGCCAGCCTGTGACCCTGGACATGGTGCTATGGCAGACCGAGCCACCCCAAGCATCAGGGCGGGTGTGTTCCTCATGGGCACCAGGGTCACACTTTCCCTGGGACATTCTGGCCACATGTCACAGAGGCAGGTGTCACTCAGGCTTCAATAAGTTGCTGCTGGCGCCTGCAAGGTGGCTACGGTCACAAGGCAAGATCGACAGGAGCTGCCCCAGGGGGATGGGGGGAAGGCGTGAGCACAGGGGTGTGCTAGGGGAACCACTAGGGGAACCAGCCAGGGGCACTTCTCCACACAGCCACACAAGGACACACAGCTCACATGAAAAAAATAGTCTTCCACTATTTCCCATTGAATTTGCCATGAATTGATGGGACCAGATGCCATGATCCTAGTTTTCTGAACGTTAAGCTTTTAGCCAACTTTTTCACTCTCCTCTTTCATTTTCATCAACAGCCTCTTTAGTTCTGTTTCACTTTCTGCCATAAGGGTGGTGTCATATGTATATCTGAGGTTATTGATATTTCTCCCCACATTCTTGATTCCAGTTTGTGCTTCATCCAGGCCAGTGATCCTCATGATGTACTCTGCATATAAGGTAAATAAGCTGGGTGCTGATATACAGCCTTGATGGACTCCTTTTCTATTTGGAACCAGTCTGTTGTTCCATGATGAGTTCTATCTGTTGCTTCCTGATCTGCATATAGATATCTCAAGAGGCAGGTCAGGGGGTCTGGTATTCCCATCTCTTTCAGAATTTTCCACAGTTTATTGTGATCCACACGGTCTAAGCCTTTGACCTAGTCAATAAAGCAGAAATAGAGGTTTTTGTGAAATTCTTGCTTTTTTGGTGAGCCAGGGGATGCTGGCAACTTGATTGCTGGTTCCTCTGCCTTTTGTAAAATCAGCTTGAACATCTGGAAGTTCACAGTTCATGTATTGTTGAAGCTTGGCCTGGAGAATTTTGAGCATTACTTTGCTACTGTGTGCAATGAGTGTAATTGTGTAATACTTTGAGCGTTCGTTGACAGTGCCTTTCTTTGAGATTGAAATGAAAACTGACCTTTTCCCATCCTGTGGCCACTGCTGAGCTTTCCAAATTTGCTCGCATGTTGAGTGCAGTACTTTCACAGCATCATCGTTTAGGATTTGAAATAACTCAACTGGAATTCCATCACCCCCACTAGCTTTGTTCATAGTTGTGCTTCCTAAGGCCCACTTGGCTTCACATTCCAGGATATCTGGCTCTAGGTGAGTGATCACACCATCATGACTATCTGGGTCGTGAAGATCTTTTTTGTACAGTTTTTCTCTGTATCCTTGCCACCTATTCTTAATATCTTCTGCTTCTGTTAGGCCCATACCATTTCTGTCCTTTATTGAGCCCATCGTTGCATGAAACGTTCCCTTCATATCTCTGATTTTCTTGAAGAGATCTCTACACTTTCCCATTCTATTGTTTTCCTTTTTCTTTGCATTAATCACTGAGGAAGGCTTTATCTCTTCTTGCTATTCTTTGGAACTCTGCATTCAAATGGGTATATCATTCCTTTTCTCCTTTGCTTTTCACTTCTCTTCTTTTCACAGCTATCTGTAAGGCCTCCTCAGACAACCATTTTGCCTTTCTACATTTCTTCTTCCTAGGGATGGTCTTGGTCATTGCCTCCTGTACAATGTCACAAACCTCCATCCAAAGTTCAGCAGGCACTCTGTCAGATCTAGTCCCTTAAATCTATTTCTCACTTCCACTGTATAATCATAAGGGATTTAATTTAGGTCATACCTGAATGACCTAGTGGTTTTCCCTACTTTCTTCAATTTACGTCTGAATTTGGCAATAATGAGGTCATGATCTGAGCCACAGTCAGCTCCTGGTCTTGTTTTGCTGACTGTATAGAGCTTCTCCATCTTTGGCTGCAAGAATATAATTGATTTGATTTTGGTGTTGATCATCTGGTGATGTCCATGTGTAGAGTCTTCTCTTGTGTTGTTGGAAGAGGGTGTTTGTTTTGACCAGTGTGTTCTCTTGGCAAAACTCTATTTGCCTATGCCCTGCTTCATTCTGTACTCTGAGGCCAAAGTTGCCTGTTACTCCAGATGTTTCTTGACTTCCTAATTTCACATTCCAGTCCCCTATAATGAAAAGGACATCTTTTTTGTGTGTCAGCTCTAAAAGGTCTTGTAGGTCTTCACAGAACAATTCAACATCAGCTTCTTCAGTATTACTGGTTGGGGCACAGACTTTCATTACCATGATACTGAATGGTTTGCCTTGGAAACAAACAGACATCATTCTGTCCTTTTTGAGATTGCATCCAAGCACTGCATTTTGAGCTCTTTTTTTAACTATGATGGCTATTCCATTTCTTCCAAGGGAATCTTGCCCACAGTAGTAGATATAATGGTCATCTACTATAATGAGTTAAATCCAGCCATTCCAGTCCATTTTAGTTGCTGATTGCTAAAATGTCAACGTTCACTCTTGCCATCTCCTGTTTCACCACTTCCAATTTGCCTTGATTCACGCACCTAACATTCTAGGTTCCTATGCAGTATTGCTCTTTACAGTATTCGACCATGCTTTCATCACCAGTCACATCCACAACTGGGTGTTGTTTTTGCTTTGGCTCTGTCTCTTCATTCTTTCTGGAGTTATTTCTCCACTGATCTCCAGGAGCATATTGGGCACCTACCGACCTGAGGAGCTCACCTTTCAGTGTCCTATCTTTTTGCCTTTCATACTGTTCATGGGGTTCTCAAGACAAGAATACTGAAGTGGCTTGCCATTCCCTTCTCCTGTGGCCCACGTTTTGTCAGAACTCTCCACCATGACCCATCCCTCTTGGGCAGCCCTACACGGCATGGCTGATAGTTTCATTGAGTTAGGCAGGCTGTGGTCCATGTGATTAGACCACTCCTTACCTTGAACATGGGTTATCTATCGCCTCACAAGTGCCACTCCTGACCTTTGGCGTGGGGTATCTCCTCTCAGCTGCTCGCTGCTCCAGTGCTACAGAGCCACCGCCTGCTGCTGATGCTGTGTGGTGGAAATAAAACTGAAAGTTCTGGGATAAACGTGCTGATTATAGAACACATTTAATCTAGCTTTCTTCAAAACACCAGCGACAACAATACTTCACATTTGTTTCACACTTTAGTTCATATCAGGTTTTTGTTTGTAATCTTTTCACTGCTGCTTTCTAATAACCAATTTCGCTGGCTTTTCAATAAATCCTCTGGGCTCCTTTAGCAGCTCTGGTCTGACCTCTGGCTCTGGGACTGACATAGGGCCCTCAGCTCCTTGGAGCCAGATTAACCCCAGCCCCTCAGTCCCACTTTCCAGAGTTGTAACAAGTCGTTAAGAGCACTCCATCCCTCCCACACACCTGCAAGCAGACAGCTGTGTTTAGAGCTCAGCAAGTAAGACAGTCTAGACCCCAGGGCTCCTGGCAAATGTGGGGCAGGACAGACAGAGGGCAAGCAGATGGGTGTTGGGCAGTGTCCACGGCCAGGCCTGGGAGCCATGGTTCCTTCCCAGACCTCGCGTAAACCCAAAGTTTTCTGACCCTCATCCCCTCCTGGCCAGCCTTTCCATCCCTGTGTCCTCAGAGGTCTCTGCCCATGTACTCTTTCACAAAACCTGGCTTTTCTTTTTTTTTGGCCTGGGAAATCCCATGGACAGAGGAGCCTGGTGGACCACAGTCCATAGGTTCACAAAGAGTCTAAAATGACTTAGCCAGTAAACAACAACAACAAATAGATGAGAAAGCTAAGGAACGTTTAAAAAAAAAAAAAGAACAGAAAGCAATGAAATCCTGTCACTGTGTTTAGAAGGTAATTGAGGACCTGCCATCACCCTAAGAAACTTTCAGATGAACACACAGTTGGAAACTGTACTGTGTTCCTATATCCTACCATACACATTCCTGCTACAATCTGACAGCAAAGACTTGTCAAATAACAATAATTATCATGATAATCAGTCTCTGCTATTCATCACTATACTCTGCATTTTCAACACATATTTGTTTAATATTTAATCAGTGCCAGTAGGCATTTTCTAAGGGCTTCCCTGGGGGCTCAGAGAGCAAGGAATCTGCCTGCAATGCAAGGGACCTAGCTTTGACCCTTTGGTGGGGAAAATCCCCTGGGGAAGGAAGTGGCTGACAGCTAACGACCTTAAGACTTTTGATCACTAGAGAACTCCTGGCCCCACAGAACATTAATAGGTGAGTGCCCTCCCAAAAGCCTCCATCTCAACACTAGGACTATGCCACACGCCAAAGCCAGCAAGCTGTAGTGTCAAACACCCCTCGCCTATCCTTCAGCCAGATAGGGGCGCAGCCTTGCACATCGGCAGACAGGCTGCTCAAAGCCATACTGAACCCATACATTCCAAACCACACTAGTGGACACAGCCACTGCCTTTCAGAAAGACACGATCTAGCTCCACCTACCAGAACACACACACACAAATCCCCCCAACCAGGAAACTATCACAAGGCATTGCTTCAATCCCACTCAGGAGAGGTAGACTCCATAGTTAAGAGGAACTACAGCCTTTCAACCAAGAAACAGATCACAAACACAGTAAATTAAACAAAACGAAATGACAGAGAAACATCCAGAAGATGAAGGAACATGGCTAAAACCCAAAGGACTGAACAACAAAAATAAACAAAGCAGACTTAGGTAACTTAAAAGCTCCAGGAATATGCCTCCTCCCTGCCTGATCATAAACAAGCTCTCCCACCCACCAGTCAACCATGGCTTAACTCTTGTTGCTTAGGAACACATAGATTGGCCCCGCCCCAAATACATCCATGCCAGGTCAGCAAACAGACCACCCCAGCTCCATCTATGCCGGGTCAGCACACAGACCACCCCAGCTCCATCCATGCCAGGTCAGTGCAGAGACCACCCCAGATCCATCAATGCCAGGTCAGCACACAGACCACCACACCTCCATCCATGCCAGTCAGTCCACAGATCACAGCAGCTCAATCCATGCCAGGTCAGCACACAGACCACCCCACCTCCATTCATGCCAGGTCAGCACACAGACACCCCAGCTCCATCCATGCCAGGTCAGTGCAGAGAACACTCCAGCTCCATCCATGCCAGGTCAGCACACAGACACCCCAGCTCCATCCATGCCAGGTCAGTGCAGAGAACACCCCAGCTCCATCCATGCCAGGTCAGTGCAGAGAACACCCCAGCTCCATCCATTCCAGGTCAGCACACAGACCACCCTAGCTCCATCAATGCCAGGTCAGTGCAGAGACACCCCAGATCCATCCCTGCCAGCTCAGCACACAGACTACCCCATATCCATCAATGCCAGGTCAGTGCAAAGACACCCCAGATCCATCCCTGCCAGGTCAGCACTCAGACCACCCAGCTCCATCCATGCCAGGTCAATGCACAGACCACCCCACCTCCATCCATGCCAAGTCAGCACACAGACCACCCCAGCTCCATCCATTCCAGGTCAGTACACAGATCACCCCACCTCCAGATTTCCTAACCTGGGGATTTGGCAAAGGGACTGAGAATACCGAGGAGTTAGACTTTGGAGGACATTGGGATTTGATTATAGAACTTCCACAGGACTAGGGAAACAGACTCGTGGAGGGCACAAACAAAACCTTGTGTGCACCAGGACCCAGGAGAAAGGAGCAGTGACCACACAAGAGACTGACCCAGACTTGTGCGTGAGTGCCCAGGGGCCTCCAGATGAGGCATGGGTCAGTCGTGGCCTCCTGCAGTGTCGGGGGCACTGGCACCTTTTGAAGGAGGTCGCCATTGTCTTCATTACCTCCACCATAGTTTGGTCTCAGGTAAAACAACAGGGAGGGCCACAGTCCCATGCATTAACAGAAAGCTGTGTTGATAGGCATTTAATATTCATAAGGTCCAAGCATTTCTAAGTAAACAACAACTGATCTCCTGGAGTCTCCTAGGGGTGATCATCAAAAAAGAATTCATAACTGGGTAGACTGTCACAAAGCCAATTTTAACAGGTACCTTTAACTCACACTTTAAAAATATCTCATGAAAAGATGTCAAAATTGCTAAATATTAGGAAAGGGTGTTCGGTATCACCTCACACCAATCAGAATGGTGATTGTCAAGCACTCTACAAAGGTTAAATCTGCCAGATGCCATGAAGAAAAGGGAACCATCCACCTCCACTGCTAAAATGAAAATAGGAGAAAGCCACTATGGAGGAGAGCGTGGACGTGCATCAATAATGAAAACGAGAATGAAATTAGAATATCCCTCAAACCATACACAAATATAAACTTCAAAGAAGATAAAGATCTAAATGTTGGACGGATACTATGCAATTTTGAGGACAATATAGGGGGGATATGCTGCAACATCAATTCCACCAAGTGTGCCCAGAATAATGAAAAACGAACCAAAACTAAGAAAACAGGACTGATTAACCTTAAAAGCGTTTGCACAGCAAAGGAACCCTAAATGAAAAAGAAAGACAGTCTTCAGAATGGGAAAAAATATTTGCAAACAAAGACGTCCATAAGGAATAAAGAAGATGGGATACATAGAAGATGAACCGTCACTCAGCCATAACAAGCAGGAAAGAATGCCATGGGAGGCCTCAGGGAATAAAGCAGAGATGATCATAGCAAGTGAGGTGAGGGAGACAGGGAGCGATATTAGTGTAAGATATCACTTGTAGCTGGGATCTAAAAGTGGATACAGATGAACTTCTTTACCAAAGAGAAACAGTCTCACAGACTTAGAAAATAGTCAGTGGACCCCAGAAAGAAAACAAAAACAAAACTGTGGGACAGGGAGTAATGAACTGATTCAGTCTAACACAGGGAGGCTGATATTATTAAAAAAACAACAACAACAATCCCCCAGGAACCACTGTGTAAACAGGAATCCTATTCAACACTGTAACATCCTATATTGGAAAAGAACCTGGAAGAGAAGATATACACATCTATGTACAAGTGAATCAAATTGCTGTCGATCCAAATAAAAACAAAAAACACCCACAACCTTGTCTTTCAACTACATCCGCCAATTCAAATTAGGGAAGAAAAGTATAAAAAAGGAATCAGAAAGGCTGACTCTACTGCCCTCAGGACATGGTGACCTGGATGGTGTCACATCCCTGAAGCCTGAGCTGGTTTTGGTCCCATGACTGGAGGGCCTCAGTGCAGATGGAGCTGGGAGCATGTGCCAGGAAATGTGACCCCACAATGGACCTGGGGTGCCTCCTTCCCTCTGCATGAGCACCCAATCTCCAGATGCAGGTGGAACTTCCTGCAGAGAAACCAAGCCTACATCACCCAAGAATTGGTGGAGCCTCCAGGCTGGAACAGGTTTGCAAGGTCCCCTGGCCACTCTATGTCCCCTAGGCTGGGGTTCCTACCTCCAGCCTCCGTCCTTAGGGTCACTCCACCTACAGACGACAGCACCCTCTGCAGAGTGGTGTCCACAAACTGGGATGTGTCCTGAGCACCCTGGGTAAGGGCGAAGGAGAAATGAGGCTCAAGCCTTGGCACATTCCACTCTAGCTGACAATCAATGAACAGAGTTTTCCATGAGACTCAATGACTGAGGACCAGAGTGGGGCAGGAAGCAAATGCTGTTTCCTTAGAACCGTCTTCCAGAAAAACAACGTTAAACCTAGTGCTGTTGGGCTCTTCATATTCACAAGGCCTCTGGGACTGTAAACGACCCCTCCCTTCCAGTCATGTCCCAGGGTAGATCATCAGACAGGAATTCAAAACAGGGCCACCTTTCAAGAAAACAATGTCAAGAGATAAACTGTAGTCACTCTGTACAGTATCGAAAAGCACTGGAAAGTTCGTCCAGCTCACTATGTACTCAGTTCAGTTGCTCAGTTGTGTCCTACTCTTTGCAATCCCATGGACTGCAGCATGCCACTATGTATTAAATCCATGCAAATCACAACTCCCATGAAAAATCCCCTCCCACAGGTCAGAGTAGCCACTGTCTAAAAATCTACAGAGAATACGGGCTGAGAGGATGGAGGCAAAAGGAAATTCTCCTACACTCTCAGTGGGGGTGTAAATGGGTGCAGGAACTATCAAAACCTCAAGGAGGTTCTTTTTCAACTAAACACCCAGAAACCACGTCCGGGCTCAGACCCAGAGAAAATCGGAATTCACAGTGACCCATGCACCTTGTTTTCAGGGCAGCTCGATTGGCAATGGCCAAGAACTAGAATTGTTGCTGGCCAAAATCTTGGCTTTCTCCGCCCAGTGAAGCCAAATAAAAAATACAGAGACAGAGTTTGAAGGAGATACGAAAGTGGCTTTTATTCTCAAGCCAGCAGAGAGGGGAACACAGTAGGGTCATGCCTCAAAGACTGTGTCCCCCACCCCCCTCCCATGAAGAGTCTAGGGGCTTATATAAGGGAATGGCTCACAGTCAGGTGTCAGTGATGAGGAACAAAGTGGGTAGGATCTAGATCTCTTCCTCGTGCAATTTTTCAAAGACAGTCTTAGACTGAAGTCAATAACCCAGTAACTGACTCTGGCAGTTGGGGTGGCTCTGCAGCCTTGTTTCTGATATGTAAGTACAAGGGGAAGGGTGTTGTAAGGGTAACCACCAGATAGCTGATGTATTTAGCATAGAGTCCAAGGAAAAAATGTTACTCGTAGCTCCTGCAGAGTTAGGGGGCTGAAAAGCAAACAGTCACAGACATTCAGAGTTATGAGCAGTTAACGTAAAAAAACTAGGAATGTTCAGGCTGCTCACTGTTTTCTTAATCTCCTTTGTTCTAAAAAATGGGAAAGAATAAAATACTCATTTCTCTCTTTTTTTTCCTTTGCATGTATTCTCAGTCGCTTCAGTCATGTCCAACACTTTGTGACCCCATGGACTGTAGGCCGCCAGGCTCCTCGGTCCATGGGATTCTCCAGGCAGGAATACTGGAGTGGGTTGTCATGCCCTTCTCCAGGGGATCTTCTCCACTCAGGGACTGAACCCACATCTCCTGCACTGGCAGGTGGATTCTCTACTGGCTGGGCCACCAGGGAAGCCCGCCCTGCAACAAATTCAACAAAGTTATTCATCGACAGGAAAATGAAGTCAGAGTGGTGCACCTCTGCACTGGAATGTTACCCAGCCCTGAATCACAATGGAATAATGCCAGTGACAACAGCGTGGATGGATAGAGTGAATACCATACTAAGTAAAGGAAGGCCGATAGAGAAAGACAAATATCAGAAGGTATCACTGACAGGTATCTTCTTGAAATTAATGCAAATGTAGGCTATTACACAGTAGAAAGAGACTCACAAACTTAGAAAACCAACTTATGATTATTAAAATAAGTTAGGGGTGTGGGATAAATGAAGAGTTTGCAAGGAACAAACAGGCGTTAATATACATCAAACAGATAACCAGGAAAAACAGTGTTGAATAGCAAAGGGCAGCCTACTGGAGACACTGTACTCCTCTCTCTGAGGAAAGTGAACTCAAGAAAGAATTGAAAAATGTCTGTGTATCACTGAATCCAGCTCCTGTACACCTGAAACAAACACGGCATCGGAAATCAACCCTACTTCAAAATAAAACAACAATGAATGCACAAAAAAAGAAATTTACAGCAGGATCCTCTATGACCCACCCCCCAGAGTCATAGAAATAAAAGCAAAAATAAAAAATGGGACCTAATTAAACTTAAAAGCTTTTGCACAACGAAGAAAAGTATAAGCAAGGTGAAAAGACAGCCTTCAGAATGGGAGAAAAAAACAGCAAACGAAGCAACTGACAAAGAATTAATCTCAAAAATATAGAAGCAGCTCCTACAGCTCAATTCCAGAAAAATAAACGACCCAATCAAAAAAATGGGCCAAAGATCTAAACAGACATTTCTCCAAAGAAGACATACATATGGCAAACAAGCACATGAAAAGATGCTCAACATCACTCATTATCAGAGAAATGCAAATCAAAACCACAATGAGCTACCATCTCACTCCACTCAGGATAGCTGCTATCAAAAAGTTTACAAGCAATAAATGCTGGAGAGGGTGCGGAGAAAATGGAACTCTCTTACATTGTTGGTGAGAATGCAAACTAGTAAGGCCACTATGGAGAACAGGGTGGAGATTCCTTAAAAAACTGGAAATAGAATTGCCATACAACCCAGCAATCCCACTGGGCATACACACCAAGGAAACCAGAATTGAAAGAGACATGAGAACCCCAATGTTCACTGCAGCACTGCTTATAATCGCCAGGACATGGAAGCAACCGAGATGTCCATCAGCAGATGAATGGATAAGAAAGCTCTGGTAGATATACACAATGGAATATTATTCCGCTATTAAAAAGAATGCATTTGAATCAGTTCTAATGAGGTGGATGAAACTGGAGCCCATTGTATAGAGTGAAGTAAGTCAGAGAGAAAAACACCAATACAGCATACTAACACATATATATGGAATTTAGAAAGAAGGCAACAATGATCCTGTATGTGAGACAGCAAAAGAGACACAGATGTAAAGAACAGACTTTTGGACTCTGTGGGAGGAGGCGAGAGTGGGATGATTAGAGAGAATAGCATTGAAACATGTACATTACCATATATGAAATAGATTGCAGTCCAGGTTTGATGCATGAGACAGGGTGCTCAGGGCTGGTGTACTAGGATGACCCTTAGGGATGGGATGGGGAGGGAGGTGGGTGGGAGGTTCAGGATGGGGAACACATGAACACCCATGGTTGATTCATGTCAATGTATGGCAAAAAACACTACAATATTGTAAAGTAATCAGCCTCCCATTAAAATAAATTAATTAATTTAATAAAAAGAAATTTAGAAGTGGAGTGTGACACAAAAGCAATGCTGACTCCTTGTGGCCATTTTTTTGTTAACAGCAACTCTAAAAGCTGTGTTCAGTTCAGTCCAGTTGCTCAGTCATGTCTGACTCTTCATGACCCCATGGACTGCAGCAGTCCAGGCCTCCCTATTGATCACTGACTCCTGGAGTTTACCCAAACTCATGTCCATGGAGTCAGTGATGCAATCCAACCATCTCATTCTCTGTCACCCACCCCTTGTCCTCCTGACCTCAATCTTTCCCAGCATCATATATGTATGCGTGTGTGTGTTTGTGCATAGAAGGGGCTGGAGGGCCGGGACCACCTAGGGGAAGGGAGGTGGCCACTTGGCATCTCCACGTGGAAGTTGAGTCCTTCTGGGTCAGAGCACGGACCCTGAGGGAGCCCCTGGACTGCGGCTCACCGGGCACAGTGACAAGCCCCTCACGAGTCCTGAGCTGGTGCTGACCCTGTACTGGCCAGTGCCACTGGGGGAGGACACCTGATGACCCAGGCCTTGTGTCCTGCCCTTATATTTACGGGGTAGGACCATGGGCTTGTCGGAGTGGATGGACATTTTGGGAGCCCGGAAAGTGCTTGGGGGACCCAGTGAGTGTTTCAGGGGGTTGGTGAGTGTTGGGGGACCCAGTAAGTGTTTCAGGGGCTAATGAGTATCTGGGGGACTCAGTGAGCATTTCAGGGGGCCAGTGAGTTTAGGGGACCCGGTGAGCATTTCAGGGGGCTGGTGAGTTTGGGGGCCTGAGCAAAGGTCTAGGAGCCTGGTGTTCGTGAAGTGGCCCTGCATGGCTCCATCCATTCGTTCACCTGAGAATGATTCCCTGAGCTCCTCTGTGCCAATCCCCACCCACAGATGTGTGTGAGGTGACACGGAACCTCCTCCAGTGTCTCACTGTGGGCCCACGGGGGCAGAACCTGACCTCACTGGCATGCACCCCACCTGCTCACCTGAGTGCATTGAGAACACAGAGGGCGCGGCAGACCCACAAGAGGAAGTGCCCCGCAGAGCGGAAGCCACCAGGGTGTTCAGGTGCACCCGGCTTGCTCCCTGGGGTGCTTTCCGAGGCCCCAGGGCTGGGTGGTACTCCTGCCAAGCACTCCTGAATCTGCACTTGGAAACCAGGCAGCCGGGTTCACAGACAAGGAAAAGAGGGTGGGTGACCCACACCTATGTACCTGGGGGAAGGGAGAGTGTCTTGCAAGTACAGGACTGGTGTCCACAGGTGATGGGACGTTATTCCTCCCATCACAGTGAACCCACCACCATCTCAGGCCAGCACAAATGGGAGGATGAAGGGCTTGTGGCACACTGACCTGGATTCTGATGGAACAGAGGTCCAGGGATGTGGAGACAAGAGGGCTCAGGAGTGGGCAGGTGACCCGTGTTATGGGGAGAGTTGTGGACAGGACACCCAGTGGGCAGGTGACCTGTATTGTGGGGAGGTCTCCTCTGTGAGGGGAAGACAGACACACACCCACAGGTGTCCCCAGGATGGTGACACAGACGCACCAAAGGAGCCCTACGTGACGGGGCACACACACCCACAGGTTCTCCCCATGGTGCCGTGTTCAGGGTTCTGACATACTGTTTTGCTGCGTGTTCTACTTGCATCTCATTGAATAGTTGGATTAGAAAGAGACTTTTATTCTGAAGGGTTATTGTGAAGAGGAAAGGGGACTATTACAGGAGGATAAGAGTCCTTCAGGGAGGACTACTACTCTAGAGAGGGCATGCTTACATAAAGGTAGGGGCAATATTACTGTAGAGAGGTGACTAATATGATAGAGGGGAGATACAACAATAAATGGGGCTATGACCATGTAGGGGGGATGTTACTGTGGAGAAAGTGAAAGTCATTCATTCGTATCTGACTCTATACAGGCCATGGAATTCTCCAGGCCAGAATACTGGAGTGGGTAGCCTTTCCCTTCTCCAGGGGATCTTCCTAACCCAGGGAGCGAACCCAGGTCTCCTGCAATGCAGGTGGATTCTTTACCAGCTGAGCCACCAAGGAAGCCCTACTATGGAGAGGGGACTCATAATAAAGGAGGACCCTTACTGTAGTGGGAGACTATTACTGTGGAGGGGGAAAATTTATAATAGAGGGACTCTGATACCATGGGGGCTCTTACACAGGGGAGGGACTATGACAATACAGAGAACTATCATAATAAAGGGAACTATTACAATAGAGGGGGACCATTCTGTAGAGGGGGACTATTACAGAAGTTCAGTTCAGTTTAGTTCAGTCGCTCAGTCGTGTCTGACTCTTTGCCACCCCATGAACCGCAGCACGCCAGGCCTCCCTGTCCATTACCAACTCCCAGAGCCCACTCAAACCCATGTTCATTGAGTTGGTGATGCCATCCAACCATCTCATCCTCTGTCGTCCCCTTCTCCTCCTGACCTCAATCTTTCCCTACATCAGGATCTTTTCAAATGAGTCAGCTCTTCGCATCAGGTGGCCAAAGTACTGGAGTTTCAGCTTTAGCATCAGTCCTTCCAATGAACACCCAGGACTGATCTCCTTTCGAATGGACTGGTTGGATCTCCTTGCACTCCAAGGGACTCTCAAGAGTCTTCTCCAACACCACAGTTCAAAAGCATCAATTCTTCAGTGCTCAGCTTTCTTTATAGTCCAACCCTTACATCCATACATGACCACTGGAAAAACCATAGCCTTGACTAGACAGACCTTTGTTGACAAAGTAATGTCTCTGCTTTGCTGTATTACAGAAGAGGTAAAACTGTTTATGAAGGGAAGACTCTTACCATAGAGGGAGGCTATTACAATAGAGGAGGACTCTCACTGTTGAGAGAGGACTATTATAGCATATATGAGACTATTACAGTAAAGAGTGGTCTATCATTGTAGGGGAGCTATTACTGAACAGAGGGGACTACGACAAAGAGAGAGGGACTATTATAACAGAAAGAGGACTATTACCTTAGGGGGGACTATTATAATAAATGGGCATCTATTGCTGCAGACAGGGACTATTACAATAGAAAGGGACTACTGAAATTGAGGAAGACTATTACTATAGAGTGGGGACTACTAAGATAGAAAAGGGACTATTAATATACACTAGGGACAGCAGAAGGGGACTATTAGTGGAGAGGGGAAACTATGACAATAGAGGCAGGACTGTTACAGTAGAAGGGGGACTTGACTATGGAAGGGGAATACTGACAACAGAGGGAGATTACTAGATGGAGGGAGATTACTAGAATAGATTACTCTATTACCACAGAGACAGACTTATTACAATAGGGAGTGGACTATGACAGTAGAGGGGGACGTTTATGTAGAGGCAGCTTATAGCAACGGAGGACTTTTACTCTAGAAGGGGGATATTAGAGGCAGACTATTATAGTTTAAGGGAACTACCACAATCAAGGAGGACTATTATTCCAGAGAGGGGACTATGACAGTACTAGAAGGGGAACTTTGACAATAGAGGGGGGACTATCACTATATAGTAGGACTATGACATTAGAGGGGGGGCTATTTCAGTAGAGGAGATACTTTAACTGCAGAGAGGGGACTATTACAACAGAAAGTGAAGTATGACAATAGAGACAGGACTATTAGTGTATGGGGTGGAGGACTATGACAGTAAAGGAGAACTATTACTCTATTACTCTTGCCTTCCCTGGTGGCTCAGGCACTAAAAGCATCTGCCTACAATGTGGGAGACCCGGGTTTGATCCCTGGGTCAGGAAGATCCCCTGGAGAAGGAAATGGCAACCCACTCCAGTACTCTTGCCTGGAGAATCCCGTGGATGGAAGAGCCTGCTGCTACTGCTAAGTCGCTTCAGTCATGTCCGACTCTGTGCGACCCCATAGACGGCAGCCCACCAGGCTCCCCCGTCCCTGGGATTCTCCAGGCAAGAACACTGGAGTGGGTTGCCATGGAGCCTGGTAGGTTACAATCCATGGGGTCGCAAAGAGTCAGACATGACTGAGCAATTTCTCTTTCACTTTCATTACTCTATTAGATCTCGAATAGAGAACTGTTACCCTATAGGGAGAACTGTTACTATGACAATAGAGAGGAGCTAACACTGTAGAAGAGGAACCATTACTGTAGGGGGGCTATGACAATAGAAGAGGAGTAATACAATGAAGGGGGACTATTATTACAGAGGGGCGACTATGACAGTAGCGGAGCACAGTTACTGTAGAAGTGAAGTTTTGAGAATAGAGGGCTATTACTCTAAACCCTATGACATTAGTGTTGGTCGTTCAGTCGTGTCCGACTCTTTGTGACTCCATGGACTGACCGCACGGAGCCCACCAAGCTCCTCTGTCCATGGGATTCTCCAGCTAAGAATACTGGAGTGGGTTGCCATGCCTTTCTCCAACTATGATATTAGAGGGGGCTGTTACTATAGAAGGGGAACTATCACTGTACAGGGGAGAGTACGACAATAGAAGGGGAGTATTACTGTAGAGGGGGGACTATGACAACAGAAGGGGACTATTACTATAGAGAGGGGACCCTAAGAATAGAGACAACCCCTGTCCATGGAGAGCAGTAAACACAAATACAAAGGTCCAGGCATGTGTTTGCCATGAAAGGAGTCCTGATGGCATGCAGACCAACAGAACACCCACTCATAACAGGAGAGAGGGGACACTCAGACCCTAACTGGAGGCATTCCCAGCTTCTTAGCTGCTCAGGTGGGTGCTTCATCCTGGGAGCCTGTGCAGTCACTTTTACTGCAGCAACAGCCACCAGATGGAGAGACCGCCTCTGGGGAGTGAAGGGCGTGTGACCTTGTGCCTGGGCTCCATTGCACCTAGGATGGAAGCCCCCATACCTGGAGCCCACAGGCTCGACTGGGCCCCTCTCAGCCCCAAGAGGAGGGGGCTGGTGCACAGTGACAGAAAGGGGGACCCTCTGGATGGGGTCGCCAGCTCTAGCCTCAGGGAGAGCAGACTTGAGCTGCTGGGGTCTGTCTGTTGGTCCCTGTTTCCCCGCTCCCTTGCTCCTCCTCAAACCCCCACTTAACCTCCTGTGTCTCTCTGCCCCCTCGCCCTACTGTCTGTCTCTCTTCATGTCTCTGTCCATTTCTCTCTGTGTCTGTTTCTCTGTCTCTAGAGCACTTCTCCCCTCTCCACCACCCCATCCTCCTTTCTCTTGGAGAGAAGTCCACAGGTACCAGTTTCTCAGAGCCACGCCTCCACGCCACCAGCACCGGGTCTTCTGTATGTCCTGTTTTAATTATGCAACACCCCATTTCCTCCCCCAGATTGCCCAGGCTGGGCCTCCGATGGGCTGGCAGGTGAGCTTGCCCGGATCCTTCCTGTGCCACCAAGGTGAACGCAGACTGGATGTCGGCACTGAGTTCTCGGCTCTGGGACATGCCCCCGCACCACCTCTCCATCCCAGGTGAGGCCCCGCATGCTCGGCTCAGAGGGGATGCAGCTGCGAGACGGGTCCAAGTGTGGGAAGCCTCAGAGCCAAACATGCACACATGCAGGCACACACAGGCACACTGAACACACACACGCATGCACACACACACACAAAACACACATGCACACACACACCAAACACACATGCACACATACTGCACACACACACATACACACACCAGCACCTTCCCTTGTCTGTCCACTTTATCCCATTCAACCCGGAAGGTACGAGAACCCCTGAGAGCCTGCCTTCAGGACACATGCCGGCCTCCCTGGGGGGCGGGATTGTGTTTTCTCAGCCACTCTGTCCTACTCCTGGGGACCCCTCACCTTTCCACCCACGTTTTCCATCAGAGCTTGTGCAGCACCTTCTGCATTTGAGGCTGGAGGACCCAAAGTTTAAGGGGGCCACCCGCCCCCAAAACAACTCGATAAGTGATACCAGAACTACCTAATTAAAATGAGGAACCTCTGACTCCAGCCAGTTTGGTTGCAAAAAGTGCTGCAAAGCTCAGCTATAGGCGGGCATCTGGATTTGGGGATGGCCAGTGGTGACCAGGGTGGCGGGCACTTCCAGGGTGACACTGCTGTGCTCAGGCCATCTGAGGGGTGGCCACCAGACACCGTGGCCTGGGAGGGGAGGGTCCCTGCCAGACAGCACCCTGCTCACCTCCTCAAGGTGCAAACGTGCCCCATTCTCCACCGGCACTCCTCTGGCCGTGCAGACACTGGGCCCTGCCCTGGCTCTGTGACACTGGACACTGCCCGCTGGGAGCGCACATGGACAGTTGGACAAACAGGAAGTGCTGTTTTCTATGGAAGGCAGCTTTAGACTCTTTCTCACCCTCTCGACAGCTGTGGGGTTCTATGCCGGCCACCCCACCCTGCCTGGGAGGAGGGGCCCCACACGGCTCTTCCCTTGAGAGTGTGGAGCAGACAGGGAACCGTGGACCCAGTCTCTCGGCCCTTCCGGGTGCTTCCCCGTGGGGAAAGCTGTGGGGGCCCCACAAGGAGGAGGCTTCCGAGTCTTCAGGACCACAGAGGGGCCCTTGGCTGCTCTCCTTCCCGTACCCCTTACAAAATAACTCATGATGCCTCTCCCCCAAGCCCGGGCACCACTCATCTGCTTCTGTCTTTGTAAATTTGCCTGTTCTGGACATCTCTTATAAATGGACAGGTAAAATGTGTCCTTCTGTGTCTGCTTCTCTCACTGACCATCGTGTGTTCAAGGTCCATCCACGATGTAGCCTGTGTCAGAACTTCACTCCTTTTCATGGTGACTCATACACCACTGTGTGCATGGACCACATGCTGCTGACCCACCCATCCATCCATCCACCCATCCATCCACTCATCTATCTGTCCATCCACCCACTCACCTATCCATCCACTCATCCATCCAACCACCCACTCATCCATCCATAAATCCACCCATCCAGCATCCATCCATCCATCCATCCACAAACCAATCCATCATCCACCCATCCACTGATTGATCCATCCACCCACTCACCATCCATTCATCCATCCATCCACTTATCTATCCACCCATCCATCCACTCTTCCATAACATCATCAAATCAAATTATATTATGAACTTGTAAATCCTCCTTCCCATCCCTTGACCCTGAGAATAAATAAGAAAAGAAAAAAAGAGAAAGAAATAAAGCTAGTCCAAACCTATGTTCAGAGACAGAAGGGAAGATTTCTGGATTGTCCCCAGGTGACTGCTAAAGTATGAACCTCTCCACACTGTCTCTGAAACAGATCACACAGATTTAAAAGGGAAAAGAATAAGTAAAACCACACATAAATGACCACAACATTGGCGTCATAAAGAGCCTGAAAATACTATGAATAATTTCAAAGCACTTGTAACTAGAGAGGGTCTGTCTGTGCTCAGTTGTGTCTGACTCTTTGCAGCCCCATAGACTGTACCCGCCAGGCTCCTCTGTCCATGGGATTCTCCAAGCAAGAATAATGGAGTAGGTTGTCATTCCCTTCCCAGGGGATCTTCCCAACCCAGGGATCTCCCCTGCATCTTTTATGCCTCCTGCTTTGGCAAGTAGGCTCTTTGCCACGAGCACCACCTGGGAAACAACAAACCATAAAATCAAAAGCCATCTTAAGGCTTTCCTGTCCCAAAACGGGATTCCTTAAATAAATTGACTTTCACTTTCACACTTCTGCAGAGACCCCCATTTCGAGACAAGATTCAGTTCCCAGGACTCAGTGGATATGACTTTCGGAACTCTGCCATACCCCGCGGTGCTATAGCTGTGCATCCTTAGGGCAGCTTGGGGGCACAGAGGACAGGCTCAGGGGGTGATGTGTCCCCCACCTGGTTTGCCTGCAGGGAGCCACAGCATAATGACCTACTGCCTGAACAAGAAGTCACCCATCTCTCACAAGGAGTCGAGGCTGCTGCAGCTTCTGGGCAAAGTGCTGCCATGTGTCACCTTGCCCGTGGTGTTCAAGAGGTCCACCACCCAGGTGAGGGTCTGCGGGCACTCCCGGGCCCTGGACCCAGCTCCAGCCGCTAGTGTCCCCCACAGGGGGCGGTTTCCTTATCCCTCTTGGGGAAATGGGATTGAGAACAAACCTGCTGTAAAGCAGAATTGCTGTTTAGTCACTCAGTCATGTCTGACTCATTGCGACCCCATGGACTGTGGTCTGCCAGGCTCCTCTGTTCATGGGATTCTGCAGGCAAGAACACTGGAATGTGTTTCCATGCCCTCCTGCAGGAGATCTTCCAACCCAGAGAGCCTCCCAGAAAGGTAGGAAAGGACACAGCTTTACTGTAGAACCAGCCTGAAGCCAGAACAGGGACCCATGGACTAACAGCATCACCCTCTGAAGTCACAGAGGCCGGGGGAGCTGGGAGGGGAAGGGGGAGGCTGGGTCCCACCCTTTGTGCAGCTGAGCTGACACTAAAGCTCCTTCCTGGTCCCAGATAAGCAATAGCTGAGTTTCCATGTCCTCTGAGGTGGGTTTACGTTTGCACCCCAGCACCCCCTCCAGGGAGACTTTCTTGCTGGTGCAGATGGTAAAGAATCAGCCTGCAATGCGTGGGACCTGGGCTAGATCCCTGGATCGGGAAGATCCCATGGAGGAGAAAATGGCACCCCACTGTAGTATTCTCACATGGGAAGTCCCATGGACAGAGGAGCCTGGAAGGCTAGAGTCCATGGGGTCACAGAGAGTCGAGACGACTGAAGTGACTGAGAACACATGCACGCATTCACACCCCTCCCCTGTAGTGCTTCTCCTGGGTGGATCGGGGGTTTTATGGGGTACAGAGAAGCCAGGGTGGGAGGCAGTCATTGTAGAGGATGGAGAGGAGTCAATGGCGGGGGCCCTGTCTGTGCGGAGGGGGCACCCAATTGACAGTGGTCCTGTCACTGGCACACACATTGCCCAGGGGGTGGATGCAGGATGAGGTAGAAAACCCATCTGGGCTCAGGAGCCCTCAGGAGCAGGGGCCCACCTGGGCAGGACAGATGGCCCCTGCCTTCCTGTACCCGCACTTGAGGGGCACTCATATTCCTGGTTTTTCTGCTCCTGGGCTGGTCCTCCCAAGAGGACAAGAGGCTGTCAAGCACAGCTCTTACCTGTGTGATTGCTTCCTCCTGGGAGGTCCCCGGTTGCTGGAATCCTCCTCAGGGGATCTGATTGGCAGAGAGCCAGGGCTGGAATGGGAACAACTACATTCTTGCTTGCATCAGGTGCCTAAGCCTGGCCTTAAGAGCTCACACCCAGAGAAGGGAGCGAGCAGCAGGGGGTCCACCAGAGCCCAGGAGTCCTGCAGGACTGGGGTCCCTCTGCTCGGAGGGCCCCTTGGTGCTGGGTCCCTCTGTTCTGCATCCCTCCAGGGCAGGGTCCCCTCCATACTGTGGGACCTCAGTGCCATGGTCTCAAGTGGTATGGCTCCCAAAGAGACCTGGGTGTGTGCGGGGTGGGGGGCACAGGTGGTGGTCTTTCAGGGGGTGTTTAAGATCAGCGGCTGCAGCAGCACTGCATTTAATCCTTGTAGTGGATGGCAAGTGCCTGACCATAGCTGACAATATTCATATGAGTCTTTGTTTTTTCTTTTAATTTGGATTGGGGGTGGGGCTGTGACATCCTTTCCCATTTTTTATCCTTATATCTTTTTCTTTTTCTATTATGACTCTGTGTAGAGAATACAGTACCATTTTCTGCTACTAGTTTATGTTAATATTAGTTTTTGCTTTTTCTTTTATTTTGGATAGAGAGAATCTATTATTTTCTTCCCCACTTTTTTATCCTTATGTGTTTTTTTTTTTCTTTTTCCATTATGACTCCTCGTAGAGGACACAGTACATTTTCTGTTACAAATTTATATTAGGGCTTCCCTGGTGGCTAGTTGGTAATGAATCTGCTTGCAATGAGGGTGATGTGGGTTCGATCCTGGGTTGGGAAGATCTGGAGAAGGGAAAGGCAACCCACTCCAGTAATCTTGCCTGGATAATTCCATGGACAGAGGGGTCTGGTGGGCTACAGTCCACCGGATCAAAATGACTTGGAAACAACTGAGCAACTTTCAATTTTCAATGTACGTTAAAGTTATTTTTTGCTTTTTCCTGTCTTATTTGTGTCATGGACAGATGTTTTGTCCTTTTGTTCTCTTCCCTTGATTCCTTTTTGCCTTTCCTAGTGCTGTTTGTGGGGGTGGGCACAGATCTCTGTGGGTCTAGTGTATCCTCATGTCCAAGGGTCCAGCTTGGGTGTCATGGAACCTTGGCGTTGAGCCCACAGGGAGCTTCCACCCAGGGACTGCCTGAAGGAGTGTGAGGCTGGACTCTGCAGGAACACCCCCCCCCCCAAGACCACAATCTCGACCCGGGCTCTGTGCTCCACATGACCATTGACCCTGGGGACCCTGTTCCCAGAAGCAGTGCCTCAACCCCAGCAGCACCAACACGGTTGATTTCACAGTGGCCGATGTGGCCCTCAGTTGGGCATCCTCAGTGCATGCCCAGCCCCTGAGTTGGGGGCTGCCCTCTGTGCCCAGCACAGATGACCAACCTCTGTGTGCAGGTGCTGAGCATCATGAAGCACCTGGATGCTGGCGTGAGGACCTGCAGATGCCGCACATGGAGGAGGCTACCAAGAGGAACCTGCACTCTGGCCACATGGTGTACATGACGGCCATCATGGAGGTGGGGTTGGGGGCAGGGGTACGGACGGGGGGGGGGGGGTCCGCCAGCCAGGGACACCCACGTCTGGTCCAGGCAGGAGGGGGAGGGCCTCTGAGGGGATGGGCACACGTCCACTCAGGTGGACATGTGGTCACTCCAGGCAGGAGAGGCTGACCTCTAAGGGGACAACACAGGTCTACTCCAGTAAGAAGACACTGACCTCTAAGGGGACAACACAGGTCCACTCCAGTTAGAAGATGCTGACTTCTAAGGGGACGGACACACATCCACTCAGACGGACACACGTCCACTCAGATGGACACACAGTCACTTCAGACAGGAGAGGCTGACCTCTAAGGGGACAACCTCTAATGGGACAGACACATGTCCACTCCAGGCATGAAAGGGCTGACCTCTGGCATCAGTCACTCAGAATTCCCGACCAACGTGCGTTTCTGAACTCACAACTGCACCCCTGGCCTCTGGGGTGTTTCCCAGAATTTGGCTATCCAGGTCCCTGACACGTCTTTTCCTGTGTCCAGTTTTGGAGTGTCCAGTCCATTCTCTCGGCTGCTGGCCAAATCACTCAATGTCTCACTCTGGCCTCAGACCCCAGTGCCCCCACCACAGAACCTAAAGACCCTTGGGGTCTGGAGGTTCTGTCCTGGGCCTCAGTGTACATGTACCCTCCTGGCCTCGTACGCTCCCTGGAGTACAGACTTCACACAGTATGATAAGCAATGCTCTCTGCTGCTGTGCATGCACACACACATGCATATCCGTGCACACACAGACCCTGAACACATGCACACCTGTGTGTGCACCTGTACCTACTGGAGTGTGTACACACACACACACCAGCACACCAGAGCAATGCCACGGCTCCCCACTGCCACTCAGGAGAGGCTGGGTCCCTTGGGAGCATGACATAAAGACATGCTTTATGTGTTTGTGTGTCAGGACACCCCAACCCGTCTGTAGAGTGGCTGTGCTGGGGGAATTCCCCACCCATGACCCTCTGTTTCTCACTACAAGGCCCTTCACCCCACCCCACCCAGGACATGATCATGGAGATATGAGTGGCTGGAGAACCACCCCCAGGAAGTGGTTATCCTGGCATGCAGGAACTTCGAGGGCATGATACAGGACCTGCACGAGTACCTGATGGGCTGCATCAAGAACATCTTTGGGGACATGCTGTGTCCCCGTGGGGTGTGAGCAGGGGCCACAGGCTTCCCATGCTCTTGGAAGCGGGGGTGGTGGGAGCACTAGGCCTCACTGTAATCAGACTATCTGCTCGCTGTGTGAGGCTGATTCAGGCACCAGGTGATGCTGCTCATGGAACCCCAGTAATCCACCCACCACTGTCTCCACTCAAACACCCCAATGACCAGCCCATCACTGGTCACAGGCACCCCCAATAATCCACCCTGCCTGGTCTCTATTCAGACACCCCCAAAATCCATCAATCATGCCTCATGATGCCCCAGTAATCCACCTGCTGTTTTCTATCAAAAACCCCAATAATCCATCCACCTCTGTTTCCACTCAGGCACCCCAATAATCAACCCATCACTGCTCAAGACACCCAAGTAATCTACCCACCACTGTCTCCACTCAAAGACCCCCAAAATCTACCAATCACTGCTCAAGACACCCCAATAACCCACCCATCACTGTCTCCACTCAGACACCCTAGTAATCGACCCACTAGTGTCTCTACTCAGACATGCCAATAACCCACCCATGACTGTCTCTTCTCACAGAGAACCCAATAACCAGCCCATCACTGCTCATAGACACCCTAATAATCCACACATCACTGTAGCTTCTCGGACACCCCCAATAACTGACACATTGTGTCACAGGGCACCCAATAACCCCTGTGCACATGTCTCATGGGCACCCGGATGATTCTCCCCCTAGGAGGTGCTGACTCTGCACCAGCTGTGGTCCCACGGCCAGCAGGTCATCCTGTCGTACAAGGACGAGGCATCCATGAGTCAGCATGCAGAACTGTGGCCCGGTATCCCCTATTGGTGGGGGAACCAGGTGAAGCCCTGAGACCTCGTCCAGTACCTGGAGCTCATGAAGAGCTGAAGCCACCCAGGGGAGTGCTGCTTTCAAACCGGGACACCTGGCCACATGCATGTCCTAGCGCATGGGGATGGCTTTGGGTTCACGTGGAGAAATGGAACAGGATGTATTAGGGGACGTTATTCTGTTCAGCACATGGGGACCAGAGCATGGACATCCTTGGGGACGTTACTGTGTCCACCACAGGGGGTCAGGATGTAGGCAGGATGTGGACATCCATGTGGACATTATTGTGTCCACCACACGGGGCCAGGACATGGACATCTTTGGGGTCACTGTCCAGCCCACCTGCCCTTTGTAACAGGAGAAATTCATGAATCAACACCCCTGTGAGCCCCTGCTGTCTGAACTTTGGTCTCTGTCGGACATCTGAATCTCTGACCTCTGCGGAGGCCAGAATCTGGGTGAGTGATGGCACAGCTTGGTGACTGCGTGGGCAGGTGACCCCATGGGTTAGGGGTCGCATGGGTGGGTGACTGTGTGGGTGGGTGACCCCATGGGTTACTGGTCACATGGGCAGGAGACCATGTTGGTTGAAGACTGCGTGGGTGGGTGACTGTGTGGGTGGGTGACCAGTTTGAGTTGCTGAGTGCAGGGTGGGTTACCATGTGAGTTGCTGACCCGGAGAGTGGGTGACCCCATGGGCGGGTGACGGTGTGAGTGGGTCATCATGTGGACAGGTGAGCACATGTCCTCGCAGGTTAGTGACCACATGGGTGGGTGCCCACGGGGCTTGGTGGCCAGTGGAGGGATCACTGCATGGGGTAGTGACCCCATGGGTGGGTGACCACGTGAGTCGGTGCCCACACGGTTTGGTTGGCCACATGACTCCATGGGTTAGTGGCTGCACACGTGGGCAGCTGACCCCACAGCTGGCACCATGAACAGCAGCCCCTCTCTTGTCCCAGGCAGGCTGATGGTGGCCGGCATCAACCTCTCAGAGAACCTGGAGTTAGTCTGCATCCACCCAGCCTGGTCCCTGGAGAAGCTGACCCAGTGGGGGCTCCCCTACCTTTGTGCATGGGTGCGGGGCCAGTGCCCGGGGTTGGCCACCGGCCGTACCAACACCGTCGCAGGCGAATTCATCTGGGCCGACGGGTTGGCGACATCATCGGGTTGAACTGGAAGCTGCTTCGGGCTGACGTACTGTGCATGTGTGGAGCTGGGCATCACAGAGGCTGCGTCTCAGTCATGTCCTGCGACGTTACAGGCCTTAACCGGAAGCCGCCTCGGGGCTGAGGGATGGCGCACCGAGGAGCTGGGCCTTGCGGAGGCAGCTCCTCGTTCACATCCTGTGATGTCACTGGGCTGAACCGAAAGCTGCTTCGGGGCTGAGGGACGGCACATGGGTAGAGCTGGGTATCATGGAGGCTGCGTCTCAGTCACGTCCTGTGACGTCACCGGCCTGAACCGGAAGTGCCTCGGGGCTGTCCGTTGACACGTTGAGGAGCTGGGCATTGTGGAGGCCATTCTCAGCCCTGTCCTTTGGGGCTTGTCCTCCGTCCGCGCGTCCACTGAATGTGGGTGACTGCCGAGGTGGGCCAGGTGGCAGGGTCCATGGTCTCCTCGGTCCTCCGTGTGTCTCTCGGTGACTGCAGGGTGTGAGGTGTTGATTAAAGGTGAGTGTACTCAGAGAACCTGGAGTTTGTCCGCGTCCACCCGGCCTAGTCCCTGGAGAAGCTGACCCAGTGGGGGCTCCCCTACTTTTGCGCATGGGTGCGGGGCCAGTGCCCAGGGTCAGCCACCGGCCGTACCAACACCGTCACAGGCAAATTCATCTGGGCCAACGGGTTTGTTGGCTCTCGGGTCTGTGGCTTCCCCATGGGAGAGGCTGGGGTGGCCGCCTCCCCCTGGGCACTGAGACTAGCAGACGGTGACCCCCAGCTGGGGAGGGGAGGAGGCACTATGACAGTGTCCATAGGAGGGGACTGAGCACATAGCGATCCCACTGAGAAATCCCTTTTATTAGATAAGGGGCTTCCCTGGTGGCTCACTTAAGAAGGCCTTCTTATCTCTCCTTGGTAGTCTTTGGGACTCTGCCTTCAGGTCACTATATCTTTCTGTGTCTCCTTTGCCTTTCTCTTCTCTTCTCATCTATTTGTAAGGCCTCCTCAGACACCCACTTTGCCTTTTTGATTTCTTTTTCTCGTGGATGGTTTTGATCACCACCTCCTGTACAATGTTAGGAACCTCCATCCATAGGTCTTCTGGTACTCTGTGTGCCAGATCTAACCCTTGAATCTACTTGTCACTTCCAAAGTATACTCACAAGGGATTTGAGTAAAGCAAAGAAACAGAGGAAAACAATACAGTGGAAAATGAGAAATGCCAAGGGAACATTCCATGCAAAGACAGGCACAATAAAGGACAGAAACGTTATGGGCATAACTAAAGCAGAAGAGATTAAGAAGAGGTAGCAAGAATACACAGAAGAACTGTTAAAAAAATCTTAATAACCTGGATAACCATGATGGTGTGATCACTCACCTAGAGCCAGACATCCTGTAGTGCAGACACGTGGGCCTTAGGAAGCAGCAGTACCAGCAAAGCTAGTGGAGGTGATTAAATTGTAGCTGAATGCTTTCAAATCCTAAACGGTGGTACTGTTAAAGTGCTGCACTCAATATGCCAGCCAGTTTGGAAAACTTGGCAGTGGCCACAGGACTGGAAAAGGTCAGTTTTCATTTCAATCCCAAAGAAGGGCAATGCCAGGCAATTTTCAAACTACTGCACAACTGCACTCATTTCACATGCTAGGAAGGTAATGCTCAAAATCCTTCAAGCTAGGCTTCAAGAGTATATGACCTGAGAACTTCACAGTCCACACATTCATTTTTTTTATTTAATTTAATTTTTTAACTTTACAATATTGTATTGGTTTTGCCATATATCAAAATAAGCAACCTAGATGTCCATCAGCAGATGAATGGATAAGAAAGCTGTGGTACATATACACAATGGAGTATTACTCAGCCATTAAAAAGAATACATTTGAATCAGTTCTATTGAGGTGGATGAAACTGGAGCCTATTATACAGAGTGAAGTAAGCCAGAAAGAAAAACACCAATACAGTATACTCACTCATACATATGGAATTTAGAAAGATGGTAACAATAAACCCTGTATATGAGACACACATTCAAACAGTTGATTCTAAATGCACAGTGATGCCATAAAGATGGTCAAGGCAAAGACACAAAATGTGATTTTATTTATGTCTAAATCAGTGAAACAAAATATTCACTGCAAAGTACAAACTTTTTTATCATGAAAAATCTTATGTTTGAATATGAAATATTCTGCTGAAATTGAAAAATGTTTTAAAGTGAAATTCGTTAATTGTCAATTATTTTGAGACTATGGGAAAAAAGAAAATAAAATTACGTTCATTGGGGCTGCTTCAGTTCAGTTCAGTCGCTCAGTCGTGTCCAACTCTTTTCATTGGGGGCTGCTTGAACTTTCACAGATTTTTTTTTCTTAAAAATTCCCTTACAGTTTTACAGTCTTAATTAGACATAAAATCATCAGTAGATTTTATACTATGTTTGTTTTCTGAACATTTTCATTTCCTTTAATTTATGAATGTAACTGGAATATTTTTCTATTAAGTGAGTATTAAAAATTACTCCTCTCTCCTGTGTGGAACACACTGCTTACCCTACTGTTGGGAGACATTTTACTGCCTAAAACCTTTCATAATTCAGCTCTACGATCTAGGTTTTTTTGTTTGTTTGTCTTGCTTTGTTTAGGCTGAGAATTTTCTCATCTATTTTTAGTATCTTCAGAGTCTCTGTTAGGCATACGTCTGCTGTTGTTTCCTTGCACAGTCGTCTCCCAACTCTTTGCCACCCCATGGACTGTAAGCCCACCAGTCTCTTGTGTTCATGGGGATTCTCCAGGCAAGAATACTGCAGTGGGTTGCCATGCTCTCCTTCAGGGGATCTTCCTGACCCAGAGATGGAATTCGCACCTGCTACGGCTCCTGCATTGCAGGCGGATTCTTTACCACTGAGTGAAAAGAGATCATGTATACGTGAAACCCACTTTAATTATGAAGACTCATAATTGGCGAAAAGCAAAGATGGAGAAGCCCAAACAAGCATTCATCTTTTATCAATTAATAATAAGAAAAAAACCCTTCATTTCAATTTGTCTTCCTTTACTTTTTCAATTAACTTTTCATTGAAGGATGATTGCTTTCCAGAATATTGGTGTTTTCTGTCAAACTTCAACATAACAGTCTTTCTTAACTCATAGTTTCTCTTCAATATCATCTTATCCTGTGTAAATAAATTCTTTTAACATTTCTTACAGACAAGGTATCTGCTGAGAATGAATTCCCCAATTTTTGTTGATATGAGAATATCTCCTTCTCCTTTGTTTTTGAAGGATAATATTCCTGGACGTAGAAGTTAATTTCAGTAGTTTTTTTTTTTTTAAAGCATTTTATTTATTGACATGTTGTACCTGTACCATGGATTTACTAGTTAAGCTGTATAATTCATTGATTTGTAACTTATTCATAGGTTGAATAACCATAACCACAGTCTCATTCTAGAATATTTTCATCCCTCCAATGGGAAACACTCTCCAGTTGGCAGACATTTTCCATTTGCCCCTTCATCTGGGAGCTTTCATTCACTCCTTTGTTTTCGGTCTTTAGAGCATTACCTAATCTGGGACATATGCATTCACATGAACAGTATAATGCAATACACAGCCTTTTGTTCCTGGCTTCTTTTAATTAACATAATCATTTCAGAGCGCTAACATGTATTAGCTTGTATAAGAACTCCATTCATTTGATGGCCAAATAATTTTGCATTGCATGTTTTATGTATTCGATCACCAGTTGATGGACATTTGAGTTATTTACACTTTTTAAACTTTTTTTAGTTTATTTCTTTTTAAACTTTATTTTTTATTTAATAATTTAAAAATTTTAAATTTAATGGCTTTTTCTGCATCTATTTAGGTTATCATATGATTTTTAGCTTTCCTTTGGTTAATATGGTCTGTCACATTGATTGATTTGCCAATATTGAAGAATCCTTGCATCCCTGGAATAAACCCAACTTGATCGTGGTTTTTGATGTGTTGTTGAATTCTGTTTGCTAAAATTTTGCTGAGGATGTTTTTGCATCCATGTTCATCAGTGATATTGGTCTGTAGTTTTCTTATTTAGTCTTGTCTTTGTCTGGTTTTCATATCAGGGTGATGGTAGCCTTGCAGAATGAGTTTGGAAGTGTTCCTTCCTCTGCAGTTTTTTGAAAGAGTTTTAGAAGGATAGGCATTTTCTCATCTCTGAATGTTTGATAGAATTCACCTGTGAAGCCACCTGGTCCTAGGCTTTTGGCTTTGGGGAATTTCTCGATCACAGCTTCGATATGGAGCTTGTAATTGGGTGGTTCATAATTTCTATTTCTTCCTGGTTCAGTCTTGGAAGATTGAGCTTTTCTAAACATCTGTCCATTTCTTCCAGGTTATCCATTTTATTGCCATAGAGTTGTTCATAATAGTCTCTTATAATCCTTTGTATTTCTGCATTTTCTGTTGTAACCTCTCCTTTTTCATTCCTAAGTTTGTTGATTTGATTCATCTCTCTATTGTTCTTGATGAGTCTGGCTAAAGGTTTATCAATTTTGTTTATCTTCTCAAAGAACCAGCTTTCAGTTTATTAATCTTTGCTGTTGTTTCTTTCATTTATTTTTCATTTATTTCTGTTCAGATCTTTATGATTTCTTTCCATGTACTAATTTTGGCTATTTTGTTGTTGTTGTTCTTCTTTATCGGTTGTTTTAGGAGTCAATTGAGGTTGTCTATTCGATGCTTTTCTTGTTTCTTGAGTTAGGATTGTATTGCTACAAACTTCCCTCTTAGAACTGCTTTTCCTGCATCCCATAGGTTTTCAGTGGTCGTGTTTTCATTGTCATTTTTTCCTAGAAAGTTTTCGATTTCCATTTGTATTTCTTCAGTAACCTGTTGATTATTTAGAAACATGTTGTTTAATCTCCACGTGTTTGTGTGTCTTACAGTTTTTTTTTTCTTCTACTTGATATCTAGTCTCATAGTGTTGTGGTCAGAGAAGATGCTTGATACAAGTTCAATTTTGTTAATTTTACTGAGGTTTGATTTGGGACCCAAGATGTGGTCTATCCTGGAGAATGTTCCATGTGCACTTGAGAAGAAGGTGTATTCTTCTCCATTTGGATGGCATGTCCTCAAGATATCAATGAGATTCATCTCATCTCATGTGTCATTTAAGAGATGTGTTTCTGTATTAATTTTCTGTTTCGATTACCTGTCCACTGGTATGAATGGGGTGTTAAAGACAACTATGATTGTTTTACTGTCAGTTTCTCCTTTAATGTCTGTTAGTTTTTGTCTTACGTATTGAGGTGCTCCTGTGTTGGGGGCATAGATGTTTACAATTGCTATGTCTTCATCTTGTATTGATCCCTTCGTCACGATGTAGTGTCCTTTAACTATTGTAATCTTCTTTAGTTTAAGGTATGATATGAGGATAGCTATTCCATCTTTCTTTTGATTCCCATTTGCATGGCATATATTTTTCCATCCTGTCACTTTCAGTCTATATGTGTCTTTAGGTCTGAAGTGGGTTTCTTGTAGACAGCATGTACATGGGTCTTTTTCTTTTAAATTAATATATTTATTTTAATTGGAGGCTACTTACTTTGCAGCATTGTGGTGGGTTTTGCCATATATTGAGTTGAATCAGCCATGGGTGTATATGTCTTCCCCATATTGAAACCCCGACCACTTCTCTCCCCATCCCATCCCTCAGGGTTTTCCCAGTGCACCAGCTTTGTGTGCCCTATGTCATGTATCAAAGTTGGATGGGTGATCTATTTCACATATCGTAATATGCATGTTTCAGTGCTAGTCTCTCAAGTCATCTCACCCTGGCCTTCTCCCACAGAGTCCAAAAGTCTGTTTCTATGTGTCTGTTTTGCTGTCTCGCATATATGGTCATCGTTTCCATTTTTCCCATATATATGCATTAATATACTCTATTGGTGTTTTTCTTTCTGACTTACTTCACTCTGTAAAATAGGCTCCAGTTTCATCCACCTCATTAGAACTAATTCAAATGCATTCTTTTTATTTGCTGAGTAATATTTTATTGTGTATATTTACCTCAGCTTTCTTATCCATTTGTCTGCCAAAGGACATCTAGGTTGCTTCCATGTCCTGACTATTGTAAACAATGCTTCGATTAACAATGAGGTACACATGTCTGTTTCAATTTTAGTTTCCTCGGTGTTCATGTCATATGGCAATTCTATTTCCAGTTTTTTTTTTAGGAATCTCCACACTGTTCTCTGGAGTGGCTGCACTAGTTTGCATTCAGTCAAAGAACTAGTCAGTTCTTTGCATCAGGTGGCCAAAGCATTGGATTTTCAGCTTCAGCATCAATCTTTCCAATGTATATTCAGGACTGATTTCTCTTAGGATTGATTGGTTTGATTTCCTTGCAGATCAAGGGACTCTGCAGAGTATATATGTGTATGAATCAATATTTGTTGTGCTTATGCTGCCCTCTCATGGAGAAATAGAAGAATGCTAATGAATGTAACATAAAATCCAGATGTATTCTCTCATATGTACATGTGTGTATGAATAAATAATTACGGTGTTTATGCTGCCCTTTCGTGAAGAATGCTTATGAATGTAATTTATAAAATCCAGATGTGTTCTCTCATATCTGTATGTCAGTCCATATGTATATGTTAGTTGCTCAGCCGTGTCTGTCTCTTTGTGACCCCATGGACTGCAGCACACCAGGCTTCCCTGTCCATCACCAACTCCCAGAGCTTAGTCAAACTCATGTCCATCGAGTCCATGATGGCATCCAACCACCTCATCATCTGTCATCCCCTTCTCCTCCGGTGTTCAATCTTTCCCAGCATCAGGGACTTTTCCAATGAGTCAGTTCTTCACATCAGGTGGCGAAAGTGTGTGGGTATGAATAAATATTTACTGTACTTTAGCTGCCCTCTCATTGAGAAATAGAAGGATGCTTATGAATTTACTTCATAAAATCTGAATGTATTCTCCCCTATGTATCAGTTCAGCTCAGTCCCTTAGTCATGTTTGACTCTGCAACCCCATGAATTGCAGCACGCCAGGCCTCCCTGTCCATCACCAACTCCCAGAGTTCACTCAGACTCACGTCCATAGAGTCAGTGATGCCATCCAGCCATCTCATCCTCTGTCATCCCCTTCTCCTCCTGCCCCCAATCCCTCCCAGCATCAGAGTCTTTTCCAATGAGTCAACTCTTTGCATGAGTTGGCAAAAGTACTGGAGTTTCAGCTTTAGCATCATTCCTTCCAAAGAAATCCCAGGGCTGATCTCCTTCAGAATGGGCTGGTTGGATCTCCTTGCAGTCCAAGGGACTCTCAAGAGTCTTCTCCAACACCACAGTTCAAAAGCATCAATTCTTCGGCACTTAGCCTTCTTCACAGTCCAACTCTCACATCCATACATGACCACTGGAAAAACCATAGCCTTGACAAGACGGACCTTTGTTGGCAACGTAATGTCTCTGCTTTTGAATGTACTATCTAGGTTGGTCACAACTATCCTTCCAAGGAGGAAGTGTCTTTTAAATTCATGGCTGCAGTCACCATCTGCAGTGATTTTGGAGCCCAAAAAAATGTCTGACACTGTTTCCACTGTTTCCCCATCTATTTCCCATGAAGTGATGGGCCTGGATGGCATGATCTTTGTTTTCTGAATGTTGAGCTTTAAGCCAATTTTTTCACTCTCCACTTTCACTTTCATCAAGAGGCTTTTTAGTTCCTCTTCACTTTCTGCCATAAGGGTGGTTTCATCTGCGTTTCTGAGGTTATTGATATTTCTCCGAGCAATCTTTATTCCAGCTTGTGCTTCTTCCAGTCCAGCGTTTCTCATGATGTACTCTACATATAAGATAAATAAGCAGGGTGATGGTATACAGCCTTGACGAACGCCTTTTCCTATTTAGAACCAGTCTGTTGTTCCATGTCCAGTTCTAACTGTTGCTTCCTGACCTGCATACAGATTTCTCAAGAGGCAGGTCAGGTGGTCTGCTATTCCCATCTCTCAGAATATTCCACAGTTTATTGTGATCCACACAGTCAAAGGCTTTGGCATAGTCAATAAAGCAGAAATAGATGTTTTTCTGGAACTCTCTTGTTTTTTCCATGATCCAGTGGATGTTAGCAATTTGATCTCTGGTTCCTCTGCCTTTTCTAAAACCAGCTTGAACATCAGGAAATTCATGGTTCATGTATTGCTGAAATCTGGCTTGGAGAGTTTTGAGCATAACTTTACTAGCATGTGAGATGAGTGCAATTGTGCGGTAGTTTGAGCATTCTTTGGCATTGCCTTTCTTTGGGATTGGAATGAAAACTGACCTTTTCCAGTCCTGTGGCCACTGTTGAGTTTTCCAAATTTGCTGGCATATTGAGTGCAGCACTTTCACGGCATCATCTTTCAGGATTTGAAATAGCTCATATGTATGCTGCTGCTAAGTCACTTCATTCATATCTGACTCTGTGCGACCCCATAGACGGCAGCCCACCAGGCTCCCCTGTCCCTGGGATTCTCCAGGCAAGAACACTGGAGTGGGTTGCCATTTCCTTTTCCAATGCATGAAAGTGAAGTCACTCAGACATGTCCGACTCTTCGCGACCCCATGGACTGCAGCCTACCAGGCTCCTCCGTCCATGGGATTTTTCCAGGCAAGAGTACTGGAATGAGTTGCAATTGCCCTCTCTGTGTGTATGAATAAATATTTATTGTGCTTATGCTGCCATCTCGTGGAGAAATAGAAGAATGATTGTGAATGTATAAAATCCAGATGTATTCTTTACATGTTGAAAATGATACTGTATAACTTTGTTAAAAATTAATATATGCTCATAACAGAAAATATAAAGTTGGTAGAAAAGTACAAAGAAAGAACAAAATCACCCATGATCTCATTTAACATTGGCTCAGAATTCTGAGTTCCTGGGACAGGGAGATAAAAAGATGAGGGTGTGCTAGTTCTTTTATTATAAAATCATCTTTTCTGCTATTAGAATGTTAACATAGAACTTGGTTTTGATACGTGATTCTTGCTTTGTTTATTATCTTTAAGTCTCTGCTTTTACAAAGACCTAGAAATTTGACTCCCTGTTTAGAGACTGTTTGCTTCAAGGTTGTTTTGTTTTTCCCATTTTGGCTATAATTAAAAAAATGTTGCATGTCATGGCTATGGTAAATAGTGATGCAGTGAACATTGGGGTGCATGCATCTTTTTGAATTAAGGTTTTCTCCAGGAAAATGCCCCGGAGTGGGCCATATGGTCATCATACTTTTTGTTTTCTAAGGAGCTGCCATAGAGTTCACCATATCGGTGGTACCAATTTAGATGCCCTCTGACAATGCAAGAGGGTTCCCTGTTCTCAACGCCCTCTCCAAATTATTGTTTGTAGAGTTTTTGATGAGGGCTATTTGGACTGGTGTGAAGTAATACCTCATTGTAGATTTGATTTGCATTTCTCTGATAACTAGTGATGTTGAGCATCTTTTCAAGTGTTTGTTGGCCATCTGTATGACTTCTTTGGAAAAATGTCTATTTAGATCTGCCCATTTATTGAGTGTTTTTTTTCCTAATCCTGGGCTACATGTGCTGTTTGTATATTTTGGAGAGTAATGCCATGATAACTGATGAGAACTCTCTGTATAGCACAGATAACTGTCCTCAGTGCTATGTGGTGACCTAAATGGGAAGGAAACTGAAAAGGGACGATGCATACATATATATACAAATACACGCATACATGCAACTGATTTACTTTGCTGTACAGCAGTAAGTAACACAACACTGTAAAGCAACTACATGTGTACATACTGTAGGCTCCATTTACAGGAAGTTCTAGACGAGGCAAAGCTAATGTTTACTGATAGAACTGAGAACAGGGGTTGCATCGGGGAAGGGGAGTGTGGGGAAGGGGCCCAAGAGTTTTTCTAGGATGGTGGGAAAAAATATTGCAGTGAACATCATATATATAATCTTCGTGAAATTGCATAAATACTTCTGCAATGTAACTTCCAAACAAGGTCTTGCTAATTGGCTCCATGCGTTGATAAATGTACTGCTGCTGCTGCTGCTGCTTAGTCGCTTCAGTCGTTTCCGACTGTGCGACCTCATAGATGGCAGCCCACCAGGCTTCCCCGTCCCTGGGATACTCCAGGCAAGAACACTGGAGTGGGTTGCCATTTCCTTCTCCAATGCATGAAAGTGAAAAGTGAAAGTGAAGTCACTCAGTCGTGTCTGACTCTAGCGACCCCATGAACTGCAGCCTACCAGGCTCCTCCGTCCATGGGATTTTCTAGGCAAAAGTACTAGAGTGGGGTGCCATTGCCTTCTCCAGATAAATTTACTAGATACTGTCAAATTGTCCTTCAGAAAGTTGCATCACTTTATGCTTTCACAACAACACATGAGCACTCATTTTCCAACCTCTCATCCTCAATTTAGAGGAAACATTTGGTATTACTCAATGCTTTCATTGAACTTTTGTCAGTTTTCATGGTGAGAAGTCGTATTCCATTATCGTTTTGGTTCGCATTTCTTTTATTACAAATTAGGTTCAACATTTTCTCCTGTTTTCTGGTAATCTTTATTTTTCTTCTGAGTAATTTGCATTTCTTTCTTCCCTTTGTTTACTTCGTGTTTGTCTTCTATTGGGTTTTTCATCTTCTTTTCTTATTTTAACTTTTGAACTCTGCATAAATTAGGTAAATGTGCCCTTTGTCAGCTCTCTTCCAAATATTTCTCAATTGCCATTTTATAATTCCTTGTTTATTAATTATTTACCCATGCAGGAATTTTTCTGCAAAGTGTTAATTTTCCCTTTTTAGCTATTGGACAAAGATCAGTTGAATTAAGAAATTTAAATAACTGAGAAAAACTCCAGGGAACTAGAGGGTGTATGTTGAAAGATTGCAGGGAGGCGGGGCAACTCTCTCTGGGTTTATCTGTATGCCTTTCCATATGTACTTTTCAATGAACTATTTGCTTTACCCTGAAACACACACACACACACACACACATATATAAAGAGAAAAAATGAAGTGGAAGTGGTTAGCGCCATGATGGGCCAAGATGAAGCCAGGACGGGTGGGGCCGCACCTTGGTGTCCCAAACATAGGAGTCAGCCATAGGTTTGGTCAGACCTGTGAAGCCAGTGGGGACACGTCTCTAGAGCTGTGATTGGAGGACCCTGTGATCCCCAACAGGTGCTCAAAGCCAAGATCACCAGGAGGGGAGCACAAGCAGAGCGATGATGCTGCCCAGGAGGCCTGTCACCATTGGGCCAGAGGCAAAGTGATGCTACTTTTATTATTGAAAATGTAGTCTGTGGATATTGGGAAAAGAACTTGGTCAGGGCATGGAGTGTGAAAAAGTAAATAAAAACCATGTTTAATCTCACTACGGTTCATATTTTGGGGCTTCCTTGGTGGCTCACTGGTAAAGAACCCGCCTGCCAATGCAGGAGTCAGGAATTAGAAACCTGGGTCAGAAAGATCCCCTGGAGAAGGGATTGGTAACCCACTCCAGTATTCTTGCCTGGAGTATCCCATGGACATAGGAACCTGGTGGACTACAGTCTATGGGGTTGCAAAAAATCAGACATGACTGAGTGACTGAGCACACAATATTTTACCCTATCTCCTCGGCATCTTTTTTCAGCTCATATTTTTAAATATGAAATTATGCTTCATGTGCATTTTGGTTTTCATTGTTCTCTGCTCTGTACATTCTGCAACACTTTATTATAAAATTTTCCAAACATACAACGAGGTTGAACATATTTTCTACCTAATACACAAAGACTTCCCACCTAGATTCTACTGTAACTATTTTACAATACTTCCATCCCATCCATCAGGGTCTTCTTCTACCCATAAGTTTCTTGCCAGGTTGGATGTCCACTTCACCTTTGTATGGGTGCTCGCTGCTGTGTCTTTTTGTATCCCACCTCTTGATTGCATCCCATGATATTTCTTGAGTTGACCCTCCTTCACTCAGTATGATGACCAGTACATTTATCTCTATCTCTGAAGACTGCCACTTTCATATTTCAACCCTTGATTCATAATTCATTCTAGACCTGTATCACATTTCTCTATCCATTCCTCTGTCTAGATACGTTGTCTTTACCTTCATCTCTTCGATGTTCTGAACGTTGCTGTGGGACCCGGTTTGGGGTGTGTGGTGTTTGAAATCTGTTCATTTCTGAAATATTCCAGGAGAGGACCTGATTTATCATACTGTCTCTACCTCTTCAATTATTTATTTATCTCTCATGGGAGTGCACTTTTCTAGTCATGCTCATAGTGGCTCTTACCAGGTCCATCCCATCAGTACCCTAATGCATCCACTGTACTAACGTTACTCTACCATTGATGCCAGGTCCAGCTTTCAACAGTGGCCTTTTTCATGCTCAGGCAGAGGTGATAATGTCCTTGCAGCTTACATGTTTGTATCTTCGAATTCACCCTATGTGTAAATTGTCATGTGTTTTTTTAAAGAAACACGTAATTGTGTTTACCTGTTCATATCCTCTTCCTGTTAGCTTCCCCTGTGTTTACTTGAGTTTTTTCCCCCATATGAGCCCTGGCAATTCGTTAAGGGTTCACACTATTCACAGCACCTCTGTGAATAGTGTGTCCATCAGCAGGCATTTTAAGGTTGCTGTTAGAGAAAATGTCCACAGGGCGGCAGCATTTCTTCATTCCCTCCTCTTGTGGCTATGGTAAAAGCAACCTGGGTGATTATCCAGGGCCTGGTTGTAAATGAGAGTAAAATGATACACAAGAAGTCGCCAAAAACTTTTGTCTCTGTATTCTTTGAGGCTTTTCTTTAAGTGATATATATTCTTTTATTTCTTAAAATTTATTTTAATTGGAGGCGAATTACTTTACAATATTGTAGTGGTTTTGCCATCCATTGACATGAATCAGCCATGGGTGTACATGTGTCCCCATCTTGACCCTCCCTCCCATCTCCCTCCCCATCCCATCCGTCAGGGTCATCCCACTGCACCAGCCCTGAGCACCCTGTCTCATGCATGTAACCTGGACTGGTGATCTGTTTCACATATGATAATATACATGTTTCAATGCTATTCTCTCAGATCATCCCACCCTCGCCTTCTCCCACAGAGTCCAAAAGACTGTTCTGTACATCTGTGTCTCTTTTGCGGTCTCGCACATAGGGTCATCGTTACCATCTTTCTAAATTCCATATATATGTGTTAAGATACTGTATTGGTGTTTTTCTTTCTGACTTACTTTGCTCTGTATAATAGGCTCCAGTTTCATCCACCTCATTAGAACTGCTTCACATGCATTCTTTTTAATAGCTGAGTAATATTCCATTGTGTGCATGTACCACAGCTTTCTTATCCAGTTGTCTGCCAATGGACATCTAGGTTGCTTCCTTAAGTCTACAAATGATATTTTGTTTTTTATTTAAGACTATTTACACTGTTGTAGTTTTTGCAGGGAGACAGTTTCTCCTTCCGTTCCACACATAACTGGAGGTATTCAGCTGTTGTTACCGTCACAGCAATGGTTCCAGAATCTGTTAAGCACATGCCTCTTGATACAGGAGGTCCTCTGGATTATGAATTGCACAGGTATTTGTGGATATAGCTTTATTCCAGCTTTCACCTTTAGGCCTCTCACCCACAGACTCCCTTTGCTAACCGTAATTTTCCTACCAGGAGTGTAAGTACATTTCACTTTTGTTTAGGTATTCATCGCCATCAATTTTTTTTTTAATCCCCCCTGGAAGGTACATGATGTGATATCTCTTTAATCCACACTTCTTTGCTTACTGGGCTTTGCTCTAAATTTCATTTAGGAAAAAATGGCATTTTTTTGCATTTTCATAAGGTTGGAGTCATATTTCATTGGGTATCTCTGTCTCATTTCTTTCTCTTTTTGTCTGCACTCAACAATTCTCTTTCCTTTCATCTCTTAGGCGATGTGAATGCTGCTGCAGTGCATGTTTGTGGGGGTGGCCTGTGTTTTCCATGATCTGTTGGTTTCTCAAATAATCTAGGAATAGCACTGACATATGACATCATCTGTCTCATTTTTGATTCCCAGGCCCTTTGACAGTCATGCTCATAAAGGCTCTGACTGCTTACCTCCCACAAGTAGAATATAAGGGTCCCATTTACTAATACTGCACTACTCCTTCTTGTCTGTATAGTTTTGGATAGTGGCCTTTTTGGTTTCAGTATTGATATCGCCTTGCTGTTTAAAATTTCATATCACTGATGAGAAAGTAAATGAGTCACATTTCCAGAGCTTTCTTTCTGAGCATTAAATTGCATTTACCTGTGGAAGTTTCCTTCCTGATCGTGTAGTTTGTTCTCGTTTTTATTTCAGTGTATGACCCCTGGCCATTTTATAAAGGTAGGTGTCATTTAGAGCCTGCCTGCCTTGTGAATCTTCAGTGTCCATCAGCACAAGGTTTAATGTTGCTATTCCTGAGAGCGACCAACAGGCGGCAGCACTTCTTTAGGCTCTCCTCCTGTTACCATGGTAACTGCATCTTTAGAGGTATGTGATATTTCCGCTTGAAAATGAGAGTAGAATGAGCTAGAGGAAGCCCATGGAAGCTTGAGTCTCCTTCCTTCTCAGTTTTATTGTAGTTCATATTTCTTCTTTGACGAAGCTGATGTACAGAGTTGCCTTTGTTGTAGCTCTACCAATTCTTGCTCCCTTACATGGATACACAGAGGCATTCAGCAGTGTTTATTTCCTCCGACCTGCTCTCAAAAAGTGTGTAGTATATCATTCTTGCTATGTCAGTCCCTGTGGATTATGTATTTGACAGGCATTTGTGGGAATCCGTGAATTTCAGCCTTCCAATGTAAGCCTTCCTCTCACCCATCCCCTTTGCTAAGCATCAGAGCGTTCCCAGCACTGGGTGTCCATCTCACCTCTGTCAGGGTACTCACTGCCAGCAGTATTGTCTTTCCCGTTTGAACGGTAAATCCTATGACATAGCTCTAATCTGCCCTTCTTCACTGACTCTGATTATCACTACACTTGTCTGTACCTCTGACAATGACATTATTTCCTTGTTTCAATACCTGAGTCATATTCCATCGTGAACCTGTGTCCCATTTCTTGATCCACTGATCTCTCTGTCCCTGTGTATTTTCTTTACTTTAATCTCTTATCAATGGGAATGCCCCTGCAGTGCATGTTCTGGGGCGTGTGGTTTTAAAAATCTGTGTATTTCTGAGATGTCTTTGGAATGGAGAGGCCATGTCATACTTTCTGTCTCTTTTTATCTATAAAGGCACTTGGACAGTGATTCTTATACTGGCTCCTCCCACTGATATTCCCCCCACTACTATAAAATGATCCCCCTGACCAATGTCAACCTACCATTTCTGGTCTGGAGTGTTGTCCATGGTGGCCTTTTCCAGTGCTAAGAGTTGATGGCTCATGGCCATTTAGCTTTTGTATCTCTGATAAGAAATCCTATGGAGCACTGTTGATGGGCTTTTGGCTTTTGGAAAGCATTTTGAGTTATATTTACCTGTTGATGTTTTCTTCTGAGTTTCCGTTTTTTTTTTTTATTATCTTTTATTTACTTATTCACTTTTCGATGTGTGACTCCTGACATGTTCAAGGACAGGTGTCATGTCCAGTCCAGCATCCTTGTGAATATCAGATGTCCATCAGTGATAAGTTTCAGGCTGTGGTTACAGAGAACAGCCTCCATGCTGCAAAGTTTCCTTATTCCGTCCTCTTTTAGGTTGGCCTCTGCCACCTTGGAGCTTTTGTCAAGCCTTGTTATACATTAGAATAGAATGAGCCAGAGAATGCCACCAAACCTGGTGTCTCCTCACTCTTGGATTTTATTTTAACTCAAAGTTTCTATTCTATTTAAGTTGACTGGCAAGGATGCTTTTGTCTTATGTGTACAGATTCTTGTTCCATGGCACTGAGAGTACCAGATCTATTCAGCTGTGCTTGTTTTCACCTACATGAGATTAGAAATTATTTCAACTGCTCCTCTTGTTGAAGTAAGTTTAACGTGGATTCCATATTTTATACGTATCTTTGGGAAGAAATTAACTCCAGGCTCCATACATATCCCCTCCATCCACCAGGGTCCTCTGTTTCCCATAAGTTTCTTGCCAGGTTGGATATCCATTTAACCTTTGTCTGGGTGCTCACTGCTGTGGATTTTTGTACCCCACCTCTCCGTTACATCCCATGATGTAACTTGAATCGACCCTCCTTCACTCAGTGTGATGATCTCTGAATTTTTCTCTATCCAAAGTGAAATGGACACCCAGTGCTGGGAACACGCTGATGCTTAACAAAGGGGATGGGTGAGAAGAAGGCTTACATTGGAAGTCTGAAAATCATGGATTCCCAGAAATACCTGTCAAATACATAATCCACAGGGACCGACTTAGCAAGACTGATGTACTACACACTTTCTGAGAGCAGGTCAGAGGAAATAAACTGCTCCTGAATGCCTCTGTTCATCCATGTAAGGGAGTAAGAATAGGTATAGCTACAACAAAGGCAATTCTGTACATCAGCTTTGTCAAACAAGAAATATCAACTACAATAAAACTGAGAAGGAAGGAGACACAAGCTTTCGGGGGCTTCCTCTAACTCATTCTACTCTCATTTACAATCAGAAATGGCGAATACCTCTAAAGATGCAATTCCCATGATAACAAGAGGAGAATCCAAAGAAATGCTGCTACCTTGTGGCCGTATTCGGGAACGGCAACCTTAAACCTTGGGCTGATGGACACTGCCTATTCACGAGGTGGCCGGGCAATAAATGACACCTACCCTTACAAAATGGCCAGGGTTTGCACACCGAAATAAAAACGAGAACAAACCATACGATCAGGAAGGAAACATCAACAGGTAACGGCAATTCAATGAAGAAAGATGCGTCTGGAAATGTGCCTCATTTGGTTTTTTTGTCAGTGATATGAAAAATTAAACTGCAAGGGGATATCACTACTGAGAAATCAAAAAGACCACTATCGATATCTTCTGATTCTGTTAAGTCCATACAATTTATGTCTTTTATTATGCCCATCTTTGCATAAAATGTCCCTTGGTATCTCTAATTTTCTTGAAGAGATCTCTAGTCTTTCCTATTATATTGTTTTCCTCTATTTCTATGCATTGATCACTGAGGAAGTCTTTCTTATCTCTCCTTTCTATTCTTTGAAACTCTGCATTCAAATGTGTACATCTTTTCTTTTCTCCTTTGCCTTTCACTTTTCTTCATTTTACGGCTATTTATAAGGCCTCCTCAGACAACCATTTTGCCTTTTTGCATTTCTTTTTCTTGGGGATGGTCTTCATCACTGCCTCCTGTACAATGTCATGAACCTCTGTCCACAGTTCTTCAGACACTCTGTCTATCAGATGTAACCCCTTGAATCTACTTCTCACTTCCACGGTATAATCATAAGGGATTTGATTTAGGTCATACCTGAATTGTCTAGGAGTTTTCCCTACTTCAATTTATGTCTCAGTTTGGTAGCAAGGAGTTTAGGTCACCAAGGAACATTGAACATTGTTGCCCATGCTAAACAGATAGTTTTCATTAGATATCAAGGCAGTTTTCATTAGTTATCAATGCATTATTCTCCAGAATATACAAACAGCACATGTAGCACAGTATACCCCCCCCAAAAAAAAACCTCATTGAACTCCTTATTGCCAAATTCAGACTGAATTTGAAGAAAGTGGAGAAAACCACTAGACCATTCAGATATGACCTAAATAAAATTCCTTATGACTATACAGTGGAAGTGAAAAATAGATTTAAGGGACTAGATGTGATAGACAGAGTGCCTGATGAACTATGGATGGAGGTTCGTGACATTGTACAAGAGACAGGAATCAAGACTATCCCCAAGAAAAAGAATTGCAAAAAAGCAAAATGGCTGTCTGAGGAGGCCTTACAAATAGCTGTGAAATGAAGAGAAGTGAAAAGCAAAGGAGAAAAGGAAAGATATACCCATTTGAATGCAGACTTCCAAAGAATAGCAAGGAGAAATAAGAAAGCCTTCCTCAGTGATCAATGCAAAGAAATAGAGGAAAACAATAGAGTGGGAAAGACTAGACATCTCTTCAAGAAAAGTAGATACCAAGGGAACATTTCATGAAAAATTGGGCTCAATAAAGGACAGAAATGGTATGGACCTAACAGAAGCAGAAGATATTAAGAAGAGATGGCAAGAATACACAGAAGAACCGTACAAAAAAGATCTTCACGACACAGATAATCACGACACAGATAATCACGACCCAGATCACTCACGATGGTGTGATCACTCGCCTAGAGCCAGACATCCTGGAATGTGAAGTCAAGTGGGCCTTAGCAAGCATCACTATAAACAAAGCTAGTGGAAGTAATGGAATCCCAGTTGAGCTATTCCAATCCTGAAAGATGATGCCGTGAAAGTGCTGCACTCAATATGTCAGCAAATGTGGAAAACTCAGCAGTGGCCACAGGACTGGAAAAGGTCAGTTTTCATTCCAATTCCAAAGAAAGGCAATACCAAAAAATGTTCTAACTACCGCACAATTGCACTCATCTCACACAGTAGTAAAGTGATGCTTAAAATTCTCCAAGCCAGGCTTCACCAATACGTGAACTGTGAACTTCCAGATGTTCAAGCTGGTTTTAGAAAAGGCAGAGGAACCAGAGATCAAATTGCCAACATCTGCTGGATCATGGAAAAAGCAAGAGAGTTCCAGAAAAATATCTGTTTTTGCTTTATTGACTATGCCAAAGCCTTTGACTGTGTGGATCACAATAAACTGTGGAAACTTCTTCAAGAGATGGGAATACCAGACCACCTGACCTGCCTCTTGAGAAACCTATAAGCAGGTCAGGAAGCCACAGTTAGAACTGGACATGGAACAACAGACTGGTTCCAAATAGGGAAAGGAGTACGTCAAGGCTGTATATTGTCAACCTGCTTACTTAATTTATATGCAGAGTACATAATGAGAAACGCTGGGCTGGAAGAAGCACAAGCTGGAATCAAGATTTCCAGGAGAAATATCAGTAACCTCAGATATGCAGATGACACCAGCCTTATGGCAGAAACTGAAGAGGAACTAGAAAGCCTCTTTATGAAAGTGAAAGTGGAGAGTGAAAAGTTGGCTTAAAGCTCAACTTTCAGAAAACTAAAATCATGGCATCTGGTCCCATCTCTTCGTGGGAAATAGATGGATAAACAGTGGAAACAGTGTCAGACTTTATTTTTTGGAGCTCCAAAATCACTGCAGATGGTGATTGCAGCCATGAAATTAAAAGACGCTTACTCCTTGGAAGGAAAGTTATGACCAACCTAGATAGCATATTAAAAAGCAGAGACATTACTTTGCCAACAAAGTTCCGTCTAGTCAAGGCTATGGTTTTTCCAGTGGTCATGTATGGATGTGAGAGTTGGATTATAAAGAAAGCTGAGCGCTGAAGAATTGAAGGTTTTGAACTGTGGTGTTGGAGAAGACTCTTGAGAGTCCCTTGGACTGCAAGGAGATCCAACGAGTACATCCTTTAGGAGATCAGTCCTGGGTGGTCATTGGAAGCACTGATGCTGAGGGTGAAACTCCAATACTTTGGCCCCTCATGAGAAGTGTTGACTCATTGGAAAAGACCCTGATGCTGGGAGGGATTGGGGGCAGGAGGAGAAGGGGACAACAGGGGATGATGTGGCTGGATGGCATCACTGACTCGATGCACATGAGTTTTGGTGAATTCTGGGTGTTGGCGATGGACAGGGAGGCCTGGTGTGCTGCGATTCATGGGGTCGCAAAGAGTCGGACATGACTGAGCAATTGAACTGAACTGAATAGGAAAAAAGATTAAAAATAGAAACATATGGAGTCTAAACAATATGCTTCTGAATAACCAAGAAATCACAAAAGAAATCAAAATATGCATAGAAACGAATGAAAATGAAAACATGACAACCCAAAACCTATGGCATTCAGTAAAATCAGTGCTTAGGGGAAGGCTTATAGCAATACAAGCTTACATCAAGAAATAAGAGAAAAATCAAATAAATGACATAACTTTATACTTAAAGCAACTAGAAAAAAAGAAATGAAGAACCCCTGGGTTAGTAGAAGGAAAAAAATCATAAAAATTAGTGCAGAAATAAATAAAAAAGAAACAAAGGGGACTATAGCAAAAATCAACAAAACTAAAAGCTGGTTCTTTCAGAAGATAAATAAAACAGACAAACTATTAGCCAGATTCATCAAGAAAAAAAGGGAGAAGAATCATATCAACAAAGTTAGAAATGAAAAGGGAGAAATAAAAACAGACAACTCAGAAATACAAAGGATCATTAGAGACTACTATCAGCAGCTATATGACAACAAAATGGACAACTTGGAGGAAATGGACAAACACTCAGAAAAGTATAACCTTCCAAAACTGAACCAGGAAGAAACAGAAAATCTTAACAGATCCATCAGAAGCACAGAAATCAAAACTGTAATAAAAAATCTCCCAACAAACAAAAGCCCAGGACCAGATGGCTTCACAGGTGAATTCTACCAAAAATTGAGAGAAGAGCTAACACCTAACCTACTCACACTCTTCCAGAAAATTTCAGAGGAGGGTAAACTTCCAAACTCATAATATGAGGCCTCCGTCACCATAATCCCCAAACCAAAGATGCTATAGAAAAAGAAAACTATAGGCCAATATCACTGATGAACCTAGATGAAAATTCTTCAACAAAATTCTAGCAAAGAGAATCCAACAACATATTAAAAAGATCAGACATCATGACCAAGTGGGCTTTATCCCAGGGATGCAAGGATTCTTCAATATTTGCAAATCAATGAATGTAATACACCACATTAACAAATGGAAAAATAAAACCCATATGATTATCTCCATAGATTCAGAGAAAGCCTTTGACAAAAGTCAACATCCATTTATGTTAAAAGCCCTCCAGAAAGAAGACATAGAAGGAACATACCTCAACATAATAAAAGCCATATATGATAAACCCACAGCAAACATTATCCTCAATGGTGAAAATTTGAAAGCATTTCCCCTAAAGTCAGGAAGAAGACAAGGGTGCCCACTGTCTCCAATACTACTCAACATAATTTTGGAAGTTTAGCCATAGCAATCAGAGAAGAAAAATAAATTAAATGGAATCTAGATTGGAAAAGAAGAAGTAAAACTATCACTGTTTGCAGATGACATGATCCTCTATATAGAAAACCCAAAGAGACCACCAGAAAATAACTAAAGCTAATCTTTAGCATATTAAAAATAGAGACATTACTTTGCCAACAAAGGCCCGTCTAGTCAAGGCTATGGTTTTTCCAGTAGTCATTTATGTATGTGAGAGTTGGACTGTGAAGAAAGCTGAGCACCGAAGAATTGATGCTTTTGAACTGTGGTGCTGGAGAAGATTCTTGAGAGTCCCTTGGACTGCAAGGAGATCCAACCAGTCCATTCTAAAGGAGGTCAGTCCTGGGTGTTCTTTGGAAGGAATGATGCTAAAGCTGAAACTCCAGTACTTTGGCCACCTCATGCGAAGAGTTGACTCATTGGAAAAGACTCTGATGCTGGGAGGGATTGGGGGAAGGAGGAAAAGGGGATGACAGAGGATGAGATGGCTGGATGGCATCACTGACTCGATGGACGTGAGTTTGTGTGAATTCCGGGAATTGGTGATGGACAGGGAGGCCTGGCATGCTGCAATTCATGGGGTCACAAAGAGTTGGACACGACTGAGCCACTGAACTGAACCGAATCTATGAATATAGTAAATCTGCAGGATATAAAATTAACATACAGAAATCCCTTGCATTCCTATACACTAACACAGAGAAAACAGAAAGAGAAATCAAGGACACAATCTCTTTCACCATTGCAATGAAAAAAATAAAATATTTAATAATAAATCTACTTAAGGAAACAAAAGACCTATATATAGAAAACTTTAAAACACTGATGAAAGAAATCAAAGATGACACAAATTTATGGAGAAATATACCATGTTTATGGACCTGAAGAATCAATGTAGTGAAAATGAGTGAACTACCCAAAGCAATTTATAGATTCAATGCCACCCCTATGAAGCTACCAACGGTATTTTTCAGAGAACTAGAGCAAATAATTTCACAATGTGTATGGAAATACAAAAAACCTCCACTAGCCAAAGCAATCTGGAGAAAGAAGATGGAACTGGAGGAATCAACCTGCTTGACTTCAGACTAAACTACAAAGCTACAGCCATCAAGACAATATGGTATTGGCACAAAGACAGAAATATAGATCAATGGAACAAAATACAAAGCCCAGAGATAAATCCACCCACCAATGGACACCTTATCTTTGACAAAGGATGCAAGAATATACAGTGCAGAAAAGACAATCCCTTTAACAAGTGGTGCTGGGAAAACTGGCCAACCACTTATAAAAGAATGAAACTAGAGCACTTTCTAACACCATACAAAAAATTAACTCAAAATTGATTACCGATCCAAATGTAGGACTAGAAGCTACAAAATTCCTAGAGGAAATCATAGGCAAAACACTCTTTGATATAAATCACAGCAGGATCCTCTATGACCCGCCTCCCAGAATAATGGAAATAAAAGCAAAAACAAACAAACAGGACGTAATTCAATGTAAAAGCTTTTGCACAACGAAGGAAACTATAAGCAGGGTGAAAAGACAGCCTTCAAAATGGGAGAAAATAATAGCAAATGAAGCAACTGACAAAGAATTAATCTAAAAAATATACAAGAAGCTCACTACCAGAAAAATAAACGACCCAATCAAAAAATGGGCCAAAGAACTAAACAGACATTTCTCCAAGATGATGTACAAATGGCTATCAAACACATGAAAAAATGCTCAACATCACTCATTATCAGAGAAATTAAAATCAAAACCACAATTAGGTACCATCTCATGCCGGTCAGATTGGCTGCTATCAAAAATTCTACAATCAATAAATGGAGAGGCTGCAGAGACAATGGAACCCTCTTACACTGTTGGTGGGAATGCAAACTAGTACAGACACTATGGAGAACAGTGTGGAAATTCCTTAAAAAACTGGAAATGGAACTGGCATATGACCCAGCAAGCCCACTGCTGGGCATACACACTGAGGAAACCAGAACTGAAAGAGGCATGTGTACCCCAATGTTCATGGCAGCATTGTTTACAATAGCTAGGGCCTGGAAGCAACTTAGATGTCCTTCAGAAGACAAATGGATGAGAAAGCCCTGGTACATATACACAATGGAATATTACTCAGCTATTAAAAAGAACAGATTTGAATCAGTACTAATCATGTGGATGAAACTGAAGCCTATTATATGGAGAGAAGTAAGTCAGAAAGAAAAACACCAATACAGCATATTAATGCATATATATGGAATTTAGAAAGATGGTGACGATAACCCTGTATGTGAGACAGCAAAAGAGACACAGATGTATAGAACAGTCTTTTGGACTCTGTGGGAGAGAGAGAGGGTGGGATGATTTGGGAGAATGGCATTGAAACATGTATAATATCATATATGAAAAGAATCGCCAGTCCAGGTTCGATGCAGGATACAGGATACTTGGGGCTGTTGCACTGGGATGACTCAGAGGGATGGTACGGGGAGGGAGGTGGGAAGGGGGTTCAGGATGGGGAACACGTGTACACCCGTGGCAGATTCATGTTGATGTATGGCAAAACCAATACAATATTGTAAATTAATTAGCCTCCAATTAAAATAAATAAATTTAAATTTAAAAAAAAAAGAGAAAAGAATCAAATCAACAAACTTAGAAATTAAAAAAAAAAAGAGGTTACAACAGACAAAGCTGAAATACAAAGGATTATAAGAGACTATTATGAACAACTCTATGGCAATAAAATGGATAACATGGAAGAAATGAACAGATTCTTTAAAAATCTCAATCTTCCATAACTGAACCAGGAAGAAAAAAAAACTAGGCACAATCCAATTAAAAGTTCCAAATCGAGGCTATGATCAAAAATTTCCCCAAAGACAAAAGACCAAGAGTAGATGGCTTCACAGGGAAATTCTAAACATCTACAGATGAGCAAATGCCTATCCTCTAAAACTCGTTCAAAGAATTGCAGAGGAAGGAACACTTCCACATTTATTCTATGAGGCTACCATCACCCTGATACCAAAACCAGACAAGGAAAACATGAAAAAAGAAAAGTACAGGTCAATATCACTGATGAACATAGATGCAAAAAATCCTCAACAAAATTTTAGCAAACAGAACTCAGCAACATATCAAAAAGCTCATACACCATGATCAAGTTGGGTTTATTCCAGAGATGCAAGTATTCTTCAATATATGCAAATCAATCAATGTGATAGACCATATTCACTAAATGAAAGACAAAATTCGTATGATAAACTAAATAGATGCAGAGAAAGCCATTAAATTTAAAAATTTAAAATTATTAAATTAAAAACAAATAAAAAAATAAACTAAAAAAAGAGAAAAAGTTGAAATGACTCAAATGTCCATCAACTGGTGATCAAATAAATAAAACATGCAATGCAATAGTATTCGCTCATCAAATGAGTGGAGTTGTTATACATGCTATAACATACTATAGCTCCAAAAAGATTACATTAATTAAAAGAAGCCAGGAACGCTGCCTGTTGCATTATCCCATTCATGTGAATGCATTTGTCCCAGATTAGATAATTCTCTGAAGACAGGAAATAGAGGAGTGGATGCCAGGGCCCAGATGAAGGGGGAAATGGAAAATGTCTACCAACTGGACAGTGTTTCCCATTGGAGTGATGAAAATATTCTAGAATGAGGCAGTGATTATGATTATGCAACCTATGAATAAATAACAAATCAATGAATTATACAGTTTAACTGGTAAATTCATGGTACATGGACAACATGTCAATAAATAAAAAGTGTTTTTAAAAAAACTGCTGAACTTAACTTCTATGTCCTGGAATATTACCCTTGAAAAATAAAGGAGAAGTAGATATTATCATAGAAAAAAAATTAGGGAATTTATTCTCAGCAGATATCTGGTCTGTAAGAAATGTTACAAGAAGTTATTTACACAGGATAAGATAATATTGAAGAGAAACTATGAGTTAAGAAAGAGTGTCATGCTGAAGTTTGTCAGAAAACAACAAAATTCTGGAATTATCCTTCAATGAAAAAATGAATTAGAAGAAGCATAAATGAAGGAAAATTGGAATGAAGGTTTCTTTCTTATTATTAATTGGTAAAGGATAAATGCTTGTTTGGGCTTCTCTATCTTTACTTTTTATGGATTATGAATCTTCATAATTAAAATGGGTTTCATGTATATAAGACATATTTTGGCTCAGCAGTATAGGATCCCCCTGCAATGCAGAAGCCATAGCAGACACAAGATCCATCTCTGGGTCGGGAAGATTCCCTACAGAAGAGCATGGCAACCCACTCCAGTATTCTTGCCTGAGAATCGCCGTGGACACACGAGACTGGTGGGCTTACAGTCCATGGGGTGGAAAAGAGTTGGAAACGACTGAGCAACTAAACAACAGACACATCTTCCTAAGTAACTCTGAAGATACGAGACATAGATGAGAAAATTCTCAGCCTAAACAAAGCAAAACAAAATGCTTAGACAGTAGAACTGAATTATAAAATACCTAGAGAGTAGAGCTGAAGTACAAAAGATTTTAGACAATAAAATCTCTCCCAACAGTAGTGTAAGCAGTGTGATCCACACAACAGAGAAGAGTAATTTTTAATACCCACTCAACAGAACTTTCTAGTCACATTCAGAAATTAAAGGAAACAAAAATGCTCAGAAAATAAACATGGTATAAAATTTATTGATCATTTTATGTCTAATTATGACTGTAAGAGTGTAAGGGAAATTTTAAGAAAAAACATTTGCAAAATATGCAGTTTTAGAAACACCAATGAATGTAATTTTATTTTCTTTTTTCCATAGTCTCAAAATAACTGAAAAGTAAGAAGGAATTTCACTTTAAAGCATATTTTTCCAAATTCAGCAGGAAATTTTATGTTCAAATATAAAAAAGATTTTGTACTTTTCAAGCCAAGAAAGTTTGTACATTGCAGTGAATACTTTCTTTCACTGATTTAGACATAAATAAAAGCACATCGTGTGTCTTTACCTTGACTGTCTGTGGTATCACTATGTATTTAGAATCAACTGTTTGAACGTGGGGTGTATATTAGTACATTCCTTCAGGGACTGCAGGCTGTGCAGGAAGTGGTCCCAAGGCCTTGCAAACCATTAAGGATGCTCTGTGGAATGGAGAAATGGTAACATGGCAGCCTGTGTTGGCGACAAATGTTTAACAGAGTCTTCTCTTAATTAACCCCCTCATAGAAGACAGTGAATTTTTAAAGATAAGTACTAAAACTGTGGCCGTATGAAATTACATATATATGTACACACCTATCTACACATATGTGTGTGCATATGTGTATATATATAGACTAAAATTTTGTACCTTGTGAATAATAAATAAAATATTAAAACTTGACATATATCACAACAAACTTTTACAACTTAAACCAACAAAATTTGGTTTTGCAGGGGAAAAATATTTAATTACTGACACTATTTAAAAATTCTGAAGTATGGAGATGGTAATAAAAATAGAACCAGCTTTTACTTGGTTTTATTCTTGTAATAAAACTCTTCATGGGCAATGCCCCCCAGTATTGCCTGCACTGGATGTGGGCCACTCCCTCTGCCCCGCCTGTGGAAGGCCACTGTTACATTCTAAATTCCTTAGCTAAAAAGGTCCTAATCATTATTGGCTTTGTGACCTCCAAAAACCACCATTATTTCCCTTGCTTTCCTCCCTCCTTCCTGCCCCCTCTTTCTTTCCTTTTCTTTCTTATTATACAATTGTTAAAGATTGCTTTCCATTTATAGTTATTACAAAATACTGGCTATATTCCCCATGTTGCACAATACATCCATGAGCTCATCTTACACCTAAAACTTTCTACCTCCAACTCCTCCAACTCTGTATTGCCCCTTCCCCTCCTCCCTCCTCGCTGATAACCAGTAGATTGTTCTCTCTATCTGTGAGCCCCTATTTTTGTTATATTCTCTACTTTGTGGTATTTTAAGGTTCTAGAAGTGATATCATACAGTATTTTTCTTTCTTATTTTATTAAGTATTATACCTTACATGTTGCAGCAAATGGCATTATTTCATTCCTTTTATGGCTGAGCAGCATTCCATAGGTCTTCCTTGGTGGCTCCAGGGCAAAGAATCCGCCTGTCAAGAAGGACATATGGGTTCAATCCCTAGGTAAGGAAGATCCCTTGGAAAAGGAAATGGCAACCCACTGGAGTGTTCTTGCCTGGAAAATTCCATGGACAGAGGAGCCTGGAGGGGTAGGGTCCATAGGGTCGCAAAGAGTGGGACATGACTTAGTGACTGAACAATGAGTGTCCCATAGTATATATATAGGGATTCCCTGATGGCTCAGATGGTAAAGTGTCTGCCCAAAATGTGGGAGACCCTGGTTCGATCCGTGGGTTGGGAAGATCCCGTGGAGAAGGAAATGGCAACCCACTCCAGTACTCTTGCCTAGAAAACTCCATGGATGGAGGAGCCCGGTGGGGTACAGTCCATGGGGTCGCAAAGAGTCGGACACGAGTGAGTGACTTCCCTTAATGATTTCCCTTAGTGACTGAACAATAACGACTGTCCCATAGTATATATATACCGCATCTTTATCCATTCATCTGTCTATCATCTGATGGACATTTAAGTTGCTTCCATGTCTTGGTGAATGGTGTGCTTCAAGGAACATTGGGGTACATGTGTCTTTTTAATTAACATTGTGCTTTTTTTTTTTAATATACAAGAATGACACTGCTAGGTCATGTGTTGTTACATTTTTCATTTTTGAGAAATCTCCAGCCGGGGTCCAGCCCCGGCTGATCCAGGGAGTTTGAAGTGGGGACAGCGTCAGTGGGGATCAGGATACAATAGCTTCAATTAGATATTAATTAGAGATATAAAGAGTAATAGAATGAGGATAGCTCAGTAGGAAAATTCAGTGGAGAAAAGAGGCTGAGTAGCTTGGTTTACGCGGGAGGCCAATAAAACTTCAAGACAAGAAGTCTGCACCACTTACATAGGCCACAGGCGTCCTTCCGTTCTCCCGAAGGAGAGGAGACACTGAGGCCTCCCCGGTCGGATCTTAGAAGCCCAGGCATAATTAGTAAGCATGGCAGGTTCCACGCTCCAGATGGACACTCAGCCACAGTTTGAGAGAGAGAGAGACATGGGGAGACCAGTCTTTCAAGGAACTTATCCCAATTCTTTATTTTCCATGGTCTACTTTTATACACTGAGATGTTATGCAAAAGTCACGCGGGGTCAGCAGTCCTGACTTTTATCAAAGTCAGGTGCCTCATACAAATGTATACAGAGGTCTTAGGGATGTTACATCATCTTCTGGCCAGGGGGTCTGCTGACAATTTATTACCTTCTCCTTGTGACAGCAGTCAGTCAACCAGGACACTAATTTCTCCAGGGGTGATTATTCTTAAAACAGAGGCCACCCAAAGAAAGTTACATTCCTATAGGGTGAGGGTGTACTGGGTTTTAGTTAAGGAAAGAATTTACTTAGCCTAAGGTCTAACGTGATGAATATCAAAGGTTAATACTTATTTCTATATATTCATTAATGTGTGTAAGGGCAGGGGATGTGGAGACTTAGCAAAAAACATTGACTCAACAAATGAAAAACCCTTCACCAATACAATTTCTAATCAGCCCACTATACTTATACTAATAATTTTCTAACTTCTCTAAAGAACCTGTTTTTAGAAGGTTTAAAGCATCTCGTGCCTCTCACGGTTGGCAGGCTGTGAGCAATCACACGTGGCCGGACAAGCCTGTCAGGCAGGCTAGAGAACCTTCAGAGGAGTTTGTAGGTTGAAACACTCCTATCACGCCCAGGAATTTTTATTAACTGGAGCTCTAAGTTAACTCCTTGTCCGAAAGAGGTGGTGGGGGACAGCCCCCCGTAAAGTCAGAGGTGTAGGTGAGAGCACAAAGTAGTAAAGTAGGCAGGCTTTGGTTATGGGGGTAGATGCTCGAGGATTTCCAGGGGGACTCCTGAGGCTCGATCCCGCCTTTGCGTATGTCGAGCCTCCTTCCTCATGACCTTTGCCACGGGTGGAGTGCCTCATGCTGGCCCCCAACAATCTCCATACTGAAAACCACAAATATTATACTCTTAAGAACTACCTTTTAGCAAGCAAGTTTGAGTTTTTGAGGCTGCTAGTTGCTGACATCATACCTTGAGGTGTAATAAACACTACTGTGAGGTAGGTGCCAAAGGGGCAACTACTTTGTATGCCTTTTTTATCAAATAGCACTGCCACCCCTCACATGGCACAGCTCCCCAGCTAAGCTCCCAACTCTGCAGTCACACACAGAAACACAAAGTCCTCTTCCTCTTCTCCCATGGGAAGTGTATCTTTCGGGCTCAGTCTGGACCCAGTTCTTCCTCCTATTTTCTGGCTAACTGGACCTTTTGGTCCCATCTCCAACTCCACAGGACACATCTCCCTCCCTCTTCACACATTTATCCCTTCCCTGTCCTCTCTGCCCCACACACCCCCCCCTCCACTGCTTATCAGAGAGCTCAGAGACAGATAATTCCACATTAGGTTGATTTTATTTAAAGTTCATTATTAATGTATGCTGTTGGTATAAGATTCAACGTCTGTACTGTTGGCCATTTCTCAGCGGCGAGACCCTTGAAGATTTCTGAGGCCTCTAGCCATGCTCTGAAGTCACTGGCTGCCCACTGGTCTAGCTGGAATGGCAGGGGTCCCCACGATCCCTGGGACCTCCTCTGGTTATTCTGATTCAGCTCCTCATTCACCTTGGAACACTGGCTACAGATTTTTGAGCCTTTGATTTTGTTCAGTTTCTTTAGGTGGGTGTTTCTGAGAAGATTCCTCGGTCAGCTTTGGTTGAATGTGCTTATTTACCCTCGTGGTTACCCAGGCCACCTGGAGAAAACAAGAGAGTGAGTACAGAATGGCATTGGTTTTAGGAAGAGGGTGAAGATTGATGGGAATGATGGCTTCAGGAGAAGGGGTGTGGGCAGAGAAGAGGTATATGCCAGGCAAAGACAGGGGAGGGGTTCTTATGGGGAGGTGTCAATGGGTAAGAGGAGCTTGGGTGCGTTCAGGTCACCTTGACACATCTTTTGGACCTTAGCTGATAGGGGGTTTTCATCTTTTCCTCCTGGGCATCCGGAGTCCACTGTTCCATAACTGCTCTAGAGCCTTGTGGCTTCCCAGTCACCTTAGTCATTTTGAAAACTCCCAGTGGTCTGCTCCACAGCCCCCAAGCACCCTTATATATACCCTTACCCAGGGGGGCATATCCTTATGCTTTATGAGGTCAGCATGTCACTTCCCCAGGCAATGGTGGCCCTGGGTGAAACTTGACATCACAAAGCCCCATCCTGACAACATTAGGAAAGGATGCGGAGCAACTCAGATGATTTTGTGGGAGAAATGAGGCATTTTTAATGCCCCTTAAGAGCCCTTCAAATTCACCTCATCCTCATCTCTCTCAGACAACTCTCATGGGTTACATGACAGGGAGCATGCATCCCCTCCAAACCTTGCCTCACAGCCACAGTACTCAGGCTTTCATTCTGTTCTCTCTCACCTTTCACCATTATCTAGTTTTTAATATTTTGCTTAAAATCCCTCCATGATAATTAGGCTGTATTGAAGTGTTTGCAGAAATCAGAATCATTCCACTTTCCTCCTACAAGGTGGTCTTAAAGCACCTTGAAGACCATTTAATTCTGGGCCATCTTCCAGAAACCTTTTCCATCCCACCTCCTTTTCTCAGTGTTCACATAGCTCTCCTCAGTTTTCTCGTTTCCAGTCTGAAACCTCAGTCTTCAGGCCGTAAGACTGCACTGAATACACTTGCCCTTCCTCCACTTGGAGCTGCCTTGTTTCAAGACTAGGATTCATGGTCATCTCACTAGGTGTAGCTACCCAGGCTTTGGTTTTAAGAGGGTGATGGGGCTGAAGCAGATAAATGCATGCTTCAGGTTGGGCTGGATGATCCCAAGATGGAAATGACCACCTGCGACTGACTAGTATTCCCAGGAAAGGGGTGGAGCTTGCCCAGAGGTGTGTGAGCCTGGTGTGCAAAGGTCTTATCAACGTGTGCCCTCACACATCTCTTTTCTCATTTTGTTTTCCTGCTGGCATCTCCATTGGAGCTAACCCCACAGTCGAGACCACTATGGGATTCATTTCCATGAAGAGCTACCACAAGTTTCCAGCTTCTTGGAGGAAACACTGAGTAATCACGTCCTGTCCATCCAGTTCCCACGGTCTCTCATTGAGGTGGTTGGTACTGGAGGAAAGAGGAAGGAGTTGTGTGCTTCACCTCAGTCCTTGTGTTATGAATTGACAAGCAGGGTCATCCAGCCTAAGGTGTGCCCCTGGGGACACAGTTTTTGGCTTCGTGGGGCTTCCTGTGTTTCCTGTGAAGTGCTTACTTTACGGTGTCCACGGGTTGCTTATTCACCCGGGATGCATCACACTGCTTAAAATTTTACGAGGTAGAACAAACCCAAAAGAGCTCTTAAAAAATTTTTAGAAGAACCTAAATCATGATAAGAAAATGTGAAACAGACATGAGCAAACATTTATAAGAAAGATGTACCACTGGCCATTCACTTTATTAAGAGATGTTTAAAAGACATGAGCAGCCAACTGACAAGAAAAATATGGGACTAGACCCTAACCACATTAAAAATATATTTAATCTCACTACAATCATATTAAAATTCCCATGACAAACCAAACTGACCCAGAAGGTGCATAGATTTTAGAGACTGCAGACAGAGACATTAAAATACTTGGAATAGTTGTGTTTTGTATATTATAAAATTAAGTAGAGATATGGAAATAATAAAATAGATGCATTTTCATCTTATAGACATGAAATCTATAGAGTCAGATGACAAACACAGTGGATAGAATAAATGACTGATTAGACGGGGCAGCTGGAGAAAATTGTGCACTTGAAGAGGTAGCAATAGAAAGTGTCCAGAATGAAGCACAGACTACACTAATACATACAAAGTATGACACAGCATAATCTATTGATTTTTGTCCCCCTATGAGTCCAGCATTGGTTAAACATTTGAAAATCAATCAGTGTAATTCAACTTACTAAAGAACTAAAAATGAAACACAGTAGGGTCATCTCGATAGATGCTGAAAAACAAATTGATAAAATCAAACATCTATTCCTGGGTTGGGAAATCCCCTGAGGAAGAAATAGGCTACCCACTCCAGTATTCTTGGGCTTCCCTGGTGTCTCAGCTGGTAAAGGATCTGCCTGGCAGGCAGGACACCTGGGTTCCATCCCTGGGTTGGGAAGATCCCCTGGAAGAAGGCATTGCAACCCACTACAGTATTCTTGCCTGGAGAATCCCTAAGGCCAGAGGAGCCTGTTTGGCTTACACTACACGGGGTTGCAAAGAACTGGACACAACTGAGCGACTGAGCACATACTGTGAAAAAACTCTTAGCAAACTAACATTAGAAAACTTCCTTATCCTGATGAAGGTAATAAACTGTATAACTAACATCACCGTTTATGTTAGAACACTGAGTGTTTTACTTCTAAGATCAGAATCAGCAAAAGTTGTCCCCTCTCATTATATTGAATTTCTGTCCATGAAGTCCTATAAGACAATGATAATGAAGTTATTCAGTTTGGAAAAGAAGAATTAAATTGTTTTTATTTGTCAGTGACATTTATGTAGAATACCCAATGAAATCTACAGCAACAACAGAATAAATAAAACTAAGAATTAATTTAAGCAATCTTGCAAGATATACAGATGATATATAAAATTTAATTAATTGCTTTTTTATATGGTAGGATGGATAATTGAAAATTAAATTTAAAAAATAACAGTAACATTGGAGCATGAGAAACTTAAGAAACTGACAAAATATATGAAAGGCACAAGGCCAAATAATGGACAAAAAATTTGAACATGAAATTCACTAAACGATATACAGATGGCAATTAAGCATGCAGAGCACACCAAAAGGATGGTTCTAATGAGAGAACAGATAACAAGTGTGATAAGGATGTGAAAAAAATTGAACTTTCATGTACTGCTTCTGGGAATACAAAATGGGACAGCCCTGGTGGAAAACACTTTCAAAGTTGCTTAAAAAGTTAAACATTGGGTTACCATATGACCCAGCAATCCCACTCCTACATTTATACCAACAAGAATGAAAAAAAAAGGACTTGTACATGAATGTTCATAGCAATCTTATTTCCAATAGTCAAAAAGTCGAGATGAACCAGATGGCAGAGGGGTAGGTGGATGTGGAATACATCTTGTTCCACACACATCAGGAATACACCTTCAGACACAGAAGTGTTTGCAGAACACCAGTTGAGTGTGGACAGGAGTACCTGATCAGTGGAAAAGAATATATCAAACCACAAATCTCAGTAGGATGAAGGAACTAGGGGGAAAAACAGGAGTGTTAGTAGGACTGGACCTGCCCTTGGTGGGTGGGAGAACTGAAGTAGATGTCCGATCGTGACATGGGAGCAACTGTCTGGATCAGAGGAGAAACATTTAAGGCTGAGAGTGAACCAGCTGATCTGTGGCAGCTTAAATTGAATGAGAATAAGACAGTCCTCACCACAGCCAAACACACCACAGACACAGGGACACAGGTCCCCTAGAAGGCACAGCAGCTTGGAGCTGGTGTTTGGGGAAGGTGGAACAATCCCAGGGCGAGGGCTGCTGTTGACTGTGGAGAGACAGATTAATGGAATGTGAGGGAAGAGATCAGGGTGGGAAATGCCTGTGGAGGATTACCAGGCAGAATGGAAGCAAGGCGATACTGCTGAGTCGGTCTAGGGGGTGCAGCCATCATCATAGCCTCTTTCTCCCTACATGTCAGCACTGGCAGCTAAACAGTAGAGAGGCTGGCCCATCAAGCACCTGACTCACAGGACTACAGAGTAGGACCCCAGCCAGGTGGCCCCTCTATGTGCCTGGTGCCCTAATAACAGAGAATGACCCCAGGCAAGGGAGCCCTCTAAATGCCTGAAAGAGCAGAACTATGGAGAAAGTCTGGCCAAAGAATCCTCCTGAGTGCCAGCTACAAGACGCTGGGAAAAAGACTCTGATAGGGTCATAACTCCTGCAGCAGAGGCAGTCCGTGTCCCTGCACAGTTGGCGCCTCCAGGGTACGCACAAGTCAAGAAGCTGCGCCACCTTCATGCTCAACTCTCACTAGGGCAGAGCTGCCACAGGCAAAACAGTCTTGCGCCTATGCGGGCAGGGTCACTTCAGTAGTGCCCGACACTTTGCGACCCTGTAGACTGTGGCCTGCCTGGCTTCTCTGTCAGGGAAGGGGCTTCTACAGGCAAGAATACTGGTGCATATTGGCCAATACTGGTTGACATACCCTTCTAGAGCACTATATTTCCTGCTGCCCTAGCTGCCAACTCCCCTGAGTATCTTGTGCTGCCAGAACCCCTGTGACCCAAGCAACTGCACCTCCACATCTGGCCTCACAGGGGCAAATCCAAGTCCTGCAGGGTAGCCTCAGGAGAAAAAACCCAGGGGATAATCCACATGCAGAGGTGGAAATAAAACCACAATTGAAACCCAGGGGCAGTGTTGCTAAGGAAGAAGACCCTGTAAAACCTGCAGATTAAGTCTACACCATCAACTAGGCAAACTCTGTGTCTAAGGAATATATAAAAGGACATTGAAAGCTCCCAAAAAAGAAAATGCACTGGTTCTGATAGCTGTGAACATTGGAGGCAAGAACACATAGGAGTCGGACCAGATTAGAATCTGAGCTGCCCCCAAATCAAGTCCAGAGATCAGCACAGTTTTGGAGGGCATCCTAGAGAGATGAGGTGGACTGTGACACCCAGCAAGGGAAAAGACTCTGATAGAAGTGATGGAAGAAAAACAGGTTTTATTTTTATGGTTTGACTTCCTCTATAGATATATCAATAACCTCAGATATGCAGATGACACCACCCTTATGGCAGAAAGTGAAGAGGAACTCAAAAGCCTCTTGATGAAAGTGAAAGTGGAGAGTGAAAAAGTTGGCTTAAAGCTCAACATTCAGAAAACGAAGATCATGGCATTTGGTCCCATCACTTCATGGGAAATAGATGGGGAAACAATGGAAACTAACAGATTTTATTTTCTTGGGCTCCAAAATCACTGCAGATGGTGACTGCAGCCATGAAATTCCAAGATGCTTGCTTCTTGGAAGAAAAGCTCTGACCAACCTAGACAGCATATTAAAAAGCAGAATCATTACTTTGTCAACAAAGGTCCATCTAGTCAAAGCTATGGGTTTTCCCAGTAGTCATGTATGGATGTGAGAGTTGGACTATAAAGAAAGCCAGCTGCCGAAGAATTGATACCTTTGAACTGTGGTCTTGGAGAAGACTCTTGAGAGTCCCTTGGACAGCAAGGAGATCCAACCAATCCATTCTAAAGGAAATCAGTCCTGAAGATTCATTGGAAGGACTGATGCTGAAGCTCCGATACTTTGGCCACCTGATGCGAAGAACTGACTCATTGGAAAAGATCCTGATGCTGGGAAAGACTGAAGGTGGGAGGAGAAGAGATGACAGAGCATGAGATGGTTGGATGGCATCACCGACTCGATGGACATGAGTTGAGCAAACTCTAGCAGTTATTAATGGATAGGGAAGCCTGCCATACTGTGGTACATGGCATCACAAAGAGTCACACACAACTGAGCGACTGAGCTGAACTGATAAGGGGAAAGAATATGAAGAAGAATAGATATCTATATCTGTACCAGATCAGTTGAAATGTAAAGGATGCTGATGGAGGCTGGTTCTGACCCTCAAGACTTCAATCAACTGAAGCTTGGAGTCTGCCACAGCCCAAGACCCTTAATGAACATGTCTGTAAATTTACAGTGTTAGTCACTCACTCATGTCTGACTCTTTGCAACCTCATGGACCACCAGGTTCCTCTGTCTATGGGATTCTCCAGGCAAGAATACTGGAGTGCGTTACCATGCCCTCCTCTGGGGATCCTCCCCACCTAGGGATTGAACCCAGGTCTTCTGCTGTGGGCAGATTGCTTACCGTCTGAGCTACCATGGAAGCTTGAACATGCCTGTTCCCATAGATTAAAGCTTCCCCGCCTTTGTGGTTTAGAGAGACACTGCTCTGGAAAGCTGCATGGTGTTCTCCATAGTTCTGCAAGTAATACACTTTTCCTTCCCATGAGCTTTGGCTGGGTTGTATCTTCTGGCTCAACACCCACCAAGATGTAAACTCACTTTTCTGGTAACATTTCTCCATCCAGAGTCCCAACCACCACTAGATACTAATTCTACAGTCAGTCGTCTTGCTTCCAATACATGGAAATCAGCTTATTTTTCTGTGAGCAAATCTACCTAACGGCCAGAAACAGTGTCCCTATTTTATCTCGTGAAGCTAGTAGGTGTCAAGCAAACTCAGCTCTGTGGATCCATTGTCCTCCGGTTCGACGCATCGTTTTACAGAAAACACTTGCAAGACTTTGAGGTTTTATTTATATCTCATTTCTGAACGCTTTTGATACCTACATTAAATACACAGATTACTCATCAGTGCCACTTCTACTTTGAGGTTAAAAATCCTCCAAGTTTTTTCTAACTTACCTATTCCATGCATTTCATTTAAATCTTTGACCATACGTTGTTTACCTTGTGTCTCATCAGAATTTAGTTAATTACACCGTTTTCCCCTGAATAATGCGGTACTCACCCCATAGGAGATCTTGTCAAAACTGGATTTGACAAGGTAGGGCACAGGTGGGCCTAGGAGAAAGTCCGGGAGCACGACTGCCATCTGGTGGAGCTGAGATTCTAGTTGAGGGCACTGGAAGGAAACATCTAGCCTGAGGACATCCCTCCCACTTGAGGATACAGGCCTAAGAGGCAATGCCTGAAAACAAGCAAAGAAAATGGCCAAAATGCGCCTGTGTGCTGGAGGCTTCTTGACAGAAACGGCCCCTGAGCAGCCAATCCCTGAGCGGTTGGGTGGGGCCTCCTTCTCTCTCCACACCCTTCCAGCGCCTATTGGCAGGACTGCCTCCATCACAACACCTATTGGTCGCTTGTGCCTGACAGGGTACAGGCCGGCTGCTCACCCTTCACTTAGCCTCAATGCGGGAGAACTCCATGCCATCGAGCTCTTAACAAGCCTAGGACCGGGGTTGGCAGCACCGCAGGACAGCTGGGAGACTTACCGGAACACACCCTGCACAACCCTCACAAACCCTTACCCTGACGGCTTCAAATTCCAGGATGAGAGGCCCCAAATCCCGTCAGCTTTGAAGAACCTGGGTCCTAACTTGAAGGGAGCTCGCATCTCATCAGCTTCAGGGACTACAAGTCCCTTCACCCCCAGAAACACCAAATCCCCTAGTGCTGTGACCCTCAAATACCTAGAGTAACCCCAGTTCCCCTCAGCTTGCTGCTGCATCACCTCAGTCATGTCCAACTCTTTGTGACCCCATAGACGGCAGCCCACCAGGCTCCCCCGTCACTAGGACTCTCTAGGCAAGAACACTGTAGTGGGTTGCCATTTCCTTCTCCAATGCATGAAAGTGAAAAGTCAAAGTGAAGTCGTTCAGTTGTGTCTGACTCTTAGCGACCCCATGGACTGCAGCCCACCAGGCTCCTCTGTCCATAGGATTTTCCAGGAAAGAGTACTGGAGTGGGGTGCCATTGCCTTCTCCTCCCCTCAGGCTGAGGCACCCTCAAAATAGCACCCGCAGAGAGACCAAATTTCCTTAACCTCGGCGACCCTGAATACCTCAGCCTGGGAGCTCTTAAAACTCTTCATCCTCAAGACTCCCACTGTCCTGCCTGTCAGAGACCTAAAGCCCCTTAATAAGAAACCTCCAATTTCCTCAGCCTCAAAGATCCCAAGTTCTCTCACCCTGCACATTCTACATCAGCCAAAACATCCCCGGTCTCCTCTGTCTGAGGATCCCAGTTCCTTCAGCCCCCGTGTCGCAGATCTCCTCAAGCAGAGCGACTTGTCTCTGAAACGTAGAACTCATGTTATGCCCAGATTTTTCCCAGTTCCCAGGCGGAGATCTTCAAAACACTTCTTGGAGAAATATTCCCTCTCGTGCACTGGAACAGAGCCCTGATTTCAGCCTGACCCCAGTCCAGCAGTTATGGGCTTCTAAGTCTCCTCAGGACTCCCTCTGTCATCCACAGACACGTCCCTCCCAGTGCCTTTCCCCAGAGGGGCTGAATTGGAGGGGAACCATAGAAACCAAATCTAGTTCACATTAGGCTGGCCTGTCATAGCTGGTCAGGATCCATCCCTCTCACCAACACCCTCACTCCGACTTTCCCCACACCTTCCTGCCCTGGACACTCCACCCAAGGAAGACAGACCAGGCTCTGGACAGTGGTCTGGGCCATCTCAGCATCTTCTTCTCCCACAGGCACCTTGGCATTGAGGCAGTCCCATGGCCATGAGCCCAAACAGGTCTCCAGAGAACAGCACTGAGGGAGATGCTGGGAGAACAGAGTGGAAGCCCATGGTGAGAGGCGGAGGTGGCAAAGCTGGGCTCTAAGCCAGCTCTATAGGAAGGACATGGCGCTGGTCCCTGAAGGACCACAAACTGCTTGCCTGGGCAGCTGAGTGAACTTCTCTGTGAATGTACACAGGATGGGAATGCCTGGTCCTCTCTGAGATGGTGGGGAGGAGTGGGACAAAACAGGACACTAGCATCACCAACTGCTCTGTGTCCAGGGAGAGTTAGGAAAATGCTCAGTGTTTGTTCAGTTAAGCAGGACACAGGCAGGAAGGAAAGTCTTCATCCCTGTCTCACAGAGACCATCCAGTAGCTTCAGGCTACTCCCTGCACAAAAGGTGGAGGAGAAGTCAGCTTTAAGGTCTGACATATATTAGTAAGTCACTGATGGAATCTACTATTTTCCTTAAGCCAAAGATGCTTTCAAAGACATTTCCATATACTTCACCAAGGAAGAATGGGCAGAGATGGGAGAATGGGAAAAAATCCGATATAGGAATGTGAAAAGGAATTACGAAGCGCTGATTGCTATAGGTAACACGAAGTGCTGGGTGCCTGTGAGCCTGGGAAACATGAAACAGGTCTTCACCCTTAGTGTTTACTTGGCCCTCTCTTAGGTGGCTTCTTCTGCTCACAGTCCCTTTTGTGTGGAGACTAACCTGGAGGGAATTTTTATTGTTTTGTACCAAAGTGGGGTTGACCCTGTCAGTGCAGAGCTCACATCTTGCCTTGTTCTACATTCTTCCAGCCCATCCTACTGATTTCCCTGACTATGTGATACTTTCCATCGCTTCTGTGCTTTGTGCCTCCTTCTTAGAACATATATTTTGCTTCTTTCCAGGTTTTCAGAGCCACTCAACCAGGTTTCATGCATCACCGCAGGCAGGTCCTCAAACACCAGGTAGATGACACTGAGGATTCTGATGAAGAATGGACACCAAGGCAACAAGGTGAGGGGCCAGAAGGATTTATATGTGTCTTCAAGAAACCAGCCTGGGCTTAGGTCTCAACTGCATCTCAGCCATTAGCAAATAAAACATAATTTTCAGCATTCTATAGTGGTTGTGGCTGAGTATTGACATGAGCCTGAATGAAAGTGAAGGTATAGGTTTTCCAGTGTTTTATGTTTAAAATTTATCATTCTTTGTAAAAAGAATTATTTTTGCGAAACATCCTTAATGAAAGGCAATTAAACATACCCTAGACTATAAATTCACTTAGCTCTTGACTATAGGTTTAAAAAACAAAACACAAATAGGATTGTTTTCTTATTTTCCTTTTTGGAATGGTTGTTGTTCATGCATGGAAAGATATTTGAATGTTGATTTTCTACCATGCAACTTTCTGTGCAGGTTTTGTGTGTGTGTGTGTGTGTGTGTGTGTGTAATTTAAAAAATTTTCTGCACATAAAATCATGTCCTCTGTGAACAGACATAATTTTACTTCTTTCTTTCCAACTGGAAGCCTTTTGTTTCCTTTTCTAACCTAATGCCCTGGCTAGGACTTCTAATATTATATTTAATAGAAGTATTAAGAATGGGCATCCTTGCCTTTTTCTCTTGATCTTGGAAGTTTTCAGTTTTTCATTGATGACTATGATGTTAGAGATAGACTTTTCATATATGACCTTTATTATATTGCAGTCACTTCCTTCTATTTTTACTTTAAGTATTTTTGTCATGAAAGTCTAGTAAATTTATTAGATACTTTACGGGCATCAGATGAAGCATAGATGAAGTTTCATATTTTTTAAATTTTAATAAAATTATATTATGCTCCCAGTGGAAGCATAGGAGTTGATGATACAGAAATCACTTTCCATTCCTCCTTTGGTAATCCTTGTCCTTGTCACTCTCTGGCTCAGAATTTTGTGTCCTTAATTAGAATGCCCAGAGTTTGGAAACATTTACCAACCAAAACACTGATTCTCATCATTTTTTAGGTAAACCTTCTGGGATGGCCTTCAGAGGGGAGCCCAGTAAACACCAGAAGGTGAGTGTCTCCCAAATCCTGTTGACAAAAGAATCCTCCTCACGGATCCAGTCACAGGTGAGAATAGGAGGAAACACAGAGATCCTGGAGACTGCTGCCTTCCTGTTCTGAATCTTTAGCACAATGTCTGATATCATTACCGTCTTTATAGTTAGTAAGAACAGCAAATATAGTAGGCTGTTCTATTGTTACATTATTTTCACAATATTTCAGACTTTAAGCATTTTATGTGAATAAATTTACTTAAACCTTAAAACAATCCTACAGTACCTATAAGTAGGTATATAGCTATCACCATTATAGATCAAGAAACTGAGGTAAAAAAATATTTGATTATATTCGTGGGATCACAGTATCACTGGTGGTACAATCTAATGCAAAGCACCTTCTCTAAACCCCTTACAAAGTCGTTAGAACTTCCATAGTTCTATAAAGTTTCTTCATGTATCTTTATATCATTCATCTGAGACATGTTTTCAACCTCAGTTCTTTTGTGCTGTGCTAGTGAGGGATATCTGACTAAGGGAAGCTTAAGGACATGTTGGACAGTTTGTAGAGTGGACGGTCCAAGATGAAGAAGCTGAAGGACATGTTGGACAGTTTGTAGAGTGGACGGTCCAGGATGAAGAAGGTGACATGATCCCTACCTCAGAGACTCCTACTCCAATAAGAGGAAGTAACTTGCAGCTCTGACAAGCTTCAGGTTTATGACTCAAAAACAACAAATAAGAAAATAACTGAAGGGCTTCACATAGGTTACCAGCTTTTGAGTAGAAACTCATCATCTGGACATGATTTCAAATGCTCATTCTTGTAGGAGGAAGTAACAAGTCCTTCCTCTGAGCTCCGATTAGACAACTCTCCTGTTTGGAATCATTTGTTTAGCCTGCCCCTGTTTTGTGAGCTTTGAGAGCGTAGCCCATACCCGTTAATTCTCAGATGTCCAGGCCCAGCTCAAAGCCCCTAAGGGCCCTCTGAATGTTTTGTGAATGAGTGACTCCACATATAAACATTCATCTAGGAATAAGAAGGTCAAGGAATACTGAGGATGGTATTTGTGAGCTAGACTTCAAATATAGAAGCAGTCAAGGGGATATATTGATGGCAGGGATGTACACTCACATTCATACTGTATTAAAGAGCTCACACAATGATTTGTTGAATGTTATTAAACTTCATGTCCACTATAACATTAAGAATCAGCATGTATACCAATTTATAGATCAGGAAACTGAGGAGAGCCCACTAGTCGTACAGCCTTCTTCAAGGAGAATTGATGAGGCCAGCTATTTTAATTCCAAACATTGTCTCTAGGACATGGCAACCTGAAACTTTCAGCTCATTTTCTTTATTGTCTGAATGTGTTTCTGCAGATCATCTTTTCTCTTCTCAATCTCACTACTTTGTCACCTTATTTTCCAGATGCCTTTTGTCCCCTCTGTAATTTTCCATACTTCCTCATCCATCAAAGGTCCACTAATTAGTAGAAAACCTCACGGATTTCTCTATGAGCCCTTACCCTCTTCTTTCCCTGACCTCAAGCTATTCTCCCTGCGTTGCTCTCACTTTTATGCAGAAAGTTGAAGAGAAAGAATCTTAAGATATGAATTCTAGTTTTGATTCACTACACACTTATGTCCTTTTTTTACACTCCAGTGTTCAGAGCCCCCCTCCACCAGGTATTTCCAAGAATTGTTAAAGTATTAACTAAAGTCATGCATGTAAAATCACTTCATACAGTCCTAAAGAACTAAAGAAATACATGTTGTCTTTTACTCACATGGAAGAGGTTGTCCAGGGGACCATTAAATAAGGTATCTAGTTTGAAGAAATTGCCGGGAGCAGCAAAATTTCTGAAGAAAAGTGGCTCCAAACAGGCTCAGAAACCAGTGCCCCCTTCCAGAGAAGCGAGGACCCCTGGAAAGCACCCCAGACACAAAGTCGGTAAGATAAAGTTTGTGGAGTTCCTCTAATTAGTTCCTCTAATCCCTGTAGAAAAGCTAATAAGTATGGCCTAGGTGTGGGGTGTGGACTTTGGGTAGGCGTGGGTTTAAGCTGGACTGATCTGAGGCATAAAGTTAGCACTGGGGCCTTGGGAAAATCTTATACATTTTCTGAGGTCCTGATTGCTCATCTGTAAAGTGAAGCTGAGCATACGGTGTTTGGAAGCATTACATGAAATGCACAAGTGCTGACACCTACAAGTAGTTCAATAAATCCAGCTGTGATGATAGGGACCACACTGTTAGTATTTATACACAGACCTCTGCTCAATGCTTTACATGTCATGCCCTTCACATATATTTTCTAAGTAGATGTGTCAGTGAACTATTTCCTAAGTAAGAAGGTTGGGAAGTTAAACCTACTAACAGGAAGTGCGGGAAGCTAACACTGAACTGGGCATCTGTGGTCAGTGTGGAGCCTCAGTCTTCTGAACCAGTAGTTAAAGGGAGAAGAAACAAAGTATAGAGAAGGGACTTCCTGGTGGTTAAGTGGTTATGACTCCACACTTCCACTGCAGGAGGTGTGGGTTCCATTCCTGGTCAGGGAACTAAGATCTCACAAACCATGCAGCATGGCCAATAAATAATGTATCATTAAAACATAAAAGTACAAAAGTAAAAGTTTGAAAAATAAATGTGAAAAAGTTTTAACAAACTGTATAGATGGACAAGTAGGAGATCTCACCCTTTCTGATAAAACAGGGACTAATTCTCCAGGCCCCACCAGCCTTGCTTAGCTTCTGTTCTCCATGTTAGAACTCAGAAGAAAGGAGACCAAAGTGAAGAGGTACAGCGTACGAGAAAGAAAGGGCCATGTGTACCAAGAGGTCAGCGAGCCCCAGGATGACGACTACCTGTGTGAGTGACCCTGCTGGCCCCCTCATGGAGAAGGGGTTATGAGACCTTGGTACAATAACCTCACCTCACCATTTGGTCCCCCAATCATCCCCTTCCTCTAGGACTTGGGGTACAGGATCAAGGCCAAAGGCCGTGAGTGCCCCAGCTCTTTCTGAAGGTCTTTACAACCAGCAACATCACTATACCTCCCCTCATCCCTGTTGCTCTCACCTCCAGATTGTGAGGAATGTCAGAACTTCTTCATCGACAGCTGTGCTGCCCATGGGCCCCCAACCTTTGTAAAGGACTCTGCAGTGGAAAAGGGGCATGCCAACCGCTCAGCCCTCACTCTGCCTCCTGGGTTAAGTATCAGGCCATCGGGCATCCCTAAGGCTGGGCTTGGAGTGTGGAACGAGGGATCCGATCTGCCACTGGGCCTGCATTTTGGCCCCTACGAGGGTCAGATCATATACAATGAAGAGGACTCCCACAGTGGATACTGCTGGATGGTGAGAAATAGCCCTCTTTCCCTGTCCTCTGGCTCTAATCGTTTGTGTGTTGTGGGGGTGTACTTCATGTCTACATGCAAGGACACGGATGGTGATGACATGGTCGGCAATGACACAGTCAGCCCTGTGTACTGTGTGCACTGGGCATGAACACAGGATTTCTATCCAAAGGTCAGAGGAAGGTGGGAGGCAGTGGTACAGGCACACAAGACTTCTATCTAAAGATCAGAGGAGAGCTGGGAGACAGTGGTACAGGCATACAGAAATGACCCTTCACTTGTGGAGCCCTTGCCTTCAATGTGCCAATAGACTCAGACTTGAAACGATTACTAAGGAGCTTACTGTGTGGTCCGACTGGCAGTTGAATCCATGCAGGCTGAAGAGCACCAATGCCAGCAGGGGGAAAGTTCTTCTATTACTTACTACCAAAAAAATAAAATAAAATAAAGTAAAAGAGAGAAGAAAGCTTGTATCTCTTTTCTGACACTCAGGTCACCAAAGGGAGAAACAGCTACGAGTATGTGGATGGAAAAGACACGTCTTTGGCCAACTGGATGAGGTGGGTGCAGTGAGCCTGCAGTTTGTAGATGTCGCTCCTCCCTCAAACCCACACCCCTTTCCTTCTCAGCCCATCTCCCTCGGTAGCTTTCACATCTTCTTGCCTCTTTTCCCTCCATATCATGCTCTTTCATTTCAAAAGACATTAGAAAGAAAGAAAGAAAAATATAGCATGTGCCCTCAAAATATGTCTATATGCTCAACAAAACTGAGGCACTTGAACACAACTTGAGGAGTCTAGATTCACCAGGGACACTTTACCTCACTTAATTGACACTTACCAAACACTCTATGTCCCAGTTTAGACAGTGAACTTCATTACTGAAGCAGATCACACAACCCATGTCCTTTTGGAGAACATACTGAAGACAGACATTAACCAATTGATTTTAGGAATAGTAACCTTACTTTTTCTATTTTTGAATAATTGCACAGCACCAGGATAACCTAACATGGGAGACCTTGAGTCCGTGTGGGCAACAACCTCCCCAGGCTCGGTTCCAGTGAGAAGTGGGCCCTGAGGCCTGAGAAGGAATGGGGAGCAGGATGGCCGTGAGCATGGCCATTCTCTGAGGGCCTCTACTTTCATCAGGGCAGGCAGAAAGTGAATAAACTATTACTGTTCTCTGTCTCAAGCTATGTCAGAGCACTCTCCATGTTTCCATGGGAGAGGGTGGGCAAGTGAATAGGACCCTGGATACATGTCGGGAGATTGGAGAAAAGCCTCTGGAGAGAAGGAAGGCTGGGGTGAGTGCTGAGGGGTGCATGCTAGCCTAGGAGTACCAAGTCCTGCGGAATGAAAGAGAACTTAATTTAGAGTTTAGAAGAGCTGGAGGTCACCAGTCTTATGGACAGTCCAGGTGGAGACAAGTCTGGAACTGGGCTCTGGACAATGGCTAATTAGGTAAGGAGAGAAAAGCATTCCAGCCAGGAAGAGGACTGGAAACAGGATAATAGGAATTCACACAGCCAGGTCTAAGGTGTGTACAGAAGGTCCCCATGAGGGGCGGTGGGAACCATGGCGGCCTCAGAGCCTGAAGGCAAGGAGCTGGGCGTGGTCCAATAGTGGAAGGGTCTCCTCACCTGTGGTTTCTTTCCCTTTCCTGGCCTTGATCCCAGGTATGTGAACTGTGCCCGGGATGATGAGGAGCAGAACCTGGTGGCCTTGCAGTATCATGGGCAGATCTTCTACCGAACCTGCCAGGTGGTCAGGCCGGGCTGTGAGCTGCTGGTCTGGTACGGAGACGAGTATGGCAAGGAACTCGGCATCAAGATGGACAACAGGGGGAAGAGCAAGCTCTCGGCCCGGAGAGGTGAGCGTCACCCCTCTTCCAGTGCTCCACCCCATCCTGGGGAGCTTCCCTGGTCCGATTCTGAAGCAGACTCCAATCCAGTCTAAAGTCAGTCAAGTTGCAATTAAAATGCCTCAGAATTTGATTCATTTCATAAGACTGTTAGGAAAAATATTTATATTAAAAATATTAGTTCTAATTTTCAATATTTCATGCAAAAAATATGTAACATCACCTTCTGCTGAAAGGCTTAGAAGCAAAAAGCAAGTTTTTTAGCACCTACCAGCTCTCTCACCTTTACCAGTTTCTTCCTCATTTCCTCCACATTTCTAAGTGACATGCATACAGTGATTTGCATTCAGTTACTGTTTCAGTTTGTTGTCATGTGAATTCATACTTTGTGCCAGACAGGGCTACACACACTGAAACAGACAGAACCACTGCCTTGGGGCAGCATGGGCTTCATACCAGACAGGGGCTGGTGCTCTGAGGAAAACCAGTGCATGAAAAGTGCCTCGGATCAGCATGAACAGAGTGGGGTGTGGCGGAGGATGGTGGGGCAGGGTCTCTGCAGAGATAACACCTATGGATTCCAGGATTCCAGGCAAGGGAGCAGCCAGTGCTGCAGCCTCAGGGCCTGGAAGAGAGGCCATGTCAGTGGTCGCAGGAGGAAGCACAGAGGGAGAGGAAGGAGGCTGGATGGAACACAGAAGCCTCAGCGTCAATGTCCATGTGCAGGCCTTAGGGTCTTCCTGGGTGACACAGAACAACCATGTGGCTATTAGCTCCAAGCGGCATGTTCTCTGTTCTAAGATGATGTTTCAGTTCATTTTTGGGAATAGACAGCAGTGGGGAGTCCCCTCAGAGGTCAGTTCATTGCCAGACATGAGGGGAAAGTGGCCTGGGTAAAGATGCTTGGGAGTGAGCGTGTGAAGAGTCTGGCTGGAGATGTATTTTTAAGCAGGACTTCTAGTGCATGTTAAATGGACTAAGACTGTGTGAAATTAGAGGTATGAATATTGGTGAGGCTTGAAAAGGACATGTCTTTATTGTATGATGTATAGAAAACATAGAGGAGCAATTTATGAACCAACCGGGGCGGCAGGAGCCAGAGACCTGTAGTCAGTAGGACCTGGGCCTCTTGGTCTCGTCCAGTCTCAAACCCACTTCCTGTAGAGTGGTTTCTTTGAAAGGCTGCTCTTTGAACAAGAAGCCTCAAATTCAGCTTTACTCACACCTGATCTAACCACCCCCTGTGCTGCCTCACATATGCAGAGAGCTCTAGGCCAGGTGCCCCTAACTTAATAGACCCTTTCCCCTCACACAGAGCCATTCAGGAAGATTCCACCTAAGTCATCAAGAGTCTTATCTCTCAGTAGGGTAAAATACCTGTGGCCACTGTGACACGACTTTTCAGATACTTACATGCAGGGAAAGGTCCCTGCAGATCCACCTGTATCAGGAGAGACGCTGCCTCTGATGCTACTGAAAGGTCCCTAGGCTGGGTGGTATGTAGAAAGGCCCTTGATGCAAGCTTCCTGGATTTCTGTAGATGTAGAGAATAAGAATGGAATGGAAAAGTGGACTGTAAAGACACACTTGATGGGAGACAAATCGTGCACCGTCAACACTAAGATGATTACTGGGGCAGGCTTTACCATGGCAAACCAGCTACCTGACTAAAACTTCCTCTTTCAGCAGAACCAAAGCCCAAGATCCACCCATGTGCCTCCTGCTCTCTGTCCTTCTCCAGTCAGAAATTACTCAGCCAACATGTCCAACGCAATCACCCCTCTCAGATCATCCTGAGGCCATCTATAGGAGACCACCTCCAACCAGAGGATCCCTGCCCAGACAGTCAAAATCAGCAGCAGCGATATGCTGATCTACACAGACCGAGTGGCAAACCAGAGGGTCGAGAGCCCAAGGAAAGGCCCCATCCTTTGCTGAAAGGCCCCAAACTTTGCATAAGGCTGAAGAGGATTTCAACGGCCTCTTCCTACACACCTGAAGGACAAATGGGGGCTTCTGAGGTGCATGAGAGAATGGCCGAAGAGCCCAGCACAAGCCAGAAACTGAATCCAGAGGACACAGGCAAATTATTCATGGAGGCAGGGGTCTCAGGGATTATAAGACTCAAGCACGGAGAGCATGAGCAAGGCTCCAAGGATAGGTCAAGTCTAATCACACCTGAGAAGATACACACAGGGGAGAAGCCCTATGTTTGCAAGGAGTGTGGGAAAAGCTTCAGCTGGAGGTCAGATCTCACCAAACATGAGAGGACACACACAGGGGAGAAGCCCTATGTTTGTGGGGAGTGTGGGCGAAGCTTCACTGAGAAGTCAAATCTCACCAAACATAAGAGGACACACACAGGGGAGAAGCCCTATGTTTGCGGGGAGTGTGGGCGAAGCTTCAGTTTGAAGAAAAATCTCATCACACACCAGAGGACACACACAGGGGAGAAGCCCTATGTTTGCAGGGAGTGTGGGCGAAGCTTCAGTGAGAAGTCACGTCTCACCAGACATAAGAGGACACACACAGGGGAAAAGCCCTATGTTTGTGGTGATTGTGGGCAAAGCTTCAGTTTGAAGTCAGTTCTCATCACACACCAGAGGACACACACAGGGGAGAAGCCCTATGTTTGCAGGGAGTGTGAGCGAAGCTTCAGTGTGATGTGCAATCTCGTCAGACACCAAAGGACACACACAGGGGAGAAGCCCTATGTTTGCAGGGAGTGTGGGCGAAGCTTCAGTGAGAAGTCACGTCTCACCAGACATAAGAGGACACACACAGGGGAAAAGCCCTATGTTTGTGGTGATTGTGGGCAAAGCTTCAGTTTGAAGTCAGTTCTCATCACACACCAGAGGACACACACAGGGGAGAAGCCCTATGTTTGCAGGGAGTGTGGGCGAAGCTTCAGTGTGATGTTCAATCTCGTCAGACACCAAAGGACACACACAGGGGAGAAGCCCTATGTTTGCATGGAGTGTGAGTGAGTCATGACCAATAAACCACATCCTAGCCACAGGAGGATTACTGCAGCCACCCCATGCCTCAGCTCTAAGGGGGCCTCAGAGCAGGTTTATGATCCGTTACTGTCACCAAGAGTATGAGGAGAGACTTCCCAGATGGTCCAGTGGCTACTACTCCAATGCGTAGAGCCATGTTCAGTACCTGATTTGGGAACTACCTCCCACATGCAGCAACTAAGACACAGTGCAGCCATGTAAATAAACACATAAGCAAATATTTTACAGAAGCAGTGTGATGAACACAGAATTGATTAAACAGACCTTCCACTTTCATGACAGGAGAGGAGGTAGATAAACAGCAGATGGTTTCTTAAGTGTTCTGTAGCTATTCATGCCAATTGCCTTCACGGTTTTTTGTACTTGTTCTAATAAATTTTGTCTCCAAACAAATCTGAAGCCCAGACTACGTACTCACTCCCCCCCTTATTACCGACAGCAGTGGGGTCCAGTGATAGTGAACCCCTGGGAAGGCATTGCTCTGGAGCCAACTCAGTTAGGTCACTGGACAGTCACTTCCAGGGTCCAGGGAGAGGAATCTAGGATTTGAGACAGACTCATCAGGGAAGAGAAAACTCTGGCTTCCTGGGAGGTGTGGCCTCTCCTCCTTATAGACCTAGACTCTACTTTGGCCTCTCTGTCTTCCTCTGACTTCTGTAGCCCCAAAAGTGAAGGCCACGTGCATGTGTATGTGTGCATGTGCATGTGCCTCGCTCAGCCTGGGCCATCTGGTCTCCCTCACTCTGTCTTTGCCACTTCAGCAGGGTCATCACAGCATCTGGACTCCAGACTCGACCACAGGGGTCCAGTTCTCAGCTCTGCCCTCAGCATCTGTGTGACATGGGACAAGATGCTCAACCTCTCTGTGTCTCTATTCTCATCTGTGATACAGGGTGGGAGCACCAGCGTTTTGGTCTGTTGCATAAGCACAGGCAGAATCTGGCAGAGGCTGGCTGAGAATGCAAGCCCCGCCGTTGCTGTTATTTGTGTTTTGTTCTTTAATCTTTTTAAATTTTTTAACTGAAGGATAGTTGCTTTACAGAATTGTGTTTTCTGCATGTCCTTCAACCCCCATATCTTCCAGGTCTTCAGACCTAGACGAGGAAGGGGCTGTTTAGGCACTTAGCTGCCCTGATGAGGACATGTGAGGTCAGGGATGCTAAGGGAGCAAGACCTCCCTTCCCACCATTGCTGTTCTTACTGAGCTGGGCAGCCCCAGAGCCCCTCCACACAGACAGGCAGTGCTGACAGTCGTCCACCCTGCGGACAACAGAGCCTGGAGCCACGTGTGCAGGAAACTCTTGTCCAGACCCCATCCCACCCCCTACCTGGAGGGTCCTTGAAGCCCACACTGTGGCTTCTCTAATGCACAGGTCTTGTACCTGTGCCCACGTGCTTTGGTCAATGCTGTTGCGACCTTGAAATTCTTAACTATGAAATAGTTCATCCTTACACTTCCCTTTTATGAGTGAAGTCTGATGGACCATAGGGTGCGCTGTGAGCAGAGCAGATGCACACAGTACAGCCCCCAGGGCTGACCAGTCTGCACGTGGGGACAAGGTGGACAAAGAGTCCACCCCCCCGCAGGTGAGTGAAGGTGGTGACTGCACCAGGAAGCCACGCTTGCTTAGACCCAGAACTGAGTTCCAACACAGAGTGGAGGCAATGGTGTTCTTAGCAGTTGACCACACCCTTCCCTCTATGGAAAAAAAAAAAGAGAGAGAGAGAAAAAAAAATCTAGGCAAAAAGCCTACAGCACCCAGTATTCCCAGGTGGTCTCCCATCCAAGTCCTAACCAGGCCTGACCCTGCTTAGCTTTGGAGATCAGCCGAGATCGGGTGCCTTCAGGCTGATATATGCGGAGACATATGCCCAATATGCTACTGGAGATGAGTGGAGAAATAACTCCAGAAAGAATGAAGGGATGGAGCCAAAGAAAAAACAATACCCAGCTGTGGATGTTACTGGTGATAGAAGTAAGGTCCGATGCTGTAAAGAGCAATATTGCATAGGAACCTGGAATGTCAGGTCCATGAATCAAGGCAAATTGGAAGTGGTCAAACAAGAGATGGCAAGAGTGAATGACAACATTCTAGGAATCAGCGAACTGAAATGGACTGCAATGGGTGAATTTAACTCAGATGACCATTATATCTACTACTGCGGGCAGGAATCCCTCAGAAGAAATGGAGTGGCCATCATGGTCAACAAAAGAGTTCGAAATGCAGTACTTGGATGCAATCTCAAAAACGACAGAATGATCTCTGTTCGTTTCCAAGGCAAATCATTCAATATCACAGTAATCCAAGTCTATGCCCCAACCAGTAACGCTGAAGAAGCTGAAGTTGAACGGTTCTATGAAGACCTACAAGACCTTTTAGAACTAACACCCAAAAAAGATGTCCTTTTCATTATAGGGGACAGGAATGCAAAAGTAGGAAGTCAAGAAACTCTTGGAGTAACAGGCAAATTTGGCCTTGGAATATGGAATGAAGCAGGGAAAAGACTAATAGAGTTTTGCCAAGAAAATGCACTGGTCATAACAAACACCCTCTTGCAACAACACAAGAGAAGACTCTATACATGGACATCACCAGATGGTCAACATAGAAATCACATTGATTATATTCTTTGCAGCCAAAGATGGAGAAGCTCTATACAGTCAGCAAAAACAAGACCAGGAGATGACTGTGGCTCAGACCATGAACTCCTTATTGCCAAATTCAGACTTAAATTGAAGAAAGTAGGGAAAACCACTAAACCATTCAGGTATGACCTAAATCAAATCCCTTATGATTATACAGTGGAAGTGAGAAATAGATTTAAGGGCCTAGATCTGATAGATAGAGTGCCTGATGAACTATGGATGGAGGTTCCTGACATTGTACAGGAGACAGGGATCAAGACCATTCCCATAGAAAAGAAATGCAAAAAAGCAAAATGGCTGTCTGGGGAGACCTTACAAATAGCTGTGAAAAGAAGAGAAGTGAAAAGCAATGGAGAAAAGGAAAGATACAAACATCTGAATGCAGAGTTTCAAAGAATAGCAAGAAGAGATAAGAAAGCCTTCTTCAGTGATCAATGCAAAGAAATAGAGGAAAACAACAGAATGGGAAAGACTAGGGATCTCTTCAAGAAAATCAGAGATACCAAAGGAACATTTCATGCAAAGATGGGCTCGATAAAGGACAGAAATGGTATGGACATAGCAGAAGCAGAAGATATTAAGAAGAGATGGCAAGAATACACAGAAGAACTGTACAAAAAAGATCTTCACGACCCAGATAATCACGATGATGTGATCACTGACCTAGAGCCAGACATCCTGGAATGTGAAGTCAAGTGGGCCTTAGAAAGCATCACTACGAACAAAGCTAGTGGAGGTGATGAAATTGCAGTTGAGCTATTTCAACTCCTGAAAGATGATGCTGTGAAAGTGCTGCACTCAATATGCCAGCAAATTTGGAAAACTCAGCAGTGGCCACAGGACTGGAAAAGGTCAGTTTTCATTCCAATCCCAAAGAAAGGCAATGCCAAAGAATGCTCAAACTACCGCACAATTGCACTCATCTCACACGCTAGTAAAGTAATGCTCAAAATTCTCCAAGCCAGGCTTCAGCAATATGTGAACCATGAACTTCCTGATGTTCAAGCTGGTTTTAGAAAAGGCAGAGGAACCAGAGATCAAATTGCCAACATCCGCTGGATCATCAAAAAAGCCAGAGAGTTCCAGAAAAACATCTATTTCTGCTTTATTGACTATGCCAAAACCTTTGACTCTGTGGATCACAATAAACTGTGGGAAATTCTTCAAGAGATGGGAATACCAGACCATCTGACCTGCCTCTTGAGAAATCTGTATGCAGGTCAGGAAGCAACAGTTAGAACTGGACATGGAACAACAGACTGGTTCCAAATAGGAAAAGGAGTTCGTCAAGGCTGTATACCGTCACCCTGTTTATTTAACTTATATGCAGAGTACATCATGAGAAACGCTGGACTGGAAGAAACACAAGCTGGAATCAAGATTGCAGGGAGAAATATCAATAACCTCAGATATGCAGATGACACCACCCTTATGGCAGAAAGTGAAGAGGAACTCAAAAGGCTCTTGATGAAAGTGAAAGTGGAGAGCGGAAAAGTTGGCTTAAAGCTCAACATTCAGAAAACGAAGATCATGGGATCCGGTCCCACCACTTCATTGGAAATAGATGGGGAAACAGTGGAAACAGTGTTAGACTTTATTTTTCTGGGCTCGAAAATCACTACAGATGGTGACTGCAGCCATGAAATTAAAAGACGCTTACTCCTTGGAAGGAAAGTTATGACCAACCTAGACAGCATATTCAAAAGCAGAGACATTACTTTGCCAACAAAGGTTCGTCTAGTCAAGGCTATGGTTTTTCCTGTGGTCATGTATGGATGTGAGAGCTGGACTGTGAAGTAGGCTGAGCGCCGAAGAATTGATGCTTTTGAACTGTGGTGTTGGAGAAGACTCTTGAGAGTCCCTTGGACTGCAAGGAGATCCAACCAGTCCATTCTGAAGATCAGCCCTGGGATTTCTTTGGAACGAATGATGCTAAAACTGAAACTCTAGTACTTTGGCCACCTCATACGAAGAGTTGACTCATTGGAAAAGACTCTGATGCTGGGAGAGATTGGGGGCAGGAGGAGAAGGGGACGACAGAGGATGAGATGGCTGGATGGCATCACTGACTAGATGGACGTGAGGCTGGGTGAACTCCGGGAGTTGGTGATGGACAGGGAGGCCTGGCGTGCTGTGATTCATGGGGTTGCAAAGAGTCGGACACGACTGAGCGACTGATCTGATCTGATCCCTTTATGAATGAACTCTGCTGTGTCCTGATCCTTCCATAATGGGTTCAGGAGGCTGAAGTCCAATCGGTCACCAGAGGACATCAAGGGGTGAGTGGGCTATGGGGCAGGGGGGAGGAGGGGTGGGAGGTGGTAACTCCAGGACTGGGGGAAATGGCCCTCAGTTCCCTCCCTGTTCCAGGCTTGTGAAGTGTTGCTACATGAACCGTGTCAGTAATAACCACCCACTGTTATTTTCTCGTTTCTTTCATGCTTTCCTAAAGGAACACGTTTGTCTGCTTGGTTTCCCTATTGGAAGGGAAGCCACGTAAACTCTCCATCTTCCATGACTTGTGGCTGGGGCCACAGGAGTGAGAGAGAGTTGGGGGTGATGCAGGCAGAGGAGTTTCAACTGAAATACAGTGGAGACCCAGAAACTTGCAGGGGCTTCTCACCTGCACCTCCCACCAGAGCAGGGTCTGGAATCCCCTGGAAGCCTGAGCAGGTCAAAGCTTCTCCCTCCCCTCCCCTCCCCTCTCCTCCCCTCAAAAAGCTGGATCCTGGGCCAGCCCACAATACCCCCAAAACCCCCATCACCCACAGGCCTTCACAGGCCCTCCCTCACAGAAGTGGGAAGACCTGCATGGCGGCAGCGATGGTGTGTGACCCCAGAGCTTGGGGTCTCAGCTGACCTTGAGCAAGGGGGCTGGTGCTTTACACACCCTCCCAGCCCAGAGAGATGCCAGCAGCCACAAGCCACAAAATGAAGCAGAGGTGAGGGAGGGGGCTGTTGATGTGAGCTGTCTGAGGTCCCATCCTGTCCCCATGACAGTGGCCAGGCCTCACCTGACACCATAACTGCCCTGCATGGGCAAACAAGACAGCAGCATTCACAGTGACAGGACAGCCAGCTGCCTCCATTGCACGCTCCACTCGGACCTCAGAGGCCCCATAGCTGTACCTGACCCACCTGGCGCTGCTCTGCTTGGCTGCCAGGACTCGGGGACCCTGGGTGAGTAAGTGAGTGCAGAGCACCAGAGGCCAAGCCTGTTTTCAGCTGCCAGACCTGCCCTGGTCGCCAGACCCATGAGCCCAACCAGTATCTGAAGCCAAGATGCCTTTGGGAGAATGACACCACAGACGCTGACCTCAGAGCTCAGACTCCTGAAAATTTACTAAACAGGTTGTTTTTAGTCTTTTTTTTTTTTAAAGTAGGAGGTTGTCAGGAAGAGGGAGGGGAATGACTTCCTTGGTGGTGCAGTGGTTAAAAATCTGCCTGCCAATGCAGGAGACATGGGTTCATCCCCGATCTGGGAAGATCCCACATGCTGTGGAGCAACTAAGCCTGTGCACAACTACTGCAGCCCAAATGCCTAGTGCCCATGCTTCCCAACAAGAGAAGCCACCACAGTGAGAAGTTCAAGCACAGGAACTAGAGAGTAGCCCCCACTCCCTACAACCAGGGAAAAGCCCGCATAGCAACAAAGGCCCAGCACAGCCAAAAATAAATAACATTTTTTTTAAAGTAGGATGCTGCAGCATTCCCTGCTGGTCCAGAGGCTAAGACTCTGAGCTCCCAACACAGGGGGGCCGGGTTCAATCCCTGGTCAGGGCACTAGATCCCACATGCCTCAACTGAATACCCTGTGTACCACAACTAAGACCCAGCGCAGCTGATTAAATAAATATTTCAAAGTAAGAGGTGGGGCGGTCCTAAGATGGTGGAGGAATAGAAAGAGGAAACCACTTTCTTCCCTACAAATTCATCAAAATATCATTTGAATGCTGAGCAACTTCCACAAAACAACTTCTGAACGCTGGTGGAGGACACCGGGCACCCAGAAAGGCAGCCCATTCTCTTCAAAAGGAGGTATGACAAAATGTAACAGACAAAAAGAGAGACAGAAGAGTTAGGGAAGGAGACCCGTCCTGGGGAGGGAGTCGTGAAGGAGGAGAAGTTTCCAATCACCAGGAAACCCTCTTACCAGGCCTGTGGGGAGTTTTGGAATTGCAGAGGGAAACATAAGTGGGAGGGGAAAAAAATTCCACAGAATATGTGCCTTAACCACAACTCCCAGCGGAGAAATAGCCTAGACACTCACATCTGCCACAGCAAGCAGGAGAGGCGTGGGTTGCATGCTTAGGGTAAGGACTGGGCCTGAATGCCCTGAGGACAATCTGAGGGAGCTAAGGTGAGATAGCAACCCAAACTGTGGGATAGCCAGAGAGAGAGAGAATTTTCCTGTGAAAGCTCTAACCTAAGGCACAGTCTGGCCACTTCACAGAACAAAGGACTGAGTGAACACCAAAGGAGAGCTAGCTAGCTGTGGACTGGCCCCTCACTCTGCCAGAGGCAGAGAGGCAGGTGGGCGACAGCCAGAGGTGGAAGACGAGGGGCAATCTCTGCCCCAGAGATGGCATCCTGCACCAATCTGTGAGCAGGCTCGTACTTGCTAACCACATCTTCCTGGGATCCTGGATGATTGGCATCTGCCAGGAGGGTCACAGCCTGAGATCAGCCCCCCAGAGGAGACATACAGCACACCTGAGACACCGCTCTTTTGGCACACATGGGACACCGAGCAGCCGGGACCAGGGAGGTGATTAAGACACATGGCCCACCTGGGGCAGTGTGCTTGCCAAGCACCTGGTCGCCTGAGCTGCTTGGACCTGGGAAGGGCACAAAACGCAGGTCCAACTGAGTCTGTGCCTTTGTGGAGTACCCGAGAACCTGAACCTGAGCAGCTCAGACCAGGGAAGTGCATGAAATGCAGGGCCAACTTTGGACAGTTCCCCTGCAGAGCAACCTGGAGCCTGAGCAGTGTAGACTGGGAAAGCACAGGCCATCATGAGTTGGGGCAAGCCCCATGTGGTCCATACACCATGAGTACTCCCCACACATGCCAAAGATATTTGTTTTCAGTGCTCCTCCCTCTCCACAACACAACTGAACAAGTGAGCCAAAATAAGTGACCACCTTCACTCCCTTGTGTCACGGTGGAAATTAGACACTGAAAGGACTTGCAAACAGAGGAAGGTAAAAGAAATAAAGAAGAGGGAGCCACTCTTGAAGTGACAGCTGCAGCAGATTAAAACCCTGTAGCTAGCATTGACTATGCATTGGAAGGGGCCTATAGACCTTGAGAAGAAGTATAAGCTGGAACAGGGAACTATCCGAAACTGAACTGACCCCACCCTGCTGGCAGCAGCTCCAGAGAAATTCCTAGATATATTTTTACAATTATAATTTTTTAATTATTTTATTTTTAAGTTCTTTATTACTCCTTTAATTTTCATTTTTAAAACCTACTATTACTTTGCAAAAACCTATTTTTTAAAGCAAACCATATATATATATATATATATTATAATTTTTGTGATTTTTTTTTTTAATATTGTGTTTTTGAGAATCCAACCTCTACTCTAGATGTTTAATCTTTGCTTTTTGGTATTTGTTACCAATTTTGTACCTTTAAGAATCTAATCTTCAGTACCCATTTCTACTTAGGGGTGTGAATACTGGCTTGATTTCTTTCTCCCCTTTTGACTCTCCCTTTTCTCCCCCATGTCACCTCTATCTCCTCCCTCCCCCTTCTCTTCTCTACTTAACCCTGTGAAGTGTGTTCTCAGCTGTGGAGAACACTTAAGGAACTGATTACTGGCTAGATTGCTCTCTCCCCTTTTGACTGACCCTCTTCTCCTCCTGGTCACCTCTGTCTCCCTCCTCCCTCTTCTCTTCTCCATATAAGTCTGTGAACCTTTCTGGGTGTCCCTCACTGTGGAGAATCTTTTCACCATTAAGCTAGATGTTTTATCATCATTGCTGTATGGATGGAGAAGTCTTGAGCCTACTGTAAGAATAAGACTGAAAGCCAAGGGCAGGAGGCCTAAATACAAAACTTGAGAAAACCAGAGAACTCCTGACTCCATACCTGCACTGAAACAAAGCTCCATCCAAGAGCCAACAAGTTCCAGAGCAAGACACACCATGCTAATTCTCCAGCAATGCAGGAATATAGCCCTGAGCATTAAAATACAGGCTGCCCAAAGTCACACCAAACCCATAGACACCTCAAAACTCACTACTGGACACTTCATTGCACTCCAGAGAGAAGAGATCCAGCTCCACCCACCAGAACACTGACGAAAGCTTCCTTAACCAGGAAATCTTGACAAGCCACTAGTCCAACCCCACCCACAGGGAGGAACATCCACAATAAAGAGGAACCAAAAACTTCCAGCATACAGAAAGGCAACCCCAAACACAGCAATCTAAACAAAATGAAAAGGCATAGAAATATTCAGCAGGTAAAGGAACATGGTAAACGCCCACCAAACCAAACAAAAGAGGAGGAGATAGGGCGTCTACCTGAGAAAGAATTCAGAATGATAGGAAAGATGATCCAAAATCTTGAAAACAAAATGGAGTTAAAGATAAAGAGACTGAAGGCAAGGATTGAGCAGATGCAAGAAATGTTTAACAAGGACCTAGAAGAAATAAAAAAGTGTCAATCAATAATGAATAATGCAATAACTGAGATCAAAAGCACTCTGGAGGGAACCAACAGTAGAGTAACTGAGGCAGAAAATAGGATAAGTGAGGTGCAAGATAGAATGGTGGAAATATATGAAGCAGACAGGAAAAAAGGAAAACGAATGAAAAGAAATGAGGACAACCTCAGAGACTTTTGGGACAATGTTAAATGCCCCAACATTCGAATCATAGGAGTCCCAGAAGAAGAAGACAAAAAGAAAGGCCATGAGAAAATACTTGAGGAGATAATAGTTGAAAACTTCCTTAAAATGGGGAAGGAAATAACCACCCAATTCCAAGAAACCCAGAGGGCCCCAAACAGGATAAACCCAAAGAAAAACACCCCAAGGCACATACTAATCAAATTAATGAAGATCAAACACAAAGAACAAATACTAAAAGCAGCAAGGGAAAGCAACAAGTAACACACAAGGGGATTCCCAAAAGGATAACAGCTGATCTTTCAATGGAAACTTCATGCCAGAAGGGAATGGCAGGACATACTTAAAGTCATGAAAGAGAAAAACATACAACCCAGATTACTATACCCAGCAAGGATCTCATTCAAATATGAAGGAGAAATCAAAAGCTTTACAGACAAGCAAAAGCTGAGAGAATTCAGCACTACCAAACCAGCTCTTGAGCAAATGCTAAAGGATCTTCTCTACACAGGAAACAGAAAAGGTTTATAAACTTGAACTCAAAACACACAGTTACTGTAGAAGTGAAGTTTTGAGAATAGAGGGCTATTACTCTAAACCCTATGACATTAGTGTTGGTCGTTCAGTCGTGTCCGACTCTTTGTGACTCCATGGACTGACCGCATGGAGCCCACCAAGCTCCTCTGTCCATGGGATTCTCCAGCTAAGAATACTGGAGTGGGTTGCCATGCCTTTCTCCAACTATGATATTAGAGGGGGCTGTTACTATAGAAGGGGAACTATCACTGTACAGGGGAGAGTATGACAATAGAAGGGGAGTATTACTGTAGAGGGGGGACTATGACAACAGAAGGGAACTATTACTATAGAGAGGGGAACTTAAGAATAGAGACAACCCCTGTCCATGGAGAGCAGTAAACACAAAAATAAAGGTCCAGGAATGTGTTTGCCATGAAAGGAGTCCTGATGGCATGCAGACCACCAGGACACCCACCCATAACAGGAGAGAGGGGACACTCAGACCCTGACTGGAGGCATTCCCAGCTTCTTAGCTGCTCAGGTGGGTGCTTCATCCTGGGAGCCTGTCCAGTCACTTTTACTGCAGCAACACCAGATCGAGAGACCGCCTCTGGGGAGTGACGGGCATGTGACCTTGTGCCTGGGCTCCATCGCCCCTAGGGTGGAAGCCCCCATACCTGGAGCACACAGGCTCAACTGGGCCCCTCTCAGCCCCAAGAGGAGGGGGCTGGTGCACAGTTCGAGGAAGGGGGACCCTCTGGAGGGGGTCACCAGCTCTAGCCTCAGGGAGAACAGACTTGAGCTGCTGGAGTCTGTCTGTTGGTCCCTATCTCCCCGCTCCCTTGCTCCTCCTCAAACCCCCACTTAACCTCCTGTGTCTCTCTGCCCCCTCACTCTACTTCTGTCTGTCTCTCTTCATGTCTCTGTCCATTTTTTTCTGTGTCTCAGTTTCTCCGTCTCTAGAGCACTTCTCCCCTCTCCACCACCCCATCCTCCTTTCTCTTCGAAGGAAGTCCACAGGTACCGGTTTCTCAGAGCCACGCCTCCACGCCGCCAGCACCGGGTCTTCTGTATGTCCTGTTTTCATTATGCAACACCCCATTTCCTCCCCCAGATTGCCCAGGCTCGGCCTCTTATGGGCTGGCAGGTGAGCTTTCCCGGCTCCTTTCTATGCCACAAAGGTGAATGCCAACTGTATGTCGGCACTGAGTTCTCGGCTCTGGAACATGCCCCTGCACCACCTCTCCATCCCAGGTGAGGCCCCACAGGCTCAGCTCAGCGGGGATGCGGCTGCAAGACGGGTCCAAGTGTGGGAAGCCTCAGAGCCAAACATGCACACATGCAGGCACACACAGGCACACTGAACACATACATGCATGCATACACACACACCAAACACACATGAAGAGACACACACCAAACACACATGTACACATACTGCACACACACACACACACACACCAGCACCTTCCCTTGTCTGTCCACTTTATCCCATTCAACCCGGAAGGTACGAGAACCCCCGAGAGCCTGCCTTCAGGACACATGCCGGCCTCCCTGGGGGGCGGGATTGTGTTTTCTCAGCCACTCTGTCCTACTCCTGGGGACACTACCTTTCCACCCACGTTTTCCATCAGAGCTTGTGCAGCACCTTCTGCACTTGAGCCTGGAGGGCCCAAAGTTTAAGGGGGCCACCCGCCCCCAAAACAACTCGATAAGTGGTACCAGAACTACCTAATTAAAATGAGGAACCTCTGACTCCAGCCAATTTGGTTGCAAAAAGTGCTGCAAAGCTCAGCTATAGGCGGGCATCTGGACTTGGGGATGGCCAGTGGTGACCAGGCAGGCGGGCACTTCCAGGGTGACACTGCTGTGCTCAGGCCATCTGAGGGGTGGCCACCAGACACCGTGGCCTGGGAGGGGAGGGTCCCTGCCAGACAGCACCCTGCTCACCTCCTCAAGGTGCAAACGTGCCTCATTCTCCACCAGCACTCCTCTGGCCATGCAGACACTGGGCCCTGCCCTGGCTCTGTGACCCTGAGCACTGCCCGATGGGAGCGCACATGGACAGTTGGACAAACAGGAAGTGCTGTTTTCTATGGAAGGCAGCTTTAGACTCTTTCTCACCCTCTTGACAGCTGTGGGGTTCTATGCCTGCCACCCCACCCTGCCTGGGAGGAGGGGCCCCCACAGGGCTCTTCCCTTGAGAGTGTGGAGCAGACAGGGAACCGTGGACCCAGTCTCTGGGCCCTTCCGGGTGCTTCCAGGTGGGAAACGCTGTGGGTGCCCCACAAGGAGGAGGCTTCTGAGTCTTCAGGACCACAGAGGGGCCCTTGGCCGCTCTCCTTCCCATACCCCTTACAAAATTACTCATGATGCCTCTCCCCTAAGCCCGGGCACCACTTATCTGCTTCTGTCTTTGTAAATTTGCCTGTTCTGGACATCTCTTATAAATGGACAGGTAAAATGTGTCCTTCTGTGTCTGCTTCTCTCACTGACCATCGTGTGTTCAAGGTCCATCCACGATGTAGCCTGTGTCAGAACTTCAATCCTTTTCATGGTGACTCATACACCACTGTGTGCATGGACCACATGCTGCTGACTCACCCATCCACCCACACACCCATCCATCCACTCATCTATCTGTCCATCCACCCACTCACCTATCCATCCACTCATCCATCCAACCACCCACTCATCCATCCATAAATCCACCCATCCAGCATCCATCCATCCATCCATCCACCGACCAATCCATCATCCACCCATCCACTGATTGATCCATCCACCCACTCACCATCCATTCATCCATCCATCCACTTATCTATCCACCCATCCATCCACTCTTCCATAACATCATCAAATCAAATTATATTATGAACTTGTAAATCCTCCTTCCCATCCCTTGACCCTGAGAATAAATAAGAAAAGAAAAAAGAGAAAGAAATAAAGCTAGTCCAAACCTATGTTCAGAGACAGAAGGGAAGGATTTCTGGATTGTCCCCAGGTGACTGCTAAAGTGTGAACCTCTCCACACTGTCTCTGAAACAGATCACACAGATTTAAAAGGGAAAAGAATAAGTAAAACCACACATAAATGACCACAACATTGGCGTCATAAAAAGCCTGAAAATACTATGAATAATTTCAAAGTACTTGTAACTAGAGAGGGTCTGTCTGTGCTCAGTTGTGTCTGACTCTTTGCAGCCCCATGGACTGTGCCCACCAGGCCCCTCTGTTCATGGGATTCTCCAGGCAAGAATAATGGAGTAGGTTCTCATTCCCTTCCCAGGGGATCTTCCCAACCCAGGGATCACCACTCCATCCTTTATGCCTCCTGCTTTGGCAAGCAGGCTCTTTGCCACGAGTACCACCTGGGAAACAACAAACCATAAAATCAAAAGCCATCTTAAGCCTTTCCTGTCCAAAAACGGGATTCCTTAAATAAATTGACTTTCACTTTCTCACATCTGCAGAGACCCCATTTCGAGACAAGATTCAGTCCCCAGGACTCAGCGGATATGACTTTCGGGACTCCCCCATACCCCGCGGTGCTATAGCTGTGCATCCTTAGGGTGGCTTGGAGGCACAGAGGACAGGCTCAAGGGGTGACATGTCCCCCGCCTGGTTTGCCTGCAGGGAGCCACAGCATGATGACCTACTGCCTGAACAAGAAGTCACCCATCTCTCACAAGGAGTCAAGGCTGCTGCAGCTTCTGGGCAAAGTGCTGCCATGAGTCACCTTGCCCATGGTGCTCAAGAGGTCCACCACCCAGGTGAGGGTCTGTGGGCACTCCCGGGCCCTGGACCCAGCTCCAGCCGCTAGTGTCCCCCACAGGGGGCGGTGTCCTTATCCCTCTTAGGGAAACGGGATTGAGAACAAACCTGCTGTAAAGCAGAATTGCTGTTTAGTTGCTCAGTCATGTCTGACCCCATGGACTGTAGTCTGCCAGGCTTCTCTGTCCATGAGATTCTGCAGGCAAGAATACTGGAGTGTGTTTCCATGTCCTCCTCCAGGAGATCTTCCCCACCCAGAGAGCCTCCCAGAAAGGTAGGAAAGGACACAGCTTTACTGTGGAACCAGCCTGAAGCCAGAACGGGGACCCATGGACTAACAGCATCACCGTCTGAAGTTACAGAGGCTGGGGGAGCTGGGAGGGGAAGGGGGAGGCTGGTTCCCGCCCTTTGTGCAGCTGAGCTGACACTAGAGCTCCTTCCTGGTCCCAGATAAGCAATAGCTGAGTTCCCATGTCCTCTGAGGTAGGTTTACGTTTGCACCCCAGCACCCCCTTCAGGGAGACTTTCTTGGTGGCGCAGACGGGAAAGAATCAGCCTGCAATGCGTGGGACCCAGGATAGATCCCTGGATCGGGAAGATCCCATGGAGGAGAAAATGGCACCCCACTGTAGTATTCTCACATGGGAAGTCCCATGGACAGAGGAGCCCAGCAGGCTAGAGTCTATGGGGTCACAGAGAGTCGAGATGACTGAAGTGACTGAGAACACACGCACGCACTCACACCCCTCCCCTGTAGTGCTTCTCCTGGGTGGATCGGGGGATTTATGGGGTGCAGAGAAGCCTGGGTGGGAGGCAGTCATTGTGGAGGATGGAGAGGAGTCAATGGCGGGGGCCCTGTCTGTGGGGAGGGGGCACCCAATTGACAGTGGTCCTGTCACTGGCACACACATTGCCCAGGGGGTGGATGCAGGCCAGGGTAGAAACCCACCTGGGCCCAGGTGCCCTCAGGAGCAGGGGCCCACCTGGACGGGACAGATGGCCCCTGCCTTCCTGTACCCACACTTGAGGGGCACTCATATTCCTGGTTTTTCTGCTCCCAGGCTGGTCCTCCCAAGAGGACAAGAGGCTGTCAAGCACAGCTCTTACCTGTGTAACTGCTTCCTCCTGGGAGGTCCCTGGTTGCTGGAATCCGCCTCAGGGGATCTGATTGGCAGAGAGCCAGGGCTGGAATGGGAACAACTACATTCTTGCCTGCATCAGCTGCCTACAGCCTGGCCCTAAGAGCTCACACCCAGAGGAGGGAGCAAGCAGCCGGGGGTCCACCAGAGCCAAGGAGTCCTGCAGGACTGGGGTCCCTCTGCTCAGAGGGTCCCTTGGTGCTGGGTCCCTCTCTTCTGCGTCCCTCCAGGGCAGGGTCCCCTCCATACTGGGGGACCTTGGTGCCATGGTCTCAAGTGGTATGGCTCCCAAAGAGACCTCGGTGTATGTGGGGTAGGGGCACAGGTGATGGTCTTTCAGGGGGTGTTTAAGATCAGCGGCTGTAGTAGCACTTCATTTAATCCTTGTAGAGGTGGATGGCAAGTGCCTGACAGTGGCTGACAATATTCATATGAGTCATTGTTTTTTCTTTTAATTTGGATTGAGGGGGGCTGTGACACCCTTTCCCATTTTTTATCCTTATATCTTTTTCTTTTTCCATTGTGACTCTGTGTAGAGAACACAGTACCATTTTCTGCGACTAGTTTATGTTAATATTAGTTTTTGCTTTTTCTTTTATTTTGGATAGAGAGAATCTATTATTTTCTTCCCCACTTTTTTATCCTTATGTTTTTTTCTTTTTCCATTATGACTCCTTGTAGAGAACACAGTACATTTTCTGCTACAAATTTATATTAGGGCTTCCCTGGTGGCTAGTTGGTAAAGAATGTGCTTGCAATGAGGGTGATGTGGGTTCGATCTGGGGTTGGGAAGATCTGGAGAAGGGAAAGGCAACCCACTCAGGTAATCTTGCCTGGATAATTCCATGGACAGAGGGGTCTGGTGGGCTACAGTCCACCGGATCAAAATGAGCTGGAAACAACTACGCAACTTTCACTTTTCAATGTACGTTAAAGTTTTTTTTTGCTTTTTCCTGTCTTATTTGTGTCATGGACAGATGTTTCATCCTTTCGTTCTCTTCCCTTGATTCCTTCTTGCCTTTCCTAGTACTGTTTGTGGGGGTGGGCACAGACCTCTGTGGGTCTAGTGTGTCCTCATGTCCAAGGGTCCAGCTTGGGTGTCATGGAGCCTTGGCATTGAACCCACAGGGAGCTTCCACCCAGGGACTGCCTGAAGGAGCGTGAGGCTGAACTCTGCAGGAACACGACCCCAAGACCACAATCTCGACCCGGGCTCTGTGCTCCACATGACCAGTGACCCTGGGGACCCCGTTCCCAGAAGCAGTGCCTCAACCCCAGCAGCACCAACACGGTTGATTTCACAGTGGCCGATGTGGCCCTCAGTTGGGCATCCTCAGTGCATGCCCAGCCCCTGAGTGGGGCCGCCCTCTGTGCCCAGCACAGATGACTGACCTCTGTGTGCAGGTGCTGAGCATCATGAAGTACCTGGATGCTGGCGTGAGGACCTGCAGATGCCGCACATGGAGGAGGGCACTGAGAGGAACCTGCACTCTGGCCACATGGTGTACATGACAGCCCTCATGGAGGTGGGGGTGGGGGCAGGGGTACGGATGGGGGGTCCGCCCGCCAGGGACACCACGTCTGGTCCAGGCAGGAGAGGGAGGGCCTCTGAGGGGATAGGCACACTTCCACTGAGATGGACATATGGTCACTCCAGGCAGGAGAGGCTGACCTCTAAGGGTACAACACAGGTCCACTCCCATTAGAAGACACTGACCTCTAATGGGACAGACACACGTCCACTCAGACGGACACACAGTCACTCCAGACAGGAGAGGCTGACCTCTAAGGGGAAAACACAGGTCCACTCCCATTAGAGGACACTGACCTCTAATGGGACGGACACACGTCCACTCCAGGCATGAGAGAGCTGACCTCTGGCATCAGTCACTCAGAATTCCCAACCAACACGCGTTTCTGAACTCACACCTGCACCCCTGGCCTCTGGGGTGTCTCCCAGAGTTTGGCTATACCAGGTCCCTGACACGTCTTTTCCTGTGTCTAGTTTTGGGCTGTCCAGTCCATTCTCTCGGCTGCTGGCCAAGTCACTTAAAGTCTCACACTGGCCTCGGCCCCCAGTGCCCCCACCACAGAACCTAATGACCCTTGGGGTCTGGAGGTTCTGTCCTGGGCCTCAGTGTACATGTACCCTGCTGGCCTTGCACGCTCCCTGGAATACAGACTTCACACAATATTATAAGCACTGCTCTCTGCTGCTGTCCATGCACACACACATGCATATCCATGCACACACAGGCCCTGAACACATGCACACCTGTGTGCACCTGTACCTACTGGAGTGTGTACATACACAGACACACACACACACACACCAGAGCAATTCCACGGCTCCTCACTGCCACTCAGGAGAGGCTGGGTCCCTTGGGAGCAGGCACCATGCTTTATGTCTTTGTGTGTCAGGACACCTCCACCCGTCTGTAGAGTGGCTGTGCTGGGGGAATTCCCCACCCATGACCCTCTGTCTCTAACTACAAGGCCCTTCACCCCACCCCACCCAGGACATGCTCATGGAGATCTGAGTGGCTGGAGAAGCACCCCCAGGAAGTGGTTATCCTGGCATGCAGGAACTTCGAGGGCGTGATAGAGGACCTGCACGAGTACCTGATGGGCTGCATCAAGAACATTTTGGGGACATGCTGTGTCCCCGTGGGGTGTGAGCAGGGGCCACAGGCTCCCCATGCTCTTGGAAGCGGGGGTGGTGGGAGCACTAGGCCTCACTGTAATCAGACTATCTGCTCGCTGTGTGAAGCTGATTCAGGCACCAGGTGATGCTGCTCATGGAACCCCAGTAATCCACCCACCACTCTCTCCACTCAAACACCCCAATGACCAGCCCATCACTGGTCACCGGCACCCCAAATAATCCACCCTGCCCGGTCTCTATTCAGACACCCCCAAAATCCATCCATCACCCCTCACGATGCCCCAGTAATCCACCAGCCATTTTCTATCAAAAACCCCAATAATCAATCCACCTCTGTTTCCACTCAGGCACCCCAATAATCGACCCATCACTGCTCAAGACACCCAAGTAATCTACCCACCACTGTCTCCACTCAAACACCCCCAAAATCTACCAATCACTGCTCAAGACACCCCAATAACCCACCCATCACCGTCTCCACTCAGACACCCTAGTAATCGACCCACTAGTGTCTCTACTCAGACATGCCAATAACCCACCCATGACTGTCCTTCTCACAGAGAACCCAATAACCAGCCCATCACTGCTCATAGACACCCTAATAATCGACACATCACTGTAGCTTCTCGGACACCCCCAATAACTGACACACTGTGTCACAAGGCACCCCAATAACCCCTGTGCACATGTCTCATGGGCACCCGGATGATTCTCCCCCTAGGAGGTGCTGACTCTGCACCAGCTGTGGTCCCACGGCCAGCAGGTCATCCTGTCGTACAAGGACGAGGCATCCATGAGTCAGCATGCAGAACTGTGGCCCAGTATCCCCTACTGGTGGGGGAACCAGGTGAAGCCCCGAGACCTCGTCCACTACCTGGAGCTCATGAAGAGCTGCAGCCACCCAGGGGAGTGCCGCCTTCAAACCGGGACACCTGGTCACACACATGTCATAGTGCATGAGGCTGGCTTTGGGGTCAAGTGGAGAAATGGAACAGGACATATTAGGGGACGTTATTCTGTTCAGCACATGGGGACCAGAGCATGGACATCCTTGGGGACGTTACTGTGTCCACCACAGGGGGTCAGGATGTAGACAGGATGTGGACATCCGTGTGGACATTATTGTGTCTACCACATGGGGCCAGGACATGGACATCTTTGGGGTCACTGTCCAGCCCGCCTGCCCTCTGTAACAGGAGAAATTCATGAGTCAACACCCCTGTGAGCCCCTGCTGTCTGAACTTTGGTCTCTGTCGGACATCTGAATCTCTGACCTCTGCGGAGGCCAGAGTCTGGGTGGGTGATGGCACAGCTTGGTGACTGCATGTGCAGGTGACCCCATGGGTTAGGGGTCGCATGGGTGGGTGACTGTGTGGGTGGGTGACCCCATGGGTTACTGGTCACATGGGCGTGAGACTGTGTGGGTAGGTGACTGTGTGGGTGGGTGACTGTGTGGGTGGGTGACCAGTTTGAGTTGCTGAGTGCAGGGTGTGTTACCATATGAGTTGCTGACCCGGTGAGTGGGTGACCACATGGGCGGGTGACGATGTGAGTGGGTAATCATGTGGACAGGTTAGCACATGACCTCACAGGTTAGTGACCCCTTGGGTGGGTGCCCACGGGGGTTGGTGGCCAGTGGAGGGATCACTGCATGGGGTGGTGACCCTGTGGGTGGGTGACCACGTGAGTCGCTGCCCACACGGTTTGGTTGGCCACATGACTCGGTGAGTTAGTGGCCGCATGCCTGGGCAGCTGACCCCACAGCCTGCACCATGAACAGCAGCCCCTCTCTTGTCCCAGGCAGGCTGTGGGTGGCCAGCATCAACCTCACCGAGAACCTGGAGTTTGTCCGCGTCCACCCGGCCTGGTCCCTGGAGAAGCTGACCCAGTGGGGGCTCCCGTACCTTTGCACATGGGTGCGGGACCTGTGCCCGGGGTCAGCCACCGGCAGTCGCAGGCGACTTCATCTGGGCCGACGAGTTTGTTGGCGACCTCATCGGGTTGAACTGGAAGCTGCTTTGGGGCTGATGGAGGGTGCGGGTGTGGAGCTGGGCGTCACGGAGGCTGCGTCTCAGTCACGTCCTGCAACGTAACCGGCCTGAACCGGAAGCCACCTCGGGGCGGAGGGACGGCGCACTGGGGAGCTGGGCCTTGCGGAGGCAGCTCCTCATTCTCATCCTGTGACGTCACTGGGCTGAACCGGAAGCTGCTTCGGGGCTGAGGGATGGCGCATGGGTGGAGCTGGGTATCATGGAGGCTGCGTCTCAGTCATGTCCTGTGACGTCACCGGCCTGAACGAGAAGCCACCTCGAGGCTACCGGTCGGCACGTTGAGGAGCTGGGCATTGCGGAGGCTATTCTCAGCCCTGTCCTTTGGGGCTTGTCATCCGTCCACGTGTCCACTGAATGTGGGTGACTGCCGAGGTGGGGCCAGGTGGCAGGGTCCATGGTCTCCTCAGTCCTCCGTGTGTCTCTCCGCGAATGCAGGGGGTGAGGCGATGATTAAAGGTGAGTGCATGATTTGTACAATCACATCCTCAGGGAGACACACCTGGTTCTCGGGTCTGTGGCTTCCCCATGGGAGAGGCTGGGGTGCCCCCTCCCCCCAGGCACTGAGACTAGCAGACGGTGACCCCCAGCTGGGGAGGGGAGGAGGCACTATGACAGTGTCCATAGGAGGGGACTGAGCGCATAGCGATCCCACTGAGAAATCCCTTTTATTAGATAAAGGGCTTCCCTGGTGGCTCACTTAAGAAGGCCTTCTTTTCTCTCCTTGCTAGTCTTTGGGACTCGGCATTCAGGTCACTATATCTTTCTGTGTCTCCTTGGCTTTTCTCTTCTCTTCTCATCTATTTGTAAGGCCTCCTCAGACACCCACTTTGCGTTTTTGCATTTTTTTCTCCTGGATGGTTTTGATCACCACCTCCTGTACAATGTTAGGAACCTCCATCCATAGGTCTTCTGGTACTCTGTGTGCCAGATCTAACCCTTGAATCTATTTGTCACTTCCAAAGTATACTCACAAGGGATTTGAGTAAAGCAAAGAAACAGAGGAAAACAATACAATGGGAAAGACTGGAGATCTTTTTAAGAAAATGAGAAATGCCAAGGGAACATTCCATGCAAAGACAGGCACAATAAAGGACAGAAACGTTATGGGCCTAACTAAAGCAGAAGAGATTAAGAAAAAGTAGCAAGAATACACAGAAGAACTGTTAAAAAAAATCTTAATAACCTGGATAACCATGATGGTGTGATCACTCACCTAGAGCCAGACATCCTGTAGTGCAGACACGTGGGCCTTAGGAAGCAGCAGTACCAGCAAAGCTAGTGGAGGTGATTAAATTGTACCTGAATGCTTTCAAATCCTAAACGGTGGTGCTGTTAAAGTGCTGCACTCAATATGCCAGCCAGTTTGGAAAACTTGGCAGTGGCCACAGGACTGGAAAAGGTCAGTTTTCATTTCAATCACAAAGAAGGGCAATGCCAGACAATGTTCCAACTACCGCACAACTGCACTTGTTTCACATGCTAGGAAGGTAATGCTCAAAGTCCTTCAAGCTAGGCTTCAACAGTATATGACCTGAGAACTTCACAGTCCACACATTCAAACAGTTGATTCTAAATGCACAGTGATGCCACAAAGATGGTCAAGGCAAAGACACACAATGTGATTTTATTTATGTCTAAATCAGTGAAACAAAATATTCACTGCAAGGTACAAACTTTTTTATCATGAAAAATCTTACGTTTGAATATGAAATATCCTGCTGAAATTGAAAAATATGTTTTAAAGTGAAATTCTTTAATTGTCAGTTATTTTGAGACATGGGAAAAAAGAAAATAAAATTACATTCATTGAGGCTGCTTCAGTTCAGTTCAGTCGCTCAGTCGTGTCCAACTCTTTTCATTGGGGGCTGCTTAAACTTTCACAGATTTTTTTCTTAGAAATTCCCTTACAGTTTTACAGTCTTAATTAGACTTAAAATGGTCAGTAGATTTTATACTATGTTTGTTTTCTGAACATTTTCATTTCCTTTAATTTATGAATGTAACTGCAATATTTTTCTATTAAGTGAGTATTAAAAATTACTCCTCTCTCCTGTGTGGAACACACTGCTTACCCTACTGTTGAGAGACATTTTATTGCCTAAAACCTTTCATAATTCAGCTCTACGATCTAGGTTTTTTTTGTTTGTTTGTCTTGCTTTGTTTAGGCTGAGAATTTTCTCATCTATTTTTAGTATCTTCAGAGTCTCTGTTAGGCATATGTGTCTGCTGTTGTTTACTTGCACAGTCATGTCCCAACTCTTTGCCACCCCATGGACTGTAAGCCCACCAGTCTCTTGTGTTCATGGGGATTCTCCAGGCAAGAATACTGGAGTGGGTTGCCATGCTGTCCTTCAGGGGATCTTCCTGACCCAGAGATGGAATTCGCACCTGCTACGGCTCCTGCATTGCAGGCGGATTCTTTACTACTGAGTGAAAAGAGATCATGTATACATGAAACCCACTTTAATTATGAAGACTCATAATTGGCGAAAAGCAAAGATGGAAAAGCCCAAACAAGCATTCATCTTTTACCAATTAATAATAAGAAAAAAAACCCTTAATTTCAATTTGCCTTCCTTTATTTTTTCAATTAACTTTTCATTGAAGAATGATTGCTTTCCAGAATTTTGTTGTTTTCTGTCAAACTTCAACATAACAGTCTTTCTTAACTCATAGTTTCTCTTCAATATCATCTTATCCTGTGTCAATAACTTCTTTTAACATTTCTTACAGACAAGGTATAGGCTGAGAATGAATTCCCCAATTTTTTGTTCATATTAAAATATCTCCTTCTCCTTTGTTTTTGAAGGATAATATTCCTGGATGTAGAAATTAATTTCAGTAATTAAAAAAAAAAACATTTTATTTATTGACATGTTGTACCTGTACCATGGATTTACTAGTTAAGCTGTATAATTCATTGATTTGTAACTTATTCATAGGTTGAATAACCATAACCACAGCCTCATTCTAGAATATTTTCATCCCTCCAATGGGAAACACTCTCCAGTTGGCAGACATTTTTCATTTGCCCTTTCATCTGGGCCCTTGCATTCACTCCTCTGTTTTCGATCTTTAGAGAATTACCTAATCTGGGACATATGCATTCACATGAACAGTATAGTGCAATACACAGCCTTTTGTTCCTGGCTTCTTTTAATTAACATAATCATTTCAGAGCGCTAGCATGTAATAGCTTGTATAAGAACTCCATTCATTTGATGGCCAAATAATTTTGCATTGCATGCTTTATTTATTCAATCACCAGTTGATGGACATATGAGTTATTTCAACTTTTTAAACTTTTTTTAGTTTATTTCTTTTTAAACTTTATTTTTAATTTAATAATTTAAAAAATTTAAATTTGATGGCTTTTTCTGCATCTATTTAGGTTATCATATGATTTTTAGCTTTCCTCTGGTTAATATGGTCTGTCACATTGATTGATTTGCAAATATTGAAGAATCCTTGCATCCCTGGAATAAACCCAACTTGATCGTGGTTTTTGATGTGTTGTTGAATTCTGTTTGCTAAAATTTTGCTGAGGATGTTTTTGCATCCATGTTCATCAGTGATATTGGTCTGTAGTTTTCTTATTTGGTCTTGTCTTTGTCTGGTTTTGATATCAGGGTGATGGTAGCCTTGCAGAATGAGTTTGGAAGTGTTCCTTCCTCTGCAGTTTTTTGAAAGAGTTTTAGAAGGATAGACATTTGCTCGTCTCTGAATGTTTGATAGAATTCACCTGTGAAGCCACCTGGTCCTGGGCTTTTGGCTTTGGGGAATTTCTCGATCACAGCTTCGATATGGAGCTTGTAATTGGGTGGTTCACAATTTCTATTTCTTCCTGGTTCAGTCTTGGAAGATTGAGCTTTTCTAAACATCTGTCCATTTCTTCCAGGTTATCCATTTTATTGCCATAGAGTTGTTCATAATAGTCTCTTATAATCCTTTGTATTTCTGCATTTTCTGTTGTAACCTCTCCTTTTTCATTCCTAAGTTTGTTGATTTGATTCATCTCTCTATTGTTCTTGATGAGTCTGGCTAAAGGTTTATCAATTTTGTTTATCTTCTCAAAGAACCAGCTTTCAGTTTATTAATCTTTGCTGTTGTTTCTTTCATTTATTTTTCATTTATTTCCGTTCAGATCTTTATGATTTCTTTCCATGTACTAATTTTGGCTATTTTTTTGTTGTTCTTCTTTATCGGTTGTTTTAGGAGTCAATTGAGGTTGTCTATTCGATGCTTTTCTTGTTTCTTGAGTTAGGATTGTATTGCTACAAACTTCCCTCTTAGAACTGCTTTTCCTGCATCCCGTAGGTTTTCAGTTGTCATGTTTTCATTGTCATTTTTTCCTAGAAAGTTTTTGATTTCCATTTTTATTTCTTCAGTAACCATTGGTTATTTAGAAATATGTTGTTTAATCTCCACATGTTTGTGTTTCTTACAGTTTTTTTTTTCTTCTAATTGATATCTAGTCTCATAGTGTGGTCAGAGAAGATGCTTGATACAAGTTCAATTTTGTTAATTTTACTGAGGTTTGATTTGGGACCCAAGATGTGGTCTATCCTGGAGAATGTTCCATGTGCACTTGAGAAGAAAGTGTATTCGTCTCCATTTGGATGGCATGTCCTCAAGATATCAATGAGATTCATCTCATCTCATGTGTCATTTAAGAGATATGTTTCTGTATTAATTTTCTGTTTTGGTGATCTGTCCATTGGTGTGAGTGGGGTGTTAAAGTCGACTATGATTGTTTTACTGTCAGTTTCTCTTTTAATGTCTGTTAGTGTTTGTCTTATGTATTGAGGTGCTCCTGTGTTGGGGGCATAGATGTTTACAATTGCTATGTCTTCATCTTGTATTGATCCCTTCATCACTATGTAGTGTCCTTCCTTATCTATTGTAATCTTCTTTAGTTTAAGGTATGATATGAGGATTGCTATTCCATCTTTCTTTTGATTCCCATTTGCATGGCATATATTTTTCCATCCTGTCACTTTCAGTCTATATGTGTCTTTAGGTCTGAAGTGAGTTTCTTGTAGACAGCATGTACATGGGTCTTTTTCTTTTAAATTAATGTATTTATTTTAATTGGAGGCTATTGACTTTGCAGCATTGTGGTGGGTTTTGCCATATATTGAGTTGAATCAGCCATGGGTGTACATGTCTTCCCCATCCTGAAACCCCGACCACCTCTCTCCCCATCCCATCCCTCAGGGTTTTCCTAGTGCACTGACTTTGAGTGCCCTATGTCATGCATCAAAGTTTGATGGGTGATCTACTTCACATATCTGTAGTCATTGCCAGGTTGAAGATAATTTACTATTTGTAGTCATTTTCATCTGAAATTTAACATAGTTTATCAGAAAAACTTGTCTGGAGCACTGCTGAAATTTCTGGATAATACACTCACCTAATATTTCTTTTCTATTTTAGATCATTATGTTTTTCTGCTTATATAATGATGCATATCACTATGACTGACTTTGCTTTGGTAACATAAGACCTCAGTAAAAAGCCATTACATTTTTCAAGTTGGATTGAAAATTTTTTTCTTCTAGTGAAAATCAGTTTGTTTTTTCTTGCCCATTTTTCAGGTTATTCTAAAAGCTGGGATGTTTGTAGCCAGTTAGCACAATCAGAAGGTTACCAGGACTTGGCCACTCGGCAAGAGCTCATGGCTTTTGCTCTGACACATTGCCCTCCCAGCAGCATTGAACTTCTTTTAGCTGCCAGCAGCTCTCTGAAGACAGAAGTAAGTCTCCCAATAAAGTAAATCCTGAACTGTATCAAGTGTATTTTGTTGGGTCTGTGGATCTTGGGTTTGTGCTTTTTTTGTTTTTCCAATAATATGAAAATTTTAATTTATGGAAAAAATAGTTTGTTACTTACAATTTTGAAGATATTAAGCTATAAAATAGTGTTGTTGGCTTTATTCCAGTAAAGAAAGGCTACAGGTATGAGAAATAAGAGAAGAGTATTAGGAAACAATTTATTGAATATAATGGGGAACATTAGTATTGTCAAGAACAAAATATATAAGGGGAGGTCCTGTGTAGTATACTGGAAACCATGTGAATTAAAACCAGTGGTGACACCATCCCCTTAGAAGCTCTTTGGAAATAGCAGGGTGTGGTCTTTGGTTGGAGAGAAGCTCAGTTTCCTAAAATTCACAGGCTAAATCTGCATCAGGGGGATGTTAGGCCAGTTGTGAAACGTGTGTGAAGAGTTCTGGAATTCATATTTTTATCTCCTGGTCATTCATTACATTGTACATCAGGTTTTCCACAGTTAATTCCACTCCTGAAACTGTGGTTGCATCCTTGGGAAGGTGTTCATGAAGCCCTGAAGTAAGCCTGTTACCACTAGGAGATAGCATTTTTTTGTTTGTTTGTTTTTCCCCCTCGAAAGAATGCTTTTTAAATTTCAAGTCTACATTGTAAAATGAGGCAAATTTTAAAACAATTCTGTTATAATATATAGTGTTCTTTTTCAGATTCTTTATCAAAGAGTGAATTTTCAAATCCATCCAGAAGGAGGGGAGAGTATCAGTATGTCACCATTGATGAGTAAAGCACTGCAAGAGGTGAGTCTGGGTGAGAGGGAGGAGTTTGAAAGGTGCTTGTGAGAGGAATGAAACAATTATCTCACACTGTATGTGTGGTATGTGTAGACTGTTCTTTTAAGCTTTGTGTGTCTGTGTGAAATGTAGCATTCATATCAGTTCAGTTCAGTCGCTCAGTCGTGTCCGACTCTTTGCGACCCCATGGACTGCAGCACACCAGGCCTCCCTGTCCCTCACCAACTCCTGGATTCATATGGAAAAATTTATAGAACAAAGATGTCCATCTTAATAAAGTATCATAAAGAAAACATGCACAAACCCATCACACAGATAAAGAGCTCATGACAAGCCTTCCCCCGCACACCCTTCTAACTCTTTGCTGTCCTTCCAGAGATCCTGACTCATCATGATAACCAGATCCATGTGTGTTCTGTTCTTCTTTTAAAGTAATTTAGAAACCTATAACACCCATCCCAGAGTGGTAGTTTAATTTTAGCTGTTTTTGCACTGTATAGAAATAATTACACTCAGTATTACATTTGTGAGGTTTATCCATGCTATTGTAAGTATTGCAGTTGATCTTATTGTTACTGCGGTATAGAGATTAATTGCTATATGCATACATTCCAGTTTATCCTTTGTAATACTGACTGACACTGGTTTATTTTCAATTTTGGTACTGAAATAATGCTGTATCATCACTGTGTAGTGTTCCTAGTGCACATGTACAGACTTGGAGGTGTGTGTTATTAGATAAGTGTGTTTGTTCAACCCCAGTTGATAGTCCCTGATGATTCTCTTGAATGGTTTTACCCATTGCACACTCAGCAGCCATGTCTGGGATTTTCATTTGCTCCCCTCCAGGTAGTGCCAACTACTTTGGCATGGGTAGTTGTCGAAACTTTACCTCTTAACTGTTTTGAGATACCTGTTTATGCTTTTGATTTGCATTTTTCTGGTTGCTGGTGAGATGAACTTAACTCAGGAGGGAGCCTCTTTTGTGAGGTTCCTTGTTCAATTCCTTTGTCCATTTTCTGTTGAATTTTAGTCCTTTTTCTCTTTCCTCATTGAAATTCTTATGAATAAAATTTGTCTGGAGTCATTAAGTATTAATATGTATGAATCTCAGGAGAGCTGGTCCTGGAAAAGGAAGGAGGAAGTGTGTACTCACCAATACCTCTTTAACTCTTTAACCTTTGCTCCCTGGAATTTAACTTCTTATGACAATTTCTGGCAATACAGAAGTGGCGTTTGTTTGTTTGTTTGTTTTAGGTCAAAAACAGTAGGTAGTCTAACTAGGTAAATTAAGAGATGATAATCGTCTTTATAGGAATCCACAGGATTCCTTTAAATGGTAAGGCTTTACTTTTAAAGCGTAAAATGTCATTCATTTTCCTAGCAACTATTTTAGAAGACATCTGTTGTGATAAGTGAGCTATATCTTAGCTCCTTTTTTTGTTTTTATCTATTTTTTTTGTTTTGTTTGCTTTATAGTTCCATACATTGATTCACAATTTTTAAAGATCATACTCTGTTTATAGGTATTATAATGTTGACTACATTCCTGGTTCTGTACAGTCTGTCTTTGTAGCTTATTTATTTTATACCTAATAGTTTTTAATCTCTTAATCCATTATCTCTATTTTGCCCCTCCCACCTTCCCTTTCCTCACTCATAACCACTAATTTGTTCTGTGTACCTGTAACTCTGTTTCCTTTTGTTATATTCACTAGCATGTTGTATTTTTTATATTCCACATATAAGTGGTTTCATACAGTGTTTGTCTTTCTAACACAGCACCTTCCAAGTTCATCCATGTTATTGCAGATGACAAAATTTCATTCTTTTTTATGGCTGAGTACTCTCCATTGTGTGTGCTTGTGTATATACACCACATCTTTATAAATTGACTGTAACTATCTTGTCAAATTCATTTGTAGTTGTATACCTTGTAGTTCTTTTAGAAGTCTGGTTCAAAGCTTCATCTGTGGAGTCTATTGATAGAGTTAGGGCAAGATTATTTAGATTTTGCCTACAGTCAAATATACACAATTACCTCATTTCCATAATTCTTTCTTTTATATTAAACTTCTGCTTGGCAGCCATTTATGGATTATACATGTGTATCCCCAGTTCAGTACCAAGTGATCTCAGGATCTCAAAAAAGTTTGTAAAGTGACTTTTGGCCCTTAAGGATTTTTATCCTCTTCCTCCTATAAATAGTAACTCCAAGACAGCAGTGATCAATAGAATTTTCTACAGTGAGGGGAATATTCTATATATCTACATTGTCCAGTATAGCAGCAACTAGTCACATAGAGCTGCTGAGTATGTGACATATAGGTAGTGCAACTAAGGAATCAACATTTAAATTTTGCTTAATTTTATTTAAGTTAATTTCACTTAATTAAGGCTGCTGGGTACCCGAGTGGGCATCACAGTTCTAGAAGGTGAGATACTCAGAAGAGGAGGGTGTTCCGCCATCAGTGCTGCAGACAAAGGACTGTGTTTGTTTCTATGGTTGCACTCCCTTTGAATTGAAGTCACAGCATTTTCCAGGGGCTTGGAGTGATGGGGATGCTTTCTTCCTTTGGCATGTTTTGACTTGTATTGATTAGAAACTATTCGGTTTTCCCTTCCTGGATCTGAGAGCACATTGAATTCTGTGGTGTTTTCTCCAGGGGATTCAGAACAGATCTTATATTGGAGATTTGGCAGATTTTACTATTTCTCAAGGTCCAGTAGAAGACTTGCTTTTCACAAGATCTTTATCCCAGTTTTTGTACCTTTTGATCCTCTGATCTCTTCCCATTTGTTCAGCTACATCTCTCACTGTTGCTCCAGCCTCCTCTCTTTTCATGCCTTCCAAACATGTGCTGTGTTCCATTCATGCTGAACTTACCCCATTCTCTGAGTAGGCTCTCTCACAGCTTTGGTGTTATTTAGGGTTCTCTCTGAAGCTCCAGAACTTTGGCCACCTGATGCGAAGAGCCGACTCCTTGGAAAAGACCCTGATGCTGGGAAAGATTGAAGGCAGGAGGAGAATGGGATGACAGAGGATGAGATGGTTGGATGGTATTACTGAATCAATGGACATGAGTTTGGGCAAAGTTCAGGAGATAGTGAAGGACAGGGAAGCCTGGCGTGGTCCATGAGGTTGCAGGGGGTAGGACACGACTGAGCGACTGAACAACAGCAGCTGCCTGTACTGCCCTTCTTGTATTGTTTCTGATCATCTTGCTGCCCTCTTGATCTCACCTAAGCTGTCGTCGTCTTTATCAAGTTTTCCTTGAGTCCTCGTCGTTCCCTCTTCTGCATCCCCCAAATATCTCATAGCATTGGATCAGCTCATGTGTGGTACGGTTTGGCGTGTATGGTGACTGGAAGTGTGTCACTTACCTTTGGTGCTCTCTCCAGAGAGTGCTTGCCACAGAGTGAGTGCCTAGTGAATGCTTAATACAGATGCATTGGAAACTCCCACTGCAGAAGGATCAGTGTGTGGTAAAAATGGATTAGAAAGTAAAACTAGAAGGAATTTCCAACTAGATGCATGTGTGTGACCTGGGTGCTGTTGAGGACCTGTTGTGTTCTGGCCATGTAAGGGGAGTATCATTTCTCTATTCAGTATAGAACTGCACCGTGTTTCTGCTGAGTTCAGCTCCATAAGCTTATTCTGAAATCCCCACATCCTTCTTTATAAAATCCACGAGAAGCCTCTTGCGACCTTTGGGTTTTCCATTTCCTGCTCTCTGATGAATTAGAAAGTCAGCCAGGCTCCGTGGTGGCCTCTGTGGAGTAGGGCATGCTGTGTCTCCACAGGGCACGTCCTGATCCATTCAGCGTCCTCAGTACCTGTGGGAGACTGCCAGCAGTGCTTCACAGGATCCACTTTGCGAGGAAGAGGAATTGTTCCAGAATGATTCTTGTATTTTTTTTTATTTTTTAGCACCTTAAAAGCGTTCCTGTCTTCCTTTCTCCTCTTTCAGCAAGCTCTAATATTAATAGATCTAGATCTGACAAAGTGCTAATCCAAACCCTCAAACACATCATGTCTTTGATTCATGAGGCACATTTCAGAATATTATAGCTACTATTATTAGATTAAAATACAGTGCTTAGCTATAAGATGCTGTGTGTTACACATTAACAGTAAATGCAATAACCACATTAAATTATAACTTATAAATGAGAACCGACTGTATATGTAATCGGCTTAATGCCCAAGACTTTCATTACTCAGTTGTGAAAATGATGATTTTTACTTATATATCCAAATAAAGTAAAGATGTAACTGCTGTGCAGTTGCATTTGTGTTACTACAAGTGGAGCCTTCAAGTTTGAAGATATTAGCTGTTGTTCTCAGGAACGAGATATTTGTTTTTAAATAAAATGCATAATTTATGAATAACTACCAAAATTAGAGTTTCCAGCTTCTTAATGTTGGTTATTATGTTTTTTAGATGTAGTAGTATTCCACCACTTAGAGCGTATTAACATTTTGTTTAGATAGTGTTAGCTATATCAGTTAGGCAATAGTGTTTTCCCCAGATAAATCTAATTAGAGTTGAAAATGGATTATATACAGGGTTCCCATTAAAAAATCATCTTCACTGTGGGAAATCTTGTTATGAACATTTTAAGTGGCTACAAATTTATAAGACTGGACTAATTATTGTTTCGAACTGGGGGCAGGGCTTGGCATAGAGCTGTTTTGAATGTATAAAAGGATTATTTAGAAATATTAAAATAAATTTCTGACAGTTGTATTTCAGTACCATGACAACTCTTTCTCTTCCCCTTCACCAGTTAATGGGCATTTGGGTTGTTTGTACTTTTTAGCTATAATGAATACTGTTGCTATGCTATGAACATTTGTATACAAGTCTTTGTATGAAAATATGTTTTGATTTGTTGTGTAGGTATCTGGGAGTGGAACTGAAGCATTGTATGGTGTATATGCTCTAAATATTGGAAAACATTGCCAAATTGTTTTCCAAAGTGGCTGCACCAGGAATTTTTAAGTTTCCCCTTTCTTCATATCCTTGCTAATACTTAACTCTTGAATGGCTTTTTGCTAAAGCCATTCTTATGAATATATGTGGTATCTCCTTATCGTTTTGGTATGTGTTTCCAAATAAGTAACGATAATGAGCTCTTTTCATGTGCTTACTTGCCATTTCTGTACCTTCTTTGATGAAATGGCTACAAATATTTTCCCAGTTTCTTTTTAGCTGTTATGTCAACTCCTTATTAAGTCATAAGAGTTTTTGTTGTTGTTTTTAAACTCTTGGATACAAGTTGTTGTTGGATGTGCGATTTGAAAAGATTTTTCTGTCAGTGTGTGATTTGACTTTTTACTTTCTTAATAGTGCCTTTTGAAGTGCAGAACCTTTTAACGTTGCTCAAGTCCATTTTATTAACCTTTTCCTTTATTGCTTGCATTTTTGGTGTTGTATCAAAGAAATCTGTGCCTAGCTCAAACCTGTGAAGATTTACTCCTGTGCTTTTTCCTAAGAGTTTTATAGTTTTAGCTTTTATATGTATTGAGAGGTAGTAATGAGCCACTTTTTGTATGAGATAAGTATAAGGTTGAGGAAAATCCACATGCAGAAAGATCAGTTTAGAATTTTATCTCCTGTTATATGCAAAAATGAACTCGATAGGATCATGTTTGTTTTCTCTTTTATGTGATCTTGTTCTTTCTTAAAGGATTTTAAATCTTACACTGCACAAAGGCACAAATTAATATTTTAAAGTTTAAAATGATTTCATCTGAAATGAATTTGTACCATAATTATTGCCTTAGTAATTTTCTTTTTTCGAGATGTTTTGGAATTTTGGTTTTCAAGCTCATGTTGTGTTTCCTGAACCATCTGCCTTTGTCGTTACATACAGATCATTTATGTCATAGCGTGATAGTGGTTATTGGATGCATGTGCCATGATTATTTATGTTTTCCTTTGCTTTTGGGCATTTGAATTGTGCCCAGTCTTCCTATATTTTAGACTGAACTTCACTGAGCATTTTATGTACATATCTTTGCATATTCATGCTTGTATTGCCCTGGGATATAATGGAAAATATGGGCTCCTAAGACAGATAATTTCCTGTTTCTTGTGGTCCATCCTCTGTAACTTTAAGTGCTGATTTAAAAAATGAAAAAGAAAATAAAAATATACTAAATATACCTCTATTTTTCCTAAATACAGTTCTCTTAATTTGGATTCAAGAATGAATGCTAGAAGATTCAAGAAGGGTTCAGTCCCTAAAGCCCCTGAAATAGTGTGTCAAATCTGGTGTGTCTGTCTGTGACTTGGTGTGTTCATGTATGTTCACACAATGAGTACATCAGTTTTGCATTCAGTTTTCTGGGGAAGGCACTTACAGCTTGCCTTAGAAATGTGTAGGGGGCCGGGTCTTCTAAAGATAAGAAATTGTAGCCTGGCATTTTAATTAGCAGATGAACTGAAGCAGAGTCAGACGTCAGAGTGATTAGTCCTCATGGGGTTTTCTTCTACTGCTTCTTCTGACAAATAATTCCAGAAGCAGCATCACCAGTAATAAGCATTCCATTCTTAATATTTTGAGTTCAGGATGCAATTTGCTCCAAGTGTGGGGCTTCCCCAGTGGCTCAAGTAGTAAAGAATCTACGTGCAGTGCAGGAGACACAGGAGACACGAGTTTGACCCCTGGGTTGGAAAGATACTCTGGAGGAGGAAATGGCAACCTACTCGAGTATTCTTGCCTGGATAATCCCGTGGGCAGAGGATACAGTCCATGGGGTCGTAGTGTCAGACACGACTGAGCACATGCATGCCCATGACACGATGAAGTGTTAGGTGAAGGGAAGTACTTTTGATCATTTAAAGATACGTTGGAAGAGAAAGGGTAGTGGCTTAGCTCAGTTTGAGCTGTTTGTGATCCTTAGTCTCTGTTATGGGTACCACCAGCTCAGTTTGAACTTGACAAACCAGTTTCTTAGAAATCAACCCTCAGATCACCAGACACCAGAGGGATAGGGAGTCCTGGCATGCTGTGGTCCATGAGGTCAGAAAGAGTTGGACAAGACTTGGCGGCTGACTGAACAACAACAATATCAGACACCAGAGAAAGCAGTTCCTGCATGGGTTTACTATAGTGATTGATGAACAAGAATTGTTTCTGTAAGCCAGACTTGACATGTGGAACTGTTCTTGTTCTTGTGAACCTGTTTGGTAATGTTGTCTATTGTAGGACTTGGAAAATACTACCAGTGCCTATGAAGTTAACCTTTGAGCTATGTAACACTTGATGCTAATGAGATTTCATGTTAAATTTTATGCTGGGAGTTGTTGACTTGGTTTGGGAGATTAATCTATTTCTGCTGTTATACACTCTAAATTAATTGCAATATGTGACTATGAATATAAAAACTGCCAGTAGTCATCATTTCAGGAGTAAATTTTCCTAACCTCTTTTTTCTTTCCCTATTACATGAAGTTGAAATAAAAGTATTTTCCTCATTAATGACTCTGGTTACACTCTAATCTTGGTAGACTGTTCCCCGATTAAATGTTTCTTCTGTAGTCTAAATGAGCCTTTTATTTTGCTTTCTCTTTTGTAATTCCTATAAGGGAGGGATTTCTTACAGAAAAGCCTTTTGTCATGCACATTTCTGTGCATTGAAATTTCATTTACTTTTCGGTTTCAGATGTTTAAATTTTTTATATTGAGTCAGCCAATCCATATGAACAGAGTAAAGTTTAGGTTTATTTTATGAAATGGTATAATTGTCTTATAGCCTATATTTTTTGATATTTTTCAGTGAATTTGATTTTCCCCTGAATGAAGTTATTTCATACTTAAGTGCCATTTTTCTTATCATGTTTATATTTTTTAGTTTCTATAGTTGATAGCATTCAAATCATTCCATAACCCTCTCGAGTAAGAAGATTCTAAAGATGAACCAGAATTGAAAGTGTGACACGAAATCTTATCTGAATAACAGTTAGTTGCTGTAGGCATAACATATTAGATTTAGAAAATGTTTCTTCAAGCATAGGTACAGTAGAATCAGACTTCTTATTCATATCTACAGTACAAGCTATACTTCAGTAATTTTCATATACCCTGAGCATGTAGTAATCAACAAACATCATCTCTGCCCTTGAAAAGCTATTGTCTAGTTGAGAAGAAAGACAGAAAAAATCATAATTATGGCAAGTATATTAAAAGTAGGCATGTAATGTAATGAGTGGGAAGGAGAAGAGTATTTCTTGACAGGATTTTACTGACAGCAAAAATACCACATTTCAAGGAAGATATAGAATTTCTTTGTGACCTTGGAGCAGGAAAAGACTTCATACAAAAAAAATACTAATTATAAAGTTTAAAAGCTGATAAATTAAACTAATTTAGAAGTTTAAAAACTTCTCTTAATCAAGACATCATTAAGATAATAAAATATAATCTGCAGAATAATAGAAAATGTCCATAAATCATTTATCTAATAAGGGCTATGTATCCAAAATATACAAAGAAAAACCAAAAAAATGGCGCATGAATAAGAAAGATAGACAACCAACAGAAGAATGGGCAGAAGATTTGAACAGGCACTTGAAGATCGTCCACTTTCATTTTTCTGTGGTTGGATCCAGAATCCTTGAATTTCTCTTCTTATCTGACTTACCTCAGTCCCTTTTCATCTTTAGAAGAAACAAATAAAAGCATATGAACTTAAAAATGCATTTCAGATTCAAATATACCTTATGGAAACCTCTTCTATTCCCAGTATCACTGCCTTAATTCAGTTCCCGATTATTTTATCTTTTTAATTTTTTTTTTTTTTTTTTTTTTTGCCATGCAAGGCAGCTTGCAGGATCTTAGTTCCCTAACTGATTTTGGGTGGCCTCCGGCTACAACCACATGGAACAAGGCTTGGGTTCCCAGTCACAGATGGGCTGGGTCGCAGTGGTAAAAGCACCAGGTCCTAGCCACTAGGCCAGTGGTCAGTGTCAAGGGCCCTGACCCTTTGGCTTTGCAGAAAAGAACTGCCACAAAGACAGAAAGTGGTGAAGCAAGTAAAGTATTTATTAGGAGTAAAAAGAGTACATTACCTGTGGATAGACACAGGCAGACTCAGAGGGAGAGTCCCTGAGTTGCTGAGTCGTGCCTTTGTGGTAGTTTGAATTACTTTCATGGGGCATTTCTTCCGGGTTTCCTTTGGCCAGTGATTTGCCTGCTTCACAGTCCTTACGTGGTTTATCTCAGGATCCTCCCATGTGGACACATGCATCTCTTTGCCAAGATGGATTCTACCACAAAGGCATATGGGTGGAACATCCCATGACATGACTCTCCTTTGGCCTCCAAGGAGCCTTTTCTGCCCATGTGTGGTTAGGGAGGTCTCTAACTTCGGGAACAAGAAATGTGTGGTCTGTGAAGTGTCTAGCCTCCTCCCTTTATTCCCCTGCTATTTTTGTCTTGGAATTTCCATCAATAGAGAATGAATCTCCAATTACTTTACCCTGGGTTGGGGGGCATGGCGAGGGTAGTCCCATCTGCCTCATGACCAAGAATTAAACCGAGGCCCTTGGCAGTGAAAGCACAGAGTCCTAACCTCTGGACCACTAGGGAATTCCCCGAGTCCCTGAATATTTTAAATTTGGACTAATTCACCAATCTCCTAATGGATTCCTGCTCCTGGAAAAAGATTTCTAAAACATAAATCTCGTTATGTTAACTCCTTTTGTTTAAAGCCTCTCAGGGGTGTTGTATTGTCCAGGTGATGATGGAGGTGCTTTGGTGTCATGTCAGTAGGTCTCTTGCTGGTCTTGCCTCTGCCTATCTTTGATCTTCGTGTGCCCTGACCTTCATCTTTGTGTATTCTTTTCTATACCGTCATTGAATCAACTCAAGTTTCCTCCAATATTCCATGTTGTTTCATGTCTCTTATTTGTATAAGTCTACCAGGAACATCCCCTGGAGGAGGGAAAAGCTACCCATTCCAATATTCTGGCCTGGAGGAGGCCATGGACTGTATAGTCCATGGGGTCGCAAAGAGTAGGACAGGACTGAGCGAATTTTACTTTCACTTTTCACCTGAAATCATGGGCGCTTCTCTGGTGGCTCAGTGGTAAATAATCCATCTGCCAATGCAGGAGACACAGGTTTGATCCTTGGATTGGGAAGATCCCCCTGCAGAAGAAAATGGCAGCCCACTCCAGTATTCTTGCTTGGGAAATCCCTTGGACAGTGGAGCCTGGCAGGGTACAATCCATGGGGTCACAAAGAGTGGGACACAAGTTAGTGACTAAACAACCTGAAATCATCACCATTTCTTCTTTGGAAGCCTGAAATTCTTTCCTGCTGAAATATTACTTCTTCTGTGAAGCTTTCTATGATGGTGCCTCTAGGCAGAGGACATAGTGATTTGTCTGTATCTTTGCCTCCCTTTGTAGTTTCTGGAGTTCAGTGGCTCCCAAGGGCAGAGGCTGTGTCCTTCTTGTTTTTATCACCTAATTGACTAGTACAATATAGTATGACATCAAATAGGAGTCTCTCAGTATTTGCTGAGTAGGGGAATGAATTCTGATTGGTTTCTGTTTTTTTTAGGTATAAAATCTAACATAAATTGAGATGCTTACTATACTGTATACTTATATATGTACACACATATTTGTGTGTGTGTATATATATATATATCTGTGTGTATATATATAGCTACACATACACACATATAGTGAGAGGGAGGGAGAAAGAGAATGTCTAGTTACTGCAAATTCCTTCTGAGATTTATTTCTGACAACGAGCTTTTTATGGCAATGTTATTCAAAGAGGGATATATATATATGTGTGTGTGTGCATATATAGTACTAGTTCTGTTCAGTGCAGAGTTACTGGGGGCAAAAGCTTAGAAGCAGAATGAAGCAGGAATGTACCTGAATCCAAAGCTTTCAGTAGCCCAGATAGATGAACACACTCAATGACGAGCTGTCCAGGGTAAGCAGGCCCTGCCCCCACGATGCAGGGAGGGAGTTAGCAGTACCATCTACACTGCTGCCTAATAATAGAAGCTTCTTCGCCGCGGTCCTGACCCTGTTAGAAAAGAGGAGCCTCTGGAGTGCAGGAGCCCGATGTGATGAGCCAACTGTGCTACTAAAGTGGAGAAGAAATGAGCCTCCTGCCGTCTTCTCAAATAGTGAAGAAATTAAGGAAAGACTTCTAGTAATGCTGCCATTGAAACAACTGTGTGTGTGTGTATGTTCCCTCGCAGTGTTTATGCCCTGTATACACGTAATGGGCCTTGTAAAGCCCTGACACATACCAAGCTTTCACGACATGGCAGCTATCGTTATGATTACTCTTGGAAAGGAGATTTGTGTTTTTTCCTATGTTGGTCTTTCTACTTGTCTTTTCAGACATGTTGATGAGCTTCAGTCTTCTGTTCTGTCTCCTTAACCCTTCCCTCCAACCTCCACAGGCATGCAGAGGACAGGGTGCACAACCTTCCTAATTGCTGAAATTGAGAGGAAAAACTGAGAATGTGAGGTTTAGCCTCCCTGGATTTCCTCTTGATTTTGCCTGTCAACAGAAAGGGTACAATGCGTGCATGTGTGCTAGGTCGCTTCAGTGGCTCAGTCGTGTCTGACTCTTTGTGACCCCATGGCCTGTAGCCCACAGGCTCCTCTGTCCATGGAATTCTCCAGGCAAGAATACTGGAGTGGGTTGCCATGCCCTCCTCCAGGGAATCTTTCTGACCCAGGGATCGAACCCACATCTCTTACGTCTCCTGCATTGGCAGGTGAGTTCTTTACCACTGGTGTTACCTAGGAAGCTCAGAAAGGGTACATTCAGTTCTAATTTTTGTTTCTTGAGGTTATACACATGTGGACTAGTTTATTTACTTGTTCATTTAGGTACTTAAGTCTTTACAATCCAGTGCATTTTACACTGACAGCACTTGCTATTTGGAGCAGCTGCATTTCCAGAGTGCAGTTGCCCCGTATATCTGCCAGCTGCCGGGTTGGACAGCACAGGTTTGGGCAGTTCTGGAAGTTTGTTCTGCTCCATTTCTACCACTGGGCTGCTATGATTATTTTGCTCAGATGTTATTCTGTAGACTCAACTCCTCCTTGGAAAAGTGACTCCCAAGATGTAGACTCGCAGAAAGATTTTAGCCTTATTATGGCTGGAGATGGTGACTGCAGCCATGAAATTAAAAGACGCTTACTCCTTGGAAGGAAAGTTATGACCAACCTAGATAGCATATTGAAAAGCAGAGATATTACTTTGCCAACAAAGGTTCGTCTAGTCAAGGCTATGGTTTTTCCTGTGGTCATGTATGGATGTGAGAGTTGGACTGTGAAGAAGGCTGAGCGCCAAAGAATTGATGCTTTTGAACTGTGGTGTTGGAGAAGACTCTTGAGAGTCCCTTGGACTGCAAGGAGATCCAACCAGTCCATTCTGAAGGAGATCAGCCCTGGGATTTCTTTGGAAGGAATGATGCTAAAGCTGAAACTCCAGTACTTTGGCCACCTCATGCGAAGAGTTGACTCATTGGACTCTGATGACCCAGACTCTGATGCTGGGAGGGATTGGGGGCAAGAGGAGAAGGGGACGACAGAGGATGAGATGGCTGGATGGCATCACTGACTCGATGGACGTGAGTCTGAGTGAACTCCGGGAGTTGGTGATGGACAGGGAGGCCTGGCGTGCTGTGATTCATGGGGTCGCAGAGTCGGACACGACTGAGCGACTGATCTGATCTCATCTGATCTGATGGCTGGAGATTTAAGCCAAAGTCTTCATCTACTGCAGAATAAAAATGATGTTGTTCTTTCAGATCAAAAATATATTTTCTTGTTTTGTTTTTTTTTTTAAATCAGTGTTCAGCTGTAAGCAACAGAAAACATTCTAGCTTTTATAAGCAGAAGGGGACTTTTTTTTTTTAATTTTAACGAGAATTGGAGTCTTGCACAATCCTTCAAAGGTCTGGAGAAGCAGGCTTTGGTGTATTTTTAGAGTAACTGTAAGAAAAATACTGAGGAGATTAACTACCACTGGAGCGGAAATCTGCCACAAGAAGTTGGGGAACTTGAAAGCCCCTCCTTGTCAGCTGTCTCTGGTGCTGCTTTGACCCTGCCAGGATAACAAGCCTGCAGAATGTAGTCCACACTGTCCTTTACCCCGTGAGGCTAGGGACTGGTCACTGGTACTTGCATCACCACTACTGCAGAAGAGCAACTAGGATGACCAGAAAAAAATAGAAAGAGGAAAAAACAAAGTTCAGTATATTTTCTACAGGGAAAGCACAGTAATAACAAAAGTACAGTCTCTACTGTAGTTTCACTGTGCAAATCTACACAGTGGGTGCATCTGTTTGAGGAAAACTAGGTCATGTGAAGAATGTCAGCCCTAGGGAGTCTGGGAAATGTAGTATTTAGCTTTTCAGCTTCTAGCAACGCAGCCTGGGAGCAGTCTAGAACTGAGTTGAGTGAACCAAGCTGCAGTATCTGCTGCAAAATCTGAAACCCAGGAGAAGTGCTGGTCTTTTTTGGGCACCTAAACCCCTAGCAGTTGTTTTTGACGTGGTTGCCCTTATATACAATCAGTTTAACATGAGTATTTTCTTCCTTAGCATATCATCTGTGTTGTTTTCATAATTAAATTATAATTTATAGTGCATCGAGTTAATAGTTTATACCTTTCCCAAAGTCCAGAAAGCTTATAGGAAACACAGGTTTAAAAATTTTTTTAGAAAATGAAGATATATTTGACATATTACACTGTATAAGTTTAAGGTATATAATATATTGATACACTGATATTATAATATAGTTGCCATTGTAGCGTTAACTGACACCTCTGTTGCATCACATAATTATCATTTCTTCTAGTGTTGGGACACAACTTTTTTTTTTCTTTGCATTAAACGAATAGAAAATCTTTTGAGAAAAGTTAACCAACTGCCCAGTGAGGAAATTGTAAGTATCAGTTAATGCAGCTTAAATACATTTCATTTTAGTACTAAGAATAAAATTAAAATGGTTTTCTAGAAATTATAAGTGTACCAACATGATGTAATCATTTTCTTTTACTGCTATGACATTTAGCAGCTTTGAAACAATGCAAGTTCTTATAATTCCCATAGTACAGAAACCTGGCAGGCTTGGGTGGGTTTCTGCTTAGGATCTCAGCCAAAGTCAGGGTGCCCACAGGACTGTGTTTTCTGGAGGAGAATTCATTTCCATGCTCATTCATGTTGGTAGTAGTGTTAGTTGCTTAGTCATGTCTGATTCTTTGTGACCCCATGGGCTGTAGCCTGCCAGGCTCCTGTGTCTGTGGAATTCTCTAGGCACTGGAGTGGGTTGCCATTCCCTTCTCTAATTCATGTTGTTGACAGAATTTAATTCCTTGTGTTTTCAGGACTGAGGTCCTCATTGCCTTGCTGGCTGTCACCTCCAGTTTCTTTTCACCTTCTCGATGCTTCTCACATTCTTTAACTCTTGGCCACCTCTCTCCATCTCCAAAGCCAGCAATGATGTGCTTCACGTCTCTCCTGCCTCTTCTCCCAGGGCGTGTCTGTGTGACCCTAGCTGGGGAGGGTTCTCTGCTTAAAAGGCTCATGTGATTAGGTTAGTTCCACTCAGATAATTCAAGATTTATCTCCTCACCTTAAGGTTTGTGTCCATAATCATATCTGCCAAGGTATTTTGCCATCTAATGTAATGTATTTGCGGGTTCTAGGGATTAGAATGCATGTATTTTCAGTTCAGTTCAGTTCAGTTGCTCAGTCGTGTCCTACTCTTTGCGACCCCATGAACTGCAGCATGCCAGGCCTCCCAGTCCATCACCATCTCCCGGAGTTCACTCAAACTCACATCCATTGAGTCGGTGATGCCATCAACCCATCTCATCCTCTGTCGTCCCCTTTTCCTCCTGCCCCCAATCCCTCCCGGCATCAGAGTCTTTTCGGGGGCCATAATTCTACCCACCCTATATGGAGGCTTTCAAGTTGGTCTAAAATGGTGAATTTCTCCTAAGTGTGTGTTGTGATGATATCTTGGTAATTATTGAGTGATTCCACGATTTATCTTTTTTTATTATTCAGATAACAAATTAATGAATGATGTGATGCAGACCCAAATAGCCGAACTAAACTCTCCTGTGAGTGGCAAGAAAGTTGTTCAGATTGGAAGACTAGACCTTCATTTTTCTTTCCTTTGACTAGAATGCTACAGGAAAAGTAAGTAGAAGTAGGCAGATACTAAACCAAAGGCTGGGTTTTCATAGAACAAATTTCCCTTTCTTTGATCAAAAAGCAGCTGTGGTCACTGTCATTTCTGTTTAAACAAATGTCGATATATTGGCATTTTTCTCCCCATGAAACCTCTTGGGTTAGTACATGGGGAGTTGGAATTGTAGCTGATTGCTTCGAGATTGGCAGGAGGTTCCACGTTAGAAACCTTTTAAATGCTATTAATCATCCACTTGTTTAGATGAAAAACAAAATGCCTTTCAGTATGTAAAGGTGGATCATCAGAATCTTGTACCTTTGTCTGGGTCACAGTAGCGTTGTTGAAGTGGATAATTTATTTCTTAATCTAAACCATAAATAGTTTAAAATGTCTTGTTAAAGAAACAAACATGAGTACCTCATTGGAGGATATTAGATTAGTAAAAAAAAAAAAAAAATAAGAACCCGCTATTTGCTTTATAAATACTTCTGAAAGAGATTCTTTGACTAATGCATTAAGATGTATTTTCCTTTACTGAATTTTCTTTTGTATATGATTCAAGGAGCTACAGTATGCTAATATCACGTTCACATTTTTTTTTTGGTTGTTATTGGTAAAGATGAATTTTTAAATCTGTTTAATTTCATGTCTGATAACTCCAAGTTGTCGCATTATCACTCTCTGCTCTGTTCTCTTCTTTTTACTCTTGCCATTTTCTCTCTCTCTCTCTTTTTTTTTTTTAAACATAGGATGAAGTAAGTGTCCCAGGCAGCAACTCAACCGACGTGCTCCACTGGACCACCGCTACCACCATGAAAGTCCTCTCCAGCACCAGCACCACCACCAAGGTTGTGCTGCAGGCCGTCAGCGATGAGCAGTGGTGGAAGAAGTCTTTGACTTACCTACGACCCCTTGAAGTGAGCGAGGCATTCTGTTTTCTTAAAGCAGTTGGGGTGGTTTATATCAATTCATTAGCATGCTCTTCAGTTGGTTTCACTATTTAAGTTTATCTTTAGATTATTAATCTCCTAAGAAATCTAGGCCTCCCATCGGATAGGGAATGAGTAATTGATTTTATAGACTGTAATTTGCTACCATACTATACTTGAAGAATACATCGATATAGATTTAAGTAAGGTTGGTTTCTATGTCAGAATTGAAGTTTACTGAGATGAAAAGGAAAATGATGTTTATTAAGGCTTTCTCTCTTTTGCTCTGTTTCTGTAGGGCAGTAGAAAGAAGAGAAACGCTAGGAGCCATCCCGGGGGCTGTCTTAGTTCTCTTCAGCTTCTGTGACAAAAATATTTTAGACTAGGTGACTTAAACAACAGACAATTTATTTCTCACAGTGCTGGAAACTGAGAAGTCCAAGGTCAAGGCCCTGGAGAATTTAGTGTTTGATGCAGGCCTGCTTCCTGGTTCATAGAATGCCTTCTGTTTGCTGTGTCCTCACATGGTAGAAGGGGGGTGAGGGACTTTTCTGGAATCTCTTTTTTTATAAAGGCACTAATCTCATTTTCCAGCTCTGCCATCATGACTTAATCACTTATCAAAGGCCCCACCTCTTAACACTATTACACAGAGGTTAGGATTTCAACATGAGTTTGGGGTGGGGGTGGGACACAAATATTCAGTCTTCAGTGGGGCCTCTAGGTAAAGGGAATGTTTTAACCGATTCTTTTGTGTTTCTGCAGGTAGAGGTCAGGACAAGCATTGAGGTTGTTTTCTGTGACTTCTTAGCCCGCTGTGTCCCTCCTGTCTTCCCTGCATCGTCATGCTGCTTTCCGTCCTTTAGCCACATACTAGGAAACTAACAGGAAAAAGAAGCATGGGCCTTTTTATAAAGGTACCCCGAACACTTGAGTATCTTATTCATTCATTCTGCAAATACTTACCAGGCATTTTCCATGTGTCAGATGTTGTGCTCATCACTGGAAATAGAGTGGGGAAACCCTTCAGTCTGATTTCCTTCCTTTGAGTCCTCTGTGTCTCAGTGGGGGCAAAAAAGAAACCAACAGATAAAATACTTGTATGATAATGAGATGGCAGGTGGTGATGAGTACTGTGCAGAGAACTTAAGCAAGGTAGTGGAATAGTGAGTGATACTGGAGGAGTGAAGTTCTGATTGCAGCAGGGGGGTTAGTTTCTCAGAAAAGGAATCACTCTGATCAGAAAGCTGAGTGAGCCATGCAGACAAGTACATTTTGAAGAAATAGCCTGATGTCTTTGTAGAAGGGGGCCAAGGTAAGGGAGAGCAGCATGATGAGTGGGAAGATGGTTGGAAATGAATGGTTGGAGAGATGGTGAAGAGACCCACGATGTAAAGCCTTCCATAGATGGTGAAGAGAACTACAGATCTGATTCTCAGCAACACAGCGTTGTTTGAAAATTCAGACAATGCAGTCATGTGATCCAAGGTTACTTTTAATACATCTGTTTAACTGCTGTGCAGAGAGTCGTCAGTAGTGAAGCAAAAAGATGCTTCTCTCTTCCAGGAGTCCAGCTCAGAGATGTTGATGGCTTAGATTAGGGTAGCCATGAGGGACATGAGAAGTCTTTGGTTTGAGGGTGTACTTTGTGGACCTGCTGATGGTCTGAACGTGGGATATGCAGGAGAGAGAATGGAGGATAATCACCCAGAAGAAACCACTTACTGATGGGCTGTGGGCTTGACTTTGGGTGAAGTCTGTGCATCTCATCACTTCATGCATCACACTGGATTTTGACTAGGGTTATTTTCTGTCTCACCTGTTGGGGCTTTTTGAAAGTTCATGTCTTAGAGTTGGACCATTAAATAAAGCAGGCTGAGTGCTGAAGAATTAATGCTTTTGAACTGTGGTGTTGGAGAAAACTCTTGAGAGTCCCTTGGACTGCAAGGAGACCATACCAGTCAAACCTAAAGGAAATCAGTCCTGAATATTCTTTGGAAGGACTGATGCTGAAGCTCCACTACTTCGGCCACCTGATGTGAAGAGCCGGCTCATTAGAAAAGATCATGATACTGGAAAAGGTTGAAGACAGGAAGAGAAGGAGTCTACAGAGGATGAGATGGTTGGATGGCATCACTGACTTGATGGACATGAGTTTAAGCATGCTCTGGGAGTTAGTGAAGGACAGGGAAGCTTGGCATTCTACAGTCCATGGGGTTGCAAAGAGTCGGACATGACTGAGCTAATGAACAACAACATCTTAGATAAAGTGGTTAGCACTGTGCCTAGTATATAGTTTTCTCTGAAGAAACTATTTTAACATCATTTGCAGCAGCAGCTTGATTGTTTCCTAGGCTGTGCTTGCCCTAAGTAAGTGCTCCATGACCTTGGAGGATTGGGTGAATGTCTTCTTCTTGGCTCTTCCAATAAGGGGCTTTACAGTCTGTTTGAGGAGAGCAAAGCATAAAGATAATTAACCATGGTAGGGATACTAAAATATTGCTAATGAAGAGGACTGAAGACCAGTCTAATAAAGATGTTCCTGTGGGTTGTAGTTGTGGGGGCGGTGGGGCTGGTGAAGGGAGCCCAGTCTTACCTTGCCTCCAGCTGCTGTGGTTTCAGCAGGTGTGGTCTGTGGCAGGCCTGGGAGGAGAGGTGGGCAGTCAGCATGGACCATTACCCTTGTAACGGGAGGAAGGCATAGAGGCCAGTAGAATGGACAAAGTAGTTGCATGGAGTGTTAGCCTTTAATGGTAATTAGCATTTAGTGAATTTGAATGTTATTCTGTGTAGTTTAGATTTGATACTGCTGACTGCATTATTCAGAGCTACTAAAGGTTTTTTGGAGCAAAGGAACAGCATATACAGAATGATGTTTTAGAAAGGTTATCCGGACTGTTGTATAGAAAACTGGCCATGTGTGTGACACCGATTACTTCAGTGTTTCTGATTCAGTGATGTCAAAGTGACCAGAAGAATCAAAAAGCACTTCAGGGTGAGGCTGAAGCGCTGCTCTTAGAACGTGGTGATGATTCTTAATATTCTCTGCTGGGTTTCAGTGTCGCTCTGACACTCTCTGTTCGGCTTGCACAGTACACGTTGATCCGTTTCTCCTGAAATCTATTTGTTCTTTCTTCCTTCCTTTCCTCCTCCACCTCCTCTCCCAGCTCTCTTTCCTTTATCCACTGATCGTCACTTTGTTCTGTTTAGGGTCAAGAATTTGGTGGTGTTTATCAAATTGGAACCAGAGCCAATGAAGGCCTAGAAAAACAAGGCTGTCGTCCTTTTTATGAATCTGTCATCTCCAATCCCTTTGTTGTAGAGGTAAGGGCAGTGTGCCTAAGAACATAGATTTAACTATCATGGTGGCTGCGAGCATTTTACTACAAACAAAATACGCAGTTTTTTTGAAGATGTACTTCTTTTGTTCATACTCATGTTTTGCATTGGTTTTATGTGATTCGTTACATGTTATGAGACTAAAATAAAATCTGTTTTACAATTTTACATGGAATAATATGTTTTAGTAAGTGAGAAGCTATAATTCAAGTTATGGGAAGATAAAAATCCTATCATTATCTTTTCTAAGAATATCTTTATAGAGAAAAAGCCATCCCATCAAATGATGTCACTGCTTCTCTTGTCTAGTCTGAAGTGACCTATGACACCTATCAGCATATCCTGGTAGAAAGCTTTGCAGAAGTGTTACTGAGAACTGGGAAACTGGCAGAAACTAAAACCGAAGGAGAAGAAGTATTTCCAACAACAGAAGGTATGAAAGGTTCTAGTTCCCCAACAATGTGTGACTCAGAATAATAGGTGAGACTGTATGAATGAATGAGAGTTAGGAAAACCAGTAACATTTTCAGTAATTTTGAATATCTTAACTTGACATCATCATTCATACATTTATTTATTCATTGATTTAAATCATTTATTGAGTACCTACTATTTTCTGGATACTTGTAATATTGAAGATTTAAAAGGATAAATGAGATAAAATTCCTATTTAGGGTGCTAATCATGTAAAGTGATTCTTACAGGGAATGATATAGAATAATGAGCTCAATAGATACTACTTTCTTTCCTGGTTTTATGGGTTAATCAAGAACTCTTATGTACCTGTTTCATGGACTATAGATGTGAATTTCGTCTTAAGAATTTTCTACGTGGTGCCATATTGTTCCATGTGAAATTTTTTGAAAAGAATGAAAATGTATGCAGTTGACCAAAGACCACTTGCCATTTGTACTTTTTTCTTCTTTAACCTCCTTACTTCTTTTCAAGGTTCCAGGGTAATTGCCTTGACTATTTTTATTTTTCAATTTTCCCTCTCTGCTTTGCCAGCCTTAGTAGGTACTTCAGGACTTAAAGACGACTGGGGCTCCAGCTATCTTGTCTATATTCTAGGTATCTGTAAGGAGTATAGAAGGGAAAAACAGTTTTCTTGGCAATCTTGTCCAGGACTTGCACTTCCATATAGCCTATAACTGCTAATGAGCCTGAATGATGCTGTTTTAATGGAACACATTGCAGTGTGGAGTAAAACTTGGAAAAAATGTATGTGGAGAATAGAACTGCCATGTTCCTGGAAACCTGATACTATAACTTATTTTTAGATCATCCTTCTTTCAATCATTATTTATATGCAGTTGTAAAGAGAGGAAGCAAATACTCTGCAGAGCCTGGGATGCTGGAGGTTTTTACAAAGTTACCGTTTTTCTTCAATTCTGAGATGCATATCATGATCTATAGTTTCTCTGCCTTGTTCAGTCATTAAGTCAAGTCCAACTCTCTGCGACCCCTGGGCTGCAGCATGCCAGGCTTCCCTGTCCTTCACTATCTCCTGGAGTTTGCTCAAACCCGTGTCCATTGAGATGGTGAGGCCATCCAACCATCTCATCCTTTCTTGGCTTCTTTTCTTCCTGCCCTCAATCTTTCCCAGCATTAGAGTCTTTTACAGTGAGTCAGCTCTTTGCATCAGGTAGCCTAAGTATTGGAGCTTCAGCATCAGTTCTTCCAGTGAATAGTCACAGTTGATTTCCTTTAGGATTGGCTGGTTTGATCTCCTTGCTATTCAGGGGCTCTCAAGAATCTTCTCCAATGCCACAGTTTGAAAGCATCAATTCTTCAGCACTCAGCCTTCTTTATGGTCCAACTCTTACATCTGTACATCACTACTGGAAAAACTATAGCTTTGACTAGACGGACCTTTGTCAGCAAAGTGCTATCTCTGCTTTTTAATATGCTGTCTAGGTTTGCCATAGTTTTCCTTCCAAAGAGCAAACATCTTTTAATTTCATGGCTGCAGTTACCAGCCGCAGAGACTTTGGAGCCCAAGAAAATAAAGTCTGTCACAGTTTCTACTTTTTCCCCTTCTATTTGCCATGAAGCGATGGGACCAGATGCCATGAGCTTAATTTTTTGAATGTTGAGTTTTCAGCCAGCTTTTTTACTTTCCTCTTTCACCTTCATCAAGAGGCTCTTTAAGTTCTTCCTTGCTTTTCTGAAATTAGTGTTCAAGTCACAGTTGAACGCTAATTCACAGGTACGTTCATGTTTCTTTTTTGCCTCCCAGAAGCTATTGCTAAATCATGACACATCTTATAAGTGATATTGAATTATAAGAGTATAGTTGCATTGCTGTTTCCCCTTTTAATTATTTCTTCTTTTCTTTACAAATATAGTAAAGTTTAAAAATAAAATAAAATTAAAAAAATAAACAAATATTGTAATACATTACTCATGGATTAAATTATGATTGATTGTTAGAATAGCTTATACAGATAAAATCTAAGACCCTAAGAAAATACTGGTTAGACATGGAAATATCATCTGTTAATTGGTGTAGTAAAGGACTGAATTAATAACCAGGAATTCGGAAACATTGACTTATGTAATATCTTAACACATTATCGATTAGAGAATTTTTGCAGAACCTAAGGCCTGTGACCAGAAATTTGCTGTGTAAGTGAATACTGAAACACTCTGGTCAATAACATTGGGGTAAAGTGAAAGTGAAGTCGCTCAGTCGTGACCGACCCTCAGCGACCCCATGGACCGCAGCTTTCCAGGCTCCTCCGTCCATGGGATTTTCCAGGCAAGAGTACTGGGGTTCGGTGCCGTTGCCTTCTCCAACTCTGAAAGTGAAGTGAAAGTGGCTCAATCGTGTCCAACTCTTTACGACCCCATGGACTGTCCATGGAATTCTCTAGGCCAGAATACTGGAGTGGGTAGCCTTTCCCTTCTCCAAACACTGGGGTAACAAAAGATATATTAATACATCTCCAGTCAAGAATATGTTAATTTATGATTTAGCTTATGACATATATATGTGTGTGTGTGTATTTGCATACCTCTCTTACAAAAAAAGGCAAGAAAATGGAACCACGTGCTAAAGGTTTAAAAGATGGCTGTGTCCTTGGAGAGACTCTGTCACACTGATTTCTCAGTTTATTAAAGCTTCTGCTGTTTTCCAGAGCTGTTTTTGGAGGAAGGTGGAGAGTACATGAGAATAAGGTCCTGGTGGGGCACAACTTTCTAGATTATTTGGCCTCCCCCTTTCATGGTGTTCTTAAAATACCTGACCATCTTTGTGGTAGCTGGTAACTAAATGATGAGGCCTCAGAATGATCTGGAAGCATGAAGCAAATAGAGATTTTTGTGGAGGAGCTGTATGGATTGGGGGGTAGCACAATGATAAATTGGGGATCCCCTCCTGTTCCCTTTCTCACCATGTGTACATCATTCACTGAAGCATTGGTCCTTGAGCCACCTACTCTCCTTGTACCTGGAGTATAACATTCAATTATAACTCAAAGTTGGTGATACCTTTTGACTACTTTCATCTAATTCTACCTTCCCCTACCCCCTGCCTCTGGTAACCACAAATCTAATCTCTTTTTCTGTGAGTTTGTTTCTGGAGTGTAATTGACCTACAAAATTGTTAGTTCCTGGTATATAGCATCATGATTTGATATTTCCGTATGTTACAAAATGATCACGTTTGGTTTCTCTTGAGGATGCTAACATATTTGAGACAGATATCATTAGCTATTTTATAGTGTCAAATATTTGTTAGAAACTCAACAGATTTGATGAATGATATAGGTTAAATGACCTAAATTAAAATTATAGAAATGTGACTCCTGACTTTGGTTCAGAAGTAGGTCATGAAACAAATTAAACTTCCCAACACGATCTGACTTTTCAGAATTTTTTAATAAAGTTGATGAAAAGGTTTTTTATGGAGACTAGCTGAAGAAAATTGATCATTTATTTAGCTAAATGAATGATTTAACAGCTAATGATTTCTAAATCAATAATATGGGCAGCTTTCCTCTGTGAATTCTGTTCTGGAATTAAATTTATCAGAGAGTGCTTGCCAGAGGCACTTATTTTGCAGAGAATTAGTGCTTGGAGGCTTAGGCATAGATTTCATCTGATTTCTAGACAAGTATTACTTGTCTAGAAAATGCAGTGTATTTTCTGCAAGGTTAGAAAATAAGCATTGCAAATTAAATTCATACACAGTGCTAAATGTAGGACAGATCTTTATTATTATTATTTTTTAAATAAATACATGTATTTTAAATGGTAATGAAAAATCACTGCAATACAGTCTACAGCCAGCAAGATATCTTGTGGATCCCATCCGATTGAAACCCTGTGGTTTCTGGACTACTTCAGATCCTCCTTGATAATTTTGTCATATGTAGCTTTACATGGCTCACAGATTCTCCTATATGTGAGGGTTTGAATTGCGCCTCAGTGAGGGCTGCTGAGAAAGTTGGGATTGGGGTCAAGTGTGGGCAGTTATGACGTGTCTCCCCTTTCCCCTCCTCCCATCTCTCCCCTCTCATCTTCCCCCAAGCGCCCCACCAAGTTGGTTTCCTTCAATAATTCAGTTGTTAGGGAGGAGGGGTTCTGGGTCAGCACTTGGGTTGTAGGGATTAATGAGCCGTGATCTGGCTGTGGGAGAAAAAAGATGTCACAAAGTGACTTTGACAGTTGTGTTAAGCATCAGGGAAGAGACATGATCCCTTTCCTTTCAACCTGGGGACGTAGGAGATGCTGGTGTGCCTGACACGGGTGATGGTGGCCTTTCCCGTCTTGGAGCAGCAGCGAGGCCACAGGCTTTGTGTGGCTGGAAACTCAGCTGCCTGAGTGCTAGAGAGGAGGCACATGTATACTTGTCCACACGGAACCCCGTTTGGGAAATAACTGTTGGGGAGCTTGAGCATTTGACCCTGTTTTCAGAAGGATTTTTCCCCTTTTCTTTAAATATTTTATTAAGGAAATTTTCAAATGCATAGAAAAGTCAAGAAACTTCTACAGTGAACCTCCCATATACTCTCCACCTGGATTTCAACAATTAATATTTTACTACACTTGCTCTAGTCCTCCCACCAAATACAGCTTCTTTCTCTGACACATTTCAGAGTTGTAGGCATCGTTACTCTTCGCCTCTTGACATGCACTGTGCGTATCTTTAACTACAGTCAATATTTCTTACTTTTTTATTTTACAACAGTTTTATTATTTATTTTTTTTCATTTACCAACAATGAAATGCAAAAATCCTAAGTGTAGACATAAGACTGTGAGTTTTGACAAGCACAGCACCTGTGTAACCCTGACTCCTTTCAAGATGCAGAACTTTACTGTCACCCCAGAAAGTCGATGCCTCTTTCCTGAAAACACCCACCCCACACTCCCAATCGGAACTGACACATGTTCAGTTTTTCCCCTGCTATAGATGAGCTTTGACTGCTCTAGAATTCATTCAGTGGGATATATTCTTTTATGTGGAACGAGATTTATCTGCTTCTATCAGTAGGTTTTTTTCTATTCTTTCTTTCTTATTTTTTTTAATAACTGAAAGGTATTCCACTGTATGAATATACCACAGTTTACCCCTTCTCCTAGTGAGGGACATGGGAGCTTTTTCCAGCTGAGGGTTGTTATGAAAAAGCTGCTGTGAACTCAGCAGTTTTTGTGAACCTGTGTTTTTACGGACCTTTGTTTTTATTTCTCTAGGGTAACTATCTAAGGGTGGAGTTGATGAGCCAAAGTTTTTTTTAAGGAACTATCAGACCTCTCTTGTTGGCTGTTGTGGTTTTTCTGGGCTGTGGTTCTTTAAGACTTCAAGTTCCCCATCTGAATTTTACCTGCCTGGCAAGGAGCAGACAGAAGCTTGTCCTCAGGATAGAAGCTGTAAAGATGGGAAACTCACTGGTGTCATTTCATTTTCCAAGTGGCATCTGCCCTCTAGTTTCTGTCTGCTTTGAGTGTCTCACCAGTGCCTTAAGATACCTGTTTTTCATGCTTTATCCAGAGTACAGTTTTCATCTGCAGGAGGGCTGTACAAGTAAGAGAACCCAATCCCAGAAGAATTTAAATTGGATGTAGTATTCTGGATTTCACTGGAGTTCGTCTGATGAGAGTGGGGCAAAAGTCTGAGTCATCAATTCCCCAGAAAGATGAAACAAAAAGCCAGGGTACCTTTCTCTTAGGATTAATTCTGAGGAGTCAACTCATATCAATGAAGCTTACCCTGTGGAGAGGACTTTGGACTCACCCTCAACTTAAGCGATCTTCATCTTCTGTGGTTGAAGTAGATGTCAGGAGACCTCTTGAGAAATGGGCCAAATGGGCATTCAGGTGGATGAGATATGCCAGCTAAATGGCAGTCCTGGTGGAGATGCTGCAACAAACACTTGGCTTAAAGTGAGAATTTGAAAAACATGGCAATTTGGCGATAGCTATAAAAATTATAGTTGTGGGGTTATTTGACCTAGTGATTCCGCTTCTAGGAATTTATTCCATGAATTCTCACACATGGAAAACACGGCACATGTTCATTGCTTGTAATAGCATAAGATTGTCGATAGCCTGATACATACCGATGGAGAGGGATATCTTATTTTGTATGTTTCGTTTTCTGTCTGCGTGAGTCAGCTTGGGCTGACAGGACAGAATACTATAGACCAGGTGGCTTAAACAGCAAAAATTCCCAGTCTCACAGTTTGGAGACTGGAAATCAGATGCCAGTGTGGTTGGGTTCTGGTGAGTTATCTCTTCCCAGCTAGCACACAGCTGCCCTCTCACTGTGTCTTTACCTCAGGGCAGAGAGAGAGGGAGAGGGAGGCAGAAGGTATGAAGGGGGCAGAGTATGGGTTTTCATGGGAAATAACAGGCGAGGTCTGGTAGGCATGCCTGAGCAAGCTTGAGATGAAGAGTTTGGGTAACTTTGGTGGACTCTGGGCTATGGGGTGATCTCTGCCTATCTAGCACTTGGCCCTGGGGTGATCAGGGCAGAGGTGATATTGTGCCTGGAATGCAGAAGCCAGAGAAAGGGGCTGGTTCAGAGAATTGGCTCCAAGCTGGTTGGTTTGCACATCAGTGGTGTGCCCGCAGGGAAGCTGTTTGCTTTACTTGGCAACTGACTAGTTTGCCAATAGCCCAGATTGACAGGACTCTTCCCCCTCAAATGTCAGTGCATTATAAATTGCAGAAAAGTTTTAAAATTGATGGATACTGTTGTGAATATGGGGCTTCCCTGGTGGCTCATTCAGTAAAGAATCTGCCTGTGATGCACGAGACCCGGGTTCAGTCCCTGGGTTGGGAAGATCTCCTGGAGAAGGAAATGGCAACCCACTGCAGCACTCTTTGCTGGAGAATTCCATGGACAGAGGAGCCTGGCAGGCTACAGTCCATGGGGTCACAAGAGTCAGACATAAGAGTTGTTTATATGAAATGAAGCCTTTGTGGTTATTATTCACTTGGAGCAAATATTTGTATTTTAAAATGATTATTTTCACTATTTGTAAAAATAACAATGATTCTTTGGACTTCTCTGAGGGTGATTTTTGTCATTACTTTTAGCTCATGGAAATTAATTATTTCTTTTCTCTTTTGCCTGCTAAAAGCTTTGTATTCAATGAAATATGTTCAAGAAACACTGGTGACCATCTTTTGAGTTGTACCTGTGAAATAATATAACTATTTGAAAAATAAACCTATTGAAACTTATATTTTCAGATCTAGTTTTTCCCTCACAAAGGTCTCTCAAGGGAACTCTGCTTTATTTCAGCCACGTCATCATGACTGTTCTTTGTTGTTTTTGTTTTTTGTTGGGTTGTTTTCCTTTTAGAATTTCCTTCAGGTCTCTCAAGGGAACTCTGCTTTATTTCAGCCACGTCGTCATGACTGTTCTTTGTTGTTTTTGTTTTTTGTTGGGTTGTTTTCCTTTTAGAATTTCCTTCAGGATCTGGAGCATATGCTTAGGACTTCAGGGGTAGCATATTTTTTCATCCCTTGAAGGTGCTTTGATTTTTGGAAATCGCCAAATGTACATTAAATGGAGTGTAAGATTGAGTTGATGATAGGATTAAAAACAAAAAGAAAACAAGGAAAGAAAGAAAGGAAAAAAGATCTGACTGGAAGTCAGTAATGGGACTGGATGATTTTCCCAGGAAGGGCTCAGACCAGCCCCAAACACAACTCTGAGAGGGACGGTCCTCCATTAGCTGGGGTATCGGCCATTCACCTGGAATAAGGGCTCCTGAGCCATTCGAGACAGGGCTGGTTTTGATGAGTAGGTTTAGATTCTAAAAGCCATAAAAAGGGGGTGGTTTGAAAACTGTCCTCTTTTGTACATAAGGAAGGGAAATATCTGAAGGAAGTAAAAATGGAGTGGAAAAAAGCTAGATGAGATTGGAGGTTGCAATTGTAGAGGAAATGAGTATTTAGAGAACTCAGATTCTTTTACTAGAGGTACTGTGCAAGAAGCCTAGTTCCCTTTTAGATGAGTCAGGCACAGGACATGGAGTTTTAGGTCACTTCTGACACTCCACCCACTTAGAGCTGGCTCATCTAGGCTCAGCTGGTAAAGAATCCACCTGCAATGCAGGAGACCAGGGTTCGATCCCTGAGTTGGGAAGATCCTGGAGAAGGGAAAGGCTACCCACTCCAGTATTCTGGCCTGGAGAACTGTATAGTCCATGGGGTTGCAAAGAGTCAGACATGGCTGAGCAACTTTCAGCTTCCTCTAATACACCATAAAATTATATGGTGTATTTACAAAGTGAAATATTACTTACTTTGAATTATTTAGATGCTGTTTACCATCATTAGTGAAGATCAGGAGAGTGTGTTCTCTATAAAAAAAGTTTACACTGTGATGACAGTGACTGTCTGGTATTGGCCACTTAAGGTCCTAAATGAATGCCTCCTTGTTAATACAAAATGGATAAAAACACAGGTGTTATTCGCAGTGTTCTCTCTTTTATTAAATCCATGGCATTGATAGGTTGTTGCTTATATAAAGAAGTCTTATAAAAGTTGTAACGGTTGGGATATTTTAAGATGTTATATAATCAAAGCATGAAACTTGTTTTCTTTTCGTGGAGTGTGGTGCAGAGAAAGAACCCAGCCATATTGTCATGACTGTAGTAATCAAGAGAGTTATCCTAAGTCTGCTCTCGCAGATCTGTGTTGTTGTTCTGACCATGAGTGCTCACGTGGTCATCTTCCACAGTAGCTGGCATTGATATCCAGAATTGTATAGCATGGCCTGGGTCTCTAAAACCGGAAGATTAGCTGGAAGTGACACCCTCACTGATCTGTTTGCACTTAGACTTTGTAGCTGCACTAACAGTATTCACATATGTAAGTAGCAAATGGCATAATGTGTTTGAGTTAAGGCAAGACTACCATTTAACATAGTTTCATATAATCTGTACTTTGATGGTGCTGAATAGACTTTCTTATAAAGCATCTTAAAAAGTTCTCTGAAGATAATTACAGTTGAAATCATGAAGGACTAAAATCGTGACACTTAGTAACCATGACTGTCACATGGATCCTCAAAGAAAACAATGAATTTTTTTTCCCCCGCATCCAGTTCTCTTACAGCTAGCAAGTGACGCTTTACCAAATGATATGACATTGGCTCTTGCTTATCTCCTGGCCTTACCACAGGTAAGTTTGCCCTTAACCAAGAAAAAATGACTTAAAAAATGAATAAACTGAAAGTCTCTACTGGGGATTTTCACCAGTGAATTGTTTATTGCATGTTTCATTTCCTTCTGGTTGTTCCTCTGCATAACGGAAGGGCTGTGGTCAGTATCTCAAGAGTAAAGTCTACAATGTTAGCTGAAATCTTGATTTTTAAATCTTCTTTCACATGCATAGGATCTGCCTTTATAATCTGTCTGAATTTTAATGTAGTCATGTTAAGATGAGCTTGAGTCGATTTGATAGAAACTTTGAACCAAAATTCTACAGTAAGGACTAGAAATGTAATGGTTTATGATGGTTGTGCCAATTTCCTTTCAGCTGAGCTCTTTCTCTTGTTCTCCCTTGTAGGTGTTAGATGCTAACAAGTGCTTTGAAAAGCAGTCCCACTCTGCTCTCCTTCTCCAATTGGCAGCCTATTATTATAGCCTCCAGATCTACGCCCAGTTGGCTCCATGTTTCAGGGACAAATGCCATCCTCTTTACAGGGTGAGTCCTCACAGTTTCCACTTTATTAATGAGAAATGGTAAAGCTTTTCTAAAGTAGTTACAACACTTATTTACCTCTTCGGAGGGACTGAAGCGCTTTGCATTCAGAATGGATTCACAGTGGCTGTGTTAGATGGAGTTGCTTTTCCATGCATTAATAAGAGGCAGAGGTTATAGTATGTAAGGTGAATGTTGCTGCTGCTGCTGCTAAGTCGCTTCAGTCGTGTCCAACTCTGTGCGACCCTGTAGACGGCAGCCTACCAGGCTCCCCCGTCCCTGGGATTCTCCAGGCAAGAGTACTGAAGTGGGGTGCCATCGCCTTCTCCGAAGGTGAGTGTTGATTCACCCCTAACTTCTCTGTCATTTACTTTATTTTACAGCATTCTTAGGAAAGGCTGAAGTAGTAGAGGAGAAACGGAGAACTGGCTTTGTAACTACTTTCTCAAGAGGAAGATGGCTCTGATTTAGGACAGTATGCAATGTTGTTCTTTGAACAGCACTGCACTTTTATTTATTTTTAAGCCAGAGAGGTATGAGAGTAGTAATTGTGCAGGTGAAATGTTGAGACATACTATGCCTACTTACTCCCATGGTTCTGACACCTTTTATTAAATTTATTGTTAATTTCTGAGTGAGCCCACCTAAGCTTGGCCTCAAGTTACATTGCCTTCTTTTCTGGACCCAAAAGTGTTTCAGGTGCTGCTAGAAAATGGAAGGCCTCTAGGTTTACTTGTCTGCACCAGCTTTAAGCATCAGCATTCAGAAATTATCTCCTTTTTATACTGGGTATTTTAAGAGAATTACCACTTTAAGAATAGATAAGCAAATAGATTAGACTTTCAAATCCACTCTGTGTACAAACTCAAGGCTTAGTGTCTCTTGAGGCAGGATTCTTCCTCCCCTGACCCAGAGCAGACTGCAGAGAAAGAATTTGGATGCCTTGGCCATCCAAAACATATCTAAGAGCCTGTAAGTATATGAAAACATTCTGTTCATGGCAAAATCTATGGCTTTGATTCATCAGTTTTTATTTAGAAAGAGAAAGGGGAATGAGCGAACTCTCTGCCACACAGGTTACTCTCCCAAGGGCATCACCATTATGAGTGGATATTGTTTTCAGAAATGGGTATATTAGGATGAAGTTTGGGCCAAGAAAAGAACTGTCTTTTTTAGTCTAGTTCATGTATTACTTTATTTGGGAAATTTTGAATTTCTTGTTTTGATAGCTACTACTGCTTTGTACTCCTTTTTCCCCCTATACTCTAGTAATTTTCCTTTGTTTTGCTTTTATATCACAGGTATGTTTTTGTTTGAGATAAGGAATTGACCTACTGTGTTATAAATTGAGAGGAAGAGTGATTATATATAGGTGGAAGTGTGGCAGGTTAATTTCTGGAACAGTGTACTTACTTAATGGAGCAAGCATCGTCTCTTCCTTTCTGTCGCTTCTGCATCTTTTTCCAGGCATCTGGCAGAGCAGCCTTTCCGGAATGGAGGTCTGGGCTTCCTCTCCTCCACTTCAGTGCTTCAGTGGTTTCCCGTGGCCCTAGCGAGGTCGTCTGGCCTCTGTTTCCTCACCTTCATTTTCCTTTTGTTCCAGCCATACCAAGCTGCTTAAATTTCTCACACAGCCCGTGTATTCTCTGTTCCTTGTCTTCAGCACTTTGTAATCTTTTGCCCATAATGTTTCGCCAGCATGCCTTTGCTTAGTGCTCGGGTCCTGCCACCTGCCACCATCCTGTCATGCTCCCAAGCTGTGCTGGATGCTCCTCTGTGTGCCTGTACTGCCCTTTCCTTACCTCGTGACTTCTATACTGTGTTACTTTGAATTTATCTATTTTCATCTCACTGGATAACGAGCTGTTTCAGGCCGGTGCCTGTGTTGTATTCATTGGTTTCCTCGTTGCAGGACCTGGAATGTCAAGGGGAGTAAACAGATGTTCCCTGGGGTAGAATACTGAAAATTAATGAGTCATCCTTCAGTACATAGGAGGCAGTTGGATAATGTGTGTGTGTTTATCAAAAATATTTGTCAGATGACTGCTTGTGCCAGGCAGTGTTCTAGGTCCTGGGAAGACAGTAGTGGACAGTGTATATAAAAACACTTCCCCTTTTCAGATTTACATTCTGTTTGGGGAGGGGCCCCATCAACAACAAAAAAAGTAAATATATTCTTTGTTTGATTATGATAAGAGCTTTGCAAACAAAAAGCAAAGAAGAAAGTTAAGCAGTGGAGTACAGTTTAAAACAGGCTCAGGAAAGGCCTGAGTTAAGAGGGTGACCTTTGACTAAAGAAAAGGATGAGCATAGCACGAGGAAGACTGAGGGGAGGAGAGCGTTCTAGATAAAAGGATGGAACCTATAACAGAGAAGTTGATATGTCCCTGTGCCATCCTATGTACTCTAGTGTTTTTTCACAAGTATTTAAGGAAGTATTGAAAGTATTACTTTATAAAATGTGAGGCACAGAAGTGTTGCCTGACTCCAGAGGGAAAGGACAGCAGTGGAGTCGGTGACCAGACTTCACTGTGACCCGATCGGGTCTCCTCTAGGCCGGGAAGGTGTCAGGAGGGGTCACAGCAGTGGTGTATGTGGGGCTTGTTTAGGGGAGCTGTCTGGGAACGGTAGAAGGATGAGTCTCACCGTGGGAAGACATAGGCTGTCTCAGTACCTTTCACATTCATTCTGCCGTTTGATTCCATTGAGCAGCCTCATTTTGCAGAAGTGGCAGCCTCTGCAGAAGGTAAGACTCAGAGAAATTGGGTTACTTGCTCAGGGTCGCTCCGGTAGGACGTGACCTCAGTCTCCGGAGCTCCTGATTCCAGTCTTTACCTGCCCATTGTCTGGTCGTGCGGCCACTCCAGCTTTGTTTCAGAAGCAGCGTGTCCCTGTGTTTTGGACCCGAGTGATCTCTGGCTTGCACTCCAGCATGATGTTTCTACCCGCTTTGCAGTGGCTGCTGGCTGAAATCTCCACTCCCGTGTTTGACAGGGAAGCCACTCAATGAACACTGGTGGCTCTTCCTCACCCCACCAGTCATGATCCCAACACTGGCTCATTTGAAGTTTATGCTCTGACTGTTCAGACTGTATATTTCTCTGAATCTGACATCCTTTCCCACGCCTTGGTGTCTGTGCAGATGTAATTCTCCTGCCTGAAATACCTCTTACTTCTTCCCACTAGTAGCAGATGAGTCTGAGCTTAAAAAAGCTTGCTGTGTGAAACTTTCTCTGCTGCCTGAAATGATTTTGTTTTTAATTCTCTTTCTTACCTTTCTAATTATTGTAAATAATCTTTTTTTTTTAAGTTGAAAAGTAAAGTTAAAGTCACTCAGTCGTGTCTGACTCTTTGCGACCCCATGGACTGTAGCCTACCAGGCTCCTCTGTCTATGGAATTCTCCAGGCCAGAATACTGGAGTGGGTAGCCTTTCCCTTCTCCAGGGAATCTTCCCAACCCAGGGATCGAACCCAGGTCTCCCACATTGCAGGCAGATTCTTTACCAGCTGAGCCACAAGTTAATTTCTGTCTCTCACGGCGCTCTTCCAGACTTCCCCTAGAGCGGATCTTGTAGGCTGTGATAGCCGGTGCACCTCGTCTTCTTTCCACATATGATCCTGTTGAGGGCAGGAATCCCCGTCTATTCAGAATCCCCAGGACATCACCTCCTTCTAGTTACTCAGTGACTGTTATTGGCATGTGACTAATTTGAGGAATCATTTCACCTGCTATGGTGAACAGCCATCAGTATTACATTTTGGGAGTCCTGACTTTTCTTGGACGGGCCTGTTAGCTGGATGTTTTAAGTATGTTTGCATTGTCCATTGACTACCTAATGGCTCATTATTTGAGTCTTTTCAGAATCTCTCCCTGCAAAAAACCACACAGCTGAGTTTGAATTAGACATGACAAATTTCTGATGAATCATCTTGGAAATGGAGATCCAAGTGGTTTCAATTTGTTGCCCACACATAATAACTCTCCACGAAGCTTTGCTTCCGCTCAATTGTCAGTCCAGCTTGTTTCACATTTTCTCTTTCCACTCCCTGCAGTTCTGAGCTGCGGGAATGATAACTTAGGTAGATTACTAGGTTTGAATGAAAGTGTTGATATGATTTGTGGTGTCATTTCTGATAAGAAGCCTGTGCATCTTGGTGCAAAGCACATCCTGTGTCAGCCGCACAGACCCCCAGGACCCGGCAGCAAACCTGGGTGATCATTGGAGCAGCCCAGCAGGCCTTTTTTCTTTTTAATATTTATTGATTGACTGATTGATGGATTGATTTAGCTGGCTGCACCAGATCTTAGTTGCAGCATATGGAATCTAGTTCCCCGTCCAGGTATCGACCCCAGGCCCTCTGCCCTGGGAGTGTGGAGTCTTAGCCACCTGACCACTGGGGAAGTCCCTCATGTTTCTTTTTAGAGATCTATAATGATGATTGGCAAATGGTCACTTGCAGAGAATTTCCTCTTCTAGTGTTTATCCTAATAAACTTTTTATGTTGAAAAAACAATGCAAAAACATGGCAAAAAACAGATGACGAAAATAGGATAAAACAAAAGGTCAGTTTCCTTTTTGTATCAGTCCATAAATAGTTATGGTTGTACATATTTATATAACAACTTTTCAATACAGATATGAGTAAGCTATACACATTTCTGTACCTTGTTTATTTGTATCTTTTGTAATTATTGTAACTGCATCTTTTTTACAAATTGAAGTATTTAATTGTAGTTTTTTTACAAATTGAAGTATTGAAATTTACAAAGTGTTAATTTCTGGTATACAAACAAAGTGGTTCAGTTATACATATAAGCATGCAAGTACACACGTGCATATATTCTTTTCCATTGTGGGTTATTACAAGATATTGAATATAGTTCCCTGTGCTATACAGTATGACCTTGTTGTTTATTTATTTTATACAGAATACTGTGTATCTGCTCATCTCAAACTCCTAATTTATCCCTCTTCACGTATATGCATCTTGAAGTGTAATTTCTCTAGCTTAAAAAAAAAAAGTTTAAGAAGATAAAATCATTTAAAAATGGAAATGTGTCTTTTAGTTTTATATGCTAGAGAATCAAACCTAGCAGGGGATGAAATTCAAAACTTTATGGTAGACTATTTCTAAGATGCATTTTTTTAAGCTACTAATTGAAAATACTAAGTAGAAAATTATCTCAAGCAAGTAACAACCCTAGAGGGAAAACATACCACCTGTTTAAAACTTTCCAAACAATATTACCAAGAAATGGAGACTATTAAGCCTGAATGGATTTATTACCTCTACTAGTTAGTAGTACTAGATGAAGTCATTCAGCGTTCTAGTCTCATAAATATTTATGTACATTAATTTTTTTTTTACAGGGACCTGGCCATAGTCTTTAAAGAAAGCATATTTTTTTTTCTACACCTTAAAGAAACTGCATTGCCAGATTTGGGGGGAAGATTAGAATAATTTATTCTCTACACTTCTTAAATTTTTTATGCCTTTTTATGTTTTCAGTTTTTGTAGTATCATTTCAATACTGAATATGGGAGATTTCAAAGCTACCCGTAAAGTCCTTCAAAAGTTTCTTAAAGGCTAAAAACTTTTGTACTCATGGATCATGTCATTGAACTTAGGTGGAAAAAGAGGGAGAAAGGTTTGAATATACTTTGCTCAAAAATTAGTGACTTGATGTGTAAAGCTGGATGTAGGACATTCAAGGAGCTCTGCTGGCAGGGTAGGGAGCAGGGCCTGGTACAGTGGAGAGCCCACAAGACAAGAGATCAGGAGGCTTGAGTCTCTTCCTTGCTGTGAGACTCCAGCTCAGGATGCCTAATTAGAGATTGGCATCTATAAAGCAGTTACCAGCAGTCTTCTGTGCCCATCACTGGGTTGGTATGAAGGTCAGATCAAAATCATGTGAAAGTGCTTTAGAAACTTTAATGCTGTGCACTTGTGAAGTGATTGAATGAATGTATGAAATGAAGTGTTGGGCTGAGTAGAGGATGCTTTTGGAATATATTGAGAGAAATTGTGATGAGCCCAGGGGAAGAATTGTTGCTAGAATTTAAAACTTACTTTAAAAATAAAATAAAATTAAAAAAAAAAAAAAAGAAAAAAAAAAAAAAAAAACTTACATTGGAAATAATCATGACAGGTAAAGTTTCTGGAGGAAGGGATAGAAAGTAGTAGTGATAATGATTAGAAAATAATTTGCATAGAAAGCTAGAACTTAAAACATGCTCATCCATCTACTCTCTATGAAGCGTCTGTCAAGAACAACGTATTGGTTGGCCAAAAGATTCGTTCGAATTTTTGCCCCAAATTGCATCTCTAGTAAGCAAAGGATCTGGTATATAAACTAGTACTGCTGATGTAAAAGCTGCTGCTGCTCTTTGGTGTGTCCCCCTTTTACTCCACAACTCTAATGTGCTGTGGGAAAGATACATCCACTAAGTACACCTGGTTTCTGCCCTCTAGAAACTAATTTAATACTTAAAAGAGAGGCAATGTAAAGTATGCAATAAAAGTACAATTAAAGTGTAACAGATGTATCAGTAATGTGCGTGCATAGTCACTGAGTCATGTCCTACTCTTTGCAACTCCATGTTCTGCAGCCTGCCAGGCTCCTCTGTCCATGGGATTCTCCAGGCAAGAATACTGTAGTGGGTTGCCATTTCCCTCTCCAGGGTCTCTTCCCAGTCCAGGGATCAAACCTGTATCTTTTGAGTCTCCTGAATTGGCAGGCAGCTTCTTTACTACTGTGCTACCTGGGAATACCTTTGAGTAAATTCCATAATTGCTTTCATTTTTGGAGCCCCTCCTACGGACCAGGTCTTGGTTTGTGTATTTTATATGTGTGTGTGTGTATAGTTTCTTAGGCTTTGTGCAACCATGCGAGCTATAGTATATTGCCATTTTATAGATAAGACTATTAAGTTTGTAGTTGTTAAGTAGCTTGCACAAGGACATTCAGCTAGTAACTTATGTGTATCCATGTTTATTACACTCTGTCATGCCATTTTCTTCATTGGAAAAAAAGAATAGGTGTTTTTTTGCCACGTATGAAAATGAAGGTTGTATGTGGAGACTTGAAACTCTCTGTGAGATAAAGAAAAGCCAGTGTAATGTTAGTAGTAGCAATTATGTGCATTATTGCTGTGTGCTATTCAGTACTCTTGGAGCTGAACTCTTTAACCTGGTTTGGGAATTTGCTTCATAAATGGTGTTAGAAAGAGAATAGAAATGAGATCAGATATTTGGTGTACTCTCCCAATACAGGTACCAAATCCATGAGATGCCAGAAAACTGAGTGAGAAAATGAGTATGGTACAATAACCGTAAGAAGCCCTTGGGAGAGTGAAGGTAGTCTGTTCCATGAGTAGGGAGTAGGAACCAACAGCCTGGTAGAGCAGGGCATGGAGTCATACAGAGATGGGCTGCCTGGTTGTTGCTCTGCCTTCCGAGCACACTGGGCTGTTTGAGGCTGGAGGACTTGAGTCTAAAATCAGAGGGTCAGAATATACATGGAAAAAAGCCTTCTTCACTGTTTTGATCAACATGAGTTAGCTAGTGGAGTGCAAAACCAGTACAAAGAGCTCCCTGAAAGAACACCTCAGAAGAGCTGTCCTGCTGCCCTAAGACCCCAGTTGCTGCATATTTGCTCCTGCTCTCTCTCTTTCTAGGCAGAAAAGTGCTTACTGGATGAGGTGTGAGACGAGCGGGCAACAACAGGGCACACCAGGATGCAGAGCAGGTGTAGATGGGCTGCTGGCTCCCTGGCAACATCCATATGCCAGACGGCTTCAGAGGGGGCTGTGCCTCTGGTGGGTGGTTCAGGGAGGGGCCTCATGAGCTTCAGTCTGTAAGCAGAAGGGAACCGGGTTAAATGACAGATGAAGAGGCACTAAGAGCCTAGGAATGGGATCTGATTTGCCTAAATCCGTTGCCAGATATACCAGCCTTATACAGCTTATTCCCAAATCACTTCTAAATGCAGTTAGATCAGCTTTGTGCACTCCATCTTCCCATCAGGGCTTAGCCATCTAGGCTTAGCACATATTCTCACCTTTACTGGAATTTGTTTCCCTGTTGTTTTTTTTTTAATATATAATAATTTTATTTATTTTTAGCCATGCTGGGTCTTCCTTGCTGCACAGGTGTTTTTCTAACTGCGGCAAGCGGAGACTAGTTGCGGTGCAAGGGATTCTCATCGTGGTGGCTTCTCTTGTTGCAGAGCATAGGCTCTAGGGTGTGTGGGCTTCGGCAGTTGTGGCTCCCAGGCTCTAGAGCACAGGTTCAGCAGTTGTGGCCCATGGGCTTAGTTGCTCCAAAGCATGTGGGATCTTCCCGGACCAGGGATTGAACCCATGTCTCCTGCATTGGCAGGTGGATTCTTTACCAGTGAGCCATGAGGGGAAGCCCTTTTTCTTGATGGCCTTTTTACTACTTAACACCTGAATAGTTAGACTAGGAATTAACTCTTCCACGAAGCCCTGCTTGACACATGCCTGAAGCCAACCCCTCTGTATTCATTCCCATAGCACCCTGTGCTTAGTGGTATCAAACCATTTATTGTCGTTTGATTGATTGTCTTTCCTTATAGACTACATTCCTGGAGGAAAGGGTCACATCTTCTTAGGACATCACCTGGCACATAATAGCTGCACAAAAAGTATTTGTTGAGTGAATGACAGGTGATCTTACAGCTACTTACTTGGGAGCATTGGTTTTCAAATCCAGGTCTTTTGACTTGAGATAGATAGCTGCAGTTTTTGAAGACAGGACTCAGTGTATGCATAGAGATAGCGGAAGCATTTAGTAAAGTTGACCTTTTCTTAAATCTACCTGTTGGAATCCAGGAAGATTTCTTTAATTGGTTTTTATCATCACTTCCAGACCGTTCCTTAATAGGATCAAGAGAGAGAATGTCAGGCTAGGTTTGGCAATATAGACCCGACACTGATAAATCGCCTGTGCAGCTCAGAATAATGACTTATGCATGAGAAATGCTGATGGCTTATTATAATTAGATGTGTTTTAGAGAGCCACAGGTAGATTCGGGAGTGTTTTTTTTTTTTTTCTTTCTAATTTGCTCATATTAGAATATGTACCATGTCTTCCCAGAAGCTGGGAGGGATTGAGTTAATGTTGTTCACATGTTAAGTAACTCTGGAAGCATGGTGGAGCTGCTATGGCTTCATTGACACCCAGACCAACTTTAAATAAATGTGGTTATATTATATTTATTTAATATAAATAAATAACTACCTTTCCTGTCAGCTGATCAATTCTGGGCTTTGTTCTATTTGAATAATTGTTTTGTAACATCAGTATCAGTTTAGTCGCTCAGTCGTGTCCGACTCTTTGTGACCCCATGCGCTGCAGCACGCCAGGCCTCCCTGTCCATCACCAACTCCTAGAGTTTACTCAAACTCATGTCCATTGAGTCGGTGATGCCATCCAACCATCTCATCCTCTGTCGTCCCCTTTTCCTCCCACCTTCAATCTTTCCCAGCATCAGGGTTTTTTCAAATGAGTCAAAGAATTACAGGACAGTATCCCATTGAGCCCCAAATTGAGCAAAGTACAAATTGGTTGCATACTTTCTTAGGAAACTAGAAAAAAAATGATGATTGTAGGAACAAGGATGGGTTTTTTTCCCCCTTACTTATCCCTGGAGAAAATACTCTTCTACTTAACTGCCTAGGCATTTCTAATGGGATTATTGAACTACAGCTTTGTTATTGAGAATACTTAGATGGTCCAAAGAATATTTATCCAGGGGCAATGATGACAAAAATTGCTTCCAGGGTGAATTATTATAAATGATCAGATAATTAGGGAAGAGATCTGGAATAGGCTCAGGTATCCAATGGTAGTTGAAAAAGCAAGCATATGTATTTTTTAAGTGGATGGAGGTTTTTAAGGTAAAAGAACAGAGCAGGCATCCAGAAATCCATTCCTAGACTCAGTTTCTGTGTCCTGTTCTTATGGTCTGCAAAATGGACCACCTCTGCAACAGACTCCCCAGGGTGGTTGTAAACCTTGATTAGATAGCGGCCGTGTGAAGGGCCAGACAGACGTCCAGTTGACGTGACCTTCTTCCCATTGTTACTTTTTTTTTCTAATTAGTCTTTTTGTTATTCACAGGCTGATCCCAAAGAACTGATCAAGATGGTCAGCAGGCATGTGACTCTGTACGGACAAGAGGCCTGGCCCGAGGAGCTCGCTGCACTGACCAAGCAGTTGCACTATTACAACCAACGCCTGCTGGACTTCACTCAGGCTCAGATCCTCCAGGGCCTGCAGAAGGGTGTGGACGTGCAGCGGTTCACGGCCGACGACCAGTACAAAAGGGAAACCATCCTTGGCCTGGCCGAGTAAGAGATACCTTTGTCTCATAAAGGGATGGGATAAAACACACAAGGACAAGCTGAGGTATCAGGACTATGAGTCACAGTCCCTTAAAGATGTACATTCATGGTTACCGTAAGCAGGGTTTCCTCTACTTCTTCCGATCCTGTGAGGGACATGTGAGTCTTCACAAATGGATTGTTGGTGGGATCATGGTTAGCATAGCTGCCTTCTGAATGATCAGTAGATGCGGACTGTATTTTAGGCTTGCAGATTTAAAATAGTAAGGATGATAATTATAAGAAAATTTCCCTATGATTTTGGTATCCTGACCCCAGTACCATGTTAGAGGTGATGCAGTATGATCGGGGTTAAAAGTATGAAGCTTACCGTGTGCGTGCTAAGCCACTTCAGTTGTGTCCTATTCTTGGCAACCCATGGACTATAACCTGCCAGGCTCCTCTGTCCGTGGGGTTCTCCTGGCAGAAATACTGGAGTGGGTTGCCTTGCCTCCTCCAGGGGATCTTCCTAACCCAGTGATTGAACCCATGTCTCTTACGTCTCCTGCATTGGCAGACAGGTTCTTTACTACGAATGCCACCTGGGAAGCCCATGAAGCTTACTTTAGAAATTTAAAAACAAGATTCCCTTTGATTCCTGGCTGGAATCTCACTTTCTGCTACATGGCTGTTTAATTTCCTCACTGTGTTAAAAATAGGTACAGTCGACTTAATCCAAGAGGAAGGACCACGTGTTGTGGGTCCAGGGCACCTTCATCTGTCCTGGGTTCCGAGAGAAAGCAGATCTTTCACTCTGGCAGTTTCTCTTGTTCGAAGCCTGTAGCAGCTTCCGTTTTTTCCTTTGTCCCTTAGCTCTTTCCAGAGAAAAGTTAGCCCTTGTGTGAGATGCCAGTACACTTCAAGGCCTGTGGGAATGTTCTCTTCTAGGTATGGAGTTGCCCTTGGTTTTAATACTGGTCCTCATTTTTTGTTTTAGATCAAATGAGTTCTGATCAAATGAGAATTACATGCCAGGTGTTGGGGAAGTTAAACAAGATATTTTTATAAAGTGGGCTCACTCACAATGGTTATTAAGTTAGAGGTATGTTTTGTTTTTAACACCCTGATTTGTGGAGTGCTTCTTATGGGCCTAGAATGGTGTTAGATGCTCTATAAACTTTATTTTGAAAACATCTTTTAATCCTTAAAGGTAGCCCTCTGATAGAAAATGTTATCCCCATGTTATAGCTGAAGAACTTAAAAGTGTTTGTCACTCAGTTATGTCTGACTCTGTGCAACCCCATGGACTGTAGCCCACCAGGCTCCTCTGTCCATGGGATTCTCCAGGCACGAATACTGGAGTGGGTTGCCGTTTCCTTTTCCAAAGAACTTAAGGCTTATTAATATTAAGTAATTGGCCCAAGTTTCCATAGATGGTAAGGATCACAGCTGTGATTTCCTGCTACCTACCAAAGGCATCACATCTTCAGCACCACACACCCTGCCCACACTGCCTGATTGAATTTTCCCAGAAGCATTTGTATGCAGTTCAGTCTAGGTTTCCAGCCTTTGAAACAAGGGTAGATTGTGCCTACATTTTACAGTTATTAATCTCTCCTGATAAGTACCTTAAAATCAGTGGTAAAGAATCTGCCTGCAATGCAGGAGCCGTAGGAAATGCGGGTTCGATCCCTGGGTCAGGAAGATCCCCTGGAGGAGGGCATGGCAACCCACTCTAGTATTCTTGCCTGGAGAATCACATGGACAGAGGAGCCTGATGGGCTATAGTCCATGGGGTCACAGAGTCAGACATGACTGAAGTGACTTAGCATGCACTCACGAGAGGTACCTTAAAATAGCAAAGACGGTCTTGATTATGGCAGTGGCCGTTGCTATTTTTCATCATTATTCTTAAATCTTAAAGCAGCAAAATAACTTTAGTACTCTAATAGTACTTTATATTATCCTGGGCTTTTTTCCTATGAGAAGACACTCAAATTCTTTTTAGAGTGAGGCAGGGAAAATGGAGATCAAAGAAAGATAGTAGGGACAGCCTATGGGAGAATTCAGTTAAGAGAAATGTACAGTTTTTTTTACTCTTCCCCTCTGTTCTCCTGGAGGTTCATAATTTCTTAGGTTCGTTTAATGTCCAATTTGAAAGTGACTGAAGAGATAATATCATGCAATCTCCTTACTTTTGGAAGAGGCATGTGAGAAGCACAGAGCTTTAAAGCATTGTTCAAGGTCACAGAGCCAGGAGTTGAGCCTGCACTTCCTATTGCCAAGTCCAGTGGGCTTTTCTTTGGGCATTTGGTAATCCTGAGTGAGATTGTTTATGGTTTCTTAGAAGAGGGTTATTATGCAGATACAAGTTAACAAGATAAGGCATGCCTTACATCATTTTTGCTAGGGCTTTGTCTTGTCTTTTTTTTTTAAGCATCCAGCTAGCACATGCTATTTGAAGCATATCCTAGAGGACAAATATATGCTTTTGATAAATAAATAATAGAATCTTCTCCACAATCTGTTGTTTATAAATATACACAGCAGTCTTTAGATGGCTCGTTCAAAATATCTCAAAGTATCTATGAGTTTTCTGAGTTAGCACTTCTGGTTTGGAGACAGGATTTTAGCATCTCACACAAAAGAATCCTTGAAGAACCTGCTTCCTGCTGTTTTGCAGCTCCACCTTCAAACGTGGCCATTCTTTATTTTCTTACCAATTTTATGTCCATTTTAATGGCTGTTGTTTTCTGTGCATACATTATAGTTGTCCTTTTTTGTCTGTATTATCTTAGTTATTACTATCTCAGTGGCTAGGGTGACTTTGAGGAAAACAGAATATAGTTTGGTTTCTTCCCACTTTTATCAGATAATAAAGATGTGAATACTTAGTACACACCTGGTGTCAGATGCTGTGGTAGACTCTCATAATAGGAAGGGTGAACTGCTAATGGTCCCTGTTCTCCACAGACTCTCATTTTATCCTGTGGATGTCAGGATAAAATGAGAGTTTTATCAATAAATCCTTTAAGAAATCATTTTTAATGACAGTTGCCTAATAATCCAGGTATTGACAGACTGAATTCAGTCCTTGGTCTCTTTTTTATAGTCTATGAGCATTGAATGGCTTTACATTTTTAAAAATGGCTTACATTTTTAAAGGTTTGTGGAAAAGCAGGAGTAAAAAGCAATAGAAGAATATGCTTCTGAGACCATATGGTGGTAAAGCCTGAAAGATTTACTATTTGGCTTTGAACGGAAATCATTTGCCAGCTCCTAGATGATCCAACTTACAAATATCGGTTTCCTTAGTGAGGCTAAGTGTAGTCTTAGCAGTATTACTTGATGGTAATAGGTATTTCATTCCTGTTTCTGTGGTTTTTATCCACCATCCTTCTTTTTTTTTTTAATTTATTCATTTTAATTGGAGGCTAATTACTTAGTGGTTTTGCCATGCATTGACATGAATCAGCCATAGGTGTACATGTGTTCCCCATCCTGAACCCCCCTCCCACCTCCCTCCCCATACCATTCCTCTGGGTCATCCCAGTGCACCAGCCCCGAGCACCCTGTCCTATGCATCAAACCTGGACTGGCGATCCATTTCACATATGATAATATACATGTTTCAATGCCATTCTCCCAAATCATCCCACCCTTGCCCCCTCCCACAGAGTCCAAAAGACTGTTCTATTCATCTGTGTCTCTTTTGCTGTCTCACATACAGAGTTATCATTACCATCTTTCTAAATTCCATATATATGCATTAGTATACTGTATTGATGTTTTCTTTCTGGCTTACTTCACTCTGTATAATAGGCTCCAGTTTCATCCACCTCATTAGAACTGATTCAAATGTATTCTTTTTAATGGCCGAGTAATATTCCATTGTGTATATGTACCACAGCTTTCTTATCCATTCGTCTGCTGATAGACAACCATCCTCCTAATGAAGAATCCCATCCTTATGTTTCCTTTGCTTCAGGAAAGTTGGGGTCTTGTGACAATTTCTCCAATATGGCCTTTATGTAGGTGCTCTGGACCAGAATTGTTTACATACCTAGAGATTCTCATATCTGATGACACCATTCCCTGATTTGAACTTTCCATTGAGTCTCCACTGCCTGTAGGATAAGGTATAGGTCCTTCAGTAGACCTGAGGACCCTGTGCATTCATGGTTGTGAAACCCCGTCTATCAAAAGCCCATTTGTCTCTTCTCCCTCTTTATCGCCTCTGCTTAGTTAATCCCTGTTCACTCTCTCATCTGTATCCTCACAGTATTTTGTAGTCTTTTGACATTACCCCTTTCTGTTTGATGCCTGGTTCACACCTCATACACTCCATTAGGCCGCGAGTTCCTCAAGAAGTATCTTGTTGTTTTTATATCTTAGACAGCTGGCATAATAGCTGGCCCAGTGTAGAAAATGAGAATTTATTGAGTGACTAACTGTGTTTTTCTCAGAGATTTACCTGTGGGGCAGGGATCCATTTCTTTGCATTCCTTTTTCACTGTAGGCCCTGGTACCTAGACCATCATTTTTTTATCTCACTACGTTTTGGACTGGGTCATTCTTTGTTGCAGGAAGGCTGTTCTGTGCATTGTAGGTTGGTCCACAGCCTCCCTGACCTCTGCCCACTAGATGCCAACTGCTTTCTCCTTTTCCTCATCCACCATGACAATCAAAAATGTCTCCAGACAAAATTGTCAAATGTTCCCTGAGTGGAGCTGAATCACCCTCGTTTGAGGTCCATTGATCTAGACGATTCCTTGGTCATTTGCAACGCATCACAGTGAAGAAGGAGCATTAAAATCCCTTGGGTGTACTTTTCCTGAATTACTGTGACATGTCTTATGAGGGACTGTGCTGGCTGCGCCCCCTTTAGCATGAGAGCAGTCGTAATGAACGCTTTCTCTGCTGATTAAGGTCACGTGTTTCTCTTCTTTCCTTTCCCTGTGGTTGATGCACATTTGTGAAGGACGCTGGAGGAAAACGTCTACAGCATCGCTCTTTCTCTGGCCCAGCGCTACAGCGTCTCCCGTTGGGAGATTTTTATGACCCATTTGGAGTTCCTGTTCACCGACAGTGGGTAAGCACACAACTTGTGTAAGTTTACGTCCATGTCTTTTTTCAGAGTCTGTTTTAGAGGAATCTTGAAGTTGTATTGTTCAGTTTCACTTTTCCTTTTGAGCTGTTGTCGACTGGTCTCTTTGTACAATCTCTCTTCATACATCTCTTTAGACATCAATATGCTAATGATTGTCTTAGTTTTTGTTTTCAGTGATAATCCTGAATTTGAGACTTTTTATTCATTGAATCACAGACATTTACTGAGAATCTCTTGTGTACTAGGAATAGTGTTAGGTCCTAGGGTTACAAGTCGTGAACAAAAGCAGACATTTGAGTTGTCCTGGAACTTTTAGTCTAGGGTAGAAGACAGATAATAATTGAATAATGACATAGGCAAATGTGAAATTAAAACTGTGACAGGCCCTGTATAAGAGAGCCCAACTAGGGGATTTGGCATAGTTAGGGAGGACTTTCCTGAGGAAATAACTCTTGAGCTGAGACATAACTATTGACTCAAAATTAAGTATTGAATATACTAGAAGCGTTTTCTAGGAAGGCAGGACAGTTTACTGTAAAAAGCCCCTCGATAGGATGGAACATGATTTCTGCAGGCCTAATAGATGGTGATATGGTGAGGCCCCCAGAGTCATTGGAGCATGATGTGAGATGGGGGGAAACCAGACCTTGTAACAAGAGCATGTGGGCCCTATCTAGGGCTGTGGGATCTTTCCTAAGAGTGATAGGAGGGTACCTAAGGATTCTGATAAGAGAGAGAGGTAATATGATCAGGTTTTCATTTTGATAAGATCATTGTGGCCACCATGTTGAGGAAAGATTTTAGGGAGGCCGTTGCAGACATATATGGACAGTTTAGGAAACTATGAGAGTAATAGACTATAGGACGGATGACCATAGCCTGGAGTGGGGTTTTGAAAGTATAGGAGTAATGAGAATGGGCTTCAGAGATACCTGCAAAGTGAAATAGAGGGCACTAAATAAGTCAAATAATAAGGATAAACTAGCTATGGAGGTGAGTGAAAGGAGGAGGGTTAAACATTACATCCAGGACTCTACTTGGTCAGTCCATTGGATGATGACATCATTTGAGACAGAAAATACTAGTTAGGGGCACAAGGTTAGGGGAGGGTGAGGAAAAGGCAAAGGAATAGAAGTGTTATACATGTGGCAGTTCCCAAGAGGAAAGATCAAGTGGACAGTGTGTCTTACAGATTTGGGATTCATAAGGAAAGGTGGAGTTTGGAGATAGTAATTTGGGAGTTATAGGCACATAGATAATAAATAAGTCATGTTGCTGGTGTTCTTTGGGAGTGAATGTAGAATAAGAGAGGAGAAAGACTTAGCACAAAATTTGAGGACCTTCCACAATTAGTGGGAGAGGAAGAGCTGCCAGCAAAAGGGACAAAATCAGCAATTGAGAGGGAGGAATATTGTTCTAGAGAAGCTATGGGACAAAAGGGTTTAAAGAAGAGGGGTAGTGTTGAATGGTCAGTTCAGTTCAGCTGCTCATTCTTGTCCAACTCTTTGTGACCCCACAGACTGCAGCATGCCAGGCTTCCCTGTCCATCACCAACTCCCGGAACTTACTCAAACTCATGTCCGTGGAGTCGGTGATGTCATCCAACTATCTCATCCTCTGTTGTCCCCTTCTCCTCCTGCTTTCAGTCTTTCCCAGCATCCCGGTTGAATGGTCAAGACCTGTTATAACTTATCAGCTTTAATTTTATTAATATTTCTGGAATTCTACCATCTACATCTTAAATATTTATGAAATTGTTACATGGATGACAGTATTAATCTGTAATAAATATTGTAGTAACTTCACCATTTTAGAGGCATAGACATGTTCAAATAAATGTTTATTATAAAATGCATATTGGCTTAAAAATTTTTGGCATTTTATTAAATGTCTCTTTTCATTGACTGTTTCATAAAAGGTTGTCATATCTGTCCAAACAGGATGCCCCATTGGTCTCTGAATATATTATAAATTATCAGGCAATCTAGTAATGTGCATGACTGTTCCCAGCATATCATTACGGCAGATCACAGTGTGATTATGCAGATGCACAGCAGTTACAAAAAGGAAATCATTATCTGCTGATGCCATTACTTATGAGCAACAAAACACCTAATGTTGATTTAGCAAGTGGTGTTTGGTGCTCCCTGTTCTTTACTTAAGACTGTTATTTGTCATACTGTTCAGTCCAGCTTAGTCACATGAGTATTAAAGATCAGCTGTTAATACAGTAGAAATTGCCCAATATTTACTTGCTGAATCAATGCCAATAAGATGTCAGTAGATTGCAGTTACAAGAAAAAGACGTTCTTTATTTTAGGGTTTTTGTGTTACTATTCCTTTAAAAAAGCCATCTTCGCCTCTGAAGTTGATTTTTCTATAATTTTGCCTTCTCCTTCCTCTTGGTTGAATTTGGAGGTATTTCCTCATCTCAGCCAATGTACAGAGAAGCAGGCACACAGGCTGGATGAGGGAGCCTTGTGCACTAACGCAGACGCTTCCGATCAAGAAACCGTGAGTACATCCTGATAGTCTCTCCAGCCGTGTGTCCCTGCATGGGAGAAATCAGTTCTCAGAAACTCATTCTCCTATATTCTTAAGTCATAAATGATTTCATGGTGAAATGTCAAACCTACAGAACCTGACACATGATCGATCCTTAATGAATGGTAGTGATTACTGGAATTTCACTCCTGTAAGAAAGAGATAATTGTCATAAACACCCAAACTTGAGTTCCTGGCCTCCTTTCCCCCTTATTTTTTCTCATTTTCTTTCTTTTTCTTGGTAGTTTTCAACATCAGAGATGGCTTTGTGGGTCTGTGTGCCTGTAGTCAGCTCCAGCTGGCGGACCCTGGCTCTTCTGAGTGTGTTCAGCTCCCTGAGCTCAGGGTTGATTCTCGCTCACCGCAGCCTCCACAGCCCTCTTCACCTCTGGGCTGTTCTAGGCACTTTGGTGCATCTTAGAGACGATGTCTGGTGTGAGGGCATGGGTTTTGGAGTCAGGCCACATTTCAAGATCCAGCTCTGCTCCCCATAACCCTAACTGTGTAGCCTTGAGCAAGTCTCCCGATCCTCTTGCATTGCTGTTTTCTCAGGTATGAGGACCATGATCCCCACCTGGTTATGGTTGTAAAGATTAGAGAAAATCTGTGGTGTGTGTGTGTAGCCAGGTGGCTCTTCAATCTGTCAAGATTATTCCTGTTACTGCTCTTGTCAGTTCTGCTGATTCCATCAATGTCTTTAAGTTTTGAATACGGGATCATTTTGAAATGGCAGAGGATGCTTCTAGCTGGTGGAATAGTGCATTTGTTTATTCATGAAGTATTATTATCATCTTTCTTACTAGAACTTTTGTATTTTGAGCACAGTTTTAAATGTTGAACAAAATGGGCTCCTCCTTACTCTATAGCATGTATTCTAACTGGGGAGACCCACACCACACACACACAGTTAAGAACAACTAAAAATAAATTGCTAGTCATAGTAAGTACCATAAAGGAAACCCACAAGGAGCGGATAGAAAAGACCTGTCTTAGGACATACAAACAGATCACTCTTGGAGAAAGGAAGAAAAGGCATTTGCAGAGGGACTCCATTCTGGGACAGTGGATTGTTGGCATTTTTGAGTAAAGGAACAGCCTTGGTGGCTGGAGCGAGTGGAGCCCAGTGAGCAAAGGAGGACTACACAGGGGCCAGAGATACCTTTGACTGTCAGCTTTGAGAACAGCCTCAGTCTGTTCCTTCTTATTTAAGCTGCAGACCTGAAGGCCACATATCCTACACTTTTATTTCACTCTGATATGTGCTTTTCCATCACCCAGGGGATTGATTATCTGCATGATCTTGCTTGGGTGGCAGAGATCAAGTGAGATACCTCTTCATCTCAGCTGGTCAGTTTAGTGCCACATCTTTAGATGTTGGGAAGGGACTCTGCCTGTGCTGTGCTGCTTTGCACAATCAGTTGTATATTGTCTACTAGGAGTCTGTGGTCTCACATATAAGGATGGGCAAGAGCATGTTATAGCTATGAGGAAGTCAATGAACTATGTAATGTATCTACCTTCTCCTGTGTTGAAACAGAAGCTGAGGGTTGCTGTTGTTCATAGGCTGATGTCCAGAGTGCCATGTTGTAGAGAATTCTCAGTTCTGGCTTTCTCCTCTTGGCTTAGTTGAAGAGTTAGTGTGAGAATAATTAGTGTGTAGAAAGGGGGATTTAAGGCAGCTTAGCTTTTTGTAACATTGAAAAATAAGGTAAATAAAAATTCAAGTCCAGGAAGAATCCATATTGGAGTCGAAGGCTTGACTATAGAAATTCAGGTCATAGGTCTTACCCATTTTTTAAAATTGAGCTATGCATTAACTTTGGATCTTTCTTTGGCCCAAAGGGTCATGATGCTGATCACGACTGTGATTTGCATTGTACATAAGAAAAAATCTACCAATCCTAAAAATGGAAAAACTAAATGCTACCATTACCCAAATGGAGGCAATTCTTTTCATACATCTGCTACCTCCCTTTCTGTGTTATGATACTTAGGGCTACTTTTCCCCCAAATAGTAAAGAAAAAAATTCCTTATACTGGCACAAAATGTAGTAAGAAAAAGATGCATTTGGGGCCTGTTCTCATCTTGTGAAAAGTGCTCAGTACTTGAATCCTACAGGTCTGGATTCACACCACAGCTCCATGACTTCCTTCTGATGTGGCCTTGGTGAGCAAGTTGTTTCATCCTTCTACTCCTAGAGTTTCCTCCTCTGCAAAATGAGTATTCTCACTCCATCTTGCAAAACTGCTGCAAGCTTTGAGATATTTATATAAAATACCTGGCATGTTGTAGTAGATGCTCAGGGGTGAAAAAAAGTAGCTATTTTTAAGTCTGGGCTTCCTTGGTGGCTCAGTGGGGAAGAATCTGCCTGCCAAGCAGGAGATGCAGGTTCAGTCCCTGGGTTGGGAAGATCCTCCAGAGAAGGAAATGGCAACCCTCTCCAGTATTCTTGCCTGGGGCCTGGGAAATCCCATGGACAGAGGAGCCTGGTAGGCTGACCCCATGGAGTCACAAAAGAATCAGACATGACTTAACAACTAAACAACAACAGCTATTAATTCTGGAAACAGACCAGATTTACTGAACTCACCCTCTGACAGCTGTCAACCTAAGATTGCAGATCTGATTTTTGAACAGTTATTTTTCAGGTCAATGTGAATATCAATTATAAGATAACTGCTTTGTAAGAATTAAATGAGATAGCATAATACTTGCTATCTAAGAAGTGCTTAATCAGATCAGATCAGTTACTCAGTCGTGTCCGACTCTTTGCGACCCCATGAATCGCAGCATGCCAGGCCTCCCTGTCCATCACCAACTCCCGGAGTTCACTCAGACTCACGTCCATCGAGTCAGTGATGCCATCCAGCCATCTCATCCTCTGTCATCCCCTTCTCCTCTTGCCCCCAATCCCTCCCAGCATCAGAGTCTTTTCCAATGAGTCAACTCTTCGCATGAGGTGGCCAAAGTACTGGACTTTCAGCTTTAGCATCATTCCTTCCAGAGAAATCCCAGGGCTGATCTCCTTCAGAATGGACTGGTTGGATCTCCTTGCAGTCCAAGGGACTCTCAAGAGTCTTCTCCAACACCACAGTTCAAAAGCATCAATTCTTCGGCGCTCAGCCTTCTTCACAGTCCAAATCTCACATCCATACATGACCACAGGAAAAACCATAGCCTTGACTAGACGAACCTTTGTTGGCAAAGTAATGTCTCTGCTTTTGAATATGCTATCTAGGTTGGTCATAACTTTCCTTCCAAGGAGTAAGCATCTTTTAATTTCATGGCTGCAGTCACCATCTGCAGTGATTTTGGAGCCCAGAAAAATAAAGTCTGACACTGTTTCCCCATCTATTTCCCATGAAGTGATGGGACCAGATGCCATGATCTTCGTTTTCTGAATGTTGAGCTTTAAGCCAGCTTTTTTACTCGCCACTTTCACTTTCATCAAGAGGCTTTTTAGTTCCTCTTCAAGTGAAGTTCCACTTCACTTTCTGCCATAAGGGTTGTGTCATCTGCATATCTGAGGTTATTGATATTTCTCCTGGCAATCTTGATTCCAGCTTGTGTTTCTTCCAGTCCAGTGTTTCTCATGATGTACTCTGCATATAAGTTAAATAAGCAGGGTGACAATATACAGCCTTGACAAACTCCTTTTCCTATTTGGAACCAGTGTGTTGTTCCATGTCCAGTTCTAACTGTTGCTTCCTGACCTGCATACAAATTTCTCAAGAGGCAAATCAGGTGGTCTGGTATTCCCATCTCTTTCAGAATTTGGAGGATGCCCATTGCTATGTCTGTGCTATGATATCTTTTAAAATATTTTTGGTAGAGAGATAATAGGAGACTCCATAAACCAGTCGGAGTTGACAATTTATGAGAAATGAGAAGGCTTAGGGGGTCAGGCTTGTCCTGGAGGAGACGAAGCCTGTTCACATGGCCTTCCTCCCACATAACCACTCTGTCCATAGAAACCGTTCCACAGAGGAGCTCGGCAAGTGCTAGTGTGTCAAGAAGTCGACTCCGAGGTCCTCATTACTGAGCCTCTCATGAAGTTCGTAGGTGACCTTGCAGAGTGAAAGTTCATTTTTTGGTTTGCAAAGGCACTTGGCTAACATGCTGGAGAAGCTGAAAAAGGCCATCATTTTTTCACCACATTTCCCCCACTTAATCACATATGCAGCTGTCAGGCAGCGCTACAGATCAGGTCTGTGATGTCAGGTTCCTTCGGAGGCATTTGTGTGGTAAATATCTTGAACTGTTTCCCTGACATCGAGGAGGAGTGTCCCTCCTCACATTGGAGGAGTTGTGATTTAAAGGGTAGAATCATCTCTTTCCACAGTGGGGAAAGAGTCAGTGGTGGGGGCCTGTTCACCTGTGGTCATGGTCATTCACGTGGGTTTACGCATCTTCATACTACTGGGGTTAGTCTTTGGGGGACCCCTAGGCCCATCCCTTTGCTCCTTCCAGCTTCTCCCAGGAGCCCTCACCTCTCTCCTTCCAACCCCCTTCTGTGTACTCCTTACAGTCAACTCATGAAATGGTGTATTACTCAGTCTCAGATTAAGTAAAGTATAATACATTTGAATAAATTTTTTTCCCTATACCAATAGAAGTCCTTTCAATTCATGCTGTTCTTGAATCACATTTTTGGGTGATTGACAGCTAGAAGCCATTACAGAACCCTTTAATAATGGGATTAGTGCCAATAATTTATTCCTTGTGCCTTTAGTACAACTAATGCTAGCTTCTTCCTGTAGTTAATCTCTGAAAGTTAATGAGCTGCCTTACAGCTAAAACTTAGAAAAAGCACTTAAACAGTTTTTAAGGGCAACCACTGATTTGATTAGTGAAAAGGCCACATGGTATTTCTTCCTACTCTTCTTGAATGTGGGTTCTTTGGAATTGTTTTCTAAGTAGAGATTTCATTTCTTGTTCCAAAGGGAAGATAACAGCTTCTTTCGATGGAACTATTAAAATGGATTATCGATTACTGGCATCTATAAAAGATCTTAGTACCTTGTCATTTACTGAAGAGGGAGGTTTTCGTATTTATCATGTGTCAGTAAAGATATTCCAGTATCTCTCTTGACAAGATAATTAGGGAAAATTGCACATTGAGCAAACTGAATTGTAGGCACAGAAGAGTAGGTGGGTGGGAAGGGGGAAGGTAATGTTGACTGAAAGAGACTATTTTCAGAATCAAGTCAAACATAGATGAGCTAAAGCTATTATGATTTAGTCATTGTCCATTTTGTAAATGAGTCTGTCTTAGATAATCTGTTTATCGGGTGATAGGAATGAAGTATGACAGGAGAACTCTTAGATTTTTGCCACTGGGAGAGAGAACTAATGTCTGTGTTAGAGAAAGAATCCTGTTTTTGAAATGGTTATCAGTACAGGTGCTGGAGCTCCATGGATTGGTGGCTGCTTTGTGACAAGGTGAGCAGACCCATCCACACAGAGTCCCGACAGATCTGGACACTTGGTCTTAGGCAGGTCACTTGTCTCTAATGACAGGTCTCATCTGGAAGTTGGTAATTGGGCTTGCTTGGTGGCTCAGATGGTAAAGAATCCGCCTGCAGCGCAGGAGATCTGGGTTCAATCCCTGGGTCTGGAAGATCTCCTAGAGAAGGAAATGGCAACCCACTCCAGTATTCTTGGCTGGAGAATCCCACAGACAGAGGAACCTGACAGGCTACAGTCCATGGGGTCACAAAGAGTTGGACATGACAGAGTGACTAATATTTTCACTCTCAAGTTGGTAATTACCCAGATTCCACTTGTCTGGCAGTTATCAGTGTAACAAGTACAAGGTTTTTGTTTTGTTTTTTTTTGTTTTCTTTTTTCCTTCCATCGAGCGTGTTCTTCTGCTTGCAAATCTTTGTGAGTATGAATCATCTTAACAGGATGACACAGCTTCTTATTTACTTCTTCACTACATTGTTTTCAGACTTCACTTAGCAAATTACAAAGGAACATCAGAAATTCTGTGACTTGCATATACCACTGGGTGTACAGTACAGGCATACGTTGGAGATATTGCAGGTTTGGTTACAGATCACTGCAATAAAGCCAATATCACAATACAGCTAGTCCATGAATTTTTGCTTCACAGTGCATATAAAAGTTACATTTACACTGTATTGTAGTCTGTAAGTGTGCAAAAATAATTACATCTAAAAAAACGTGCTGCTGCTGCTGCTAAGTCGCTTCAGTCGTGTCCAACTCTGTGCGACCCCATAGACGGCAGCCCACCAGGCTCCCCCGTCCCTGGGATTCTCCAGGCAAGAACACTGGAGTGGGTTGCCATTTCCTTCTCCAATGCATGAAAGGGAAAAGTGAAAGTGAAGTCGCTTAGTTGTGTCTGACTCTTCGCGAGCCCATGGTCTGCAGCCTACCAGGCTCCTCCGTCCATGGGGTTTTCCAGGCAAGAAAAACATGCAGACCTTAATTAAAAGATATTCATTGCTTGAAAATTCCAAAACAATTGCAATAGTCACATCAAAGATCACTGATCACAGATCACCATAACAAATAATGATAATGACAAAGTTTGAAATATTGCGAGAATTACCAAAATGTGACACAGAGACACGAAGTTAGCAAATGCTCTTGGGAAAATGACACCAGTCATCTTGTATGATGCAGGGGTGCCACCAAGCTTTGATTTGTCTTAAAAAAAAAACCAAGTATCTGTGAAGTATAGTAAAGCAAAGCACAGTAAAACGAGGCCTGCCTGTGTATTTCAGAGATGGCCTTGCACACTTTGAATAGTTGTAGGATCCAGAAGAGTTTCGGACTAGCCATCCATTTATACTCACTCTTTCCTATACAGACCTTGTGCTCGCTTGTCTTGATACTTTTGTTCATATTATTTCTGCTTCATTCCTTTCTACAATACCAACTTCAAGCACTTCTTTCAATAAACCTTCTGTTGTCGTTGATATCTACCTACTCTGAAGTTATAGCTTTAGTGGCCTTACCCTTTTATTTATTTTTTTTAATTGAAGGATAATTGCTTTTCAGTGTTGTGTTGGTTTCTGCCATACATCAGTGTGAATCAGTCATAAGTATACATATGTCGCCTCCCGCCCACCCCCTCGGTTGTCACAGAGCACCGGGTTCAGCTCCTTGTGTTATATGGCAGTTTCCCACTAGCTATCTATTTTACATGTGGTATATATATATATATATATTTCAGTGCTACTCTTTCATCCCACCCTTTCCTTCCCCTGCTCTGTCTACAATTCTGTTCTCTATGTCTACAAGTGGTTCTCCTCTTGATTGGGATATAATTGCATGTCCTTTGTTAGCCCACACCATTATTGTGCATTGTTGTTTAATTATTTAGAATGCAACTGGATTTTCACACTGCTAGCTGAGAGCTCTGTGTTGTAAATCTTGATACCCTCCCTGGTGCTGAGCACAGGTCTCTTATCTGTAGAGGACACCTAAGTTTTTGTTCATCCTCCCATCTATTTGGCATTCAAGGCACATGTCGAGTGTTTCCTTCATACCACACGCTGGTGCTTGGTACTGAGAAACTAAAGCTAAAGAAGATGTGGTGTCATTTTTGCCATCAAGTGGTACATAGTCTATGTGGGACAGGCAGACTAGTAAATAGTTAAAGCATATTATGAATAGAAAGAAACTGTGGGGCATTTTTATAGTCCAGGAACATTTTTATAGAGAGGGATATTTTTGCAAATGTTTGAATTGTATCTTAATAGAAAAATAGGATTTCTCTTAAACTGAAAGTTAAAAACGCATTTTGGAATTGCTTGATATTTTGACTTTATAGATTGCTGCCATTATCCCAAGTATTATCACACCCTTGTACAGATTTTAAAGTATATCGTGTGTTAACTTTATTTACATAAAACAAAAACATGTCTTGGCACTTGCTAAAAGAGGGAATTCCAATGAATAGAATGTTGTATTTCAGAGGAGTTGCTTTTAAACTATATAAAGCCTAACTTTTATCCTGCTTGAGGTCTCGCTTCATGCTCCAGGTCTCATTCTCTGCTCCCAGGTTCTTTCTCTGCTGCTACTATGAACTCTGGAAGCTGGGTGTTTCCATTAGAGCCCAGGGCTGCCTGGAGACCTCTTACAGTTAGAAAGCTTGAAGCTCTTCCTTTGTGGGGTGTCAGGATTAAACTGGGCAGGAGGCACTGTGTTCTGTCCAGAGGAAAGTATGATACCAAAATTCAGCCCTCTCCATCACCCATTTAACACAAACTGATTAACCAAACAAAACCCCTTAAAATTGTTTTCAACAGTTTGACATTAAATGACTTTTAATAAATTACATTATAAAAACATTTAAGTCAAGATTGAAACATTAAGATATGTGCTTTATTCAAGTGGCTTCTTTACTACAGACAATTCAAGTGCAAGTATCTCTTCTTTCCTATTTTTATTCTGTTTGAACACAGTATCAAGGTTATGTCCTCTGAATATCAGTTCTAGCCTCTTGAATATAAAATTTACGCCAGAAAGTTGAGCATTTTTCTTCACCTCCCTTTTTCCTAAATTCCTGAAATAATAAGTTTGTTTACATTTCTATAATGAAGCTCAAGTTTTACCTTTTTTCTTATGACATGAAGAAATAATGCATAGTGGAAGGTGACAGATCTGGGTTCATTTCCTAGCTAGTAAACACTGGGCTGCTTTCTGCTGCAGAATGTGAAATAATATGACTTTCTAGGGTTACTTTAGACCCACATGAGATAATGTGAAAATCCTGTAGTACCATTTGAAGTGGAAATGACCTGCACCTGTACCAGAAACAAGTGGTACTACTGTATTTGATTAGGCAGCAAGAAGGAATTTGTGAGAAGTAGTCTTTCTTCCTGGAGAAGGCAATGGCACCCCACTCCAATACTCTTGCCTGGAAAATCCCATGGACGGAGGAGCCTGGTGGGCTGCAGTCCATGGGGTCGCTAAGAGTGGGACACAACTGAGCGACTTCACTTTCACTTTTCCCTTTCATGCATTGGAGAAGGAAATGGCAACCCACTCCAGTGTTCTTGCCTGGAGAATCCCAGGGACGGGGGAGCCTGGTGGGCTGCCGTCTATGGGGTCGCACAGAGTCGGACACGACTGAAGCAACTTAGAAGCAGCAGCCTTTCTTCCTAGGTTTCCAGAAAAAAGGGCACTTAAAAGAAAAAAATGGAACCAAATCTTACCAATCTTAACATAATTTGTCTCTTAATTTCAGTTTGTCCACAGGAGAAATTGAAAACCACGCCCAGTCCCTTCATCTCTTTGAGACATTGAAGACCGACCCTGAAGGCTTTCACAAACACATGGTCAAGTATATTTACCCTACGATCAGTGGTTTTGATCACGAAAGGCTGCTGTACTATTTCACTCTGCTGGAGAGCTGTGGCTGTGCGGATTTCGGGAAGTACGCCATTAAACCGGAAACCCATGTTCGGCTACTGAAGAAATTTAAGGTAGTGGCATCAGGTAAGATGATCATCTTCCTGCCTGAATTCATTCTTTAAATTCAGTCTCGGACTTCATTTTTGGTACATGATCGTGTTCCTGCACCGTGGCTGGCATGACTGTGAAACCTCAGTATTTTGATGCTAATTGACTTTAGTTATCTCTCTAGCTCCTTTACTTACTGTTGAGAGACTTAAATACTAGAGAAAGTTAGGTCACACAGTGACTTACAGAAGGCCTGGTATTCAAATCCAAAGTTCTTGAGGTCTTTTTTCCCCTACTCCCATTGTTTATATTTTATCTATATAAATGACAAGGTTGAGACACTTTAAAATAGGCCATTTGGCAGAATTTTACTTCAGTGGAACCTATGTGTTTAAGGAATGTATGAAGCCTTTAAAATAAGAGCTTTAGAATCTTTAATGAATTGTGGAAATCTGTAGAATGGTGTCTATTTGTCTTTATGCTCATAACTAAGAGGTTAACCAGAAGGTATGCAATTAAAGATAGGGAGAGAAAAAGGGGAAAAAAAGAAAAGAAAAGAAGTTAACTACATTAAAATCTCTCAAATCCGTATGAAATTGTATAATTTACTGAACCCGGGTCTCCTGGCATTGCAGGCAGATTCTTTACCATCTGAGCCACCTGGGAAGCCTTTATAATTTATAAGGTACTTTCATCTGCTATTCATAACGATTGTGAGAATTTACTTCAGTTTAACAGTGGTTTACTGAGTAACTGAATTCGACCCTGGACCAGACACAGAGGAAAAGGAGTGAGGTTCAATCCCTGCCTTTAGGTAGTTGATGAGATGTCAGCTGGATGACAGATGAACCTGGTGCAGTTTGGTGAGAGAGCTGTTGGAAGAGGATGTAGGTGCTGTGGGGCACTGAGGAAGTGAGGAGATGTTGCCAGGTCCAGGGTACGTGTGAGGATGCTGGGACTCACAGAGTGACCTGTTGAGGGCTGCACAGTTGGCCAAGCTGCAGGCAGGGATTGGAACTCAGATTTTCAGTTTTATCTCAGTGACAAACGAAGCTGTCTGTTGGAACTGAATCTTTTCATTCAACCATGCAGAGAGGCCCTGTGTGGGTTTGAAAGTTCCTGTATGTTTATGTTGGAATGAACTACTCTCTCTTTTTCTTGCCTTTCCAATAGGTCTTGACTACAAAAAGGTGACTGATGAAAACATGAATCCCCTTGAGGCATTGGAGCCAATCCTTTCAAGTCAGAATATCTTATCCGTTTCCAAACTTGTTCCCAAAATCCCTGGAAAGGATGGCCGCATGCTTTCCCCAAGCTCTCCGTACACCATCTGGTTACAGAAGCTGTTCTAGACTGGAGACCCTCACCTCGTTAAACAAGTCCCGGCATCCCCCCAAGAGTGGCTGCACGCCTGTGACGTCTGCATGAAGTACTTTGATCGCCTCCTCCCAGGCGACCTCATCACTGTGGTGGATGCAGTGACCTTTTCTCCAAAAGCTGTGACCAAGGTAACCAAAAGATAGCTTCACGTATACTGGCCATTTTAGAAGAAATGAAAATTGCCCTTCTGGTCTGTCAATTGGTTTTTGTTTCCTTTCTTGAAATGAGAAATACTTACGTGGTTGGTGGTTTTGTTTTCTGCTGAGCATGACGTATGTTCATTGGGAGGTCATTTTCCTCTATCATAATTGTACAGGTAGTCTAAATCAGGCTTGACGGTTGTAATTTGCACATCCATTTTGTTCATATTATAGTTGTTCTCATAATATGTCATTTTATATTAAATGCTCCATCCTCTTCTTTCCAACTGACGAGTGGAAAGAACCTCCAGGGCCAAGCCCATGTTTCCTGCATTCAGAGCCAGGCTAACAACTTGCTGCATTGAAAATCAAGATCTTAAAAAATTTTTGCATTAATAACACTTAGGACGTGACTGGCTGGTAAAATTGCCTGGAGTCTGTGTGGCATTTTCCAATGTCCATTCTGTGTCTCGGTAAGCACTTTTAACTGGATTCTAAGTCCTGCTGTTGCTCCTTCAACAATGTAGACTTTCACAGAAATAGAGAGTATAGGTCCTTCCCCTCCCCTCTTGCCCCTCTCACCCAGACTCCCCTGCTTACCACAAATGTGAATTTCTCATTGCTTGGACATGGGGCATTGTCTCGCCTAGAAAATCTGACTGCTGGTCTCAGATCTAAACAGCATCATCTTTGGGACTCCCTTTCACTTTCTCTCCCGTCTTTGCTGCTACCTTCTCTTTTTACCAAGTTGCCCAGTCTGCCCAGGACCCTACCTTGTGTATTTTTACTGTAGTTCATGTTATCCTGAAAACTGAGCATAGAGTCTAAGAATCCAAGTCATTCATTTGGAGATTGGCACAGGTGGAGGTTCAAACATCTACTAGAAATGCTAGTTTTAGCCGCTTTGCTAGATTAATAGTTGTGGGTAACCAAGGACTCCATTTCCTTATTATAACTCAATTAATTCAGTTAATAACTTGGTTTGAAATTTTATAACCAATACGGTGAAAAGGAGATAATCATTTTTGTTGTTGTTAAGAAAAAAGCAAGGATGGTTATAAAAGGATTTAGCATGATATATCTGAAAAGAGCACACGTGTAGAGTTACAAGGCTTTGAACTTTGGACCTGCCACTTCTCAGCTCCTTGGTTTAGCCTCAGGAATCTCTGTTAGACTTCTGCCTCCTTAGGGCAAAGGCTGTAATTGGAATTTATGAAACAGATAATAGCATTACCCTGATTTGAGTAGGTGAGGAAATGAAATTGAGGTTGAACAAGGTTAATTTGGTAATAGAGGAGCTGTGATTTGAACTCAGGGAGGCTTGTTCCAGGGTCTTTGCTCTTAAGTACTGAAGTATACTATTTCTAAGAAGTAGAACAAACAGCTAGAGTCAAGGGACCTGGAGTCTTTGTAGCAACTGTGGGAGAAAAGTAGGGCCAGAGAGCCCCAGGCATTTTCAGTCCAAGCGGAGCAGCCTGTCACGAATGGCTTTTTCCAGAGCAGGGCTAAGTCTAAATGAGGAAGGCCGGGCCGGAGCCTCGCAATGTCTGGGAAAAGACGAGAGTCCAGCAAACAGTGGATAGATCTCCAAGGGGTGAGAAGTTGGAGTCCAATTACGTACTAGCAACGCTGCAAGTGTGTTTTGGAGGGAAAGGGCTGAGAAAGGAAAATGGCTCCAGAGCTGGGTGGGACCTGTGAACCAGCTGAAGGAGCTCTACAAGTGAACAGACTGGCCAGGAAGATGGAGTGGCCCAGGCTGAAGAAGGTTTTATGTATTTTGTCTAAGGGCAGAGACAAAGCCTAGCATAGCCAGCCAAGGCCATGTTCTAATTGTGAGCACGGGTATGGGGGTGGACAAACAGCCTAGACTTTCCAACAGTGGTTATTTGCTCATGGTTAAGCAAACCTACCCACTCCAGTGTTCTTGCCTGGAGAATCCTAGGGATGGGGGAGCCTCGTGGGCTGCCATCTATGGGGTCGCATAGAGTCGGACACGACTGAAGCGACTTAGCAGCAGCAAGCAAACCTAGGATTTAGATGCAGAGTCTACTCAGATTGTTATTTATGTTTTCAGTCAGAAGATTTTAAGTTACAGCACATTCTCATCGCCTTAGTTTCTTAAAGATACCCTCAAACCACGAGAAAATATATGACCCAGTTGTCTGTGGGCATATGTGCACTTTTTCCAAGGAAAAGATGCATAGCTAACCCAGTTGGGATCGAGTCAGTTAATTGTGGTGTTGTTTTCTCTTAGCCCAGATGGTGTTAATTCTCAGCAAGATATTTTGCTATAGAATGTGTCAAGAGGTGGTTTCCTACTAAGTCAAGCTATAGAAAAGTAAGACAGCCACATTAATTTGCTATCTTTAGCTTTATGTCTATTCTTGGTTTATTAATTGGCAAGCTCTAAGTTTTCCATTCAGAGAGGGCAAATACAAAGTTTAGGTGCAGTGCGTCTTCGATATCACACAATGCTGTCCTAGAGAGAGAGGGTATAAAATTCATGTTGAAATACACCCCTCACACGTCAGAGGACACATTTGGAAAAGGAAATGCGGCTGGATGTGGCCAAGTTTGCGAAACACCAGATGCTGCCACAGCTTGTACATGATGTAAAAAAATGTAAAATAAGTGTATGTTACTCATATATAGTGTGCAGTTTTCAAATGTGTACCCACATTTAATTCAGAGCCAAACTTTTGGAAAGAACTGGTGAACTCCTGCTAGAGGGCCTAACAAGTATTCAGATACTGGAATTCATAGAAGAATATCCCCAAAGCCTGAATTTCATACCCATTCTGTGATGAAATAAGCCTGCTAAGGCATTTTGCCTTCATAATAATAGTCGCTTGCGTTAGCAGAATTCATAGACATTCTGGGGAAAATATTCACAAAACAACATTATGTCATGTAGGCTAAGATTGAATTTGCATGACATTCGAGGTGATGAATATGCAGAAGGAAAAAGAATACAAATGTTTCAAGTGCATTGGCTCTAGTTCTCAATTGCCCCTTTCCAGTTGAGTCAGGTTAGGGTTGCTCTCATATTGCTTTTCCAAATCAGTAATTAGAAACATTTTTATAGAAGGGCCAGGGAACAAGTTCGTGGGTTAGAAATCCAGGAAAATGGTCAGCAAAGCTGAAAAGCAGGTCAGAACACCATTTGCTTGGTTCAAACATGATGTGATTATAGAAGGGGGCTGCTGCTGCTGCTGCTGCTAAGTCGCTTCAGTCATGTCCGGCTCTGTGCGACCCCATAGATGGCAGCCCACCGGGCTCCTCCATCCCTGGGATTCTCCAGGCAAGAACACTGGAGTGGGTTGCCATTTCCTTCTCCAATGCGTGAAAGTGAAGAGTGACAGTGAAGTCAGTCAGTTGTGTCCGACTCTTCACGACCCTATGGACTGCAGCCTACCAGGCTCCTGCATCCATGGGATTTTCCAGGCAAGAGTACTGGAGTGGGGTGCCATTGCCTTCTCTAATAAAAGGGAGCACTTGCATGTAATCCCAGCCTTTGTATTCTGTGCTCAGTGCTCACTCTCGTTTGCTGGTAGAGCTACATCCAAAAATAAGGATGTGGAAAATACTCCTCCTATTTAGGAAGTGCTCCTCTGGAGTTTGCCCGAATCTTTCTTTTAAAGCTCGGTAATCGCAGAATTAAAAGTGCCTTCCAGTGTCCTGTGCACTGCTTCTCAAACTGGATTGGGTAGGCGTTTACCACCCGCTCCCCACCCGTGTGCACCCGAGGTTTCAGCTTCTACCAGTTTGTTCATTTGGGAAATGTATCTCCTTTGGGTTAGAGCAGAAAAATTCTTGAGAACCTCTTTAGTCTGACCTCTTACCTTGAGCATCATTTCTATTGTTAATTAAGCTACTACCTCTGCTTCTATATTTATTTACACACACACACACACACAGACACACACACACACACACACATATACACACATGCACATAAGGAATCTTTCTTTCTCTTACGTTGCCGACTTTCTGGTTCTGCCTTCTGAAGCTGTGGAAACGGCATGAGGCCATCTCTTGTTCATAAGAGTGTTTAGATTCTTGAACTAAGCTACTATTTCCTCCCATTGTCTAGACTAATTGCTGTAAAAATCTAGGAAAATAGATTTATCTTAAAAACCATGATATGATCTAAAAATAAATTTTACTTCAGAAGTTTAAGTCACAAGCAAAAGGCTGCATTTTAGCTATAACTTCAGGATCTTTCCAGTGCTAATGCCGTCTGTTAACTAAGAATGGGAGTGCATTTTTCACCATAATGAAAATTGCTGTCAGAAATCTATGTAAAAATGTTTAGGTAATGCCTATTTCCTGATTGCATGGCATAATATATGACTTTCTGATGCATCAATCAAATGCATGCTATACAGATGTATTAAGTATTTAGGCATTATTGTGTGCTGTATACTCTATTAGTTGCCATTGGAGACATCAAAACATAAAAGACATGCCTATAAGAAACTTAAAATTAAGGGTTTTTTTCTTTACAGTAAAATTATAGTAATTGAGAATTAGTCTCCCTATGAAATTAGAAATTCTTTGACGGCAACGATGTTGCCTTTTATCTCCAAAGCTCCAGGTATCTAGCACAGTATAAAAACAGATACTCCTTAAAGTGGTTGTTAAAATAGTTATTATCATAGATGGACAGTTTTTACATCTTTTAATTTGTGAATGCCTTATTATTCTTAACAGTTATTGAAGATCCTAAACAGCCTTTGTTTATGTAATATCTGTTGATATTTATCATATTAGAAATTAAAACCAACATATTTTAAAAATATATGTTTAATTCACTTAAGACTACCAATAATAGATCCATTTATAGGTTGCTGGTAATAGCATCTCTTAATGGAAAATAGAAAGAGAGTTATTTCACACACACACACAAAATGAAAGTGTGACATCATTTTACAGTTACATGTCTGGCTTAATGTTAACAGAACACAGCTAGGCTCTCATGTTTGTTTCTGTGTTCAGTTTTTGTTGTGTGGGTTGAAGAAGATGAAGTTTTCAGCCTTACACAGATACAAGGTTAGAAAAGGGAGGTGTGCTTTAATGGCCTGTGGTGTAATTTTGAGTGTTCTTGCCACACTAAACTCTCAACAAATGATAGATTCTTACAGGCTAGTTGTAGTGTAGAATCAGAAATCCTATCCTTTATATCTCTATGCTCCGTTATACTAAACTGTTGTTCTAGATTGCACTTTGAATGGCTCTTTTACCCGTGTATGATTTGGAATATAATGCATTAAGCATTTGGAAAATTGGCTCACTGAGTTATACAAATCATCCAAATGTTGATACAGAGCCTTATATATCATCAACAAAATCACATGGATTATTCTGAACACTCATCTCATCCAGCGAGTCTTTAAGCATTGGGAAGCTGTCACGCTCACAGTTGTGGGTACATGTTTTCCAAAATTCCAATTTTTGCTTGAAAGCTTAAGTTTTGTCATTGGCAACAAATACTGTGAGTTATTTTTCTTGAAGTGACAGGCTCACTTTGTTCACGTTGGAGAAAATGTTTGCCAAATATTCAAGTCTGAATAGCCATAATTTGTCTATTAAGTCATTCTTTCAAGCATAAATGGTAATGTATGCCAAAGCAGCTACTTCACCTCTTCATGACTGAGAGAGTCATTCAAACACTTTTTCTTTATTATATTTCAGTACACAGTGAGGCATTTTATGTGTATCTATCAGTCCTTCAAAGATAATGCATTCAGTGGTTGAGATTTAATGAATTATTTTTACTCCTTCATCAAGAACATTCTCAAATGAAAATACCAGTGGAGAGCCCAGTGACTCTTAGGACAGCTTGGTGCCACTCCCTTGATTGTGCTAAGTCCCCACAGTTTTATCCACCATTGCTTTTTTACCATCATCTAAGTGTCAACATGGCGAAAAAGGTAAATAATGTTTTCATGTCATTATCAAAATAATTTTGACCTTGTTCACAAGGTCACTCTTGAAGAGTCATAGACCTTTGTGGTTTGTGGCCTACACTTTGAGAACCAGTTATAAGTTATTCTTTTCAAAACCACAGCCATCCTGGTGCCCATATGAAAGAGCATTTCAACTTCCTAAATATGTGTAATACAAAAAATAATGAAGATATGTCTGGTCAGTGCCTAAAGGATTGTCTTATAGTTCAGTTCCTCAAAATAGTGTAATTCCTAATCAGCTTTCCAAATGTAGAGGTGTCAGAAAGAACTTGAAAATGTAAATGGAATGTGTGCATGGTAATGTCATGATAACACTCTATGAATTTTTGAGCTTGCAATATATCTTTTCCTTCTACAAAGTTTAGCTTTTATAATTTTTTTGCAAACATATACATTTTTTAATATTAATCAAGCTTAGCAGAGAGTTCTCTGGGAGAGGCGTACATTCTCCTCTTCCTCAGTTTCATTGCCAGGCCAGGATTTCGCTTTAGAGAAGAGGTGATTGATTTTTCCAGGACTTGAATGCAGTAGTTTGAGGGTCATGATTAATCATGGCTCCACTCTTTCTTTACTCATACCCCCATTTAGAATTCAGGAGGATGAAAATGACTATCAACAATAAATAAATACTGTCGGAAGAGCTGGAATTGGGGAACATGGCCTGGATCTGCAGCCCAGTAGTCTGTCTTTCATGAAAGTTCACACTTGTTTGAAACTTGGCTTGTTAAGAACGGCTGCAGAAAGTCATTCTAGAAGGAAGCTAAGGATGGGTGTGCCCTGACAGGCAGGGCAGACTGGGGTTGGGACATTAACCTGTGGCTCTGAAGTCTGCTCTCATCCAGTGGGGAGGAGTCAGGAGACGGGGAGAGGGATGCCCGCGGTGCGCTTGCTATAGTTTTGGTTGGAGTGGAAATTTTCTCCTCATAATGGAAAGATGAGGAGAGGACAGGGGACTTTTGGCTTGCTTAATTAATTCGGCTTGATAATGAAACCTCTTGCCAGTGAGGGGAGAAAGGAGTCCAGAGTCTGTGGGGACCTGGTGATATTACCCGCCCTGCCACGCCCACTCCCTGAGGCCACTCCTCTCGTCCCTGTGAGTCGTGTGGTGCATCCTCCTGGGACCAGTCGTGGCAGTGCAACCTGTTGTAGAAGACTCCAGCCTAGGTCAGAAGAGACCCTCCTCCGCCTTCCTGTGGACGAGGCTAAAAATTCACTCTCTGTTCTGTTTCCCATCTCAGATTTTTGCCTAACTGAACTGAAGATTAAAACTCATCACAAGTTTTAAGTTAAGCCACGAGCTTAAATGAGAGTAGAAATAGGCCAAGTGTTACAGGTCAGCAACTTTAAAATGACCCAAATTTAAATTCCTGTGATTAAATTCCCAGGGAGAAATTGACATCCTTAAAATCAAATCCACCTGCCCTTTTAGTTAAAGTTCAATTCCATCGAAATCCAAAATTCGTAAACTCAACAAAAGTAAAGTTCAGAGATGGTTTTCCTGGTTTCTGCTCAGTCTTACAGAGAGGGCTACGTCAGGTGTCTGGGTGATTAATCAGGTTCTTTCAGCAGAATACACCTTCTTTCACTCTAGGAGTAGCTTCTTCAGCAAATTTGAAGTTAAATTAATCCTGCCCCAAGTTTTCCATGCATTGCATTTTAAAAACTCTAAAAGAAAAAGAGAAAAAAATTAAAACAGTATCAACCTCAACTCTATGACCTTGTAATTTAGAAAACTCAGGCAGATCACCAGCTCTGAAAGAGCCAAGCAAAATCCTGTTCCGAGTTCAATCCAGACACACATTCCTAGAAGGCTGGAGAGCATGGAAGAGGCCTGGTGGGGTGAGAGCAAAGGGGAGTTGACAGAAAAAACCCCCACTGGGTTTAACTTTGCCAGCGTATCAGGTCAAACCGCTTATCCAGAGATTGGTTGGGTAGGTCTCCCATCAAGAGGTTAACTGTGATGTGTGTTCCCCATGGAGAAAAGAAAAAGCACCCACCTTGTCTCCTCTCTGAGGCTGATGTATTTCACATGTCCCCGTCTGCAGTCACTCTGCCTACCTAATTTCCATTTCCCCATTTAAGCTCTGCGTTCCTCTCAGTTGTGTCCCAGTGGCTACTGTTGCTGTCTTTTATTCTATGAAATCCCACTTGTCTCAGAGACCTTTCTCTAGGGAGCTTTGCCACTCATGCCGGTGTTTGTTTCTGCTGAAAATCACCCTCAATAGATCTCTCAACTGAAATCAACATAAATGGTTTTGAATTCTGTGCCCCTAAGGACCATGAGAAGACTGTTACCTTTGCTTTGTGCTTGTCTGAATTGAAGTATTTCCATCATATATTTGGGGCTTGATGGGGAAAAAGCAGTAAATAGTGTCTCGTCTTCCAAAGTTACAGTCAGTTAAGAGTCAGAGGGATCAGCCAGATGAAGATCAGTTACTTTATTGTTGGGAGGGTTGGTGTAGCAAGCATGGTTGATTTTATACATTCAGCCTTCCTCGTACTTGCTCCCTGCCCAGATCTTTAGACATCCCTGCCAAACACGAGGATATTTTATTTGGAGAGCATGAGTGCGTCCTCAAGAGTGCTGCCTCCCACCTTGATTCCCATCCATGGGACCCCGAGTGGTGGCCTCTGGGTTAGTGCTGCCCAGTAGAACGGTGATGTGAACCACCTGTGGAATTTGAGACGTTCTAGTAGTCACATTTAAAAAAGGTGACACAAAATAGGTGAAATTGTCCTAAATGTTACCATTTCAACCCAGGTCTCCTGCATTGCAATCAGATTCTTTACCATCCGAGCTACCAGGGAAGCCCATAAAAATATGAGCGAGATATTTCCACATTTTTGTTTTTGCTGTTTTGTTTTTATTTTTGCATGTTCTTTACCATCTGTTGCGGACTTGTTAATAAAGACGAGTCGCATTTCAAATGTTCAGTAGTCACATGAATGTATTGGACACATAATGCCTCACTTGAACCAAAGTCCACACTTATCCCACAAATGTCGGCCACCGGGAGGACAAGAGCAGGAGAAAAGTCACAGGCACATCTCAGAAAGAACGGGAAAGGACTAGCCACCCAGCGTCAGTGTCTTCCCCCTTGTGTCATCAGCTGTCCCTCCTCCTCCCCCGGAAGTGAAAGGTGAAGAGAGGAGCGGTACTTTCCTTCTCAGGACCAATCGGGGAACGTCCTCCTCTGCAGGCCTGGGTAGTAACTGTGCAAAGGACAGGAAAATGGTTCCTGCCACACATACTAAATGAAGGTCAAGCTAACAATAAATTATAAGACCTCAGGCGTTATCTGTCATCTACAGAGATCACTGCACGTGCTGTGTAATAACAGTGGTAATAGCTCCCATTTATTGTTCACTTATTATGTACCAGAAGCTGGCTCTCCACTTGACCTTCTCTCTAGTTATCATCACAGTGACCCTGCAAGGTTGATATTACATCTCAGTTTGAAATGAGCACATTGAAGGTTAGAGGTTAAGTAATTTGTTCAAGGTCAGAAGCAACTTAGTAGCTGAGTCAGAATTCCAATCCTATTCTTATCTGTTTAGTGTTAGAGGTCTTCAGGAAATGATAATCTTTTTTCCTCAGGGAGGCACCCACTATTTTCTGAAGCAGATTGGATCCATTGATGTTATTTCTTATATGGAGTCCACATCTGCCCCTTATCTGGTCTCTTTTTTGTAAAAAGAAATAGAACCACTTCCTTCCTTGCTCTTTGAGAAATGGAATAAAAATACCATATATCCCCCAAGACTTTCATGCCCCGTTTCTTCTTTATTCCTCAGATAGCCTGGATTTCATGTGTTTCATTTATAATCACTTTTTCCTTGACACAATTTATGTGTGTGCTTCTTCTTTTTAAAAAAAAAAAAAAAAGAAACGAAAAAGTAAAAAAAAAAAAAAAAAAATTGCCTCCATGTATTACTTTTCCTAGTGCTATTGTAACTGATTACCACACCCCTCAATGCTTAAATAATATCATTAATTGTCTTTAATTTTGTAGGTGAGAGGTTGGGCAGGGGTCTCTCTGGGCTGAAATGCAGGTTTAGGAAGGGCTGCTTTGTTGTTGGAGGTTCCAGGGGAGAATCCAGTGGTGAGTGAAGGAAGTGAAACTCCCTTCTTTGGCTCGTGGCCCCTCTCCTCCATCTTCAAAGCCGACAACACTGCCTCTCTCCGATTCTCTGTCTTCACATGCTTCTCTCCAACCAAAGCCAGGAAAGGGTCTCACTTTCAAGGACTCACGTGAAAAGATGGGAGCCTGCGTGGAAAGCCCTGGATAATCTCCCCATTGCAGGGACTGGACCATTAATCACATCAGCAAAGTCCCTTTGCCGTTACCATAGCATGTTCGCAGATCCAAGGATTAGGATATACCTCTTTGGGGACTGTGATTCTGCCACCCTTTACTTTTATATGTAATAAGGTTTTAGACACTTCAGTTCAGTCATGCATTTGTGTCCTATTCTTTGTGACCCCCTGGACTGCAGCACGCCAGTCCTCCCTGTCTATCACCAACTCCTGGAGTTTACTCAAACTCATGTCCATTGAGTCGGTGATGCCATCCAACCATCTCATCCTCTGTCGTCCCCTTCTCCTCCCGCCTTCAATCTTTCCCAGCATCAGGGTATTTTCCAATGAGTCAGCTCTTCGCACCAGGTGGACAAAGTATTGAAGTATCAGCTTCAACATCACTCCCTCCAATGAAAACTCAGGACTGATCTCCTTTAGGATGGACTGGTTAAATTTCATTACAGTCCAAGGGACTCTGAAGAGTCTCCTCCAACACCACAGTTCAAAAGCATCAATTCTTTGGTGCTCAGCTTTCTTTGTGGTCCAACTCTCACATCCATACATGACTACTGGAAAAACCATAGCTTTGACTAGACGACCTTTGTTGGTAAAGTAATCTCTCTGCTTTTTAATATGCTGTCTAGGTTGGTCATAACTTTCCTTCCAAGGAGTAAGCGTCTTTTAATTTCATGGCTGCAGTCACCATCTGCAGTGATTTTGGAGCCCAAAAAAATAAACACTGTTTCTCCATCTATTTGCCATGAAGTGATGGGACAGGATGCCATGATCTTAGTTTTCTGAATGTTGAGCTTTAAGCCAACTTTTTCACTCTCTTCTTTCACTTTTATCAAGAAGCTCTTTAGTTCTTCTTCACTTTTGCATATCTAAGGTTATTGATATTTCTCCTGGCAATCTTGATTCCAGCTTGTGCTTCCTCCAGCCCAGCGTTTCTCATGATGTACTCTGCATATAAGTTAAATAAGCAGGGTGACAATATCCAGCCTTGATGTACTCCTTTTCCTATTTGGAACCAGTCTGTTGTGCCATGTCCAGTTCTAACTGTTGCTTCCTGAGCTGCATATAGGTTTCTCAAGAGGCAGGTCAGGTGGTCTGGGATTCCCATCTCTTTCAGAATTTTCCAGAGTTTATTGTGATCCACACAGTCAAAGGCTTTGGCATAGTCAATTAAGCAGAAATAGATGTTTTTCTGGAACTCTCTTGCTTTTTCCATGATCCAGCGGATGTTGGCAATTTGATCCCTGGTTCCTCTGCCTTTTCTAAAACCAGGTTGAACATCAGGAAGTTCACGGTTCACATATTGCCGAAGCCTGGCTTGGAAAATTTTGAGCATTACTAGCATGTGAGATGAGTGCAATTGTGCAGTAGTTTGAGCATTCTTTGGCATTACTTTTCTTTGGGATTGGAATGAAAACTGACCTTTTCCAGTCCTGTGGGCACTGCTGAATTTTCCAAATTTGCTGACATATTGAGTGCAGCACATTCACAGCATCATCCTTCAGGATTTGAAATAGCTCAACTGAAATTCCATCACCTCCACTAGTTTTGTTAGTAGAGATGCTTCCTAAGGCCCGCTTGACATCACATTCCAGGATGTCTGGCTCTAGGTGAGTGATGACACCATCGTGATTATCTGGGTCATGAAGATCTCTTTTGTACAGATTTTCTGTGTATTCTTGCCACCTCTTCTTAATATCTTCTGCTTCTGTTAGGTCCATACCATTTAGTTTCTTTGACTTTAAAGTTAGTATGTTTGATCTTAAATCAACTAAGATCTACTGACTTACATATAAGAAAGTATGTATGTATTATGGCACTACATCAGCTTTGTTTTTTTTTTTAATACCAAAATGGAAAAATGGTAAAGTATTGAAAAAAAAAAACCAAACCCTTAAAGCTGATGTAGTTCCATAATGCATACATACTTTCCTATATGTAAGTCAGTTGATCTTAGTTTATTTAAGATCAAACATACTAACTTTAAAGCCCAAGAAACTACATGCATGTCTTTCTAATTACTGGTGTGTGTGTGTGTGTATATCCACATTGATCTTTGTGTATACATTACAACAGTGAATGAAGATCTTTTGATCTTCATAATTTCTTTAAATTGAAAGGATGCATGCCAAATGCATGTTTGTCTCAGAAGACACTATTTCTGAAGATCCTTTTCTGAATGAAAAGTTCCTTTCTCATGTATTTTTTAGGACTATTTTTTAGAGCAGTTTTGGTTCACAACAAAATTAAGAGGAAGGTACAGAGGTTTCCTAGTTGTTCCTGCCCCTATACATGTATAATCTCCCCCACTTTCAAGATCCCTCATTAGGAGATACTTTGTTTTTTTAATTGATAAACCTACACTTGACACATCATCGTCACCCAAAGCCCATAGTTTACCTTACTGTTCACCTTAGTGTTGTTCTTTCTGTAGGTGTGGACAGATGCATAGTGACATTATCTAACCACATTGAATATCAGAGTATTTTCATTGCCCTAAAAATCCTCTGTGTTCTCCCTATTCATGACCCCCCCCCCAAACCCCTGGCAACCATTGATCTTTTTACTGTGTCCATATTTTTGCCTCTTTTAGAATGTTGTATAGTTTATGCTTTTATATAGACTATAGCTACATATAGTCATATGCTTTATATAGACTATAGCTGCATATAGTCATATGCTCCATAGCCTTTTCAGAATGGCTTCTTTCACTTAGTAATGCGCGTTTGAGATTCTCTGTGTCTTTTCATGGCATGATAGTTTATTTCTTTTTAATGCTGAATAATATCCCATTGTGTGGATATATTGGTTTATTTATCCAATCACCTACCACAGGACATGTGGTCATTTCTAAGTTTTGGCAATTATGATTAGAGCTGTTGTAAACATTAATGTGTAGGTTTTTATGTGGATGTAAGTTTTCTGCTCCTTTGGATAAATACCAAGGAGTACAATTATATGGTAAGAGTGTGTTTAATTTTGTAAGAAACTTCCAAACTGTCTTCCAAAGTGACTGTACCATTTTGCATTCCCACCAGCAATGAATGAGAGTTCTTGTTTCTCCACATCCTAGCCAGCATTTGATGGTGTCAGAGTTCTAGATTTTGGCCATTCTGATCTGTGTGTAGTGGTATCTCACTGGTGTTTTAATTTTCATTTCCCTGAGGATATATGATATCCAGTATCTTCTTACATGTTTATTTGCCATCTGTATATGTTCTTTGGTGAGATGTGTTTTAAAGTCCTTGGCTCATTTTTTAACTGGCTTGTTTTCTTATTGTTGTTTTAAGAGTTCTTTGTATATTTAATATAACTGTAGTTTATCAGATGTGTCTTTTGCAAATATTTTCTTCCCGTCTGTAGCGTGTCTCTCACTTTCTCAACATTGTATTTCTCAGAGCAAAAGTTTTTAACTTTAGTAAAGTCTAGTTATCAACTATTTCTTTTATGAATTATGTCTTTGGTATTATATCTGAAAACTCATATCCCTACTCAGGTCATCTAGATTTTCTCCTATGTGATCTCTTAAAAGTTTTTAGTTTTGTGTTTTACGCTTAAGTATAAGGTCCATTTGTAGTTAATTTTTGTGAAAGATGTAGGTCTGGGTTTAGATTGATTTTTTTCCTTCCTTTTTTTGGCATGTGGATGTCCAGTTGTTCCAGCACCATTTGTTGAAAAAACTGTCTTTGCTCCATTGTATTGCCTTTGTTTCTTTGTCGAAGATCAGTCAGCTGTACGTATCAGGCATACGCATATGCTGTCCATTTCCCCCCTAAATTTTAATGGTGTTTGTTGTTGCTATTTTGTAATCATACTGAATTTGACTATTGGAGAAGGAAATGGCAACCCACTCCAGTATTCCTGTCTGGAGAATCCGATGGATTGAGAAGCCTTGTGGGCCACAGTCTGTGGGGTCACAAAGAGTCGGACACGAGTGAAGTGACTTTGCAAACTTGACTGTAAAGCATTACATTTACTCAGTTTTACAGGGTGACTGAATATTAACTCATAATTTTTTCTCCTATAATCTTATCAGTATTTTGCCTATTTATCTTTGGTTTTGATGTAGTCAACATTTGACTCATTTGATTCCAAACTGAGTGACTTTATCCATTCCAGATACATTCAGGAACTGTTTATGTGAGCACATTTTCAGTGCCATTGTTCTAGGTGCTGTAAACAGGTTTAAATAAAGACTGCCAAGCTCCTTGCCCTTTTGAAGCTCACAGTTGATTGGGATAAATGTATGAATACATATCAAATGAATTTATAATTGAATATAAGAAGTATCATTAAGGATATTAATAAATGCCATGTGTTCAAAGGAAGAGATAATCAGTAAATGTTTATTGAATGCCTTCTATATTCCAGGCATATATTTGTTACTAATGCTACGTAGTAGTGATTATTTCAGGGTTTTTAAATGTGCAATATATATTGCTCTCATCTGACCTTCAGCTAGATTGTATGTATTATTACAGTTGTAAACATTATCCTTCCATTCCTGTTCTTAAATGCATTTTCATTTAAGGCACCATTTTCTTCTATTTTCCAGGGTGAGAGTTTTGTTTGATAAGCATATCCTATCTTGTCAAAAATGCAGAAAGCCAGGAGCTTAGGAGATAAGCAAAAAGGAGCAAATCTAAAAAAGAATTGTCTTTCCCATGTGATTGTCAAAGGCACAGAATAAAGGGAGCAGGTAGAATACGCAAAGGATAGAAAATAGTTTTTGAAGCATAATATGATGTAATATAATTTATTCGTAAATAAAACATAGACAGTCCTATGAAAAATGACCTGTTAGAAGACTCTAAGGAAAAGTAAGGCTGGCCTGTTAAAAGTCTTATGTCGTCTTTATGTTTCCAAAGTTGATTATTTGCCCACTTGCCCTTTTTCCATTTATGAAAAGTGAAAAATCCACAAATTTCCCTAGAAGTCGTTTCCTATTTGGCACAGGATCTCTTCCAGTAGGCATCATTGGCTACTTTGTTCATTCATTGACCAGATGTTTTTTGAGTCAATGAATAGGCTGGGAAAGACAGCCTGTGCGATGACCCTTAATGATCTTGACCTTCCAGTGTTTAATCCTCTGTGTGATCTCCTCCCTTTGAGTGTGGACTAGACTGACTTAATTCACTTTTAACAAGCAGAATATGTACAGCAAAAGTGACGGGATGCCCTTTACAAAGTAAGTTCTGAAAGTTCTGACAAGACCGTGGCTTCTTTCTTGGGTGCCGTCTCCCCTCCTTGGGTCATGCACTCTTGGGGAATCGACGCACCTTGTTGTGAAGAGCCCCAGATGGCGAGACCAAGGATGCCAGTCACCATGGAGTAACTGTGGTTATGCATCTCCTGCCACCCAACCAAGCGACCTGATGAAACTGCAGAACTGACCAGTGGTTCATTTCTAGCCTCGTAAAAGATCTTAATCCAGAGAGGCATCTAGCTAAACCATACCAGATTCATGAATCATAGGAACTGTGAGATAATCAATGTTTTAAGCTTCTAAATTTGGGTTATTTGTTATCCAAGACTGAAAAAACACCATAAGTGCCTCCTGTGTATCAGAAATTGTTCTCAGTGCTAGGAATATAGCTGTAGTCACATTCAGAAGAGTTTTGTTGCCAAGCAGACAGCCTATGTTTAACAGGCCCCTTTGGCTGCTTCCTCAAGGAGGGATTGTGGGTATGGCATCCACTCTGAGTATTGTGACCTGTAGAAGAAGCAGCCTGAGAATTGGCCCTTAGATTGTCTGTCAACATCACCCTGTAACAATAAGAGGGACTAATGTTTTCTTCTGAAAGTCTTTCATAGTCAACTAGGCTAACAACGGATGTAGATTAACCGTTTTCCTCTTCAACTCCAGCCCTCAAATAAGATACCATAAGAAGGGGAAGGTGGTATTTATTGTAATGTTACTCTGTGAATTGTCCTGCCACCTCTGTGAAATAAATACTTGTATCATCATTTTAAGAGATAAGAAAATTAAAGCTCAAGGATGTTAAATGACTGCTCATGAGACTGTGGCTCATGAGACTGTGGCTCATGAGACTGTGGCTCATGAGCTAGATGTGACCAAGTCAGGATTCGTGAATAGGCCTGCTCCCCAAATCTTGCTTCCCACGGCCTCCGTCAACTGAGAAATTTGACTGCAAAAGCCCATCTTGGGTACTCGTGATTATTGGCTTGACTGGCAAGCTGAAAACTCATTCTCTGTTTGTGCTTGGAAATTATTTCAAATTGGCTATAGTAATAATTTAGTAAGATTGAAAATTGGCCAAAAGACCACGTTCGCCATCCAGTCATAAATGATGATGCCTCTGTTGCCGAGGAGCAGTCTGGCGGATGCTCAGCTGCTGTGTGTTTCTGCAGCCCTTGCAGGCTTCTCCATGAATAAAGCACAAGAAAGAGTACACACTCCTTCCTGGGAGGCTTGTGGGCTCTAAATTCACAGGGGGTGGATGTCTTGGGGAAGACAGAAGAATAAATAAGCAATCTTAGAATAATGTACAGCAAATACCAAAGTGTATTTAACATTTAGAAAAAAAAAGAAAGGCGAAAAATCCAAAAATCACCTCCCTGCTGAAATGTTATTCTGTGCCTGGCTGACTTCAGGGTTCTGAATTTTTCGTTGTTCAACCATAAATCTTCAGTGATGTGGGTCCCCCTCTCCTCCTCCATTCTTTATTCATCCTACGATCCCTTCTCTCATTTATTAAGTACCTTTTAAACTTATAAGCAGATTTATCTTCTAATTGCCATTTTATGAATACTTTCTCTTGCCTGGGTAGTAAAGGGATTTATAATGGAAAGTCATGCCCTCTCCACTCAGCTGGTGCCAAAAGCTTTTCAAGTTACGGTACCCAAAGGAAGATCCCTGTCTAATTGCAGCCACCTCAGGATGCTGGTTGTTTCTGCCTACCATCAGGGGGAACTCTTCACAGATGGAGACGGTGAACTAATATAGTAGTGAAGGATTCAGAATTGATATGATCGACGACTTGTAATGTGGTAGCAGTGAGTTAAAAATGGTTAACAGTTAGTTGATGGGACCACCCAGGAAAGGCCTCATAGTAGATGAGGTATTTGAGCCCAGTCTTAATAAATGAGGGTGTTGGTCATGCAGGGAAAAATTAAAAGAGGAGGGGCATTCCAGGTAGATGTGGCAGTTTGGTACAGGCACGGGATAATCTAGTGCCTTCAGTTGACTACAAGACATATGATATAGATAGAAGTATCTTGATGAGGCTACAGAGAGAAGAAAGAGCCTGGTAATGAATGAATGCTTACCTGGCTAAAGGTTTTAGACTATCCTGAGACGTAAATTTTAGGCTGGGTAGTGACATTCTCAGATTCTTGCTTTAGAAAGATCACCTTGGTGATGATCAGAGAAAGGAACAAAAGGCACCAGCTTGGGCACAGGGAAACTCCAGTGTGAAGGGCAGTGTGGTATTTTATGGGAGAGATGAAGATGGACCAGAGAGGCATTGACACGAGACTGACTCAGTTTGTGCTAACTACTGTAAATGCAGGCATGTGTGCTATATCTCTGCTTTCATAATGCATTTCTGTAAACATCCTTTGAGGATGCTATTTATCCTTTTGGTCACTGAATCACCTAGCGAGTTCCTTAATCATACTAGAACCAGCTTTTTGCCCAGCGTATGTCATCTGATGAGCGAGTTTTTCATTCCACCCGTATGTGTGGAAGACTATGATGAATTGATGCCAGTTATCAAATGATAAAATTTCCATGAGAAGAACCGAGTAAAACACTTTTAAATTAACACTGACCCTGGAAAATCTGGAAAATTCCCTCCATGAATATTGTGGCCATCCCTTCATTCTTTCTGGAATTATTTCTCCACTGATCTCCAGTAGCATATTGGGTACCTACTGACCTGGGGAATTCATCTCTCAATGTTGTATCTTTTTGCCTTTTCATACTGTTCATGGGGTTCTCGAGGCAAGAATACTGAAGTGGTTTGCCATTCCCTGGCCTAACAGAAGCAGAGGATGTTAAGAAGAGGTGGCAAGAATACACAGAAAATCTGTACAAAAAAGATCTTCACGACCCAGATAATCATGAAGGTGTAATCACTCCCACTCACCTAGAGCCAGACATCCTGGAATGTGAAGTCAGGTGGGCCTTAGGAAGCATCACTATGAACAAAGCTAGTGGAGGCGATGGAATTCCAGTTGAGCTATTTCAAATTCTAAAAGATGATGCTGTAAATGTGCTGCACTCAATATGTCAGCAAATTTGGAAATCTCATCAGTGGCCACAGGACTGGAAAAGGTCAGTTTTCATTCCAATCCCAAAGAAAGGTAATGCCAAAGAGTGCTCAAACTACTGCACAATTGCACTCATCTCACATGCTAGTAAAGTAATGCTCAAAATTCTCCAAGCCAGGCTTCAGCAATACATGAACCTTGAACTTCCAGATGTTCAAGCTGGTTTTAGAAAAGGCAGAGGAACCAGGGATCAAATTGCCAACATCCGCTGGATCATGGAAAAAGCAAGAGAGTTCCAGAAAAACATCTATTTCTGCTTAATTGACTATGCCAAAGCCTTTGACTGTGTGGATCACAATAAACTCTGGAAAATTCTGAAAGAGATGGGAATCCCAGACCACCTGACCTGCCTCTTGAGAAACCTATATGCAGCTCAGGAAGCAACAGTTAGAACTGGACATGGCACAACAGACTGGTTCCAAATAGGAAAAGGAGTACATCAAGGCTGGATATTGTCACCCTGCTTATTTAACTTATATGCAGAGTACATCATGAGAAACGCTGGACTGGAAGAAACACAAGCTGGAATCAAGATTGCCAGGAGAAATATCAATAACCTCAAATATGCAGATGACACCACCCTTATGGCAGAAAGTGAAGAGGAGCTCAAAAGCCTCTTGATGAAAGTGAAAGTGGAGAGTAAAAAAGCTGGCTTAAAGCTCAACATTCAGAAAACGAAGATCATGGCATCCTGTCCCATCACTTCATGGCAAATAGATGGAGAAACAGTGTTTATTTTTTTGGGCTCCAAAATCACTGCAGATGGTGACTGCAGCCATGAAATTAAAAGACGCTTACTCCTTGGAAGGAAAGTTATGACCAACCTAGATAGCATATTCAAAAGCAGAGACATTACTTTGCTGACAAAGGTTCGTCTAGTCAAGGCTATGGTTTTTCCTGTGGTCACGCATGGATGTGAGAGTTGGACTGTGAAGAAGGCGGAGCGCCGAAGAATTGATGCTTTTGATCTGTGGTGTTGGAGAAGACTCTTGAGAGTCCCTTGGACTGCAAGGAGATCCAACCAGTCCATTCTGAAGGAGATCAGCCCTGGGATTTCTTTGGAAGGAATGATGCTAAAGCTGAAACTCCAGTACTTTGGCCACCTCATGCGAAAAGTTGACTCATTGGAAAAGACTCTGATGCTGGGAGGGATTGGGGGCAGGAGGAGAAGGGGGATGACAGAGGATGAGATGGCTGGATGGCATCATTGACTCGATGGACGTGAGTCTGGGTGAACTCTGGGAGTTGGTGATGGACAGGGAGGCCTGGCGTGCTGTGATTCATGGGGTCGCAAAGAGTCGGACATGACTGAGCGACTGAACTGAACTGAAGCCAGGTTTGAGGAGACACACTACCTTTGCCATGTGACACATCGGTGTAGAGTTAGAGAGATGAGGATGGCAGGTGAGTTTCGAGTGCTTATAAGGGGCATGTAAAATGCCTCTTTTATCCCCCCAAACCATCTGAATTTCTCTGCATTGCCCCCACATTGAGGTGTCAGGATGGGGCTGTGTGATGACAAGGCTCAGCCAGGGCCACAGTGAACTGGGGAAGTGACTTGCTGATTTCATAAAGCATAAGGGTGGGGCCGCCTGCGGAGGAGGTCTATATAGGTATGCTCAGGGGATATGGAGCAGACCACTACAGGTCTTCAAAATGGCAAAAGACAACTGCAAGTGGAGCAAGGGCAAGGGTATTCAGAGCATTCTCACAGCCTGAAGATGGGGGTTTCAGACTGGAAACTAGAAAACTGAGGCATGCTACCTGAACACTGAGAAAAGGAGGTGGGATGGAAGTTTTCTGGTAGGTGACCCAGCATTAAGTGGTTTTCCAGGTGCTCTAAGACCACCTTGTGGGATTCCCTGGTGGCTCAGAAGGTAAAGCATCTGCCTGCAATGCAGGAGACCCGGGCTAGATCCCTGGGTCAGGAAAATCTCCTGGAGTAGGAAACGGCAATCCATTCCACTACTCTTGCCTGGAACATTCTATGGACAAAGGAGCCTGGTGGCTACAGTCCATGGGGTCACAAAGAGTCTGACACGACTGAGTGACTTGACTTTCTTTCTTTCATGTTGTAGGAGGAAAGTGGAATGATCCTCATTTCCACAGACACTTAAATACAGACTAATTATCAAGGAGGGATTTTGGGCAAGATATTCGAAACTAGATAATGGTGAAAGGTGAGAGATAACAGAATGAAAGCCTGAATACGGTGGCTGTGAAGCCAGGTTTGGAGGAGACACACTACCCCTGCCATGTGACACATCAGTGGGGAGTTAGAGATGAAGATGGCAGATGAGTTTCGAGGTCTCCTCAGGGGCATTTAAAATGCCTCTTTTATCCCACCAAACCCTCTGAATTTCTCCCTGTCCTCCCCTAGAATTGTCAGGATCGGGCTTTGTGATGCCAAGGCTCACCCAGGGCCACCATTGGCTGGGGAAGTTATTTGCTGAGCTCATAAATCATAAGGGTGTGGCCCCCTCAAGAGGAATATATATAGGAGTGCTCAGGGGCCCTGGAGCATACCACTGCGAGTCTTCAAAATGACAAAAGACAACCCCAAGTGGAGCAAGGGCAAACGTATTCAGTGCGTTCTCACAGCCTGAAGACAGGGGTTTCAGACTGGAAACTACAAAACTGAGGTGAGCTAAGTGAACACTGAGAAAATGAGGTCGGATGGAAGTTTTCTGGTATGTGCCCCAGGATTGAATGGTCTTCAAGGAGCTTTAAGTCCACCTTGTGGAGTTCCCTGGTGGCTCAGAAGGTAAACCGTCTCCCTGCAATGCAGGAGACCTGGGTTCAATCCCTGGTTCAGGAAGATCCCCTGCAGAAGGAAATGGCAATCCACTCCAGTACTCTTGCCTGGAAAATTCCGTGTATGGAGGAGCCTGATGGGCTACAGTCCATGTGTTCGCAAAGAGTCAAACATTACTTAGTGACTTCACTTTCTGTCTTTCACTTTGTAGGAGGAAAGTGGATGAGATAGTTGGGTGACATCACCGACTCAATGGACATTAGTTTAGATGGACTCTGGGATTTGGTGGTGGACAGGGAGGCCTGTGTGCTCCCTCCATGGGGTCACAAAGCGTCAGACTCGACTGAGTGACTAAAGTGAACTGGATTGCAAGAAGATCAAACCAGTCAATCCTAAAGGAGGTCAGCCCTGAATATTCATTGGATGGACTGAAGCTGAAGCTCCAAATTTTAGCCACCTGATGCAAAGATCAGATTCATTGGAAAAGACCCTGATGCCTGGTATAGATTCAAGGCAGGACGAGAAGGGGATGGCAGAGAATGAGTTGGTTGGATGGCAGTACTGGCTCAATAGACATGAGTTTGAGCAACTCCAGGGGTTGGTGATGAATAGGGAAGCCTGGTATGTTGCAGGCCATGGGGTCACAAAGATTTGACATGATTGACCGACTGAAGAGAACTGAATTGAAATATTTCTAGGAGAATGGGATATATATGTGAATTCTGGCTCCAGCTTGATTAAGTATGCTATTAAGTAAGATTTGTTGGAACAAATCAGATAGAGAAGTCTCCCACAAGACCCACCCTCCCCCAAATAATATCTCCTGAATTTCTAAGTGGTGGCACTGCACTTGGTCTAGTATAGTATTCCCAGGGTTAAGATTGCAAAAGCTCATTGAGGCCAGAATCACATTAGCTTATTAAATATTGAAAAGTGTCCCTGCGGTCTGCAGGAAGGTCTAGAGCTGCTCCCACCAGCTCAGAAAGCCAGGTCCTAGCCCTGAAATCTCTGTTTGATTCTCCTCTCCATCTTCCTCCTTCTAATCACCAACCTGTAGCACTCTCTGTCACTTGCCCTGGAAAGGTTCTTTGTTCTTGCAGTCTTCGTCATCTTCCAAGAATGCATGTACATTGTCCATATTTTGAACTGTCTGCTGATTGAATGAAAACATTTGAGGAATGGAAATGTGAGCCTGCAGAGTGGCCTGAACGGAAACTTCTTGATTAAGTTCCATAGAGGGAACCTGCACTACCTTCTGGCTAAGTTGAATGTTAGTGATTTGAATCACATCGAATGTGTCAGCCAGGAGATGAACATTTTCTCTCTGAAACTGGCACTAAAGGCTTTTATATTACTTCACTTTGGTTGTACCTCTTCTCCAAGGTGTCCTGTACCTGGTACTGTTGCCTCCAAATATTCTCAGTTATGCATGTCTTGGGTATGATGTGATGGAGAACAGACTCTGTCTTTTATTCTTGGCTAAGACAGAAGGTCAAGAGGTTTTGTTTCTCTAGTTGGTAGAGGACTTAACATCTACCCTCTCTATCAATCCTGGGGATATGTGTCTGGCATGGCTGCAGGTGTTAACGGTGAGCTTGCCTGGAGTTGTGGTTTTGCTGCTCACAACAGCCCTTGGTGTGGTTGAGGACCACGTGCATCTCCATGGGTTGGAGACCTTCAGTTTGGATTGGGGTTGTATCCCTATATTTTTAGGATATGTAGATTGCAAGCTAGAATGGTGGTCTCCTGGGGTTCTCAGGAATCGAGAGGGCTGGTGATAAGAGTGGCGGCCATACACTACAAATTCTGCCATGGAAATGGTGACACAAACACGCCTGGTCAACTGTCTTGTGGAGAGGCCCAGGTGGCTGCAACGGTTTTGGAGGGTTTGTTATCCTCTAGGCTGCCCCATGGCTACTGCAGCTTAGTGTCTGGGTTAGGGAAGGTGTAGGTTGGCATGGTTACCACAACTTCACACTTTTGTGACTTCCCCAAAGCAGTAGGCAGCAATGCCTTGGTCACTACCCTTTTTCTCCCCAGGATTTAAAAAAGATGTGTGGGAAGGATAAACGGAGAGGCCTGTATCTTTTCCACAAGGTCAGGCTGCTTTCCTTTGTGCTTATTTTCTTCTACCATTTCCTGTAAATTATGCTCATTTTAATGTTTCCTATGTCACCTTTACCCATGAAGTAGGAATAAGTTCTAACCCAGCTGAATCTCTAAACAAAGAATGAAAACTCTTAGGGAGCACTAGGACTTTGTGAGGATTATCAGTTGATGGGTAGGAGAATTCTTTTCCAGTTTCCATTCCCTGAAAATCTATGTAAGAAAAGGTGGATACTTTTGGAATTGACAGATTCTTTTCAAGAGAGATGCATAAATTGTTTTGCTAAAGCTGCCATAACAAAGTGTCCCATACCAGGGAGCTTCAATAAATGTTTTCCAAACTTCTGAGGATCAAGCCAGTAACTAAAGAGTCAGCTGATTTGTTTTCATCTGAGACCTCTTTTGGATTTTTAGTGGCCATTTTCTGGCTTCGTCTCCACGTAGTCATGTTTCTGTGTTGTCTCTGACCGATCTCCTTTTCTTACAAAGTGCCAATCGTATTAACCCAACTACCCATCTAAAGGTCCTATTTCCAAATAGGGTCAGAAAGAAATTATAATTTACTCACAGTTTGACTAAAGTACAGAGAGTTAGAGCTTCAACATACAAATTTGGAGAGAACACAATTTATTGCATTCTATTGATTTTCTTCTTTCCACTTGGTACTGCTATATATGCATCTGTTTCCCAGGTTCACCCCAGTAACCAGGTATCCCCAACCCAGAAAGCAGCTGGTTAAGAAAAATGGGTTGTCCAGGGGTAATGTAGGTGAAACAAAAAATCAAAATTTCTTACCAACCCAGAAATCCTCACCACAAAGACATAAGGGAAGGAAAACATTTTTGTTTTTGAATGAATATTAAACCATAATGTGATGCTCATGATATGGAAACTACTAAAAATCATAAAGACAAAAGGTATACTGTATATGTGTATCCTAGCATCTCAGTTCATTACAGAATTTTCAAAATAATAAGTAGTCTTTAAATAAGACCTGATGACAACATTTTTCAGTTTGTTTCAGTTTGTCCTAAAGTCACTTGGTAATTGAGGTGACCATCAGCCTTTCCTAGTTTGCTTTATTACAGAAGAAGGATAAAACACATTCTCATACTTTGATGAGAGAATCTGGTTTTGGAATGAGGCATTCTCTCAGATAGTCTGCTACCCTCCAAAGACTTGAGATAAGGTGCTACTGTTACCAAATACCCATGTGCCCAACATAGTTAAGCTAAGCAATGTCAGAACATCGGCGTTTAAAACTGAGGGATTTTTTATTGCAGGGCATGAAAGGAATCGGGTGGCTTACACCTTTAAAAAAGGCTAACTTCCCAAAAGCTTTCAGCAAAGCCCACTTATAGGAAAGGTGAGGGAAGAGTGTGATTAGCTGTTTCAAACTTCTTCCTGTAGATCCTTTGTTCTTGAGGTAAAGTCAGGGTCAGGTAATGGTGCTCCTGTAAACCTCCATAGAAACAAATATTATTCCCTATCCTGAAAGGAAAGGACCCAAGTTTGACTTTCACCTTGCAAGGTCCTGCTTAGGAGGATGGTGTCCCTGTGCAGGCTGGCTACCCTGTCTGGGTGCATTCATCTAGCACCCATTCTTGGTCCTCCCACCAGTGCCCAGTCCCAGCTGAGGAGGCAACTCTCAGTTCTGTGCCCTCCACTTACCAAGATCCCCATACCAAACCCCGCCATCTTCAATGAGGGTACAGGTGCCTGGTATGCAGCTGGGCTTCAGTCTCCTCAGTTTAGCCAAATAGGGCACTGGGTCCCACAAACAGTGACCCATGCAAATTGCCACAACCATTAGGTCATGAATGTGGGGATGGGACACATTGGCTAGTGCTTTGAAACATGTCATGTCAGTGAGTGGCTCACGCAAGGACTCTAAGCCTCCGCAAGACCCAGCCGGTTCAGAAACTCTGCTGCTCACTACCCAGCCCAAGGCCAGAGACTTTCACTACACTCTGCTGAGAGGCTGACTGTTGGTGGAGTTGGACTTCAAACTTCACTTGTGTTCTTGTCCTAAGGGCTGCCATTCCATGTCCATCCTGCTTCTATTACAGTCTTCCTTGAAGAGATTATTTAACCTATGACCAAAAGTTGGTAACCTGGATCATCATGGTCCATTTCCACTAGCTCAGAAACCACGTTCCACTCTGTTTCTATAACTCAGGTATTTTAACAATGTCATGTGATTATAAAATTTTTGTCTTCTGCTAACCTAGTATTTTACCTAGCATAATGTCCTCAAGGACATATATATTGCCAGCAGGGGAACCATTTATTTATTCACTGTTGGAAGTACAGTTGATTTGTCATATTTTTAAACATGTTATTGTTGTAAGTCAGTCAAGCTGAACCAATTTCATCTGTACATATATCACTTCATTTTTGGATTTCTTTCCCATTTAGGTCACCATAGATCACTGAGTAGAGTCCCTTGTTTTATGTTTTCTTTCAAAATGTATTTATTTTTCATTTTAATCTGAGGATAAATGCTATACAATATTGTGATTATTTCTGCCATATATCAACATTAATGAGTCATAGGTATCAATGTGTCCCATCCATCGTCAAGCCCCTCCCACATCCTTCCTTACCCTATTCTTCTAGGTTGTTCCAGGGCACTCGCTTTGGATGCCCTGCTTCATGCTTATGAAAACCTGAATGATGATTTTCCTGCATGAAATATGTAATATTCTATATTTCACTTTAGAAAATATGAAATAAGAAATCTGTTTCATGTTTAAAAATCTACTTGTATATTTCATTCATCATATACTGAATCTTGTATGTTTCACATATGGATATATATACACACAGTTTTTCCTTCCTGAATATGGAATTCTAGATATTTCACATATTAAAGCTGAGCCTACATGTTCCTGGCTGAATTGTGAAATTGTATACATCCTATATGAACATATCAGTTAAGTTTTACTGACATGAAGAATGCAATTAAGATATGGGGAAGCAATATGAATTTGGAATTAGCTCTATTTCAAAAATGAAATTCTGGCCACCACTGTTTCTTCATGAAATGTGGAATTCTTTCTATTTCTCATTTATATCAAGACAACGATTTTCCCCCATGAAATATGGAATTCTTTGTATTCTCATCTATATCTAGACAACGATTTTCCCCTATGAAATTCTCTGTATGTCCTGTATCAAAATCTAGGCACTAATCTTCCTTCATGGAAGTTGGAATTCTCTATATTTCACATCTGAAGATCAGAATGGAGATTTTCCTATTTTCCTAAGAAATAAGGAAATCTCTGTATTTATGTGAGCCACTGGTACTTCAGCTACTTAAACACCTGTGTTCCCTGTTTCCATTTGTGTCCCTATGCCTGGAGCTGACAGATGTTGGGCCAGGTGTTCCAGGAAGTTTTGGTTAGGGGGTGCCATGTGAGGGCCAGGCAGGGAGCCAAGGGAAGTGGTGTACTCCTTCCTCAGAGATTGGCTGCATTCCCGACACTGCTCTAGCCTAATGCACAAGTTTTGGGATGGACTCTGCAGCACCTGACCTCCCCACCCCCACGTCCTGCCCAGGGCTTGCAGTTTGGATCCAAGGTGAGCACCTCTGTCCCTGAGGTACCCAGGAACCCTGTCTCACCTGTGTGGACTCCAGAGCACAAGTAGTTGCCTGCTGCCCCAGAGGCAATTTCAGGCTTGAGGAGGGTTGAAGCATCAGGTTCAGGTTCCTTGATTTGGCTGTTACTGGCCCTGCTGTCTCACTCGCTCGTCAGGATCTTCTACACTGTTGTTCATGCAAATGGATTCCGAGGACTCAGCCATAGCTTTGTCTTGAGCCGAGTTTGTCAGCTGGGTCACCGCTGCCAGAGTGCCCATTATTCCAAGGGGTGTGGTCCTGTGAGGAAAGGCCTTTAGGATTCATTTCATTGGTACCCGATAGGGTCTGGAGGTCAGGGTATAGAAGTCAGTCCCCTCTCTCCAACATATTACACGTGTATGATGTCACAAGGCTGTGGGAACAAGCGTGTCTTACATTCCCTGCTCATAGGCTGTAGGCAAGAAACCAATTGGAGGGGAGTGACTGAGGCTGGATGTGTATGGATGTGGGAGTTGGACTATAAAGAAAGCTGAGCGCCAAAAAGTTGATGCTTTTGAGCTGTGGTGTTGGAGAAGACTCTTGAGAGTCCATTGGACTGCAAGGAGATCCAACCAGTCCATCCTAAAGGAGATAAGTCCTGGATGTTCATTGGTAGGATTGATGTTGAAGCTGCAACTCCAATACTTTGGCCACCTGATGCGAAGAGCTGACTCATTTGAAAAGACCCTGATGCTGGGAAAGATTGAGGGCAAGAGGAGAAGGGGAAAACAGGATGAGATGGTTGGATGGCACCACCGACTCAATGGACATGGGTTTGGGTGGACTACGGGAGTTGTTGATGGACAGGGAGGCCTGGCGTGCTGTGGTTCATGGAGTCACAAAGAGTCAGCCACTACTGAGCAACTGAACTGAACTGACTGAGGATGTGGGAACCCGCTGTGCTTTGGTGTCTAGCTCCTTTGCAGCTCTGGGCCAATGCCAGGGCCACATGAAGAGTAAGACCAGAGGAAGGCAGGAGCACCCCAGGACCAACCTGAATCTGCTTAGTTGTGAGCCCAGGTCTTCAAGGCTCAGGGGCTCTGGACCCGCTGGCATGATGCAGCCATCTGGGGATGTTCACAGACCAGGTGGCACACCAGGCGAGGAGGCCGCCCTTATCAGGAGGCAGGGAGGTGGTGGAGGAAGGTGAGGCCCTGGAGGAGGGAGAGGTGTCGGGAATTGGGCAAGAGTTCCAGTTGCTGGTGGAAGACATCATTGAGGAGGTTGAAGTTGCTGGGGATTTTCTCCCCAGGACTTGGAAGTGACGAACCTGAAAGAATGACATTCGGACAGTCTCTTGCAAGGACTGACAAGTTTATTTCTGCAGTCAAGCCTTTTTATAGAAGCAGGAACAAAGAGCTTAGAGTATATAGCCAGCAGAGCGCATACATGGTTAACACCTAATCAGTAAAAATATTTCAAGGACAGCGTGCTCTAAGTGACCCATGTGCTTATCCCATAACCCGTTTTCTCAAGCAACATCCTTAATATTTATTATGAAATCTTGGCGCCGGGCACAACCAAAGGCAGGAGATGTTTTTCTGTCTGCAGCACACAAAGCCGGGGTACTTCTGGCCTTTTGCCATTTTCCCAAGGACTTCCTCCAACCGGCTATTTTGTACTGTGCTTCCCAACATATCCTCCTTTTGTTTTTAATTTAAGCATGGCAGCTGCTAGTTGGACTCTATTGTAGGAGGCACGGAGTCTTGAGTAGAGACATCTGTATCCTATACACAATGACAGAAAAAGCAGGGTGATTAATACATATATAAAAATGTTGCTTCCTGAAAACCAAGTTTGAGGGTCTAGAGACGATAGGGTTTTGGTTAAAGTATCATAAAATTGAGTGCTGTACAATTCCTTAGGTACTTTAACTTGAAAATTAGCAACTTGTTGTTTCAACAAATTGATGTCTAAACTTGAGTTATCTGTGAGATCTTGCAAATGCACTTTAACTTTATCCCAAGGATATTCAGTGCTATTATAGGGCATGTTAGTCAGACAAAAAGAAGTAAAATTCCAGTGACAACATATACGTGTTTGGAAAGTCAGTTGCTGCACTTGATCTCCTAAGTGGATAACCACAGTTTGTAACTCATTAATTCGTGTTTGTAATTGCTGATCTATTTGAGCTTGTCGAGTCCAAAGATCATGAGAGTCTTTGAGCCAAGCAGTGATAAAATCATGATTTTGTATAGAATTATGTAAAGCCATACCAGACAAAGTTCCTACAGTCACAATGGAGATAAGGCTTAAGATGCCTGCAATAATCCACCCAATGATGCGCTTAGATCACCTAAGTCCAGTTTTCAACAATACAGAAAGAAATACAGAATCAGTCCAAGGCTCAGTTAAATTTACAGGAAGCCATAACTCAGATCTTTGTTTAACTAGCGCAATGCTAGCATTGTGATATGAAATGGTGTGATTAAGGCAGGTATACAATGCACATGCAGTACAATTGACAATCTTGGCTGATAAGTCAATATCAAAATGCCCTACAATAAACAAGTACGGAAGGTGAACACATGATTGAATATAACCAGTACTATTGTATAGGAAGGTATAATTAGAAGGACGAAACATACCCACAGTCCCATAAACACTAGTGAAGTGCTCTAAGGCTGCTGGAATTTTCCAAATGTGCCATTGCTCTGGCCCCACAATGGGGACGACAATCCTGGGTCGTGGGGGTGATAAGCCCCCGTTATACTAATTCAGCAATATGTCCTTATCAGTCCAGAAACTTGTCTTAGACTTAGGAAAGCCTCCAATGCTTTATCTATTAAACCAGGAGCAATTATGATATTCCTCCTGCTCTTCAGAACAGTTTACAAACAACCCATGAGGTCCCCAGTTGACAAATTTAAATGTATGATTAGTATGATCTTGCTGAATTATAGAAACTTTCCCAAATTGGCCTCGACAATCAGACCAATGTAACGGTTGTATCTCCTGTTTTCTTCTCCAAGATACAGTATGACATGAAGGTTCCTCTGGTTGAAAAAGCGAGTTCGAATAGTTGGCTGTCTGGCCTGGATAATGTCGCTCAGAGCCATTAAGTAAGAAAGATGTCGTAGCAAACATTCCCAGATGCAAAGCAGTCCCATTATTGGCAGAGTATGCCCACCACTGTGGGAAGATAGTCATGCAAAGGGGATGAGATCCGAAACAGATAGGCAAGGTTTTGAATCCCACGGAAATGTTGATTGGTTTTCCCTCATCTTCTTCATGAATTGGTCGCTTTATGGACCAGGGACTTGGAAAATGCATGCTATCATTAGTAAGATCATAGGGGCTTTATCTACCCAATCCACTATGGAGAGAAGTGGTGGGTTGGGTATGTATTCCCAATAAATATATTCTGCACTTACCCCAGAGGAACAGGAAAGAACAGCTAACATTGCCAGAAACAGCTTATCTGGAGTCATAGGAGTTCCAGTACTCTTCAGTGTCTGCTCAGCCTGACGAGTCATGTTTTTCACTTGATCCCATGTCAGGTAAGGATTCAGACAATGGCGTTTACTCATTGGCTCCTCCAGGGTCATTGATGAGACCCTTCGCGTCAACTACATCACTTCCCGAGGGAGTCTGGTCTCGGGGTTCCTCTCAGTAATGGACATGGTGAAGGGGAACCCAGATTTCCTCTCCATCTGCAATGACAAGACCATAACCCTTGCCTAGGAGTTGTAAGATTCCTGGTAGCCACTGATTAAATTGCTTATACCATATTGGTGTATTGATTTCTAATTTGCTCTTTTTGTCTTCTGCAAAATGTCTATCTGCACGAGTATCAGAATTATTTTTTGTTAAGTTTTAAAAATTTAGGGAATAAAGAGTTAAAGATAATAATAATTGAGGGTTCATAGGATAAGAAGTGTATCTCCTCTTCCATAGTCCCCCTTTCTGTTTTAATAAATGAGTTTTTAGGGTGTGGTGGGCTTTTTCAATAATGGCTTGACCCTGAGGATTATAGGGTATTCCTGTAATGTGTGTTATGTTCCATTCTGATAAAAATGAATGAAATGAATGTGAGGTGAATGCAGGTCTATTGTCTGTTTTCAAGACAGAAGGAATCCCCATAATGGGGAAGGTGAGTAGGAGTGTGGAAATGGCATGTTTATTGGATTCTGAAGAGATAGGTATTGCCCAGATAAAGCCTGAAAATGTATCAATTGAGACAAAAAGCAAAGAAAACTTTCCTAAGGAGCAGTTAGTGAAATCAGATTGCCAAAGGGAGTTAGGCTGTTGCCCCTGGGGATTAATTCCTGAAATCGTAGTTCATAAGTACAGAGGGGTGCAGACATCATAGGTTTTAATAAGATGCTGCACTTCAGTGAGAGGAATATGGTAGTTAGAGTGCAATCTGTTAGCATTGGTATGAAGATTAGCATGTTCGTCATTGGCAGACGTAAAAATGGGAGCTATGAGCCTGTCAACAGCATCGTTTCTTGCAACCAGAGGGCCAGGTAAACCTGAATGAGCACGTATATGTGCAATAAAGAAAGGTTCCATACATGAGCAAATTAAAGTTTGAGTCTGTGAAAAGAGAATATATAATTCTTCATCTAGGTTGTATAAAAAGGTGGTAACAAAATCAGGAAAAAGGGAAGCAAGGTATTTGGAATCAGTATATATGTTGCAGGATAATGGTTGAAGCGACAAAAGAGCATATAAAGCATACAGTTCAACTCTTTGTATTGAAGAATAGGTAGTGGGTAATTTCTCTTTGATATCAGGGCCGACAATTCCTGCTATGCCTTTCTTGTTGCCATCAATGAAATAGGTGGGTGCATTGGAAATAGGCTGGGATGCAATGATGTTAGTTACAATGAATTTAGTACATTGTAGAAAGTCTCACAATTTTCCTTTCGGCAGATGAAATGAGATAACATTCTGAAAATCACTTAATGCCATTTGCATGGTCAAGTTATATTGTAAGGCAATTTGCAATTCCTTTTTTGTCAAGGGAACGTGTATTGCATATGGATCAAATCCAGTCAAAGTTTGTATATGGCTTCTTCCTGACACAATTAAGTGCCCTATTTTCTTGATATATAATTTTTTTAGACTGTTTAGTGTGTAAATATACCCATTCTATTGGGCTATGCTGAGTTATAATTGCAGTGGGCGAATGTTCAGTGGGGAATATATATAAAGAAATTGGTTGATCATAATCTAGCTGAGTTGAAAAAGATTGTTGAATGCGTTTCTCCATTAAGGCCAGTTCTTTTTTGGCCTCTTTTGTTAGCTGCCTAGGGCTATTAGGGTCAGGGGATCCCTCTAAAATTTTAAATAGATTTTGTAAGGCATAGGTGGGGATGCTGACAGATGGCCGCAGCCAATTAATATCTCCTAGCAATTTTTGAAAATCACTCAGCGTGCATAGAGACTGCATAGAAATTTGAGTTTTTTGAGGTTTGATTTTAGATTCTTCCATAACATGTCCTAAATAATTAAAGGGTGCTTTCCATTGAATTTTATCTGGCACAACAAGCAGGCCATGATTTTGAAGAGTAGTAGTAACTTCATTGTATAACTGTTGCAAACAGAGTTCAGATTCCATAGAAAGAAGTATATCATCCATGTAATGAATTATAAATGCAGTAGGATATTTATCTCTAATGGGTTGTAATAAAACACATATGAGATATTGGCAAATGGTAGAAGAGTTCATCATTCCCTGAGGTAGCACCTTCCATTGAAATCTTTTAACAGGAGCCATGTGATTTATAGAAGGAACTGAAAAGGCAAAACGTTTTCTATCTTAACGGTGCAGAGGTATAGTAAAAAAGCAGTCTTGTAAGTCAATAATAACTACAGACCATCGTTTTGGTACCATAGAAGGGGAGGGCAATCCGGGTTGTAAGGGCCCCATAGGTAACATGGTATTATTAACATTTCTTAAATCTATCAACATTCACCATTTTCTTGATTTCTTTTTTATTACAAAAACAGGGGAATTCCATGGGGAAAATGAAGGTTCTATATGAGCTTTTTGTAATTGTTCATTTATTAATTGCGTAAGAGCTGCCAATTTTTCTTTAGTTAGGGGCCATTGAGGTGTCCATATTGGGGTATCAGATTCCCAATCGAGAGGCAGTGGTGTTAATTCAATGGCCCCCATTAAAAAGGTTCATTTAAAGACATTGTGGCTTTCGTTTGTTCAAGAAAATCCCGTCCCCATAAATTGATAGGGATATTAGTAATATATGGTTTAAGATAAGTTACAATTTGATCAGGGCCATACATTTGTAAATAGGATGCATTGACAAAAGTTTGTGTGGCATCGGTTTTATCCACTCCTAATAGTCTAGAAGGAGCCATAACCTTACCCCAATCAAGGGGCTATTCTGCAGCTCTAATGATTGAAATGTTAGTTCCGGTATTTAACATGCCTGTGAAATTTTTTCCCCGTATGTGTAAAGTAAGCATGGGTTTCTGATGTTCCTTTAATAAGGTGGATAGTGCAGCAGTAAGGTTGGTACTGCCAAAGCCTCCCTGCCGAACTTTATCAGATGCCTTCATTGGTTTGACATATGGCAAAAGTAATAATCGTGCAAAATGTTCCCCTTTTTGTAAGTATACATTTCCCATTTTCACAACATTTACCATAACATGTATTTCCCCTTCATAATCTTCATCCATAACATTGGTCAATACCACTAAACCTCTCATTGTGCAGCTATTACATCCCCAAATCAGTCCCATTGTCCCGGGTGCAATCGGGCCATAATATCCAGTGGGAATTTTGTGGGGGTTGTATAATTCTATTAGTTCCATATCATAAGGACTAGGTATATCAATGCAAGCACTGTAGCTGCTTGTAGCGTCATAATGTTAGGTGGTCCTTTTGTAGCAGGGCTAGGGGACGGCCCCTTTATCAGTTTCCCTGTTGTTTTTGTTGTGCATCGGGGTTCGAGGTGTTTCCATCCTTAACAAATTTAGAATGACATTCATTCAGCCAATGGAACCCCTTTTTACATCTTGGACATACTCCTCGGGGTCTCTTCTTATTAGAAGTAGTATTTTTTCTGGCCTGTGTTGGCATGCAACATTGTTTTTTCATATGGCTGGGCTTCCCACAGTTAAAACATTTGGTATTAGCAGCTTTCTGTACATTAAAGGTTTCCAATGTTGCCAATTTTGTTCTATGGGACATAGATCCGATATCCCTACATGCTTTCAAATATTCCATAAGAGAGCCAGTCAGCTCTCTTACACTGTTGGTGGGAATGCAAACTAGTTAAGCCACTATGGATAACAGTGTGGAGATTCCTTAAAAAACTGGAAATAGAACTGCCTTATGATCCAGCAATCCCACTGCTGGGCATACACACTGAGGAAACCAGAAGGGAAGGAGACACATGTACCCCAGTGTTCATCGCAGCACTGTTTATAATAGCCAGGACATGGAAGCAACCTGGATGTCCATCAGCAGATGAATGGATAAGAAAGCTATGGTACATATACACAATGGAGTATTACTCAGCCATTAAAAAGAATACATTTGAATCAGTTCTGATGAGGTGGTTGAAACTGGAGCCTATTATACAGAGTGAAGTAAGCCAGAAAGAAAAACACCAATACAGTATACTAACACATATATATGGAATTTAGAAAGATGGTAACAATAACCTTGTGTACGAGACAGCGAAAGAGACACTGATGTATAGAACAGTCTTATGGACTCTGTTGGAGAGGGAGAGGGTGGGAAGATTTGGGAGAATGGCATTGAAACATGTATAATATCATGTATGAAACGAGTTGCCAGTCCAGGTTCGATGCACGATACTGGATGCTTGGGGCTGGTGCACTGGGACGACCCAGAGGGATGGTATGGGGAGGGAGGAGGGAGGAGGGTTCAGGATGGGGAACACATGTATACCTGTGGTGGATTCATTTCGATATTTGGCAAAACTAATACAATATTGTAAAGTTTAAAAATAAAATTAAAAAAAAAAAAGAGCCAGTCTCTTGAATTGGTCTGAGCATGGATTGACATTCCTTATTAGAATTTTCAAAAGCAAGTTGTTTTAAAATAACATTTTGTAAAGTCACATCCTTAATAGATTTCTCAACTGCATCCTTTAATTTTCCTATAAATTGAGAATATTCCTCCTCATGTCCTTGAATAATCTTAACAAATGAACCATCAGAGTTAGTGCTATCAACCTTGGCCCATGCCCTGCAGGCAGTTTCTTTAATGAAATGTAACATCTCAGGGGTAATATTAGCTAATTGCACCATTACATCGGCCATAGTCCCTGTTCCAGTCAGTATATCATAAGTTAAATTGGCAGGGTTACCATGAGATTGCTGGTCAATCATCAGCTGTCGGGCCTCATCATTAACCCACATTTGCCACTGCAGTAATTGTTGAGGATTTAAAACCATCTTTGCTACTTGAAAAAAATCATATGGCATCCAATGGTTAGCCCATCCTCTGAAAAATTCTATACAGTAAGGAGAAGTAGGTCCATACAGAGTACATGCTTTCTTAAAGTTAGACAACATGCCAAAATCTACACCAGCCCAAGAATTTTGACCCTGGATGGGTTGATCAAATTGTATTGGGAAAGTGAAAGCACAAGCAGGCATCTCCCAAGGAGGAGTGAAGCGGTTAGTACGAGCAAGGTTAGCAACTGCAGTTACAGACAGAGCAGAAGGAAAAGCCTCAGATTTGGGCTGTCCACTGAACGAAATGACTTCCGCCTTAAGCAGTTTCGGTTTTGGCACATCCTTAATAGATACATCGTCAAGTTGTCTTTCCAGGGTTTGTGTTTGATTGAGCATGACATTCTTGCATTTCAAAGCGCCTTGCATGTCTTGTTCATCAAGCTCTTATTCATGCAAAGACCGAATAGTCTGTACCTCCAAATCAACATTATGTCCTTCAATTTGTTCTATGACAGCCTGTATGAGTGGCTAGGTAACCCACCATTGAGGAGGAATGTGAACTCCCTGCCGATATGCTTGCAAAACATTATTCTTAACCCTTTTCCATACATCAAGATCAAGCGTCCCTTCCTCCGGGAACCATGGATTATGTTCCAATAGTATATGATAGCAATCATTCAATTGATCTCCTGAAACATTAACACCGTTTTGTTTCAAAAAATGATGCATTATAGAAATGAAAGGAATTTTACTGCTACGTTGTCCCATCTTTCTGCAGGGGCTCGTCACTTTGCTCAGCCTTCCTTTCAAGTCCCTGTTCGGGTGCCACCTGCTGGGGATTTTTTTCTCCCCAGGACTTGGAAGCGACGAACCTGAAAGAATGACACTCGGACAGTTTCTTGCAAGGACTGACAAGTTTATTTCTGCAGTCAAGCCTTTTTATAGAAGCAGGAACAAAGAGCAGAGTGCGTACAGGGTTAACACCTAATCAGTAAAAATATTTCAAGGACAGCACGCTCTAAGTGACCCATGTGCTTATCCCATAACCCGTTTTCTCAAGCAACATCCTTAATATTTATTATTAAATCTTAGCGCCAGGCATAAGCAAAGGCAGGAGATGTTTTTCTGCCCACAGCACACAAAGCCGGGATACTTCTCGCCTTTCGCCATTTTCCCAAGGACTTCCTCCAACCGGCTATTTTGTACTGCGCTTCCCAACAGAAGTGGTGGTGGAGGAGGGGCAGGAGAAGGTGTCCTCGCAGGAGTGGGAGGAAAAGTCAGAGGAGAAGGGCCAGGAACATCCAAGGACAGAAGCCTCAAGTGGCCAGGCCCCACTGGAGGCAATGGAGGCATTGGCAGCCCTGCAGATGGAGCTGAGCTCCGTGAATGAGAAAGACCCCAAAGCCTATCTTCGGCTCCAGAGGAAGGACCATCAGAGGAGAAAAGTGTCCCTTGAATTAGAGAAGTGCCATCATCCAGGGCATCCCTGGCTTCGGGCCCAAAGCTGTATCCTTACTGCCACTTCTTAGGGGTCAGCTGCTTAGGAGGAGGAGAAGAAACAGGAGCAGGAGGAAGGGTCGGGGTGGGGGCACTGGCCAGGCAAAGGGGGGGCCAGGGAGTTGGGGGCTGCGGGTGTTGCAATCTCCAAAGACACAGTGCCAGCAGACCCTGGGAATCGCTATACCTGTGTCTGAGCAATTGACTATGGGAGGCTCCTTTTGGCTCACATCTGAATAGAAGCCAAACACTTTGGCGGGGAATGTATGTCATCAGTGACTAGAGACAGTGTGCCAGAGTAGCATTTCCAGAGACTTATTATTGGAATTGTGGGTTATCTGGTAAAGTAGCAGAGAGACTGGCCATCCTACAACCAATCCCGGTCAATCTGAGCCCTTGTGGTTGTGCCGACTCATGCAGTGTTAAACCCGGAGGTTGTCCACATGCAAGGTGGAGCTGGAAACGGCTCCTGTCCTCATAGGAAATTAGTGCCAGACAGCTCCAGACACACCCATGCCCCCTTGTGGAGATAGGAAGCAGGTCAGAGACCCAGGGCTCTCTTGTTAAATACACACGCGTGCACGCGTGTGCACACACACACACACACACACTTTCCCTTGGAAAAGGTGTGCTACTGAGACTGCAGATCCTGACATTTTAAACAATTGAAATGCCACTACCCGGGACACACAGGCCAGGCATAGGTCAGGAGCAGTCAGAAACAAACCCTCCCTTGGTGGATGCAGAGAGGGGACACAGAGTGCCACAGGGGACCTAGAACTTTTAACATGTCTGATTGATTATGGGAACTGACTACTGTCATGCAGTTCCTGATCTTATGGGTGATGCCCTTGCTGTTCTGGTTAGCACAAATTGATACTTCGTCGTTCCTTGCAGCAGTCCCTAATCAGAATTGTCATTAGCACCAGGGATGGACTCTTCAGAGAAAAGGGTTGTCTGCTACACAGATCTTCTCCAAAAAGCTGAATGAATTTGGGGGTGAGGTTGGGATACCTAAGTGCTATGTTACTTGTAGCTAGGAGTGTTTGTTTCCAGAAATAAGCTAATTTTTAGAAGGTTGAGATGCTGCTTAGGGCCTTCCTGTTAGAAACAGCACCTCCTTGTGATAGTGCCTAGATATGCACAACCTTGGGGCTTGTTGGGCCTTCATACAGTCTAGATTGGCGGAACTGACTAGTGCTAGTAGAAAATTGAAGTCAGACAATGCCGGACTACTCCTTAGGCTAGCTTTTGTCATGCAGGCCTGTCACCTCTGGCATCTAGAGGCTCCTTGACCTAAAGCAGTTTGTGAACCACCCCCAGGTGACAGTCAGGATGAGTGACCAAGAAGACATGCTTAGCTACAGGAAACACTTGAAGGTCAGGCTGTGGACACCACAATGTGAAAGGGAGGTGACTGTGAAGGGGAGGGAACATGATTTATCCCTGCAAAGAGGAAAGGACAGCTCTCCTGTTAAGAGATTTCACAGCTCACCACCCCTCCACTTTGTCCTGGCAAGTGGAGGAACTCAGGTATCCACTGAGTGCTGCAAGATCATATTGTTCTTTTGGAACAACCAGCAATTCCAGAATGAAGTGACTGTTAAGGAGTATATCATTAGCATCACTGGTAAGAGGAAGCTCCCTGGATTTCAGGGGTAGGTGCCGGGAGCCAGCATGGGAGTTCCCACCCATGACAAAGGTCATGCAGAGAGGCCTGATATGCAAAGGCAAGTCAGGACTCGAGGGGCCCCCTGGACCTGCCTGAGCATCTACCCCAAAACCAGAATCTGTTTTACTACTCTACGACTTTCACCAACTCCTCTGACATTAACGGGGGGGCTATCCCCGACCACCTTTCTTTGAAGAAAATCAACTTAGAGCTCTACTTAATTAGCCTCCTGGGCATAATAGGAGTGTTTCAATCCAAACCCCTCAGATGGCTCTCTAACTTGCCTGACAGGTTTATCCGGACTCCTACAGCTACGCATATGGTTGTTTACAGCCTCCCAACTGTGAGAGGCATGGGAAGCTTAAGATATTCAAATAGTATAGAGCCTCTCAGGGAGTTAGAAATTATTAGAATAGAACTAGTAGAAGATTTCATTTTTGAGCTAATGCTTGCTGCCAAGTTTCCACATCCCCTGTATTGTGTCCTTTGGAGTATATTAATTAATATAGTTGGTATATAGAAAAAATAAGTAGTGGCCTTGGTGTTAACAACTTTAGACCCTTGAGGTAATAAATTCTTTCCTTGCTACAGCCCACTGCACCTTTGACCTATAGGAATGCAACTTTATCTAGTGCTTTCGGAGAGTGGCACCAAACTTTAGAAAAATTACTCTTAGAAAAAACAAGTTTTCTGGTTAACTAACCTTTATCGGAATAGAGAGTCATAAAATGTTAATAGGCCTTCTGGCCAGAAGATGATGTAAATCACCTAAAGCATTTGTATACGATAAGTCTGCAGAAAAGAAAGCCTGGTCTCGATAAGGATCAAAGACTGCTGACTTTGCATGACTTTACACCCCCTATTATCCTCTATGCACAACTTAAGGTATATAAGCTACCTTTGGAAATAAAGCTACAGGCCTTGCTCATCAGGCTTGGTCTCCCCGTGTTGTTCTTGCTTCCTTTTCTCTCCTTTTCTTCTCTGTTCTTCCTTCAGGATGACTGAATGGAGCATAAGGGCTCTCTGAGACCACTTATCTGCCTGGGCTTCTAAGACCCACTCGAGAAGGTACCTAAGGTGGGGCACCTTCAGCTATTCAAGAGGGCACCTGCAGCCTCCGTGGTCAGAGCAAGTTCGTTGTCACGAACTTTATTAGTTTCCCATGTAAACCAGTCAGATCAACCCTCTGTCTCTTTCTCCTTTTATCTATCCTTTCAATCGCCAATGCCATCCTCCTGAGGATATCCCTGGATCCAACCGGGGCTGGAGCCTGGTATGTAGGTGGAGAAAGGTTGAGTTGAACATGGCAGGTGATTTAGGTCCATCTCTGACACTCCCTTTCCTGCAGGATACCGAGCAACTCATTCCACTCCAATTCAGTGGTACCCGGGATTTGAAAAGTTGCTTATGAGCTGTGAAAGGCTCTGGGATTCCTGGCCTAAAAAAGAAAGGCATTCAATCAGTGGCCAGCGAGGATGCTTCATCAAAATACACATCAGAAGGGGCCAGAAAGAGTGAGCCTTTGCTAGGCTTTAGCCGGAGTTTATATAGCTACTGCTGCTGCTAAGTCGCTTCAGTCGTGTTCAACTCTGTGCGACCCCACAGATGGCAGCCCACCAGGCTCCCCTGTCCCTGGGTTTCTCCAGGCAAGAACACTGGAGTGGGTTGCCATTTCCTTCTCACACATAGTCACCCGCTGACTCAGAGGCAGTTTCAAGCTTGAGGAGGATTGCAGCATCAGGGTCAGGTTCCTTGCCTTTACCTCCCAACTGGCCGGGGTGTCCCACTTGCTTGTCTGGCACATTCACCCTGTGGCTCAAGCAAACAGATTTGGTGGAACTGCCCACCACTTAGTCTTGAGCTAAGACTGGCAACTGGATCACGGATGCCACAGCGCCCAGAATTCCAAGTGGTGTGTCCCTCTAAGGAAAGGCCTTTAGCTTCCATTTGATTGGTTCCTGCTGGGGATTTGAGGTCAGGCTGTGGAAGTAGGCCCCCACCTGCCAGCATACTACGCTGGTGTGACATCACAAGGCTCCCAGTGCACGTGTGTCTCAGCTTCCCTGTTGATAGGCTTTGGGCCAGCAACCAATCTTGGGGGACTGCTTGTGCCTTTGCAACGATTTTGCCGGTCAACTAATGTGCTTAGGTGTTCAGGTCCTTCGCAGGTCTGGGCCATGGCAAGGGCCACATGGAGAGTGAGACGAGAGGAAGGCAGGAGTGCCCCAGGACCACCCTGGATCTTCTTTGGTGTGAGCCCGAGTATTCAGGGTGCAGGGGCCCTGAGACCTGCCAGCATGATGGGATTTGTAGTCCCTGTAGCATGCGTTCTCCGTGGGCAAGTGCGTGTGTCTGTGCATTTAGCAAGAGAGCCCTGAGTCTCTGAACTGCTCCCTGTCTTCACAAGGGGTGGCATGGATGTACTGGAATCATTGAGCACTGACTTTGTAGGAGGACGTCGCCCCTTCCACCTCCATCTGGCGTGTCAACAACTTCCTGCTTTTTCACTTTACTAGAGCAAACAACTGGAGGGGCTCAAACTCACTGGGATGGGTTGTAGGACTCCCGAAGTCTCTGCTACATTCCCGGATAATCCACAATTTCAATAACAACTCTCGGGGAACGTTACTGTGGCAAATGGCCTCTAGTAACTGGTTACATACATTTTCTGCTCCAGGGTACAGCTTCTGTTCAGATGTGAGCCAAAAGGAGTCTCACCAAGCCATTTGCTGACACACATACAGGTGTAGCCATGCCCAGGCTCGGCTGTCACTGTACCGTTGGAGCCTGTAACTCTCCCTGCCCCAAATTCCTTAGCCCCCCAATTCCCTTGGACCCGCTCGCCTGGCTGGTGCCCTCACCCACACCCCTCCTTCTGCTCCTGTTCCTTCTCCACCTCCTGAGCAGCCAACCTCCAAGGGTGGCAGTAAGAATACGGCTTTGGCCCAGAAGCCAGGGATGCCCTGGATGATGATGCTTCTCTGGGCCAAGGGACCCTTTCTCCTCTGATGGTCCTTCTTCCTGAGCCAAAGTTAGGCCCTGTGGTCTTTCTCATTCGCAGACCTCAGCTAAGTAGCTGGAACACTTGCCGATCCTCGACACCTCTACCTCCTCCACGGACGTGCCTTCCTCCACCACCTCCCCATTGAAGAGGGCAGCCTCCTTGCCTTGTGGGCCAACTGCTGCCTGCAACATCCCAGACGGCTGCAAAGGGCAGAAGGTCTCTGGGTCCCTACAACCTGAATACTCAGGATCAAACCAAAGAAGCACCAGGGTGGCCTGGGGTGTTTCTGCCTTGTCCTGGTGTCACTCTCCATGTGGCCTAGCAATGGCCTAGATGATGTTGGAGGCAGCAGGTGGCCCACCAGGGGAAAAGGCATGTACTTCCTCTACAGTACACTGATTCTGTGATAATGGATGGTCTGTGTGCTGACCTGGCATGGATGGAGCTGGGGTGGTCTGTGCACCGACCTGGCATGGATGGAGCTGGGATGGTCTGAGTGGTGACCTGGCGTGGATGGAGGTGGGGTGGTCTGTGAGGTGACCTAGCATGGATGGAGGTGGGGTGGTCTATGTGCTGACCTGGCATGGATGGAGGTGGGGTGGTCTGTTTCCTGACCTGGCATGGATGGATTTGGGGTGGGGCCAATCTATGTGTTCCTAAGTGACAAGAGTTAAGCTGTGGTTGACTGGTGTAATTTATAAAATCCAGATGTGTTCTCTCATATGTATATGTCAGTTCATATGTATATGTTAGTTGCTCAGTCATGTCTGTCTCTTTGTGACCCCATGGACTGCAGCACACCAGGCTTCCCTGTCCATCACCAACTCCCGGAGCTTACTCAAACTCATGTCCATCGAGTCCACGATGGCATCCAACCACCTCATCATCTGTCATCCCCTTCTCCTCTGGTGTTCAATCTTTCCCAGCATCAGGGACTTTTCCAATGAGTCAGTTCTTCACATCAGGTGGCGAAAGTGTGTGGGTATGAATAAATATTTACTGTACTTTAGCTGCCCTCTCAATGAAAAATAGAAGGATGCTTATGAATTTACTTCATAAAATCTGAATGTATAGAACAGTCTTTTGGACTCTGTGGGAGAGGGAGAGGATGGGATGATTTGGAAGAATGGCATTGAAACATGTATAATATCATATATGAAACGAGTCGCTAGTCCAGGTTCAATGCACGATACTGGATGCTTGGGGCTGGTGCACTGGGATGACCCACAGGGATGGTATGGGGAGGGAGGAGGGAGGAGGGTTCAGGATGGGGAACACATGTATACCTGTGGCGGATTCATTTTGATATATGGCAAAACTAATACAATATTGTAAAGTTAAAAAATAAAATAAAATTTTAAAAAAATCTGAATGTATTCTCTCGTATGTATCAGTTCAGTTCAGTTGTTCAGTCGTGTCCGACTCTTTGCGACCCCATAGACTGCAGCATGCCAGGCCTCCCTGTCCATCACCAACTCCCAGAGTTCTCTCAGACTCACGTCCATCCACTCACGTCAGTGATGCCATCCAGCCATCTCATCCTCTGTTGTCCCCTTCTCTTGCCCCCAATCCCTCCCAGCATCAGAGTCTTTTCCAATGAGTCAACTCTTCGCATGAGGTGGCCAAAGTACTGGAGTTTCAGCTTTAGCATCATTCCTTCCAAAGAAATCCCAGGGCTGATCTCCTTCAGGATGGACTGGTTGGATCTCCTTGCAGTCCAAGGGACTCTCAAGAGTCTTCTCCAACACCACAGTTCAAAAGCATCAATTCTTTGGCGCTCAGCCTTCTTCACAGTCCAACTCTCACATCCATAGATGACCACAGGAAAAACCATAGCCTTGACTAGACGGACCTTAGTTGGCAAAGTAATGTCTCTGCTTTTAAATATGCTATCTAGGTTGGTCATAACTTTCCTTCCAAGGAGTAAGCATCTTTTAATTTCATGGCTACAGTCACCATCTGCAGTGATTTTGGAGCCCCCAAAAATAAAGTCTGACACTGTTTCCACTGTTTCTCCATCTATTTCCCATGAAGTGATGGGCCCAGATGCCATGATCTTCATTTTCTGAATGTTGAGCTTTAAGCCAACTTTTTCACTCTCCACTTTCACTTTCATCAAGAGGCTTTTGAGTTCCTCTTCACTTTCTGCCATAAGGGTGGTGTCATCTGCATATCTGAGGTTATTGATATTTCTCCCGGCAATCTTGATTCCAGATTGTGCTTCTTCCAGCCCAGCATTTCTCATGATGTACTCTACATATAAGTTAAATAAGCAGGGTGACAATATACAGCCTTGACGAACTCCTTTTCCTATTTGGAACCAGTCTGTTGTTCTATGTCCAGGTCTAACTGTTGCTTCCTGACCTGCATATAGGTTTCTCAAGAGGCAGGTCAGGTGGTCTGGTATTCCCATCTCTTTCAGAATTTTCCACAGTTTCTTGTAATCCACACAGTCAAAGGCTTTGTCATAGTCAATAAAGCAGAAATAGATGTTTTTCTGGAACTCTCTTGCTTTTTCCATGATCCAGCGGATGTTGGCAATTTGATCTCTGGTTCCTCTGCCTTTTCTAAAACCGGCTTGAACATCAGGAAGTTCACGGTTCACATATTGCTGAAGTCTGGCTTGGAGAATTTTGAGCATTACTTTACTAGCATGTGAGATGAGTGCAATTGTGAGGTAGTTTGAGCATTCTTTGGTATTGCCTTTCTTTGGGATTGGAATGAAAACTGACGTTTTCCAGTCCTGTGGCCACTGCCGAGTTTTCCAAATTTGCTGGCATATTGAGTGCAGCACTTTCACGACATCATCTTTCAGGATTTGAAATAGCTCATATATATATGTGGGTATAAATATTTACTGTGCATATGACGACCTCTTGAGGAGAAACAGAAATATGCTAATGAATGTAATTTATAAAATCCAAATGTATTCACTCATGTGTATGTGTGTATGCTGCTGCTGCTGCTGCTGTGTCGCTTCAGTCGTGTCCGACTCTGTGCGACTCCATAGACGGCAGCCCACCAGGCTCCCCCGTCCCCGGGATTCTCCAGGCAAGAACACTGGAGTGGTTGCCATTTCCTTCTCCAATGCATGAAAGTGAAAAGTGAAAGTAAAGTCGCTCAGCCGTGTCTGACTCTTTGCGACCCCATGGACTGCGGAGCCTACCAGGCTCCGCAGTCCATGGGATTTTCCAGGCAAGAGTCCTGGAATGGGCTGCCATTGCCTTCTCTGTGTGTGTATGAATAAATATTTATTGTGCTTATGCTGCCATCTCGCGGAGAGATAGAAGAATGCTTGTAAATGTATTTATAAAATCCAAATGTATCTTTACATGTTGAAAATGATACTGTATAACTTTGTTAAAAATTAATATATGCTCATAACAGAAAATATAGAGTTGGTAGAAAAGTACAAAGAAAGAACAAAATCACCCATGATCTCATTTAACATTGGCTCAGAATTCTCAGTTCCTGGGACAGGAAGATAAAAAGATGAGGGTGTGCTAGTTCTTTTATTATAAAATCATCTTTTCTGCTATTAGAATGTTAACATAGAACTTGGTTTTGATACATGATTCTTGCTTTGTTTATTATCTTTAAGTCTCTGCTTTTACAAAGACCTAGTAATTTGACTCCCTGTTTAGAGACTGCTTCAAGGTTGTTTTGTTTTTCCCATTTTTGCTATAATTAAAAAAATGTTGCATGTCATGGCTGTGGTAAATAGTGATGCAGTGAACATTGGGGTGCATGTATCTTTTTGAATTAAGGTTTTCTCCAGGAAAATGCCCTGGAGTAGGCCATATGGTGATCGTATTTTTTGTTTTCTAAGGAGCTGCCATAGAGTTCACCATATCGGTGGTACCAATTTACATGCCCTCTGACAATGCAAGAGGGTTCCCTGTTCTCAACGCTCTCTCCAAATTATTGTTTGTAGAGTTTTTGATGAGGGCTATTTGGACTGGTGTGAAGTAATACCTCATTGTAGTTTTGATTTGCATTTCTCTGGTAACTAGTGATGTTGAGCATCTTTTCAAGTGTTTGTTGACCATCTGTATGTCTTCTTTGGAAAAATGTCTATTTAGATCTGCCCATTTATTGAGTGTTTGTTTTTTTTCTAATCCTGGGCTACATGTGCTGTTTGTATATTTTGGAGAGTAATGCCATGATAACTAATGAGAACTCTCTGTATAGCACAGGTAACTGTCCTCAGTGCTATGTGGTGACCTAAATGGGAAGGAAACTGAAAAGGGACGATGCATACATATATATACAAATACACGCATACATGCAACTGGTTTACTTTGCTGTACAGCAGTAAGTAACACAACACTGTAAAGCAACTACATGTATACATACTGTAGGCTCCATTTATAGAAAGTTCTAGATGAGGCAAAGCTCATGTTTACTGATAGAACTGAGAACAGGGGTTGCATTGGGGAAGCGCAGTGCGGGGAAGTGATTTTCTAGGATGATGGGAAAAAAATATTGCAGTGAATTTCATATATATAATCTTCGTGAAATTACATAAATACTTCTGCAATGTAACTTCCAAACAAGGTCTTGCTAATTGGCTCCATGCGTTTATAAATTTACTAGATACTGTCAAATTTGCCCTTCAGAAAGCCGCATCACTCTATGCTTTCACAACAATGCTTGAACACTCATTTTTCAACCTTTCATCCTCAACTTGGAGGAAATATTTGGTATCATTCAATGCTTTCATTGAACTTTTGGCAATTTCCATGGTGAGAAATTGTATTCCATTATTGTTTTGGTTTGCATTTCTTTTATCATCAATTAGTTTTAACATTTCCTCCTGTTTTTTGGGGTAATTTTTTGTATTTTTCTTCTGAGTAATTTGCATTTCTTTGTTCCCTTTGTTTACATCATGTTTGTCTTCTCTTGGGTTTTTCATCTTTTCTTAACTTTTGAGCTCTGTATAAATTAGGTAAATGCATCCTTTGTCAGCTATCTTCCAAATATTTCTCAGTTGTCATTTTGTAATTCCTTGTTTATTATTTATTTACCCACAGGAATTTTTCTACAAAGTGTAAATTTCCCCTTTTTAACCTATTGGACAAAGATCACTTAAATTAAGAAATTTAAATAACAGGGAAAACTCCAGGGAACTAGAGGGTGTAGGTTGAAAGATTGCAGGGAAGGGGTGTAACTCTGAGTTCACCTGTGTGCCTTTCCACATGTACTTTTCAATAAACTATTTACTTTACACTGAAATATATATATAGAGAGAGAGAGAGAAAAAAAAGAGTAAGTGAAGGTGGGTAGTGCCATGATGGGCCAAGATGAAGCCAGGACGGGTGGGGCTGGACCTGGCACTCCAAACATGAGTCAGCCATAGGCTTGGTCAGCCCTGTGAAATCAACAGGGACAGGTCTCTCGAGCTGTGATTACAGGACTCAGGGAGCCCTAGCACGTGGTCAAAGCCAAGGTCACGAGGAGGGAAGCACAAGCAGGGCAATGATGCTGCCCAGTAAGCCTGTCTCCCTTGGGCCAGAGGGAAGGTGATGCTACTTTTATTATGGAAAATGTAGTCTGTGGATATTGGGAAAAGAACTTGGTCAGTGCACGCAGTGTGAAAAAGTAACTAAAATCCATGTTTAATTTCACTACAGTTCATATTTTGTGGCTTCCTCGGTGGCTCAGTGATAAAGAACCCGCCTGCCAATGCAGGAGTCAGGAGTTAGATCACTGGGTCAGGAAGATCAAAAGAAATGGTAACCCACTCCAGGATTCTTGCCTGGAGCATCCCATGGAGAGAGGAGCCCGGTGGACTACAGTCTATGGGGTTGCAAAAGAATCAGAAACGACTGAGGGACTGAGCACACAATATTTTAGCCTATCTCCTCCACATCTTTTTTTAGCTCGTATTTTTTTCAGGACTGGGCTTTAGTGGGTCATACAGCAAATGTATGTTTCACTTCGTAGAAAGTCCTAAACTGTTTCCCCAAAGGGCTGTATCATTTTACATCCTCACCAGCCATGTATGAAGGCTCCACTTTCTATCTTCTCCAACACTTTGGTCCGTTTAGTCTTTTGATTATGGCCATTCTAGTTGCCATTGAAAGAAAATGTGACCAACCAGAGGAAGATACTCACAATGTATCAAACACTAAGAGCATATTAGGAAACAGTATGTGTAATGTAATCAGGGATGTGACTAAAACTGGAAGTCTAGATGCTCAGAGAGTAAGAGACATTCTGAACTGGGTTAGAGGGGCTAAGGAGTTTTGAAAGCTATCTGTATTGCGAAGAATCAGATACACATTAATAGTAAAGAGCAGGTAATAATCCAACTGGAGAGCTCAAGGAATTATCAAGAGGCCCATACCCACACTCAGTGAAGAACTACATACATTATCTCCACTTCCCTATCTATCTTTATATTTGCTCATCTCAGAATGCATCCTCCCTAAACATTCTGCCTGATTTTCAAGAGAGAAATCATGCAGTAGGCATTCCTGTGTGATAGGCTTCCTTCACTCACTGTGTTTCTTTAACCTTTGTTTCTTTAAATGATGTCTGGCTGTTCAACAGAGATGAGCCTGATTTGTTGAAAGAAAAAAAGGCTTCATTAACATATGTGAAACAACGGAGGATTAATTCCGGCAGAAAAAATACACTCATACCCAGTGGGCAGTAAAGCGATTCATTCACCATAAGTCTCCACTGCTGTGAAGGTGTAAGAGTACTTAAAAACAGGGAAAAAACATTCCACCCCAAGAAAATGTTTACAGCAATAGTCACCAACCTTTGTGGCGCCAGGCATGGTTTCATGGGGGCAATGATTCAAATGCATTACATTTACTGTGCAGTATTATTTCTATTATTATGATATCAGCTCCACCTCAGATCATCAGGCATTAGATCTCTTGAAGAATTTTCCACAGTTTGCACTGATCCTGGTGTGTTGCAGTCCAGGGGATGAAAAAGAGTTGGACGTGACTGAGCGATTGAACTGAACACATTCAAAGCCATTGGCCTAATCAACAAAGCAGAAGTAAATGTTTTTCTGGAATTCCCTTGCTTTTTCTATGATCCAATGGATGTTGGCAATTTGATCTCTGGTTCTTCTAGCTTTTATAAATCCAGCTTGAACATCTGGAAGTTCCAGGTTCACATACTGTTGAAGCCTTGCTTGGAGAATTTTGAACATTACTCTGCTGGCGTGTGAGATGAGTGCAGTTGTGTAGAAGTTTGAACATTCTTTGGCATTGCCCTTCTTTGGGATTGGAACAAAAACTGACCACAGGACAGGAAAAGGTCAGTTTTCAATAGAGTATTACTCAGTCATAAAAAGGAACACATTTGAGTCAGTTCTAATGAGGTGGATGAATCTAGAGCCTATTACAAAGTAAAGTTAGTCAGAAAGCAAAAGATATATATTGTATACTAATGCATTTATAAGGAATCTAGAAAGATGGTACTGAAGCATTTATTTGCAGGGCTGCAAGTGAGAAACAGACATAGAGAACAGAATAATGGACATGGGGAGAGGGGAGGAAGAGGGTGAGATGTATGGAGAGAGTAACATGGAAACTTACATTACCATATGTAAAATAGAAAACCAACAGGAATTTGCGGTATGTCTCAGGAAACTCAACAGGGGCTCTGTACCAACCTAAGGGGGTGGGATGGGCAGGGAGATGCGAGGGAGGTTCAAGAGGGAAGACGTATATGTATACCTACGGCTGATTCATGCTGAAGTTTGAGAGAAAACAACAAAATTCTGTACAGCCATTACATTAAAAATTTATTCATGTTTTATTTAAAAGCCATTAAATTAACAAATTTTAAATTATTAAATTTAAAAAAGATTAAAAAGAAATAAATTTAAAAAATAAAAAAGTTGAAATGACTCAAATGCCCATCAACTGGTGATAGAATAAATAAAACATGCAATATTATTTAGCCAGCAAATGAATGGAATTCTAATATAAGCTATAACATGCTATAGCTCTGAAATGATTATGTTAATTAAAAGAAACCAGGCACAAAGGGCTGTATATTGCATTATTCCATTCAAGTAAATGAATATGTCCCAGATTAGGTAATTCTCTAATAGAGTAATGGATACCAGGGCCCAGATGAGGGGGGAAATGGAAAATGTATGCCAACTGGAGAGTGTTTCCCACTGGAGTGATGAAAATATTCTAGAATGAGGCTGTGGTTATGGTTATGCACGGTAAAGTCATGGTACATGAACAACATGTCAGTAAATTTAAAGTTTCTTGAAAAAACTACTAAACTTAACTTCTATGTGCAGGAAAATCATCCTTCAAGTATAAAGGAGCAGTAGATATTCCCATATGAACAAAACATTGGGAAATTCATTCTCAGCAGATATCTGGTCTGTAAGAAATGTTAAAAGTAGTTATTTACACAAAATAAGATGATATTAAAGACAAATTATGAGTTAAGAAAGAGTGTCATAAATAAATGAAGGCCAAATAAAATGAAGGTTTTTTCTCATTATTAATTGGTAAAAGATAAATGCTGTTTGTGCTTCTCCATCTTTACTTTTCACTGATTATGAACCTTCATAATTAAAGTGGGTTTATTGTACATAAGATATATTTTGGTTTCAGCGGTAAAGTATCTGCCTGCAATGCAGGAGCCGTAACAGATGCGAGTTCCATCTGTGGGTCAGGAAGATCCCCTGGAGGAGAACTTGGCAACCCACTCCAGTATTCTTGCCTGGAGAATCCCCATAGACAGAGGAGCCTGGTGGGCTTACAGTCCATGGGGTGGCAACGAGTTGGACACGACTGAGCAACTAAACAACAACAGACAAACATTCCAAACAGAAACTCTGAAGATACTACAAATAGATGAGAAAATCCTGAGCCTAAGCAAAGCGAAACAAAAAGCCTAGACAGTAGAGCTGAATTGTAAAAAACCTAGACCGTAGAGCTGAATTATAAAAGGTTTTAGGCAATAAGAGTCTCTCAACACTAATGTAAACAGTGTGTTCAACACAGGAGAGAGGAGTAATTTTTAATACTCACTCACCAGAACAAATTTCTAGTTACATTCATAAATTAAAGGAAACAATAATGTGAAGAAAATAAACATAGTATAAAATCTATTGTTCATTTATATCTAATTATGACTGTAAAAGTGTAAGGGAATTTTTAAGAAAAAACATCTGCAAAAGATACAGTTTAAGCTGCCTCAATTAAGGCAATTTTCTTTGGTCCATACTTTAAAAATAACTGACAATTAAGAAAGAATTTCACTTTAAAACATTTTTCAAATTCAGCAAGATATTTTATGTTGCAAGACAAGAAGATTTTGTACTTTTCAAGCTAAAAAAGACTGTACCTTGCATGAATACTTTGTTTGACTGATTTAGACATTTAACCACATTGTGTGTCTTTACCTTAACAATCTTTGTGGTACCACTGTGTATTTAGAATCAACTGTTTGAATGTGGGGTGTGTATTAGTACGTTCCCTCAGGGACTGCAGGCTGTGCAGGAAGAGGTACCAAGGCCTTCCAAACCATGAAGTATGCTCTGTTTAATGGAACAGTGGTAACCATGGCAGGCTGTGTTGGTGCCAACTGTTTAATAGGGGCTTATCTTAATTAACTCCCTCATAGAAGATCATGAATTTTTAAAGATAAGTACTAAAACTGTGGCCCTATGAAACTGTATGTATATATGTATACACATATATACACATATGTGTGTATGTATATATATATTTTAAAACTCTGTACCTTGTAAATTATATATAAAATATTAAAACCTGACATTAATGGCAAGAAACTTTTAAAAATTAAACCAACAAAATTTGGTTTTGGAGAGGAAAAGTGCTTAATTAGGGACTTTATTTTAGAATACTGGAGTATGGAGATGGTAATAAAAGGAGAACCTACTTTTACTTGGTTTTATTCTTGTAATGAAACTCTTTGTGGGCAATGGCCCCCAGTATTGCCTGCACGGGATGTGGGCCACTCCTGCCCCACCTGTGGGGGCCCACTGCTCCATTCTAAATTCCTTCGTTAACAAGGGCCTAATCAATGTTGGCTTTGTGACCTGCAAAAACACCATTATTTTCCTTCCTTTCTTCCCTCCTTCCTCCCCCCTCTTTCTTTCCTTTTCTTTCTTATTATACAATTGTGACAGTTTGCTTTCCATTGATAGTTATTACAGAGTACTGGCTCTATTCCCCATGTTGTACAATACATCCTTGAGCTCCTCTTACACCTAACACGGTGTGCCTCCCACTCCCCCACCTCTGTATTGCCCCTCTCTCTTCCCCTCCCCGCTGGTAACCAGCAGATTGATCTCTGTATCTGTGAGCCTCCATTTTTGTTACATTGTCTACTTTGTGGTGTTTTTAGATTCTATAAGTGATATCATACAGTATTTGTCTCTCTGTCTGAGTTATTTTACTTAGTACTATACCTTCCTCTTTGTTGCAAGGGTTAGGGTTAGGGTTAGTTCTTTTTTTATGGCTGAGTAGTATTCCACAGGTCTTCTGGGTGGCTCAGTGGCAAAGAATCTGCCTGGCAATCAGGAGATGTGGGTTCAATCCCTAGGTAAGGAAGATACCTTGGAAAAGGAAATGGCAACCCACTGCAGTATTCTTGCCTGGAAAATTCCATGGGCAGAGGAGTCTGGAGGGGTAGAGTCCATGGGTTCCAAAGACTGGGACACGACTTAGTGACTGAACAACAAGTGTCCCACAGTACATGTATACCACATCTTTATGCATTCATCTATCATCTAATGGACATTTACATTGCTTCCATGTCTTGGTGAATGGTGTACCTCAAGGAACATTGGGGTATATGTGTGTTTTTAACTAACATTATGAATCTTTTTAAAATACATATCCAAGAATGACATTATTAGGTCATGTGTTGCTACATTTTTAGTTTTCTGAGAAATTTTCATACTGAAAACCACCACTATTTTACTCCTAAGGACTACCGTCTAGAAAGCAAGATTGAGCTCTGAGGTTTTTAGTTGTTGACAGCATATCTTGAGGTGTAATAAACACTACTATGAAGTAGGTGCCCTACGGGCAACTAGCTTGTATGCCTTTTTAGCAAATGGCACTAACACCCCACACATGACACGGCTCCCTAGCTACATTCCCACCTCTGCACTCACACGCAGAAACACAAAGTCCTTTTCCTCTTCTCCCGTGGGAAGTATTATCTTTGGGGCTCAGTCTGGACCCAGTTCTTCCCCCAACTTTCTGGCTAACTGGACCTTCTGGTCCCATCTCCAAGATGGATTAAAGCTCTAAATGAAGGACCAGAAACTATAAAACTTCTAGAGGAAAATACAGGCAGAACATTCTCTTACATAAATCACAACAGGACCCTCTATGACCCACCTCCCAGAGTCATGGAAATAAAAACAAAAATAAACCAATGGGACCGAATTAAACTTAAAAGCTTCTGCACAACAAGGGAAACAATAAGGAAGGTGAAAGACAGCCATCAGAATTGGAGAAAATAAAAGCAAAAGAACTGACAAAGAGTGAATCTCAAAAATATACAAGCAGCTCAACACTATAAAGGTAAACTACCCAATCAAAAGATGCTCAATGTCACTCATTATCAAAGAAATGCAAATCAAAACCACAATGAGGTACCATCTCACGACCATCAGAATGGCTGCTATCAAAAAGTCTGCTGCTACTGCTGCTAAGTCGCTTCAGTCGTGTCTGACTCTGTGCGACCCCATAGACGGCAGCCCACCAGGCTCCCCCATCCCTGGGATTCTCCAGGCAAGAACACTGGAGTGGCTTGCCATTTCCTTCTCCAATGCATCAAAGTGAAAAGTGAAAGTGAAGTCGCTCAGTCGTGTCCGACTCTTCACGACCCCATGGACTGCAGCCTGCCAGGCTCCTCCGTCCATGGGATTTTCCAGGCAAGAGTACTGGAGTGCAGTGCCATTGCCTTGTCCAATCAAAGTCTACAAGCAATAAATGCTGGAGAGGGTGTGGAGAAAAGGGCACCCTCCTACACTGTTGGTGGGAATGCAAAATAGTACAGCCATTATGGAGAACAGTGTGGCGATTCCTTAAAAAACTGGAACTAGAACTGCCATATGACCCAGCAATCCCACTGCTGGGCATACACACTGAGGAAACCAGAACTGAAAGAGACCTGTACCCGAATGATGATCACAGCACTGTTTACAATAGCCAGGACATGGAAGCAACCTAGATGTCCATTAGCAGACGAATGGATAAGAAAGCAGTGGTACATATACACAATGGAATATTACTCAGCCATGAAAAAGAATACACTTGAATCAGTTCTAATGAGGTAGATGAAACTGGAGCCTATTATACAGAGTGAAATAGAAAGAAAAACACCAATACAGTATAGTAACACATATATATGGAATTTATAAAGATGGCAACGATAACAATGTATGCGAGACAGCAAAAGAGACACAGATGTACAGAAGAGTCTTTTGGACTCTGTGGGAGAAGGCCAGGGTGTGATGATCTGAGAGAATAGCATTGAAACATGTATATTATCATATGTGAAACAGATCGCCAGTTCAGGTTCAATGCATGAGACAGGGTGCTCAGGGCTGGTGCACTGGGAAGACCCAGAGGGATGGGATGGGGAGGGAGGTGGAAGGGGGGTTCAGGATGGGGCACACGTGTACACCTGTGGCAGATTCATGTCAAGTATGGCAAAAACCACTACAGCATTATAATTAGCCTCCGATTCAAATAAATAAATTTTAAAAAATAACTAAATTCCTTTGCTAAAAAGGGCCTGATTAATGTTGGCTTTGTGACCTCCAAAAACACCATTATTTTCCTTCTTTCTTCCCTCCTTCCTCCCCCCCCCCTTTCTTTCCTTTTCTTTCTTATTATACAATTGTGAAAGTTTGCTTTCCATTTATAGTTATTACAGAGTACTGGCTCTATTCACCATGTTGTACAATACATCCTTGAGCTCATCTTACACCTAACACGGTGTGCCTCCCACTCCCCCACCTCTGTATTGCCCCTCCCTCTTCCCCTCCCCACTGGTAACCAGCAGATTGATCTCTGTATCTGTGAGCCTCCATTTTTGTTACATTCTCTATTTTGTGGTGTTTTTAGATTCTATAAGTGATATCACACAGTATTTGTCTATCTCTGTCTGAGTTATTTTACTTAATAGTGTACCTTCCATGTTACTGAAAATGTCAATATTCCATTCCTTTTATGGGACAACTTCCTTCTATGCCTTTTTAGCAAATGGCACTGCCACCGCACACGACACGGCTCCCCGGCTCAGTTTCCATCTCTGCACGCACGCAGAGAAACACCAAGTCCTCTTCCTCTTCTCCCATGGGAAGTGTATCTTTGAAGCTGAGTCTGGAACCAGTTCTTCCGCCCCTACTTTCTGGCAAACTGGACCTTCTGGTCCCATCTCCAACCCCACAGGACCCATCTCCCTCCCTCTTCACACGTTTATCCCTGTCCTGCCCTCTCTGCCCCCCACTCTCAGAGAACTCGGAGACAAACATAATCTCACATCAGGTTGATTTTATTTTCATTCTTAATGTATGAAGTTGGTATAATAGTCACCGTCTGTACTGTTGGCCAGTAGTCAGCCGCAAGACCCCCGAATATTTCTGAGGTCTCTAGCCATGCCTTGAAGTCACTGGCTGCCCACCGGTCCCGCTGGAATGACAGGGGTCTCCACACTCTCTGGGACTTCCTCTGGTCCGTTCTGCTTCAGCTCTTCATTCACCTTGGAACACTGGCTACAGAGCTTTGAGCCTCTGATTTTTCTAAGGTTCCTTGTGGTGGGCGGTTTCTGAGACGTTTTCTTGGTCAGCTTTGCCTGAAGGTGATTATTCACTCCCACACTGGCCCTGGCCACCTGGAGAAAACAAGAGAGGGGTAGAGAATGTCATTGGTTTGGGGAAGAGGGTGAAGGTGGCCGGGAACGACAGAATCAGGAGAAGGGGTGTGGGCAGAGAAGGGTTATGTGCCAGGCAAGGACAGGGGAGGGGGTCTTATGGGGTGGGGTCAATGGGCAAGAGGAGTTTGGGTGGGCTCAGCTCACCTTGACATTTGTTTTGGGCCTCAATTGAGAGGAGGTCTCCATCCTTTTGTCCCGGGTAACACGAGGCAGGTGTTTCCTAACTACTCTGGAGCCTTGGGGCTTCCCAGTCAGCTTAGTCATTTTGAGGCCTCACAGTGGTCTGCTCCAGAGCCCCTGAGCACCCCTATATATACCCCTCCCTAGGGAGACACACCCTCATGCTTTATGAGGTCAGCAAGTCTCTTCCCCAGCCAATGGTGGCCCTGGGTGAGCCTTGACATCACAAAGCCCCATCCTGACACCTCTAGCGGAGGATGGGGAGCAATTCAGATGTTTTGGTGGGAGAAATGAGGCATTTCTAATTCCCCTAAAGAGGCCTCCAAACTCCCTGGCATCCTCATCTCTCTAAGTCAACTCCGATGGGTCACATGGCAGGGAGAGTGTGTCTCCTCCAAACCTTGTCTATTATATCTATTTATGACTGTAAAAGTCTGAGGGAATTAAAAAAAAAATCTGCAAAAGATACAGCTTAAGCAGCCCCAGGTAACATAAGTTTATTTTCTTTGTTCCATAGTCTCAAAATAACTGACAATTAAGAATGAATTTCAAATAAAACCTGTTTTTCAAATTCAGCAAGATCCTTTGTGTTCAAATATAAGACGATTTTGTTCTTTTCAAGCTAAAAAAAGTTTGCACCTTGCAGTGAATACTTTGTTTCACTGATTGAGACGTAAATAAAAGCACATCGTGTGTCTTTACCTTGACAATTTCTGTGGTATCACTGTGTATTTAGAATCAACTGTTTGAATGTGGGGTGTGTATTAGTACCTTCCCTCGGGGACTGCAGGCTGTGCAGGAAGTGATCTCGAGGCCTTGCAAACCATTAAGGATGCTCTGTGGAAGGGAGCAGTGGTAACCATGGCAGCCTGTGTTGGTGACAATTGTTGAACAGGGTCTTCTCTTAATGAACTCCCTCATAGGAGACAATGAATTTTTAAAGAGAAGTACTAAGACTGTGGCCGTATGAATTTATATATATATTTATATATGTATACATATACACGCATATGTGTATGTGTTTGGATACACACACACACACACACACACACACACATGCGTGTGTGCATTTGTATATATGTACACTGAAACTTTGTACCTTGTGAATAATATGTAAAATATTAAAACCTGACATATATGACAACAAGCTTTTCAAACTTAAACCAACAGAATTTGGTTTTGCAGAGGACAAGTATTTAATTACTGACATTATTTTAGAATACTGGAGTATGGAGATGGTAATCAAAACAGAACCAGTGTTTACTTGGTTTTATTCTTGTAATAAAAGTCTTCGTGGGCAATGCTCCCCAGTATTGCCTGCACGGGATGTGAGCTACTCCCCCTGCTCCACCTGTGGGAGCCCACTGCCGCATTCTAAATTCCTTTGCCCCGAAGAAGACATACAGATGGCTAACAAACACATGAAAAGATGCTGAACATCACACATTATCAGAGAAATGCAAATCAAAACCACAATGAGGTACCATCTCATGCCGGTCAGGATGGCTGCAATCCAAAAATCTACAAGCAATAAATGCTGGAGAGGGTGTGGAGAAAAGGGCACCCTCTTACACTGTTGGTGGGAATGCAAACTAGTACAGCCACTATGGAGCACAGTGTGGAGATTCCTTAAAAAACTGGAACTAGAACTGCCATATGACCCAGCAATCCCACTGCTGGGCATACACACCAAGGAAACCAGAATTGAAAGAGACATGTGGACCCGAATGATCGTCACAGCACTGTTTACAATAGCCAGGACATGGACGCAACCTAGATGTCCATCAGCAGACAAATGGACAAGAAAGCAGTGGGACATATACACAATGGAATATTAATCAGCCATGAAAGAGAATACACTTGAATCAGTTCTAATGAGGTGGATGAAACTGGAGCCTATTATACAGAGTGAAATAAAGCAGAAAGAAAAACGCCCATACAGTATATTAATGCATATATATGGAATTTAGAAAGATGGTAATGATGACCCTATATGTGAGACAGTAAAAGAGACATAGATATAAGTAACAGATTTTTGGAGTGTGTGGGAGAAGCTGGGCGTGGGATGATTAGAGAGAATAGCACTGAAACAGTTATATTACCATATGTGAAATAGATCACCAGTCCAGGTTTGATGCATGAGACAGGGTGCTCAGGGCCGGTGCACTGGGATGACCCTGAGGAATGGGATGAGGAGGGAGGTGGGAGGGGGGTTCAGGATGGGGAACACGTGTACACCCATGGCTGATTCATGTCAATGTATGGCAGCAACCACTAAAATATTGTAAAGTAATTAACCTCCAATTAAATAAAAAATTGAAAAAAAAAAAAAAAAAAACTATAGAGTAGAGGTTAGACTCTCCAAAACACAATATTAAAAATACAAAACAAAATCAGTCACAAAAGTTAAATATATATATATATATGAAATTTGCTTTAAAAAGTAGAGCCTTTTTCTGCAATGTAATAGAACGTTATAAAAATGAAAATTAAATAAAGTAATAACTTAAAAAATTAAAAAGTTGATAATAGTAAAACTATATCTAGGAATTTTTCTGGAGCTTTTGTGGGCAGTGTGGGATCAGTTCAGTTTCATATAATTCCTTGTTCCAGCTGGTACTTCTTCTCAAGATCTATCAGCCCCTTCCAAAACTTAGTCAATGTTAACTACAGGGTTTTAATCTGTTGCACCTCTCACCTCTAGAGTGGTTCCCTCTTCTTTATTTTGACTTCCTCTGTTTGCAAGTCTCTTCAGTGTCTAATTTCAACTCTGACATACGGGGGCAAAGGTGGTCACTTATTTAGGCTCACTTGTTCAGCTGTGTTGTGGGGAGGGAGGAACACTGCAAACAAATATCCCTGACTGATTTTGAAGCTGAAACTCCAATCCCTTGGCCACCTGATGCGAAGAGCTGACTCACTGGAAAAGACCCTGATGCTGGGAAAGATTGAAAGCAGGAGGAGAAGGGGACGACAGAGGATGAGGTGGTTGGATGGCATCACCGACTCAATGGACACGGGTTTGGGTAGACTCTGGGAGTTGGTGATGGACAGGGAGGCCTGGCGTGCTGCGGTCCATGGGGTTGCAAAGAGTCGGTCACAACTGAGCGACTGAACTGAGGAGGGTGGCTAGTTCAAAGGGCAGCTCCTCCCTATGGGCAGATGTCCCCCACTTACACACTCTGCTCTCTGCTCCTGGGCTCCTCACTCTGAGCACAGAACAGCTTTTGGCCCCACTGTGAGTTAGTCTGGCCTGTAAGGCCAAGGCTCTCTCCTTGGACTTGTGCAGTCACCGCATTCTGTTTCCGCTGTACACACCTCCAGCATTCTCAGTTGCTAGGTCACAGACACCATGGCGGCATTTCTGTTGCTGATGGTGGCATTCCCTCTTCACCTGGTCTCCTCTTTGTCTCCCAGCCCTATGCCAGAGGGGAGTACATTTCCTCCAAAGACCCTAACAGTTCAATTTTAAGATCTGTGTGACTGCTTCAGGTATGTCCCCTCATCCCTTTCTCTTGTCCCCCAGACATGGTACCTAACCCATCTCACTTGGAGTTAATGGCATTTTTTCTTAAAGCGATGGCAACCTATACATGGAGGTGTTAGCAGCAGTGGTGCCCACATCGGGGAGACTGAGTTGAGACAGACCAACGACAAGAAACACATTAGGAAACATACTTTTAGTTCATGGGAAACACCCCCTTCCTGTTGAGACTTGGATCACAGATGGTCCATGGGAGTATGCGGTACAGACTAGATAAGGTAGCTGCTAAGATAGGGGAGAGCTTCAGATGAGACTTCTGTAAGAAATGAGACATCATGTCAATGAGCCATGACTCATTGTAGTGAGGACTGCATTTCACATACAAGTCTAAATGCCACTGGAATCCTCTGTGTACAACTTTTCTGTAACAAATTTATCGCAAGGAAATTTCAAACATGTCAGTGAAACACACATACCCAATGAGCTTTATGACTGAACTTACAATCGGGACAAATAGGGAGAAGAAAACCCAGGCAGAGAATATGTACAGTAAACCATTTTATAAACTTACAATGGGATATAACACAATTCCACATTATGAAGAATAAAGAAGAAAAATCCTCCTAGTACTGCTAAATAAAAAGCTGATTGATTTGGGAGAATGGCATTAAAACATGTATAATATCATATAAGAAACGAATCGCCAGTCCAGGTTCGATGCAGGATACAGGAAGCTTGGGGCTGGTGCACTGGGATGACCCAGAGGGAGGGAGGTGGGAGGGGGGTTCAGGATTGGGAACACGTGTACACCCGTGGTGGATGCATGTTGATGTATGGCAAAACCAATACAATATTGTAAAGTAAAAAAAAAAAAATGCTGGAGAGGATGTGGAGAAAAGGGTATCCTCCAACCCTGTTGGTGGAAATGTAAATTTGTGCAGCCACTATGGAGAACAGTAAAGAGGTTTCTCAAAAAACTAAATGCAGAATTACTATATGATCTAGCATCCCACTCCTGGGAACATACCCAGACAAAACTGTAATTCAAAAACGTACATACACCCCTATGTTCCCAGCAGCACTACACACAAGAGCCAAGACATGGAAACAACCTAAAGTCCAGCAAGAGGTGAATGGACAAAGATGAAATGATGCCTATTTAATGGAATACCACCCAGCCACAAAGAAAAGAATGAAACAATGCACCAGTGTGGATGGACCTAGAGATTATCATGGGCTTCCCAGGTGGCTCAGTGGTAAAGAACCCACCTGCAATGCAGGAGACCCAGGTTTGATCCCTGGGTTGGGAAAATCCCCTGGAGAAAGGACTGGCTACTTACTCCAGGATTCTTGCCTGGGAAAGCCCATGGACAGAGAAGCCCAGTGGGCTACAGGGCATGGGACTGCAAAAGAGTTGGACATGACTCAGTGACTACGCAACAACAAAGAGACTATCATACTAAGTGGAATAAGTCAGACAGAAAAAGACAAATACCATACGCTATCACTTATATGTGGAAGCCAGGTCAGTTCAGTCGCTAGTTGTGTCTGACTCTTTGCGACCCGATGGACCGCAGCATGCTAGGCTTCCCTGTCCATCACCAACTCCCAGAGTTTGATCAAACTAATGTTCATTGAGTCGGTGATGCCATCCAACCATCTCATCCTCTGTCATGCCCTTCTCCTCCTGCCTTGATCTCCTTCCAATCCAAGGGACTCTCAAGAGTCTTCTCCAACACCATACTTCAAAAGCATCAATTCTTTGGTGCTCAGCTTTCTTTACAGTCCAACTCTCACATTCATACAGGACTACTGGAAAAACTACAGCTTTGACTAGATGGACCTGTGTCGGCAACATAACGTCTCTACTGTTTAATATGCTGTCTAGGTTGATGATAGCTTTTCTTCCAAGGAACAAGCGTCTTTTAATTTCATGGCTGCAGTCACCATCTGCAGTGATTTTGGAGCCCAAGAAAATAAAGTTTCTCACTGTTTCCATTGTTTCCCCAACTATTTGCTATGAAGTGATGGGACCGGATGCCATGATCTTAGTTTTTTGAATGTTGAATTTTAAGCCAGCTTTTTCCCTCTCCTCTTTCACTTCCATCAAGACGCTTAGTTCCTCTTTGCTTTCTCCAGTAAGGGTGGTGTCATCTGCATATCTGGGGTAGAAGCCAGAATATGGCACAAATGATCATACCTGTAAAACAAAGAAAAGCCTCACAGAACAGACTTGTGTTTGCCAAGGGGGAGAGTGGAAGGATGGACTGTGTGTAGTGGTGTGGTAGATACAAACTACTACATTTAGAATAAACAACAAGGTCCTACTGCAGAATGCATGGAGCTATATTCAGTATCCTGTGACAAAGTGTAAAAGGCTATAAAACAAGAATGTCTTTGTGTGAATCACTGAGTCATTTTTCTGTACAGCAGAGAAGGGCACCACATTTTAAAGCAACTAAAACTTCAACTTAAAAAAAAAAAGACAAAAATATGTAGTTAAGAATCTTGTTTCTTAAAAAAAAAAAAAAAACACACAAAACACAAAATGGAGAGATGTGAGGGGAGGGATGGGATACGCCAGCACCTTCCCTGACCTGGCATGGTACATGCCGAGAGCCTTGGCATCCTGTCCTGTACAGGGAAGGAAGGACTTGGGCAAAGAAACAGGAGAAGGGAGTACCTGTGAAGGGCAAAAAGGAACCTCAGCTCACTTGAGTAGATCCTGGTGCTGCTCCCAGGGCAGCTGGCAAACCACAGGGAGAGAGCTCTGAGGAGAGGCCTTAAGGGATACGGGGCGGTCCCCCGGAGAAACCGTGGTCTGTGGCTGGCCTGTCAGTCCTGGCAGATGGTTCTTCATCCAGATGAGAAGGCAGGCGAGTATGCATGCACGCGGAGCTCCAGTATTGCTGTAAAGCTGTCAGCTAATGCCATCCACACACACTCATCACTCTCTGTACACGTGTGTGTTTCCCGTATCTTCTATCATGCCGGAAGAAAAAAAAAAAACCTGGATCCGAATGTACACACAAATCACATGTCCAGATCAGGGTCTCATACGGAGACGTCACAGGACCACCCTTCACACCCCCAGGGGCCTGGAGGCCCTTGTATCCAACACTCCAAAGAGTCCCGCAATGGCCACCCGGAGTTGCAATTTCCCTGGAACGGTGCCTCTCGAGACATGCGGGCGTTCTGATCGGCATTCAGTGTTTAATCACGGGGGCGGGGCGGTGCTGTGGCAGTCCAAGGGCACATGTGTTCGGGAAAACCCAGAGCATAAGGTTAAAATCTGGTGCCTCGGTGCAGGCTTGCTGGGAAGCAAACCGCGCTCAGAGCGCAGGGCGTTTGCACGCCAGCTCGAGCGCATCACTGCCTTCCACGCGGAACCATGCTCCCCACATGCTGCCCGACATGCGGGGGTTTTTGAAACGGTGAAATGCCGGCCTCCCTTCCCAGGCTGCCACCCCCGCCACCCCCCACCCCCGGAGTCAGAGCTCTACCTCTTTCTTGCCTCAAGGCCGAGGGTAGTACCCCCAGGTGTGCCTGAGGGCAAACCTGGACATGCACGTCCCCTGCGAATCTTGCCCCCCCTCCCCCCGTCCCCCAGCACAGAACTGGGATGGTGAAGGAACTGCACCTCTGCCGCCGAGGGGCCAGCAATCCTGTGTTCCTTTTCCCCAGCACTGAAGTCTGCCTTCTGAGCACCCAGGGCATGGCATTGGCGGCCTAGTGCACACGCCCTGCCTCTCCAAACCTGGCTGTGCACACCCCTCCCCCGGCCCCCATGGGCTCGCTGCCCACGCTCACTCCTCCTGTCAACATCCGCTACCCACCTGGACAAGCACAGATAAGCACCCTCCCCAGCACTTACTGACGGTTTAAATCAAGAGTCTTCTGAAAACCCAAGAGGTCCAAGGGCCCCAGCTCCGCGCTGGCCTTCCTGTTAAGCAGAACTATTCCAAACTCAGCTTTAAAGCTCCCCTCACACACGGGAACAAAGTGCTCAAGTGAGAAGGCACAGAAGGAAATCCTCCTTTGAAATTGTGGAAAGCAACCAGTTGAGCACCTTTTCCATCGGAAAAAACTGTTAGCTTCTGGGAAAAAAAGAGAGAGTAGCAAATAGCACATCTCCACACATTCTTGCAGGGGACCTCAGTTCGATTCCTGGGTTGGGAAGTTCCCCTGGAGAAGGGATAGGCTACCCACTCCAGTGGTCGCGGGGCTTCCCTGGTGGCTCAGATGGTAAAGAATCCACCAGCAATGTGGGAGACCTGGGTTCGATTCCCTGGGTTGGGAAAATCTCCTGGAGGAGGGCATGGCAACCCATTCTAGTATTCTTGCCTGGGAAACCCCATGGACAGAGGAGCCTGGTGGTCTACAGTCCACGGGGTGGAAAAGAGTCCGACACAACTGAGCGACTAAATTCAACAAGAAGAGCACATTCTTCACCCAAGATTAACCAAGTGGAAATGACACCAGTCACCATAGCATGACGCTGGGAATCAAGAAATTCACCTTGACCACCACTAATTATTAAAGAAATGCAAATCAACAGTGTAGTGAGGTATCGCCCATACTGGTTAGAGTGGCCATCCTTAAAAATGTACAAACAATGCTGGAGAAGGTGTGGAGAAAAGGGAACCCTCCTACATGGTTAGTAGGAATGTAAATTGGTGCACCCATTATGAAGAAGAGTATGAAGGTTCCTTAAAAAACTGAAAGTACAGCTACCATATGATCCAGCAATCCCATCCTTGGACGTATATCCAGACAACACTAATTCAAAAAGATACATACATTCCCATGTTCATAGCACTATTCACAATAGCCAAGCCATGGAATCAAACAAAATGTCCAGCAGCAGATGAATGGATAAAGAAGATGTGGTACATATATACAGAGAAATTATTACTCAACCATAAGTAAAAAAAAAACCCAAAAAATGCCATCTGTATGGATGGGTCTGATCATACTAAGTCAGCAAAAAGCAAGGCAGCAGCAGAAAGACAAATACCATATGATATCACTTAGATGTGGAATCAAAAATACAACAGAAATCAACATACGTATGAAAGAAAACAGACTCAGAGATCAGACTTGTGGTTCCCAAGGGGGAGGGGAGGGAAAGATTGGGAGTTTGGAATTAGCAACCATTTATTTAGAGTCGGACATGACTTGAGGGACTGAACTAAACTGAACTCACAAACATATATATACGTAGGATGGATAAACAAGATGGCCCTACTATGTAGCACAGGGAGCTATACTCAGTATCTTGTAATAAACCATAATGGAAAAGAATATGGAAAAAAAAGTATGCGTTTATATATATGAGTCATTTTGTTGTACAGAAGAAATTAACACAACATTGTAAATCAAGTGTATTTCAGTAAAAATAAAAAGAACTTCGCGTTGACCACACGGTGATCTACACACCTTATTCAGACTTCTCCCACCCCCAGGCTGGGTTCTCTTCCCGCCTCGGCCTGGGGTTGTGGTGCAGGTTCTGCATTGTCGCTGTGGTCAGGCGTCTTCATTCCCTCCAGTTTTGAGCTGCCCCTCCGGTGGGCTTTCATCGCCTCAGCACCTTTTAAGGGAACTGGTCAGCTTTATTTTTTTTTAATAAAAAGCCTCTCCCCCACTTTGGGTTTGTCTGATGCATTTTGGAGAGGACACCTCCGAAGAGAGACAGTGTCCCCCGTCAGCACGTCCTGTGGACAGTGTCCGGCCTTGTTCCCGGGGCCGTGGACTGTTGTGCATGGAGGGCCCCTGCCCACGGGGTCCGGGCCTGCTTGCATGATGCCGTCAGGTAGGCCTCACGCTTGAGTTTCTTAAGCGGGTATAAACTAGAAACAGGCTGACCTTGAGCTGAAAGGGGCAGGCCTCCCCCTGCATGACCCTTCCAAGATGGGGGGTAAGACACGGGGCCTCCAGTGATGTTCCTCTGCCCTAGGCTTTGCTGAGATGAGAAAGGAGGGTTCATTGCCAGCCAAAAAAAAAAGTAAAGAATTTATGTAGCATTTGTGTACTTCTTGAAGTCCCTAAGTTCGTGACACTTTGCCTTCCTCTGCACCTCACTTCCTAGGTTTCACGGAGGGGGAGGGCACCGGAGTCGTCACAGGCATTTTGGGGATCTGGTGGAGGAGGCGAATGACACGGGTTGGGGTGTCGTGGGATGTGTTACCTGGCTCAGTGTGACTCAGTGCACAGCCTATATGTGTACACGCAACGTGCGAGGTTCTCCTCTTTTGATGGGAAATGCAGAAAACATTCCCCTCTCCCCCGCCTCCGGAATGCCTGGGCTTGCAGGCTGTTGGTGGCCCTGCGGTGGTCAAGCCAACAGGTGTGAGGATGCAGACAGCATCCCCCATGCCCCCGTGCCTGAGACTGATTCAGCGTGCCCAAGGTGGCTCGCCCTGAAGAAACAGAAGTCTGAGCATCTCAGTCCACGGGTCGTGGAGCATGAGGACTACTGGCTCCCACAGCCACACCCCCACCACCCCAGCCTACAACTGCACCTCCACCGCCCTCATGGACAAATCCCTCCATCCTTTCACAACTCACGAGACAAGCGGAAGTGGCCCTGTAGAAGCCAATAATAATAATAATAATGTATGTAGCACTTGTGTACTTATTAAAGTCCCTAAGTTTGTGACAATGTTTTTTTTCCCTTATCCCAAATAAAAATTCACCTCCTATGTTTGAGTAGTTCTTACTAAGAACACTCTCTCAGGCTTCCCTGGTGGCTCAGTGGTAAAGAATCCACTGATACAGGAAAGAGTTTGATTCCTGATCTGGGAAGATGCCACCTGCCGCAGAGCAACTAAGCCCACGTGCCACAACTACTGAGGCCCACATGCAAGAAGCCTGCACACCACATCCAGACAAAACCCCGAGCAGCGAGCAAGACCCAGAGCAGCCAAAATTCAACAAGCAAAATTATTCAAAAAAAAAGGAAGACTGCCTCTCTCTCAACTGATTGACCTCCGGGTCCCACCAACCTGCTTCAAAAACAGAAGCATTTGGCCGCTGCCGACAGGGAGCAGCTGCCATCTGTCCTCTGGTGGTTCCAACAGGGGCGTCCGGGTGCAGAGAACGCTTTTCCTCCAGACCCAGGCTGCAGTGACGGCACCAGAGGTGTGAACACCTCCCTCCATGTGGCACTCCTCTGACCCAGCGCAGGTTCCAAGCACATTGACATTATCAGCTCACTTGCTCTCCCAAGGGCTGGGAAGGAGGAAGCTGAGGGGTGCAGAGGCCAGCGACTGCTCACAGCCATACGATCTTCAAGTGACAGGTGGCTTGGCTCCAGGAACTTGGCTTCAGGTCCTGGACCACAGGGTGCTACTCTGTATCAGCACCCAGCGTGGGAGATGACGGGGCTCCATCAATGGCCCCAGTGCTTCACAGCTCCCTGCAGTCACCGGGTGGAGCACACGCCACACCTTCTGGATTCCGGGTTGGGCTGTGGGATTTGCGGCAGCAATGGAAGGCTAGCAGGTGTGCCATAACCACACCCGGGGCAAGCACCGATGTGACTGGGCTTGTTCTCCGGTCATGTGCCATGGACGTGCCCGGGCCAAAGGCCTGGTCCTGGGAGGCAGATGACAGGCGCGCGGAGCAGAATGATCTACCAATTCCTCCTCTAAAGGAGTTACTTCTCCCTGCACCCTGCTGCGATTTTATAGCGGTTGTTACACAGCATGGCTGTGGCAACAGCTGACTGATACAACCAGTGTCCCTGATGTTTTTCCCCGGCTGCAGACCGACTGGCCTGAACTCAACAGGCAGAAACAGTCAAACACCTGCATACACAGATTCAACCCCACGATTTATCAGTGGCTGAAGGATCTGACATACGGGAAGGACGTTCCAATTTTTAAAAAGATGCAAGACAAAGACACACTCCATTCACTGAAAGACACCATTTATTGTATTAAGGTCAAGCAGGATGATCTGTTGAGAGGTAAGTGTTAAGTGTTGAGCATGAAATTGGTACACATCTTCCATGGTGGGCGGCATGATCAAAGTCTCCGGCAAGGTCCCTGACTGCAACCTCGAGATACAGAGAGCACTTCTCAGCTGAGCAATGACCCGGGGTGAGCCATCAGCCACCACCCAGGAATGCCACGGGAGAAACGTTAGCACCAGATTGTTTGCATATGCTGTAATATAGCTATACACAAAGTTGTGCACACTGACTCACTGCAATCTCTATGTCCCCACCACCAGACATTTATGAGGCAGATAGGGAAACAGACAGGACCGTTGTGATTCTATGGGCTTCGTTTAAAGGACACCAGTGCCCTGTGTATTGCTATGTAGAAGACAACGTTCTCAAAAGACACTGAAAACCTGGCTACAGGCAAAAACTCTATTTTCACATTTTACAGACGTATCATCAAAATGATCACAATACTGTATGACAAGGGCAAGAATCACAGATGAAAGCTTTGTGAAAATCAAAACACACTGACATCACTGTGGTTATCTCCCCAAGGGAGGAAGGTGGCAGTGGCGGGGGTGGGGGAGGGGGTCCATGGACGGCCAGCTTTGTTTCTGTCATGACCCATTTTCACAGCAAGTGACCATAGCGTGTGAGGAGGACGATGACACTTCACTGGCAGAAGAGGGGCTTTTCAAATCAGGAACAGCTTAATTTAAGAAGAATAAAAAGTGCAGAAAAAGGCCTTTTTCTTTGGTGTGGGTGGGCTGCCAAGGAATGTTTACTGCCAGCATCACTGAAGCCTGCCAGGTCGGTTCTCCCCAGGGCTGCAGAGGTATCACCGTGGCCAGTCCAGCTTGTCCTTCTGGCTCCGTGTGGAGTACTGTCCTTTAATAAGACATTGTGTCCTTCTGTCTTTGGGAAGGTGCCGGCCACTGGTGACAAAGGGCTATCTCCCTACCTGTCGGAAAACTCCTTTCACAGGCATAAGAGGAAACAAGGAGTAACGTGATCTGATCTCTATCACCCCAACATGAAGTTATCTTGGGGCTTCTCCCGCCATTATGCAGGATCTCACCCAACTGGGACGGAACACAGATGATCAGGTTAAAAATCAGACCGTGAGAAGCAAGCCACGAGGGGCTGAACACCCTATCGTGCCTACTGACATGCATATAGCCTCTTTGGTGAAGTGTCTATTTAAGTCTCTGGCTCATGTTTTAACTGGGCTGTCTGTTTTCATACTGTTAACTTGGAAAGTTGTTTATATGTTCTGGATGCAAATGCAGCACATGGGATCTGCAAGTTATCTTCTCCTAGTCATGACTCGGGCACTGGAAAACAACAGCTCGACAGTGTTTTCTTTAGTGAACAGACTCTGGACCACCTTGCAATATCAAATGATAAAACGGGGAACAGACAGTGGTCAACTCTGTGGCAGATAAAGACCAGGTCTGGGAGTTTTGTGGTCCACTAGGACTTCTGGAAAGCCAGAACCATGGGTTCTTAGAGGAAATGTGGCCTTGACACTGCCATAACTAATCCAGAGAAGCAACAAGACAGGAGCTGCCAATTATAATCCACAATCATATACACACAGAAATACAATCAGGGCACAAAGAAATGTTCTGGGGGCAGGGCAGGGGGGGAGGGGCAGAGGGGAAAGTAAATGAGGAAAATATCTCAGGGGCCTTAAGAAAAAAAAAAAAAAACCTTGCAAGCACATACCCTCCGGACACACTTTCAGCCAGGTAATCTCACTTTGCAGAAATACCATTTGCACGCGGGTGTCATCCCAGAAAAACCAAAGCCGGTATGTCCCTTCTGCGTGTGCCTTTCTTAAAGCATGCACACTGTGCAAGTGGCGATTTCACCATGAGTGAGCCTAGCGTGCTGAAAGCTCCTCATTTCACAGCTGGTCTTTAAACCACATGGACAACTATTCTCCTTTCTAACACATTAATAAATAATGCTCATCCTCATTATTTTGCTGGGTCAGGGGTCATCCTTACAGGACAGACACAACCAACGGCGCAACACTTCCGGGGCTTCCCGTGATCCACAGGACAGCTCGTGCACCAGGCGAACCGCCCCCACCCTCAACCCACATGCACCTTCTTAGAGACGCACTCGTTTCTTCCCGCACGGAGGACGCGGTTCAGTGCCCGCACGCACTGCCGGTATAGGCCACGTGGTGACCCTGTTGCGCAGGCGCGCATGGCGCACCCGAGCCCCCGCGCCACGTGGGGACGCTTCCGGGCCACCACGGAGAAGGGGCGGGGGGAGCCGCTCTGCTCAGCATTCCAAAAGGGAACCTAAGAATTAAAGAACTCATCCCAAACACACACATGGAAGTTATTGCTTTGCTGACCGCCACCTGGCTGTGAGAGGACACCCCCCCCACCCCCCGACCCCCATCGACAGGACGTAAATACAGGCTGCGGTTTTCAGCTCATTCGCAGGACCAGAGCTGATGACTCCGCCAACCCCATCTGCATCCTCCTCCTCCTCCTCCTCCTCCTCCAGGGAGGGCCGGGTGGGGTGGGGGGTGGGTGCACCCTCATTTGCCTCTTTCCGGCTGCAGGCTGTCCAACAGGCACTTCAGCTGCTCCTCACCCAGGTGTATTTTGTCTTCCAGCTCGCGCTGTTCGATGATGAGCGCCGACTTCATCTTGACGAAGTGCTCGTAGTCCGCCAGGCTCTCGGGGCCCAGGTAGCTGGCCAGGATGTCGAAGACGATGCCTTCCCGGCGGTCCAGGTTCTCCTTCAGCTCCCTGGCGTCCTCGTGCTGCTGGATCAGGACGCGCTGCTTCTCGAGCAGGGATTGCTGGACAGACACAAGACACACAAGCCTGCTGGGGATCCAGCGGGGCGGGGAGGCTGGCCAGAGCCTCCCACCGCCTGCGCAGTGAGGCGCCCGGATACACCCTCGCCCCCACAAGGCGCCCAGATACACCGCCCCACGAGGTGCCGAGATACACCCCTGCATGAGGCAGCCGGATATACCCCAGCACGAGGCGCCCAGATACACCCCCACATGAGGCACCGGGATACACTCTCGCAGGAGGCACCCAGATATACCCCTGCAGGAGGCACCCAGATACATCCCCCGCCCCCTCGCCACGAGGTTCCTAGATATACCCGGAGGAACATGAGAGCCATTCGCGCCCGGAAAAGTCCAAAACTGGGAGATGTGCGCAGGCAGCGAAGGACTCGCAGGGTGGGGGGGACCTGCGTGCGCCCAAGGCGTTTCCCTGACAACACAGCAGATGGGGGCAAAGTGGGTCAAAGCAGTGCATTTAAAGAGATCTCCCAGGGCAGGATTGCTAAACCCTTATGGCACCAGGAGAGGCGGACGGTGAGGAGGACAAAGGGCTGGAAAACGAGACACAGAGGCAGAGGCTGGGGTGGGTGGGCCGTGTAGCCGCCCTGGCTCCTTACTCTGGGGTACACAGACGCCCCCACTCCTAGATCGGGGTGCACACCTACAGTCCCTGGGCTCGCGTACGTAACCTGCTGTGAAAACAAGGCAGGGAGCGAGGAACGGTATTAAACAGTCTCCACGTGGCGGCTGATGCACTTCAGGGAACGCCCCGTCCTCCGTCCCAGTTTCCGACGCCAGCCGAGTCTCCCGTTCCTCCGCCACCTGGTGACCCGAATGGCCTCCCCCAGCCCTGTGGGAGCATCACGGGGGTGGAGGGGCCCCAAGGAGAGGCCAGAGGCACAGGGCTGCTGCTTGGTGGGCGTGGTGGTGTGGGTGTGGGGGCCCAGTAAAAACAGAAACTGCTTCCCTGGTCCGGAGCCTGGGAAGTATCCGTGGCCTGCACCACCTTTCAGGGCCACCTGCCCCCTGCTAAAGGACACCCTGACCTGCCAGTATGAGTGACAGTAGGATTAACTGCAATTCATTAATTCCAACCAAAAGACAAAGAGACCTCAGTTGATTCTCCAAACAGGGCTACAGAGATCAGTTGGCATCCCTGGAGACTAAAAGCTCCTGATTGGAGGGAGGACATCCTGTGTCCACGTCTGGCCCACGTGTCCCGCTTTCTATCTGGAAAGACAGGGGGAGCCTCCCACAGCCGGACGCTGCCTCTTTGCCCTCCTTAGCGCCTGTCATCGACAGTTTCCCCCAAGGCTGTTCACAGTGGAGGCCGGGCCCCTACAATGAACTTGGAGGCGGCTGTGGACCACCGCTGCCTCCGGTTCTACGAAGGTGAAGCTCATCAAGCATGCTCAGCGTGGACCTAATGTGCAGACCCCGAGGGATACAGTGAAGGTTCAGGGCCCAGGAAGTCCACAGGCACAGTCCCCGGTGGGGGACTCCTTCAGTGTCCCCAATGCTAACTAATAAGCCTGTCGATGGCATCACCGACTCAATGGACATGAGTCTGAATGTATAAAATAATGCTAGCATGTTCTGGCCACCTGATGCAAAGAACTGACTCACTGGAAAAGACCCTGATGCTGGGCAAGATTGAAGGCCAGAGGAGAAGGGGACAACAGAGGATGAGATGGTTGGATGGCATCACTGACTCGATGGACGTGAGTTTGAGTAAAACTCAGGGAGACGGTGATGGACAGGGAGGCCTGGCGTGCTGCGGTCCATGGGATCCCAAAGAGTCAGACCCACCAGGTAAGTGAACAACGCCGGGAATCTCGGGGCGACACCCCACTACGAGAAGGAAGAGAGCCAGAGAGAAGAAGACCTTCTGCGACCAGCTGGACAGCCGGCCCAGCGAGGCTTCCAGGCGTTCACTCCGCACCCTGCGGGCCCTACCCCCCATCCATCCATCCCGCCTCGGGGGGAGTACCCGATCGCCCGGAGGCGTGCTGTCGTCCAGGTTGTTGAGGGCGTTCTCCACTCGGGCCAGGCGGCCGGACAGCGACAGCAGGAGGTTCACCACCTTGTCGAGGTCCCCGATGAACATGCGGAACTTGTCAAACTCGTTGGGCTTGCACACGGCCTTGACCAGGGCCTCCACCTCGTCGCCCAGCGCGCTGTTGGCCTGCACGTCCTCCAGCAGGCTCTCCCGCGCCTCCCGCAGCACCTGCAGCTTGCGGCCAAGGCTCTCAATGAGCTCCTGCTGTGGGTACAGCGTGCGGGACTCAGTCACGGCCCTGCTGACCTGGGCGCCCCCCTGCACCCGCCCGCACCTCCTGGCCTGAGGGCCCGTCAGCAGCTTGTTGCGCATGAACAAATGTCAAGCCAGCATCGAAAAAATCTGCAAGCAATAAATGCTGGAGAGGCTGTGGAGAAAAGCGAAACCCTCTTGCATTGTTTGAAACTGAAAGTTGCTCAGCTGTGTCTGACTCTTTGGGACCCCACGGCCTATGCAGTCGATGGGATTCTCCAGGCCAGAACACTGGAGTGGGTAGCCTTTCCCTGCTCCAGGGGATCTTCCCAACCCAGGGATCAAATTCAGGTCTCCTGCCTCGTGGGCGGATTTTTTATCAGCTGAGCCACGAGGGAAGCTCCCTTGCACTGTTAGTGGGACTGTAAATTGGTACAGCAATTATGGACAACAATATGGAGATTTCTTAAAAAAAAAAAAAAAAAAAAAAAACTAAGACTAAAACCACCATAGGATCTAGCAAATCCCAGTACTGGACATTTACCCTGGACGAAAGCGTGACTGAAAAAGACACACGTTCCACACTGTTCACTGCAGCACTATTTACAATAGCTGGCACATGGGTCACAGAAGGCGATGGCACCCCACTCCAGTACTCTTGCCTGGAAAATCCATGGACGGAGGAGCCTGGTGGGCTGCAGTCCACGGGGCCGCTAAGAGTCGAACACGACTGAGCGACTTCACTTTCACTTTTTACTTTCATGCTTTGGAGAAGGAAATGGCAACCCACTCCAGTATTCTTTCCTGGAGAATCCCAGGGACAGAGGAGCCTAATGGGCTGCTGTCTATGGGGTCGCACAGAATCTGACACGACTGAATCGACTTAGCAGCAGCAGCAGCACATGGGTGGAGAAGGAAATGGCAACCCACTGCAGCGGTCTTGCCTGGAGAATCCTGTGGACAGAGAAGCCTGGTAGGCTGCCGTCTACGGGGTCGCACAGAGTCAGACATGACTAAAGCGACTTGGCACGCACACATGCATTGGAAAAGGAAATAGCAACCCACTCCAGTGTTCTTGCCTGGAGAATCCCAGAGAAAGAGGAGCCTGGTGGGCTGCCGTCTATGGGGTCGCACAGCGTTGGACACGACTGAAGCGACTTAGCACCAGCAGCACAAGGAAGCAACCTAGACGTCCATCAGCAGATGGATGGATAAAGAAGCCGTGGTACATATGCACAGTGGAATATCACTCAGCCAGGAAAACGAACACCGCTGAATCAGTTCTAATGAGGTGGATGAACCTGGAGCCTATTATACTAAGTGACGTAAATCAGAAAAAACAAATATCATATATTAACACATATATATGGAATCTAGAAAGATGATACTGATGAACCTATCTGCTGGGCAGCAGTAGAGATGCAGACACATAGAGAACAGATAGGCAAGGGGAAGGATGGTGGGACTAATGGAGAAAGTAGTGTGGAAACACACACATTACAATATGGAAAAAGCCAGAAGGAATCTGCAGGATGACACAGGGAGTTCAACACTGCCATCCTACTCCTTTTTCCCCCCCACAAATGCCCATCATGGGTCCCTGATGGGCCTCCAACCCTCCTTGTCCACACATCCCAGCCACTGGTCCCTGACCTCCTCCTCTCCCAGCGTCTCTCCTCGTCTTGTCTGCAACGCTCCCTGACTTCAAGTCCCTGAGCACATCTCCCAGCCCCCTTCCCCTTTGTTTACGCAGCTGCATCTGGTAGTCGATGACCTTACATGCAAGCCTCCTCCTCCCTGTTCACACAGCTTCCAGCACTGGTCCACCGCCTTGATGTGCAGTCCTCTTCCTCCTTGTCAACACAGCTCCAGACACAACCCACGCCCCCCGATCTCATCTCCAGTCATTCCTCCCTTTCCACTGACGTTCAGCCACAAGTCCCTGCCCTCCTCTGCAACCCTGTCCCATTCGTGTCCACACAGATCCAACCACTGATCCCTGAATAGTCCACCCGGATAATCCTTTTCTGTGTTCACGCAGCTCCAGCCTCATCCCTCACTGCCTGTAAGCCTGTGTGCATGCTCAGTCACGTCCAATGCATTGCCGTCGAATAATGGGCTGTAGCCCGCCAGGCTCCTCCGTCCACAGGGTTTCCCCAGCCAGAATACTGGAGCGGGTCACCACTTCCTACTCAAGGGGATCTTCTAGACCTGGGAATCGAACCTGTGCCTCCTGTATTGGTAGGCGGATTCTTTACCACTGAGCAGCCTGGGAACCCCACCCCCTACGCCCCCACCCCGCCCCACTAGGTCTTTGTCTACACAGCTAAACTAGCGGTCTCTGACCTCAACTACTATCCTCCTCCTCGTCCACACAGTCCCAGGCGCTGGGGCCTGCCTTAATGTACAACAAGCCTTCCCATACTGCTCACATAGGTCGGGCTGCCTGTCCCCGACTTTATCTCAAAACCTCCTCCTACTTGTAACGCCCTGTTGCAGCCACCGGTGGCTGACTTTATCTTCGAGCCTCCTCTTCCTCGGACAGAGAGTTTTCACCAAGGGTCGGCGAGTTCTCTTCCAGTCCTCTGCCCCTGGTCTGCACAGCTCCAACCACGAATCCTTGACCTTATCTGCTATCCTCCTGATCCTTGTCCACACAGCCCCCTACCAACTTCATCTACAAACCTCCCCATCCTCCTTCACGCAGATCCGGCCGCCTTTCCCTGACTTTATCTGTAGCCTTCCTTCCACTTGAACACACTGCTCCAGCCACCGGAACCTGACTTTATCTGCGCTCCTCCTTGTACAGAGAGTTCTAGCCATGGGTCCCTGTCCTCCCATACAATCGTCTTCCTCCTGGTACAGAGAGCCCTAGCCACTTGGTCTTTGACTTTGCTTTCTGATCCTTCCACCTCGTGTTCCCAAAGCTCCAGCTGCTGGTCCCCGATCTCTTCTCCAGATGTCCTCCTCCTTGTCCACACAGCTCCAGCAACAGGTCACCGAACTCATCTCCAGTCCTCTCCTTCCAAGTCAGCACAGCTCGAGGAACTGGTCCCCGAACCCCCATCCATTCCTGCTCATTTTCACACAGCTGCACCCACACGTCCCTGGCCACTCACAAATCCCCCCTCCTCCTTGTCCACACACAAGGCCAGGAACGGGTCCCTGACCTCCTCTCTCATCAGTCTTCCTCTTTTCCACACAGTTCCATCTTGAAGTCACTGACCTAAACTGCAAACATCCTCACCCTTCAGCTCAGTTGCTCAGTCATGTCCGCCTCTTCGGGACCCCATGGGCTGCAGCACGCCAGGCCTCCCTGTCCATCACCAACTCCCAGAGCTTGTGCAAACTCATGTCCATTGAGTCGGTGATGCCATCCAACCATCTCATCCTCTGTCGTCCCCTTCTCCTCCTGCCCTCAATCTTTCCCAACATCAGGGTATTTTGTAATGAGTCAGTTCTTAGCATCATGTGGCCAAAGTATTGGAGTTTCAGCTTCAGCATCAGTCCTTCCAATGAATAGTCAGGACTGATCTCCTTTAGGATGGACTGGTTGGATCCCCTTGCAGTCCAAGGGACCCTCAAGAGTCTTCTCCAACACCACAGTTCAAAAGCATCCATTCTTTGGTGCTCAGCTTTCTTCACAGTCCAGCTCTCAAATCCATACACAACTCCTTTTTTCTACACAGTGCCATTCCTTTCGTCTACACAGCACTGTCTAGCATTGCCATTCCTTTTTGTCTATGTGGCTGTGTAAGTGAACTGATTCAACTGACCTGAACTGCAGTCCTCTTCATCTTTGTCCTCACAATCCCAGCCACTGGTACCTGACCTCATCTCCAAAATGCCACATTCTTGTTCACACAGCTCTGGCCTTATTTCCCAGACTTTATACCCAGTCCTTCCCTCTTGTGCTGGGCTTCCCTGCTGGCTCAGTGGGTAAAAAATCTGCCTGCAATGCTGGAGACCCAGGTTCAATCCCTGGGTCAGGAAAATCTACTGGGGAAGGACATGGCAACCCACTCCAGTTTTCTTGCCCTGGAGAATCCCATGGACAGAGGAGCCAGGCTGGCTACAGTCCTTGGGGTCACAAAGAGTCAGACATGACTGTGTGACTAACTTCCCCCCCTTTTTCTTCCCCCTCTTCACACAGCTTCCGTGGCCAGTGCCTGACCTACTCTCCAATCTTCCTCCTGCTTGTCCACACAGCTCCAGCCACTGATCCCCTAACTGCGCTCTGTGACTACTCCTTGTGTTTGCACAGCTGCATCTATAGGTCCCTGGCCACCTGTCAATCAACCTCCTCCTTGAACACAAAGCTCCGATCAAGGGTCCCTCACCTTATCTCTCATGGGCATCCCTTTTCCCCCACATCGCCACCTAGTGGTCAAAGGCACGAAGTGCAGCTGTCCTCATCCTTGCCCACAGCGGTCCAGCCACCAGTCCTTGCCTTGACTACGAATCATTTCCTCCCCGAACACTGAGCCCCAACCATGTTTCATGGCCTCCTCTGCGAGCCTCCTGTGCCGAATCCACACAGCTCCAACTCACTGGTCCCTGACCTCATCTACCATCCTCTTCCTCCTCTGCAAAGAGAGCCAGGCACAAGTCGCTGACCTTGTCTCAAATTTTCCATCACCCTAGTCTACATACCTCTGACCTCTCCAATCTATTCTTGGTGGTGGTGGTTTAGTCGCTAAGTCGTGTCCGACTCTTGCAATTCCATGGACAGAGGAGCCTGGCAGGCTACAGTCCATGGGGATTCTCCAGGCAAGAATACGGGAGTGGGTTGCCATTTCCTTCTCCGGGGGATCTTCCCAAACCAGGAATTGAACCCGGGTCTCCTGCATTGTAGGCGGATTCTTTACCAACTGAGCTACATGAGAAGCCCATAATCTATTCTTACTCCATCTCCAATAACTCAAAGCCACTGGTCCTGGCCCTCCTTCCCATTTTATCAAACCCTGTCCACACAGCTCCAGCCAATGGTTCCTGACCTTCTGGTATTCACAAAAGCGGCACCCATAGGTCCCTGGCGACCTCACAGACCCACCGCCCTGTGCACTTAACTCCATGCGTTGTCTCTGACCTTGTCTCCCACAACACGTTGTCTCTTCCACACAGGTCCTTGTAGTGGTCGCTGATCTAACTGCAGTCCTGCTCATCCTCGTCCACACAGCTCCAGCCACCAGTCCCTGACTTTGTCACCAGAGGTCCTCCTACCTGTACAGACATCTCCGGCCACCTGTCCTTGACTTCCTCTACAATGCTGCCCCAAGTCCACGCCACTCCAGTGACCGGTCCCTGACCTCATCTGCAAGCCTCTTTCTCCGTGTCCACAAAGATACAGCCACGAGTCCCTGACCTTCTCTCCAGTCTCCGTCCTCTTCTCCACATACCTCCCCAGACAAGTCCTTCAATCTTTCCTATGCCTTCTCAACACAGGCCAAGCCACTGGTGCCTGACCTCCTCTCTAGCTCTCCTCCTTCTTGTCCACACTTCGGCCACAAGTCAATGATCTCCTCTCCAATCCCTCTCTTTCTTGTCCGCAGCTCCAGCCACTGGTCCCTCATTCCCCTTTCTCTCTGTCTACACAGCTTCATCTAGTGGTCACTGACCTGAACTGCCAAAGAATGGATGCTTTTGAACTGTGGTGTTGGAGAAGACTCTTAAGTGTCCCTTGTACTGCAAGGAGGCCCAATCAGTCCATTCTGAAGGAGATCAACCTTGGGATTTCTTTGGAAGGAATGATGCTAAAGCTTAAACTCCAGTACTTTGGCCACCTCATGCGAAGAGTTGACTCATTGGAAGACTCTGATGCTGGGAGGGATTGGGGGCAGGAGAAGGGGACGACAGAGGATGAGATGACTGGATGGCATCACCAACTCGATGGACATGGGTTTGGGTGAACTCTGGGAGTTGGTGATGGACAGGGAGGCCTGGCGTGCTGCAATTCATGGGGTTGCAAAGAGTTGGACACAACTGAGCGACTGAACTGAACTGGCCTCGTTTTTGCTGACTTCATCTCCAGTCTTTCTACTCCTTGCACACCCAGGTCCAGCCACTTTGTCCCAACTTTATCTCCAACCCGCCTCACCCTTCTTCACACAGCAGCAGCCACTGGTCCCCCTTGACTATTGATCGCAAATCCTTCCAACTGCTTGTCGAAACATCTCCAGACACAAGTCCCTGACCTCCTCTGCGGTCCTCCTCCTCCTTGTCCACAAGGCCCCAGCCACTGGTCTGGCCACATCTCCAATCATCCTTGTTCACACAGCTCCAGCAACTCACTTTATGTCTCATTCCCCTTTGTCTGCACAGCTCCATCTAGTGGTCACCGACCTGAACTGCAATCCTCCTCGTTCTTGATCACAGGGCTCTGGCACTCTGTCCCTGACAGTTGTCTACAATCCTCTTCCTCCTCGTACAGAGAGCTCCAGCCACTGGTCCTCAACTTCCTTTCCAATCCTCCAGCTCCGTGTCCACACGGCTCCAGCCAACTGGTCTCTGACTTCCTCTCCAAACCTCTGCATCCCTGTTCACATGGGCCCAGCCACTTGTCTTACGACGTTATGGCCAATCATCCCTGCTCATCTACACAACTGAGGCTCAAGCAGCCTGACCATCTCTCCAGTCTTGTTCTTTATCCACACGTCTCCAGTCACTAGTTCCTGACGTCCTCTCCAATCATCATCTTCCTCCCTGTCCACACAGCTGCAGCCACAGGTCCCAGACTGTTATCTCCAATTCGCCCCTCAAATCTCCATGGAGCTCCCGCCACAAGGCCCTGACCTCCTGTTCCATCCTCCCTCCTTCTTGTGCACACAGCTTCAGCCACTGCTCCCTGACCTCACCTCCCATCCCCCTTCCTCCTGGTCCACCCTCTGGCTCCCTGACCTGCATCTACAACCGCCCCTCCTCCTTTCCAGTGTTCCAGCCAGTGGTCTCTGCTGCCTTCCCAACATGTCACATATCTCCTACCCCAGGGCCTTTGTACGTGGTGGCCCCGCCCCCAACCCAGTCCCTGACAGAACCGGACACTCCCTCGTGTCACTCCAGATTTTTCTGCATCATTGACCTTATCAGAGCCTTCCCTACAATCACACTCCTATTATCTCTGTATGCCTTCACTGTTTTCCTTTTCTGACCGATTATATGTGTGCAAACGTATTCTGTAAAGAGCCACAGTGAATATTTTAGACTTCAGAGGCCACACAGCCACTACTGAACATCGCTTCCAGTATCGTAAACATAATACAATATGTAAAGGCCATATATAATACAATATGTAGAGGCCGTATGTAAATGAATGAATTGACTGTCTTTAAATAAAACTTTATTGACAACAGCAGGTTGGGGGGCTGGGTGTGGCCCATGGGCCCTGTATCGTGTGTTTGTTTTTGTGCTGCGAAAACACAGTGCCTTCAGGGAAGGAATGACTATTTGCGTGTTGCTGCTGTATCCCCAAGGGCCTGGTTAGTTTCTGGAGTTGAACAAGGGCTGCTTTTTGGTTAACACAGCCCTTTATGACCTGCTGTTGAATTTATCACCTGATCACAGGAATTTGAAATTGGTACTCAGAGACGGTATGGACCCTGCTGAAGGTGATATAGTTAAGCCCCTTGGGTTTCAACTGGGATAGAAGAGACATTATTATCGGTTGAGCTTAAAATGAAAGAGACTGGTGGCCACCAATTCTCTTGACACTGGATCTTATGACAGAGCGACAGCATGGAGGTAGATAGGACAGAAGCCTCTTCCACAAAAGGCTTCACACGCAGGCCCAAATGTCAAATGGTGCATGGTGCAGGGCCAGGCTGGGGGTGGGCCCCAGGGCCACCACCTGCCTCCCACCAGCACCTTCTCATCCGGATTTCGGCCTCCCTACCTTTTTGACTGACAGGTCGTGGTCCAAGTCACTGCCCGAGTCCTCCTCTGGCTCCTGCTGCTCCTGCAGGTCCTTCATCTTTATCAGCAGCTCCGCCTTGGGGGCTGACGTGCTGTAGTAGGCGGAGTTGGTGGCCAAGGGTGCGGCTGCCAGCACGCTGCTCTCCTCCCTCCTAGGGAACAAAACGGCAGAACGTCCACATTAGCTCCGATCATGTGCCCACAGACGCACCTGAAACCTGGGCTGGAACCTGCGAACCATGGGGCTGATGAAAGGACACGAGCCAGAAGAGAGGAGACAGCGGAAGCAGGGACAGAGTGGGCTTCGCTGGTGGCTAAGACTCTGCCTTCCAACGCAGGGGACAAGAGTTTGATCCCTTAGTCGGGAAGTAAAGACCCCACATGCTATGGGGTATGCCAAAAAAAATCAATCAACCAGGCAAACAAAAGTGTGGAAAGGGCAGGTGCTGAGGCCAGAACTACAAAGTTGCTCAGTCGTGTCCGACTCTTAGCAACCCCACGGACTGTAGCCCCCCAGGCTCCTCTGTCCATGGGATTTTCCAGGCCAGAATACTGGAGTGGGATGCCATTTCCTTCTCCAGGGGATCTTCCCAACCCAGGGATCGAACCTGGGTCTCACACATTGCAGGCAGATGCTTTACAGTCTGAGCTACCAGGGAAGCCACCAAGAACTAGAACCCCCTGCCAATGGTACCCAAAGCCCCACCTGCAGGGGAGGAGGGCACAGATCATTTTCTCAGGGAGCCTGAGGTCTATGGGGAGCTGTCTGTTGCCACTCTAAGTGTGGCCACAGGCCCCAAGTTGACTGGGCATCCTTCCACCAGCAGCCACATTTGTGGCCTCTGAGCCCGTCTGCTACACGACGTTCGTGCTCCTGCCTACTATCAATCAGCGATGCTCACCGAGACCACATGCACCAACAGGACAGATGTAAGCAGGTCTACTTCTGTGGGCAGGTGACTGAATACAAGATGCTAGAGAGGGTCCTTTACAGAACGAAACACATGAAACTCTTAGTCACTCAGTCGCATCCTACTCTTGGCGACCCCCGGGGAGTGTAGCCCACCAGGCTCCTCTGTGTGATGCTCCAGGTCAGAATACTGGAGTGGGTGGCCATTCCCTTCTCCAGGGGATCTTCCCAACCAAAGATCCCCTGGAGTACTCTGAAATGATAATATCTCCGGTCGTAACAACAAGCAAGAAATGTCACTGCCATCTGTGACTTCCAGCCTCCAAATGTGAATGTTAAGTGAAAGCAGCTCAGTCATGTCCCACTGTTTACGACCCCATGGACTGTAGCCTGCCAGGCTCCTCTGTCCATGGGATTCTCCAGGCAAGAATACTGGAGTGGGTGGCCATTCCCTTCTCCAGGGGATCTTCCCAACCCAGGGATCGAACCCAGGTCTCCCCCATTGCAAGTGGATTCTTTACCGTCTAAGCCACCAGGGAAGCTCCTCCCCAGCCCTCTATACAGAATGCTGCTGCTGCTGCTGCTAAGTCACTTCAGTTGTATCCGACTCTGTGCGACCGAATTACAGCAAATTCACCCCCTCAGCTAAATACATAACAGAAGGCCTCTTGTGTAAACACGTATCCTCTGTAGCCTCAGCTCTCACTTCTCTGTAAGAAGCCTCTGCACCTCAGCACTAGTGACCTTTGGCGTTGGACCGCTGTTTGTTGGGGGGGGGGGTCGTCCTGTGCCTCGTAGGTCGATGAGCACCATCCCTGACCTCCACTCACCCAGGGGCGACAACTAGAAGCGTCTCCAACATTGCCAAGTGTCCCAAGGGCAGACAGCAGAGAAAAAGCCCCACGGGCATTGCTAGAAACATGCCTTTTCCCTCTTTGCCCAACTGACGTCACGGTCCCCAGAATGGTTAGAACCGCACACAGGGAAGGACGGGGCGGAGGTGGGTGGGGTGGTGTACTCACCTCTCCTCCGCCGTCCTGGGCGAGGGCCCCTTGAGCAGCAGCTTCCTCCGTTGCTGTGCGCCTTCCAGGAGGTGCTCGTCTTTGGGGAAGATGCCCTCCATGAGGTCCATGGTGGTTCTCATCCTCACGCCGGGGTCCAGGATGTCCGCCAGTGACTTATCCCTGCCCGCGATCTCGCGGGCCAGCTCCTCTGACTTGAGGTCGTCGGCGGTCCTGTCTTTGGCCTTCACGTAGCTCAGCGCGGGAGGGGAGGCCCGGCCTTCCTTGGCGGGGGGGCCCGGGGCGCCGGTGGCAGGCTGGGGCTCGGCACCCTGGCGGCTGTAGGGGCAGAAGCGTGAGTAGGACTGCTCGGACGTGCTGAGTGTCTTGATCTGGTCCCGCTCGAGGCCCCGGGGCAGCGGAGGTGGCTCGGGGACGCAGGCCAGTGCCTGGCGGCTCTCCTTCTCCGGCTGGCTCTCCGAATGCACTATCTTGATGGGCACCATCTTCACTGTGGTGTTGTTGTCCATCACCCGCTCGATTCTGCCAAGACAAGGGTCATCCACTGGAGACACGTCGTGGCCCCAGGCACGGCTCAATGATCAGAACTCAGATGAGCAAATCGGCTGGTCCCATGGTGGGGGGAGGGGGGGCCTTCCAGACAGAGAAGCCCAGCTCAAAAGATGGGCCTATGCACGTCACAGGTTCCAGGACTGGGGAGACAAGATCTAGGAGTTCCTGCCCCTGGCCCCTCAACTTGGGTCTCTTGACCCTCCTCTGCCTCAAGGTGTTCAACTTGAGAAGGAAAATTCCAGCATCGCACCCAAGCAGGAAAACATACGCAAGACCCCTCTTCATTGCATGCTCTTCCCTCCACGCGTAGAAACCCTCCCCACCTACTAGTGACTTAGTGAAGTGAAGTGAAAGTCGCTCAGTCGTGTCCGACTCTTTGCGACCCCATGTCTATACAGTCCATGGAATTCTCCAGGCCAGAATATCGGAGTGGATAGACTTTTCCTTCTCCAGGGGATCTTCCCAACCCAGGGATCGAACCCGGGTCTCCCACATTGCAGGCGAATTCTTTACCATCTGAGCCACAAGGGAAGCCCAAGAATACTGGAGTGAGTGAAAGTGAAAGTGCAAGTCCAACTCTTTGAGATCCTTTGGCCTACACAGTCCATGGGATTCTCCAGGCTAGAACACTGCAGTGGGTAGCCTTTCCTCTCTCCAGGGGACCTTCCCAACCCAGGGATCGAACCCAGGTCTCCCACGTTGTAGAAGGATTCTTTACCAGCTGAGCCACCAGGGAAGCCCTACTCAGCATGTATTTACATCTCCACACCAGCCCTTGTTTTGTGGGGAAACTTGATTGGGGGAAAAAAAAAAACAAAGCAATAGAAACAAATCCTCTGCAGCCTGTGATACCCTTTCTGACAAAGCAGGTCTTCCAGGTCATTCCTGACCACAACTACCTCTCCTCTTGAAACCCGTGCAGACTTCCACGTTCAGGAAGTTTGATGAGCTGCTCCCTCTGCTGCTGCTGCTGCTGCTGCTGCTAAATCGCTTCAGTCGTGTCTGACTCTGTGCGACCACATAGATGGCAGCCCACCATGCTCCCCCGTCCCTGGGATTCTCCAGGCAAGAACACTGGAGTGGGTTGCCATTTCCTTCTCCAGTGCATAAAAGTGAAAAGTGAAAGTGAAGTCGCTCAGTCGTGTTTGACTCTTAGCGACCCCATGGACTGCGGCCCACCAGGGTCCTCCGTCCATGGGATTTTCCAGGCAAGAGTACTGGAGTGGGGTGCCATTGCCTTCTCTGCTGCTCCCTCTACATAAAGACAAACCACACAGCAGACCAGACCTTACAGCCACCCGGTCGCATCCATTCCTGCCGAGAAGCAGGACCCGGGGGCGCGGAGGACGCAATGTGGGCTGGGCCCTGGCCACTGTCCAGGCTCCATCCAAGTGAGTCTGGACGGTTCTGCCCAGAGGGCCCGGTCCCCAGCAGCACCCAGTCCCGAGAGAATCCTCAGCCGGCATGCCACTGTCTCACTCTCTCTAGTCACTCAGTCATGTCCGACTCTCTGCGACCCCGTGGACTGTAGCCCTCCAGGCTCCTCTGTCCCTGGGATTCCTCCAGGCAAGAATAGTGGAATGGGTTGCCATGCCCTCCTCCAGGGGATCTTCTTGGCCCAGGGATGGAACCCAGGTCTCCTGCATTGCAGGCAGATTCTTTACTGACTATGAGGGAAGCCCCTGGCATGCCACCCTAAGTCTGATAAACCACACTACCCACGGGCAGATTCTCATAGCCTGAGATGCCCGAGGTGACTCAATGACCCTGAAGAGGTCCTCCTGGGTCCCTCCTCACAGACACACACACTCCAAACCCACAAACAGGCTCCAAGAAAACTCCTGCCAATGCTTTTGTGAGCCGTCAAATCTCAGGCTCGCACCTGCTGCTGGGCAGGGTCCCCACCTTGTAGCAAACACAGAAACCAACCTCAGAATGTCCAAGATTTCAAAGGAAGCTTCCCGCTTTCGGAACCAGAGTGGATGCATTTTTTTATTCCGAGTGAGTGACTACTCTCTAAAATCCCCCCAGGGTGGGAAGGCTGCACTTTCCTGCTCTCTGCATCCCTGCCTTGGACTGGCACACAACAAGACTGCACGACCCGCTTGCTGAATTCGAGAAGGCATGTCTCAGGACAAAGGAGCTGCTCTGTGCCCTGGCTGGCTCCCCAAGTAGAGGTAACTGCAAGGGGAGAGATATGGGATATGGAGGGAGATGAGGCAGCACTCAAGAAGTCAGTCAGCAGGTACACAGACAAAAGAAGAGTGTCTGTGTCTGTCTATGTTAGTCGCTCAGTCCGACTCTCTGCGACCCCATGGACTGTAGCCCGCCAGGTTCCTCTATCCATGGGATTCTCCAGGCAAGAATACTGGAGTGGGTTACATTTCCTTTTCTGGGGGGAATCTTCCCGATCCAGGGATCGAACCCACATCTCCCACACTGCAGGCGGACTCTTTACTGTCTGAGCCACCAGGGGAACCCCAAGCGTCTCTGAGCTCTGCACAAACACCAGGCAGCTTGCAGGCCCTGTCCGATGTGTTTTACTCCCCGTCTGGTTGGTAGTTGATGACAGGCATGGAGCAGGTCTCCATTCATGAACCCTGGCTCAGAGTTCATGGTGGATCTCAAAGGCATTCTACTCTCTCAGGCTGCCACCAACCTGTAACATCGGCCCTGGGGACGGGGACACTGAACTCGGTACAGGGTAAGCCACCTTTCTTGGTAGGAAACTCCTGAGTGGCATGGTTACCATCTGCCCCACCACTGTGCTCCTTTGACCAGAACCCGGCCTTCTACAATGGCCAGTGCAGGAAAGGACGCTGGTTCAAGAAAACCTCTGTGGTCCCCAAAAATGACATACACGACGGGAGCCCAGTGGATGCATCAAGACGCCCCCACTCAGTACTGTCAGGAAGTATTGCCACTGCTTGTGGAAACTCCTCTCAGACTCTTGGAAAAGACAAGAGTGAGAAAATCCACACTCTCTCGGGGCAAGAAAAAAATGAAACGTCCCCTCCCCACTTCCTAAAGTCAACAGAGGTCAGGAGTACCGAACACACACTCACTCACGTTCCTCGGAGGAGCCCAAGTCCCAGACCAGGGCCCGAGGACCAAGAGGCCCATGTCAGCTCATCGACAACATTCCCACACACTCCACCCTCCACCCAAACCACAGCATCGTTTCTCCTCCCTTTCCGAGCTCCTCAATATGCCCAGTAAAAAGGATCTCTAAGTGCCAGCTGCATTCAGAATGACTGAGGGCGATGCTGACCCCCAGATGAAGCTGCACTTGTCGTTCCACCCATGGGGAAACTCAGGATGCTATCAGTTAATGTCCATGTGGCACTGTCTTTGGGGATAAAATAAAGTTCATGGACCTCCCCAGTGGCTCAGTGGTAAAAGAATCCACCTGCCGATGCAGGAGACACAAGTTCGAATCCTGGTCCACGGAGATCACACATCCTTTGAGAGACAAAGCCGGGACGCGGCAACTACCGAGCTCGAATTCCATGACAAGAGAAGCCCCTGCTCGCTGCTGCTAGAGAAAGCAAGCGTGACCACAGGGAAGACCCAACACCACCAAAAAGGCAAGCATCTCAAACGGGTAGAGTCAAGACTGTACAGCGGGGAGATGCAACAGAACTTTCCTGGGACAATGGAAACAGCCATACTCTGTGCTGTCCAGGGTACTAGCGGCTAGCCCCACAGGGTGCAACTGAGCAACAGGTTTTATTGCATTGTCATTAACTTTTGACCTGTGGTGTTGGAGAAGACTCTTGAGAGTCCCTTAGACTGCAAGGAGATCCAACCAGTCCATCCTAAAGGAGATCCGTCCTGAAAATGCATTGGAAGGACTGATGATGAAGCTGCAACTCCAATACTTTCTGGCCACCTGATGCAAAGAGCTGACTCATTGGAAAAGACCCTGACGCTGGGAAAGATTGAAGACAGGAGGAGAAGGGGATGACAGAGGATGAGATGGTTGGATGGCATCACTGACTCAGTGGGTATGAGTTTGAGTAAACTCCAGGAGTTGGTGATGGACAGGGAGGCCTGGCGTGCTACAGTCCATGAGGTCTCAAAGAGTCAGACACGACTGAGCAAGTGAACTGTGACCCTCATGCTGACCCTCTGGCCCTTGGGGGGCCGGAAAGTCGACAGCAAGTTAAAAATCCAAGTGACCACTGGAGGGGGTGGGAGGTTGTGGGGGTCCTCTCCGTGTTAGTCCCAGGTCCCAGCCTGGGGAGCGAGGTCAAGGCCGCCAGGGAGCGGGGCGAAGCGGGGACGCATGTTCACACCCAGGGAGGAAGCACGGGACCCTCCCGCAGTTGCAGGGAGCCCTAAACAGGGCAAGAAGGTAGGGAGAGATATTACCTGGCAGCATTCTCATCCTGGATGAGCAGAGGGGGCTTGTCCGTCAGCTTCTGCGGGGCGAACTGCGGGGACGGCGAGCGCGAGGTGTCCATGGCAAAGGTCTGCAGGGGCCGGAACGGGGCAGGGAGCAGCACCTCCCGCCGGGGCCGGGCCGTGGGCTCCTCCACACACCGCGTGCTCCGCGTGTCCACTGCCTCCGAGGAGGCCACGGAGGTGTGAGGCCGGCCGGGCGTGTCCCCTGGCGGCGGCCGGAGCTCACGCTTGGGCGGCTGTGGCCTCTGTAGGGTGGGTCTCCGGGCCGGCGCAGCGGCGCTCAGGGGCCGGGGCTCCTGCCCCCGGGCGGGTGGCTCCAGGGGTGTGCGCGGCTCTGGGTACCGGTAATCGCGAGGGAGAGTGCCCGCCCGGCCACGGGCCTCCAGGGACACCTCAGGCCCTTCCCTGCCGCCAGGGGGTTCAGAGGTTTGCCGGGGGTCCCGCGGTGCTCCTGGGTGGTTCTCCGAACGCTGACCATCTGCTTGTCTAGGGGAAGCAAGGAAGAAGAATGAGCCAAGGGTTCCAGGGAACTCTCTCCTCCCCAAACCGACTGCGCCCTGCCATCAAGGGCATGGGTAACTTCCCTTCAATGACTTTAAGGAATTAAATCCACCCATGTCTGCCCACGCCAGTCCCCGCTGCAATTGCAAACTGGCAGACATGAGGTGCAAACACACGAGGCGGTACTCTGGCATGTCATACCAGAGAAGAGGAGGCACACACACGGCACACACACACACGGGCACACACGCTGCCATGTGGGGGCAAAATACAATTCACACAAACATTAAACAAAACATGGGTGTGAAAATACTCACGGTGATATGGAGAAATACTCATTTCACATTGAAACAGTATTTTTATGGGACTTATTTCAGGAAATTGCCATATACAAAGGGATAAAACCTTTTCTGGGGAGGGAGAAGGAAATGGCAACTCACTCCAGTACCCTTGCCTGGAAAATCCCATGGAAGGAGGAGCCTGGTATGCTATAGTCCATGGGGTTGCAAAGAGTCGGACACAACTGAGTGACAAACACTTTCACTTTTCATCCATTTCCATATCCAGTTCTAGCTTTCTCTAACACATACTTAACATGCATACACACACACATACACACACACACCCTGGGAAAACACACGCAGGCATTCTGTACATGCATATGAAAATGAAAGTGAAGTCGCTCAGTCGTGTCTGACTCGTTGTGACCCCCATGGACTATAGCAGGCCAGGCCTCCCTGTCCATCACCAACTCCTGGAGCTTGCTCAAAGTCATGTCCATTGAGTCAGGAATACCATCCAACCAACTCATCCTCTGTTGTCCCCTTCTCCTCCTGCCTTCAATCTTTCCCAGCATCAGGGTCTTTTCTAATGAATCAGCTCTTTGCATCAGATGGCCAAAGTATTGAAGCTTCAGCATCAGTCCTTCCAATGAATATTCAGGACTGATTTCCTTCAGGATGGACTGGTTGGATCTCCCTGCAGTCCAAGGGACTTCTCAAGAGTCTTCTCCAACACCACAGTTCCAAAGCATCAATGCTTTGGTAGCCGTTCTCTTCTCCAGGGGATCTTCCCAACCCAGGGATAGGGTCTCCCACATTGCAGGCAGATGCTTGACCATCTGAGCCACCAGGGAAGCTGAAGCTTTATGATGTATATTGTACATGCATATATATATCTAGGCCATAATTAAAGCTCATGGGTGTTACAATAACCAAATTCCCAATAAATGAGCCAGCCATGTGTCTGCTGCTTTGTCCTGAAACGTTCTTCTGACCTGAGCCATCAAATGAGCCTCGGACATGCATACACAATGCATAGCCTTCCGTCCACGGGAAGAGCTGTCTTGTGTTGAGACGACCTGAGGGCTGTTAGAGGAGACCCCACGAGATGGCAGTGGCCAGCCAGCAGGCAGAGCGTAAGTGCAAGAGGGGCTGTCACCTACTGCCTGACGTGCGGGACGGGATGGTTCTGCACACACACCCAGCACGCGCTCAGCGCGCAGGAGGTGCGTCTGCTCTAGACCTTGCCATTGCAGCCGGCCCCACCCCATCCAGGCGGCTGCGCTGAGAGCTGAGTTCCCTAGGCGTGTTTCTCTTGCTGTGTCCTCAGGAGAAAGGTCCCTTCTGGGTTCCATGGCCGGTCTACAGGAGACCACCGACTTCCTCCCCCAAGTTCCCCAGCGTCCCCTGTCGTCTAGCGGGGGCCGGACTCTGCAACTGTCCTGCTCGTGAGCCCAGAGACAGCAGCTCAAAGGGTTCGGTAACTGGACGAAGACATCAGATCACCAGTCACCCCCCGGGACCCCGCAAGTGGGCAGGTTTGTTCTCCACTTCCAGCTTAATTGACTTCCCTGGTGGCTCAGATGGGTAAAGAATCTGCCTACAATGCGGGAGACCTGGCTTCAATCCCTGGGTTGGGAAGATCCCCTGGAGAAGGCAATGGCAACCCACTCTAGTACACTTGCCTGGAGAAAATCCCATGGACAGAGGACCTTGGTGGGCTACAGTCCACAGGGTCGCAAAGAGTCGGATATGACTGAGCGACTTCACTCACTTCCTGATTAATAAAATATTAACCCAGCTTAGGGAATTTAGTTTAAAACAAACAAGTAAAAAAAAAAAAAGCCAGGTAATTCCCTGGTGGTCCAGTGGTTCAGACTCGGTGCTTTGACTGCAGAGGGCCTGGGTTCATTCCTGCTCGGGGAACCAAGAAGCCACAAGCCACACGGGGAGGCCAGAAAAACCAACCAAAATAGGCATTATGTTGAGAAAAGAAACGTTCACATATTGAGCAGTCTGGCGAAGTCAGTCTGCTGAAATGAGAGTTAACTTGAATGTTCTGCCAACTCAAACAGCCTAAGAAAGGTACCCTTGTATATCGGCATTAAATACTAAAAGTAAAGGGCAGGCGGCAGTTGTAAGGTGAAGTCTTTCCTGCTGGGTCCGGGGGTTAAGAATCCGCCCGCCTATGCCCGGGACACGGGTTCAATCCCTGGGGGGCCCGGAAGATTTCACTTGCCATCGTGGGGCAACGAGTCTCGGGGGGCCACAACTACTCAGCCCAGGGGTTCCTCGACAAGAGAAGCCAAGTGTCACACTTAGAGAGTAGCCCCCCACGTCGCTGCAACTAGAGAAAGCCCATGCAACAACAGAGAGCCAGTGTAGCCAAAAATAAAGTCACTGATTTTTTAAAAAAAGTTATCCAAACAGCTTGAACGATGCAATGGATGGTTCAGAGGACAATACACAGTCCAGCAGGTGTCTGCGTACAAAAGACGGAACGGCCTTTAGACAACAATCAGAGGAGGGTGACTCTTGGCTCAGATATCCTGTCACCCACTATCACCTCTGGCCAGCCAGGGAAAAGCCAACATAAGACATAACAGACACAGGTTCGATCCCTCGGTCGGGAAGATTCCCTTGGAGGAGGGAACGGCGCACACACACACACACACACATGAATATTAGCCATGAATAAAAGAATGAAATGATGCCATTTGCAGCAACATGGATGGATCTGGAGATTAACGTACTAAATGAAATAAGTATGCCAGAGAAAGACAAATACCATATGATATCACTTATATGCAGAATCTTAAAAAAATGATACAAACAGACTTACTTATAAAACAGAAACAGACTCACAGACATACAAAACAAAACTAAGATTACAATAGGCCACAGCGGGGATAAATTTGAAGTTTGGGATTAACAGATACACACCAGCATAAACAACAAGGACCTACTGCATAGCACAGGGAAACTGTATTCAGTATCTTATAATACTCTCTATGTATAACTGAATCCCTCTGCTGTACACCTGAAACACTGTAAAGCAACTCTACTTTAATTTAATAAAAAAATCTAACCCTAACCAACCATCCCCTGGGGTAGGAAAGGGTAACCCACTCCAGTATTCTTGCCTGGAAAAGTCCATGGGCAGAGGAGGCTGGTGGGCTACAGTCCATGGGGTGGCAAAGACTTGGACACAACCGAGCATGCACGCATACAACCAGCCACCAGTGTTTAGGTTCCTCCAAAAACTAAAAAAGCTAGTGTATGACCGTGTCATCCCACTCCTGGGCATATACCCAGAGAAAAACATGATTTGAAAGGATACACACACCCCAATATTCATTGCCCCACTACTGACAACAGGCAAGACATGGAAGCACCCTGAATGTCCACTGACGGATATATGTGATACACATATACAACGGAAGATTATCTGGTTTAATGAAACGACGCCATTTGCAGTCAGACAGAGAAAGAAAAATCTCACAAATGATCCTGCTTACACATGGAATCTAAAATAAAAACGGTACAAATAAACTGATTTACGAAACAGAACAGACTCACAGACTTAAGAGAACGAACTTCGGTTTACCAGGGGGAAAGGGTGGGAGGGGGACAGACCGACTGGGAGGTAGGGATGGACATGTACACACAGCTACATTTAAACGGATAACCGACAGAGACCTGCTGTAAGGCCCGGGGAACTGTTCAGTATTCTACAGCAACCTAAATGGGAAAAAAGAATTTGAAAAAACAACAGACACACGAACGTGTATACCGAATCACTCTGCTGTATGCATGAAACTAACACATTATGAATCATCAACTATGCTCCAATATAAAATTTTTAAAAAAAAAAAGGCCCCACTGTCAGCAGGAAGACAAACTGTAATGCACACAAGAAAAAATACAAACATGCAGATAATAACACACAAAGAACTCTGCTAGTCACCAAGGAAATGCAGGTCAACAATGAAACAGATTTGCCTGTCAAGTCACAGATTTAAAAAAGAATTTTTTTTTTTTAATTTATTTATTTGGCTGCCTGGAGTCTTTGTGGTGGCATGCAGGATCTTCGAGCGCTGTGCATGGGCCCTCCAATTGCGGTGCACAGGTTTAGTTGCTCTGAGGCAGGTGGCACTCAGTCCCCTGACCAGGGATCGAACCCGCATCCCCCGGCATTGCAAGGCAGTTTCTTAACCCCTGGACCACCAGGGAACTCCCACATCTTTTCCAAAAGACTGCTTGGCAATTCCACGTCCAGACTGTCCTCCTAAGGAAATGAATGAGAGCAGGAGTATTTCACCACGTATGCCTGCTGAGGTATTACTTTCCATTGGGAAAGACTGGGAACACATCCCTACAAGTCCACGGTGTTCCCACTGGGTGGCCGGATCTTAAGAGTGCCAGGCATCACAGGTGTACAAGGAAAACAACGCTGTTTACATCAAGTATATAAAGTGTGATCACATGTCCCAAAGGAGACACACTGCTCTCTCTGGATGTGATCCTGAGGACCATTTTCACTGTCTTCCTTCTGCCTTCCAGGCCTTCCATATGTTTTTATATTTTATATATTCAAATTTTGGGGGGCCATATAGCTTGGCATGTGGGATCTTAACTCTTCAACCAGGGATCGAACCTATTCCCGCCTGCAGTTGAAGGTGAGAGTCTTAACCACTGGGCTGCCAGGGAAGTCCCTCTGTTTTTAATAAAAATGTTCTAATATTAGTAACACAGATTTTTTTTTTCTTTTTTTAAAGAACGAAATGTTACTAAAGACTACAGAACAGCCTAGGGAACCGTACCCCGAGATAAATATAAATCCTGGCTCTCAAAAACAAACCTCAAGCTTATGAAATAAGGGGCCATTTTTGAACTCTGGGAAACTGTGTGGGAAAACATATTAAAATACAGATAGGGCTTCCCTGGTGGCTCAGACAGTAAAGAATCCATCTGCAATGTGGGAGACCTGGGTTCGATCCCTGGGTTGGGAAGATCCCCTGGAGAAGGGATTGGCAACCCACTCCAGTATTCTGGCCTGGAGAATTCACTAGCCTGGTGGGGGGGCTCCAGTCCATGGGTCAGAAAGCACTGAGCGACTAACACTTTCAGAAGAGCGTTAGCATCTCTGTAAACTAAGAGAAAACCATCTGCTTTAAGCGTCTCCCTTTTAGCACAATGCAGGTGACCCCAAATTTTTGAAAATACCGTATCTCAGAATATTGTCTGATTGTTACTCAGCCGAACCATATTTAGAAACAGGTTATTTACTCAATAGGGTTCAGATATTTATTGTACATGAAAATTTTACTTTATTCCTATATGTCTATCAGTCATATGCACTTATGTGTGCATAAGTACATATACTTACACACTTGTGTGAATACATATATAACATGCATGCGTGTATACATATAGATGCAGGTGTGTCTGTATATATACGTGTTAAATACTTTCCTTGAATTTCCAGTTATTCTACTTAAAAAAATTGTACACTTTATCATTATTATTATTCTGGCTGAGTCACAAGGCATGTGAAACCTCAGTTGCCTGAACCAGGGACGGAACCCACACCCCCTGCCTTGGAAGGCAAAGTCCTAACCACTGGACCACCAGGGAAGTCCCATTGTTATTTTATTTTGAATGGCCTCCAAATATGTTTAAGAGCCCACTGGCTGGACTTTGTTAACAGTCCTTAAATAACACGGGGCATGTAAAGCTGCACCCAAGAGAACTTCATTTGCTAGCAGCTAACTTGATCACAGAACAGCTAAGTAGGTGTATCTGGCAAGCATGCTTGCAATGCATCAAGCACCTCTGCTGCTGCTGCTGCTGCTGCTGCTGCTGCTGCTAAGTCGCTTCAGTCATGTCCGACTCTGTGCGACTCCATAGATGGCAGACCACCAGGCTCCCCCATCCCTGGGATTCTCCAGGCAAGAACACTGGAGTGGGTTGCCATTTCCTTCTCCAATGCATGAAAGTGGAAAGTGAAAGGGAAGTCACTCAGTCGTGTCCGACTCTTAGCGACCTCATGGACTGCAGCCCACCAGGCTCCTCCGTCCATGGGATTTTCCAGGCAAGAGTACTGGAGTGGGGTGCCATTGCCTTCTCCTCAAGCACCTCTTGCAAACAGAAAAGCCAAGTCTGCTGACAAGAGCCCATTTTATCAATAATTGGATCTCAAAGATAACACACACAAGTGTGTGTGTGTGTGTGTGTGAGAGAGACATATAAGTCTTCACTCACATGAATATCGGTAGCAACTGACCGCAACAAGACAACCCAGGAATCTGGATGGGGAATTTAAGCTCCTGGCTTCTCTCCCTGAGAATCGAAAATGATCACGGCTGAATGGATCCTTAGAAATCATTTAACCCCAACTCCCTACTTCACGGATGAAGAAACAGAAGGTCACATCCACGGGGGGCTTGGGACCTGTGTCCGCAGTCTCATAGCCTGCCTAAGAGGGGTCCGTATCTGTCTCGGCGCCCCGGAAACCCACGTGACAATTCCTCCACACTGCGCTGCTGGTGCGCCGGCCCTGGGACGTGACAGCGAGTGAGAGAAGCAGGTCTGGCATCCGAAACAGGTCGACACACAGGCTGTGCTGGTCTGCAGGACCTTTCATCACCAGGCGTGCTAGGAGCCAGCAGGAATCCCCACCGAGACGAATGTCCAGCCACACGGCACGTGAGAACTCCCCATTAGGAAGCTGTGTGAATCCACACTGCTGTATTTGCAATGGATGACCAACAAGGACCTGCTGCACAGCACAGGGAACTCTGCTCAGGGTCATATGGCAATCTTGTGAGGTCCAAGATATATAGGTGAGAAGCCTTTGTGAACCTCTAAGGAATTGAACCTCTGGAAGGAAAGTCAGAAAACACAACTGGGCACGGACCGGGGAGAGGCAGGCTCACCCTGGTGGACACAAAACGCCAGCTCTTTGTTGCTAGTGCTTCCCCACCTACACCTTGCTAAATTTTCATCCGTACAAGAGGAGGAGAATTCAAGGCAGTGAGGAGTAAAGCAAATGCATGCTGAGGGCCACACGGAGGAGTAGCTTCTCCAACCTGCAAAACCCCAATGCGGCTCGAAGAACAGTCAGTTTATGCCAAACACCCACCCGTCGGCATACATGACAGGGTCACATGTCACCCCAGCTGGGCAGGACAAGCCTTATCCAACCTGTATGGTCAACACCCATATGGATGGTCATTTCTAATACTCCTTTTAAAAATATTATTTTTAATTGGAGGATAATTGCTTTACAACATTGTATTAGCTTCTGCTGGACAACAATGCGAATCAGCCATGTGTATACATATAACCCCTCCCTCTTGAACCTCCCTCACTTCCCCCATCCCACCCCTGTAAGTCATCACAGAACACACCGAGCAGAGCTCCTTGTGTTATACGGTAGCTATTTTACCCATGATATGGTATATATGCGAATACTCCTTTAATAAATGGCTTTTCTGTGTTTCGTTCATGCATTCACGAATGACAATATTCCTGCAAATATTTTCCCATAAGTGGTATATGTTTGTTGGGTTCATGTGTGTGCACGTGTGTGTGTACGTGAGAAAGACGGAAAGGATGAAATGTCTCTCCACTATGCTTGACAGAAAGAAGCACAGAGACGTCCAAGTTTCTACCATCCAGAAAATATGCTTCTGCAAAGTAATGATAAAATATATATATTTCTAATATACACCCTCCAAGATTCTGGTTTCCAAGGGAAAAGAAACTATGTCTATACCATTCATCACAACTCGACCCAATCTTTTATTTATTTTATGACATAGTAACATATCATTTTCCCTTCATTCATTGTGTAGGTCTTCAGACAATGTATACAGCAGCAGGTTGTTATTAATGCTGCCAGGTAGCTTTCTGAAAACCTTCCTCCAAACCCCTTTTCCCCTCGACGGTTCACCTAGGCATGACTACCACTTCAGGCATGATCCACTTTCAAGAAGACTCCCACCCAGGGGAGTCAGTTCCTGCAGACTCAGACTGCGGCAGTTTCTCTGTGAAAATGGCATCTTTCCGCCACACACACCAAAGTGTGCTTGAGCAAAGCAAAACCGTTTCAATTACTTAGAAATATGGCCAAAATGAGTAACACCTTTCATTTATCACAATTAAAAAAAAGGCAAAAAAAAAAAACCCAAAAAAACCAATCCCACAGTATATATGCAGCAAAAACCCATAAAGACTGCATGTCTCTCGATGGGCACAATCGAAAAAGAGCACAAATCCAATCATTGCAAAATGCTCACAACCAACCTCAAGCACTTTTCTCTATTTACATTTTATTTTTTTCACTGCAATCAGCAGGCTAGGAGTGAATTCACCCACCAAGCATTTTTTTTCATGACTCAACATGCACATGTGATTTCCCTGCCTTTTTTTTCCCCCCATTCTGCTGTGGCTGACTCACCATTTCCTTTCTCCATCCATATTCAAAGCCTCCTGTTGTGAAAATGCTTATTTCTTACTGTTATGGAAAAAGAAAAAAGGGCACAGCAAGCAAATGTCTTCATGCAGGGCTGGCGCCCTCCAAGGCTTGCTTCCTGGGGGACCCCTGGGGACCCTTGGGCAAGGGAAGCAGGTCTGCAGATCCCACTGAGGCGCTCGCCCCCCCTATGCCAAGGGCTCCCAGTCACCCCGGCTCACCGTCAGCAGCACAGTCCCAAGAACGCACATGTCTACCAGCGCGCGCGCGCGCACACACACACACACACACACACACACTCTACAGGCTCGCGTGCCTGCATGCAGACTGAGCTCCAGCGGACTCTGCATCCCCTATCTGCACGATTTAACCATCAGGCAGAACAATACACAGGGAGCCCATCTGCTGGTCTCCCCCAGATCCACCCCCCACCCACAACCCGCTCCCCTACCTCCGGCCCCGAGCCCCGGAGCTGGCAACTTGCTCTTCAAAGCAGGAGAACAAACGGGGCGCGAGCAGCTTGCAAGCCCGGAAAGCAGCCTTGCCCTGCAGACGCCCGGAGATGGGGGTGGCAGGGGTGCCTGGCGGCCTGACTGCGTCCGCTGCCGCCTAGCGATGGACAAGTCCACGCAGGCTCCCTCCGACTGCAACCCCAGGGGCCTCCAGGCTCCCCGGTGACTTCGCTGGCAAATCCTGAGGCCAAACCCCCAAAGCCTGGTCCTCCCGGAGCCTGTCTTCCTTTTTATCACTTAAAAGTGATAGGGGGGGGGGAAAAAAAAAGCTCTGTCCACTCGATTGCGCCGCGTTTTATCCTTTAACTTGTGCCTGTTCAATCTCACAACCTTAAGGTTAGACGGAACAATGAAGTTGGGAAAAAAAAACAAAACAAAACCAACATTCAATAGCCCATTTCGAGTCTATCTGTGTTTTGGGGGTTTATTACACACTCGGTAGGAATGCGATTGGAACAACTAACAGTGTCTCTGAAGTTTTACTGCCTAGAAGGCATTGTGTGCAGACCACCAAGGGGTCGCAGGCTGACCCTGACCCAACCCGTCCCTTCACAGTGATCTATGTTTAAAGTCCCTGCACCACCCTCCCCAGACAGCCTGAGGCCTTGGGTGCTCACCACCTCCCAAACACTCAGGAAGTGCCCCCAACCAGGGTCCCTAACAGCCCCTTCCCACACAGACTGCCTTGACCCTCTCCAGCCCAGCACTTACCCTTCAGGTCCAAGGTTCACCACCGGCTTCAACCTCTTCAAAATGCACCCCAATTAACTTTCCATTCTTGCTCAATGAAACAAACAACCCACACCACTTTCAATATCCCCTGAATTGTGGCTATTTTTGGCTCCCCTGGTGGCTCAGACAGTAAAGAATCGCCTGCAGTGCAGGGGATCCGAGTTCAATCCCTGGGTTAGGAAGATCCCCCCAACCCCAGAGAAGAGAATGGCAACCCATTCCAGTACTCTTGCCTAGGGAAATTCCATGGACAGAGGAGCCTGGTGGGCTAGAGTCCGTACAGTTGTAACAAGTCAGACACCACTGAGAGACTAACACACACATGTGGCTATTTTAACTAAAGGTGACTTTCTTTTTGCACCTGCTTGATCTTAGACACTGTCCTGCTCCATTACTGTTACACACATTAAACTTTCACACGAATCTGCAAGGAAGGTCGCTGCTATGTTTATCTCCAGGCCAGCATACTAGTGAGTCAAAGTCACTCAGTCGTGTCCAACTCTTTGTGATCCCATGGACTATAAAGTTCATGGGATTCTCCAGGCCAGAATACTGGAGTGAGTAGCCTTTCCCTTCTCCAGAGGATCCTCCCAACCCAGGGATCGAACCAGTGTCTCCTGCATTGCAGGTGGATTCTTTACCAGCTGAGGCACAAGGTAAGCCAAATAATGTATTAATTAAGTATGCTATTCACCCCCACTAAATTTTAATAAAATAGAATTAACCCACTGAAATAATGTCGTAATGTCACAGTAAGTTGGGAATTGCTGAGGCAAGCCACAAACATCAGGAAGCAAACTAAAGACAGATGGGCATGAAAGAATTCTGATGGTGACAAGGCAACCAAGTACGTTAAGTAAGTCTATGCAGATGCTGAATATAAGTTAATATCTGGGAACTCTGGGGTTTTCACGTTGCTGTTTAGTCGCTAAGTCATGTCTGACTCTTGTGACCCCTTGGACTGTAGTCCACCAGGCTCTTCTGTCCATGGGATTTTCCAGGCAAGAACACTGGAGTGGATTCTCCTCCAGGGGAATCTTCCTGACCCAGGGATCGAACCTGGGCCTCCTGCATTGGCAGGCGGATCTTTACAGACTAGGTCACGAGGGAAACCATGTTTCAGGGAAGACTAGTTATTGGGATGTTATTAGCAAGCTTAGCTGGCTTGATGCAACCACACAGAAAAGAAGAGAATGGATTTGAAGCTGTTTTCTCCCCCCAAAGCCCACATTCTTCACACTTGTTTGTTTTTTAAGTAATTTTATTTATTTGTTTTTGGTGGTGCTGTGTTTTCATTGCTGCAGACTTTCTCCAGCTGCAGTGATCTGGGGCTACTCCCCAATTGTGGGGTGTGGCCTTCCCGTTGCGGTGACTTCTCGTTGCAGAGCATGGGTTCTATGGCACACGAATTTCAGCACTTGCAGCTCCTGGGCTCAGTAGTTGTGGCTTAGCTGCTCCGCGGCATGTGAGATCTGCCTGGCTAGGGATCGAACCTGTGTCTCCTGCATTGACAGGTGGATTCTTTACCACTGAGCCTCCAGGGAGGCCCCTGCACACTGGCTTTCATCTCCGTGTATTATTTTACCAAGCCCAGGACCCACCACTACCGAGGGCGCCATCCACCCAAGGCCTGCCGCATATCTCAGAGCAGAACCCAAAGCCGTCCATATTAACAGGCGTCCACGAAGAGCCTCGTGGCTTTCCTGGGGGCTTCTCTGGGTGGTCCAGGGGCTAAGACTCCATGCTCCCAAGAAAGGGACCTAGTTTCAATCCCGGGTCAGGGAACTAAGATCCCACATGCCATCCCTAAGAGTTTGCATGCCCCCCACTAAAGATGCTACATGCCACAGTTAAGAGCTGGTACAGCCAAATAAATGAGGTTCGCACCTGACATTTACAAGCTAACTCGAAATGCCATGAGGAAAGCTACTCCAACACTTCCTTTCAGAATGCTTTTAGATTTACAGAAAAATTACAAGAGGAGAACGTTCCCTACACCCGTTTTCCCTGCTGTCAACACATTAGTACAATTGCCATAATTGCCATTAGGACGTTTGACTAAGTTGCTAAGTCGTATCCGACTCTTTGAGACCCCTGGGACTGCAGCAAGCCAGGCTTCCCTGTACTCTACTATCTCCTGGCGTTTACTCAAACTGAGTCCACTGAGTCAGTGATGCCATCCAACCAGCTCATCACACTGCAGACTTCGTTTTGTATACTGCCAGCCCCAACCCTAGACTTGCCCGTTTCTCCAAGGAGCCCTGGATCTTTTAATGGAAAAGTAGAGACATCACTTTGCCGACAAGGATCCGTCTAGTAAAAGCTACGGTTTTTCCAGTAGTCACCTTCGGATGTGAGAGTTGGACCATAAAGAAGGCTGAGCACCGAAGAACTGATGCTTTCGAACTGTTGTGTTGGAGAAGACTTGAGAGTCCCTTGGAGAGCAAGATCAAACCAGTCAATCCTTAAGGAAATCAACCCTGAGTATTCACTGGAAGGACTGATGCTGAAGCTGAAGCCCCAATACGTTGGCCACCTGATGCAAAGAACTGACTCATTGGAAAAGACCCTGATGCTGGCAAAGACTGAGGGCAGGATAAGGGGGTGACAGAGGATGAGACGGTTGGATGGCATCACCGACTTAATGGACATGAGTCTGAACAAGCTCCGGGAGATGGTGATAGACAGGGAAGCCTGGCGTGCTGCAGTCCATGGGGTCGCAAAGAGTCAGACACGACTGAGCCACTGAAATGAACTGAACTGAGCCACACCCAGCCCTTCGGGGACCGTCCACGCCTGCTCCCAGGTCACAATGGCAGAGCTGTCTGCAGGCTGGGAACACTGAGTTCCCTGAGGGCCAAAGTGTTTACCGGTCTGATCCTTTGCAAAGCTTGTTGACCTCTGAGCTAGAGCCAAGACTCTCAGACTGGAGTCACACAGGACCTTGTTTCTTTTTTTTGTTTCCAACCTCCCAACAAAAATTTTATACCAAAGTGGGTGTAATTAATTTACATGCTCACGGTCAATATGTAGAAATTCTATTGATCTACACAGAACACATGGTCTCAGCTGGGTTAGATGTGTGACAATTTAATGAGTGAAAAGTAGCATTTTTATTGCAGTCTTTCTTTTAAAACTGTATTCAAGGGCAGCTGATTTACCATGCTGTGTTAATTTCTGCTGTACAACAAAGTGATTCAGCTATACATATAGATACATTCTTTCATATTCTTTGCCATGATGGTTTACCACAGGATATTGAATATAGTTCCCTGTGCTCTACAGTCAGTTCAGTTCAGTCGCTCAGTCGTGTCTGACTCTTTGCAACCCCATGGACTGCAGCACGCCAGGCCTCCCTGTCCATCACCAACTCCCAGAGCTTGCTCACACTCATGTCCATCGAGTCAGTGATGTCATCCAACCATCTCATCCTCTGTCGTCCCTTTCTCCACCTGCCTTCAATCTTTCCCAACATCAGAATCTTTTCCAGTCAGTCAGTTCTTCGCATCAGGTGGCCAAAGGATTGGAGCTTCAGCATCAGCCTCAGTCCTTCCAATGAACATTCAGGACTGATCTCCTTTAGGATGGACTGGTTGGATCCCCTTGCAGTCCAAGGGACTCTCTCAAAGAGTCGTCTTCTCCAGCACCACAGCTCAAAAGAATCAATTCTTCGGTGCTCAGCTTTCTTTATGTGCTCTACAATAGGACCCTGTTTATCCATCCTGTATAGAATAGTTTGCATCTTCTAACCCCAAACTCCTAATCCTTCCTTCCCCACACCGACCTCCTCTGTAACCACAAATCTGTTCCCAAATAGCATCATTAATTAAAAAAAAAAAAAAAAAACATTTTTTGTGGATTTCCAGCATTGATGTGATTTGAAAAACTGAGACGAAGCTCATATACCCAAAAATTCACCCTCTGGCAGTGTCCAGCTTAGCAGGAGGTTTAGCAGCTTTTAGTAAATTCACAGAGTTGGGCAGCATGACCACTATCTCATTCCACAATGTTTCCATCACCCACACAGGAGCTCCACACCACTGGGACAGACTGCCATCCTCCGAACCTTCACCCACCTCCCCTGTGTCTCCACGGATCTGCCTTTTCTGGGCAGCATCTACACGCAGAATCATGCAAGGAGAGGCTTTTTATGATATTGTTACATACGTCTAGTTTCCTCGTTTTTACAGCTCTTAGACGTGAAACACAAAGTGTTAGTTATTCAGTCGTGTCTGACTCTCTGTGACCCCACGCACTGCTGACCGCCAGGATCCTCTGTCCATGGGACTGTCCAGGCAAGGATACTGGAGTGGGTAGCCATTCCCTTCTGCAGGGTATCTTCCCGATCCAGGATCAAACCTCGGTCTCCTGCATGCCGGCAGAATCTATACTATCTGAGCCACCAGAGAAGCCATAAAACATAAAACAGATATGCAAGTGACATGAGAGCAGAGCATTAAGCCAACGTTTATGTCACAGCTTTGCTGGAAATGAACTGTTTCTCTCGTGGCCCCAGACACCCCACTTCCTGTAGGTGCAGTTACCGTGGCTTCCCACATGCCACGTAAGGACTCACTGCTCCCCTCTGCAAGGACAGGAGCTACAGCTCTGCTGCCAGGGCGCCCTGAGGGCTCACCCCTTGTGTGTGGAGACAGCTGGGTTCTTGCGTGAGCCTGGACTCAACTTTTTGTCCCTGCTGGGGACGTCCAGCTCATCACCTCCAACAATGTGACCCAAACACACACAAGGCGTGACCGTGCACACTGTCCAGAACATCCTGGTAATAATTCTAAGATTCCTCAGTGGGTACAAGCCTTCCCTTTGGGGTGATGAGAATGTTCTGGAAGTGGATGGTGGTGATGGATGAACTAATCCCTTCAGGGTGATGAGAATGTTCTGGAAGTGGATGGTGGTAATGGATGAACTAATTCCTACTGAGTGATGAGAATGTTCTGGAAGTGGATGGTGGTGATGGATGAACTAATCCCATCAGGGTGATAAGAATGTTCTAGAAGTAGATGGTGGTGATGGATGAACTAATCCCTTTGGGGTGGTGAGAATGTTCTGGAAGTGGATGGTGGTAATGGATGAACTAATTCCTACTGAGTGATGAGAATGTTCTAGAAGTGGATGGTGGTGATGGATGAACTAATCCCTTTGGGGTGGTGAGAATGTTCTAGAAGTGGATGGTGGTGACAGATGAAGTAGACCTTTTGGGGTAGTAAGAATGTTCTGGAAGTGGATGGTGGTGATGGATGAACTAATCCCTTTGGGGTCATGAGAACATTCTCGAAGGGCAGTGTGGTGATGGATGATGAAGTAAGCCCTGGAGCCCTCTGACCACTGCCCTTACAATGCTCCCTTCTGATTAACAGGGAGTCACAAGACAAAACCAGGCAGTAAGCAAACCTGCCCGTCCCTCAGCCCGGCTCTGCATTTCTGGAAGTCGCCTGGCTATAAACACAAGGAGAGAATGTAGTGACAAATGAAGACATTAAAACCAGCACCAGACGCTGAGCCCAGGACTTTCCCATAGCCACTGCTCCTAATCTCTGGGAGCACGGAGGTCGGTCAGCAAGGCTCCCTGCATAGGAGATGCTGCACCACCAGAAGGAAGCTGGACTCCGCCCTGGAAAGTTCAAGCTTGGCCTTCACCTTGTGATCGTCCCAGCGTGACTTTCTAATTACCCAGCATGGCAGTTCAGAAGGGAAAACTTCACTGCCGCCTTAGCTCACTGAATTCAGGCCAGAAAAGCAAGCAGCACATGAGGGTGGAACACTCTCCAATTATGAAACCTTCTGAGATGTGTACTGGTTTCATGCTCAACACTTAACACTTACCTCTCAACAGATCATCCTGCTTGACCTTAATACAATAAATGGTGTCTTTCAGTAAATGGAGTGTGCATCTTTTTTAAGAATTGGAACGTCCTTCCCATATGTCAGCCTGTGAGTGCACACAAGGTCAGTCCTGTGTGTGGAACGAACGTATGAACACCAAGGGGAAAAGGGTGGCTGCGGGGAACCAGGAGATTGACACATACACACCATTGATGAAGAAAGTGGGAAAAAAATAGTGAAAGCGTTAGCTGTTCAGTTGCATCTGATTGCAACCCCATGGACTGTAGCCCGCCAGGCCCCTCTGTCCATGGGATTCTCCAGGCAAGAATACTGGAGTGGGTTGCCATTCCCTTCTCCAGGGGATCTTCCTGACCCAGGGATTGAACTCGTGTCCCCCAAGTTGCAGGCAGATTGTTTACTATCTGAGCCACCAGGGAAGCCCATACACTATTGATGGAAAAGTGAAAGTTGCTCAGTTGTGTCTGACTCTTTGAGACCCCATGGACAGTCCATGGAATTCTCTAGGCCAGAACACTGAAGTGGGTAGCCTTTCCCTTCTCCAGGGGATCTTCCCAATCCAGAGATTGAACCCAGGTCTCCCACATTGCAGGCGGATTCTTTACCATCTGAGCCACCAGGGAAGCCATACTCTATTGATACTATGTATAAAATATATAACTAGTAAGAACCTATTCTATAGCACAGGGAACTGCCTGCTCTGTGGGGATCTAAATGGGAAGAACTTTTTCAAAGACAGCATATATATCTATCCGCATCTATACACACAGCTGATTCATTTTGCTGTACAGCAGAAACTAACACAACACTGTTAAGCAACTATACTCCAATAAAAACTAATTAATAAAAAAAGAAGTCAGACTTGGCATCGGGCTCTGGACACCAAGCCACCTCTCAGGGGAAGTCGGACAGGGAGGTGACCCTCAGCTGGATTTAAGTGTGTTGATGGATTTACTATGAAAACATGCTTTTCCCTAAAGAGCATAAATCATGCTCCACCAATGTAAAACACATTCCACCTTCTGGCTGTTACTGGGCTTAAGGATCCATTCTTAAGTCTCCACCGCGACCCCCCCTTCTCCCACATGTCCCAACAAAACACAAGCCTGCAGGTCAGAGCTGGTCGGCTGGCAGCAACTCCTCCTGGAGGGGGCGGAGGTAGCCAGGAGGAGGATGGAGGCAGGAACCTGCCAGAGGCCACAGCGCCGGGCTCCACCCCACAGGAATACTCTGCAGAACCTCCCAGAACAGAATCCTCTACAATTTTTCCACATAGCAAGAGGTGGGGGTGGGGGTCGGGGGTGGGGGGCTGGGGATGGTTTCTGGATGATTCAAGCAGATGGCATGTATGGTGCACTTTCTTTCTGTAAGTATCCCATGTGATAAATAAAGGAAATACTTGTACCATAAAATTTCCTTGTGATAAACAAGGAAATATCTGTACCACTCACCCTAATGTACAATCAGTGGGAGCCGTGAGCTTGTCTCTCGGCAACTAGATAGTCTCATCTGGGGGAGTGATGGGAGATACAGACACCTGAAGGGCACTGCTTATGTCCAGTCTAGTCCATAACTGGGCTTCCCGGGCGGCTCAGCTGGTAAAGAATCCGCCTGCAATGCAGGAGACCCCGGTTTGATTCCTGGGTGGGGAAAATCCACTGGAGAAGGGATAGTCTATCCACTCCAGTATTCTTGGGCTTCCCTGGTGGCTCAGCTGGTAAAGAATTCGCCTGCAAGGCGGGAGACCTGGGTTCGATTCCTGGGTTGGGAAAATCCCCTGGAGTAGGGACAGGCTACCCACTCCAGTATTCTTGCCTGGAGAATCCAATGGACAGAGGAGCCTGGTGGGCTACAGTCAATGGGGTCACTAAGAGTCGGATACATTGGGCTTCCCTGGTGGCTCAGATGGTAAAGAATCTGCCTGCAGTGCGGGAGACCAGGGTGCGATCTCTGGGTCAGGAAGATCCCCTGGAGAAGGGAATGGCAACCCACTCCAGCATTCTTGCCTGGAGAATCCCCTGGATGGAGGAGCCTGGCAGGCTACAGGTCCATGGGGTTGCAAAGAGTCGGACATGACTGAGCGACTTCACTGTCTTTCTTTCTTTAGCGGCCAACAAGTTCGTGGTACCAAATTTGACATGCTGATGCCTTCACTCTAAAAAGCAAGGAGAGCCTGCTGCTTCACGTACTGCCAGGTCAACTACATTCGTCAATACAAGTTCAGCAGCAGGGTTCTGCCAACGGACAATCATCCAAAAGGAGCTGAGTCTCTCCACTCATGTTCTGGTTAACAGATCAGCAGTTAGAGGGTGTTAGTTGTTCAGTCCTGTCCGACCACGTAACATTTAAAAAATTGACAATTATGTGTCATCCCCCTAGTTGTAAGCATGGGTGTCTTTTCTTCCCTCCTACGCTAGAAGTCCCTGTAGGGGTGGAACGCCTGTCCTACTTGATGCAGAACCAGAATTCTGAACCTCAGAAAAATGTTCTCAATTTGGAGAGTTGGGGGGGGGAGAATGGATACATGCATATGTAGGGCTGCGTCCCTTCGCTGTTCACCTGAAACTATCACATTGTTAATTGGCTATAGTGAAAGTGAAGTCGCTCAGTTGTGTCTGACTCTTTGCAACCCCCGGGACTGTAGCCCACCAGGCTCTTCCATCCATGGGATTTTCCAGGCCGGAATACTGGAGTGTGTTGCCATTTCTTTCTCCAGGGGATCTTCCCGACCCAGGGACTGAATCCGGGTCTCCTGCATTGCAGACAGGCGCTTTACCATCTGAGCCACCAGGGAAGCCCAATTGGCTATACTCCAATATAAAATAAAGTTTTTTTTAAAAGTTCTCAATTTGATTTACATGAATAATTATCTTGATACTCTTCTGGCACCCTAATAAATACAACAAAAACCAGTTTTCATTATCATGTTCTGGTTAACAGATCAGCAGTTAGAGGGCGTTAGTTGCTCAGTCCTGTCCGACTCTCTGCAACCATATAGTCCGCCAGGCTCCTCTGTCCATGGGACTGTCCAGGCAAGAATACTGGAGCGGGTAGCCACGTCTTTTGCAAGGGGATCTTCACGATCCAGGGCTTGAACCTGGGTCTCCCGCACTGCAGGCAGATTCTTTACCGTCTGAGCCACCAGAGAAGCCCTTATACAGACTGTTTTACATTAATTTATGCAAAACACTGGGCATCTTTAAATCTTTGCATTATAGATCTCAAAGGACAGTCCCTTGTCTGCATTTTCATTTATTTTATTCTCAAATTTAAATGTTTCGAGGGCACTCTCTTTGGCCAGTTACTTCAGAAAATAAAACATTCTCCAAAAGCAGCTGACCACAACTTTTCGACATTCCCGTTCTAGAATTTCACTTGAGTCTCTCCGCTCTTTAAAAACCCACAGGATGATTCTGAAAATTGCTAGGTTGGTCGCGCAAAAGCGGGAAAGCTTCTGGAAGTCACTCCCTCAGAGTGGTTACCCACACAGCCTGCCAGAAGCCAAGGCTGTGATGCACACAGCACATGATTCCCTCTCTCCCTCTCACTGCCATCTCCTGCCACCCACCCCCATCCTCTTCACCCCTTCGCTACTGACCGTGCCATTGTAACACACACACACACACACACAGTATGTAACAGTGAAGCCATTTATTACGACTGAACCAGCAGAGGAGCTGAAGTCCAACCAGTGCAGCAGCGAGAGCTCTGCAGTTTAAAATGCCCGAGGCCAACGCTGGGCAGGAGGGAAGCCCACCCACATGTGCTGCCATGCAGGGAACAAAGCCCTCCCACGTGTTCAGGGTTGCCCAGAGCAGCCCCCCGCCTCCCCACAATGTGGCACGCTCTGTACTGCAGTGGGGCAAAGAGCCACTCTGATCAAGATGACAGCTGGCGCTCCGTAGCATGTCCCTATGCTCCACTCGGAACACAGGGTCACAAAGCCCCAACCGTGCAGCTCACTTCTGCAGGTGTGTGCCTCACGGCAGCCGCGTCCCACACCAGCACACGCAGACCACCATGCCTGCCCCCTCCGAGCCACCGTACCCCTGTGCGATGCTGCCAGCAGCCAGTTTTAGAGCCAAATGAAATAAGACCCCGGCGCACAAAGCTGGCAAGAGCCAACATTCAACTCGGTCGTTTCTGAGACACAACCTTCAATTTTGAGGTTAATGTTTTAATCCAAGCAGCTATCAACCCCCAGAGACCCTCAAGGCCCAGAAAGATCTGCACTCAGTGACCCTACCGCGCATGAATCGGCTTCCATTTCTCCATCAGTGTTTTGCTGTTTTTTTTTTTTTTAAAAAATATGTATTTACTTGGCTGTGCCACGTCTTCAACTGCGGCACACGGGATGTAGTTCTCTGACGGGGGAGGGAGCCCAGGTCCCCCACACTGCGAGCTCCGTGCCCTACCCACTAGGCCACTAGGGAAGACCCTTTTATCAGCCGTTTTGCAAATAAGGTTAAAGCCCAGCTCCTGCAGTGACCTGCAATGTCCTCTCCTGCGATCCTCAAGGATAAGGGTCCACACAGTGGTGTGTATTTCACCTAAATTTCACCCTCACTGCAGGAAGACTGCTACTCCAGACACATTTTAGAATGTGGGCATATAATCATGTTAACACTGCAGCCAGCCCATTTTTTCATGCTCTGACCTGCTCTGGGGGAACTGACCGAGTCGATTTCTATTTTTAAAGCTCAAAATGAACTCATTAAAGAAGGCCTAACCCCCATCCTTTCATTAACAATCCTTCCAGGCAACTTGGATTCCCCGGCCAGCAACCCAGCTGCGCCCTAGTCGTTAAAGGGTCCCTTCACTTTGCTGTTCTGCATAAAGCATTCCATTCAAGCCCATCACACTGGGTTTCTCTGTCATCAGAAAGAACTCGACTGTATGCAAAACACAGCAACTGTCTGATGAACCAAAAAAAAATGCCATAAGGAGGGTGTTCACAGTGTCCCTGCCCTGGGTTTGCTGGTCCCGCAGGCAGTGGTGAGGGGCCTCAGGCAACTCCAACTGGTGACCAGCCACTTCAAGTCTGGCCGAAACCACATGCCCAACCACATTATCCGAGCCCTCAACTCCCGTAAAGCAGCCCACCCGCCCCCCACAAGATGCCTCCTCAGCGACCCCAAGTGCAAGATTCTCCTACCTTGGGGTGGGGCTTCTGTCCTCGGCCGGTGCCGCCGAAGAAAGCTCCGTGTGCTCCTCCGGGTCCCCTGCTTCCCATCGAGGTTCCATGGATGCGTCCTGCCAAGGGCGGCACAACAGGACACCCAGTCATCAAGCGGCCTCCCCCCCCGAGAACCTCTGCGATCACGAACCCCTTCATTGTGGGTGCGCCCTGTGAGCCAGCACCCACGAACTGGGTGACGTGGCCTGCGGTCAGCCCAGCCCTCGTCAAAATGACTCAAGGAGACCGCGGTCCCCTTGGGCTCCCCGGCAGGAAGCAGGACTCCGACGTGAGGGCTGGAAAGCTGTGTGACATGGTGGCCCCCAACTCCACCCAGTCAAATCAAAACGCTGCTGGTCACACGGCTCACCGCAGTCAAAGCTCAAGCCCTGGGACCTGGAGTCTGGCAGCCTGGTCTCTTGACCTCGAGAACATGAATTCTCAAAGGTCACGTGGCACAGGGCACCATCTCGGGGGACACACATGCCCTAGGTGTCCACAGGCCTTTCTGTACTGGGGGCCACACAGAAACCAGCAACTCTCTTCACACACGCACGCACACACACACGTTCATAAGTATGTAACAAAGCGATCGCTGGTTCTATTGTTTACAAAAGCCTCCGTCGGATGCCGCAGGAAATCTTTCCTTTGAAAATACACCCCTGCAGATGGAAGGAGCAGAAAAGGCAGAGAGAGGAAGACTGACTATGAACCGTGAAGTATGAATACAAGCACGGAGGTTTTTTTTAGAAAGCTAAACGTCAGCTTTCATCATCAACACGCCTAAAGAAAGTGCAATAAAGCATTGCACTTTCAGTTACACTTGCCCCAGAGCAATCTTTAAAAATATCTGATCCCATAAAATAAAAACCAAATGAGAACAGTCAAAGTATGAAGCGACATCAGTATTTGAAAAGTGTCTAACATGTGTTGTGTTAAGGGTGGACATAAAGCACCCCTTTTCATTTCAGAGGACAACTTAACCATTTTCTATTGTTCCCCCAATTTCTTCCCTTTGTATTAACAGCAAGCTAATCGAGGGGGAAGACAGCTTCAGCTAGAGATGAGGCTGGGGGGAAGACAGCTTCAGCTAAGATGAGGCTGGGAACTCGAGATGTGGGGGAAACCAGGGCACCTGCAATTGTCATGAATGTGTGGACCTGGTCCCCAGGTACCACTCGCAGGAGTTGATATACTGGCTGAGCCTGGTGCACAGAAACGCTTGGACATCAGGACACAAGTCACCACGACACTGGGCCATGCTATTCCGTGGGTGTCCCATTTGTGCCTTGGGGTCAGCGGGAGTTGCATCTGGTCCCCTGCAGGATGCTTACCTGCTTGTAGAGGTCTGTGGAAGGCGATGACCGGGACCTTTCGTGGACGTACTGCGGCCTCTCTTCCTGGTCCACACCCACCTCGAGGATGTTGTCGGCGGAGTGGTACCTCCCGCCACCCCTGGCTTCCGGGACTTTCCTCTGTTCCCTCCAGGAGGCTTGATACTCTGCGAAGGTGCCGAGCCGCTCTGGCGGGATGGGTCTCCCCACCTTTCCGTCTTTTCCAGGGCCCACTATCCACAGCATATCCGGCTTCTCCCTGGGGAAGCCACAGGGCGCCGGCCTCGGCCCGGGCTGGGGGCCCACGGGCTTGCTGGTTTCCTCAAAAAACTTCCACCTGTCAGCAAAGGTGCGCAGCGTCTCATCGCGGGGTGCAGGGCGCTGGTCCGTCAGCCCCACTGCGTTCATCTTCTCGGGCTCCGAGTAGGACTTCAGTTTCTGCTCAGCAGTGAAGCGCCTCCGGCTCCCGATGCGCGTGCTGCCGCTGCCACTGCCGGCAGCGCACAAGGGTGGCCTGGCACCAGGGGCCCCCTCCCAGACGCGGGGGGCTGGCTCCGGGTCCGCCAGGCTGAGATCCAGGTCGCGGCGCCGGAACGACGTGGCCCTCAGGACGCGGGCCTGCGCCTCCTTCAGGTGATCCTTATAGGTGCCGCTGGGGAAGGTGGTCTCCGGGGCGCCCACTGGCTGCGCCCAGGAGCCGTGTGCCTCAGTCTCCACGTCGTCTTCCGCCTCCCCCTCCTCCTCCGCGGAGCTGGCCAAGGTGGCCGTGCTCCGGCTCTTCTGCAGCCTGGCTCGCCGCTGCTGGATCTCATTCCTCAGGGTGGTGGCGAAGCGGTCGCTCCTCCGGAGGGGCTTGCCTGCCAGGGCCTCAGACGGCGCCGCCGCCATGTCCTTGTGGCCGGTCTCGGGTGGGCACGCCCTTTCCCGGCTCAGCGAGTGCAGCATGGGCGTCTGCAGGGGGCAGATCTCGCCGCCCCCGTCGTCCAAGCTGCCCACCACCCTCTTCCTGCCGCCTCTGTCCAGGAGACCAGCCCCCGGTGGGTCCTCGGGTGCCCTGTCCACCGGGTCTGCCCTGCTTCTCTGCCGTGCGCCCGGGGTGCCCTCCAGCCGGGACGGGTAGCAGCGGGGCTGAGGGGCCGGGGCGCCCCACTGGGGACCGGGTCTGGACATCACGCAGTAGTAGCGGCTCTGCGCACTGCAGTCGCCCCTCTGGTCTGCTGCGCGCGGCCCTCCGACGACAATGGCAGCAGGGGTGTTGTTCCCGAGGCAGTCAGCGGGGAGGGGCTCCCCTAGCCACGTGGTGGCCCTGGGGCCCTCGCGGAAGAAGGGGCCCTCGTCGCTCGAGTGGCGCGGGTGTTGGCACACGGGCGAGGGCTGCGGGCGGCGCACGTCAGTGCTCGAGAGAGAAGCTTGCAGCCGGCTGGGGGCCCCCAAAAGAGCCCGGGACCCGCTGTCGCAGGCCGGCCACCCACAGTCCACATGTGCCCCTGGAGCGCACCCCGAGCTCGCAGCTCTCCCCCCTTCAGCCCCGCGCACCGGCCTCAACAGCTGATCAGCGGGTTCGGGTCTCTTCCAGTCGCCACCGTGGGGCTGTACGCGGCTCAGGCCCGGCAAGGGCTGCGCTGGGGCCGCGTCTGCTGAGAACGTGGGGCCCTGGGTCTGCTCGTGGCTCCTGGTGGCAGCGAAGCTGTCACGGCGGAGCGGGGGAGGCGGCGGGGGAGGGGACGGAGGGGCTCGTCTCTTATCCGGAACATACCAGACGGGCCCGGAGCTGGACCGCCCGCAAGCAGCTAGCTTGGGCTCGGGGCCGTCCTCGGGGACCCGGGGCGGTAAGCACCCCAGGGGCTCCTCGGTGCCCTGAGGGTCGCCGGCCGCTAGGCCCGGCCGTCTGTCCGCTGCAGCGGAGGCCTCCCACAGGCCCACTTTGTAGAGGATATTCTCGGCTGAGGACGCGTCCGCCTTGGGCAGGGTGTGGTCCGGGGTGCTGGAGCGGGTGGAGAATGAACCGTAAGCTGAGTCCCGCTTGCTGGCACCACCCAGGCGGTCGATGCTGCTGCTGGACTTGGCCGCCGAGAGGCGCCCCGACGGGTCGGGCTGGGAGGATGGGTCCAGGCTGTCGACGCTCCCCAGCGAGCTGAAGTGGTCCGAGGTGCGCTGCAGGTTCGCTGGCTCCCAGGCACCGCCCGACAGGTCCTGGGAGGAGGAGCTAGGAAAGGAGAAGAAACCACAGGCAACAGAGGGGTGCTTTAGGGCCAGGTTGTAGGGAAGGGCAAGAGGAGACGGTGCACGTGGGCGCAGCTGCCCTCATGCAGACATCACTAACCACTCTTCCCCCATGGAGATCCCTGGACAGGAAAGTGAATATGAGTATACGCAACCGTGTCCCAGTCTTTGCAACCCCCATGGACTGTAGCCCGCCAGGCTCCTCTGTTCATGGGATTCTCCAGGCACATGGGATTCTCCAGGCAAGAACACCAGAATGGGTTGCCATTTCCTTCTCTGGGGGATCTTCTGGACCCAGGGATCGAACCTGCATCTCTTGCATTCGCAGGTGGATTCTTTACCACCTGAGTCACCAGGGTGAAGCCCAGAGAAGGTGAGCGCACCGCATCTAACTTTTCACATTTCAAAGAGCAGCTTTTCCGAGGCAGGCTGAAAGGGTCAGAGTCCTACCCACTGGATGGCTTTTCCCAAACAGAAAACCTTCAATGCTGCAGTACACTTCTGAAGACAACACCCACAGGCTGGGGGGAAGTCCGCAGCATGCAGAAGTATCCTGGATAGCAAACCGCAGCCCACAAAGCTAAGGATGGCTTTTAGGTTTTCTAGTGGGGGGGAGAGGGCAGAATTCAAACAGTACCACGTGATCCATAAAAACAATCTGAAATTCAAATTTCAGTGCTCATAAATATAGACTGAGGGGAACACGGTCATGGCTGTGTGCAGGGCTCCAAACTCAGAGCTGAGCAGCTGCCAAAGACACCTGCCCACCAGCTAGAAAGTGTATCTGGCCCCTTGCGGAACAAGTTCGTGAGCCTCTAGTTTAGTGCATGAAATAATTAATGCTATGCACTGCTAGCACGAGGAAGGCCATCAAAAGAGAAGGATCTTCAACTTAAAAAGGCAAGTTCAGAGATAAGATTATATTTGCAAAACCCAAATATTAAATTACAGGCATTCCTCATTTTACTGCACTTTGCTGATACTGCTTCCTCCCTGCCCCCCAAACTGAAGGTTTGTAGCAATTCTGCATCAAGCAAGCCTATAGGTGCCATTTTCCCCAACACCGTTCACTCTGCCACATTTTTGAAATTATTGCAGTATTTCAGAATTTTTTCATTATTATTTCTCATGGTGATTTGTGATCTTTCATGTTACTATCGCAAAAGGACTGCCACTCATTGAAAGCTCAAACAATGATTAGCATTTTTTTTAGTATTTTAAGACTTAGGTATGCACTTCTTTTTTTTTTTGATAGGACGATATTGCACACTTAAGCTCTCAATGGTTAAACTATTTATCCAGGCATGTAAAGTGCTTTCATTAAAGCTCAACAAAGCTGGAACATTCATGCTTCAAGGGGGTTAAAAAAACTGCATCTACTTGAGGTTTGAGAGGAAGCAAGATAAGAAAGAAAAATGTGTGACCTGGGAAAAGACACAAGAGTGTGAGCTGGCTAAGTCACATGAACACTGGGCTCCACACCGTGTCCTCGGAGGACAGACCAGGTCCCCTCCCAGAAATGGAGTACATTTCTCTCCATCCTGTCTCCCGCATTCCTGAGTGGATTTTTCCGGGAGATTCTAAGTCCAAGCAGACAGAAATAAAGCTCAGCGCAGTTTCCACAGGGCACATGGGTGTCTTAATTCAAAAACAGCCAAATGGGCTTCATGGAGATCCTATTACATGAAGTCACTGTCATAATGCACTCTGAGGCCCACTTTTTCACTTAAGTGTTACCGCTGGGATGATAATCTGGGTTTTTCCAAAGTACCGTGGACTCCAAATACTACCATCTCTTATGGCTGTAAATAGGTAATATTGTACTTATCTATGTAGCTGGGCCATGTCTTAGTGGCAGCCCATGGGCTCCTTAGCTGCGCCATGCCAAGACTTAGTTGTGGCATGTGGGATCTAGTTCCCTGACCAGGAATTGAAACTGGGGACCTTGGAGCTCGGAATCCTAGCCACTGGACCACCAGGGAAGTCCCAGGAATATTCAATTTAAGACACATTTTCCTTTACAGCAGACATTTAGTAATAGTCAAAAACTGACTTTGAGATATTTATGTTAGCTCTGAATACACACACAGACACACACAGTCATGCATATCACGCATATGCACACACATGCACACACACATTCACATACATATACAAATACACGTACACACTCACACAGGCACTTGTGCACACACCCCAAAGAGGCACACTACTGGCTGTTACCATTATCCTTCTAACAGACTAGCGAGGACACTGGCCACTAACCAAGGTGCCTGGTCAGCTCCCTGTGGCTAGCAGAAGCTTCTCCAAGCCAACAACCCCATGGTGCTGTCTGGGGGTGGCATTTGCCCTTCTGACCCTGAAATGTGGGCTCCAGGTAAGCCATGTGGACCAGCCTTCCCCCTTCTACCAACTCACAATTCTCAGGCCCTCTGTCTCAAAGTCACCAAGAAACCACCAGGCCAAGGCTGGTCCCAAGCCTGGCACATGGGCTGTGAAGGCCCCTGGTTTCCCCCGTACCTCCACAAAGCAACCTGGGAGAGAGGGTGCTGGTGTAGCACAGAATCCCCTGGGGAGCTTTGGCAAAATGTCCTGCTCATCACGTAAGTGACTCCTGCCTTCTAATCTGCACGTAAACATCTCTAAAGAAGGGTGGTGATGTGCACAGCCATCCCACTCAGCTGGCTCAAAGGGATTCGGCCAAAACCGATTTATCAATTAGACGACATAAATGAGAAAGCACACTTGCCCATCCTTTCTCTTGGTATTTTGTTTTGTTTTGTTTTCAAGTATTATACATCTGCTACTTAGTGAAAAAAAGTTAGAATCGTTCCAGTAATGATGCATCCATAGACTTTTCTCATCAGAAAAGGAACATCATTCTGAAGTCAAGAAAGGCACCATACAAAATAAAACAATCCACAACCTACAGGATGCAGAAAAAGCAGTTCTAAGAGAGAAATTTACAGCAATGCAAGTTTATCTTAGGAAACAACCTCAAATACTCTAACCCTATATGTAAAGCGACTAGAAAAAGGAACACACAAACTCCAAAGTTAGTAGAAGGAAAGAAATGATGAACATTAGAGCAGAAATAAATGAAATATAGACTAAAAAACACTAAGAAAGATCAAACTAAAACCTGATTTTTGAAAAGATGAACCAAATTGATAAACCTTTAGTCAGATTCAAGAAACAAAAGGACCCAAAAAATCAGTAAAGTCAGAAATGAAAGAAATTATAACTGATACCACGGAAACACAAAGGATCTTACGAGATAATTATATGAACTACATGCCAATAAAATGGACAATCTAGAGAAATGGAAAATGTTCAAGAAACATACCATTTCCCAAGATCAAACCAGAAAGTAGAAAATATTAACAAACTAATTAGCAGCAACAAGCTCAACCTAATTTAAAAAAAAAAAAAAAAAAAAACTCCCATCAAACAAAAGTCCAAGACCAGATGGCTTCACAGGTGAACTCTACCAAACTTTCAGAGAAGAGTTAACACCTTTCCATCTCAAACTACTGAAAAAATTGCAAAGGAAGGAATGCTTCCGAACTCATTCTACGTGGCCAACATCACTGTGACACCAAACCAGAGACATCACACACAAAAAATAAAATTACAGGCTATTGTCACTGATGGACATAGATGAAAAATCCTCAATAAAATATCAGCAAACTGAATCAAAAAAATACATTAAAAGGATCATACACTATGATCAAGTGGAATTTATCCCAGGATATACCAAGGATGCTTCCATATCTGCAAATTAACCAATGGGATACACAACATTAACAAACTGAAGAGTAAAAACCATATGATCATCTCGAGAGAGGCAGAGAAAGCTTTTGATAAAATTCAGCATCCATTTTGATAAAAACTCAACCACGTGGGCATAGAGGGGACGTACCTCAACATAATGAAGGCCATATATGCAAAATTCACAGCAAAGATTATACTCAACAGTGAAAAGCTGAAAGCATTTCAGGAACAAGGCAAGGATGCCCATTCTCATCACTTTCACTCAACAAAGTTTTGGAACTCCTAGCCACAGCAATCAGAGAAAAAGAAATCAAAGGAATTCCAGCTGGAAAGGAAGAAGTAAAACTGCCTCTGTTTGCAGATGATGTGATATTATACATAGAAAATCCTAAGATGTCACCAAAAAACTCCTACAACACATCAATGAATTTGGTCAAGTTGCAGGATATGAAATTAACATAAAGAAATGGGTTGCATACTAACAGTGAACCATCAGACAGAGGAACTGAGGAAACAAACCATTTACAACTGCATTAAAAAGAATTAAGTACTGAGACGTCCCTGGTGGTCCAGAGCTTAAGAGTCCTAGCTTTCACTGTGGGGGCTGTGGGTTTGATCCCTGGTTGGGAAACCAAGAGCCCATGTGTCCCTCAGTGTGGACAAAAATAACAATAATAATACATACATATATACATACCTAGGAAAAATACACACATATATACATACCTAGGAAAAATCTAACCAAGGAGGTAAAAGACCTATAGTCAGAAAACTATAAGACACTGATGAAAGAAACTGAAAATGCCATACACAGAATGGAAATATATACCATGGACTGGAAGAATATTGTTAAAATGACCATACTGCTCAAAGCAATCTACAGATTCAAAGCTATCCCTATCAAAATACCAACAGCATTTTTCACAAAACTAGAACAAATCAATTTTAAAATTTGCATAGTAGCATCAAAGACCCTGAAGAGCCAAAACAATCTTGAGAAAGAAGAGAGATGGAGGTATCAGACTACACTACAAAGCTATGGTCATCAAAATAGTATGGCAGTGGCACAAAAACAGACACATAGGTCAGGAAACAGAATAGAGAGCCCTGAAATAAACCCACGCACTTATCATCAACTAGTCTATGACAAAGGAGGCAAGGATATAAGAGAAAAGACAGCCCCTTCAATAAGTCATGCTGGGAAAACTGGATAGCTACATGCAAAAGAATGAAACTAGAACATTCTCTAACGTGGTATTAAAAAAAAAAAATCTCAAAATGGATTAAGGATTTAAATTTAAGACCAGAAACCATGAAACTCCCAGAGGAAAATACAGGCAGAATACCCTTTGACATAAATTGTAGCAGTATTTTTGGGGATCTGCCTCCTATGGCAAAGTAAAGAAATGCAAAAATACACAAACGGGACCTAATTAAAATGAAAGGTTTTTTCAGAGGAAAGGAAACCATCAACAAAATGAAGACAACCTACTGAATGGGAGAAAATACTTGCCAATGACACGACCAATGAGGGGTTAATGTGTAAAAAATAAACGGATCCAAATCTATCTGAAAAATAAATACCTGATTAAAAAATAGGCAGAAGGGACTTCCCTGGCAGGCCAGTTAAGACTCTGCCCTTCCCCTGCAGGGGTGGAGAGTTCTATCCCCAGTTGAGGATCCCACATGACGCACATGGCCCAAAAATACATTAATAAATAATGGTTAGAAGACCTGAATAGACATTTTCCCAAAGGAGACATACAGATGGCACACGAAAAGCTGCTCAGCATCGGTAATCAGAGAAAGGCAAGCCAAAGCCACAATGAAGTATCACCCTCACCTGGCAGAAGGTCTGTCATCAACAAGACAACAAATAACAAAAGCTGGTGAGGATACGGAGAAAAGGGAACCCTTGCTCACTATGGGAAAACAGCAAGCAAGTTCCTAGAAAGCTAAAAAGAGAACTACCATAGCATACAGCAGTTTCACTCCTTGATATATAAACTGTCCCCACCCCAAATGAGAACACTAATTCAAAAAGATAACATGCACCCCATTGTTCATAGCAGCATTATTTACAGTGCTCAAGATACGGAAGTGACCTTAAAGTCCATCGACAGATGAATAGATTAAAGAAGTTGTGGTATATATCATACACACAAACACATACAATGGGATACTACCCAGCCATAAAAAAGAATGAAATTTTGCCATTCGTATCAACAAGGACAGGCCTGGAAGGCATTGTGTTTGATGAACTAAGGTGGAGAAAAACAAATACTGCATAATGTCACTTACATGTGGAATCAACAACAAAGAGAACAGAAGCAGACTTACAGACATACAGAACGAACTAGTGATTACCAGTGGGGGGAGGGAAGGGGGAGGGGCAGGACAGAGGTAGGGCAGTAAAGTACAAACGATAAAATAAATACGCTACAATGATATATTGTATGGCACAGGGAACACAGCCAATATTTTACAATAACTTTCAATGAAGTATGTGTGTGCTGTGCTTAGTCGCTCAGTCGTGTCCAACTCTCTGCAACCCCATGGATGGTAGCCCACCAGGGTCCTCTGTCCATGGGGATTCTCCAGGCCAGAATACTGGAGTGGGTTGCCATGCCCTCCTCCAGGGGATCTTCCCAAGCCAGGGATCGAACCCATGTCACCCACCTTGCAGGTGGATTCTTTACCAGCTGAGCTACCACGGAAGCCCAAAAACATTGGAGTGGGTAGCCTATTCCTTCTCTCGGGGAACTTCCCAACCCAGGAATTGAACCGGGGTCTCCTGCATTCCAAGAACACTGGAGTGGGTAGCCTAGCCCTTCTCCAGGGGAACTTCCCGACCCAGGAATTGAACCGGGGTCTCCTGCATTCCAAGAATACTGGAGTGGGTAGCCTATCCCTTCCCCAGGGGATCTTCCCAACCCAGGAAATCGAACCAGGGTCTCCTGCATTCCAAGAACACTGGAGTGGGTAGCCTATCCCTTCCCCAGGGGATCTTATGGATGCAGGAATTGAACCAGGGTCTCCTGCATTGCAAGGCGGATCCTTTCCCCAGCTGAGCTACCTGGGAAGCCCATTAGATGGGAGTAGCAGCTTGAAAAATTGGGAAATTAAAACACGCTTACTCCTTGGAAGGAAAATTATGACCAACCTAGATAGCACATTGAAAAGCAGAGACATTACTTTGCCAACAAAGGTTCGTCTAGTCAAGGCTGTGGTTTTTCCTGTGGTCATGTATGGATGTGAGAGTTGGACTGTGAAGAAGGCTGAGCTCTGAAGAATTGATGCTTTTGAACTGTGGTGTTGGAGAAGATTCTTGAGAGTCCCTTGGACTGCAAGGAGATCCAACCAGTCCATTCTGAAGGAGATCAGCCCTGGGATTTCTTTGGAAGGAATGATGCTAAAGCTGAAACTCCAGTGCTTTGGCCACCTCATGCGAAGAGTTAACTCATTGGAAAAGACTCTGATGCTGGGAGGGGTTGGGGGCAGGAGGAGAAGGGGACGACAGAGGATGAGATGGCTGGATGGCATCACTGACTCGATGGACGTGAGTCTCAGTGAACTCCGGGAGTTGGTGATGGACAGGGAGGCCTGGCGTGCTGCGATTCATGGGGTCACAAAGAGTCGGACACGACTGAGCGACTGATCAGATCGGATCTGATGCTGCAGAGCTGAAATGAAGACTACCATAAATGAACTACACTGCAACAGGAAGGAAAAGAAAGAAACACGTGGTGACAACAGGGCAGGGCTGTCAGCGGTGTGGCAGAAAGTGAAAGCAGCTCCCCAGCCCCCGGGGAGGCGGGGGAGAAGGCAGAAGGTGCGCCTACCTGGCGTGGTACCGGCTCGGCCGAGAGGGGCAGGGAAACAGAGGTGCAGCTGGCTCGGACTGGCTGTCGGAGAACTTGGTGGCATGCCAGGAGTGTGGCCTCCAGCTCAGCTCATTCCTCCTGGGGGTAGGAAAAAAAAAAGGGATGCAGACGAGTCAGGGACATCACACCGAGGACCGCTTCATGCCTAGAAAGGACTGAGAGGCTGCATCGCGGTCGGGCGCGGTCACTTCCCCTTTAACATCTGGCCACCAACACTCCTGATACAGGTTCGTTACTGGAGAACTGGTCTGAGCACAGAGTGACAATCACTGGTTTCCAGGTGCAAACTGGCCCTCGGGCTGCCAAAATGATTCTGTTTCTTTTTAAACATGTTTTCAATTTTTTTTTTTTTTTTTTTGGCATAGTGGAATCCTGGTTTCCTGACTGGGGATCAAACCCATAGCCCTTGCTCTGGAAGCTGGGTCGTTAAGCACTAGACTGCCAGGGAAGTCCTCCAAATTTCTTCGAGGTAAGAAGATAAGATACATCTTGCCTTCCCTTTCCCGTCTCCCCACCAAAAACCACAGCAGCATCTTTTGTCTTGCCCATGTCAGTGCAACTTTGCAGACACCCCTGGCCTCCTTGAGGAGAAGGTGTGGGCTGGGTGTTACAGGATTGGGTGCATTTATTTATCCACTCACTTAGGCAAACATGGCTGTCCTGTAGTCAGTGGGGAGTGTGTGTGTGTCTGTGTGCGTACATGCGTGTGTCTGTGTTAGTCACTCGGTCGTATCTGATTCTTTGCAAGCCCATGGACTGTAGCTTGCCAGATTCCCCTGTCCATGGGATTGGGGGGGTGTGTGTGTGTCTGTTAGTCATTCAGTGGTATCCAACTCTTTGCAACCCCATGGACTGTAGCCCGCCAGGCTCCTCTGTCCATGGGATTCTCCTGGCAAGAATACTGGAGTGGGTTGCCATTTCCTTCTCCAGGGGATCTTCCCAACCCAGGGATCGAACCCAGGTATCTTGCATTGTAGGCAGATTCTTTACCACCTGAGCCACCAGGGAAGCCCTAACAGAGACCAGTGGACACGTATTGCTCTGAGCCTGTAGGAGTTCAATGGGGACTGTGTGTATGTGTGGGTCAGTCACTCAGTCGTACCTGAATCTTTGCAAACCCATGGACTATAGCGTACTAGGCTCCTCTGTCCATGGGACTGGTGTGTGTGTGTGTGTGTGTTTATGGCTGTGTGTCTGTGTTAGTCACTCAGTCATATCCAACTTTTTGCAAACCCATGGACATAGCCCACCAGCTTCCTCTCCGTCCATGGGATTCTCCTGGCAAGAATACTGGAGTGAGTTGCCATTCCCTTCTCCAGGGAATCTTCCCGACCCAGGGATCAAACCTGGGTCCCTGGCATTGCAGGCAGATTCTTTGCCATCTGAGTCACCAGGGAAGCCCTAAAGGGGATCAGTGGACATGTATTGCCCTGAGCCTGTCAGAGTGTCTGAAGTCATCTAAGGGTCCCCCATGGTGGGCATCACCATGCCCTAGACCAGCGGGCTCCAGTCCATTCCTGCCAGGGCTTCTGAATGTCACAGGCGCCTTCCCTGCCCCTGCCACAGGCACCATCATCCATGACGGCTTATTAGGGTTTGACCACACCTGCCCAGGTGTCGGAAATCTGTGCAGCTGCCGTATGAACATCACAGAGCCTCCAGGGCGAGCTGCTGCGTGAGGAGACGGTGCACACTTGCCTCTCCTGCTCCTGCAATTCAGGACAGACCAGTCTCGCCACAGGCAACTCCAGATGGGAGCTGAAGGGCACAACTGAGCCTCTAAGTACCTGATGGATGTCAAAGATTCTTTCCAACAGGCAAGAACATTAAACACTCTTATGCAATAACGAATAGTAATGAAAACCCCGAAAGTTATTTACAACACAAACCTTCTGATGACTCAGATAATTAACGAGGAAAAAAAAAAAAACCCATGGGTGGCAAAAATGCGGAAGGTGTTGACTTGATGACAACTGCCTACAAACTGAAGCATAAAACGGATGAATCCATCCCACCTCGGGAGTAAGGCGATTGTAAAAACCAAGACTGTACCTCATCGAGTTTCTCAAGATCCTCGTAAGGAAGCTTCTGGCCACGTGAATTTCATTTTCAGATGGCTTTTTCTGTGCTATGATATCCAGAACGTCTTTCATCTTCCTTCACAGGTAATTAACAAAGGGAGAAAACTAGACAGACTGCAGGCAAAGGAAAGAGAGGCTGGGAAAAGGAAAGGCCTCACACCGTGTGGCAAATTATTGCAACTCTGTAACAGGAAAGAGTGGGAAAGAGATGGTTTACTGGGGCAGTCCTGCACCCTGAGAGGAGTAAATGTTTCTCATCCTATTTTAGAAGATAATATAGGCAGACCTCAGAGAGATTCTAAGTTGGGCTCCAGACCCTCACAACAAAGCAAATACGGTAATAAAGCTAGCCACATGCGTGCTTTGGTTTCCCCGTGCCTATAAACATTGTGTTTACACTACACTCGAGTCTACCAAGTGTGCAACAGCATGTTTACGAAAACAATGTACAGACCTTATTTTCAATTAAAAAATGCTAACCATCCTCTGAGCCTCCAGAGTCCTAGTAGTAATGCAAGTAAATGCAAAGATCACTGACCACAGAGACCGGAACAAATGTGATGGCGGAAAAGTTCGAAACACTGTGAGAATTACCACAATGTGAGACACAAAGAGACAAAGTGAACAAGTACTGTTGGAAAAATGTCACCAACAGGCTAACTAATGGCACTAATGGCTTGAGAGGGCTGCCACAATTTTTAATTTGTAAAAAACAAAAAAACAAAACGCCAGGATCTGTGAAGCACAATACAGCCAAGTATGTCTACACACGGGTTTCCCAGGTGGCTCAGTGGTAAAGAGGCAACCTGCCAATGCAAGGAGACGCAGGTTCGATCCCTGGGTTGGGAAGATCCCCTGGAGGAGGAGATGGCAACCCACTCCAGGATTCTTGCCTGAAGAATCCCATGAACAGAGGAGCATGGTGGGCTACAGTCAATGGGATCACAAAGAGTTAAACAAGACTGAGTGACTAAACAATGTCTGTACACAGATACATGTTTCTACTTTGAGAAGACACAGCCAAGGGTCACAGTACTAATTATGGCTTTTTAAAAACAAATGAAAGCACAGTGGAAAGGGTGGTACCCACAAGCTCTAAGTAAGGAACTGGGCTACTGGGGACAGTGAAATTTTCCTAAAATGTGTGTGCTCTTATCAGATCTTCAGACTTTCCTAGAGCATAGTAAACATATTTGGGAATCAAGGGAGGCTCCCTGATAGCCCAGCTGGTAAAGAATCCACCTGCAATGCAGGAGACCCTGGTTCAGGAAGATCCCCTGGAGAAGGGATTAGCTACCCACCCACTCCAGTATTCTTGGGCTTCCCTGGTGGCTCAACTGGTAAAGAATCTGTCTGCAATGAAGGAGACCTGGGTTCGATTCCTGGGTTGGGAAGATGCCCTGGAGAAGGGAAAGGCTACTCACCCACTCCAGTATTCTTGGGCTTCCCTGGTGGCTCAGCTGGTAAAGAACCTGCCTGCAATGCAGGAGACCTGGGTTCCATCCCTGGGTTGGGAAGATACCCTGGAGCAGCGAAAGGCTACCCACTCAAGTATTCTGGCCTGGAGAATTTTCCATGGACTCAACAGTCCATGGAGTTGCAAAGAGTCGGACACGACCGAACAACTTTCTCTTTTCAGGTGGTTTGTAAGCCCCTCTGGCGGCTAAAACGGCAGGGTTTTTAAAATTTTTCTTTTTTCTTAAGAATTTATTTATTTTGTATATTTATTTATCGGGTCTTGGATGTAGCACACCAGCATCTTCATTGCATCCCGTGGGGCACACGGGCCGTCTAGTTATGGCATGAGGGCTTTCTTGGGCACTGCACAGCATGTGGGATCCTGGTTCCCCAACCAGGGCTCGAATCGGCGTCTCCTGCGTTGCAAGGCAGATCTTTAACCACTGGACCACCGGGAAGGTGGCCCCTAGGGTTGTCTGGATGAGAGAGACGAGGGCGATTGGCTGAGAGCTGATCTCTGGCATCAGTCATTGGGACCAGACTGGGCAGCAAGGCACAGGGGACCAAATGCTGCTCTGGCGCCACCTAGAGTCCCCAGGTGGAACAGACACAGGAGGGGCAGATATAAGATGCTCATCTCAGGAGACTTGTGTTTCTTCCTACACAAGATAAACGCTGTGTGGCTTTCAACCACCGGGAGCCCGCCAGCATGGGGCCATGAGGGGTGCACAGGCCACCAGTGAGCCAGTGGGGTCGCTCAGTCACATCCGGCTCTTTGCGATCCCGGGACTGTAAGCCTACCACGCTCCTCTGTCCATGGGATTTTCTCCATGGAGTGGGTTGCCATTTTCCTTCTCCGGGGGAATCTTCCCAATCCTGGGGATGGAACCCAGGTCTCCCTGCATTGCAGGCAGACGCTTTTGCCATCTGAGCCACCAGGCACGGGCCATAGGATGAGTCAAAACAAGATGCCCCAATGTGAGGGAGCAAGGGATACCTGCTCGGGGTTAACTGCCCCATGTGTATGGGTAGGGAAGACCCACACTGCAGCTAAAGTGCCCTTGAGCCCTTGGGGACGGGGAGCCCCCAGAAGACATCAAACAGGAGTGGACCTGAGTGCTATGGAAGGAACACCCCCCCCCTCACTGCCCCCACTTCCCCCACCACGGGCCCCAGTCGGACACAAGCCAGCTTGGCTGTGGGAAACCAGCAAGGACGCCCCTTTCCGGGAGGGAGGAGGCTGGCATAGCTCAGCCCAGAGATGCCCAAAGCTGTGCAGGCAGGGATGCTCAGGAGAAAAGAGCCCAAATCCGGCCAGGGCAGGGGGTGCTGATGCCCCCCACTGAGCGGGGAGCTCTGAACTCCAGCAGTTCCAGAAACGCAAGGGGGCTGAGTCCAAGCCATGCCCACCCGGAGACTAACAGTGTGACTGGTCACCCCAGCAAATAGGAGAGACATCCTTTCTGCTCCAATGGCTACTGCGGCTCGGACAATCTTAAAAGAAAAAACATAAATACAAGTATTGTAGAAAACGTGGCACATTTAAAAATTAGAAGGCCAGTAAGACAACAAACAGCTTCCCTGGTGGCTCAGCTGGTAAAGAATCCGCCTGCCATGCAGGAGACCTGGGTTCGATCCCTGGGTTGGGAAGATTTCCTGGAGAAGGGAAAGGCTACCCACTCCAGTATTCTGGCCTAGAGAATTCCATGGACTAGTAGAAAAACCCGTAACCTAAAGATGACCGTGAGTAACATCTCTCTGCATTTCTTCCCCTGTTTTAGATAGTTCAAAGAGTCCTGCAGACCCGGTGGGGCCTCTCCCTCTGCAGCCTGCTGGGTTGGGTGAGCATTTCTGCATGCCCCTGTCACTCTTCTAAAATGTCTTTTTGGAGGGGGCCATGTGGCATACAGGATCCTGTTCCTTGACCTGGGATCAAACCTGGGCCCTCTGTCATCGGAAGCACGGAGTCTTAACCACTGGACCGCCAGGGAAGTCCCCAAAGTGTCATTTTTAATTCGGCCTAATATTCCTTCCATGTAAATGCTGAAAAAGCTATGGTGTTGACTAGCAGAACACTGGCTTGTCTAGTTTCCAAATCAAATTATCCGTCCTAAGGAGGGTTCCCTGAAACCTTTTCCACCAGGTACACACCAAAATTGATCTCAGTTTGCAAAAGAAACTATAGCCTGCCAGGCTCCTCTATCCATGGGATTTTCCAGGCAAGAATACTGGAGTGGGTTGCCATTTCCTTCTCCAGGGGATCTTCCCAACCCCAGGGATCGAAATCAGGTCTCCCACACTGTGGGCAGACTCTTTGCCCTCTGAGCCACAAGGGAATCCCAGTTTACTTCAATATTAAAAATAATTTTATATGGCAGGTAGTCTTTTTCTTTTTTTAAAGGAAGACGTTTAGATCACAAATATTAAACATGATAAGGATACCACTAAATATTAAGAATGGATCTAGATCTTGAAAATGAGTTTTTAAAAAAGCAATTATTAAAATAAGCCCTTGAGTGAAATGTTCACAATCTCAGAGAATTCTTCTCTCAAAAAAAAAGCAATAAACAAAAATCACGTGAATGCCGGGTTATTTTCCTAACCTTTCCAAATGCAGCAATCAGCGGCTGCCTCAGAAAATAAACACAGCCTGCATGTGGTCCCCGCAAGCACGGTGGGCCTGAGAATACAGGGTCTGCAGGCTGGGAGGCCAGCGGGGAAGGCAGGGCCTTGGCTGGACACTGTGACAGGGGAACCACAGGGTGTGCGGGCTGCAGGTGACACTGGCCATGGGGAGACTTCTTGGGGAATAAAACCCCAAGTGACACTTGGGGCCATCTTAAAAGCAAGAGTCGGAGTAGACGGCAGTGGGGAGGGCCTTGAAGATAAAGGAGAGCCTGGAAAGTCCTGCAGGTGCTTCCCACTGAGTACTGGGGTGGCTAAGATAAGCTCCAGGCAGGCAGCCCCCGGAGCTTCCGGACGCAGGGGGACAGAGGTCTGCATGATGCTGATGGTGCTTCCGGGCTGGAGGAAAGCCAAAACCGCAAACACCCTTTTTATTAAGTGTTTTGAAACCAACACATCTCAAAGCACCAGCCTACAGACACTAGGAGAAGACTCTTGAGAGTCCCTGGGACTGCAGGGAGATCCAACCAGTCCATCCTAAGGGAAATCAGTCCTGAATATTCATTGGAAGAACTGATGCTGAAGCTGAAACCCCATACTTTGGCCACCTCATGCGAAGAGCTGACTCATTGGAAAAGACCGTAATGCTGGAAAAGATAGAAGGCAGGAGGAGAAGGGGGCGACAGAGGAAGAGATGGTTGGGTGGCATCAGCGACTCGTTGGACGTGAGTTTGAGCAAACTCCGGGAGTTGGTGATGGACAGGGAAGCCTGGCGTGCTGCAGTCCATGGGGGCCCCAAGAGTCGGACAGGACTGAGCGACTGAACAACAACAACAACAGACACTCAATGAAGCCCGCCCTGAGCTGCGGCTGCCTTCCTGCCCCGGTCAGGCTTCTCAAGCCTCTCCGTCTCCAGAGCTGTCTCTGCCTCCCACCTCTCCAAGGTCCCCGCAACTCAGCTCTGCAGATCGGGCCCTCGCTCCGCAACCCTCAGCGGCTCCCAGCGGCCAGGGAGCGACACCCAGGCCCCTGCAGAGTTGTCATGTGCTCCCCGGGTGGGCACACTGCACTGGCACAAGGCCTTCTGGCCATTCAGAGGCGAGCTGGGGTCTGAGATGCACAGCTCTAGCCCCAGGCTAACCACACACCCCTGGAGCATCCCCTTTGCCAGCCTCTTTAGGAGGCCCTGGCATTGCTGACATGGGCCACGTCTGTCTCCAACCTGGCTCAGCCTTCACAGGACAGCTCGACATGGAGGTCGGCTTTCAGCCCACCCTCCTTCCTTCCGTCAAGAGCTTTCTGGGTCCCTGCCCATCACCCACTCAGCTGCCAGCACCCCCGAGGGCAGGAACCAAGGGGATGACGTTGGCAGCCTGGCTGGAGCACTTCCGACATACGTGAATGAATAAAAAACACGCGTCAGAGCGTCTGTTGAATGGCGGACTGTTCCCCCCACCCACCACCCCTCCGCAAGCAGTGACCTGACAACACGGAGCTGTGGATGGTGACATCATTCTTGATGAAAGGCGATTAAGAGGCCAGTACTTCATGCCCTTATACAGAAAGAGAAAAGAAGTGAAGATAAAAATTCCCAAGCGACCTCAATGGCTGAAAGTGACGCCCGACATCACAGCAGCATTTTAGGCAAATGCCATGGCCGAGGAGCGTCCGCATGGGATAAAAGCTTCAGGGCTGCACTAGACTGGGGCACCCCTTACCTGTCCCCTAGCCAGGACACGCGCATACTTGTCTCGGCCACTCGTGTTCCCCAGATGTATTCACAGGGAAGACCGCACAGACACGGCACACAATGAACACAGGCAGAAGGGGGACAGACCCAAATGACCGGGCTGTCTTTCTGTTAACTTCTGAAAAGGGGGGTGGGGGGCGACTGTCTCACCCAGCACCGTTGTTGTTGCTGTTGTTTACTGGATTAGTTGTGTCCCGCTCTTTTGCCACCCCAGGGGCTGTAGCCCGCCAGGCTCCTCTGTCCATGGGAATTCTCCACGCAAGAATACTGGAGTGGACTGCATTTCCATCTCCAGGGGATCTTCCCAATCCATAGGGATGGACCCCTGGATTGGCAGGCGGATTCTTTACCCACTGAGCCACCAGTGAAGCCCAACCCAGCACCAGCAACACTAAAAATGCTTTGTCCAAACCACAAATCATAGCGCATATCCCCAGTTGTTGAACACACGGTTTCATTCAACTCGATGTTTTTTATAAAGGTACCAACACAACTTTCTTGGCTACATTTCAACCCTACAATGGATATTTTGGTCAAGATACCACAGACACTCAAAGGTGCAACCATTAACATAACTAAATATAAGTAAAAAAAGGTGCAACCATTAACATAACTAACTATAAATATAAATTAACATAACTAAATATAAGCAACAGAGTTGGTGAGTTTTAAGAGTGTACAAACAAAAATATGTGCAACATTCTCTGCATGCCTTAATATATTAGAAACCATCACCTTTTCCACACCACATTTCATCAACATCACTTGCATGTTACCACTCTCTTCTTGGCTCAGAGTAGGAAACATCTCACATAATTCACCTGATTCACTTGCTTAAGCCATACACTAAATCTACATCTGAAAAGAAGCAACCTTTCCCCAAATAAAGCAGTTCTGTTCCGTGTGAGTCCCCCCCCCCATTTTATTTAATAAAAACAAGTCTGATCTTTGTGGTGTTTTTTTTTTACCCTCCCAAGCAAGACAACATCTGCCCAATATAAACCCGTGGGTCTACTCTAGTTTAACAAGCAAGCAAACATAGTGGCTAATGCCCATAAGCCCCCAAACGCTCACAACAGAAACTTCTCCCCTAAAATGTGAATGATGTCTCTCAGACCACTCTGCAGAAGCATCCTGGGTAAGACAGACACCCCGAACACACCGAGTTTCTGCCCCAGGAAGAGCTCTCCAGGAGGGGAAGGGGAGATGGGGGAAGGGGGAGAAGGGAGGGGAGAAGGGAGAGGGGAGGGGAGGGGAGGGGAGAGGGAGAGGGAGAAGGGAGAGGGAGAGGGGAGGGGAGAGGGGAGATGAGAAGGGGAGAGGGGAGATGGGAAGGGGAGAAGGGAGGGGGGAGGGGAGAGGGAGTAGAGGGAGAGGGGGAGAAGCAAGAGGAGAGGGAGAATAAGGGAGAGGAGAAGGGAGGGGAGGGAAGAAGGGGGGAGATGGGGGAGGGGGAGGGGGAGAAGGGGGGAGAAGAGAGAAGGGGGGAGATGGGGAAGGGGGAGAAGCGGGAGAGGGAGGGAAGCACCTCCAGTAAGATACACATCCCCCTGAACACAGAGTTTCTGTTCCAGGAAGAGCTCTGGAGGAGGGGAGGGGGGCTGGGAAGAAGGGGGGAGGGGGAGAAGGGGGAGGGGAGAAAGGGGAGGAGAAGGGAGAGAGGGGAAGCGGGTGGGGGAGAAGGGAGGTGGGGGGGTGAGGGATGGGGAGGGGGAGACACAACCTGCCCAGTCCTAGCCACCCCTCTCCTCTTGCAGCTTCAGGAGCATCTCCGCTCATCACTGCTGGGGCCACGCACAGAGCAGCCTGCTCAGGACAGCTGGGAGGAGCCAGAGGCAGATGGCAGGCCAGACTCGACGCTGGCTCAGTGCAGAGCTCACTGCACCTCAGAGCTGTGGAGAAACCCACACATGTGGCAGGAAACCTGCTCCGAGCAGGCGTGCGTGCTGTCACTGGAGCGGACACCTGCCTTCTTTAAATGTGTCACTATGCCAGAGCGTCTGGCTAACCCTCACCACCTCCTGCAGCAAAAGCCTGCATCCCTGGGTGGTAATCTGCTCCTGAATGTGAGCTTAGCCTGGAATCAGAGTCACAGAAGGCTTTAAGGCGTCCGGCAAAGACGCAGAAAGGAACAAAGAATCTGCCTTATGGACAGTGTGGTCCTGGCAAAACGGCTCACGGCAGCGGGCGGACCACTCGAGAGTGAGATGAACAATGAAGCGGCAGGAGAGGCTCACTGTAAACAAGATTCATATTCACCAGATAAATGTGGCAGAAGGACCAAAAGAGCCATTCCAAGTGTCACAGTATAGCTTATAGCATGATACTTAGAAGAAATTTTCCATACGGTGATTGAAATTCCATGCACTCCTAAAAGGGAGCTGAACGTATGGTCATTTGCCCAGAGCGGAGGACTGTGGATGAGGTTCGGGCACTATGCACGCAGAGGTTTTTAATGCAGGTTTGACAGCACCCAGCAGACACAGCCTGAACCCAGCACTGGTAAGAACTCCCCATTCCTCAGCGTGTCTCCAACAGCGTCCCCAACAGCGAGGGGCTTCCGGACACCCCCGTTAATCTGGAAAACGCCACAAGTGACCCAGTTTGGGGTCTTAACCTTTTCCAAGCGCATTTGCTTAAGCCAGTGGCGTGACCGTGGTAGCTGCCCAGCAAAACAACTGGCGGCCCTCAGGGAAATACAGGCAGCCCTCAAGGAAATACCACTGCCCATATCCCTCCCACACCTGCCCATCAGGATCTCGGGGGCGGGGAAGACAGGTGTATGTTCCCACATCCTGAACTTCCCTGTGTGCAGCAGTTCCTTGGCTAAGAAAGAGGGAACAACAAAGCGCCCAGGAGGTAGGCCAGCGGCTCCCCCTGCTCCCCGAGTCCTCTGACTCCAGGCAGATGCCAGGATGAGCCTGGGTGTGTCAGAGGAGGATGTATGTGCACCCATGGGGCTCCTGTGACCCTTCTTTGTTCCCTGACAACACGACCCTGGGAGGGAGGCAGTGCCGGCTCTCATCTGTCCGGGAAAGAAGCTTGGCTGCACACAGACAATGATCGGGGTTCCTGTCCCCCAAGGCACTGCCCTCTGGGCTCCGGCTTCTAAATGATGACAAGATATGTGGGGCCCGAGAAACCAGATGTCTCCACTTTGTGACTCTCGGCAAGGACGAGAAAGACAAACACAGCCAGCAGACGTCACCAGCGGGAGGGAAGTATGTCAACCACAATTCCCACTTTGGGACTGCCCTGGTGGTCCAGTGGTGAAGGATCATCCGCCTGCCAATGCAGGGGACATGCGTTCGATCCCTGGTCTGGGAAGATCCCCCAGGCCTAGGAGCAACCAAGCCCACGTGTGACCACTACTGAGCCCATGCTCCGAAACAACAGAAGCCACTGCAATGAGAAAGCCCACGCACGGCAAATAGAGTAGACCACCGCCCCCCCCAGCTCCCCACAACTAGAGACGAGCCTGTGCAACAACGAAGACCTAGCATAGACCCCTCCCCTGAAAAGAAAACAAAAAAACAAAAAGACCAAACCAACCAACCAGAAAAAAACTGCCCACATTGTTCACAAAGCCTGTTTCACCTTGAGGTGCATACATGCCTTTCCGCAGATCCTCCCAGAACAACCCAAGCTGCACTGGCCACTCGCACCATCAGGACCCTAAGCTGTCTTCAGTCTTTATCAGAAAAGCCACCTTTTTCTTAAGGTGCCTGGGGTGGTTAGGTACTTAAGGGTTAAGGAAGCGCCTCTGCCATCTGGTCAACCTCCAACATTGGATTACTTGTGTGTTGGTGGCTCAATGAATTCACTGTAGAGTGCCTTTATAATCACTTAAAAAACCAGTATGTGATCTTTTGTGGAGTTCTACATGGAATCTGGGTCTCCTGCATTGCAGGCGGTCTCTTTACCTGACTTAGGCACCAGGGAAGCCCCAGGCATAAAACACTAGAAAACTGCTCTTCTCAGATATACAAGTCAGAATAGTGATTGCCTAGGGATGGAGACAGATGAGAATGGGGAGATTAGACAGAGAAGGATACGGGCTTCCCAGGCGGTGCAGTGGTAAAGAATCTACCTGTCAATGCAGGAGACAGGACACTCGGGTTTAGTCTCTAGGTCGGGAAGATCCCCTGGAGAAAGGAAGAGCAACCCACTGCGGTATTCTCGCCTACGGACCCCCATGGACAGAGGAGCCTGGCAGGCTGCAGTCCACGGGGTGCAAAGAGTCAGACATGACTGAGTGGCCAAGCAGAGAAGGATATGTTATTGATTTAAGAACTCAATTTTAAAAGCACTCACAGGACTTCCTGGGTATACCTAGTGGCTAAGACTCCATGCTCCCAATGCAGGGGGCCCAGGTTCAATTCCTGGTCCTAGATCCCACATGCCGAGACTAACCTGGCACAGCCAAACAAACAAATAATAATTTAATTAAAAAATATAACTTAGTATAGAGTTTTAAAAGTCCTTACTATGTGCATCATCTCACACGCTAGTAAAGTAATGCTCAAAATTCTCCAAGCCAGGCTTCAGCAATATGTGAAGCATGTACTTCCAGATGTTCAAGCTGGTTTTGGAAAAAGCAGAGGAACCAGAGATCAAATTGCCAACATCCACTGGATCATGGAAAAAGCAAGAGAGTTCCAGAAAAACATCTATTTCTGCTTTATTGACTATGCCAAAGCCTTTGACTGTGTGGATCACAATAAACTGTGGACAATTCTGAAAGAGATGGGAATACCAGACCACCTGACCTGCCTCTTGAAAAACCTATATGCAAGTCAGGAAGCAACAGTTAGAACTGGACATGGAACAACAGACTGGTTCCAAATAGGAAAAGGAGTACGTCCAGGCTGTATATTGTCGCCCTGCTTATTTAACTTATATGCAGACTACATCATGAGAAACGCTGGGCTGGAAGAAGCACAAGCTGGAATCAGGATTGCCGGGAGAAATATCAATAACCTCAGATTGCAGATGACACCACCCTTATGGCAAAATATGGAACTAAATAGCCTCTTGATGAAAGTGAAAGAGGAGAGTGAAAAGTTGGCTTAAAGCTCAACATTCAGAAAACTAAGATCATGGTATCTGGTCCCATCACTTCATGGGAAACAGATGGGGAAACAGTGGAAATACAGGTTCAGTCCCTGGGTTGGAAAGATCCCCTGGAGGAGGAAATGGCAACCCACTCCAGTATTCTTGCCTGGAGAATCCCATGGATAGACGAGCCTGGTGGGCTACAGTCCACGGGGTCGCAAAGAGTCGGACACGACTGAGTGATAAAGCATGCACACAGGGAGGTATTCTTTTGCCTATTGGAAAACTCAGGTATTTTTTTGGGCTCCAAAATCACTGCAGATGGTGACTGCAGCCATTAAATTAAAAGACGCTTACTCCTTGGAAGGAAAGTTATGACCACCTAGATAGCATATTCAAAAGCAGAGACATTACTTTGCCAACAAATGTCCGTCTAGTCAAGGCTATGGTTTTTCCAGTGGTCATGTACGGATGTGAGAATTGGACTGTGAAGAAAGCTGAGCGTCGAAGAATTGATGCTTTTGAACTGTGGTGTCGGAGAAGACTCTTGAGAGTCCCTTGGACTGCAAGGAGGTTTAATCAGTCCATCCTAAAGGAGATCAGTCCTAGGTGTTCATTGGAAGGACTGATGCTAAAGCTGAAACTCTCACATGAGGAATGGACCACGATGACTTACACACAAGCGGACTTGGGTGCAAAGGCGTCACAGCACAGCAGTGTCTGCTGCATGAATACTCCGGAAGCACCATAAACGTCCACGCAAAAAGGATCTGTTACCCACACAGTGGACCATCCAGACCTCGGAGCATCGTGGGGTCGTTAGGACAAGTCATGAGTCAGACCTCAGGGCGCTCAACAAACTCCACTTTCATGTGTAAACGTTTACACAAGCACCTGTTTCTAAAAGGAAACCTAAGAGAGTAGTACTGACACGGCCGCTCTTCAGAGAGGCAAAACGAGGGGATGGAGTTGGGGTGAGAAAAAGGTTGATGGATTCCATGCAATTCCCTTTTGAAAGTGAATATTGGGACTTGCCTGGTGGTCCAGTGGCTAAGAAACTGCGCTCTGAATGCAGGGCGCCAGGGGTTCCAGCCCGGGTCAGGGAACTAGATCCCAGGTGCCACAACTAAGACCCGGCACACCCAAATAAATAAAAGTAAATACTTAACAACAACATGAAAAGTGAAATGGTTTCCCACATCCACGTGTCACTCTCAGGACTGATAAATGCAGAATAAAAAAATCACACTTGGAGAAAACTGTAGCTGGTATTCCAGCAGCCACCCCTAAAGAGTGCTTGTTTTGACCACTGCGCAGTGAGCAAACCCTTTGAGGGCACTGCGTAGAACCCTTTGGGGTCACCGCAGCTGACCGCTCCCGGGGGACCAAATGTGCTGCTGACCCCGGGAACACACCACACCGAACCCCAAAAGCTTCTCTTTATAAGTGCAGAGGTCGATGAGGTGACCCCAAAGAAACGCTACACCACGGCAGCATCTCTCTCGTCCCCTCCACCCCGAAGGGCTCAGAGACAGCCACACCGGGACACTCGTTTTCTGATTTACCAGGACAATCGCCTATTCCATGGAGCAATGAGGCTGCTCCGTTAATGCGGCAAAGAAAACTTTCTCCTTCTTCACTTTCTGAACCTCCTCCGTGGATGCTATTTTGGTTCCCCCAAAAAAATCCTTTGGGATATGTCTTCAAGTCTGTACTAAAAACTGAAGTGCGAGGGGAGGTCAATTTACTTTTTAAAATTTACAGCCAATCTTGGAAAAGACTGGACTAATTCTGTTTAAAAAAGGCAGGTCAACACTGTACTGTGAATGAGCCAACTGTGAAATACCAAGTGGAGGATTATTTCTCTATATAAAAGCAGTCACGGGAATTTCTTGGCTGTGCAGTGGTTAAGACCCTGGTGCCATCACTTTGGGGCCCTGAGTCTGATCTCTGGTCAGGGAACTAAGATCTTGCAAGAATTCCATGGAATGCTCTAGGCAAGAATACTGGAGTGGGTAGCCGTTCCATTCTCCAGGGGCTCTTCCCAACCCAGGGATCAAACCCAGGTCTCCCACATTGCAGGCGGATTCTTTCCCAGCTGAGCCACCAGGGAAGTCCAAGAATACTGGAGTAGGTAGCCTATCCCTTCTCCAGGGGATCTTTCCAACCCAGGAATCGAACCGTGGTCTGCTGCACTTCAGGCAGATTCTTTACCAGCTAAGCCACCAGGGAAGCCAGCAAGCTTTGGAGCCAGTGTGGCCCAAAACAATCATCAATACCTCTGAGCTGCCCAGCTGTACTGTTCTAGTTCCTGCGTGTAAAAGCATCAGGTCCCCAATTTCACTAACCCCCTCAAATTATCCCAACTCCTATTCACAATTTGCTTTCTAAGCAAGTACGCTTGCCCGCCCCAGAGCTCAGCACAGTGCTAGAAACACCTGGATGTCCGTGTACATCACTCCACGTTAGCATGAGACCCGAAAATCCGGTAGCCTGCCACCTTGTGTTAAAACTGGGCCATGACACTTTGCTTCATTTAGAGAATCAGCTATTGCCAGGGATAAGATTTAAGGAATCAAAATCACTTCATAAGTCAAAAATTAACACTCAGAAGTAATTAAAAAAGGAATCTTGTAAGAACTGACCGTTACCAGGAACTCTACTCAATACTCTGTGACAAGCACAGGAAAAGAATCTAAAAAAGAGTGTGTGTGTTTGTGTATATGTATATGTATGTATAACTGATTCAACTTGCTGTCTTTTCCAAAGAGTCGTCCATTTGCATCAGGTGGCCAAAGTATCGGAGCTTTAGCTAAGTTAACTATACTCCAACATAAAACTAAATTTAAAAAAAAGAAGAAGAAAAGGAAATCTTTCAAATTTGTGAAGTTGGATTCATCCTTGGCCAAGAGCGGAATCACTCATGTACTTCCTAAGTGTACACGCTCACACATGTTTACACACACACACACACACACACACACACACACACACGTCCACATCAGGACTGTCACAGTTGACACAGGGCAGCCAACAGACTCCACGCTTTGCTGGCCTGCTCATCTCTGTCCGTAAACAAGGCTTGACACCCAGGTCTTACCTTTTCACCACCAGCTTCAGGGTCTTATGCGACCCCTTCACCAAGCAGATGGCCTCCTGTCTAAACCCGGACAGACCGACATCATTGATGCCCACGATCTCGTCTCCGGCCAGCAGTTTGTCCACGGCCGCAGCTTTGCTGCCTTCTTCAACCTGCAATGCAGAAAGAGGGTCCATGAGCTCCCCCCACCGAATGAGCAAACCAGTCCCCAGGACGCAGACAGGAGGACGTGTCGGTGACAGCTCTGTGACACCTACCTGTTCTCAGACTGGCTTCAGAACGACCCAGGAGTAAAGGGATCCAGCTTGGGCCCCGATTCCCTGTGGGAGACCAGGGATGCACCCTTCTCCTGGTCTGTACCCCTCATCCAGTCTACATCTGCAAGGCCTACCTTTTACGGAAGGGGCAGCAGAGTACACACACACTCAAAAACACACCAGAAACAGGGGATCCAGACGGACCCCTTTGCTCTCCGGATCTCCTTCCTCCAAAAAAAAAAGATGGGTGTTTTAAAATTATTGACAAGTTATGTCTCACCCATCAATCCTGCACGTAGAGCTTCCCTGGGGGTCCCGTGGTTAAAGAATCTGCCTGCCAAAGCAGGAGACACAGGTTAGAGCCCTGGTCAGGGAAGAGTCCATGTCCCACAGCGGCAGAAAGCTTGTGCACGACAACTGCTGAGCCTGGGCTCCAGAGCCCAGGGGGCTACAACTACTGAAGCCCGTGCGCCCAAGAGCCCGTGTTCTGCAACAAGAGAAGCCATCACAATGAGACGTCCACAGGCTGCAAGTGGACAGGGGCGCCTGCTCGCCACAACTGGAGAAAGCCCACGTGCACCAACAAAAGACCCACCAGAGCCAAAAAAAATAGTTTTTTTTTAAAGTCCTGCACCTAGGACTTTTTCTGTAACAGGTTTCTTTCACTGTTTTGTTTTTTTTTTTATTTCTGTAACAGCTCTATTTAGCTATAAGTCAAATACACGCCAATCCACCCATGTACACACAAATGAATGGACTGTTAGTTGTATTCAGACTCATCCAACCATCACCACCCACCCAGCTGAGAACAGGCTTCCTAAGCCAGAAGAAACCTCGTGCCTGTCAGCAGTCACTCTCCAGCCCTCCCCGGAAACCGTGTACGTGTACGTGTACACGTGCGTATTGTGGACACTTGATATACACAGTCATACAACAGGTGGGCTTTTGTGTCTGGCTTCTTTCACTCATGATGTGTTTTCCAGCTGCGTCAGTGTTGACCTCTGTTGGAACTCCGTTCCTTTTTAGGGCTGAGTGATACTCCATCGTACCAATCAACCACATTCAATTTATCTGTTCATCAGGGCTGGATATATTTACTTTGTTTCTACTTACTGGGCTATTCAGTCAGTTCAGCTCAGTAGCTCAGTTGTGTCCAACTCTTTGCCACCCCACAGACTACAGAACTTCAGGCCTCCCTGTCCATCACCCACTCCCGGAATTAACTCAAACTCATGTCCATTGAGTTGGTGATGCCATCCAACCATCTCACCCTCTGTCATCCCCTTCTCCTCCTGCCTTCAATCTTGCCCAGCATCAGGGTCTTTTCCAATGACTCAGCTCTTCGCATGAGGTGGCCAAAGTACTGGAGTTTCAGCTTTAGCATCATTCCTTCCAAAGAACACCCAGGACTGATCTCCTTTAGAATGGACTGGTTGGATCTCCTTGCAGTCCAAGAGACTCTCAAGAGTCTCCTCCAACACCACAGGTCAAAAGCATCAATTCTTCAGCACTCAGCTTTTTTTAGAGTCCAACTGTCACATCCATACATTTGGCTGTCAGCCCCCCTTAACACTTGTATACACATGTTTGTGTGTGAATATGCATCCTCACTTCCCTTGGGTGTACAACTAGGAGTAGAATGTCGGGGTCATATGGTAACTAGCATAAACATTTTGAGGACCTGCTAGACTGCTTTTTTTTTTTTTTTAATTTATTTATCTATTTCGCTGTGCTGGGTCTTAGTTCCAACACATGCCATCTTCCGTCTTCATTGTGGCATGGGGTCTTAGCTGTTCCTGACCATGGGATCAAACCCATGTATGTAAAACACTCCCTACTCAGAGTTACACACAGTATGTACACAAGTGGACTGACCTACTCCTTAAAAAGATTTTACGACTTTTATCCTGAGAATTTTCAATCTGTAAATCCTTAACCCAGCTTTTCTTATATAGTAATAATCCAACTAAGCATCGAGTAAGCCATCAATTAACCAACCTACTTTCTGTACCAGTGCCCTGCAAACTGTGTGCCGTGCTTATTCTCTCTGTCGTCTCCAGCTCTTTGCTACTCCATGGACTGCAACCAGCCAGGCTACCCTGTCCATGGGATTCTCCAGGCCAGAATACTGGAGTGGGCTGCCATGCCCTCCTCCAGGGGATCTTCCCAACCCAGGGATCGAACCCAGGTCTCCTGCACTGCAGGCAGATTCTTTACAGTCTGAGCCACTAGGGAAGCCCAAGAATACTGGAGTGGGTAGCCTGTCCCTTCTCCAGCGGATCTTCCCGACCCAGGAATCGAACCGGGGTCTCCTGCAGTACAGGCAGATTCTTTACCAGCTGAGCTACCAGGGAAGCCCTATGACCCATGAATCAAACCCAGTCAGCTAGGACTTCCCTGGTGGTCCAGTGGTTAAGACTCCGTGCTCCCAATGCAGGAGGCCCGGGTCCCATCCCTGGCCAGGGAAGATCCCACATGCTAGGTGGCGTGCCCTCCCCTCACCCTCCCTGCAAAAAATCCAGCCAGCTGTCTTTTTTTTGTTTGGGGTAAATAAAATTTTACTGGAATACAACCACACCCATTTGTTTATACACTGCTACAGGAGAGAATGGAATAGTTTGGGGCCCATAAAGCCAAAAATATTTACTACTTGGCTTGTTACTTAAAAAAAAAAAAAGCTGCCAACCCCTGTTCTACACCAAAAAGCCATTCTTTTTACAAACTGCTAGGAAAACTAGTGAAAAAGATGACTGTTTATGTGCATACCAGGGTACAATTTTGGAAGTTCACTGTGCTCCCACTATATGCCAGGGCTGACCTGAAAATCAGTTCCAAACCTCACCAGGCACTAAAGCAAGGAAACGTTCCTCCTCTGGGGGTTGCAGAGCTGGAAATGAAGCCACTGACAGGCTCAAGGATGAAACCACACGGTACTTGGACCCGTCTCTCCGCCTGCACCCGAGGACAACTCAACCCCTCCTTAGGGTAACAGAGTAATTATTTATTGCAAGTTGACCATAAACAGAACATAATGAACAAAATGACCACTCCAAACAGAACTATGAAGCAATTCGTTTGGCTAACAACTGGTTTCCAAGTCTAGACGATTTTTAATCCCAACGTAATGACAGATCCCATCGTTAATAAGCTTCCACTCGGCCAAGATTACACACTCAGCCAGAAACAGCCAAGGTGAAGGATATGTGGTGGAGAGTTTAGGTTTCGACATGCCCCAGCTGGGGGTGCCCAAGGGCTATGTCCAATCGGAGGGTTGGTGGGCAGTTAGCTGGGGTGGGCGGGAGGTGGGAGTTCCCGGAGGAAAAGATGGAGTCAACAGCAGAGGAAGGAACTTAAAAGACTGGAGAGGCGGGGATGGAGGCTGCCCACACAGAAAACAGATCCATGAACAGCGGAGGACAGAATCCTTGGGCTGCCTGGCAGAGAAGGATGAAGGAGCAGGAGACGGAGGAGAAAGAAGGGATGGGTGTCCCCAAGGAGACAACAACCAGACACGCGTAGAGCTGGTGAATCTGAGCATCACAAGAAAGCCTTTAGGTGAAACCATGATACTGAAGGAACCTGCAGGGTCTCAGAACAGGTTCTGAAGGTAGCCCTTCCTACAGAGAACTCATCACCTGTAACGACTCAGCCACGACCTGGTGAGCTTTTCCGCCTCATCCCCACAAACCCTTGCACGTGAGACTCTCTCAAAGCGCTGTCATTAACGTCTGGCTAAGGGACTCGCCTGGAGGTCCAGTGGCTAAGACTCTGAGCTCCCAAATGCAGGGTGCCCAGGGTTCGATCCCTGGTCAGGGAACTAGATTCCATGTGCCACTACTAAAGATTCTGACCACTGCAATGAAGACGGAAGATCTTCAATGAAGATCTGGCTTGGTCAAATAAATTAAAAATTTTTTGAACAAAAGTCTGGCTTCACCCCGAAGCCCAAATCACATCGTGTTGCTTCCCTTCATCTGCAAAGACTTCCCAGCTCCTGCTCCAGCCGCAAAGACCGCATTCCAAGGCAGCCTGTCTGCCTCACCCAAACCACACTCCACCTACACTCCCAGCAAAAAAAAAAACGGCTCCAGGTTTGGGAGACAGAGTAGCCGGGGATCTCTGCCTGCCTCGGCTTCCTCGCCAAGACAAAGCATTTGTCCAACATTTTTCACGCTCATGGCGAAGAGAGTTGCAAACGAGGCAGCTCTGAAGACCTCGGGTCTGTACCCTTGACACCATCAAGCTTCTCCCATGAGGAAGACTTCATTAGGCTTGAACCTGGTGAAGCCCAGACTTGAAGCTGGCCCTAGGGTCCCAGAAATACGGCTCTGCCCATCAGCTGTGTATAGTCTACAGTGCATTACACATGATGAGTCACGCCTCAAATGCATCGTGCATTGCACACACGCAGGCTCCTTTTATTGCCATCCTCTGTTTAACAGTCAAGATAGTGCTGGGCATTGCCAGTAGCAGAGGGCACCGTCTGCAGGAGCCACAAATGGGGCAGTCCTATTCTACAACCACCGGGCAAAGTTCTCGGTGTCCTTTGCTCAGGGGGAAAAAAAAAAAAAAAAAACTCCCTTTACAAAAAGGCAGGCAGGCAAGGACCAAGGAATCCACACCCACCCATGATGCCTGTCCATGTACCCCGGTCAGAAGGAAAGCCCCAAGCTCACTCGCCAGGCTGAATATTCCGGTTTGGATTGTTCACTGGAATTCTGTTTGCCAAACTCCTGTTGAGTTTTTAGGGCTTCGAAGTGTCCAAAAATGAGCAGACTGCCTTGCTATCCTGATGGAAACATTTACTCTGGCAACAGCAAGAGGGAGGGAAAGGGGAAAAAAAAAAAAAAAAAACAGTCCATGGAAGTCTTTTTGAAAGCAAGCTTTCGTATTTCATCCAACGGATGTTGTTACAGATGATCGAAGATACACCCACCAAGGGCGGGGGGGAGGGGGGGACCCCAATTCTCATGGGAGCCAGGACTCACTCAGGAAGGGACCGAGTCAGGGCAGTGGGGGTGAGAGGGGAGGGGCTCGAGGCTGGAGATGAAAGACCTTCACCCCCAGACAGCAACTTGAAAGGGCCAGCAGAGATGGGGGTGGACATTTCACGGGAAGGGCTCAGGACCCGGGCCCATCTGAAGAATGTCAGCCTGGAAAGCATGGCGCCCTGGCAAGGGGAGCCTCTGAAGATAAGGCCAGAAAGAGGAAGATGAGGAATTTGACCTTGAATTTCAGAAGCCGGAAGGATACCCTGGAGGCAGTGGTGGGGCGGGGTGGGGGAGGGGGTCCCAGAAGGCCCGGCAAGGGAAGCAGGGGAGTGACCCTGTATCATGCGAGCAAATGCGTCTAGCAGCTTCATCCTCTAGGTAGAGAGGAAAAAGCATCTCTCCTGCCCAGAACACATCACAGATCAGCAGCCACACATGCTCAAACCAAGACAGGGCAGGGAACACGAACGTAAGCAAGGACTCTGGCAGCTGGGAAGGCAGGTCAAGGGACATATTCATTGATGGACATCAAGGGCCGCTGCAGGAAAGGGGTGTGCAGTAGAGCTCAGATATGGAGCTTTGATGGCCTGGGAAAATCGCAACCACCGGAGATCAGAATGGAAGGGGGAGGAACGTTTAGGTCTGAGATCGGATTTCAAAGGCCATGAATCACAGCCGTGACTTATCAGCTATGACTCGAAAGCCATCCAGGGGAGAGCATAAGACAGCATTGGCTTCTACGAGCCAGGACAATCACTGGTGTCACCTCCCCGGTCACCCTCCCAAGCTCCCTTGTCTCCAAAGACAGAGCTGAGTCATCCAGGAAGAGGGTCCAATTGCGAAGCAATCAGAGAGCTCATCTTTGGTAACAGAGAAGCCCGTGGTGGGGCGGGGGGGGTCAAAAACCTCCACTGAAATGTATCCAGACTTGCACATACACTCATCACTGGTCTCTGTCTCCTTGGACAATCTCGGGGAGTATCTTATCAGCAATCTGTGGAATTCAAGCTTCCCAGGAACTCTCAGTTCAGTTCCCCATTCTTCGCACTCCCATGGACTGCAGCATGCCAGGCTTCCCTGTCCATCACCAGCTCCTGGAGCTTGCTCAAACTCATGTCCACTGAGTGGGTGATGCCATCCAGCCATCTCATCCTCTATTGTCCCCTTCTCCTCTTGCCCCCAATCCCTCCCAGCATCAGAGTCTTTTCCAATGAGTCAACTCTTCGCATGAGGTGGCCAAAGGACTGGAGTTTCAGCTTGAGCATCATTCCTTCCAAAGAAATCCCAGGGCTGATCTCCTTCAGAATGGACTGGTTGGATCTCCTTGCAGTCCAAGGGACTCTCAAGAGTCTTCTCCAACACCACAGTTCAAAAGCATCAATTCTTCGACGCTCAGCTTTCTTTATAGTCGAACTCTCACATCCATACAGGACTACTGGAAAAACCATAACTTTGACTAGACAGGCCTTTGTTGGCAAAGTAATTGACTTTGTTGGCAAAGTAGTTGAGTGAAGAATCCCATGGACAGAAGAGCCTAGCGGGCTATGGTCCACAGGGTCGCACAGAGTTGGACACAACTGAAGCGACTTAGCACAGCACACATGTCCTGAGCGTCAGCTGACTATTTCATGGGGGGTAATTATTTAACACAAAACATACTTGATGGCAATCTGGTGTCACAACTGTGCACAAAATATGTCTTGAACATTTAAAATGACCTCGACTCCCAGATGTTTTAGTAGAATCACTTCCCAAAGAAAAGCACTCCTTGATCTTGGCTCTTTCTTGTTCCACATCATGACACTCCAATCTCCCATAATGTGCCATGAACATGCCACAAAATAGTGCAAATCGAGCATGCAGTGCTTACGATATTAAATGATGAGTTAATGGGACCTATATGATGGCACAGCCTATCAGTATTTGGCATCCTCTTAAGGAAAAGTAGCTTCTGCATTTTAGGCTAGAAAGTCACTGGAATATCTGTTTAGAAAGGAAAGTGAAGTCGCTCAGTTGTTTCCAACTCTTGGCGACCTCATGGGCTGTAGCCCACCAGGCTCCTCAGTCCATGGAATTTTCCAGGCAAGAGTACTGGAGTGTCTCCATTTCCTTCTCCAGGGGATCTTCCCAAACCAGGGATTGAACCCGGGTCTCCCGCATTGCAGGCAGACGCTTTACCATCTGAGCCACCAGGGAAACACCAGGGAAGTTTAGAAAAGAAACTATGTAGTTTTTTAGATGTTCAGTACATACATTAAGAAGGGTGTACACTGTTTACAAAAGCCAGGACATGGAAACAACCTAGATGTCCATCAGCATACGAATGGATAAGAAATCTGTGGCACATATACACAATGGAGTATTACTCAGCTATTAAAAAGAATGCATTTAAATCAGTTCTAATGAGGTGGATGAAACTGGAGCCTATTCTACAGATTGAAATAAAGTCAGAAAGAAAACCACCAATTCAGTATACTAATGCATATACATGGAATTTAGAAAGATGGTAACAATGACCCTATTTGCGAGACAGCAAAAGAGACACAGATGTAAAGAACAGACCTTTGGACTCTGTGGGAGAAGGTGAGGGTGGGATGATTTGAGAGAATAACATTGAAACATGTATATTACCATATGTGAAACAGATAGCCAGTCCATGTTTGATGCATGAGACAGGGTGCTCAGGGCTGGTGCACTGGGATGACCCAGAAGGATGGGATAGGGAGGGAGGCGGGAGGGGGGTTAGGACGGGGGACACATGTACACCCACGGCTGATTCATGTCAATGTATGGCAAAAACCACTACAATATTGTAAAGTAATTAGGCTCCAATTAAAATAAATTAATTTTAAAAAAAAAGAAGGGTGTACACACTGAACTGTGTACAAATTCTCAAAACAACCAATAAAACTTTAGAGAGGAAAATTACTTTCCTCGTGCTTGACAAAATGTTATCTCGAAAAACAAGAAAAGTGGTAACCAACTCCACATGCAAAGAAAAAAGCCTAAGAAGAAACCCCAAAACCCACCTCATACATTTCAGATTCAGATGAACAAGTCTGTATTTAGTCCCGAACATAAGAGTGCACCCTGAAGATTCTAACACACTCCCTGCACTCATTGCCAAGGTGAGGGCTGCATCACACGGGGCCCCAAGACCAAGAAAGGTAGACGTGGCCCAGAGAAGCAGACAGACCCAGGCTGATGGACAGAGAAGGCCAAGAAGAAGTCTGAAAGACCTGGAGGCATCAGAGGCTGCAGTTAGCAACCAGAAGTCCACAGAGAAACAGGAAAGACGCTGACTGCTCAAGAAGACCTTTTAAGAAACATAATTTTTTTTTTTGGGTGGGGGGGTCTTCCCTGGTGGTCTAATAGATAGGAATTGCTTGCCAGTGGAGGGGAGACAGGTTCAATCCCTGGTCTGGGAAAATCCCACACGTTGTAGAGTAACTAGTCCCATGGGCCACAACTATTGAGCCTGTGGTCTAGAGCCTGGGAGCCACATCCACTGAGCCCACGTGCTGCAAGTATGGAAGCCTCAGCGCCCTAGAGCCCACGCTCTGGAACACGAGAAGCCACCACAGTGAGAAGCCCGTGCACGACAAATGGAAAGCGACAATGTTAGCTGCTCAGTCGTCTCCGACTCTTTGTGATCCTGTGGATTCTAGCCCGCCAGGCTCTTCTGTCCATGGGATTATCCAGGCAAGAATACTGGAGTGGGATGCCATGCCCTCCTCCAGGGGATCTTCCCCACCCAGGGATGGAACTTGGGTATCCGTAATTGCAGGCAGATTCTTTACCATTTGAGCCACCAGGGAAGCCCACCTCAACTACTGAGTAGCCCTTACCTGCCGCAACTAGAGAAAGCCCTTGTGCAACAAGGAAGACCCAGCACAGCCAAAAACAAATACATTAATTGTTGTTCAGTCGCTCACTCCTGTCCAACTCTTTGCGACCTCATGGACTGCAGCACGCCAGGCTTCCCTGTCCTTCACCATCTCCCGGTGTTTGCTCAAACTCATATCCATTAAGTCGGTGATGCCATCCAACCATCTCATCCTCTGTCGTCCCCTTCTCCTCCTGCCCTCAATCTTTCCCAGCATCAGGGTCTTTTCTAATGAGTCAGCTCTTCCCGTCAGGTGGCCAAAGTATTAAGAGAGCTTCAGCTTCAGCATCAGTCCTTCCAATGAATATTCAGGACTGATCTCCTTTAGGATGGACTTGTTGGAGCTCCTTGCAGTCCAAGGGACTCTTAAGAGTCTTCTTCAATAGCACAGTTCAAAAGCATCAAATACATAAATAAAACAGTGCAATTTTTAAAAAAGAAACGCAAAGGGAAGGAAATTTGCATCGGGGGTCAGTGGTAGCAATTCAGAACCCAAGCCAGACTTGACAGGGAACCCCAATAGGACTGTTCAACTCTGAGCCCAGAGCCCACAGCCTCCTCAGGGGAAGACAAAGCCCAAGGTACATGCCTCCTCTCCAGGAGGGGTGAACGTCCAGGGCCTCAGGGCTCTGCGGAGTCCTGACCCTCAGGGACAGCACAGCACTTCGGAGAACACAGGCCAACCCGTGGAGGGGACACTGTCTGCAGGGCAACATTCAGCGGGCATTTTCGGAACACCCCTGCCTGGCGAGGGGAAGTCACAATCCAGGAAAAAGGTACGCAGAGGACACCCATTTCAGTGCCATGCCAGTTAGCAATGTAGTGCGTCTTAAGTGCAAATCACCAGTCACCAGCTGAGTGGTGATACTGGGGCTGGACATGGGGACCTTTGGCTGGGGTGGGGGTGGGGGGGACAGGCTGTGCCTCAGGAAGTGTCGTCAGCAGAGGGCACCAGAGGGACATTGGGGGACAGGGCTTCCCTCTGAAGTCAGCCCTGCTCCCGAGACAAGGCAGTGTCTTCACTCTTTTCAAACCAATGGACTGCAACACGCCAGGCTTCCCTGTCCTTCACCATCTCCCAGAGCTTGCTCAAACTCATGTCCATTGACTCGGTGATGCCATCCAATCATCTTATCCTCTTTTGTCCCCTTCTCCTCCCACCTTCAATCTTTCCCAGTATCTGGGTCTTTTCCAAGGAGTCAGTTCCTCGCATCAGGTGGCCAGGGTATTGGAGTTTCAGCTTCAGCATCAGTCTTTCCAAAGAATATTCAGGATTCACGTCATTTAGGATGGACTGGCTGGATCTCCTTGCAGTTCTGTGGCTCAGTCGTGTCTTGCCTCTTTTCAAACCAATGGACTGCAGTGCGCCAGGCCTCCCTATCCACCGCCAGCTCCCAGAGCTTGCTCAAACTCGGCGTCCGCCGTGTCGGTGATGCCATCCAACCATCTTCATCCTCTGTCGTCCCCTTCCCCATCCCGCCTTCAATCTTTCCCAGCATCAGAGAAGTCACCGGCCTCAACTCCGGAAGTGGTGTCACTGTTCCTTCCAGCTGCCGTACTCTTCAGAGCTCTCTTTACCCCAAGGAACACCTAGTTAATCATTCTTCACTAAGTTAATAATAAGGAATCGTCTGCTGACAGTAATTCTTTATACCCGGGGTGGCAAACTTCTGCACCAAGACAGCCATATGGTAAGTATTGGGGGGGGGGGGGCGGGGCGGGGCGCGGTCTTCCGGTCTCCATGGCAATGGCACAACCCCGCCTGACAGAGGAGCCGGAAGGGGCGTGTTGGAATGCGGGCAGTGCCCGGAAGCCTGCCTTCTATTAAGCAGCCCCCGTTCCAATTACTGCGCGCTTTCTGCTTCCCAAAGAGACCCTGCTGCTCCTGCAGCTGCTAAGTCACTTCAGTCGCGTCCTACTCTGTGCGACCCCATAGACGGCAGCCCACCAGGCTTCCCCATCCCTGGGATTCTCCAGGCAAGAACACTGGAGACCCTGAGGGATAGACAATTCCATGTGACAAGGACGGCAATGGAGGCATACATGGGCCCCAGCATTACAGAGCGGGGAGCAGTCAGACCAGAGGATTCGAGGAGGGGCTGATGATCAGGGATGCTTTCACAGAGATGAGGGCGAAGGCGCTATGACTTCAGACTGAGCCCTTCCACTTCACTGCACAGTTGGGAGAACTGAAAGCGTTCGTGGCTCAGTCACGTCCGACTCTTTGCAACTGCATGGACCATAGCCCGCCAGGCTCCTCTGTCCATGAGGCTTCTCCAGGCAAGAATACTGGAGTGGGTTGCCATGCCCTCCTCCCCCAGGGGATCTTCCCAACCCAGGGACTGAACCCAGGTCTCCAGTATCACAGGCAGATTCTTCACCATCTGGGCCCAGTAGGGAAGCCCGACTGGAGAGAACTGGAGAATGAAGCCCACTTTAGTGTTCTCGGTCTGTTTTCCACTCAAAACAATTCGGACAACAGTTGGGCTGGGGGTGGGGCGGGGCCTGACAACCCAAGACCATGCGAAGAATAAAAGGGAGACAAATTACAAAAATATGTTGCAAATTCAGAGTCTTATGCAAGTATTATTTACAAAACACGTTATTTAGAATTTGCTGGCATTCCAATCAGGACTGCAACCCAGGGGAGGATCCTGGACTTTCAAGTTCAGTGACAAATGGTCCCCACTCCTAATTAATAACACGAGGAAAGGAGATGCTTAAGTGGCAAAGGGAGATTGCTCCGTTTACATACACCCCAAAGCTATTTGGATATACTGGTTTCTAAGTCCTTGCATACCACACTGTTTGGGGGGAAAGTAAACCCCAAAGTTCAGTTATCCTAGAAGCTCTTACTGTTTATTCTCAACCTACAGTTTCTTTTACCCGTGATGACCTACCATACAGCTTTACAGAAAACTTTTAAAATACAACACGTCACCATTCACAAATTGGGGGGGGGGGTGTCTTACAAAAGTTTCACTTAAATGGGTTATGTGGAAACTAAACCACACGTCCCCCATTTGAAACACACACACACACAAATGCAATTTAAGTTCTCAAGCTAAGACACAAATACCTCTCTAAAAAATGTCATCGTTTATATGTGTATGCTCATGGCTGATTCGGGCTTCCCAGGTGGCAGTAGTGGTAAAGAACCTGCCTAGTTCTTTACTAGTGGTAAAGAACGTAGGAAACATAAGAGACGGGTTCAATCCCTGGGTGGAGAAGATCCCCTGGAGAAGGGCAGGGCAACCCACTCCAGTATTCCTGCCTGGAGAATCCCATGGACAGAGGAGCCTGGCGGGCTACAGTCCATGGGGTCAGACAGTCACACACGACTGAAGTGACTTTAGCACACACGTACGCACGGCTGACTCAAGCTGTTGTAAGGCAGAAACTAACACAACATTGTGGTGCAGTTATCCACTAATTAAAGGAAAAAGATGTTATGGTTTACAGTCTGTGGTTTTTGCAGTCGAGCAAAGGGGAAAAAAAGCAAATATGCCTTCTCCACAGTTGGCTCTCTGATATATGTGCTATATGCACAGGTCAGGTGTTCCTAACTTGGGCATAGCTCTGGGTCCTCTTGGTTAGAATGGGGACTATGTTTTCTAGAAACTCTATTTCCATATATTTCATTAGATTGGGTCCAAAGGAAACTTTGTCCAAGGATAGAAGGCGGAAGCTACGGTTTTCCCAGCAGTCATGCATGGATGTGAGAGTTGAACCATAAAGGTTGAGCGCCAAAGAATTGATGCTTTTGAACTGTGGTGTTGGAGCAGACCCTTGAGAGTCCCTTGGACTGCAAGGAGATCCAACCAGTCCATCCTAAAGGAGATCAGTCCTGAATATGCATTGGAAGGACTGATGCTAAAGCTGAAACTCCAATCCTTTGGCCATCTGATGCAAAGAGCCAACTCATTGGAAAAGACCCTGATGCTGGGAAAGGTTGAAGGCAGGAGGAGAAGGGGATGACAGAGGATGAAATGGTTGGATGGCATCACTGATTCAAGGGACATGAGTTTGAGCAAGCTAATTTCCTTTAGGATGGACTGGATGGATCTCCTTGCAGTCCAAGGGACTCTCAAGAGTCTTCTCCAACACCACAGTTCGAAAGCATCACCCGATGTGAAGAGCTGACTCATTGGAAAAGATCCTGATGCTGGTAAAGATGGAAGGCGGGAGGGGAAGGGGATGACAGAGGATGAGATGATTGGATGGCATCACTGACTCCATGGACTTGAGTTTGAGCAAGCTCCGGGAGATGGTGAAGGACAGGGAAGCTGGGCCTCTCCTGGTAGGAAGATAAGCAGTGATGGGGGGTGAAGAGAAACTGGAGGCCACTGGGCACTTGTGCATCACTTTCACCTTCTGTCCTTGTCTATGGGGTCGCAAAGAGTTGGACACAACTTAGCGAGTGAACAACAAGTTTTTTAAAATTGTGCTTTAACCCATCCTACACAAAATTTATCGTCACCCTTTTTTTCAATATACAGAAACAAACTTACTTTCTATATGCTATGAACAAACAACCCCAAAATAAAATGAAGAAAACAATTTCACTTCCAATAGTCTGAAGAGGCAAAGAAATTCTAGTGATAAATTTGATAAGAGTGAAAGTTGCTTGGTCGTGTCCGACTTTTTGTGACCCCATGGACTATACACTCTGTGGGACATTCTCCAGGCCAGAATACTGGAGTGGGTAGCCTTTCCCCTCTCCAGGGGAATCTTCCCAACCCAGGGATCGAACCCAGGTCTCCCACCTTACTGGCGGATTCTTTACCAGCTGAGCCACAAGGGAAGCCCAAATTTGATTAAAAAGAGGAGGGCAAAACTTGAACCCCGAAAACTACAAAACACTGCTTTGGAAGAAGTTATCTAAATAGCTGACAGGGCATGCCACAGTCACAGACGGAATTGCTGACGCTGTTATTTAATAAGATGCGTCACCCATTTTTAAGTGTACCGTTCAGCAGCGTTCTTTGTAATTACATGATGTGTACGTGAGCCCTAGGAATTCACCTTGCAAAACCGAAACCGACACCGGATCCATCAAGCGTTTCTCCCAGTCCTTGGCAACAGCCGTTCTGCCTTTCTGTTTCCAGAACCCGACTCCTGCAGATGCCGTGTGTAAGTGAAGTCCCACCAGACTGTCCTCTGGGTCTGGTTATAGCACTTGAGGTTCACGCACATGATCGCAGGCCATGTGGAGCATCCGTTATCTAACACTAATATTCTATCATATGTATATGCCGCTTTCCCTTTATCCTTTCACCTGCCGATGGAAACCTGGGCTGCTTGAAACACCAGCAACTCTCATACACAGTTTATTGTTGTTCTGTTAGTCGCTCAGTCATGTCTGACTTTTTGCCACCCCCATGGACTGTAGCCAGCCAGGCTCCTCTGTCCATGGGGCGGATGCAAAAATTGCTATGACCAGTTGGGAAAACAGGTGGAAAAACCTTCAAGTCTCCTAGTGTTCACCAAAAGACCTGTGTAAGAATGACCACCCCAGCACCACCCATACCAGCTAAAACACAGAAAGAAGCCAAATGTCCAGCCAAAAAAAAACCATGGGATACAGACTTCCCTGGTGGCCTACTGGCGAAGACTACAAGCTCTCAATGCAGGGGTCTCTGGGTTTGATCCCTGGTCAGGGAACAAGGTCCCACATCTCACAACTAAGATCAAAGATCCTGTGTGCCCTGCAACTAAGACCCAGGTGCAGCCAAATAAACATTAAAAAAAAAATAATTAAAAAAATAAAATAAAATATGGATGGGCTAGCTGAACACTGGGATACCTCAGCACATTTCTCCCCCAGGTACCAGTGATGTTCAGGGCTGGATATTCCTCTGTGACGGGGCTGTCCCTTACCTGGAGGATGTCTATGATCGCCATTCCTAGTCTCTGCCCACTGGATGTCAGCGGCATCCCCCACCCCCACCACCGCCCCAATAACATCTGGAATGTCCCCAGATACTGTGCAGTATATACCCTGAGGGACAAAAGCTATCATTCCCAACTGGGAACCTCCGCTTGAGAAAGGATAAAGTGCCTGCTACACTCATGACAGCCCTCGGCGGAACATACAAACAGGAGACGGGACAGCTCTGAAACGCCCTTCCGACCTCCTGGCCTGTGAGGACGCATCCACCACGGCAGGACGCCGGCAGCCTCCTGCCTCCCACAGAATGTCTTGCGAGAACTCCCCTGGTGGTCCAGCGGTGAAGACCCCGTGCTTCCAATGCAAAAGGCACGGGTTCGACCCCTGGTCAGGGAATCGGACCCCACAAGTCATGCCACTGCCATGCAACGTGGCAAAGATCTCCCACCAGCAATGGGAGAGAGGCTGGCTGATCAGGCCGAGTGGAGGCCCTGTGTTCAGTCCAGTCCCACCGTTGACCAGGCAAAACTAACCACTGTCGCCTTGCTCTGGACACCGTGCATGCGTGCTGACTCACTGCTGCTAAGTCGCTTCAGTCATGTCCGACTCTGTGTGACCCCACAGACGGCAGCCCACCAGGCTCCCCAGTCCCTGGGATTCTCCAGGCACGAACACTGGAGTGGGTTGCCATTTCCTTCTCCAGAGCGGGGTCTTCCCGACCCAGGGATCGAACCCCCATTTCCTGCACTGGCAGGTGAATTCTTTACCACTGAGCCACCTGGCAAGCCTCTGCACATGATGAGCTTTTGCCCGAACATCACAGGCCGGAGACAAAGAAGCGTCTGTCATTTCTCCCCAGAGAAATGGTTCTTTCTTGCCTCCCGGCTGTGTTGGCCTGGGGTCCCCTCTACTCACACCTGCACCCCATGTCTGGCTCACTTCCACTAACCCTCCTGGGCCCCCAACACCACATCCACTCGAGAACCAACAGCCGCCTCCCAGCCTCCCGAATACCCTGCTGCATTACCACTCGGGGCTCCAAACTCTCTGCTCCCCACACCCAGGTGGCATGCAGGACCTTAGTTCCCTGACCAGGCTTCAAACTCATGCTTTCTGCAGCAGAAGCTCGGAGTGGCATGCAGGACCTTAGTTCCCTGACCAGGCTTCAAACTCATGCTTCCTGCAGCGGAAGCTCGGAGTCCGAACCAGGAGACTGCCATGGCAAGTCCCCTGAACCCTGCTGACGGCTCTCTGCTTAAGCTACCAGCCCCAGTCCAAGACTCTAGTCTCCTGAAGGCCAAAGCCCAATGGTTATCTCTGTAACTTCCCCTCCGATACCAAAGTCTGTCTCACAACACGACAGGAAAGGCTTCTGACAAGGGCGAACTGAGAGGAGGAGGGGAGGAAAAGACGTCAGCGGGGGACAGCAGGCTCCCTTGTCCAAAGCCTGCTTTCATCCCATACCACGGGAGGAACACAGCACAGCCCGCGCCCCCTTTCGGGGTTGGTTTCACGCCTTATCAAGTTGGGGCGAACTCAAGCAGGCTCTCCAGCCGTCTGGGAACACAGTCCTGTCCCCGATTCCAACCCTGTTCTCAGACACCTGAAGCAAACAAGCAGTGGGGATGTTCAAGCACCAGAACGACTGGAACCACTTAATCATTCAGTTTTCAAAGCGGAAATGCAGCCTACAGGAGCTGATAGGCCATCGAGAGGCAGGAAGAGGAACTGCTGGACACAAGAACAAAAGTGCCCCCGGCTTGGGAGACAAGCGGCTGTTTTGTCTGCAACGGATGGACAGACTGGCCCCAGCCTCGGGGCCGCTTCAAAGAAGCAGGGGCACTTGTTCAGATAAGGCTGCCGTTCGGCGGCACGACAGAGGAGACTGGTCAGGGGCGGGATCCAGCAGAGGAGGCTACCTCGCCTTCCCTTGGGGTGAAGTCAGAGCTTCCTGCAAGCCTTCATCTCTTTATCAGGTTAAACACATGGGTGATCTCACCCATCACGAGGGCTGTGCTTCTGGAACAAGTCTCTTCATGGATATTGCCCCAGACAAAATGCTCGGGGTGTCCTCCTGAACCCCAACCGTGCTGCCCCGGGGCAGTTCCCTGGTGGTCCATGGGTTAAGACTCCCGTGCATGCAGTGCAGAGGGGTGCATGGGTTTCATCCCTGGTCGGGGAACTAAGATCCCATATGATGAGGCCAAAAAGGAAAAAAGAAAAAGAAACCCAACCCCTCCAGTGTGATGGTCTAAGGGGCTGGAGGTCATTGGGAGGAGACTGGGCCATAAGGGTAGAAAGTGAAAGTCGCTCAGTCGTGCCTGACTCTTTGCGACCCCATGGGCTATACAGTCCATGGAATTCTCCAGGCCAGAATACTGGAGTGGGTATCCTTTCCCTTCTCCAGGGGATCTTCCCAACCCAGGGATCAAACCCAGGTCTCCTGCATTGCAGGTGAATTCTTGACCAACTGAGCTATCAGGGAAGCCCAAAAATAGGGCTGTTTGACTGCTTTAAGTAATCGAACATTACTTCCGTTGCTTTCTACAGTGGATCTTCCCAACCCAGGAAATCAAACCTGGGTCTCCGGCTCTGCAGGCGGATTCTTTACCAACTGAGTCACAAGGGAAGCCCATGAGGGTGGAACCTTCAGAGACATCAGGGCTGTTATATTGCACCAAACATCCCAAGACCTTCCTGACGCCTTCCACCACGTAAGGCCACCAGCAGATACCACCTATGAACCAGGTCCTCACCACACACTGAATCTGCCAGCAACCACATGGACTTCCAGACTCCAGACCGTGAAAATTAAAATGTTTGTTGTTTATAGGTGTTTTTTTTTTTTCAATCACAGCCTAAATGTTATCACCAACTCAACTGACATGAGTTTGAGCAAACTCCGGGAGATGGTGATGGACAGGGGAGCCCGGCATGCTGCAGTCCATGGGGTAGCAAAGAGTCGGACACAACTGAGCAGCTGAACAACAACAACAAATTGGACAAAAACAGAGGTCAAAGGTGCAGCTCAGAGAGCCTAGCTAAGCACTGCGGGGAACACAGAAATTTCATGATTTCTACATGCTAGTGCTCAGAGCTTAGGGAAGGGTCCAGGGTACAAAGACACCAGCTTTCCAGAGGGGCCCTGGGGACGGGGCAGGGTGCTCCTCACTGAAAGCACAGTGCTATCCGGGCCTGGCCTCTGGTTCAGGTCAGTTCAGTCGCTCAGTCGTGTCCGGATCTTTGAGACCATGAACCTCAGCATGACAGGCCTCCCTGTCCATCACCAACTCCTGGAGCTTGCTCAAACTCACGTCCACTGAGTCGGTGATGCCATCCCACCATCTCATCCTCTGTTGTTCCCTTCTCCTCCTGCCTTCAATCTTTCCCAGCATCAGGGTCTTTTCCAATAAGTCAGTTCTTCGAATCAGGTGGCCAAAGTACTAGACCTTCAGCATCAGTCCTTCCAATGCATATTCAGGACTGATATCCTTTAGGATGGACTGGTTGGATCTCCTTGCTGTCCAAGGGACTCTCACGAGTTTTCTCCAACACCGCAGTTCAAAAGCATCAGTTCTTCGGCACTCAGCTTTCTTTATGGTGTGACTCTCACATCCACACGTGACTACTGGAAAAACCATAGGTTTATCTACACAGGCCCAGGGTGGGTGGATCCTCTAGTTGTTGTTACTGTTCTTGAAGAGGCTGGACATCTGGATTTTTATGGGGAGTATCTCTGTGTCCTCAAATTGTTGGCATGCTTTATATTTCAAGACTTGGTGAGGGACTTCCCTGGAGGTCCAGTCGTTAAGCATCCACCTTGCAAGGCAGGGGATGCGGGTTTGATCCCTGGACTGGGAAGTAAGACCCCACATGCCACAGAGCAAGTAAGCAGGCACACCGCAACTACTGAGCCCATGGGACACAACCAGAGAATCCAGGCACCGCTATGAAAGATCCCGCGTGCCACAACTAAGACCCAGTGCAGCCAAGTAAGTGTGTGTATGTGTGTGTGCGTGTGTCAGTCACTCACTTGTGTCCAACTCTGCAACCCCATGGACTGTAGCCTGCCAGGGTCCACGGGGATTCTCCAGGCAAGAATACTGGAGTGGGTTGCCATCCCTTCTCCAGCGGAATCTTCCTGACCCAGGGATTGAACCCAGGTCTCCCGCATTGCAGGCAGGTTCTTTACCATCAGAGCCACCAGGGAAGCCTTGATGCAGCCAAATAAATACATAAATGTTACAAAAAAACACAACAAAACTCGGTGAGACTCTTCCCCCACCCCTCAGAAAACAGTTGCAGGGAAAAGTCACATCCGTGTAGCCCTCAGTGGGCAGCCTGTGGCTTGGGTCATTCCCATCATACCCGCCTCCTCTCTGCAGGTAGAACCCCGTCAGTGAAGTGCCCTGCACACCACGGCGACCCCCGCAGCGCCCAGCCTCCAGTTCCTCCCTGTCTCTACCCACACTCGGCCTGAGTGACCTTCAGGGACCTGCTTCTGCCCAGATTCCTTGGGATTGTATGTTTTTTTTTGAGGGGGGAGGCACCCTCTGTCACTGCCAGGATCAGGCCATCTGCGATGGCTAATAGCCCTGCTGTGCCCCAGCCACCACCCATGCGGACACGGGGGCGCAACACGGTCTCCGACGGGCGAGTGGGTGGGGGCCAGACCGGTCCTAACCGGAGACGGGAGCTGGCGGAAGCGGACGTCAGTTGGACGCCTCTGGGGAAAGCCTTTGTCTCTGCATCAAAGGGGCAGAAACATCTGGTCCCACCCTTTCTTGTGGCCCTGAACAAAGAAGCGTGCTGTGGATGCGGCAGCTGGTGTGCAGCCGTGGGGCTGCAGAGACCCTGAGGGTCGCTGGGCCCTTAGAAAACCGGACCCATTCATTCAGAAGACAGCGTACTTCAGAACGAGCCTGAACTCTTTATAAACCCAAATCATTTCTCCTTTTAATGTTTATAATGTAAAAAAAAATTTTTTTGAACATCCCAACATGGAAAAATAGTTTAAAACAATAAAACTTGGTTGAGCTTTCTTATTCAAAAAGTATTAATGGGTTACCATTTATTTTCATGTCTGAGAAACAGGCTACAAAAACCTATAATGTCTTGCTACGCTCATGCTTTTATTTACAACTAAGACATACTGTGGCTTCTCTGGTGGCTCAGATGGTAAAGGATCGGCCTGCAACACAGGAGACCTGTGTTGGGTCCCTAGGTCAGGAAGATCCCCTGGAGAAACAACCCACTCCAGTGTTCTTGCCTGGGGAATCCCATGAACAGAGGAGCCTGGAGGGCTACAGTCCATGGGGTCGCAACCGACAGGACTGAGCGACTAACACTTTCACTTCTTTCAAGACATACTGCACGTACCCTAGAAATCTACCAGCTCCAAGTCATTACATTTTTCCTCATCTAATCCCCATACTGCTGACAGAGGAGTATAATACATTTGAAAAATATATCATGGGAGGGAGGGGGACATCCGTGGAGGTCCAGTGGCTAAGACTCTATGCTCCTAATGCAGGGGGCACAGTCAGGGAATTTCCAGTTAGGGAATTAGATCCTGCATGCTGCAACTCAGATCAAAGATTCTGCACACCACAACTAAGACTCAGCACAGCCAAATTAATAAATAAATTTTCTAAAATACACACACACACACACACACACATATATGTCTTGGAGGAGGAGAGTAAGGCCTTCCCAGGTGGCACTAGTGGTAAAGAACCCTACTGCCAATGCAGGAGACCTAACAGACCCAGGTTTGATCCCTGGGTCGGGAAGATCCCCTGGAGAAGAGAATGGCAACCCACTCCAGGATTCTTGCCTGGAGAATCCCTATGGACAGAAGAGCCTGGGGGTGCTACAGTCCATGGGGTCACACAGAGTCGGACACGACTGAAACAACTTAGCAGGCACACAGGGGAGTGAGGACTGATACTTATAAAATCTAGATAGTCTAAATCAATGAGACCACATAAACGGAGATTTTTCACCAAACATACTCCACACCTCCACAGTAATACTATTTCTCCACACTGAATTAAAGTTTAGAATCAAAGCAAAATTGTTAAATTATTATGCATCTAACTTGCAACTTTCCTCTGCCATCTGAAAATAGAAACAAGAAACATTTTAACTACTCCACGCACCCCAATATTCAAAGCAACACTGTACACAATTAGCCAAGACATGGAAACAGCCTAAATGTCTATCAACAGAGGGGTGGATAAAGAAGATGTGGTACACATACGGTGGAATACTACTCAGCCATAAAAAAGAATGAAATGATGCCATTTACAGCAACATAAACGATCTAGAGACTATCGCATTAAGTCAAACATCATATGATATCACTTAGCATGCTCGATCTAAAATACGGCACGAATGAACTCATCTACAAAACAGAAGCCAACTCACAGGTACAGAGAACCAACTGGCTGTCAAGGGGGAGAAGGGGTGGGGAGGGGTGCACTGGAAGTCTGGGGTTAGCAGACGTAAATTATTAAATATAGGATGATAAACAACAAGGCCCTGCTGTACAGCATGGGGAACTATATTCAATATCCTCTGATAAAGTGTAATGGAAAAGAATATAAAAAACAATGTATATACATATGTACAACTGATTCACTTTTCTGTACAGCAGAAGTGAACCCACCACTGTAAATCAACTATACCTCAGTAAAAAAAAAAAAAATTTAAGCTATTCCAATTATGATGAAACAGCACCCCCCCCAAAAAAACGAGCAACTTTTTGCTGCCTTTTCAGCAGCCAACTTTCACAGGCGAAACTCGCATTCTTTAACATTACACTTATTTCTCCGAGGTTCATTCAAAGCTTTGGGGGTGGGAGGAATGGGAACATTCCTTTTTTTATGCATATTTATTTATTTTTAAAAATTAATTAATTTTAGTTGGAGGCTAATTACTTTACAATATTGTAGTGGTTTTTGCCATACATTCACATGAATCAGCCATGGGTGTACATGTGTTCCCCATCCTGAAGCCCCTTCCCACCTCCCTCCCCATCTCATCATTCAGCGTCATCCCAGTGCACAAGTCCTGAGCACCCTGTCTCATGCATCAAACCTGGACTGGCCATCTATTTCACATATGGTAATATACATGGGGAACATGCTTAACTTAAAAAAAAGAAAAAAAAAAAGATTCACATTAAAATGACTTAACTCTTATGACCCAGCAGTGTCTCAGCCAAGACAGAATACATCAAGAGCTTTTCGGGGCGGGGGAGGGGGGGTTCCCTGGTTGGCCCAGTGGTAAAGAATCTGCCTGCCAATGCAGGAGACAGGGGTTCAATCCCTGGGTCGGGAAGATCTCCTACAGAAGGGCATGGCAACCCACTCCAGTATTCCTGCCTGGAGAATTCGTCAGACAGAGGAGCCTGGTGGGCTACAGTCCCTGGGGTCGCAAAGAGTTGGACACGACTGAGCAACTTTCACTTTCATACATGTATCTGCTAGGAATGATGTGCAATCACTGGGAATTTTTATCAATGTGCTCAAAAAAGGAAGGAGACAGTTATCTCCCATGGCAGGCTATCAAGACATACTTCTATCCAGAATACGATATGGTATCACTGATATGTGGAATCCAAAACATGACACAAATGAACTTATCGATGAAACAGACTCACAGACATAGACAGACTTGTGGTTGCCCAGGGTGGGGACTGGGGTGGGGGAGAGAAGGATTGGGAGTTTGAAGTTAGCAGATGCAAGCTGTTATATAGAAAATGGGGACTTCCCTGGTGGTCCAGTGGCTAAGACCCCAAGGCAGGGGGCGCAGGTTCAATCCCTGGTCAGGGAACTTGATCCTACATGCTACAAGGGAGACCTGGCACAGCCAAAGAAATAAATACATATTAAAAATGGAGAAGCAACAAGGATCTGCTGTCCAGTACAGGGAACTCTGCTCAATACTCCGTAATAACCTTATAGTTACCGGGGGGGGGGGGGGGGGGGGGGGGAAGGATGGGGGAAGGGATAGTTAGGGACTTTGGGATGGACGTGGACACATGGCTGTGTTTAACGTAGAGAACCAACAAGGACCTGCTGAACAGCACAGGGAAGTCTAGTCAATATTCTGTAGTAACCTATATGCAAAAAGAATCTGAAAAAGAAAGAATACATGTATATGTGTAACTACCATTCCAATAAAAATAAAAAGATGACACTTATATTCTATATATACACATACACAGCAGCAGAAAATACCACTTGCCCCCAAGACACTTCTTATGACAACTGCGTAAGAACGTCTTATGGCGCCCACTCCAGTGTTCTTGCCTGGAGAATCCCAGGGACGGGGGAGCCTGGTGAGCTGCCATCTATGGGGTCACACAGAGTCGGACACGACTGAAGCGACTTAGCAGCAGCAGCATGCAGTTCTTATGCAACTTCTTGCAAAGAGAAGAGAATTTTCCATTTCCCAACTAAAGTTATTAGGAAATGCCACAGGGGATTATTAGGAAATGATGCAGGAAATGCGTACCTACAAGTAATTTTAGCCTCGATTATTCGCATATTTAAATTTTTTTGCAACTGCAGTTCTACAATCATTTATATTGTGGGTCTAATTCAACACTCCTGAAAACTGCAATTCACGGAGATCTGTGTACTTAGTAAGGTATGACGTGTGTCCCAGGGGAGACTGGGCCTAACAGATAAGAAAGCCTTTGCCAGACCCAGTTCAAATACCAATTCAAGACGGCAGGGCATTAAGAATGAAGCCTCAGGGACTTGCCTGGTGGCCCAGTTTGGCTAAGACTCCAGCACTCCCAATGCAGGGGGCCCGTGGTTCGATCCCTGGTCAGGGAGTTGGAAACTAAAAAGATCCTGCATGCTACAATGAAAATCGCAGATCCCGAGTGCCACAACTGAGTACCCGGTAAAGCCAAAAAAAATTAAAATAAATACATATATATATAAGAAAACGAGGGCTTCCCTGGTGGGTCCAGTGGGGAAGAATCCACCTGCTAATGCAGGGGACACAGGTTCCATCTCTACTAGTCTGGGAGGATTGCACACGCCCTGGAGCAACTAAAGACAGGGCACCAGAACTATTGAGCTCAGAACTAGAGCCCACGAGCCTCGACTAACTGAAGCCCGCACGCCCTAGAGCCCATGGTCCAAGAAAAGACAAGTCACCGCAGTGAGATGCCCTTGTGCCACCAACTAGACAGGAGCCCCAGCTTGCCACAACTAGACAAAAGACCACACAGTAACCCACCAGAGCCAAAAATAAAAATCAATCTTTTTTTTTTTTTTTTTTTAAATAAAACAAACCAGAAACCGAAGGGTCAAAAACAAGATGCTCATCACCTGGGGAACATCCCAGGCTCTACACTAAATCCCAGGTGAGACGGTCAATCAATGATGGCCAAGAGTTTTACTGCAGGATAAGGTTCTGAGCTTCTTGCTGCTGCTGCTGCTGCTGCTAAGTCACTTCAGTCATGTCCGACTCTGTGCGACCCCATAGACGGCAGCCCACCAGGCTTCCCCGTCCCTGGGATTCTCCAGGCAAGAACACTGGAGTGGGTTGCCATTTCCTTCTCCAGTGCATGAAAGTGAAAAGTGAAAGTGAAGTCGCTCAGTCGTGTCCGACTCTAGCGACCCCATGGACTGCAGCCCACCAGGCTCCTCCGTCCATGAGAGTTTCCAGGCAACAGTACTGGAGTGGGGTGCCATTGCCTTCTCCGTCTGAGCTTCTTGGTCCTTATAAAAAGCATTATCGAGGTGGCTTTTCATCTTCATCAGAGCAGACGCTGAAAGAGCACAGGGTCAGAAGAAAGGGCAGGAGGCAGCGTACTGACAGAGCAGAAGGAAAAAACAAGTCTGTACCTTGGTACTTTTCTGTTTCCCACGCCGGAGACGGCAGCGCTGTCTGCACACAGAGACTCCAGACAGAAAGACTGCAGGAGCCGGGGAGGAACGACAAAGATCTGACTTGGCAGGCAGCCTGCAGAGTTTTCTCTGAGGTCCAGCCTACCGAACGGTCACCTGGCTCAAGGTGGGGCATGTATGATCACGTAATCACTGGGTTCCGGATCCTTGCAGGCACCGATGGAGAGACTCCTGGTTCTCTAACAGGAAATGGAATTTATGACAGGGAGGTGGAAACCACAGGACCGAGAACTGCCCCAGCAGGTTCCAGAGCCGGCAAGGACAAGGAAAGCCAGCAACAGCCCGGGGGCAGAAACCAGCCAAGGAGCTGGCCTGCGTCCCAACCCCTCCCCTTACTTCCTCGTGAAAGGACAAAAAAGTCCTAGGATCTGAGAGATGACAGACTGGCCCAAGGTCACTCGGGGAGTGAACAGCATGGAATACGACTTGGCAATAAATCCAACTACACACATGCCTCAGAGATCAGTCATGTCTGACTCTTTACAACCCCATGGAGTGTAGCCCACCAGGCTCCTCTGTCCATGGGCTTCTCCAGGCAAGAATACTGGGGTGGGTTGTCATGCCCTCCTCTAGGGGATCTTCCCGACCCAGGGATCGAACGTGTGCCTCTTAAGTCTCTTGCATTGGCAGGCAGGTTCTTTACCACTAGTGCCACCTGGGAAGCCTGGTCTCAAAATACAAGTTCAGCTAAAATAAAACAAAAAAACACTGGCAGAGACTGGGCTCACACGGCCACCCACGTTGCTCCAGGGGCCCAAGTGAAGGAATCTGGCTGGCTGACCCTTGAAGGCTATGGGGACTGGTAGGGCCCCCCAAGCCAAGACTTAACAACGGGGAAGCGATTTTGATAAACAAATCAAGGTGCTCCAAGGAAGGGCAATGGGAGTCTGGAACTCAAAATGCCAACCAGTGTCTACTCATCTAGGGACATGAACTCTCACCCCGTAGCCATCAGCAGGCCACTCACTTTATGATCTGAAGCCACTTTAACGAGTCTGAGAAAAACCACTACCCCAAGTTCTATTGCTGCAGCCTGCTCAGTGCTTCCACTCAGTAGCAGACGGTCAGCAACTCAGCACAAGGAAGAGAACCAGCACTTACAGAGATCAAAAGCAACAGAGTGGTACAGTGGTTAAGACTTCAGCTTCTAACACAGGGGTTGTGGGTTCAATCCCTGGTCGGGGAGCTAGGATACCATATGCCTCATGGCCAGAGGAAAAAAACAAAACATAAAACAGAAGCAATACTGCAACAAATTCAATAAAGAATATTAAAAACGGTCCACATTAAAAAAAAAAGTCTTTATAAAAGAAGAAAAATGAAAACAGAGTGGAACTGTAAGCATGTGGAACACAGTGCCTTCCTGTCTACAGCCATCCTAGGCAGACAGAGAACTTGGTTTTAAATCTGTATCATTAAAGGCACTCAGCATCTATTACAAGCAAGTGTATCTTCCATCTCGATAGATGGCTAGACACTGACGTCACTTACGCTTCACTGATGCGAATTCATCTAATTCACTTAAAACCCTGGGAATGAGATGCAATGGCCTTCTGCACTTAACAGAATCATACGGTATCTGTATGGTATGAGACTGGCAACTATACACTCATTTGAGCACATAATTTAACGGGCAGTTTTTAAATGAACAGCCCCTTGAGGACCATGGAAGAAAATCAGGTTTGTCCTGGCTTCCTTTGGGTTGACTACTAAAACAAACATCCTGATGGTCAGCTCTGAAATAACAGCCGACCATCAGGACACAAATTTCGTTTGTGATGATATACCCACATGAGAGGGCTTCCCTTGTGGCTCAGTGGGTAAAGAATCTGCCTGCAATGCGGGAGACCTGGGTTCCATCCCTGGGTTGGGAAGATCCCCTGGAGAAGGGAACGGCTACCCACTCCAGTATTCTGGCCTGGAGAATTCCATGGACTGTATAGCCCATGGGGTCGCAAAGAGTTGGATATGACTGAGCAACTTAAACTCACATCAGAACCAAGCCCTCTTCTAGAAGTCTCCTCAAACCTTCCAGCACTGCACCTGGGCTATAGGAAAGTGTTAGTTACTCTGCTGTGTCTGACTCTTTTCGACCCCATGGACTGTAGCCCACCAGGCTCCTCTGTCTATGGAATTTTCCAGGCAAGAATACTGGAGTGGGTTGCCATTCCCTTCTCCAGGAGATCTTCCCAACCCAGGGACTGAACCCGTGTCTCTTATGTCTCCTGCGTTGGTGGGCAGGTTCTTTACCACTAGCGCCACCTGGGTAGCCCAGCTTATGGAAAGGGCTCACCTATTTTCTGAACAAAGACCTCAAGCGGTGTATGACTGAGTGGTCATCCCCACCATACTCAGAACCCACAAGCAAGTCTTTGTGTGGAGCATTTTGACAACAAGCCTCTTGAAAAGGTTCAGTGTAAAGGTCAAGTTCGAGAACCAAAACAACCACATTTCCGCAGTCAGGGTTGAAGACAAAGGCAAGGTCACGCAAAGCTATCTTGAATTCAGTTCATCAAACATGGACTCATCTGGAACCCTGAAGACATGTGCTGCAAAGGCCTGAGTGGGGTTAACCTCCTTAGAACAGAAGTCCTTCAACACCACAATATACTCCTGCTTCCAGTCCTTCCCTGCACTCAGAAGAAATGCAGGCTACAGATGCCAGAGATTAAAGAGGAGCAGTGTTTTTAAACTGATCGAGTCACAGGGACTCTGTTCAGTCGAATGGAAGAAATCTTTAGAAAGAACAAGGTGGGAACTTCCATGGTGATCCGGTGGCTTAAGACTACTTTGCTCCCAGGCTTCCCTGGTGGCTCAGTGGTAAAGAATCTGCCTGCCGAAGCACAGGACAGGGATTTGATCCCTTGGTCCGGGAAGATCCCACATCCCTTGGAGCAACAAAGCCTGGGAGCTGAAACTACTGAAGCCCGTGTGCCCCCGAGTCCAGGCTCTGCAACAGGACAAGCCACTGCAATGGGAAGCCCGTGTTCCGCAACTAGAGGGTAGTCACCACTTGCCCCAGTTACAGGCCAAAAAAAAAAAAAGCCTGAGCAGGAACCAAGACCGAAAACAGCCCAAAAATAAATAAATAAAAATAAAGACTCTGTGCTCCCAAGGCAGGAACGTGGGTTCCATCCCTGTCGTGGAACTAAGATCTTGCATGGGGGCTCACAGTGGCCAAAAGTAAATAAAAATAAAAAGCAGAGTTTGTCAGAATGGATTAAAAAAAAAAAGGGGGGGCAACTCTTGTGCTGTCTGCAAGAGGGGGAAAAAAAAAAAAAGACCCAAACAAGGCAACAATGAAAATGGAAACGTGGACTTTGCTTCAGCAGTTTGTACACCGAAGTTAACACAAGCAGGTCCCCTAATCACTTTCTGAGGACAAGAACACCGATGAGAACAACCCCCAGAGAACACTCATTTTGGGACTGGCCACGCCTTGCCCCACGGACTTCTTAGGAACAGTGTATTTTATACAACTGGATACTGGATCAGTTTTTCTCCCAACAAAACTTGTTTGGTTTTTTAAAAAGAAATATTTACTTATTTATTTGGCTGCACTGGGTCTTAGCTGTGACATGTGGGATCTAAGTTCCCTGACCCGGAATTGAACCTGTGTCCCCTTGTATTGACAGCACGGAGTCTTAGCCACTGGACCAGCAGGGAAGCTGTTCTCCAGGTAAATCTTTTACCAGATGCTTCCTGCAGCCCGCTCATATCGCTTTCACCAACTCCTCGGTATGCAGACGCCCCCAGGACACTGCGTCTCTCACGTCCATCTGTGCTGAGCCCCTTGGCAGTACGCTGCTATGTTCCCGCCACGTCTGGGTTCACACGGTTACTGTGACTTCCTCTTCCTAAAATTCCTACAGTCCTTTGGTGCATGCTGCTTCTCACCGCACCACGGCTTAGGAAATAAGACTTCTCACCCAGCAGACCAGGAGGCAGCCCCAAAGCCCCCCAACATGACCATCACACCCCAAGCACTATCTCGTGATCAAACCAAAGTCCTGACCAGTGACGGGCCCAGAGATGCATGTACAATTTCAAGGTCCCCTTCCTTGCCCTTGGCTTGCAATGCTATCATTCTGGCATGCTGGGCTTACTCTACGAGATTGTCTGGTTCAACAACACTGAGCTGAAGTCGACACAAGCACAGAACCATAAACACAGTTGTTGTTCAGTCACTAAATCTTCCCTGACTCTCTGAGACCCCATGGACCGCAGCACGCCAGGCCTCCCTGTCCATCACCAACTCCTGGAACTTGCTCGAACTCATGTCCATTGAGTCAGTGATGCCATCCAACCATCTCATCCTCTGTCATCCCCTTCTCTTCCCACCTTCAATCTTTCCCAATGAGTTAGCTCTTCGCATCACGTGGGCAAAGTACTGGAACTTCAGCTTCAGCATCAGTCCTTCCAAAGAATATTCCCAGTTGATTTCCTTTAGGATGGACTGGTTGGATCTCCGTGCAGTCCAAGGGACTCTCAAGAGTCTGCTCCAACACCACAGTTCAAAAGCATCAATTATTCCATGCTCCGCCTTCTCTATGGTACAACTCTCACATCCATAGATGACCACTGGAAAAACCATAAACACGGTAAACAGCCTTCAGAAATCCAAGTGAGGACATCCCACAGGTCCAAGGCCATCTTCTGATGGCTGGAGTAGGAAGCTAACGTGCCCTGGAGAGCAGTCTTCATTTCTGAGGGCCCACGACCTCCAAACCTTCACACAGCAGCAGCTCGCATTAACTCCAAAGGCTCTAGTGGGACTGTCACTGCGCGGCTGTGGACAACAATGAATCTTCTGGAAGGCAGACACCAACCGCAAGAGCAGCCAGGCACAGGGTCTAAGGGGACACAGATGACCAGTCTGTGCAAGACGGCTCGTCTCCGGGGAAGGATATAAAGGACCACAACAAGTTCGAAGCCACTAAGAATTTCCACCAGCACCCTTAGAAAGACAAACACTAAAGTTCAACAGAGGACAACAGGCCAGGACTGCCACCAGCAAGATCAGGAGCGGATCTCACCAAAGACTGAGAGTAAAAGACGCCAGACGCAAATGAGTGTCCTATTATTCCATTTACATAAAGGTCTAAGAGCGGCTGATCTGGGGAATGAAACGGTCAAGACAGTGGTACCTTCGATGGGAGACGCAGGAGGACTTCTGGAAGACTAGGACATTTCTAGAACAGAGATAGGAATGTTCCACTTCTTGATCTAGACAGTAGGTCACACGGGGGCTGATCCCATGAAAATCCACCCAGCGGTTTATCATTTCGGGGGCACTTTTCTGAATACAAGTAACATTACCAAAACTACATACGTTAAAAAAACAGACGGTGATGCTGAGGCTAAAGCTCCAATCCTTTGGCCACCTGATGCCAAGAGTCGACTCACTGGAAAAGACCCTGATGCTGGGAAAGACTGAAGGCAGGAGAAGAAGGGGATGACAGAGGATGAGATGGCTGGATGGCATCACCAACTCGATGTACATGAACTTGGGTAAACTCCGGGAGTTGGTGATGGACAGGGAGGCCTGGCATGCTACAGTCCATGGGGGTCGCAAAGAGGCGGATACCACTGAGCAACTGAACTGAATTGAACTGAAGGACCAGAAACCTCAGGGCCCGAGAGAATCCTGCCAGCTTCCATAGTCTTCCTTGTGATGGGAGCCCTTGAAAGCTTGGAATGAACCAAGAGTGCCATCAGATGACACGCGGCCTTCAGACTCAGCCAGGAAGGGACCTCCATGCCCCATTAAGGGCCCACCATGCTTAAGAGTTCAGGACTAAAAGTCACCCCCTGGCAGCAACAATTCTCTACAGAGGACCCCAGGACAGGCGTCTGGCTGCCCACATTCCAAGGACAAGTATGAGGAGATTTTCACAAACCGCTCAGAATTCCACAGGGACCCTTCGGGAATTCCTTTAAACACGTTATCAGTCATCAAGCAGAACACTAGGTCAAGACGAAGACAGGTCCAAACTCCCTAAATGTACGTTGCTTTAAGAACAGTAGAAAGAATCTCAGGAAGTCATAAATAACGGGCATTTTACAGCACAGAATGTTTACAAAAGAAGTTGCCAGGACTTCACTGGCGGTCCGGTGGGGCTCTTTGCTTGGGACATGGAGTTCAATCCCTGGTCGGGGAACTAAGATCCCACACACCACTGGAATATAGTCCAGGAAAAAAAAAAAAAAAAGCCAAGTTTCAATCCCATGCAAAAATACACACACACACACACAAAGCATCCAGATATCGGATTTAATGACTGCAGTCTGTTATTGAAAAGGCTCTGGTGTTTTGTGCACATAACTCACGGGGCTTGATTACTGAGTCGTGCCCAGCAATGTCTCCAGCAAACACTGGGGCAACTCAGACTCTACTGCCAGCGCCCTGCCCAGCTGGGTGACCTCGGGTCAAAGGGGAGTATTGACCTTGGGGGTCGCAGGATGGTGCAGAGAGCCTCCTGCGTCTGGTACACAGAAGACCAGAGAAAGAGGAAGACGCCATCATTCCACCCTCTCTCCCTGCTTCTCGTCTCCTGTCGACTCCCGTTTCCCTCCCTAGGAATTCACCCTGGCCGCAGCTGGGAACGCCACAGGGTTTTCGTCATTTATGACATCAGCCAAAGGAAGAAGGCAGCAAACACATCAAAGGCGTGTACGATAATTTATACTACAGTTATTTCCTGCATCATAAAAAAAAAATCCTTGCATACACATTTTAACCATATTCACTTTTAAAGAGAGAATCTGTCCATCTGCAAGGAACTCTTAGTTAGGAAGGCCCAGTTGTGCCAAGCGGGCTGTGTACAATACATCTTTGCTTTCTTAAAAATTAGTATCCAGGGGACTTCCTTGGTGGTCCAGTAGCTAAGACTCTGAGCTCCCAATGCAGACGGTAAAGGTTCAGTCCCTGCTCAGGGAACTAGATTCCAGATGCTGTAGTTAAGACCCAGCAAAATAAGTTTTTTTAAAAAAAATTATTATTCACTACAGAAAAGTTTTAAATACATGAATATATGTATTTAAATATAAATATATAAAGAAATAGGGAGAGCAGAGAATTCACCGATATTATGCAATCAAAAGACAAACACGTCCAGAGGGATGGTATGTGGAGGGAGGAGGGAGGAGGGTTCAGGATGGGGAACACATGTATACCTGCGGTGGATTCATTTTGATATTTGGCAAAACTAATACAATTATGTAAAATTTAAAAATAAAATAAAATTAAAAATAAAAATAATAAAAAAAAAGACAAACACGTAACATCTTGCTGTACTTTTTCTTCCTACATTGTTGTGCAGTCGCTGAGTTGCGTCTGACTCTTTGCGACCCTGTGGACTGCAGCACACCAGGCTTCCCTGTCCTTCACCATCTCCTGGAGTTTGTTCAGACTCATGTGCATTGAGTCAGTGATGCCATCCAGCCATCTCACCCTCTGTTGCCCCCTTCTCCTCCTCAATCTTCCCCAGCATCAGGGTCTACGTTGCACACGCAATTTTACACTAAGTTATAACCACCTGCCAGAGAAGGCAATGGCACCCTACTCCAGTACTCTTGCCTGAAAAATCCCACGGATGGAGGAGCTTGGTGGGCTGCAGTCCATGGGGTCACAAAGAGTCGGACACGACTGAGCAACTTCACTTTCACTTTTCACTTTCATGCACTGGAGAAGGAAATGGCAACCCACTCCAGTGTTCTTGCCTGGAGAATCCCAGGGACGGGGGAGCCTGGTGGGCTGCCGTCTATGGGGTCGCACAGAGTTGGACACGACTGAAGCGACTTAGCAGCAGCAGCAGCAGCATAACCACCTGCCCTCCTATAAACTCCTCATAGCCTTGAACTGCTGCAGACTACTCCACGGGCTGAATATCTGCAAAGATTTCTGAGTGTGTTTTCACTCAGCAACCGTGCGAAAAGCAGATTTTAACCCCAAGGTTTCCAAATTTTTGTTTTCTAACACATAGTCACAAGAATTTAAGATAGGAATCAACTATTCCCAGGAGTTCAATTGTGAGAGTATTTTCTACATGAAAGACTGCCTTTAAGTGGATCTACAGACATTCTTTTTAATTTTTTAAAACAGATACTAGCATAGCAGGAGGGCTTGGGAATGGCACCTGCAGTGGATGTGCAAGGCTCTGTGAAGAACTGTTCTCCTCTCAAACCGGCATCACGCCCCTTAAGGGTCACCTACGAACCTTCCACCGGGGACTTCCTGGTGGTCCAGTGGCTACAAACTCCCAATATGGAGTGGCGGACTTTGATCCCGAGTCTGAAGCTCCAATACTTCCGCCACCTGATGAGAAGAGCCGACTCACTGGAAAAGACCCTGATGCTGGGAAAGATTGAGGGCAGGAGGAGAAGGGGACAACAAAGGATGACATGGTTGGATAGCATCACTGACTCAATGGACCTGAGTAAATTTTGAGTAAAGCAATTATCCTTCAATAAAAAAATCAATTAAAAAATCAACAAACAAATAATAATTAATTTAAAAAACCCTTCCTCTGTTCTCCTGCTGGGGATAAAATGAAGGTCTCCAATGACCTCCAACGTGGTAGAAAAACAGGTCTTGTCTAAACTGGGAAGGTTAAGTCAACCTTGAGGTTTGAGCTCTTGGCATTGTAAATAAACCAGGGAATTGGATGAGGCAGAGGTACCCTTCTCACCCTCCATCAAGAGCGGCAAGCCTTCACACACACATGAAGTAGGCTCTGTTCTCAGAAATGGATCTTTCAACCATTTCTAAAGATCATCCTCTAATATTAAAATATATATACATTTCCACCGCCATGTAACCTACAACCTGCAGTGCAGGAACCACTCAGCCAAAAAGACAAATGAACTACCGGTATAATCATCAACATGGGAGAAAAGAAATCTCAAATAATTATTCAGTGAGAGCAGCCAGGCAGGGTTAAGTACCAACCGGAAAGTCCATTTATATGAAATTCTGGAAGACACGGCCCTGGTGGCTCAGAGGTTAAAGCGTCTGCCTGCAATGCGGGAGACCTGGGATCAATCCCTGGGTTGGGAAGATTCCCCTGGAGAAGGAAATGGCACCCCACTCCAGTATTCTTGCCTGGAGAATCCCATGGACGGAGGAGCCTGGTGGGCTACAGTCCACAGGGTCACAAAGAGTCGGACACGACTGAGCGACTTCACTTTCACTTTCCGGAAGACATACACTGACCCAAAGGGGCAGAAAGCGGGCTGGCTTCGGGGATGGGGGACGAGGCCGGAGGAGGAAACTGGGAAGATAACAGTGAGACGGCACTTTTGGGAGGTGGCTGCTACTCAGCCTTCTGATGCTAATGGCTTCAGAAACATTTATGTGGGCATTCTATTTACATACATTCATGTATTGAAATACATGCATGGATATATATATATATATATATATATATAAAAGCAATTCCCTGCTGGCTCAGATGGCCAAGAATCTACCTGCCAATGCAGGAGAGGCAGGTTCAATCCCCTGGAGAAGGGAATGGCAACCCACTCCAGTATTCTTGGGCTTCCCTGGTGGCTCAGATGGTAAAGAATCCCCCTGCAATGCAGGAGACCTGGGTTCAATCCCTGGGTCGGGAAGATCCCCTGGAGGAGGAAATAACAACCCACTCTAGCATTCTTGCCTAGAGAATCCCATGGAAAGAGGAGCCTAACACTTCTATAGATAGATAGATAGATAGATAGATAGATATCAGTTCAGTTCAGTCGCTCAGTTGTGTCCGACTCTTTACGACCCCATGAACCACAGCACTGTCCACAGCATGAACCGCAAGCATCCCTGTCCATCACCAACTCCCGGACTCGACCCAAACCCATGTCCATTGAGTCGGCGATGCCATCCAGCCATCTTATCCTCTGTCGTCCCCTTCTCCTCCTGCCCCCAATCTTTCCCACATGATACCAAAACAAACAAACAAAAAAATGAAACCTCCATTGACTCATTCAACTGAATTCTATTCCTTCAAGCCTTTCATCCTATTGTTTGGCTGTACCACTTACCTTACAGAATCTCAGTTCCTGAACCAGGGACTGAACCCACACCAGGGCCGTGACCGTTCAGAGTCCTAACCACTACATCACTGGGGAATTCCCCATAAAGTCATGAAAGAAATTTTTTTTTATTTTATGGACGTATAGGTGATTTGCAATGTTGTGCTAATCTCTGTGTAGACCAAAGTGACTCAGTTATACATATATAGGTGTTTTGGGTTTTTTTTTTCCTATATTCTTTTCCATTATGGTTTTCACAGGATACGGAATCCGCTTCCCTGTGCTGTACGGTAGGATCTTGAGTCATAACAAGGTCCATTAAAGCCTTTCAGAAGAATTCCACTTGGGACTTCCCTGGTGGTCCAGTGGTTAAGACCCCTGCACTTCTAATGAAGGGAGTACAGGTCCGATCCCTGGTCAAGAACTTGCAGCAAGGCGGGGTGGGTATGCGGGACCTGGCTAAGGATGGGGAGAGAATTCCTCTCCAAGGGCGTCTGCAAGGCCTGGTGGTTGGGTTGCAAAGCCATTAGGAAGCACAGAAGGCCCTAGGAATGCCAGCTGTGGTTTTCAAAGACTGACCCTCAGTCATGTGTTTTCTGCGGGGGTTGAGTGGGGGAAGCTCTCAAACCTCAGATGAACACACAAGGTTTCCTTTCTGGCCAGATTCCAGACTGCAGCCAGGAAACTCATTGCTTGAACACTGCAACCCAATCCGCAGCAGGTGACCCGCAGAAAACCCTCCCCCACCCCCAGCCCGATCGTTGCTATGGAAACCCAGCATCCATGGGCCCAGCAGGTGGGCAAAGGCTGCCAGCTTTGGGCACACCTAGGGAAATGACAAGAAAGCATCACTCTTTGGGTGGAACCTGACACCGCGCTCTCTGTCCGGCGATCTCAACACCGGGAGCCACCTGGTGAAATTTCAGTCTCAAAAAGGCTGCTCGTTCCACGCATCCAGCCCTCGGTTCCGTCTCCCGTTTCCCCTCCACAGAAGAGTCGTGTTGCATCTCAGGGGCTGACTGCTCCCCCGAAGTCCCAGGGCCCAGACAGCTCCGGGACAAAGCAGAGAGAGCCCTCTCTGACCATCCCCAATGGACGTTCTCCAAACTACACTAAGGCAGGACGGGAAAGACATTTTAACATTCTCTAAGGTTTTGCTTCCTTTCGGCTTGCTTGTTTTTTTTTTTTTTTTCTTTTTGTTTGTTTGGCTTGCTTGTTTTCACTCTCGCAGGTTTAGGTTTGCACTGGACTTGACGTGACAGTTTTCCCTAGAGGGGCTCCCGTGGGGGTCCAGTGGCTAAGACTTCGCACTCCCAGTGCGGGATCCCCGGGGTTCAATCCCTGGTCAGGGAACTAGATGCCACATGCTGCAACTAAGACCCAGTGCAGTCAAATAGACTAATTAAATACACTTTTTTAAAAGAAGTTTTCAGAAGTAACAGAGGATATTCCAGGATGAGCTGCCCGCTCGTGTGGAAACTTGCAAACACGCCAATGACTCTATGCCCTTCCCCAGTGGTCAAGACCAGATTCACACTGCGGGCTTTGAACACCCCCAGCCCCCCTCAAGGCACGCGTGCAGCCTAAGTCGACCTAGTCGTGTCCGACTCTGCGACTGTAGCCCACCAGGCTCCTCTGTCCAAGGAACTCTCCAGGCAAGAATACTGGAGTGGGTGGGCCATGCCCTTCTTCAAGGGAATCCTCCTGACCCAGGGATCTAACCCACCTCTCGTACATCTCCTGCATTGGCAAGCGGGTTCTTTACCACTGGTGCTACCTGGGAAGCCCTCGAGTCACAACCGATCAGAATAAAAGCAGTTTCCAGGCAGCCCGCCACTTCACTACAACCCCACTTCTGCACCCCTGGTCCCCTAGCAAGCGTCCGGGACTACGCAGATCCCATGCATCTACTAACGAATCGTGCCCACCATCTCCCGGTGGCCTAATTCACAGCCCCAAGACGAGTGTCACCCACTGACCTGGGCTAGGGACTTGCTCGAGGCCCCTTATTGCGGAGGACCAGGACTGGGGACACAGTGTTCGTCACCACTACGGGCCCCGCTCCTCGCGGCAGAGAAGGCACAGCAGGGGAGCAGGAGACATTCAGTCTGCAGGCACCCCCCCCAACCCCCCAGACACCCCGAGACCCGCCTCCACAAGCCGCACACATTCCACACTCGCACAGGCAGGACCAGACACGCGCCCTGCGCGCTTTATCCTAAGAACGATCCACCAACGATGCCTCCCAAAGCCCGTCTCCACTGAGCTGTCAGCTTGACGGAGCCAGGGATTTTTCCTCCATGTTACAGGAATTCAAAGGTGCTTCCTGAGGGTCAGGCAGACACAACATGGAACGCATTTTTCAAATATTTGGTCTATTAAATTTTTCCCAACGTGTTTGTGACATTTTCTAGAAGGCCTGCTCGCAAGTAACGGAACTGACAGGCAGTCGGAGGAAAGGACCGAGCTGCCTGCCCCCCAATCCAACCCCGCCCCACCCACAGAGCCTGACCACGCCCCCCGGTTTCCGCAGGAAGTGGGGACACGCCCACACGGAGAGATGGTGGGGCACACACAGGGAACCGAGAGAAAGTCCACCAGCTGATGAATCAGTGAATGAACAAATGCAGTCTGTCCACACCACGGGCTCCTGTTCAACAAGAAAAGGCAATGAATGACTGACACAGGCTACGACACCGGTTAAATCTTCACAACATCAGCTGGAAGGAATGGAGCCTGACGCAAAAGGCCACAGATTGTACCTTTTATATGATTCCCACAGAACCCGTTTATATCAAGTGTCCAGAATGGGCGAATCCAGAGAGACGGAGTGGAGAGCCCTGGTTGCCTGCGGCTGGGGTGGGACCGTGGAATGAATGGATGTGTGAATGAATAAATGCATGGGTGTGCATGCTCACATGTGTGCTCCGTAGCTTCAGTTGCATCCAACTCTTTGTGACTCCGTGGACTGCAGCCCGCCAGGCTCCTCTGCCCATGGGATTCTCCAGGCAGGAATACTGGAGTGGGTTGACATTTCCTTCTCCAGGGGAATCTTCCCGACCCAGGGATCGAACCAAGGTCTCCGGCATTACAGGTGGATTCTTAACCATCTGAGCCAGAAGGGAAGCCCAAGAATACTGGAGTGGGTAGCCTATCTCTTCTCCAGGGGAATCTTCTCAACCCAGGGTTCGAATCCACGTCTCTTGCATCTCCTGCACTGGCAGGCGGGTTCTTTACCACTAGCACCACCTGAATGGGCACAAAGGATCTTTTTCAGGTGAGTGTTCTGAATCACTGGATGGTTGGAATGGACGCACAACTCTGACTTTACCAAAAGTCACCGCACCAGACACTTGAAACAGGCCGTTATCTAGCGTGGAGATGACATACACCTACTGAAACCTGCAGAAGAAAGTTGGGAGGAGGAGAAACAGTGAGGAAGAGGAGGAGGGAAAGGAAAACAGAGGCAAGCAAGGAAAGAGCCAGCACCAAGGGAAGACAGACACACAAATGAGGATCAGAGATGCCCCCATGCCTCATGGTTTCAGGCTCCGATCCCCTGAGCACTGCCTGTGTGTAAAGCAAACACATCAGGCGGCCCTGTGGGTCCTGGAAACAAGGCCAAGGGAGGGTTTTCCACCCATTTTACAGATGAGCAAACTGAGGACTCTCCAAGGTGGCTCAGTGGTCAAGAATCCGGCTGTCAACGCAGGAGACGCAAGTTCAATCCCGGGGTCAGGAAGAGCTCCTGGGATAGGAAATGGCAACCCACTCCAGGATTCTTGTCTGGGGACATCCCATGGACAGAGGAGCCCGGGCAGGCTACAGTCCCATGGGCTGCAAAGAGTCAGACATGACAGAGCATGCACACATAAACCCAGGCAAGTGGTGAGCTATTTTACCTGAGTTCGCCTGTCAAGATAAAAAAAGGAGGGGTGGGATGAATGCACTGGAACCCAGGAAGAGGAGAGGGCTGGAAGTGGGGAGACAGACAGACTGATGCCCAGTCATCTGCCACCTGCACAACTACATGGGGCAGTACGATCCACCCCTCCTTCCTACGGGCTCCGGGCCCTCCAGTCAACCACAAAGTGCACGTGAGATGTTTTACCTGAGGTCACCTGTCGGGGGATTAAAAAAGGAGCCGCACTTGAAGCTCTCCAACTCCCCAGTTTGGGCCTAGTAGAAAGCACGACAGGTCACCATATTTAAGGTAAATATTGGGACTGTTCTGTTTCCATCAGTGAGCTATTTCCAGGGCTGAAGGGATCCAACCAGCTTTCCGTAACAACAAGCTCTCCACAAGAAGGGAAAAAATAATAGATGCGGAAACAATGGAAAGAGTGACAGACTTTATTTTATTGGGCTCCAAAATCACTGCAGATGGTGGCTGCAAACATGAAATTAAAAGACACTTATTCCTTAGAAGAAAAGCTATGACAAACCTACACAACGTATTGAAATGCAGAGACATTATTTCACCGACAAAGGTCAGTCTAGTCAAAGCTATGGTTTTTCCAGTGGTCATGTATGATGTGAGAGTTGAACTATAAAGAAAGCTGAGTGCTGAAGAATGGATGTTTTTTAACTGTGGTGTTGGAGAAGACTCTTGAGAGTCCCTTGGACTGCAAGGAGATCCAACCAGTCCATTCTAAAGGAGATCGACCCTGGGTGTTCTTTGGAAGGAATGATGCTAAAGCTGAAACTCCAGTACTTTGGCCACCTCATGCGAAGAGTTGATTCATAGGAAAAGACTGATGCTGGGAGGGATTGGGGGCAGGAGGAAAAGGGAACGACAGAGGATGAGATGATTGGATGGCATCACCAACTTGATGGACATAAGTTTGAGTAAACTCCTGGAGTTGGTGATGGACAGGGAGGCCTGGTGTGCTGCAGTCCATGGGGTCGCAGAGAGTTGGACATGACTGAGCAACTGAAGAACGATAACAAAAGTCTTAAAAAACACCCAGGAATTCCCTGGTGTCCAGTGGTTAGCACTTGGCAGTTTCACTCGCGAGGGCCGAGATTCAAGTCCTAGTCGGGGAACTAACATCCCACAAAATTTTAACTGGAAAAAAAGATGCTACATAATAGAGAGACTCAGAGGAGATAAGTGTGCATCTATTTTGCATAACTCCCTGAAATCTCAGGCTGAATATTTAATCAATATCCACCACCAATGTTTTTATAACTCTTTAGAAGTAACTATATAACTCTGTGTCATTCATATTATATATTTTTTTAAAGAAACAGCCCCCAACCAAACCTTTTCAGCCTCCTTCTGTTCACTTAAGACATTATCCTGCCCCAAACCAATGGTGGGACCTTGGGGGGCGGTCTTTACTTCTCTGGACTTGGGTGTTTCTTCCGTCCCAGCAGAGTGGGTATCCCCAAGTCCCTTCTTGCTTTGAAGATATCATCAGGGTCTGCAGATGATACGTGAAGAAAGGGAGAGGGTTAACTAAGAAATGATACCTACCGGGCAGGGGGAAAAAAGTGGGTGTAGAAAATGGCTGACAAAGGAAGTGACAAGTCAATACAAACAAAACCAAGGTGGAGAAAGGAGACCGGGGAGGGTACTGATGAGCACTATCAGCTGACTTTTCGGAACTCATCAATCAGGGCTTCCCTGGTGGTCCAGTGGTGAAGAATCCGCCTGGCAATGCAGGGGCCTCGGGTTTGATCCCTGCCCCAGGAAGATGCCACATGCCAAGAAGAAACTAAGCCCGTGTGCCACAACCACTGAGCCTGCCTTCTGGAGTCTGTGAGATGCAACTACGGATGTTCTCGAGCCTAGAGACCGTGACCTGCAACAAGAGAATCCACCGCAATGAGAAACCTGCATACAACTAGAGAGTAGCCTCTGTGCACCGCGACTAGAGAAAAGCTCACACACAGCAATGACTCAGCACAGCCAAATAGAATTGACATTTTTTTAAAAAGAACTATCACCCTTGCCTGATCCCTCAAATATGTCCTCAAACACCTAAGCCCTGAGCCCAGCAGTAAATGCTGAGCGATCTCACCCTGCCTGGAGAACTCGGCATGCACCCACAACTTCCAGATTTTTTCCAACTGGACTCAGATTTCCTGACTTAGCTGTTAATTTCAGAAAAGACCCTCATTTGTGATTCATCTTCAGACAAAAGCAGCTTCTCAACCCTGAAGTTCTCTGGTTCAGTTTTCATATTAAAAAAAAAAGAAATCTGGAGACTTCCCTGATGGTCCAGTGGTGAAGAACTTCACCTTCCAATGCAGGGAATGCTGATAACATGCTCCCTGAGCAAGCTAAGATCCCAAGTGGCCTTCTGGCCAAAAAACCAAAACATAAAAGAGAAGCAGCATTATAACAAACTCAGGCTCCCCTGGCGGTTCAAATGGTAAAGAATCTGCCTGCAATACAGGAGACCTGGGTTCAATCCCTGGGTGGGGAAGATCCCTTGGAGGAGGAAACAGTAACCCACTCCAGTATTCTTGCCTAGAGGATCCCATGGACAGAGGAGCCTGGTGGGTTGTACAGTCCATGGGGTCACAGAGAGTTGGACACAATTAAGCGACTGAACAACCCAGCCCAATGCACAAGGAGGGGTTGGGGTCCACTTCCTAACTCAGACAGACTTCTACCTTCTTTATCCTACCCCTGCTGAGGTCTCCTATTTGCCTGTTGAAATGGAAATAACCAATTGCTTTACCCTCTGCACACAGACTTGTGTATGTGTATACACAGGCCACAGTTTTGTTTAAAAAGCCCCAAGTGCTACAGTCCGGCATAAAGTAGAAAGTAAGTCCTACCCACCACCGCTCAGGTAAGTGTTAGTTAAGCGCTGACACCTACTTTGGCCACCTGACGCAAAGAGCTGACTTATTGGAAAAGACCCTAATGCTGGGAAAGACTGAAGGTGGGAGGAGAAGGGGATGACAGAGGATGAGATGGTTGGATGGCATCACCGACTCAATGGACATGAGTTTGAGCAAGCTCTGGGAGTTGGTAATGGACAGGGAGGCCTGGTGTGCTGGGGTCCACGGGGGTCGCAAAGAGTCGGACACGACTGAGCGGCTGAACTGAACTGACACCTATGAACACCAACTGCACGCTTTCATACCTCACCTTTCGTTTCATCCTGTAAGCCCCGGAAGGAGAGGTGGCAGAGGTGATGAGAGACTTGGGGTTCACCAACTTCGCAATAGGGCTCCCCAAGTCCTGGAGCTTGAATGCTGAGCCTCGGAGCACCGGGCCGGCTCCTGCTCCACCATCCACCAACACGGCTACCCTGACCGACAGACGCCCAAGCCTCCATTTTCATCAGTGGGGACCCAGAGAAGCAAGACTGCCTCAGCTCTAACAGGTTGAAAAGTAAAAAGGGCTTCTACAGAGCAGGCGTGAGGAACAATCAGAGACAGAATATATGGCTGAGGTTCCCAAACTTGAACCACCAACACGAGCCTCTGGAGGGGACTTAAGGGTACCTCACAGAGCTCCCCCCAAGGCCTCCCAACTGTCTGCGGCAGCAGGGGGATGAGCAGGCCTCATACTCTGCATTTCTGACAAGCATCCTGGAGAGGAAATCACTGCTGGTTCAGAGATCCCTCCTCCCCACCTGGAGAACGGCCCTCTGGAAAGCATTCGCCCCAGCACCTCCCAGGTCTGCAACTGCTAAGTCAGTACCCCAAAACACAGCTCACCGCCCCACCTCTCTGTCTGAAGTTCCCTCAACTGTGACCTCAGCACAGAGGCTGCCACCTCCCTTCCCAGGACCCCTGTGGCCTCCAGAGCCCAGCCAAACCTGGACCCCATCTCCCTGCCCTGGCTGAAAACATGCCTCCTTTTGGGCTCTGAAAATCACACCTATCAAGGTACCCAGGGACCCTCTCGCCTGATGGACTGAATTTTCTTTCTGAGTTTTGCAGAGAGCTCTCGGTGCTGTGCTGAGTCACTCAGTCATGTCTGAATCTTTGCGGCCCCATGGACTGTGCAGCCCGCCAGGCTCCTCTGCCCGTGGGATTCTCCAGGCAAGAATACTGGAGTGGGTTGCCATGCCCTCCTCCAGGGGAATCTTCCCGACCCAGGGATCGAACCGTGTCTGTTGCATTAGAGGTGAATTCTTTTCCACTGAGACACCAGGGGAGTCCTGAATCGGCTCTCCATACACATATAACCTCCCTTTCTTGGATTTCCCTCCCTGTCTGTCAAATGCATTGGTGCCTTTGCTTGAGATTACCGAAAACTTGCTCATCTTGTGAAAAATGGGAATCTATGCAGTGATTTTGTTATTGTTATGGTGTTTAAATGATTCAATAAGAGCTGGAAATACAGTTATTCTTAGAAATAAAGATCTGAAGCAAGGAAACTGATAGCCATCAAAGAAAGAAAAGTCATTTGGAATAAACGTTAGATGTTACAACTGATTAGTTTATATTGTTCACAAAGCCATTCAGTCTCTTCTGTCACCTGAGCCCAGCGGTGATGCATGAAAGTGCAAGTGAAAGTCGCTCAGTCAGAGTCCGACTCTTGGCGACACCATGGACTATACAGTCCATGGAATTCTCCAGGCCAGAATCCTGGAGTGGGTAGCCTATCCCTTCTCCAGTGGATATTCCCAACCCAGGAATAGAACCAGGGTCTCCTGCATTGCAAGGGGATTGTTTACCAACTGAACTACCAAGGAAGCACACGGTTAGGTTAGCCACAAAAAGCTCGGTGTGGATGACCACAGAGCTGCTTGCCAAGGGCTCCCCTGCTGGTACAATGGATAAGAACCCGTCTGCCAATGCAGGGCAACGTGGGTTCGATTCATGGTCCAGGAAGATCCCACAGGGCAACTAAGCCCATGCGCCACAACTACTGAGCCTGTGCACTGGAGCCCTTGCTCTGCAATTACAGAGCCCACGGGCCACAACTACTGAAGCCCGAACACTCTAGAGCCCGTATTCCACAAGAGAAGCAGCCACGAGATGCCCGCCCACCACAACAAGAAAAGTAGCCCCCACTCGCCACAACTAGAGAAAAGCACACGCAGCAACGAAGACCCAACACAGTCATAAGTAAATAAAATTATTTTTTAAAAAAGACACAGATTTTTATTTTTTATTTAAAAAATAAAACCCACTTGCCACACCCAACGTGCAAGGAGAAAAGCACAGAGAGACTGTGCTCCCGACCTGGACAAAGGTCAATGCGTTCCATACTCCCCGAGTCACTAAAGCATCCTCAGGCGCGGGACGGTGGATAAGGCGGAGATGCTGACTCAGGGGAATGCTGCCCCCAAGCCAGGCCCTGGAGATGCGAGGGCTGAGAGCTGCAAGAGGCCACAGGCCAAGGAGGACGCACCTGGAGAGCTTCAAACACACCCTCGGGTTCCTCCCAGTGGGAACAGAGCCTTACTTGATCCACTGAACACAGCCTGAGCATCCAGGGGTGCAACAAAAGCAGCTAGGGAACGTCTGCTTCTCCAGGGCTGTGCAGACGGTCCCCAGCACGCGACGCCCAAACAATGAGCCGGGGTGCATCATTATCCGGGCGGATATAATCACAGGAAGACAAGAAACCGTGAGATATCGTGTGCTGAGTCGCTTAGTCATGTCCGACCCCCACAGACTGTAGCCCCGCCAGGCTCCTCTGTCCCTGGGATCCTCCAGGCAAGAATACTGGAATGGGTTGCCATCCCCCATTCCGGGAGATCTTCCCCACCTTGGGATCAAACTTGAGTCTCCTGTATCTCCTGCAACAACAGGACTATTTCTGAACCCATGTCTCCTGCATTGCAGGCAGATTCTTCACCTGCTGAGTCGTTGGGGAAGCCCATTCTAAGTCTTCCCAAAGTGCCAGCCCATGAGTTTTCTCAGCACTGCCAAGTGGACTATGGGAAGAAAATACCAAATTCTCATCTCTTACTGAGAACCCCCAAAAGCTATAAAAACTAAAATGTCATCCTACCAGGATTGTATTTGTACAGATGGTTTTCTTAAAGCAAAACCTAATACACAATGCACGAGCTCGCTACTCAGGAGAAAGAGTCATGGGGTAATTACCCCCATTGAATGAGGCATGCTTTAAAGACATTCCTGGAAAATTCCTTTTATTCTGTTCAAGAGCAGTCTGCTTTTTTTTTTTTCCTTCTTTAATACAGAGCTGCAGAGAGAAAATTTTAAAAACTTCACATTCCTTGAAAATTCCTTTTATTCTGTTCAAGAGCAGTCTGCCTTTTCTTTTTTTCTTTAATACAGAGCTGCGAAGAGAAATTTTTAAAAACTTGGAAGTTCCTAGATCGAGCCCTTTAAAGCGATTCCAAGCACACAGTTTTCCATAAACTCTGTATTTTGATAATGAGGGGTGATTTTTCGAAAGCTCCAGGTGTTAAGAACGGCAACCTTTCCTTCAGGAGAAATCTCTCCTGCTTTTAAGTCCATCACATCTGAAAACGAGCCAGAAGTGATAAACTGCCTCATTGCTTTCAGGGCACTGTCTCCAGCAGCGGAGATGCTGGCCATCCCGGGGCGGGGAGGTGCCACTCCTTTGCACCCCACCTTCCCCCTGCACCCCACCCAGGATGTCTGGGAAAGTTTGGCTTGGAGCATCTTTCCCACCCCGCCGACCCTGCCCGGGTTCTGAAGCCGGTGCAGCGTCCAGGGATGAGGGGTAAAAAACAGCCCACATGAACTGGCCGGGCGGGCCCCAGCCAGACCCTGCTGGGTTCAAAAGGGCAGAATTCTTGTGTGCTGGGATCACAGAAGCACAGCAGGGCTATTGATCCGCTGGCCCACATTCCTGTCCGCAGAATGCAACTCTGGCTTCCCAGCATTGTTCCCTGGACTCAGGGGCTCCGACTCCTGGGACTAACAAGGGTTTCCGGCCATTACCTCTGCCCACACTTGTCATTCCTGGGACGGATGGAGAATCAGAGGAAGCCTTCTAGGTTTTCTGTGTCTGAACTTACCATGTTTTTTCCTCCTCTCTGTAGAAATCAATGTTTTTTGCCTTTTTTTTTTTTTTTTTACTGCTTAAACAATTAAACTGGAAAGAGTCGAGGAAGAATCCAGAATGCACTCACCGTGTTCACATAAAACCTAAATGTTGTCTCTTCCTTTTCAGCTGAAACGTGATTTCCTGATTCCTATCAAGTGTTAGTCACTCAGTCGTGTCTGACTCCTTGAGACCCCGTGGACTGTGGCCCACCAGGCTCCTCTGTCCATGGGGATTCTCCAGGCAAGAATACTGGAGTGGGCTGTCATGCCCTCCTCCAGGGGATCTTCCCAACCGAGGGAATCGAAGCCCCGTCTTCTGCGCTGCAGGCAGATTCCTTACTGTCTGAGCCACCAGGGAAGGGCCATTACTACCAAGAAGAAGGCAAAGCAAAAAACCCAAAAATGACTTTGTACAGATCCTTTCCTTTTCTTAGAAAAGTAACACCTGATTACGTTTTCACGCCACGTCACCTAATTTTACATGAACGGAAGGCATAACTACAAAATTATAACAGTGACCATTCAATCACAATCTACAACTGATAAATAACAAGAAGGACTTCCCTGGTGGTCCAGTGGCTAAGACTCCGCACTCCCAATGCAGGGGGCCTGGGTTTGATCCCTGGTCAAGGAACTAGATTCCACATGCCACAGCTAAGAATCAGTGCAATCAAATAAATAAATTAAATAAACATTTTTTTTTTAAAGAAGAAACAAAGAACAACAAGAAAGGTAAAAGAACAAAGCGTGGGAAAGATTTATTTGACATAGCGTTGATTTTTATCCTAGAGTGCAATCAGTTTGGCAGTAGTCACATGTGCTGTGCTTATCCGCTCAGTTGTGTCTGACTGTGGGACCCCATGGACGGTAGCCCAACAGGCTCCTCTGTCCATGGGATTCTCCAGGCAAGAATACTGGAGTGGGTTGTCATTCCCTTCTCTAAGGGGATATTCCCAACCCAGGGATCAAACCCAGGTCTCCCGCATTGCAGGCGGATCCTTTACAGTCTGAGCCATCAGAGAAGCCCAGGAATTACATAACCAGAGTGGCTGATAATCTGTGCATAATTAGGCAATCGACTTGATGAGTGACAGTTCTGTGGTGATTAATATTATTTATACTGGGCTGCAGCTTGGGGCTCAATTACCAGGGAGGTGTGGTCTTCAACGCTGCTACTGGAACTGGGTCCCCAAAGTACAGGCCACTCAGTCCAGTGCTGTTTGATATTTACTTAACTTTTAAGTTACATTCTTTTCTCTTCCACACAGAGGTGATTTCTACACATGGTCTGTAAGCCCTTCAATGCAGAACACACATCCACGTAGAGACACTCGTCCTAGCTCTTTAATGACAGGGATATCTCACCCTTCAGCTACCTGTCACTTCTCAGTTCAGTTCAGTCGCTCAGTTGTGTCCACTCTTCTCGACCCCATGGACTGCAGCACGCCAGGTTCCCTGTCCATCACCAACTCCCAAGTTTACTCAAACTCATGTCCAATGAGTCGGTGATGCCATCCAACCATCTCATCCTCTGTCATCCCCTTTTCCTCCCGCCTTCAAACTTTTCCAGCATCAGGGTCTTCTCCAATGAGTCAGTTCTTCACATCAGGTGGCCAGAGTATTGGAGTTTCAGCTTTAACATCAGACCTTCCAATGAACACTCAGGACTGATCTCCTTTAGGATGGACTGATTGGATCTCCTTGCAGTCCAAGGGACTCTCAAGAGTCTTTTCCAACATCACAGTTCAAAAGCATCAATTCTTCGGTGCTCAGCTTTCTTTATGGCCCAAATCCCACATCCATACATGACCACTGGAAAAACCATAGCTTTGACTAGACAGACCTTTGTTGGCAACATAATGTCTCTGCTTTTTAATATGCTGTCTAGGTTAGTCACTTCTAGAGCTACTGAAATCATCATTGTGATATTTAATCTTCACTAGGAATCACTGATATTTTCAAACTATGGTGTTGGAGAAGACTCTTGAGAGTCCCTTGGACAGCAAGGAGATCAAACCAGTCCATCCTAAAGGAAATCAACCCTGAATATTCATTGGAAGGATCAATGCTGAAGCTGAAGCTCCAATACTCTGGCCACCTGATTCGAAGAGCTGACTCACTGGAAAAGATCCTGATGCTGAGAAAGATTGAGAGCAAGAGAAGAAGGGGACAACAGTTGGATGGCATCACTGACTCAATGGACGTTGAGTCTGAGCAAGCTCCGGGAGTTGGTGATGGACAGGGAAGCCTGGCGTGATGCAGTTCATGGGATTGCAAAGAATTGGACACGACTGATCGACTGAACAACAACAAGGAATCACTGGCTGCTTGTCATTTAAAAAAATAAAAGGAAAGGACTTCCCTGGCAGTCCAGTGGCTAAGACTTCACTTCTGAATGCAGGAAGTGTGGGTTCCATCCCTGGTCAGGGAGCTAAGATCACACAGGCTTTGAGGCCAAAGGGAAAACAGAACGTAAAACAGCAGCAGTAATATAACAAATTCAATAAAGACTTTTAAAATGGGAGACTTCCCTGGCCGTCCACTGGTTAAGACTTTGCCTTCCAATGCAGAGGGTGTGGGTTCAATCCCTCATCAGGCAGCTAAGATTGCACGTGTCAAAAAAACAAAATATAAAACATAAGTAATACCGGAACAAAGTCAATAATTAAAGAAATAGTCCACAGCAAAAAGAAAAAAATCTTCAAAAAAAATTCAAAAATAGTCCACATCAAGAAAAAAAAAAAGGAAAATGTCTAGTCTTCCCTTCCCAAGAAGCCCAACCAATAAGGAGCCTCTGTTGTGACATCATTACTTTGAGCAATATTTCAAAAGAAGGAGAAAAGTTGACTCAAAGTGACTCATGCGGTTGAACTAGACAACTACTTTTCAACAGTCATCACTCAAGAAAGAAAAGAAAGTGAGGTCACTCAGTCATGTCCGACTCTGCGACCCCATGGACTGTAGCCCACCAGGTTCCTCCATTCATGGGATTCTCCAGGCAAGAGTACTGGAATGGGTTGCCATACCATTCTCCAGGGGATCTTCCCGACCCAGGGATTGAACCCGGGTCTCCCACATTGCAGGTAGATGCTTTACCATCTGAGCCACCAGGGACGTCTTATCACTCAAGGGAGGTTCCCCCCGCCACCCCAACTGATTCCTTTACACACAGCTAGGACCGAGCAAGAAAAACAAAGCAGCAAAAAGCAAGTCAAGTGTCTGCAGGGAGCCCTCTAGAAGAGACAGACACTCGGGAGGGCCGTGCCCTGAGCACACCTGCTCCACGTGGCCCCCGGGGATGAATGGAACACCTGCCCATTACCCCCAACCACACCTGGGCGAAGAGGAGCGGCCGGGTCTGCCCTGGAAGCAGCCGCTCCCACCCCTGGGGCTTTCTGGAAGGGGCCACGCACACGTGGGAGCTGGGTCTCCCATCCCTGCCCAGCCCTGGGCCCCCGCCACATGGGAGGGGAAGAGGCAGCCAGTACCTGAAGCCACATCTCCTGCATCCTCCAGCCAAGCGCCAGGATGGGGGGAGAGAGGACCCTGCCATGCCTTGGGGTACCACCCAGACCCCTTGCCTTTTCTCTGTTGGCATCGGCCCCGGGAGCTTCCAGATGGCTCCGGAAACTCCTACAACCATGTGCCTTCACTGCAGAGAGACATCCGCCACCAACTCCTACTTCAAAACTCTCCCTTCGCTCACAGGGGACCACTGCACCCACTGTGGCCCCCTCCTGGGGTAGCTGGGTACCCCCACTCCAGACTCTCCCTGGACAGGGAACACTGACTCTCTTCCGCAGGCTGACTTCTGCTTGTGGGCCCAGCCGACTGCACCAGAGAAAGCCCTGTGACGTGCAAGGCGTGGAAGACCCACCCGGAGGACGAACCTAGGAGGGCCTTGTCATCAGCCTCCTCCCAGCCGCGTCTGGGCGACTCCAGGATAAGGCGGAACACCTCGATCCATTTCCTTATGTTAAATTACGACTTTATTGAGCTATGAGTCACATACCATAAAAATTCACCCTCTCTAAAGACTGGTAGTCAGGGGTTCTCTGGTGGCTCAGACACAAGAGTCCATTTGCAATGCAGGAGACCTGGGTTCAATTCCTGGGTCGGGACGATCCCCTGCAGAATGGCATGGCAACCCACTCCAGGATTCTGACCTGGAAAATCCCATGGACAGAGGAGCCTGGCAGGCTACAGTCCATGGGGCCACACAGAGTCAGACCACATACTGTAAAATTCACCCCCTAAAGGGTAAATGCATATATAAATTAGATAACTAACAAGGACCTACTGTGCAGCACAGGGAACTCGACTCAAAACTCTGTAATGGTCTACATGGGAAAAGAATTCAGAAAATCCAAAAAGTAGTAGATATCTGTATAACTGACTCACTTTTCTGTAGATTCAGTTTCCTGTACCACTGAAACTAACACAAAATTGTCCATCAACTACCCTTCAACAAAAGTTTCCCAAGTTGTTTTTTTTTTTTTTTTTAAAGGAGCTTTAATGCACGTCTGTCCTCAAAGGCCCCGGCTATAAACGCAAATGACCCTGGTCAAGCCTCCCAGCAAGCTTGTTATACAACAAGGAGGAAGAGAAAAGACTCAACAGAAAACTTGATAAACTCCACCATGAGGCATGCAGATACATCAAGGCACTCCCAGCCCCGGCAGAGTTAAGTTCATTGGCGGATTCTCCTGCATTCTGGGTTCCTTCAATAATGGTTTTTGAGGGGCTTTCCTGGCAGTCCAGGGGTTAAGAATCTGCCTGCCAAAGCCGGGGACACGGGTTCGGTCCCTGGTCCAGGAGGAGCCCACGTGCCCACACCAAGCAACTAAGCCTATGACCCAAACCCACATGCGCTGGAGCCCGGGAGCCACAACAGGGGAAGTCGCCCACAATCAGAAGCCTCCGCACCGCAACTAGAGAGGAGAACCCGCTCTCACCAACCAAAGAAACCTCCTGGGCAGCAAGAAGACTCATTGCGGCCAAAAATTAACTAAAAAAGAGTTTAAAAATTCAAATGATCACGATCATGGTTTGAGACCTGGAGGTTTTCGGTTTTTTCTTTCGAAGCTGGGCTGCCCGCAAATAAAGGAGAAAAGGGAAAACAGAGAAGCTCATTTCTCAAAGGGCTGGTCGAGGGGAAGGTTGGCTACAGAGAGACCCTGGCTCAGTGTCTGCACCCCAGCGTCCCCACCACCCCCCACCGCAGACAGGCACAGGGCAGCCTCGACAGAAGAACCGAGTCAGCAGGGTGCCACAAAGGAAGGACGAGGTCTTCCTTCCAAGACAAGAGGTTCACCCGGCTCGGGGTGCTGCAGAGGCTGGTATGTGGTGAGTCCAGAGGTCGTGCAAGGAAAAGACGGGTCCTGTGACTGTCCCGGGCAGGCTTTCATGCACGTCTGTCCTCAAAGGCCCCAGCTATAAATGCAAATGCCCCTAGTCAAGCCTCCCAGCAGACTTGTTACACAATAAGGAGGAAGAGAAAAGACTCAACAGAAACCGTGATAAACTCCACCACGTGGCATGCAGATACATCAAGGTACCCCCAGCCCCAGGAAAAGTGCAGTTCACTGAGGGCTTCACCTGCAGCCTGGGTTCCTTAAATAATGGTCTGAGGCCACGAGGAGGCTGTGTGACACCAGGGGGGGTGAGAGGGAAGCTACAGACATGGGACGTGTAGGCTCCAGGGACTAGGTGATCGGTTGGCCATACAAGGTCAAAGAGAGGCAGGCAGGCATCCTGGATTTGGGGAGAAACCAGTTGGGCCAGCCCCGGAAGTGCAGGAGAATTAGGGAAGTTTATGCAAGAATCCATCTGTATCAGGCTGAGTTGGAAGGGGCTCGGGGAAGCACCCACTGGGCTGGTCTGGAAACTGGGACAGCAGTGGAAACCTGAGAGCGTCAAGCAAGCACTGGAGACCACCTAGAGGAGAGAGGAGGAGTCTTCGGCAGAAACCAACACTGCAGGTGAGGGCCAGGAGAAAGGGCCAGGACTGGACACTTCCCTGAGGGTCGCCAAGAAAGAGAAAGCATTGCTGTGTGAGAGGGACATTTGTGTAGATGGCCCATCGCCGCACAGGTAACTGAAGAATTATATTCTGGGAGTTAGTTCCCTGGGGTCCAGTGGTCAGGACTCAGGGCTTCCAACCGCAGGGGACACGGGTTCGATCCCTGGTCAGGGGGAACTAATGTCTGCAGGTCAGCAAGCTCGGCCAAATATTTTAAAAAAGAAAAATATATGAACTACACTCTGTAAAAGCAAATCAAGTCCCTGCCAGGAGCACACCAAGTGTCCTTACTGACCATCAGAGGATGTAAATTTCACCTTTGGGAGTAAAAGTTTCACAACTATAAGGAGTGGTATGAGGTTCTAATTACTTTTCTGCAAAACACCAGCCTCCCTAGTGGACCTCCCTAGTAGTCCAGTGGTTAAGAATCAGCCTTGCAACGCAGGAGACACGGGTTCGATTCCTGGTCAGGGAAGATCGCATATAAAGAAAGCCAAGCGCCGAAGAATTGATGCTTTTGAACTATGGTGCTGGAGAAGACTCTTGAGAGTCCCATATGCCAAGGAGCCAACTAAGCCTATGCGTCAACAACTACTGAACTCTCTCGACCCCTACAGCCCAAGAAGCAACTACTCAGCCTATGCGCCCTAGAGCCTGTTCAGTTCAGTCGCTCAGTTTGCATCTGACTCTCTGCGACCCCATGGACTGCAGCACGCCAGGCCTCCCTGTCCATCACCAACTCCCAGACTTTACTCAAACTCATGTCCATGGAGTTGGTGACGCCATCCAACCATCTCATCCTCTGTCGTCCCCTTCTCCCGCCTTCAATCTTTCCCAGCATCAGGGTCTTTTCCACTAAATCGGTTCTTCACCTCAGGTGGCCAAAGGATTGGAGTTTGAGCTTCAGCATCAGTCCTTCCAATGAATACTCAGGACTGACTTCCTTTAGGATGGATGGCTCGGCAGCAAGAGAAGCCAGCGCAATGAGAAGACCACACACCCCAAATAGAGACTAGCCTGTTGTTGTTGTTGCTAAGTCACTCACTGCAACTAGAGAAAAGTCCATGCAGCAACAAAGACACAGTACAAGCAAAAGTAAATGAACAAAACAAAACAAAACCCCAGGCCCCTAAAAATGGGGAGGGAGAGGGGGAAGACTGCCCCCACCTCAGCTCACAAAGTTGCAGCGGCCTGGGCTCTGTGTGATCCCCATGCTGAAATCACCACGGAATAAATACAAGTCAAGCAGCAACAGGCCTGTCTTTTCAAGTCCAGATGTTTCCTTTCCAAACTTTCATTCGAGACTCGGGGCATCTAAACATGAATGACAATCAAGAGGAAAGCTGCACGTACCAAAAAAACCCACACAGCTGTTTTAAAGACCGACCTATTTGATTAATACGAGTTAATTATTAAAAATTAATTATTCATTCTCCAGGGCTTCCCTGATAGCCCAGCTAGTAAAGAAACCCCCTGCAATTGCAGGAGACCTGGGTTCGATCCCTGGATTGGGAAGACCCCCTGGAGAGGGGAAGGGCAACCCACTCCAGTGTTCTGGCCTGGAGAATTTCAAGGACTGTATAGTCCATGCAGTTGCAAAGACACCACTGAGAGACTTGCACTCACTTTGCAGTTCTGCAGAAGTTAAGGTTTTCTTCTTTGTTATGAAGTGAAGTGAAGTGAAGTCGCTCAGTCATGTCCGACTCTGCAACCCCGTGGACTGTAGCCCACCAGGCTCCCCCGTCCATGGGATTCTCCAGGCAAAAACACTGGAGTGGGTTGCCATTTCCTTCTCCAAGGGATCTTCCCGACCCAAGTATCGAACCCAGGTCTCCTGCATTGCAGGCAGACGCTTTAACCTCTGAGCCACCAGGAAAGCCCTCTTTGTTATATGCCTGTCTAAAAAAAAAAAAAAAAAGCTAAATGATAAAACTCAGTAAATGCCACAATTAACAAAACATATCCTTTTTAAAATTCCAAGTGGCGTACACAAAGCTAAGCTTCCTCTTAAGCTTGTATCTGAGTCCAAAGACTGTTGACAATGTAACTCTTTTTTTAAATATTTACTTTGGCTACACCAGGTCTTCCTTTCAGCATGCAGGATCTTTTAACTTCATCACATGTGATCCAGTTTCCTGATCAAGATCGAACCTGGGCCCCCTGTATTGGGAGGAAGGAGTCTTAGCCACTGGACCACCAGGGAGCTTTCTCTCTCTTTTTTTTTTAAAATTGTCCCTGGTGGCTCAGCCGGTGAAGAATCTGCCTGAAATCCAGGAGATTAGGGATTGATCCCTGGCTTGGGAAGATCCCCTGGAGAAGGAAATGGCAACCCACTCCAGTATTCTTGCCTGGAGAATCCCATGGACCAGAGGAGCCTGGCGGGCTACAGTCCACGGGGGTCACAAAGAGTCGGACACAACTGAGCAACTTTCATCTCACTTCATAGTTGCTTTATAATACTGTGTTACTTTCTGCTGTACAGCAAAGGAAATCAGTTATACATATACATAGTTATACATATACGTATATTCACTCTTTTTCAGGTTTCCTTCCCATTTAGGTCTCTAGAGAGCACTGAGTAAGACAATGTAACTCTTAAGAGAATTACCTTCAAACAATGTAATTAGCTCTACAGCGATACAAAGCAAAGAATTCCAGACTGGGGGGGCGGGGGGGAGGGGGGATTCAATACAGCTCTCCAACCAAAAACAACATTACTATATGCTTTGGGCTGCTGACAATCTTTTCCTTTACTTTCAGTTTTTTTCAATATGGTTTGACTGTTTTTACAACAAGAAAAAAAAGTTTTGCTATGCTAGTAATTGACAAGCACACGGACAATTAGCACACATAAATATCATTGTGTTTCAGTTCAGTTCAATTGCTAGGTTGTGTCCGACTCTTTGCAATCCCATGGACAGCAGCGTGCCAGGCCTCCCTGTCCATCACCAACTCCCGGAGCTTGCTCAAACTCATGTCCATCGAGTGGGTGATGCCATCCACTGTGTGTACACGTTTACAAATGTGGCACAGTTCACAGAGACAGAAGCAGAGTCGCCCCAGCAGCACTGTCTCGTCAGCCTCGGCATTTACAAGCCACAGGCAAAGAACCTCTTCACCTCCTCTCAAAGTCTAGGACCTCGAGGCCCCTGAGCTGTGATCTCCTTCATTAGCAATGATACACTGACCACACCCCCAAACGCCTTGGTGCTGGTTTACTAACTCATCCCAAGTCCATCATCCTTGAGTTTTCAAACTGGACCCTAAGGTTCTGGTCAGCCTAGATCCTCTCTCGGGGTTATGACTTTTTAACACATCTACCATCTTCTCCTTGGCCCTTTTTTTATGTGAGTCCCCTCTTCCACCCATCCTTCTAACCTTCAGGGGTTCAGTGACATATTCACGTGTCCACCTTCCTTCAGCTTCCCCCTGACCTTCCCAGGCTTCCCTGAAGCATGTTAACAGAAGAGGCTCTCCCTTGCCCACTCCCCTCATCACCCCCTTCCCCTAACCCTCAGATGCCCACCCCAATGCCACATTCCTCTGGGCACCCGCTTTACTCTGCACTAGTCGTTATCTCCCTTTCCTTGACGGTCTACCTGGCATCTACATTCCATTCCCTGGAGAAAAGAACAAGCTGCCTGCCGAGATCAGCATTAATCTGATAGAGGCAGCCCGGTTAATGAGGACTGAAGTGTGCAGTCCTCCCCAGGCAACACCATCTGCCCTGGAACCTACATGCCTGCTAAGTCACTTTGGTCATGTCCAACTCTTTGTGATCATATGGACTGTAGCCTACCAGGCTCCTTTGTCCGTGGAGATTCTCCAGGCAAGGATACTGGAGTGGGTTGCCATGCCCTTCTGCAGGGGATCTTCCTGATTCAGGGATCGAACCCGCATCTCTAATATCTCCTGCAATGGGCACACGTGCCACCTGCACTTGAACCAAAGCAGTTGAGAGAGAGAGAGAGAGTGTGAGTGTGTGTGTGTGTGTGTGTGTGTGTGTGTGTGTGCAGTCGTATCTGAATCTTTGCAAACCCATGGATTGTAGCCTGCCAGGCTCCCCTGTCCATGGGATTGGTGTGTGTGTCTGTGTTAGTCACTCAGTCCTATCTGAATCTTTGCAAACCCATGGACTGTAACCTGCCAGGCTCCTCTGTCCAAGGGATTGGTGTGTGTGTGTCTGTGTAGTCACTCAGTCATATCTGACTCTTTGCAACCCCACGGACTGTAGCCCACTGGGCTCCTCTGTCCATGGGAATTCTCCAGGCAAGGATACTGGAGTGGGTTGCCATGCCCTCCTCCAGGGGATCTTCCTGATTCAGGGATCAAACCCGCATCTCTAATCTCTCTTGCAATGGCCACACGTGCCACGTGCACTTGAACCAAAGCAGTTTAGTAAAGGACAACTCAGCCTCAGCCAGGGAGAAGGTGCGCTCCCTGACATCATGGCAGGCCAGCCCTCCCTGAGAGCTAAGTAGCTGGACCAGGGATTCTCTCTGCTCTGACTCACCACCATCCCCCCAAACAGTTCCCAAGCAACCGTGTGCAAGAAGGGGAAGGCAAAGCAACCCGCTGAAAATTAAATTATTGGTGGAGGGAAAAGCTAAGGTGGAAAGAAGCTGAATCTTAGAGCGTGCACATCTCATTTTTACATTCATAAATGTGCAGGGAATAAGCTACGTGCTAACGTAGTGACCAACCAGGACAAGGTAAGTAGTCATTCCCTTTTGCCAAGGGTGTAAATTAGGCATTTGGAGAAGGAAATGGCAACCCACTCCAGTATCCTTGGAGGAGCCTAGCAGGCTACAGTTCATGGGGTAGCAAGAGTAGGACACGACTTAGCAACTAAACCACCACCACCAAATTAGGCATTATTTATTCAGTTTCTTAAGGCTAGGTGTATTCGTTAAAAAGAATACACCTAGGGACTTCCCTGATGGTCCAGTGGTGACGACTCCGAGCTCCCAGTGCAGGGGACCCAGGTTCCATCCCTCGTCAGGTAACTAGATTCCACACACTGCAACTAAGACCCAACTAACAGCCAAATAAAAAAAAAAATTAAAAACAAAAAAGGAAAACTTTTGGAAACAAACTTATGGTTACCAGGGGGTAAGGGCGGGACAGGGGCAGGATAAATTAGGAGATTGGGATTGACACATACACACTTATTAATACATATAAACCAGATAACTAATAAGGACCTCCTATATAGCACAGGTAACTCTACTCAATACTCGGTGATGGTCTATTTGGAAATGAATCTCAAAAAGAGTGGATATATGTATCCGCATAACTGATTCACTCTGCTGTACACCTGAAACCAACACAATATTGTAAACCAACTGCACGCCAGTAAAAGTCAAAACAAAAGGAAAACTTCTAATTTCTCTCCAGATTTCCTTTGTTGGAACAGTCTAATTCTTATAGTAAATAACTGAAGAAACATGCAACGGTCCAAACACAACAGAGGCTTATTTCTCACTCACGTCATAGTACTACTGGGAGGGCAAGGGGCGCTGTGGACAGCCAGCTTCCTCCCCAGGCGTTCAGGGACCTGTGTGCATGAGGCTCTGCTCCAGAATCATGTGCATCCCAGACAACCAGGAAAGGGGAAAACAGTACAGGTTGGAAACAGGCCTGCCTCCATCACTTCTACTTGCTTCTGATTGGGTAGAATTGTCACATGGTCTCATATCCCCCAAAGGATGCTGGGAAGTGTAGTCCAGCAGCACATCCAGGGGGAAGAAGAGACTCTGTCTCCAGTTCATAGCCCCCAAGGTATGCTGGGAAGTGTAGTCCAATAGCCCCCAAGGGACTCCGGGAAGTGTAGTCCAGCAGTGCATCCCCAAGGAAGAGGAGACTCTGTCTAGAGTTCATAGCCCCAAGGGATGCTGGGAAGTGTAGTCCAGCAGTGTATCCACAAGAAAGAGGAGACTCTGTCTCCAATGAGCAGATAGCATCTCTACCAAACCCGTAGGTCCAACTCCATGCCCTCAAAGATCTTCTACTACCAGAAAGCCAAGCAAGTGAAGAAATGGAGTTTTCTGTCCTGGGGACAGTTAACCTTCATCTTTCCTACTATTTTCACTTCCCAAACCACTTTTTAAAATTCCCATTGCTGTGGGAGGGAGGTTCAGGATGGGGAACACATGTACACCCATGGTTGATTCATGTGAATGTATCACAAAAACCACCACAATACTGCAAAGTAGTTAGCCTCCAATTAAAATAAATTTAAAAAATAAATAAATAAAAATCCCATTGGTATTGAATATCACATTGGTCTGAAAGAGCTACCTTTCAAGAATATTACAGAAAGAAAAAAAAATCTTTATTTTTCAGAACAAGTTTTTGTGGAGAAGAGGGAATAATCACTTGCAGCGAGCTGTAAATAGCACAACTAACGTACTGGTGTTGGGCATTAGATGAGTTTCTGAATTAAATGCTTTTCTACAAATCCAATACTAAATGATCAAAATCAGTAACAAAATCTCTAGGAGACCTATTAAAGTGCTGCCACACAAAATCCAGGTTAAAGTCTTTCCATGGTAAATTACCAGTTCAATACATTAACACTACTTTTCATAGCTTTCCAGATTCTTTTTAAAAAAAAATGTTTTATTTTGTATTGGAGTATAGCTAATTAACAAACAATGCTATGATGGTTTCAGGTGAACAGCAAAGGGACTCAGCCATACAAAGACACGAATCCATTGTCCCCCCAACACCCCTCCTATTCAGGTTTTCACATAACACTAAGCAGAGCTCCCTGTGCTGTCCAGCAGGTCCTTGTTGGTTCTTCATGTTAAATACAGCGGTGTGTCCATGTCCATCCCAAACTCCCTAACTATCCCTTCCCCTATCCTTCCCAACTGGTAAACATAAGGTTATTACAGAGTATTGAGCAGAGTTCCCTGTGCTGGACAGCAGGTCCTTGCTGGTTCTCCATGTTAAATACAGCAGTGTGTCCATGTCCATCCCAAACTCCCTGACTATCCCTTCCCCCATCCCTCCCCCCCCCCCGGTAACCATAGGTTATTACAGAGTATTGAGCAGAGTTCCCTGTGCTGGACAGCAGGTCCTTCTTGGTTATCCATGTTAAATACAGCAGTGTTTCCATGTACGTCCCACAGTTTTCCAAATTCTTAATAAAGCAGAAAGAGGTAAGGAGGAGGGAAGAAGAGGGAAGAGAGATGGAATTTAATCTACCACAACTAGCTTTCCTTACTGCCTCATTTCATCCCCATGTTAATAATATACTTAAGTGGGAGTGATTCTAGTTTGATGGCCAGAACAATTAAGGATCAGCAAAGGTTCAGGATGGACAGTAAGCTCTAGCTATGCCTGTGAGACATTCCTCCCAACTGGAACCACCGTGGCCAGGCCAGCGATGACCACTCTGACCTCACCAAGCAAGGTAGGGTTCCTCTAAACTGGCAAACCTCAGGTCGACTTTCAAACCTGCCCTACACCAGAAAGCTGTTCTCACTGGAGGAAAATAGTATCTGACAGGGATGTGCCTGGCCCCAAAGAAACAATCAAAGCAGTGGCCTTAAAAGAGAGCCCGGGGAAGCAGCCTGGCTAGATCACTCACCTGGGTGTGGGTGACTCACGCTGAACCAGGTGGTCACCCTCTCTTACACGCGGGCAGACAGCAAGGTCCCTCCACTAGACATTCAGACTGAGCCTCCAACAGGGCAGATAGAAGCCACGCACACACAATAGCAGAGCTCAGAAATGGAATCTACACAGAAGACATTTTTAAAAGCCAGTTTAATATACTCACAGATGTGAAAGAAGAACCATGAAACAGGATCAGTATGGTATCAAAAAGGAACACTCAAGAGCAGTAACACAGGGCTTCCCCTGGTGGCTCAGTTAAAGACTCCACCTGCAAATGTAGGAGACACGGTGCAATCCCTGGGCTGGTCAGAACCCACAGGCAGTGAAGCAACTAAGCCCAGGCACCACAACTACTAAGCGTGTGCTCTTGAGCCTGGGGGCTGGAATGACTAAGTCCACACATCCTAGAGCCCTGTGCTCCACAACAAGAGAAGCCCATGCACCGTAACTAGAGAGTAACCCCTGCTCATCGCAGCTAAAGAAAAGCCTGCAGAGCAATGAAGACTGGAAGAACCAAAAATAAACTATTTTTTTTAGCTGCTCAGTCATGTCTGACTCTTTGTGACTGCATGGACTGTATCCCACCAGGCTCCTCTGCCCATGGGATTCTCCAGGCAAGAACACTGGAGTGGGTTACCATTTCCTTCTCCAAGGGATCTTCCTGACCCAGGGATCGAACCCAGGTCTCCTGCACTGCAGGCAGATTCTTTACCATGTGAGAGCTATAGGGAAGTCCCTTAAAAAGAAGAGTAAAAGAGAGGGGGGGAAAAAAAAAAAAAAAAACCACTTTGGAATTTGAAGAAAAAAACTGAAAGCACACATTTAAAACTTAATCGAGGGGCTTCCCTGGTGGCTCAGTGGTAAAGAATCTGCCTTGTGATGCGGGAGTCACAGGTTCAACCCCTGATCCGAGAAGATCCCACACGCGGCTGAGCAACTAAGCCCGTGAGCCACAACTACTGAGCCTGTGCTCAGCAACAAAAGAAACCACCGCAATGAGAAGCCCACGCATCACAGCTAGAGAAAAGCCCGCACTGCATCTAAGACCCAGCACAGCCAAAAATAAATGAAATTTTTGAAAAAGAAAGAAAAAAGTACTTTAAAAAACTCAGTGGTTTGGAAAACATGGTTGCATGCCATCTCCCCAGATGAACCAAAGTAGAGAGAAGAGAAAAATAAGACAAAAAAAAAATCAGAGCCAGCCCAAAGGATGAAGAGACAGAAGGGCTTGTTGTCTTCCCAATATTACTGCACACCAGCAGAGATGAGAACACCAGCTGCAAAGAAAGTGCAGAGAGAAAACTGTCTCCAGCTCAGGCCTCTACACCCAACAATCCCGTTACTGTCACGGTACGTTAATGACATTTTCAAACAAAGAAGGTCTCAAAAAACGCTCCCCCACCCCTGTGTGTCTGAATATAGAAAACGATTTTTCACAATTCGGGAAGATGCGGAGGATAAATTAATGATAAAACACTCAGGAAATAGGCAAAGAAACAAAACCTATCGTTAACCTTGGCGATAATGAAAACTTTGTGCGGGGCAAAAAAAAAAAAAAAATATTCAGAGTTTCCACCACCAGGTTCAGCAGTGTTGGCACTGGCATTCAAAAAACCATACCCAGTGAAAACGGCTAACCCGGTGCTTCTCAAAGTGGGAGCTTTTTCTCCCCCTGGCAGGGGACACCTGGCGAGGCTTTTTTGATCATCTTGACTACAGGAGATGGAGATGTCTGTGTGGGCATCTCGTGGGTGATGTCAGAGGTATTATTCACCAGCCCACACTGCACAGGACAGTGCCCACCACAAAGAATTATGTGGCCCCAGATGTCAACAGTGCTAAGGCTGAAAAAAAATCCCTCTTCTGTCCAAAATTATGATCATAGTTATACTGGGAGGTTGGGGGCCCCAAGATATGTGTCTGCGTAGTTGGTGGGAAGGAGGTGCATGGAATAGAGACCACATCCCAAGTGGGAAGTCGACAGTCACTCAGAAACGGAACAAACAAAAGCAGCAGCAAAACAGAATGTAAGCAAATGCCCAAAGAAATCAGCTGAAAAGTTTCAACAGCTTCTCTGGAGGAAGAGGAAATGGCAAGTGGGGAGCTGCTGGGTTTAATAACAAGCCCCGAAGAACTATTTGATTATTTAAACTGTGCGAGAGCCGTTTTGATAAAAAATAAAAACAAAACTCAAAAAGATACACTAACAACTGCGTCCCTTTCCTTCCTGAAGAAGTAAAAATGTTGCCTTTAGAGCTGTAATCTACCCTGCCTGGGTTCTCTTTGACCTTCACAATTCGCCTTTGATCTGAAAGTCTTGGTCACTTTGGAAGCTACCCCAACTCTTTCCAATTCATCCAACCAAGGCAGTAGATACTGCCTCCAACTTTATAGCCAGGAGATTAAAAAAAAAAAAAAAAAAAAAGCTCAGATTTTTTTTAAACTGTGACTATGCAATTCAGAACATCGTGGTTTTTCACAACAGTCTGATTTATTCAAACCTGAAATAAAGTTGTTTGTTGTTCAGTAAGTCGCGTCCAACTCTTTGTGACCCCTTGGACTGTAGCACGCCAGGCTACCCTGTCCTTCATCAGCTCCCAGAGCTTGCTCAAACTCATGTCCATTGTGTCGATGATGTTATCTGTCTCATCCTCAATCGCCACCTTCTCCTCCTTTCCCAGCATCAGGGTCTTTTCCACTGACTCAGCTCTTCGCATCAGGTGGCCAAAGGATTGGAGCTTCAGCTTCAACATCAATCCTTCCAATGAATATTCAGGGCTGATTTCCTTTAGGATGAACTGGTTTGATCTCCTTGCTGTCCCAGGGACTTTCAAGAGTCTTCTCCAGCACCACAGTTTTAAAGCATCAATTCTTCAGCGATCAAGCCTTCTTTATGGTCCAACTCTTATGTCCATACATGACTACTGGAAAAACCATAGCTTTGACTATACGGACCTTTGACGGCAAAGTGATATCCCTGCTTTTTTTTTTTAATGAGATTTATTTATTTATTTGGCTGTGCCAGGTCTTAGTCATGGCATGTAGGAGCCAGTTCCCTGACCAGGGATTAAACCCAGGCCCCCTGCATTGGGACTGCAGAGTCTTAGCCAGTGGGCCACCAGGGAAGTGCCTTTGCTTTTTAATATACTGTCTAGGTTTGTCATAGCTTTCCTTCCAAGGAGTAAGCGTCTATTAACTTCATGGCTGCAGTCACTGTCCACAGTCATTTGGGAGCCCAAGAAAATAAAATCTGCCACCGTTTCCACTTTTTCCCACATCTATTTGCCATAAACTGATGGGACCGGTTGCCATGATCTTAGTTTTTTTGAATGTTGAGTGTTAAGCCAGCTTTCTCACTCTCCTCTTTCACCCTCATCAAATGAGTCCAATTATTTTTTCAGTGATAACCTACTGTGCTTGTACTTAGACAAGTTCTCCCAAAGAGGGGCCTTAATTAACATCCCTACTGGTCGATGCAAGAGGCTCTGTGTATCACAGAGCCATGCAGATATCTGATCCACCCAGGTAACAGGAAAACAATTGTTCCACAAGTTACACCCTCCCTCTCTGGGACACTGGCAAGTTTTTTTTTAAAAAGACCAAAAAAGAACCATGCAACCCTGAGCGCTTTCAAAGTCCTTCATGTGGGTGGAAGGTTCAGCCTGGGAGAGCTCGGCTTGCAGAAATGTCTCCTCAAAGGATGGCCTGACTGCGGTGTGTGAAAAGTAAAAGAGGTAATGGGACTGAATAAAAAGTCTGTTCAGCCTTCAAATCCTGAAATAATCTCGCTGGCTGTTTACACTGTGCCCAGTGTACAAGGAGCAAAGCTCCCCAGGGCCCCAAAGAAATCCACAGACCCGGGTTTATTTGCACGCTGACACAAAACAGCTTTGGCAAGAGGACCGCTCCAAAACACTTTCACCAAATAGAAAAACCAGCCGTCTCCAAGCTGGGAGCCCGGTTTCTTCGGCCGCGAAATAGAAAGGTGAGTGAAGAAATCCCAGCTCGTTAGGACAAGGTGAGAACCACTAATTTTTTTTATGAGTCTTTCATTCTCCTTCTCCTTTCTACATTTAGCTCTCGGGCAAAGTCGTTTTTCTTTTTTTGAAGGGTGAACGTTAGGACATGTTCCAAACTACTCATAACTGGACCAGGAAGGGCAAAATCCTTCCCGGTGGGGAAGCGTGATGCAAACCTCAAGTTTACAGCTTTTCATGCTTAGAAGCCTCTGGGTTTATGAGTGAGTCAAGATGAGTTGGGAATTCCGAGGTGGTGCTAGTATGTTAAAGGACCCGACCACCAATGCAGGAGACTTAAGAGATGCAGGTTCGATCCTGGGTCAGGAAGATCCCCTGGCAACGCAAATGGGCAACCCACCCCAGTATTCTTGCCTGGAGAATCCCACGGACAGAGGAGCCTGGCGGGCTACAGTCCATGGGGCCGTAAAGAGTCAGACATACTGAGTGACTAACACATAACAAGCTGAGTTAATTTCTAGGAGTGGAAGAACACACACACCCTCCTCCTCCACCCTCTGCACCTCAAAGCTCCGGTTTTTTGCCCAACTTCCCATCCCCACATGGAAAACACGTCCTGAGGACCAGAGGTGAGAACTTGCAGGACGCAGAGAGGCAGAGGCTGGCAAAGGGGGAGAAAGACACACCTGAAGGCCAGTTGGCAGGCAGGTCTACCAACTGCAAAGGTATTTCAGCACGGGGATGGGGGGAGACCTCACCCCCCCCTTTTTTTTTTAAACCGCACTGTGAATTTTTAATACAAACGTGTCTTGGGAACTCCACTCTTCTCTGAAGAGACGCCAACTGCAGCTGGCCTCAAAGCGGCCAGGACCTCACCGTGCCCAGGAGCTGCCCTGGCTACCACAGTGCCCGAGCTAGCTAAGGTGGGGGTGTCCATTCCTCATCCACCCACCTTTTCTGTCTATGGAGCCCTGGGATATGGGCTGTGGGGTTCTGCTTCAACACAGACATCAAGCAAAACGCAGAGAGGCTGAGATAAATCAGCTCCCAATCCATAGCTTGGGGCTTCCTGGGTGGGCTCAGCGGTAAAGAATTTCTCACCTGCCAATGCAGAAGCTGCAAGTTCGATCCCAAGGGTCAGGAAGATCCCCTGGAGGAGGAAATGGAAACCCACTCCAGGATTCTTGCCTGCAGAATCCCACAGACAGAGGAGCCTGGTGGTACATGGGGTCAAAAACAGTCAGATAGGACTTGTGACTAAACCAAAATTCACAGCTCACTGACATGAATGAATCAGCCATGGGTGTACATGTGTCCCCCATCCCGAGTCCCCCCTTCCACCTCCCTCCCCATCCCATCCCTCTGGGTTGTCCCAGCGCACCAGGTTTGCGTGCCCTGTTTCATGCATCGAACTTGGACTGGTCATCTGTTTCACATATGCTAATATACATGTTTCAAAAACCACCACAATATAGTAATTAGCCTCCAATTAAAATAAATTTTTTTTAATGAAAAAAAAAATTCACAGTTCACGTCTACAGATGCCCTGTTTTCAAAACCTTCAACAGTCATTGACAAAGAGCTTGGCTCTTGGGGGGGCAAATATGGGGACATCAGTGACAACAGCTTGTCCCGACCAGGGGTTACCCGGTCACTGATCAGCATGACTCAGCACAACCCATAAAACACGCAGCCCCTTTCAGACTACAAGGCGACCCGCCAATGGCTCTGAACCTTCAGTATCAGGAGGACCTCTGAATTGGGACATCACTCACCTGGGTGTGTGGGCCAATCGCACCCCCTCCGACCCCCCAGTGTGTGTCCTGATTCTCCCCCCACCAGCCTGCCTTCGGCTTGCAAACCAGGAAGGACATTTAAAGACATAGCCTTGCGCCCAGCGAGGGGTTTAAGGGTCTGGAGACCCGGGAGAGGGGGCACACTGGCCAACTCCCTGCCCCCGCACCTCCCCAGGAGGTCCTGGTCCCCAAGAGGAAAGCTGAAACTCATCAAGGTCCCCAAGGAGCCGCCCCTGGGACCGGGGAAGGCCCGGATGACTATCTTTCTTCTGGGGGCGCTCACGGAAAGGCTCCGGTGTTCTCGGTTGGAGGGAAAAGGGGAAGGAGGGGAATCTAAGACGTGATGAAAAGGAGAAGGAAGGCTTCATTCCTTCCCGAGGTTAACAAACATTCCTGAGGCCGCAGGGGGCCCGCTGACACCCAGCTGGCGAGCTTCGGGCTTCCCAGTGAATCCCCCGGGTGGCCCTTCTGGAATCCGAGCCCCTCCGCACACATTTCAGAAGTCAGGCCCTCCCCCAACCTCCCTCCACCGCCCCGCCGCACCCAAGTCTTCCACTTGCTGAGCTAATGGAGAGAGGAACTCCCACCAACTGCAGCGCTCAACCTACTGACAACGCTCCTGAGAGGGCCCGCATCAGAGCAGAGCCTCAGAGATGCAGACACGTCAAGGTCTCTGGAGTTCCTTAGGGCAGGAATGTTATTTCTGCTGCACACACACACAAAAAACGGCCTTTTGTGGTTTTTTTTTTTTCCAGCCCTGGTAAACCTCAAGCTTACAAGTCAGTGTCAAGGTGCTGAACGGTTACAAATTGTGCTGGTTGCTTTTCTAGGGGACTGACTCTATGTGGCTCAGCTGGTAAAGAATCCGCCTGCAATGCGGGAGACCTGGCTTCAATCCCTGGGTTGGGAGGATCCCCTGGAGAAGGGAACGGCTAACCCACCCCAGTATTCTGGCCTGGAGAATCCCGTGGACTGTTTAGTCCAGTCACAAAGAGTCAGACACGACCAAGCAACTTTCACT